>NW_027514386.1:0-1220182 GCF_048772815.1 Callospermophilus lateralis | reverse complement strand
GGAGTGTCCTCTGACTGGTGGGCCATACTATGTTCCCATGAAATGGCCTGTCTTCTCTCAGATCTTGTTTCCTTGACCAACTCTGTGAAGATGTCAGGAAAAAGTGGTTAGCCACTACCTGTTTTCTCAGGAAAGGTCCATCTTCAGAGCTCTCCTGGCATTTGGCCATCCTCACATCATTAGGTACCAAGAAAACTGACTCTGTCCTTGGTAAATCCAAACAAGTGAGCCCACTGGGACTGGGACTGGGACTGCCTCTGGGTGCCTGGCTTCTTGGATACCAAGTTCAGAGAGTTCCATCACCAAGGAAATGAGGTATGTCACATTCTTTGGAACTGAATGAGGTCACTGACTTGGCAACCACTTTGTCCTAACAGTTGCTTCCAAGGGTAACATAAGATGGAGGTTGCCCCTACTTCCTGTGACACTTTCATAAGGTAGAATGTATATCACCATTGGCACCCCAGAACAGCTCTCCACTCAGCCCTGGTTTGGTCCATCTTCTGTACAATAATAAGAGAGAGAGGCAGATTCAGACACATCCCTTCATCATGACCAGGTTGTTTGCCATGGAAGATGACTTTTGCTCTCTCAGGTGCTTCAAACCTGCCTACAACTTCTCCAGGTATCATTTGTGCATGGACATTTGAGGTTCTAATCAGGTGGAAGGTCCCCAACTTTCCTGTATTGTAAGAACCACTCTGTCCCTGCTCTTCTGTAAAATGATTGAGGGAACAGTGTATACTTGGGGTTAAAAACAGGTTTGATTTGGGTTACGAGTGATTCTGTGTGATGAATAATGGTATTGGGAACCTGCAATATTTACAAGAATATAGAGGTGAAATATAAGTAGGAAAACAGAAATCTAGGTATGATTTGAAGCCCAGAAGGGTTTTGCCCTTGATTGGGATACTTAGCTTTGAATGATGTTCTGCAAAGATGCCTCAGATAATTCGATATACAATGGCATAGGACCTTGTACATTGGAATATTGAATTTAGAGGAGAACATCCAGTCAAAAAGGGATATTCAGTAGGATTAGGAAGATAGTCGGTAGGTTTAGGAAGAAGAGTGAGTATAGAATTTGGACCAAAAGTTCTTTAGCAATAGACTTTCGGTTGTGGAGTGAATGTAAATGTCAGCACATATGAAGAGTCAGTCACTATGTTGAACTGGGGAAAATATGTAGAAAAGCAGATATCAATAGAAACATTACGAAATCAGGCAAAGTATAAAGTGAGTGATAGAATTAGACATTTTCAACAGGGTTGAGTTTGAATATATAAATTAGGAAAAAAACAAATATGTAGTCACCAATAGGATTGACAATTGACAGCATTAGGCAACCTGGACATGGATGTTTTTAGAAATCCATGTTCACTTTCCATTTAGGCTTTGGTACAATCATAAGTGTGACCTTTCCATTTTTTGTCCAGAATATTACTGTGATAATGAGGTGACATGAGTATTTCTTTCACCATTTCTGGGAGCAATATATTGAAGATTTAAAATGAGAATCGGGGGTACAAAGAGGTGTACCCTGTTTCTAGGAACATAGAGAAAAAGCATGAATAGACCATACTGTGAATAAATAATATAACTTTTTTGAACTTTAAATAATGAATTGAACTGATATCTGAAAAATTAAAGGAAATCGTATATTGATATATAATCATTCATTCCAACCAGGTATATATGTAATGGAAATATTAGTGTTTTGGTTTATCATGAAGAGTGTGTGAGTTTTGCTTCAAAATGATTATGGAAATTCAAAATAATGTGTTTGGAAAGAAGTCTCATGAAAAGACCAGTCAAGAAACCCTGACAATACATGTGTTCTGAAGCAAGAAGTGGTGAAAGTTGAAACAAATGCTTATTAATTTGTGAACTTGTGGATGAAATGTATATCCTGTGATGTGCAAAAACTGAAGAAACAATAATGTACCAGTGTCGAATACAAATGAATGACAAATTACATATCATGTCCCACAGAAGTCTACTTGCATTGATGTTAGACTGGGTCAGTTACTGTAGAATAATTAGGATTTGTATGCACCATTCACTGAAGTTAGTTTTCAGTACTAGGAAACAAATATGTATTTCAGGTGGATGAATATTTCTGATTATAATCTTGTGAAAAGTGGATTATAAATCCACATACATGAACATGAATGAATTTAGAGAGTGTATATTAGACACATATATTCATATTTTGAAAAATTTGGAGAGTATATCTATATCTATATCTATATCTATACACACACACACACACACACACACACACACACAGAGAAACACAACTCACAGACATTAAAAAGTACCAATTTAAATGCCAATCGAAATTCATCAGTAAATATGTATCATCCACAAATGCAAAAATATTTGTTTTACTGAACATTAGTTAATGTATAAGGTTGTTCTACTAGGACGCTCTCCTATAGGTTGAATTTTCATTTCCAACAGCATTTAGGAGGAGTGAACTCTTCTCACAATTTGTATCTGCCAAAACAGCCACCTCAGAAAAATGTAAGTGTGATACCTGGTAGATTTCTATATATGCATATAAATATACATGTGTGAATAGGCTACAGAAAAAGGAAACAAGAATTCACATATTTGTTAAGTTTAAAAACACATGGAGAATATTTCAATTAAAATTTGACTAGATTTATAACTCCTACCTTATATAATGCAAATGTCAAGTCCAACTATACAACATGTCTCCTCTGAAGTACTTGTATTTCTAATGTGTTGGATTAATTTGCTCCATTATATTAGGATGAATAGTCTGAGTCTACTAGGTATGGCTTAGTGTCAGGGATTCAGTATTTCGAATGGAAAATTGGAAAATGATTCCAATGTGTATGTAAATATATGCTGCACAAATATCCTCCCGCTCTCATTCAGAACAATGCCTTGACATTACCTTCACCCCAAGTAAGACACAATTAGAGGAGAAGAGTTACAAAATCAGTGAATACATATCTGGAATGGAAAATGCTCAGGAGTTCACAACCTTGGAGGTGGTAGAGGAGTTTCCAAAACTAAGGGACAGGGTAAACACTCCACAAACATGGAGCTCTGCTGGCCTAAAAACTTTTTGAGAAACTGCCTCTGAGCTTCCACACTTGAAATATATGTTGTTTTCAGCAGATTTGGCTTCCTCTGTAGTGAGACCATCAAAGCTGGGTCTGCATCTATGTGACCTGGAGGACATGGTTTCTTATTTTCCAATGAACAAGATGAAGCAGTGCTGAGCTGAATCCTCTCTTTGTAGGTAAACTGAGGCCACTGGGGACTAAGTGTCTCCCCGTATGGACTGTGAAGCCATTTGGTCCTCTTCCACTTTTTGTGGTGTTTTTGCTGCTGCACTGTGAGTTTGGTATTTGTTTCATGAAATACTAGGAGCTAAACTGGGACACAGTGCTGGAGGGAGTTCTGTCACGTGTGGTGTGTAAGGGTCTGCAAGAGAATGCACAAACTAGGCTCCTATCTCTCACAGCTTGCCCCATTGCCCCCTTGTCCATATCAACCTGATTCTTAATTTTCCTCTGAAAACTCTCCATATAACAAGATGCCTTTACATATAAGGGTCTGTTGGCTGCACCATGTCACTTACAAGACATTTGGAATCCAATGGTAGATCCACATGGCCCTACCACGGATGTTTTATCAAACAGCTCCCCACCACTGCTCTAGTCCCACTACTCAGCAGGCTCCAAAATTCTGGCATCTCTGTTCTACACCATTTTCATGAAACTCAGTAAATCAAGACACTGTCTGGTATACTCATGATCAGCAACAGGACATCCAATGTTTCTCCAGTGCCACCTGGTCATAGGAATTTCAAAAATTTCATAGTATTTATCTAGCCATTTTTCAAGCATGAATTTGGAGGCACTGTTGGTTTCAGTTTATTCAGCAAACATTAAATGGTGAGGAAGCTCATTTCAATGAAATCTCTGGAGAACAATCACAGGCATGGCTTCCCAAAGAGTGGACAAAAGGTCACATTAGGCCAGGCCCATTGAGGTCTACAATGTGAGGTCCATGTGTGTTTTGACTCTCAACTATGGCTGCCATTTCTGAAGAATAAAATCATGTGATATCCTTGCTGAGATTCCCAGGCCTCTGTGGAAATCCACCCGGGGCCTAGGTCTCAGTTTCCAAGAGCGACTTTCATGCGTGGCCTCTTAAAATCCCAACAAAATTCATGGCAATGCTTCTCTGAGTTCAGTTCCAAAACCCAGTCTCTAAGGGGAATCACACCAGAGTTCAAGCCCACGTGGACCCAGTCATTTTTTCCAATGCCACACAAATGACCAAAATTAAAACCAAAACACTCCCACATGGCCCTCATCTTATTCCATATAGTCAATCATCTTAACCTCTGGCTGGAGGTTCCCATGAGGGGCGCAGCCCAAGACAGTGTTCAAAATCAGCTCCTTTGCCCCTCATTTGCCTAAAGTCAGGGTAGCCTGGACACCGTTTCTGTGAACCAGGAGTGAACAAATAAGCCTACCATTAATTCTTCTTTGTTTCTCCAATTTGAGGCCTACTGATTTTAGGTATCGATTCTTTAGGTGATTTAGAGTCATGCGAAAACACAAGCACCTCTGCAGGGCTTTGAAGAACTCATTTGACCCAAAGAATCCCTATTGTCATTTGATGGAGTGCAGGAACCTAACAGAGGAAGGCAAGAGACTTCATCCACAATGAATGAAATTTTTTGTCATTTTGGTTTTGGAAGCTCACATGGGATCATTCTTAAGATCCATCAGGTGCTGAGAATCTAAGTCAGAGCCACACACAGGTCAAAGAGGCTGATAAAGACACATCCCTTTCCAAAGCAATTAAGCAAAGAGCCACAGGTGAGGCCCATTCATTTCCATTTGAAAACTGTTTTCTTCAGGCTTCACAAAGGGGTGGCCTGAGGCAAAGACCTTCCTGACATTCAGTGCAACACAACAATAAGTAAGCAAGAGGCCCAAAGCAGGGTTTCTGCACTGAGACTTTCCAGGTCACACTGATATCTGAGTTTTCTGAAATGCTCGCCATTCTCTTCAGCTATCCAGTACATGGCCATGTCACAGAGCTTGGAGGTGGTACATATTTTGGACACAAATCCATGAGCCTATTCTGGAGAGTGGCCAGAATTCAGTAAGAAAACAACAACTTAGAAAGATAGCAGGTGTTGCACATCGATAAGACAAGCTGCAGTCCATTCATATATTGGGCATGGGAAGATTTATGCTAGACAGGACACATCCATAAATGCATTCTCTTTTCTAATGTCTACAACAACGGACACAGTGGGATACACAGAAAGAGAAACACTCGCCATGTCAAATGACTTACTAGAAACTGTCCACTGGAAACCAAACAAACCGCCTTTCCTATCTATTCTCAGAACATGAGACAAAACAACAAACCCACTCCTACTCCCACAAAGGCACCTCCTTCCCCCAAGTAGGTCTGTGACTATCCGGAGTGTCCTCTGACTGGTGGGCCATACTCTGTTCCCCCGAAATGGCCTGTCTTCTCTCAGATCTTGTTTCCTTGACCAACTCTGTGAAGATGTCAGGAAAAAGTGGTTAGCCACTACCTGTTTTCTCAGGAAAGGTCCATCTTCAGAGCTCTCCTGGCATTTGGCCATCCTCACATCATTAGGTACCAAGAAAACTGACTCTGTCCTTGGTAAATCCAAACAAGTGAGCCCACTGGGACTGGGACTGGGACTGCCTCTGGGTGCCTGGCTTCTTGGATACCAAGTTCAGAGAGTTCCATCACCAAGGAAATGAGGTATGTCACATTCTATGGAACTGAATGAGGTCACTGCCTTGGCAACCACTTTGTCCTAACAGTTGCTTCCAAGGGTAACATAAGATGGAGGTTGCCCCTACTTCCTGTGACACTTTCATAAGGTAGAATGTATATCACCATTGGCACCCGGGAACAGCTCTCCACTCAGCCCTGGTTTGGTCCATCTTCTGTACAATAAGAAGAGAGAGAGGCAGATTCAGACACATCCCTTCATCCTGACCAGGTTGTTTGCCATGGAAGATGACTTTTGCTCTCTCAGGTGCTTCAAACCTGCCTACAACTTCTCCAGGTATTATTTGTGCATGGACATTTGAGGTTCTCATCAGGTGGAAGGTCCCCAACTTTCCTGTATTGTAAGAAACACTGTGTCCCTGCTCTTCTGTAAAATGATTGAGGGAACAGTGTATACTTGGGGTTAAAAACAGGTTTGATTTGGGTTACGAGTGATTCTGTGTGATGAATAATGGTATTGGGAACCTGCAATATTTACAAAAATATAGAGGTGAAATATAAGTAGGAAAACAGAAATCTAGGTATGATTTGAAGTCCAGAAGGGTTTTGCCCTTGATTGGGATACTTAGCTTTGATTGATGTTCTGCAAAGATGCCTTAGATAATTCGATATACAATGGCATAGGACCTTGTACATTGGATGATTGAATTTAGAAGAAAACATCCAGTCAAAAAGGGATATTCAGTAGGATTAGGAAGATAGTCGGTAGGTTTAGGAAGAAGAGTGAGTATAGGATTTGGACCAAAAGTTCTTTAGCAATAGTTTCGGTTGTAGAGTTAATGTAAATGTCAGCACATATGAAGAGTCAGTCACTATGTTGAACTGGGGAAAATATGTAGAAAAGCAGATATCAATAGAAACATTATGAAATCAGGCAAAGTATAAAGTGAGTGATAGAATTAGACATTTTCAACAGGGTTGAGTTTGAATATATAAATTAGGAAAAAAACAAATATGTAGTCACCAATAGGATTGACAATTGACAGCATTAGGCAACCTGGACATGGATGTTTTTAGAAATCCATGTTCACTTTCCATTTAGGCTTTGGTACAATCATAAGTGTGACCTTTCCATTTTTTGTCCAGAATATTACTGTGATAATGAGGTGACATGAGTATTTCTTTCACCATTTCTGGGAGCAATATATTGAAGATGTAAAATGAGAATCGGGGGTACAAAGAGGTGTACCCTGTTTCTAGGAACATAGAGATAAAGCATGAATAGAACATACTGTGACTAAATAATATAACTTTTTTGAACTTTAAATAATGAATTGAATTGATATCTGAAAAATTACAGGAAATCATATATTGATATACAATCATTCATTCCAACCAGTTATATATCTCATGGAAATATTAGTGGTTTGGTTTATCATGAAGAGTGTGTGAGTTTTGCTTCAAAAGTGATTATGGAAATCTAAAATAATGCGTTTGGAAAGAAGTCTCATGAAAAGACCTGTCAAGAAACCCTGACAATACTTGTGTTCTGAAGCAAGAAGTGATTAAAGTTGAAACAAATGCCTATAAATGTGTGAACTTGTGGATGAAGTGTATAACTTAAAATGTGCAAAATCTGAAGAAATAATAATGTACCATTGTTGAATACATATGAACGTCAAATTACATATCATGTCCCATAGGAGTCTACTTGCATTGATGTTAGACTGGGTCAGTTTCTGTAGAATAATGAGGATTTGTATGCCCCATTCACTGAAGTTAGTTTTCAGTACTAGGAAACAATTATGTATTTCAGGTGGATGAATATTTCTGATTATAATCTTGTGAAAAGTTGATTATAAATCCACATACATGAACATGAATGAATTAAAGGGTTTACATTAGACACATATATTATATATTTTGAAACATCTGCAGAGTGTACAGATATATTATACACACACACAAAAAAAAAACACTCACATACATTTAATAGTAGCAATATATATGCCAATCGAAATTCATCAGTAAATATATATCATCCACAGATGCAAAAATATTTATTTTACTGAACATGAATTTATGCATAATGTTCTTCTACTAGGAAGCTCCCCTATAGGTTGAATTTTCAGTTCCAACAGCGTTTAGGAGGAGTGAGCTCTTCTCACAGTTTGTATATGCCAAGTCAGCCACCTCAAAAATGTACGTGTGATACTTGGTAGGATTCTATATGTGCATATAAATATACAAGTGTGAATAGGCTAAAGAGAAAGGAAAACAAGAATTCTCGTATTTTTTAAGTTTAAAAACTCATGGAGAACTTCTTCGATTAAAAATTGACTAGATTTATAACTTTTACCTTATATAATGCAAAACGCAAGTCCAACTATACAACATGCCTCCAATGAACTTCTTGTATTTCTATAGGTTTGCCTTATTTTTCTCTATCATATTAGGATGAGTTGTCTGAGTCTAGTAGGTATGGGTTAGTGTCAGGGATTCAATATTTCAAAATGAAAATTGGAAAATGAATCCAATTTGTATGCATATATATGCTGCACAAATATCCTCCCACTCTCATCCAGAACAATGCCTTGACATTACCTTCACCCCAAGTAAGACACAATTAGAGGAGAAGAGTTAGAAAATCAGTGAACACATATCTGGAATGGAAAATGCTCAGGAGTTCACAACCTTGGAAGTTGTAGAGGAGTTTCCAAAAGCAAGGGATAGGGTAAACACTCCACAAACATGGAGCTCTGCTGGCCTAAAAGCTTTTTGAGAAACTGCCTCTGAGATAGGGCACTTGAAATATATGTTGTTTTCAGGAGATTTGGCTTTCTTTGTAGTGAGACCATCAAAGCTGGGTCTGCATCTATGAGACCTGGAAGACATTGTTTCTGATTTTTCAATGAACATGAGGCAGCAGTGCTGATATTTTTCTTTTTAAGTAAACTGTGGCCTCTGGGGTCTAAGTGTCTCCCGGTTGAACTGTGAAGCCATTTGGCCCTCCTACACTTTTTGTGGGGTTTTTGCTGCTGCACTGGTAGTTTGGTATTTGCTTCATAAAATAGAAGGAGTTCAACTGGGACACAGTGCTGGAGGGAGTTCTGTCACGTGTGGTGGGTCAGGGACAGCAGAAAAATACACCAACCAATCTTCTATCCCTCAAAGCTTGCCCCATTGCATCCTTGTCCATAGCAACCTGATTCTGAACATTGCCCTGAATCCTCTCCATATAACAAGATGCCTTTACTTATAAGGGTCTGCTGGCTGCACCATGTAAGCCACAAGCCATTTGTAAGCCAATGGAAGATCCAAATTGCTCCAACAGAGATGTTTTATCACACTCCTGCCCACCACAACTCTAGGCCCACTTCTCAGGAGGCTGCAACTTACTGGGACCTCTGTTCTACACCATTTTCATAAAACCCAGTCAAGCAAGGCACTGTCAGGTACATCCATGATCAGCAGCAGGACATCCAAAGGTTCTCTAGTGCAACCTAGTCGTGGGAATTTCAAAAAATTCACGGTATTTATATAGAAATTTTTCAAGGATAAAGTTGGAGGCACTGTGGGTTTCAATTTATTCAGGAACCATTTAATGGAGAGGTAGATTATTTCAATGAAAGCTCTGGAGAACCCTCACAGTTAAGGCTTCTCAAAGAGTGGACAAAAGGTCACATTTAGCCAGGCCCATTGAGGTCTACAATGTGAGGTCCATGTGTGTTTTGACTCTCAAATATGGCTGCCAAGTCTTTCGAATGAAAACATGTGATACCTTGGCTGAGATTCCCAGTTCTCTGTGCAAAGCCACTCTGGCGCTAGATCTCAGTTTCCAAGGGTGACTCTCATACATGGCCTCTTTAATCCCAACACAATACATGGCAATACTTTTCTGAGGTCAGATTCTGAACTCAGTCTCTAAGGGGAATCACACCAAAGTTCAAGCCCAGGTAGACCCAGTTATGTCTTCCAACTGCCACACAAATATCCACAATTAAATCCAAAACACTCCCACATGTCACTCATCTTTTCTAAATACACACTCATCATAACCTCTGGCTGGAGGTTTCCATGAGGGGTGCGGCCCAAGACAGTGTCCAAAATAACCACCCTTGCCTCTCATTTGCCTAAAATCAGGGTGGCCTGGACATCCTTCCAGTGAACCAGGAGTGATCAAATTGGCCGGCCATTAAGATGGCACTGCTTCTCCAATTTGAAGCCTACTGACTGTGGGGCTTAGAGTCTTTATGTGATTTGGAGTCATGAGAAAAATCAAGCACTTATGGGCTATCCTCTGCAGGGTTTTGAGGAACACATTTGAACCAAATGATCACTATTCTCACTTGATGAAGGTCAGGAACCTTACAGAGGAATGTGAGAGACTTCATCCAAAATGAATGCTCTCTTGTCCATTTGGGTTTTGGATGCACACATGGGATCTTTCTTTAGATCCATCAGGTGCTAAAAATCTAAGCCGCAGCCTCACACAGGGCCAAAAAGCTGATTCAGACACATCCCTTTCCAAAGCAATTAAGCAAAGAGCCAGAGGTGATGCCCTTTCATTTCTGTTTGAAAACTATTTCTTTTGGCTCTACAAAGGTGTGGCCTGAGGCAAAGATGTTCCGGACATTCAGGGCAACAGAACAATTGGTAAGCAAAAGACCCAAAGCAGGGTTTCTCCATTAGAATTTTCTGGTCACACTCATATCTGAGTTTTCTGAGATGCTCCCATTCCCTTCAGCTATCCAGTACATGGCCAAGTCTCAGAGCTTGGAGGTGGTACATATTTTGGACACAAAAAAATGAGCCTATTCTGGAAATTGGCCAGAATTCAGGAAGAAAACAGGAACTTAGCAAGATTGTAGGAGTTGCCCACCCATAAGTCAAGCCACAGTCCATTCATAAATTGGGCAAGATGAATCTTGGGAAGCATTCTACTAGTCAGGACACATACAATGATTCATTCTCTTTTCTAATGTCTAAAACCACGGACACAGTGGGAAACACAGACATAGAGACACTGGCCTTGTCAAACGACTTACCAGAAACAGTTCACTCCAAAACAAAAAAACCGCCTTTCCTACCTATTCTCAGAACATGAGACAAAACCTCAAACCTACACCCACACACACAAAGGCAGCTCCTTCCCCCAAGTAGGTCTGTGACTATCAGGAGTGTCCTCTGACTGGTGGGCCATACTATGTTCTGATGAAATTGCCTGTCCTGTGTCAGATATGGTCTCATTGGCCCAATCTGTGAAGTTGTCACTAGCCAGCTATGAGCCACTACCTGCTTTCTCAGGAAAGGCCTCTCTTCAGAGCTTTCCTGACATTTGTCCATCCTCACATCAGTAGGTACTAAGAAAGACTGACTCTGTCCTTGTTGAATCCAAACAAGTGAGACCACTGGGACTGGGAATGGGACTGGCTCTGCGTGCCTGGCTTCCCGGATCCCAAGTTCAGAGAGTTTCATCACCAAGGAAGTGAGGTGAGATTAATCTCTTCAGGAATTTAATGAGGTCACTGCCTTGGCAACCACTTTGTCCTAACAGTTGCTTCCAATAGTCCTATGAGATGGAGGCAGCCCTTTCTTCCTGTGACACTTTCAAAAGTTAGAATGGTATATCAACCATAGGCACCCAGTAACAGCTCTCCACACATGCCTGGTATGGTCCATCTTCTCTACATTAAGAAGAGAGAGGCTTATTCAGACAAAACCCTTCATCCTGGAAAGGTTGTTTGAGATGGAAGATAACTTTTGCTCTCTCAGGTCCTTCATAGCTGCCTAATCTTCTCCAGGGATCAAACCTGCATGGACCTTTGAGGTTCTCAGCAGGAGGCAGATCCCCTACATTCCTGTATTGTAAGACGAACTCTGTCCCTGCTCTTCTGTAAAGTTAGGTTGAGGGAAGAGTGTATGGTTAGGGTTATTAACATGTTTGATTTGGATTACGAATCCTTCTGCAGGATGATTAATAGTATTGGGAACCTGCGATATTTATAAGATTATAGAGGTGAAATATAAGTATGAAAACAGAAATGTTGGTAAGATTTGAAGCCCAGAAGGGCATTAGGCCCTTGATTGGGATACTTAGCTTTTAATTACGTTCTACACAGATGTCTCAGATAAATTGATAATCAATGGCATAGGACCTTATACCTTGGATGTTTGGTTTTAGAAGAGAACATCCACTCAAATTGAGATAGTCGGTGGGATTAGGAAGATAGTCGGTAGGTTGATAAAAAAAGAGTGAGTATAAAAATTGGACAAAAAGTTCTGTAGCATTTGGGTTTCGGTTATAGAGTGAATATAAATGTCAGCACATGTGAAGAGTCAGTCACAATGATTAACTGGGGAAAATATGTAGGAAGGAAAATATCAATAGAGACATTACGAAATGAGGCAATTATATAGTGAGTGATAGGATTAGACATTTTCAACAGGGTTGAGATTGAATACATAATCTTAGGAAGAAACAAATATGTAGTCACCAATAGGAATGACATTTGAAAGCATTAGGCAACCTGGACATGGATGTTTTTAGTAAGCCATGTTCACTTTCAATTTAGGATTTTGTACAATCATAAGTGTGACCTTTGCATTTTGTGCCCAGAAAATTATTGTGATCAAATATATATGTAGATCATATGATATGTGTATTTCTTCCACCATTTCTGGGAGCAATATTTGAGGACACATAAATTAGTATTGTGGGTACCAAGTGGTGTACCCTGTGTCAATGAATATAGAGATAATGCATGAATAGACCATAGTGTGAATAAATAATATAACTTTTTTCTCTTTAAATAATGGATTGAATTGATATCTTAAAATATATAGGAAATCATATATTGACATACAATCATTCACTCCAACCAGTTACATATATAATGGTAATCTTAGGGTTATTGTTTATCATGAAGTGTGTGTGAGTTTTGTTTCAAAGCTAGCCAATCCCTAAAAAACAAATGCCAAATGTCTTCTTTGATATAATGAGAGCAACCAAGAACAGAGCAGGGAGGAAGAGCAGGAGGAAAAGATTAACATTAAGCAGAGTCATGAAGTGGGAGGGAAAGGGAGAGAAAAGGGAAATTGCTTGGAAATGGAAGGAGACCCTCATTGTTATACAAAATTACATATAAGAGTTTGTGAGGGGAATGGGAAAAAAATAAGGAGAGAAATGAATTACAGTAGATGGGGTAGAGAGGGAAGATGGGAGGGGAGGGAGGGGGGATAGTAGAGGATAGGAAAGGTAGCAGAATACAACAGTTACTATTATGGTATTATGTAAAAATGTGGATGTGTAACCGATGTGATTCTGAAATCTTTGTAATGTTTTGAATAACCAATAAAAAAAAAAAAAAAAAAAAAAAAAAAAAAGTGTTTATGGAAATCGAAAATAATGTGTTTGGAAAGAAGTCTCATGAAAAGACCAGTCAAGAAATATGGAGGAATCCATGTGTTCTGAAGCTGGAATTGATTGAAAGTGAAACAAATGCCTATAACTTTCCTAAATTGTGGATGAAATATATATCCTGTGATGTGCATAAACTGATGAAATAGTAATGTACCAGTGTTGAATAAAAATGAAGGTCAAAGTACACATCATGTCCCATAGGAATCTACTTGCATTGATGTTAAACTGGGTCAGTTACTGTAGAAATATTAGGATTGCATGCATTATTCACCGTAGTTAGTTTTATTTCATTTTTATTCATGGTTGTTCAAAACATTACATAGTTGTTGTTATAACATATTTCACACTTTGATTCAAGTGCGTTATAAACTCCCATTTTTACCCCATGTACAGATTACAGAATCACATCAGTTACACATCTATTGATTCACATATTGCCATACTAGTGTCTATTGAATTCTGCTGCCTTTCCTATCCTCTACTATGCCCCCTCCCCTCCCCGCCCCTCCCCTCTTCTCTCTCTACCCCCTCTACTGTAATAAATTTGTCCCCCTTGTATTATTTTTCTCTTTCTCCTCACTTTCTCTTGTATGTAATTTTGTATAACCCTGAGGGTCTCCTTCCAATTCCATGCAATTTTCCTTCTCTCTCCCTTTCCTTTCCACCTCTCATCCCGCTTTAATGTTAATCATCTTGTCATGCTCTTCGTCTCTCCTCTGGTCTTAGTTACTCTCCGTATATCAAAGATGACATTTGGCATTTGTTTTTTAAGGATTGGTTAGCTTCACTTAGCATAATCTGCTCTAATGCCATCCATTTCCCTCCAAATTCTATGATTTTTTTAAATTTTTCAATGCAGAGTAATACTCCATTGTGTATAAATGCCACAGTATTTTATCCATTCTTTCATTGAAGGTTATCTAAGTTGGTTTCACAGTCTTGCTGTTGTGAATTGTTCTGCTATGAACATCGATGTAGCAGTGTCCCTGTAGCATGCTGTTTTTAGGTCTTTAGTGAATAGACTGAGTAGGGGAATAGCTGGGTCAAATGGTGGTTCCATTCCCAGCTTTCCAAGAAATTTTCATACTGCTTTCCAAATTGGCTGCACCAATTTGCAGTCCCACCAGCAATGTAGAAGTGTACCTGTTTCCCCACATGCTTGCCAGAACTTGTTCTTTGACTTCATAATGGCTGCCAATCTTACTGGAGTGAGATGGTATCTTAGGGTGGTTTCGATTTGCATTTCTCTTACTGCTGGAGATGGTGAGCATTTTTTCATGTACTTGTTGATTGATTGTAAGTCCTCATCTGATAAGTGTCTGTTGAGGTCCTCAGCCCATTTGTTGATTGGGTTATTTGTTATCTTATTGTCTAATTTTTTGAGTTTTTTGTATACTCTGGATATTAGGGCTCTATCTGAAGTGTGAGGAGTAAAGATTTCTTCCCAGGATGTAGGCTCCCTATTTACCTCTCTTATTGTTTCTTTTGCTGAGAAAAAACTTTTTAGTTTGAGTAAGTCCCATTTGTTGATTCTAGTTATTAACTCTTGTGCTATGGGTGTCCTATTGTGGAATTTGGAGCCCGACCCCACAGTATGTACATCGTAAGCAAATTTTTCTTCTATCAGACACTGTGTCTCTGATTTGATATCAAGCTCCTTGATCCATTTTGAGTTAAATTTTGTGCATGGCAAGAGAAAGGGATTCAGTTTCAATTTGTTACATATGGATTTCCAGTTTTCCCAACACCATTTGTTGAAGATGCTATCCTTCCTCCATTGCATGCTTTTAGCCCCTTTATCAAATATAAGATAGTTGTAGTTTTGTGGATTGGTTTCTGTGTACTCTATTCAGTACCATTGGTCCACAAGCCTGTTTTGGTACCAGTACCATGCTATTGTTGTTACTATTGCTCTGTAGTATAGTTTGAAGTCTGGTATCGCTCTACCGCCTGATTCACACTTCCTGCCTAGCATTGTTTTTGCTATTCTGGGACTTTTATTTTTCCATATGTATTTCATGATTGCTTTCTTTATTTCTACAAGAAATGCCTTTGGGATTTGATTGGCATTGCATTAAACCTATAGAGAAATTTTGGTAATATCACCATTTTGATGATGTTAGTTCTGCCTTTCCATGAACAGGGTATATTTTTACATCTTCTAAGATCTTCTTATATTTCTCTCTTTAGGGTTGTGTAGTTTTCATTGTATGAGACTTTCCCCTCTTTTGTTAGGTTGATTCCCATCTTTTTTTTTTTAGGATATTGTGAATGGAGTGGTTGTTCTCATTTCCATTTCAGAGGATTTGTCCCTGATAATTAGGAATGCCTTTGATTTATGCGTGTTGATTTTATATCCTGCCACTTTGCTGCATTCATTTATTATCTCTATTAGTTTCTTTGTAGACCCTTTTGGGTCTGCTAGGTATAGAATCATGTCATCTGCAATAGTAATAATTTAAGTTGTTCTTTTCCTATTTTTATGCCTTTAATTTCTTCTGTCTGTCTAATTGCTCTGGCCAGTGTTTCGAGAACTGTATTGAACAGAAGTAGTGAGAGAGGGCATCCCATTCTTGTTCCAGATTTTAGAGGGAATGCCTTCAATTCTTCTAGATTCAGAATGATGCTAGCTTGAGGATTAGCATAGATTGCTTTTACAATATTGAGGTATGATTCTGTTATTCCTAGTTTTTCTAGAGTTTTGAAAATAAAGGGATGCTGTACTTTGTCGAATGCTTTTTGTGCATCTATCGAGATGATCATATGGTTCTTATTTTTAAGTCTATTGATGTGGTGAATAACATTTATTGATTTTCGTATATTGAACAAGCCTTGCATTCCATGGATGAATCCTACTTGATCATGGTGCACAATTTTTTTAATATGTTTTTGTATCTGATTCGCCAGAATTTAATTAGGGATTTTTGCATTTAGATTCCTTAGGGATATTGGTCTGTAGTTTTCTTTGTTTGAAGTGTTTATGTCTGGTGTAGAAATCAGGGTGATATTGGCCTGGTAGAATGAATTTGGAAGATCTCCCTCTTTTTCAATTTCCTGAAATAGCTTGAAAAGTATTGGTATTAGTTCATATTTAAAGGGTTTGTAAAACTCTGCTGTATACCCATACTGTCCTGGTCTTTTCTTAGTTGGTAATCTTTGGATGGTTTCTTCTATTTCCTCAATTGATATTGGTCTGTTTAGGTTGTCTATATCCTCCTGACTCAATCTGGACAGATCATATGACTTAAGAAATTTTTCGATGCTTTCACTATCTTCTATTATATTGGAGTATAACGAATCAAATTAATTTCTGATTATCTTCTGTATTTCAGAAATATCTGCTGTGATTGCCAGAAGGTGACAAATAACTTGTGTAGATTGATACAGCAGGAGTGGAAGCCGTTTATTGTAGCATCTGAGCGATATTTATACATTTTATATAGCTTATCTAATTAGCATAAAATAGATCCAGCAGTCAACCAATAAGAAATCTCCACACTTAATGGCTTGCTTTTGTTACTTCACAAACCACTCTCTATGGCATTTGGCCAGGCGCCATCCAGACTTGTTTACAGACCCTAACATTTCTCTGGCAAAATACCAGGTGCCATCCTGACTTGTTTATAGACCTTAACATGTGATGTTGCCCTTTTCATCCCGTATGCTAGTAATTTGAGTTTTCTCTCTTCTTCTCTTCATTAGCATGGCTAAGGGTCTGTCGATTTTATTTATTTTTTCAAAGAACCAACTTTTAGTTTTCTCAATTTTTTCAATTGTTTCTTTTGTTTCGATTTCATTAATTTAAGCTTTGATTTTAATTAAATCTTACCTTCTACTTATTTTGCTGTTGTTTTCCTCTTCTTTTTCTAGGATTCTGAGATGAAGTATGAGATCATTTATTTGTTTTGTTTTGTTTTTCTTTTTTTAAGGAATGAAATCCAAGCAATGAATTTTCCTCTTAGAACGGATTTCAGTGTGTCCCATAGATTCTGATATGTTGTGCCTGTGTTTTCATTTATCTCTAAGAATTTTTTAAATTCCTCCTTGATGTCCTCTATAACCCATTGATCATTCAGTAACCTATTGTTCATTCTCCAAGTGATGCATGATTTTTCCTTCCTTCGTTTATCATTGATTTTTAGTTTATATTAGATTATGATCAGATAAGATGCATGGTATTATCTCTACTTCTTTATATTGTCTAAGAATTGCCCTGTGACATAATATATGATCTATTTTTGAGAAGGATCCATGTGCTGCTGAGGAAAAATGTAACTGCTTGATGTTGAGGAGTATATTCGATATATGTCAATTAAGTCTAGGTTATTAATTGTGTTATTGAGTTCTATAGTTTTCTATTTCAACTTTTGTTTGGAAGACCTGTCCAGTGGTGAGAGAGGTGTGTTGAAGTCTCCCATGATTATTGTATGGTGGTCTATTAGACTCTTGATCTTGAGCAAAGTTTGTTTGATGGACATAGCTGCACCATAATGGTTATGTCTTGTTGGTGTATGGTTCTCTTGAGCAGTATGTAGTGTCCCTCTTTATGCCTTTTGATTAACTTTGGCTTGAAATCTATTTTATTTGATATGAGTATGGACACTCCTGCTTGTTTCCGAAGTCCGTATAAGTGATATGATTTTTCTCAACCTTTCACCTTCAGTCTATGTATGTCTTTTCCTATCAAATGCGTCTCCTGTAGGCAGCATATTATTGGGTCTTGTGTTGTGATCCATTCTACTAGCCTGTGTCTCTTAATTGGTGAGTTTAAGCCATTAACATTTATGGTTATTATTGAGATAATGGTTGTTCTTCCAGCCCTATTTGTTTATTTATGTTATTAAACATGGATTGTTTTCTACATTGATTATTTCCCCTTTTACTGTACTACCTCCCACTCTTGGTTTTTATTGTTATTTTCCATTTCCTCTTCCTGTAATATTTTGCCGATGATGTTTTGAAGAGATGGTTTTCTAGCTACAATTTATTTTAACTTTTTTTTAACATGGAAGGTTATGATTTTATCTTCCATTCTGAAGCTTAATTTCGCTGGATACACAATTCTTGGTTGGAATCCATTTTCTTTCAGTGTTTGAAAAATGTTAATCCAGGATCTTCTAGCTTTCAGAGTCTGTGTTGAAAGATCAGCTGTTATCCTGATTGGTTTACCCCTAAATGTAATCTGCTTTTTTTTCTCTTGTAGCATTTAAAATTCTCTCCTTATTGTGTACGTTGGGCATCTTCATTATAATGTGTCTAGGGGTGGATCTCTTATGATTTTGCACATTCGGCGTCCTGTAGGCTTCTAGGACTTGGGAGTCAGTCTGATTCTTCAAGTCTGGGAAGTTTTCTCGTATTATTTCATTGAATACATTGCTCATTGCTTTGGTTTGGACCTCTATACCTTCCTGTATTCCAATGACTCTTAAGTTTGGTCTCTTTATGTTATCCCGTATTTCTTGGATATTCTGTTCACGGTTTCTTAACAGTCTTGCTGAGCTGTCTATGTTCTTTTCAAGTTGGAATACTTTGTCTTCATTGTCTGATGTTCTATCTTCTAAGTGTTCTACTCTGCTGGTAGTATTCTCAATTGAGTTTTTAAGTTGGTTTATTGCTTTCTGCATTTCTAGGATTTGTGTTTGTTATTTTTTACAACCTCTATCTCCCTGTATAGCTGATCTTTTGCTTCTTGGATTAGTTTATGTAATTCATTGTCAAAGTGATTTTTCATTTTCTGATTTTGCTGTCTAATGTCTTCTTTGAGACTCCAGATCATCTGAAGCATGTATATCCTGAGTTCTTTATCTGACATTCCATCTACTGCAGCTATTACCTCTTCTAAAGTTGTGCTGACCTGCATTGCTTGTGGTCCTTTTTTCCTTGTCTTATCATACTGCTCGCTTTTCTTTCTGCTTGGTGAAACTGTTGTGATTTTGAAATTTTCCTCCTATATATTTATATTGCTCTTGTATAGTTGCAAAGTCTCCCTTGCATGGGCACAGGGGGGCTGTGCTGCTCCTCCAATTAGGGTGATCTAACTATCTTGCTGACGGGCCGCTGGGCTTGTTTTCCTGATCGGTTACAGGTCTGCCTACCATGCAGGCGCGGGAGGCGGCTCTGCTCTGCCCCTCCTCCAATTGGTGTCACGTGTCTACCAGGCCCGTGGTCCCCTGGGGTGTTCTGCCGATCAGTCGCAGGTCTGCCTACCTTGTAGGTGCTGGCGGCGGCTCTGCTCTGCCCCTACTCCAATTGGGGTGACGTGACTACCATGCAGGTGTGTTCCTGGGCCTGTTCCGCCAGTTTGTCGCAGGTCTGCCTACCTTGCGGGCACGGGCAACGGATCTGCTCTGCTCCTATTCCAAATGGGGTGAAGTGTCTGCCGCGCCGGCAGGGTGATGGGCCTCTTCTGCCAGTCAGGTGCAGGTGTGCCTACCTTGCGGGTGCGGGTGATGGCTCTGCTCTGCCACTACTCCATTTGGGGGGTCGTGACTACCATGCCAGCAGGTTGTTGGGCCTGTTCTGGGTGCGGGCGAAGGCTCTGCTCTGCCCCTACTAATATTGGGGTGACCTGACTACCATGCCGGTGGGCCACTGGGATTGTACTAGGTGCGGGAGAAGGCTCTGCTCTGCAACTATTCCAATTCAGGTGATTTGACTACCACGCCTGCGGGTCACTGGGCCTGTTCTGGGCAAGGGCAGCGGCTCTGCTCTGCCTCTATTCCAATTGCGGTGACGTGACTACCATGCAGGTGTGTCGCTGGGCCTGTTCCGGGCGTGGGCGGTGGCTCTGCTCTGCCCCTCTGGCTTGATGACAAAGTGAGAGAGACCCGGGTGTTTGTGACTCACTTTCTTTACCAGGAGACCAACTGTTTCTGTCACCGCTGGTATCAATGAAGTTATCTCCTCTGCTGCTTTCTGATGACATCAGATCTCTGCCATGTTGGTATCCCATGCAAAAGGCAGCATTTTGTTCCCTTTGCTGGGTGACTAAAGCAATGGGTGAGTTCTGACCGGCACTCACAAGCCCCGTCTCAATCCTGTTGCACTCCCTATGAAGGCTCGGTTGATATTTACCTCCACAGTATTCAGCAAGACCCGGACCGAGAAGCAGTTTCCGCGGGTTCTTTAGCCCAGGGCCAGATCAGTTCCGGGAGGCGGAATTCGGCCGCTCTGGGCTCGGTGTATGTTCTAATAGAAGCAGGCTCCAAGACGCAGTTTCTGCGGGTTCTTTAGCACTGAGCCTGAGTAATTTGTCTGCAAGACAAAGGTGAATGGCATCCTGAAATTACCGGTTCTATAGCTGAATAAGCTGCGATCAGTCGAAAACAGGGATGGTGACGTCACCTCTCCAAGATGGTGGCCGCTGGGTTCCTCTGTGGTCTGACTGGTGCGGAGAAATGAGTTGGACTGCATGCTTCCCCGTCTCAAACCCAGAATTCAGCACTGAGCACAGTGATTGCATACCTGGCAGGAGCCCACAGTATCTGCACCGCTGTATATTTGCGTTGCTATCTCGTCGTTTCCCAGCACGCACCACAGACTCTAGCCACGGAGCGATTTCCTGAATAAGCCACATGACCTTCTGTGAGGACAAATCACTCGCGTTTGAGTTCCCGTAGCTGATCCTCGTGAGATGGAAATATGTACACTAGGTTTTGGAGAACCACAATTTTGCTGGAAATTCCTAACAAGATAGGTTTTAGCCATTCTAACTCGTCATTCTACCGCACAGTGACGCGGTATATGGGGGTGATGCACTCCCTTCGCAGCCATCATATGATCCCCTGAAGTTAGTTTTCAGTACTAGGAAACAAATAAATATTTCAGGTGGATGAATATTTCTGAGAAAAATCTTTTGAAAAGTTGATTATAAATCCACATACATGAATATGAATGAATTTAGGGAGTGTATAATAAGAAAAATATACTTCATATTTTGAAAAATCTGCAGAGTGAAAAAAAAATATATATATGTATATATATACATACACACAGAGACATTAAAAAGTAGCATTATGTATGCCAATCGAAATTCACCATGAAATATATATCATCCACAGATCCAAAAATATTCATTTTAATGAACATGGATTTATGTCGTTCAACTAAGAAGCTCACCCGTATCTTGAATTTTCGGTTTCAACAGCATTTAGTAGGAGTGATCTCTTCTCACAATTTGTATCTGCCAAGCCAGCCACCTCACAAAATGTACGAGTTATAACAGGTAGAATTCGATATGTGCATATAAAAATACATGTGATGAATAGACTACAGAGAAAGGGAGACAGTTATTCACATATTTGTTAACTTTTAAAACACATGGAGGACTATTTCAATTAAAATTCGCTAGATTTATAACACCTACCATTTATCATACGAAAGGCAAGTGCAACTATACACAATGCCTCCTGTGAACCTCTTGTATTTCTATTCTGTTTGGGTTATTTTTCTCCATAATATTAGGATTAGAAGTCAAAGTCTATTAGGGTATGTGTTAGTGTCAGGGATTCAGTATTTCGAATGGAAAATTTGAAAATGTATCCAATGTATATGCAAATATGTGCTACACAAAAAACTTCCCACTCTCATTCATAACAATGCCTTGACATTACCTTCGCCCCACATAAGACACAATTAGAGGAGAGGAGTTAGAAAATCTGTGAATACATATGTGGAATGGAAAATGCTCAGGAGTTCACAAATTTGGAGGTAGTAGAGGAGTTTCCAAAAGTAAGGGACAGGGTAAACACTCCACAAACATGAAGTTCTGCCAGCCTGACATCTGGAGAAACTGCCTCTAAGGTTGGGCAATGAAATATATGCTGTTGTCAGGAGCATTAGCTTCATTTGGAGTGAGACCATCAAAGCTGGGTCTTCATCTATGTGACATGAATGACATTGTTTCTTATTTTCCAATGAACATGAGGCATCAGTGCTGAATTTTCTATTTGTATGTAACTTGTGGCCACTGGGGTCTAAGTGTCTCCCCGTGTGGACTGTAAATCCATTTGGTCATCCTCCACTATTCGTGGTGTTTCTTGCTGCTGCACTGGGAGTTTGGAATTTGCTTCATGAAATACAAGGAGTTCAACAGGGACACAGTGCTGAAGTGAGTTCTGTCAATTGTGGTGGGTCGGGTTCTGCAGGAGAATGCACCAACCAGGCTTCTATCCCACATTGCTTGCCCCATTGACCATAGCAACCTGATTCTGAGCATTGCCCTGAAACCTCTCCATATAACAATATGCTTTTACATATAAGAGTCTACTGGCTTCAAAATGTCAGTCACAATCCATTTGCAAGCCAATGGCAGATCCACATGGCCCAACACAGATGTTTTATCACACACCTGCCAACCACTGCTCTAGGACAACTACTGAACAGGATACAACTTACTGGCATCTCTGTTCTACACCATTTTCATAAAACCAAGTCAATCAAGGCACTGTCTTACATACTCATGATCAGCAACAGGACATCCAAATGTTCTCCAGTGCCACCCAGTCATGGGAATTTCAAAAATTTTTATGGTATTTACCTAGCCAATTTTCAAGGAAGAAGTTGGAGGCACTGTGGGTTTCAATTTATTCAGGAACCATTAAATGGTGAGTAAGTTCATTTCAATGAAAACTCTGGAGAATTCTCACAGGCAAGGCTTCCCAAAGAGTGGCCAAAATGTCAGATTAAGCCAGGCCCATTGAGGTCTACAATGTGAGGTCCATGTGTGTTTTGACTCTCAAAAATGGCTGCCAAGTCTTTAAGAATAAAATCATGTGATATCCTGGCTGAGATTCCCTGTGATCTGTGGAAAGTCAACTTGGGCCTAGATGTCTTTCCAAGGGCAACTCTCATGCATGGCCATGTAAAATCCCAACACAATTCATGGCAATACTTCTCTGAGATCAGTACCACAACTCAGTCTCTAAGGGGAATCACACCAGGGTGCAAGCCCACGTGGACCCAGTCATCTCTTCAAACCACCATTCAAATGTCCACAATTAAAACCCAAACACTCCCACATGGCCCAAATCTTCTTCCATATATACACTCATCATAACCTGTGGCTGGAGGTTTCCATGAGGGGAGCAGCCCACGTCAGTGTCCAAAATAAGCTTCCTGCACCTCATTTGCCTAATGTCAGGGTGGCATGGACACCCTTCCTGTAAACCAGGAGTGATCAAATAGGCCTTCCTTTAATACTGCTTAGCTTCTCCAACTTGAAGCCTACTGACTTTGAGGTTTAGATTCTTTAAGTGAATTGGAGTCATGAGAAAAACAAGCACCTATGGGCTAGCCTCTGCTGGGTTTTGAAGAACTCATTTGAAACAAAGTATCCCTGTTCTCACTTGATGGATGTCAGGAACCTACCAGAGGAAGGCAAGAGAGTTAATCAACAATATCTGATCTTTTTGCCATTTTGGTTTTCGATGCATGCATGGGATGTATCTTTAGATCCATCAGGTGCTGAGAATCTAAGCCTCAGCCTCACACAGGGCCAAGAGACTGATTCAGACATATCCCTTTTCAAAGCAATTAAGCATGGATCCACACGTGATGCCCATTCATTTGCATTTGAAAACTGTTTTCTTCAGGCTTCACAAAGTGGTGGCTTGAGGCAAAGTTCTTCCTGACATTCAGGGCAACAGAACAATAGGTAATCAAAAGGACCAAAGCAGGGTTTCTCCACTGAGACTTTCCTGGTCAACTGATATCTGAGATTTCTGAGATGCTAGCCATTCCCTTCAACTATCTAGTACATGGCCATGTCACAGATATTGGAGGTGGTACATATCTTGGACACAAAACCATGATACTATTCTGGAGTGTTGCCAGAATTGAAGGAGAAAACAGGAAATTATGAAGCTAGTAGGTGTTGCCCATCCATAAGGCAAGCCTGATTCCACTCATATATTGGGCACAATGAATGCTGGCAAGCTTTCTAGTAGACAGGAAACATCCATTGATGCCTTCTCTCTTCTAATGTCTACAATCATGAACACAGTGGGATACACAGACACTCGCCTTGTCAAAGGACTTACTAAAAGTAGTCCACTCCAAACCAAACAAACTGCCTTTCCCACCTATTCTGAGAACTTGAGACAAAACCACAAAATCACACCCACACACACAAAGGCACCTCCTTCCCCCAAGAAGGTCTGTGACTCTCCGGAGTGTCCTCTGACTGGTGGGCCATACTATGTTTCCCCAAAATGACCTCTCCTGTCTCAGTTCTGGTCTGCTTGGCCAACTCTGTGAAGTTGTCAAGAGCCAGTGGTGAGACACTACCTGCTTTCTGAGGAAAAGCCCCTCTTCAAAGGTTTCCTGGCATTTGGCCATCCTCACATCTGTAGGTTCAAAGAAAGACTGACTCTGTCCTTGGTAAATCCAAACATATGAGACCACTGGGACTGGGACAGGGACTGTGTCTGGGTTCCTGGCTTCCTGGATCCCAAGTTCAGAGAGTTTCATCACAAGGAAGTGAGGTGAGGTCACTTCCTTCAGGATCTGAATTACATCACTGCCTTGGCAACCACTTTGCCCTAACAGTTGCTTCCAAAAGTCCCATTAGGTGGAGGCTGCCCCTGTTTTCCTGTAACACTTTCACAAGTTAGAATGTTATATCAATCATAAGCACCCCGGAACAGCTCTCCACACAGAACTGGTTTGGTCCATCTTGTATACATTAAGAAGAGAGAGTGATTCAGACACAACCCTTCAACCCGACCAGGATGACTGCCATGGAAGATGACTTTTGCTTTCTGAGGTATTTCATAGCTGCCTTCATCTTCACCAGGGATCATTTCTGCATGAACATTTGAGGTTCTCAGCAGGTGAAGATACCCTACATTCCTGTATTTTAAAACCAACTCTGTCCCTGCTCTTCGGTAAAGTTAGTGTATGGTTAGGGTTCATTATATGTTTGATTTGGGTTAGGAATCATTCTGCAGGATGAATAAAGGGATTGGGTACCTGCGATATTTATAAGAATATATAAGTGAAATATATGTATGAAAACGGAAATCTAAGAAAGATTTGAAGCCCAGAAGGGCATTGGGCCCTTGATTGGGATACATAGTGTTGAATTACGTTCTGTACAATTGTCTCAGTTAAATCGATATACAATGGCATAGGACCTTGTACCTTGGATGATTGAATGTAGAAGAGAACATCCAGTTAAAAAGGGATAGTCGGTAGGATTAGAAAGATAGTCGGTAGGTTTAGGAAGAAGAGTGAGAATATGATTTGGAATAAAAAGCTTCTTTAGCAATAGGGTTTCGTTTAGAGAGTGAATGTAAATGTCAGTACATGTGAAGAGTCTTTCACAATGATGAACTGGGGAAATTATGTAGAAAAGCAGGTATCAATAGAGACATAACGAAATCAGGCAAAGTATAAATGAGTGATAGGATTAGACATTTTCAACGGGTTGAGTTTGAATATATAATCATAGGAAAAAACAAATATGTTGTCACCAATGGGATTGACATTTGAGAGCATTAGGCAACCTGGACACGGATGTTATTACTTATCCATGTTCACTTTCCTTTTAGGCTTTGGTACAATCATAAGTGTGACCTTTACATTTTTTTTTGTTCAGAATATTTCGGTGGTAAAATGTATACGTAGATCAGGTAACATGAGTATTTCTTTCACCATGTCTGGGAGCAATATTTTGAAGACATATACATTAGTATTAGGGGTACAAAGAGGTGTACCCTGTGTCTATGAATATAGAGATAATGCATGAATAGACGATAATATGAATAATTAATGTATCTGGTTCCACTTTAAATAATGGATTGAATTGAAATCTGAAAATATATAAGAAATCTTATATTGATATATAATCATTCATTTCAACCAGTTATATATCTAATGGTAATATTAGGATTATGGTTTATCAGGAAGGGTGTTTGAGTTTTGCTTTATAAGTGATGATGTTAAACGAAAATAATGTGTTTGGAAAGAAGTCTCATGAAAAGACCAGTCAAGAAACATAGAAGAATCATGTGTTCTGAATCAGAAAGTGATTGATCGTGAAACAAATGCCTATAAATTTTCTAACTTTTGAATGAAATATATATCCTATGATGTGCATAAACTGAAGACATCGTAACGTATAAGTGTTGAATAAAAATGAAAATCAAAATACACATCATGTCCCCTAAGAATACACTTGCATTGATGTTAAACTAGCTCAGTAACTGTAGAAATATTAGGTTTTGTTTGCACCTTTCACTGAATTTAGTTTTCAGTACTAGAAAACAAATATGTATTTCAGGTGGATGATTATTTCTGAGAATAATCTTGTGGAAAGTTGATTATAAGTACACATATATGAATATGAATGAATTTAGGGAGTGTATAATAAGACACATATATTTCATATTTTAAAAAATCTGGAGAGTGTATATATATATATACACACTCTCATACATACACACTCACATGCACAGATATAAAAAAGTAGCAATACAGGAGATCCATCATGAAGGCAAGCATGGAAAAATCAAGTCTCTGACCTCTTCAGCTACGCGGGCATCAGGAGTCGTAAACTGTCTAAATGCTGTTTGCTCAGAATCACTAGCAATGTTGACCTAATGTGGATCTGGTGCGAACATTCTGTGCCCCTCAGAACACACACCGAGCCTGGATCGGCTGCATTCAACCTCCGGTTTGCCTGGTTCTCATGACTCAGAACTAAGATCCCTCTGAAATAACTGTTCGGCCCTTCTGAACTTTCAGAGGTAAAAGCCAACCAAGCCTTCAAAGGCAGTGGCCACAGGATTGAAACGGCGCTTGGGAGAGACAGTCAGGACCCACCCGTTGCGTTGGTTACCTTGCAAAGGGAACAAACGGTCACCATTTGCATGGGATACCACCATAGCATAGAAATGATGTCACGGGCAGAGGAGATAACTTCATTGAAACAAGCGTGACAGGTGTGTAATCCCCTAGCCATCTCTCTCAACACAGCGGGGAAACCTTAAGGGCCCCTCCCAGCTCTGCCGTAAGGGCCTCTCCCAGCTCTCCCGTGAGCGCGATAGCCAAACCTAGGGAATCAGGATTGGCTCGGGACTAGCGGCGTGGAATTCTGGGCTCCTGATCCCACAAGTGCTGACAATTGAGGTCTCTTACACCACGTACCGGTGGCGTGGCTCCCAGAGGGCAAGAAAATTCGCTGGGGGTCCTCAGCCCCAAGCTCTACAAACTTAGGGTCTGAGGGAGGCAAACAGGGAGAGTGTGCACAGGCGTTCATGAAAACAGGGCTGCCAGGATTAGAGTTCTTGCTTGTAACCAATATTGTGGTGAGCGTCACAGGTGATCAGGGCATGGCTTGAGGAAGCACAAGAGAAGGCCCTAGGCACTCAGGATTGGAGATCCGCCAAGTCTGGGAGGAAGAGCTGCTGCACAGTGATTGGTTCCCACTTATTCAGAGGAGAAGCTTGGCCCAGTGCACACAGCTCCACCTACTGAAAGAGAAGTTAATTGAACTCTATGACTGCATGTATTATTATTATTTTTTTAATTTATATTTTTTATATTTCTTTCATTTTCATTTTTGTTGTTGTTGTTCTTTAACTTTTTTAATGTTTTTATTTTTTTATTTTTTATTTTATCATTATTATTATTAATATTATTTTAAATTTTAATTTTCATTTTTTAATTATAATTATTATTTAAATTTTTTTTCTTTCTTTATTTTCTTTTTTTTTCTTTTGTCTTTTCATTTCTTTTCATTTTTCTTATTCTCCCTTCCTTGAATTCTACCTGTCTACTCTCATTCTCTTTAGTGACTTCTTCCCTTCCCTTCTAATATCTTTCCTCCCAAGCATCAAATAAATTTATAAGAGTAAGCAGTAACTCAGCAGTCAAACAAAACAAGAAGTAACATGAGCAGCATAAAAAAGCAAGGAAGAAAAGGAGTACAAACAATGATGGACAGCCTAAATATTCAGAAGGACCTAGAGTCATCAGAAAAATGGTCATATAAAGAACTCAAGAAATACCTTAGACAGATGGAATGGAACCTTAAAGAGGATACGAGACATCAAAACCAAACAGTGAAAGAACACATTGAAAATGAATTACATAAACAGATATAAAAAGAAATTAAGCATCTTAATTAGGAGATAGAGATTATTAAAAAAAATCAAACAATAATTCTAGAAATGAAGGAAATGATAAACCAAATTAAAAACTCAATTGAGAGTATCACTAACAGAGTGGAGCAAGTAGAAGACAGAATGTCAGATAATGAAGACAAAATATATCATCTTGAAAAAAGTCTAGCCAACAAAGAAATGCTGGTAAAAAGTCATGAGAAAAACATCCAAGAGATATGGGATAACATAAGAAAAAAAAAACTAATGAGTCATCTGGATAGAGGAAGGTACAGAGATTCAAACCAAGGGAATGAGTAACCTGCTGTATGAAATAATTACAGAAAACTTTGCAGGAATAAAAATGGAAACGGATAAAAAAAATTGTAGATGCTTACAGGACACCGAGCACACAAAATCACAGTAGACCAATGCCAAGACACATTGTTATGAAGATATCCAATATACAGAACAAAGAGAAAATATTAAAAGCTACAAGAGAAAGGAGGCAGATTACAATCAGGGGTAAACCAAAAATGTTAACAACAGATTTTTCATCACAGACGCTGAAAGTGAGAAGATCCTGGAACAACGTATTTCAAACACTTAAAAACAATGGATGCCAACCAAGAAATCTGTATTCAGCAAAATTAAGCTTCAGGTAAGACAACGAAATAAAAACATTTCATGATAAACAAAAGCTAAAAGAACTTGCAGCCAGAAAACCAGCATTGCAAAGCATCTTAAGGAAAACACTACACGAGGAAAAAATGAATATCAACAACGAAAACCATCAGTGGGATGTGCCTCATTAATGACAGAGGGCGGGGGAAAAGTTAATCATGGATAAACAAACTAAATTAAAAAAAAAAAGATAAATAATCAAAGACGGGTGGCAATACAAACCATATATCAATACTAACTCTAAACTTTAATGGCTTAAACTCTCCAATAAAGTGACATAGGCTTGTAACGTGGATTAAAAAAAACAAATCCAACAATATGTTGCTTCCAGGAGACACATCTGAATGGAAAAGACATACACAGGCTGAAGGTGAAAGGTTGGGAAAATTTATACCATGCACACGGTCCTTGTAAGCAAGCAGGGGTGGCCATCCTCGTATGGAATAAAATCGACTTCAAGACTAATTTAATCAAAAGGGATAAGGAAGGACATTATATACTGTTGAAAGGAACCATTCACCAACAAGACATAACAATTATCAATATTTACGCAGCAAATAATGGTGCTGCAACATTTATAAAACAAATTCTCCTCAAGTTCAAGAATCAAATAGACCACAACACAATAATTATGGGAGACTTCAACTCACCTCTCTCACCACTGGACAGATCCTCCAAACAAAAGTTGAATAAAGAAAATATAGAATTCAATATCACAATCAATACCCTAGACTTAACTGACATATATAGAATATATCAACCATCATCAAGTGGATATAATTTTTTCTCACCAGCACATGTATCCTTCTCAAAAATAGACCATATATTATGCCATAAGGCAACACTCAGTAAATATAAAGGGGTGGAGATAATACCATGAATTTTTTTCTGATCACAATGGAATGAAACTGGAAACCAATGGTAAAAGAAGGAAGGAAAAATCCTACATCACATGGAAAATGAACAATATGTTACTGAATGATCAATGGGTTACAGAAGACATAAAGCAGGAAATCAAAAAATTCTTAGAGATAAATGAAAATACAGACACAACATATCAGATTCAATGGGACACAATGAAACAAGATTCAAGAGGCAAATTCATCGCCTGGAGGTCATTCCTCAAAAAAAGAAAAAAACAAAAACAACAAATAAATGAGCTCTCACTTAATCTCAAAGTCCTAGAAAAGGAAGAGCAAAACAACAGCAAATGTAGTAGAAGGCAAGAAATTATTAAAATCAGAGCGTAAATCACGAAATTGAAACAAAAGAAACTATTAAAAAATTAACAAAACTAATAGTTGGTTCTTCGAAAAAATAAATAAGATGGACAGACCCTTAGCCATGCTAACGAGGAGAAGAAGAGAGAGAACTCAAATTACTAACATACGGGATGAAAAAGGCAATATCACAACTGATGCTACATAAATACAGAAGACAATTAGAAATTATTTTGAAAACCTATATTCCAATAAAATAGAAAATAGTGAAGACATCGATACATTTGTTAAGTCATATGATTTGCCTAGACTGAGTCAGCAGGATCCACACAATTTGAACAGACCAATATCAATCAATGAAATAGAAGAGGCAATCAAACTACTACCAACCAAGAAAAGCCCAGGATCGGATGGGTATACAGCGGAGTTTTACAAAACCTTTAAAGAAGAATTAATACCAATACTTTTCAAGTTATTCAGAAAATGGAAAAACAGGGAGCTCTGCCAAATTCATTCTATGAGGCCAACATTACCCTGATTCTGAAACCAGACTAAGACACCTCAATGAAAGAAAACAACAGACCAATATCTCTGATGAACCTAGATGCAAAAATTTTCTTTAAAATTCTGGTGATTTGGATACAAAGGCACATCAAAAAAATTGTGCACCATGATCAACTAGGATTCATCCCTGGGATGCAAGGAGGGTTCAATATATGGAAATCAATAAATGTTATTCACAACATCAATAGACTTAAAAATAAGAACCATAAGATGATCTTGATAGATGCAGAAAAACCATTAGAAAAAGTAGAGCATTCCTTTATGTTCAAAACATTAGAAAAACTAGGGATAAAAGGAACATACCTCAACATTGTAAAAGCTATCTATGTTAAGCCTCAGGCTAGCATCATTCTGAATGGAGAAAAATTGAAGGCATTCTTTCTAAAATCTGGAACAAGACAGGGATGTCCTCTATCACCACTTCTATTCAATATAGTTCTTGAAAAACTGGCCAGAGCAATTAGAAAGATGAAAGACATTAAAAACATAAAAAATAGGAAAAAAAGAACTTAAATTATCACTATTTGAAGATGACATGATTCTATACATAGAAGACCCAAAAGGGTCTACAGAAAAAAACTACTAGAACTAATAAATGAATTCAGCAATGTGGCAGGAAATGAAATCAACATGCATAAATCAAAGGCATTTCTGTATGTCAGCGACAAAACTTCTGAAATGAAAATGAGGAAAAACACTGCATTCACAATATCCTCATAAAAAATTAAATACTTGGGAATCAACCTAACAAAAGAGGTGAAAGATTTATACAATGCAAACTACAGAACCCTAAAAAGAGAAGTAGAATAAGATCTTAGAAGATGGAAAAATATACCCTGTTCATGGATAGGCAGAACTAACATCATCAAAATGGCGATATTACTAAAAAGTTGTCTATAGGTTTAATGAAATGCCAATCGAAATCCCAAATGAATTTTTTGTAGAAATAGATAAACCAATCATGAAATTCATATGGAAAAATAAACGACCCAGAATAGCAAAAGCAATTCTAAGCAGGAAGTGTGAATCAGGCGGTATAGCGATACCAGATTTCAAACTATATTACAGAGCAATAATAACAAAAACAGCATGGTACTGGTACCAAAACAGGCGGGTGGACGAATGGTACAGAATGGAGGACACAGAGACTAATCCAAAAAGCTACAACTATCTTATATTTGATAAAGGAGCTAAAAGCATGCAATGGAGGAAGGATAGCATCTTCAACCAATCGTGTTGGGAAAACTGAAAATCCATATGCAACAAAATGAAACTGAATCCCTTTCTCTCGCCATGCACAAAAGTTAACTCAAAGTGGATCAAGGAGCTAGATTCAAATCAGAGACTCTGCATCTGATAGAAGAAAAAGTTGGTTCCGATCTACATATTGTATGGTCAGGTTCCAAATTCCTTAATAGGACACCCATAGCACAAGAGTTAATAACAAGAATCAACAAATGGGAGTTACTTAAACTGAAAATTTTTTTCTCAGAAAGAGAAACAATAAGAGAGGTAAATATGGAGCCTAGATCATGGGAACAAATTTTTACTCCTCACCCTTCAGATGGAGCCCTAATATCCAGAGTATACAAAGTATACAAAGAACTCAAATAATTAGACAATAAGATAACAAATAACCTAATGGGCCAAGGACCTGAACAGACACTTCTCAGAGGAGGACATAGAATCAATCAACAAGTACATGAAAAAATGCTCTCCATTTCTTGCAGTCAGAGAAATGCAAATCAAAACCAACCTAAAATACCATCTCAATCCAGTGAGATTGGCAACCATTATGAAGTCAAACAACAACAAGTGCTGACGACGATGTGGGGAAAAGGGTACTCTTGTACATTGCTGATGGGACTGAAACTGGTGCAGCCAATCTGGAAAGCAGTATGGAGATTCCTGGGAAGGCCGGGAATGGAAGCACCATTTGACCCAGCTATTGCCCTTCTCGCACTATTCCCTGAAGACCTTAAAAGAGCGTACTACAGGGATACTGCCAATCGATGTTCATAGGAGCACAATTCACAATTGCTACACTGTGGAACCAACCCAGATTCCCTTCAATAGATGAATGGATAAAAAAAAAATGGTTTTTTTATATACTATGGAGGATTACACAGCACTCAAAAATGACAAAATAATGGAATTTGCAAGGAAATGCATGGCACTAGAGCAGATTATGCTTAGTGAAGCTAGCCAATCCCAAAAAAACAAATACCAAATGACTTCTTTGATATAATGAGAGCAACTAAGAACAGAGCAGAGAGTAAGAGCATGAAGAAAAGATTGACATTAAGCAGAGACATGAGGTGGGAGGGAAAGGTAGAGAAAAGAGAAATTGCATGGTAATGGAGGGAGACCCTTATTGTTACAAAAAAAATACATATAAGAGGTTGTGAGTGTAATGGAAAAATAAACAATAAGTGAAATGAATTACAGTAGGCAGGGTAGAGAGTGAAGATGGGAAGAGAGCGGAGGGGGGATAGTAGGGCATAGGAAAGGTAGCACAATACAACAGTAACTAATAAGACATTATGTAAAAATATGGATGTGTAACTGATGTGATTCTGCATTCTATATTTGGAGTAAAAATGGGAGTTCATAACCCACTTGAATCTAATGTATGAAATATGATATGTCAAGAGCTTTGTAATGTTTTGAGCAACCAATAAAAGAAAAAAAAGTAGCAATATATATGCCAATCGAAAATCTTCATCAAATATATATAATCCAAAGATCGAAAAATATTCATTTTACTGAACATGGATTTATGTATAATGTTATTCAACTAGGAAGCTCACCCGTAGGTTGAATTTTCAGTTCCAACAGCGTTTAGGAGGAGTGATCTCTACTCACAATTTGCATCTGCCAATTCAGCCACCTCACATGTGTGTACAAGTGATATCAGGTAGGATTCTATATGTGCATATAAAAATACATGTGCTGAATAGGCTACAGAGAAAGGGAGACAGGGATTCACATATTTGTTAATTTTAAAAACACATCTAGAACTATTTCAACAGAAAATTGACTAGATTTAAAACTCCTACATTATATAATGCAAAAAGCAATTCCAACTATACACCATGCCTCCTCTGAACTGCTTGTATTTCTATTCTTTTTGGGTTATTTTTCACCATCATTTTAGGATTATTAGTCAGAGACTAGTAGGGTACAGGTTAGTGTCAGGGATTAAGTATTTCAAATGGAAAATTGGAAAATGAATCCAATGTGTATGTAAATATGTGCTACACAAAAATCTTCCCACTCACATCCAGAACAATGCCTTGATATTACCTTCGCCCCAAGTAAGACACAATTAGAGTTGAAAAGTGTAAAAATCTAGGAATACATATATGGAATGGAATATGCTCGGGAGTTCACAAGTTTGGAGGTGGTAGAGGAGTTTCCAAAAGTAAAGGACAGGGTAAACACTCCACAAACAAGGAGCTCTGCTGGCCTAAGAATTCTTGGGAAATAGCCTCTGAGGTTGGGATCCTGAAATATATGTTGCTGTCATGAGCTTTAGCTTCCTTCGTAGTGAGACCATCAAAGCTGGGTCTGCATCTATGTGTCCGGGAAGAGATGGTTTCTTATATTCCAATGAACATGAGGCAGCAGTGCTCAATTCTCTCTTTGTAGGTAAACTGTGGCCACTGGATTCTAAGTGTCTCCCAGTGGGGACTGTGAAGACATTTGGTCATCCTCCACTTTTCATGGTGTTTTTTGCTGCTGCACTGGGAATTTGGTATTTGCTTCACAAAATATAAGAAGTTCATTTGGGATACAGTGCTGGAGGGAGTTCTGTCACTTGTGGTGGGTCAGGGTCTGCAGGAGAATGCACCAACCAGGCTTCTATCCCACAGAGCTTGTCCCAATAACCATAGTAAACTTATTCTGAACATTGCCCTTAAAACTCTCCATATAACAGGATGCCTTTACATATAAGGGTCTCATGTCTGCACAATATCAGTCACAAGCCATTTGGAAGCCAATGGAAGATCCACATAGCCCCTCCATGATGTTTTTTCACACACCTTCCCACCACTGCTCTAGGCCCACTACTCAGCAGGCTCCAAATTACTGGCATCTCGTGTTCTACATCATTTTCATGAAACCCAGTCAAACAAGGCACTGTCTGGTATACACATGATAAGCAACAGGACATCAAATTTTCTGCAGTTCCACCTGGTCATGGGAATTTTAAAAATTTCATGGTATTTATTTAGCAATTTTTCAAAAATGAAGTTAGAGGCACTGTGGGTCTCAATTCATTCAGGAACCATTAAGTGTTGAGAAAGTTCATTTCAATGAAAGCTCTGGAGAACTCTCAAAGTCAAGGCTTCTCAAAGAGTTACCAAATGGTCACATAAAGCCAGGCCAATTGACGTCTACAATGTGAGGTCCATGTATGTTTTGACTCTCATCTATGGCTGCCAAGTCTTTCAGAATAAAATCATGTGATATCCTGGCTGAGATTCCCAGGCCTCTGTGGAAAGCCACCCTGGGAATAGATCTCAGTTTCCAAGAGTGAGTCTTATGTGTGTCCTCCTAAAATCCCAACACAATTCATGGCAATACTTCTCTGAGGTCAATTCCAGAATGCAGTCTCTAAGGGGAATCACACCAGAGTTCAAGCCCAGGTGGACCCAGTCATCCCTTCCAACCGCCACAAAAATTACCACAATTAAAATCAAAACACTCCCACAGGGCCATCATCTTCTTCCATGTAGACACTCATCATAACCTCTAGCTGGAGGTTTCTATGAGCCCAAGGTAGTGTCCAAAATAAGCTCACTTTCCCCTTATTTGCCTAAAATTATGGTGGCCTGGACACTCTTCCTGTGAACCAGGAGTGATCAAATATTCCTGCTGTTAAAGTGTTCCACTTCTCCAATTTCGGCCTACTGGCTGTAGGGTATAGATTCTTTATGTGATTTGGAGTCATGAGAAAATCCAAGCACATATGAGCTAGCCTCTGCAGGGATTTCAAGAACTCATTTGACCCAAAGGATCCCTATTCTCACTTGATGGAGTTCAGGAACCTAAAACAAGAAGGCAAAAATATTCATCCACAATGATTGCTCTTTTGGACATTTTAGTTTTGGAAGAACATGGGATCTTTCTTTAGATCCATCAGGTGCTGAGAATCTAAGCCACAACCTCATACAAGGACAAGAGGCTGATTCAGACACATCCCATTCCAAAGCAATTAAGCAAAGAGCCACAGGTGGGGTCCATTCATTTCCATATGAAAACAGTGTTTTTCAGGCTACATAAAGGGGTGGCCTGAGGCAAAGACCTTTCTGACATTTAGGGTAATAGAAATAGAATTAAGCAAATGGCCCAAAGAAGGGTTTCTCCACTGAGACTTTACTGCACACACTGATATCTGAGTTTTCTGAGATGATCTCATTCCCTTCAGCTATCCAGAACATGGCCATGTCACAGAGCCTTGTGGTGTTACATATCTGGGAAACAAAACCATCAGTCTATTCTGGAGAGTGGCCAGAATTCACGTAGAAAACAGGAACTTTAGAAAATAGTAGATGTTGCCCATCCATAAGGCAAGCTGCAGTGCATTCATCAATTGCGCAGTATGAATTGCGGAAGCTTTCAACTAGAGACAACATATCCATTGGTGCATTCTCTTTTCTAATGTCTACAACCATGGATACAGTGGGATACACAGACATAGAAACACTCACAATGTAAAACGACTTACTAGAAACAGTCCACTCCAAACCAAACAAACCACCTTTCCTACCTATTCTCAGAACATGAGAAAAAACCACAAACTCACACCTACAATGGCAAAGGCACTTCCTTCCCCCAAATAGGTCTGTGACTATCCGGAGTGTCTTCTGACTGGTGGGCCATATTATGTTCCCCCAAAATGGCTTGTCCTGTTTCACATCTGGTCTCAATGTCCAACTCTGTGAAGTTGTAAGGAGCCAGCGGTGAGCCACTGCCTGCTTTCTCAGGAAAGGCCCCTCTTAAGAGCTCTGCTGGCATTTGGCCATCCTCACATCAGCAGGTACCAAGAAAGACTGACTATGTCTTTGGGAAAAGCAAACAAGTTAGCCCACTGGGTCTGGAGTGGGACTGGCTCTGGGTGCCTGGCTTCCTGGATCCCAAGTTCAGAGAATTCCATCACCAAGGAAGTGAAGTGAGGTCACTTCTTTCAGGAACTGAATATGGTCACTGCCTTGGTAACCACTTTGTCCTAACAGTTGCTTCCAAGGTTCCCATGAGATAGAGGCTGCCCCAACATCCTGTGACACATTCAGAAGTTAGAATGGTATATCAACCATAGGCACCCTGGAACAGCTCTCCACAGAGGCCTGGTTTGGTCCATCTTCTCTACATTAAGAAGAGAGAGGCTGATTCAGACACATCAATTCATCCTGACCAGGTTTTTTGCATGGAAGATGACTATTGCTCTCTCAGGTCCTACATAGCTGCCTACATCTTCTCCAAGGATCATTTCTTCATGGATCTTTGAGGTTCTAAGCAGGTGGAAGATCTTCTACATTTCTATATTGTAAGACCCACTCTGTCGCTGCTCTTAAGTTAGTTATATTGAGGGAACAGTGTATGGTTAGGGTTAATAACATGTTCGATTTGGGTTACGAATCATTCTGCGGGATGAATAATGGTATTGGCAACCTGCGATATTTACAAGAGTATACATGTGAAATATAAGTATGAAAGCAGAAATCTAGGTAAGATTTGAAGCCCAGAAGGGCATTGGGGACTTGAGTGGGATACTTAACTTTGAGTAATGTGCTGCACAGATGTCTCAGATAAATCAATATACACTGGCATCGGACCTTGTACCTTGGATGATTGAATGTTGAAGAGAGCATCCAGTCAAAAACCGATAGTCGGTAGGATTAGGAAGGTAGTTGGTAGATTTAGAAAGAAGAGTGAGCATAGGATTTGGACCAAAAGTTCTTCAGCAATAGGGTTTCGGGTAGAGAGTGTATGTAAATGTCAGCACATGTGAAGAGTCAGTCACAATGATGAACTGGGGAAAACATGTAGGAAAGCAGATATCAATAGAGACATTAGGAAATCAAGCAAAGTATAAAGTGTGTGATAGGGTTAGACATTTTCAACAGCTTTGAAGTTGAATATATAATCTTAGGAAGAAACAAATATGTAGTCACCAATAGGATTGATATTTGAGAGCATTAGGCAACCTGGACATGGATGATTTTAGTAATGGATGCTATCTTTCCATTTAGGCTTTGGTACAATTGTAAGTGTGACCTTTGCTTTTTGTATCCGGAATATTTCTGTGATAAAATGTGTATGTAGATCAGGTGACATGAGTATTTCTTCCAGCATTTCTGAGAGCAATATTTTGAAGATTTATAAATTAGTATGGGGGTACAAATAGGTGTACCCTGTTTCTATTAATATAGACATAATGCATGAATAGACAATACTGTGAATAAATAATATAACTGGATCCACTTTAAATAATGGATTGAATGGATATCTGAAAATATATAAGAAATGTTATATTGATATACAATCATTAATTCCAACCAGTTATATATCTAATGATTATCTTATGGTTATGGTTAAACATGAAGGGTGTGTGAGTTTTTCTTCAAAATTGATTATGGAAATCGAAAACAATATATTTGGAAAAAAAGTCTCATGAATAGACCAGTCAAGAAACATAGAGAAATACATGTGTTCTGGAGCAGGAAGTGACTGAAAGTGGAACAAATGCCTATAAATTTGCTAACTAGTGAATGAAATATATATCCTAAGATGTGCATAAACTGAAGAAATAGTAATGTACCAGTGTGGAATAAAAATTAACGTCAAAATACACATCGTGTCCCATAGGAACCAACATGCATTGATGTTCAACTGGGTCAGTTAATGTAGACATATTAGAATTTGTATGCACCTTTCACTGAAGTTAGTTCTCAGTACTAGGAAACAAATATGTATTTCAGGTGTTTGAGTATTTCTAAGAATAATCTTGTGAAAAGTTGATTATTAATCCACATACATGAACATGAATGAATTTAGGGAGTGTATATAAGACACATAATTTTCATATTTTTAAAAATCTGGAGAGTATATACACACACACACACACAAACACAGAAATTAAAAAATAGCAATATATATGCCAATCGAGATTCATCATGAAATATATATCATAAAGATGCAAAAACATTCATTTTACTGAACATGGGTTTATGTATAATGTTGTTCCACTGGGAAGCTCACCCATAGGTTGAATTTTCAGTTCTAACAGCGTTTAGGACGAGTGATCACTTCTCACAATTTGTATCTGCCAAGTCATGTAACTCAAAAGAATGTACGTGTGATACCGTGTAGGATTCTATTTGTGCATATAAAAATACATGTGCTGAATAGGCTCCAGATAATGGGAGACAGTAATTCACATATTTGTTAACTTTCAAAACACATGGAGAACTATTTCAATTAAAAATTGACTAGATTCATAATACCTACCCTTTATCATGCAAAAGGCAAGTCCAACCCTGAACTGCATGTATTTACGTACTGTTTGGGTTATGTTCTCCATCATATTAGAATTAGTAGTCAGAGTCTATTAGAATATGGGTTAGTGTCAGGGATTCAGAATTTCGAATGGAAAAATAGGAAAATTAATCCAATGTGTATGCAAATATGTGCTAAAACAAATCTTCTGACTCTCATCCAGAACAATGCCTTGAAATTATCTTCGCCCCAAGTAAGACACAATTAGAGAAGAAAAGTTGCAAAATCTGTGATTACATTTCTGGAATGGAAAATGCTCAGGAGTGCACAAACTTGGAGGTGGTATAGGAGTTTCCAAAAGTAAGAACAGGGTACACACTCCACAAACATGGAGCTCTGCATGCCTAAAACTTTTAGAGAAACTGCCACTGAGGTTGGGCAATGATATATAGGTTTTTTTCAGGAGTTAAGCTTCCTTTGTAGTGATACCCTCAAAGCTGGGTCTGCATCTATGTGACCTGGAGGACAAAGTTTCTTATTTTCCAATGAACACAAGGCAGCACTGCTGAATTCTCTCTTTGTAGATAAACTGTAGCCCCTGGGGGTTTATTTTCTCCCCGTGTGGACTGTGAAACAATTTGGTCATCCTCCACTTTTCGTGGTGTTTCTTGCTGCTGCACTTGGAGTTTGGTACATGCTTCACGAAATACAATGAGTTCAACTGAGAAACAGTGCTGGAGAGAGTTCTGTCACGTGTGGTGGGTTATGGTCTGCAAGAAAATGCACAAACCAGGCTTCTATCTCTCAAAGATTGCTCCCTTGTCCATAGCAACCTGATTCTGAACATTGCCCTGAAACCTCGCCATAGAACAAGATGCCTTTACATATAAGGGTCTGAAGTCTGCACTATGTCAGTCACAAGCCATTTGGAAGCCAATGGCAGATCCACATGGACCCACCATGATATTTTATCACACACCTGCCCACCACTGCTCTACGCCCACTACTCAGCAGGCTACAAATTACTGGCATCTCTGTTCTAAACAATTTTCAGAAAACCCTGTCAATCAAGGAACTGTCTGGTACACTCATAATAAGCAATAGGACATCGAATGTTTCTGGAGTGCCACCTGGTCATGGGAATTTCAAAAATTTCATGGTATTTATCTAGCCATTTTTCAAGGATGACATTGGATGCACTGTGAATTTCAATTATTCAGGAACCATTAAATGTTGAGAAAGCTCAATTCAAAGAAAATTCTGGAGAACTCTCACAGGCAAGGCTTTCCAAAGAGTGGACAAAAGGTCACTTGAAGCCAGGACCATTGAGGTCTACAATGTGAGGTCCTATGTGTTTTGACTCTCAACTATGGCTGCCAAGTCTTTCAGAATAAAATCATGTGATATCCAGGCTGAGATTCCCAGTTCTTTGTGGAAAGCCACCCTGGTCCTAGATCTCAGGTTCCAAGGGCGACTCTCATGCGTGGCCTCCTAAAATCCCAACACAATTCATGGCAATACTTCTCTGAGGTCAGTTTCAGAACTCAGTCTCTAAGGGGAAACACACCAGAGTTCAATCCCTGGTGACCCAGTCATCTCTTCCAACCGCCACACAAATGACCAGAATTAAAACCAAAACACTCACACATGCCCCTCATCTTCTTCCATATAGACACTAATCATAACCTTGGCTGGAAGTTTCCATGAGGCACACAGCACAAGACAATGTCAAAATAAACTCCCTTGCCCTTCATTTGACTAAAGTCAGGGTTTCTGGACACTGTTCCTGTGAACCAGGGCTGATCAAAGATGCCTGCCATTAATACTGTTCCGCTTCTCCAATTTGAGGCATAATGACTGTCAGGTATAGTTTCTTTATGTGATTTGGAGTCATGAGAAAACCCAAGCACCTATGGGCTAGCCTCTGCAGGGCTTGAAGGACTCAGTTGACCCAAAGGATCCCTCTTCTCACTTGATGGAGATCAGGAACCTTACAGAGGAAAGCAAGAGACTTCATCCACAATGATTGCTCTTTTGGCCATTTTGGAATTGGATGCACACATGGGATCTTTCTTTAGATCCATCAGGCCTGAGAATCTGAGCCATGGACTCACACTGCACTAAGAGGTGGATTCAGACATATCCCTTTGCAAAGCAATTAAGCAAAGATCCACAGGTGATGCCCATTTATTTCCATTTGAAAACTGATATTTTCAGGCTTTGGAAAGATGTGGCCTTAGGCAAAGACCTTCCTTACATTCAGGGCAACAGAAAAATAGAAAAGCAAATTCCCAAAGCAGAGTTTCTCCACTGAGACTTTCCTGGTCACACTGATATCTGAGTTTTCTGTGATACTCACCATTCCCTTCAGCTATCCAGTACATGGCCATGTCCCAGATTGTGGAGGAGATACATATCTTGAACACAAAACCATGAGCCTATGGGAGAGTGCCCAGAATTCAGGAAGAAATCAGGAATGTAGAAAGGTAGTAGGTGTTGCCCATCTATATGGTAAGCTGCAGTCCATTCATAAATTGGACAAGATGAATGCTGCGAAGATTTCTACTAGACAGGACACATCCTTTGATGCATTCTCTTTTCTATTGTCTACAACCACGGACACAGTGGGATACACAGAATCACTCACCTTCTCAAAGCACTTACTAGAAACAGGCCACTCCAAATTAAACAAACCGACTTTCCTACATATTCTTAGAAGATGAGACAAAATCACTAACACACAAACATACCCAAAAAGGCACCTTCTTTCCCCAAGTAGGTCTGTGACTATCCGGAGCATCCTCTGACTGGTGGACCATACTATGTTCCCCTGAAATGGGCTGTCGTATGTCAGATCTGGTCTCCTTGGCCAAAACTGTGAAGTTGTCAGGAGCCAGCAGTGAGCCACTGCCTGCTTTATCAAAAAAAAAGCCCCTCTTCAGAGCTTTCCTGGCATTTGTCCATCTTCAATTCAGTAATTGCCAAGAAAGACTGACTCTGTCCTTGGTTAATCCAAACATGTGAGACCACTGCAACTGGGACTGGGCCTGCCTCAGGGTGCCTGGCTTCCTGGATCCAAAGTTCAGAGTGTTACATCAACAAGAAAGTGACGTAGGTCACTTCCTCTAGAACTGAATGAGGTCACTGCCTTGGCAACCACTTTGTCCTAACAGTTGCTTCGAAGGGTCCATGAGATGGAGGCTGCCCCTACTTCCTTTGACACATTCACAAGTTAAAATGGAATATCAACGATAGGCACCCGGGAACAGCTCTCCACACAGGCCTGGTTTGGTCCATCTTCTCTACATTAAGAAGAGAGAGACTGCTTCAGACACATCCCTTCATCCTTACCTGGTTGTTTGTCATGGAAGATGACTTTTGCTCTCTCAGGTCCTTCATAGCTGCCTATATCTTCTCCAGGGATAATTTCTGCATGGACCTTTGAGGTTCTCTGCAGGTTGAAGATCTCCTACATTCCTGTATTGTAAGACCAACTCTGTCCCTGGTCTTCTATAAAGGTAGATTGAGGGAATCGTGTATGTTTAGGGTTAATAACATGTTTGATTTGGGTTAGGATCATTCTGCTGGATGAATAATGGTATTGGAAACCTGCGATATTTATAAGATTATAGAGGTGAAATATATGTATGAAAACAGAAATCTCAGTAAGATTTAAAGCCCAGAAGGTCATTGGATCCTTGATTGGGATAGGTAGCTTTGAATTATGTTCTGTGCAGATGTCTCAGATAAATCAATACACAATGGCATAGGATCTTGTACCTTAGATGATTGAATGTTGAGGAGAACATCCATTCAAAAAGGGAGAGTTGGTAAGATTACGAAGAGAGTTGGTAAGATTAGAAAAAAGTGTGAGTATAGGATTTGGACAAAAAGTTCTTTAGCAATAGGGTTTTGGGTAGAGAGAAAATGTAAATGTCAGCACATGTGAAGAGTCAGTCACAATGATGAACTGGGGAAAATATGTAGGAAAGCAGATATCAATAGAGACATAAGGAAATCAGGCAAAGTATAAAATGAGTGATACCAATAGATATTTTCAACAGGCTTGAGATTGAATATATAATCTTAGGAAGAAACAAATATGTAGTCACCAATAGGATTGACATTTGAGAGCATTAGGCAACCTGGACATGGGTGATTTTCATAATCCATACTCACATTCCATTTAGGCTTTGGTACAATCGTAAGTGTGACTTTGCATTTTGTGGCCAGAATATTACTGTGATAAAATGTATATGTAGATCAGGTGACATGAGTATTTCTACCACCATTTCTTGGAGCAATATTTTGAAGAGGTGTAAATTAGTATTGGGGGTACATAGAGGTGTACCAAGTGTGTATGAATATAGACATAATGCATGAATAGAAAAAACTGCGAATAAATAATACAACTGGTTCAAACTTTAGAAATTGGAATAAATTGATATCTGAAAATACACAGGGAATCATATATTGATATACATACATTCATTCCAACCATTTATACATCCAATGGTAATATTACGCTTGTGGTTCATCATAAAGAGTGTGTGAATTTTGCTTCAAAATTGATTATGGAAATCGACAGTAATGTGTGTGGAAAGAAGTCTCATGAAATGACCAGTCAAAAACAAAGAGGAATACATATGTTCTGAAGCAGGAAGTGATAGAATGTGTTACAAATTTCTTTAAATTTATGAAGTTGTGGCTGAAATGTATATTCTATGATGTACAAAAACTGAAGAAATAGTAATGTACCAGTGTTGTATAAAAATGAACGTCAAAATACACATCATGTCCCATAGGAATCTACTTGCATTGATGTTAAAGTGGGTCAGTTACTGTAAAAATATAAGGATTTGTTTGCACCATTTACTGAAGTGAGTTTTCAATACTATAAAACAAATATGTATTTCAGATGGATGAATATTTCTGAAAATAATCTTATGAAAAGTTGAATATAAAACCACATACATGAACATGAATGAATTTAGGGAGTGTATAATAAGATACATATATTTCATATTTTGACAAATCTAGAGTGTTTATATATATATATATATATATATATATATATATATATATATATATATACAAAATACACACAGAGACATTAAAAAGTAGCAATATATATGCCAATTAAAATTCATCGTGAAATATATATCATCCACAGATCCAAAAATATTAATTTTACTGAACATGGATTTATGTATAATGTTTTTTAACTAAGAAGCTCACTCATAATTTGAATTATCAGTTCCAAAAGCGTTTAGGAGGAGTGATTTCTTCTCACACTTTGTATCTGCCAAGTTAGCCACCTCTCAAGAATACAGGTGTGATACCAGGTAGGATTCTATATGTTCATATAAAAATACATGTGCTGAATTGGCTACAGAAAAAGGGAGACAGGAATTCACATATGTGTTAACTTTAAAAACACATGCAGAACTCTTTCAACAAAAAATTGACAAGATTTACAACTCCAACCCTATATCATGCAAATAGGAAGACCAACTATACACCATGCCTCCTCTGAAGTGCTAGTATTTCTATTCTGTTTGGGTTATTTTTCTCCATTATATTAGAATTAGTAGTCAGAATCTAGTAGGGTATGGGTTAGTGTCAAGTATTCAGTATTTCGAATGGAAAATTGAAAAATGAATCCAATGTGTATGTAAATATGTGCTACACAAAAATCTTCCAACTCTCATTCAGAACAATGCCTTGACAATACCTTCGCCCCAAGTAAGACACAATTAGAGGAGAAGATTTAGAAAACCTGTGAACAAATATCTGGAATGGAATATGCTCAGGAGCCCACAACCTTGGAAGTGGCAGAGGAGTTTCCAAAGGTAAGGGAAAGGGTAAACACTCCACAAACATGGAGGTCTGCTGGCATAGAGACTTCTTGAGAAACTGCCTGTGAGGTTGGGCACTTGAAAAATATGTTGTTGTCAGGAGCTTTAGCTTCCTTTCTAGTGAGACCATAAAAGCTTTGTCTGCATCTATGAGACCTGGAGGACATGCTTTCTTATTTCCCAATGAACATGAGGCAGCAGTGCTAAATTCTCTTTTTAGGTAAACTGTGGCCACTGGGGGCTAAAGGTCTCCCCATGTGCACTGTGAAGCCATATGGTCATCCTCCATTTTCATGGTGTTTCTTCCTGCTGCACTGGGAGTTTGGTATTTGCTTCACGAAATAAAATGAGTTCAATTGGGTCACAGTGCAAGAGGGAGTTCTGTCATGTGTGGTGGGTCAGGTTCTGCTTGAGGATACAAGAACCAGGATTCTATCCCACATAGCTTGCCCCCTTGACCATAGCAACCTGATTCTGAACAATGTCCTGAAAACTCTCCATATAACAAGTTGCCTTTACATGGAAGGTTCTGCTGGCTGCACCATGTCAGTCACAAGCCATTTGGATGCCAATGGAAGATCCACATGGCCCCTCCACAGATGTTTTATCACATACCTGCCCACCACTGCTCTAGGCCAACTACTCAACCGAGTCCAACTTACTAGCATCTCTGTTCTACACCATTTACATGAAACCCAGTCAATCAAGGCACTGTCTGGTATATTCATGATCAGTAACAGGACATCCAAATGTTCTCCAGTGCCACCTGGTGATGGGAATTTCAAAAATTGTATGGTATTTTTCTAGCCTTTTTTCAAGGATGAAGTTGGAGGCACTATGAGTTTCAATTCTTTCAGGAACCATTAAATTTTTAGGAAGCTAATTTCAATGAAAGCTCTGGAGAACACTCACAGGTAAGGCTTCCCAAAGAGTGGCCAAAAGATCACATGATATTATTCCTATTGAGGTCTACAATGTGAGGTCCATATGAGTTTTGACTCTCAACTCTGGGTGCCAAATCTTTCAGAATAAAATCATGTGGTATCCTGGCTGAGAGGCCTAGTGCTCTGTGGAAAGCCATCCTGGGCCTAGAACTTAGTTTCCAAGGGCGACACTCATGCCTGGCTTCCTTAAATCTCAACACTATTCATGGCAATACTTCTCTGAGGTCAGATTGAGAACTCAGATTCTAAGGGAATCACACCAGAGTTCAAGAACATGTGGACCAAGTCATCTCTTCCAACCGCCACCCAAATGACCACAATTTAAAACAAAACACTCCAACGTGGCGCTCATCTTTTTCCATATAGACACTCATAATGACCTCTGGCAAAAGTTTTCCATGAGGGGCACAGCCCAAGACCGTGTCCAAAATAAGCTCTCTTGCACCTAATTTGCCTAAAGTCAGGGTGGCCTGGACACCCTTCTTGTGAACCAGGAGAGATCAAATAGGCCTCCCATTAATACTGCTTCGCTTCTTCAATTTGAGGCCAACTGACTGTGGGGTTTGGATTCCTTATGTGAATTGGAGTCTTGAGAAAACCCAAGCAACTATGGGCTAGCCTCTGCAGGGCTTTGAAGAACTCATTTCAACCAAAGGATCCCTATTCTGACTTGATGGAGGTCAGGAAAGTTACAGAAGAGGCGAGAGACTTCATCCACAAGGACTGCTTTTTTGGCCATTTTGGTTTTGGATGTACACATGGGATCTTTCTTTAGATCCATCAGGAGCTGAGAATCTAAGCCACACCCTCACACAAGGCAAATAGGCTGATTCAGACACATCCATTCCAAAGCAATTAAGCAAAGAGCCACAGGTAATGCCCATTCATTTCCATTTGGAAACTGTTTTCTTCAGGCTTCACAAAGTGGTTGACTGAGGAAAAGACCTTCCTGACATTCAGGGCAACAGAAGAATTGGTAAACAAAAGGCCCCAAGCAGGGTTTCTTCACTGAGACTTTCCTGGTCACACTGATATCTGAGTTTTCTTAGATGCTCGCCATTCCCTTCAGCTATTCAGTACATGGTCATGTCACAGAGCTTCAAGGTTGTACATATCTTAAACACAAAACGATGAGCCTATTCTGGAGAGTGGCGAGAATTCAGGAAGAAAACAGGAACTTAGGTAGATAGCAGGTGTTGCACATCAATAAGGCAAGCTGCAGTCCATTTATAAATAGGGCAGGATGAATGCTGGGAAGCTTTCTACTAGATAGGACATATTCATTGATGCATTCTCCTTTCTAATGTCTACAACCACGGACATAGTGGGATACACAGACATAGAAACACTCACCTTGTCAAACGACTTAGTAGAAACAGTTCACTCCAAACAAAACAAACCACCTTTCATACCTATTCTCAGAACATGAGACAAAACCACAAACCCACACCCACACCACAAAGGCACCTCCTTCCCCCATGTAGGTCTGTGACTATCCGGAGTGTCCTCTGACTGGTGGGCCATACTATGTTCTCTGGAAATGGCCTGTTCTGTCTCAAATCTGGTCTCCTTGGCCAACTCTGTGAAGTTGTCAGGGGCCAGCGGTGAGCCACTGCCTGCTTTCTCAGGAAATGCCCCTATTCATAGCTTTCCTTGCATTTGGCCATCCTCACATCAGTAGGTTCCAAGAAAGACTGAGTCTGTCCTTGGTAAATCAAAATAAGTTTGACCACTGGGACTTGGACTGGGACTGGCTCTTTGTGCCTGGCTTCCTGGATTCCAAGTTCAGAGAGTTCCATCACCAAGGAAGTTAGGTGAGGTCACTTCCTTTAGGAACGGAATGAGGTCACTGCCTTGGCAACAACTTTGTCCTAACAGTTGCTTCCAAGGTTCCCATGAGAAGGAGGCTGCCCCTACTTACTGTGACACTTTCACAAGTTACAGTGGTATGTCAAGCATAGGCATGCAGGAGCAGCTCAACAAATGCCTGCTTTGGTCCATCTTCTATACATTAAGAAGAGAGTGGCTGATTCAGACACATCCCTTCATCCTGAGCAGGTTGTTTGCCATGGAAGACTTTTGCTGTCTCAGGTCCTTCATAGTTGCCTACATCTTCTCCAGGGTTCATTTCTGCATGGACCTTTGAGTTTCTCAGCAGGTGGAAGATCCTCTATATTCCTGTATTTTAAGACCAACTCTGTCCCCACTTTTCTGTAAAATTAGATTGAGAGAACAGTGTATGGTTAGGTTTAATAACATGTTCGAATTGGTTTAGAAAGGAAACTACACGGTTGAGCAAACAGGGTCCTACCGTTAGCAATAATATGAGGATTATAAATGGACCGGCCATGGCAGATAAAAGCATAGTTAACCAGGTTGACTATGTGAACAAAGAATCAAACCTCCCTTCTGCGGCCTCTGTCTCTCTTTGACGCTCTTCAAGTCGTTTTCTTAATTTACTCATAGATTCTTTTACAACTCCAGTACTGTCGGCATAAAAACAACATTCTTCCCTCAATGCAAGCAAAAAGGCAACTTTCTCTCATGAAGAGGAGGTCCAACACTCGCCTGCTCTGTAAAACAACTTCAGAGAGAGAGAGGTTAAAATTCCTGTAAAGCTGTGATGTCGGTTTTTAATGTCTTTAATCTTTGGTCTATTTCTGCTTCTAATTGTGTCTTTGTTGTGTCTCATGGACTAGGGCAGTTGTTCCTATGCCCACCCCTTCAGCAATTATTATTCCTCATAGGATGGCCAAAGTGAGGGATACAGGTTCCCGGTGGAACCGGGTTGTATGCCCCCCTATTTGAACTTTAAATGAACCTACGTCATGATAGAGCACTCTGAAAAACATCTGCATCATTACATAATTAATCACATCTATTGACCATTTTATGTAAACATAAATAATGTTAAAGTGTATAGAATTATACTGTTTTAGGAATGGACAAGAAAATGCACCTAAGATAGCACCAAAGTGAGGAAAACATTCTTATTTGGTTGCATCCAGATTTAGAGGGCATTGCTTCTGTTGTAATCAATTAATCCCCTGAACCCCAAGTTTTGGTAGTTTTAGAATTTGTACCCAACATGTAAGGGAAGGGGCTCAGAAGTTCACAGTCTTCAGAAATTCACAAAAATTAGTTTTTGTTTCTGTTTTTTTTTTCCCTCTATTCTGGGCAAGTTAACTTTTCAAGGACACCTTGGAAGGGGAGAGCTTTTTTGTCTCTTTTTTTTCTCCCTGCCAGCTGTCACCATGGAGACCAGTTGCTAACTTTTTTATCTTAGAAATGTAGGCATCTCGGTGAAGCCCCAGCTCAAGGCCAGAGGCCTTGTTCACATATTTTGTGAAAAACTGGAAAGGCAGTGTCTAGCTTAGGGGTGGTGATTTTTCCAGCCAGTGGCCAAGTAGAACAGGGCAACACGAAAAGTGGAAGTTTATGTACATTGAACTCTTTCAGAGGGACTCTTTTGCTGAAAGACCTAAAGTAAGCCTTGGTGAAGACTTCTGGAGAAGGTCATTTAAGACATTTCTGTGGACCTGGTACAGAGGGGGAAGACGGGGTAGTCGAGGCTGAGAGCAGCTCCGTGGATCTAAGAATGAGAAAAGAGAGATATAAAAGAAAAATGGTAAAGGGGTTTGGGATTTTCCTAGAACAAAACTTGAGCATTAGAACAGGTAGAGCAGAGGGGAAGATGGGAGTAAATATTCCAGAAAGCCTTTGAGGGACTTTAAATTCTTAGAAACCTCTTTCCAGTGATGACAAAGCAACTTTAAATGCCATTTTCATTACATCGTGGATAGGGGTCTGAGGGCTCTTCTCAGCTGGTTTGAGCTTTGGGTTAGCTTGCTAGAGGACTTGGTGGGACCTAGTGCAGGCCCTGACTGGAAAAGAGAGGAGTGAGTGGGTGAAGGGGTACCAGGGTACCTGCTACCTCAGCAACGGGGCAATGTTCTGAGAACCAGCGGAGGTTTGGGTTTTTGATTTAGTAATTGGAGAGGAGAAATCAGGTTGCTAATATGGGAGTGATAGCAGAGAGTCTAGAGCAGAATGCTGAGGGTGAGGAACTATTGGAGAAGCATAGTACAGGATGTGAGCAAAAGAGGAAAAAGGATTCCACATAGGGAAATTTCCCCCTTTTGAGAACTTGCCGAAGTTAAAAATGTCACTCAGAATTTGAGGATCTAGAGAACCCTCTGGGGGCCATAGTATTTGGTTGTCTAATTGGTAATATGGCCAATGCTGTGTACTGAATTTGATGAGGAGTTTGGGTTCCACCAGGCAGCCCCTGTATGCTCACATTCCCTTGACTTACACAAGAAGTCGGCTTCTCCCCCACACAGCCGTGGCTGTTTGTGGCTTTGATAGTCCGCCAGGCAAACATAGTAATCTAGGCTAGCCAACCTGAATCTGTCTCGCGTGTCCCTGCATCCATAATGTTTGTTTCCATTATCTATGGTACAGAAGAGATTTAATGGAATTTTAGTGGGATCCTCTTCATCAGGGATATCTCAATAGGAAAGACCTATACCGACCTGACAAATGTCTTGGTGGAGAGATGGCCACCAGGTCTCTATGGGGCCTGTATGCGAGATAGACCATACTTCTTGTCTGGTAGGATTTGTGATTGCTGCTGAACGGGGTGATGAGGGTTAGAACTACTGGTGGCCAAGGGGAGAGTCTATACTCTTATCCAAATAGCGAATACGCAATTTGAAATGGTTACCAGGCTTTTCCAGTTTCCAACAAGAGTCTGGACACAGCGAAGGCTTGAGATGAGAGGCATGGATCCAAAAAGTGATTCCGTCTACTTTTACCGCTTTAGGTTTTATAAGTAGCACCTGGTATGTTCCTTTGCAGTGGGGTTCCAGGGATGACACCTGATGTTGTCTTATGTAGATGAAGTCTCTTACTTGATATTGATTTAGAGTCCCCTCCTCCCCTGGTTGGTAGGCAGTGGCCAGCTGTTTCCACAGGTATCGCTGAGTTCTTTCAATGACTTTAAGTCTGTCAAGCAAGGGGGTGTGGAAGTGATCGTTAGGCCTTAGAGTTGGGGTTAGGTCCCTTACTGGATGATGGGAATCATAGAGAATTTCATAGGGGGTGAGGTTACACAAAGAAAGAGAGGGAATATTTCTCGCATGAAACAGTGCATAAGGCAGGAGCATAATCCAATCTTTTATGCCGGGCTCTAAGCTTAATTTTGTTAAGGTCTCTTTAATGGTTCTATTTATTTTTTCTACCTGTCCTGAGCTCTGGGGTATATAAGTATAATGTAACTTAAAATTAATCCACAGGGTCCCAGTTAACACCTGACTTACCTGGGCCATGAACACCAGTCCATTATCAGACCCTATTACCTTAGGCAGACCGTATCTTGGAAAAATATCTTTCAGAATCTTCTTGAAAATCATTTGTGCAGTTTTTTTTTTTTTTGTGTGTGTGTGTGTGTGTATGTGTGGAAGGCTTCAGTCCATCCTGAAAATGTATCTACAAAGACTAGGAGGTATTTAAGTCCATACATTGCTGGCTTAATTTCACTATTGTCCACTTCCCAAAATTGTCGTTTTCTGGTTCCTCATAGGTGCTTTCCTCTAGGAAACTGGAAGGGTAAGCATTAACCAATTGACGGACTCGACAGGCTTTTGTTACCCGTTCAGTTATTTTCTTTCGCTGTGAGTCGGTTAGTGGAAAACTCTGATCTTAATCCTACAGGAATGCCTACAGTTTCATTGAACCAAGGTGAGTGAGTTGGTGTACATTTTTAACGTAGTGTAGGGCTTTCTGTAATTGCAGCCTGATCTCAGTGAAGTTGAGGTGTTCAGTGTCAGTGTCCATAGATATTATAAAAAACTTCCTGGTGATAAGGGGTCCATTGGAATTGGGCATCTCCGTCTAACACCGGGTATAAAGGAGCAGCTAAAAACGCAAACCCAGGTATCCATAACCTGCAAAAGCCAGCAGTCCCAAGAAACTCTCTGAGTTGTCTCCTGTTAGATGGGGGTGGTATCTAGGCAATGGTTTGTTTTCTGGGCTCAGTGAGCCATCGTTTACTGCCCCTAAGGAAACAGCCCAGGAAGATTACTTCATGCCAGCAAATTTGGGCCTTTTTGGCCGAAACTCTATACCCGAGTTAAGCAAGCTCATATAATAGTGCTTGGGTCCCAGACTCACAGTTTTCCTTGGTGTTGGCTGCCAGTAGCAGGTCATTCACGTATTGAAGCTGGGTGACTTTGGGGTGCGTAGTTCTGAATTTGCTGAGATCTCTGTGGAGGGCTTCATCAAAGAGAGTGGGGGAGTTTTTGAACCCCAGTGGGAGTCTAGTCCAAGTTAGTTGACCAGACGTTCAGGTTTCTGGGTCTACCCACCCGAAAGCAAACAGCAAATGACTATCTTTATGCAGAGGCAAGCAAAAGAAAGCATCTTTTAAGTCCAGAACAGTATACCATTTCCGCTCAGGGTTCAGAGTGCTAAGCAGATTGTACGGATTAGGTACCGTGGGGTGAATGTCCTGCACTCTGTTGTTGATCTCTCTTAGGTATTTAACAGGGCAATTGTCCCGGTTCCTGGCTTTTTTTTTTCTATTAGCAGGGGAGTGTTCATGGCCAATTGACAGGGCCTTAGGACGCCTAAGGTCAGATATTTCTGAATATGGGGCCTTATCTCATCTTTAGCTTTTTTTGCTTAGAGGATATTATTTGACATTAATTGGGGAGGATGAGGTTTTTAACTCCACTGTTATTGGAGGTTGTTTCACGGCCAGGCCTAACCCAGCAGTTTTTGCCCAGGCATCTGTGTAATCTGTTATCCATTTCTGGCGTAGCTTGCCTGTTTGATCAGTCTTGGGGGGTGTGAAGAGTGGATGTTCATCTTCTACTAATTTAGTTAAAGCCATGACTATAGGAGTTTATACTAAAGGATTTAGAAATTTCATTTGGTAGCCTTCAGGTTTAAAAGTTATTTAGGCCAAGAGCTTGGTGAGCAGATCTCTGCCCATCAATGGGTCCAGGCATTCCTGGATTACTAGGAAGGAGTGATGGATTTTTCCTTTACCTAGGTCCATGGTCCTCTTAGTAGTCTAAGCCCGATATTAACTGCCATTAGCCCTTTGAACTACAGACCTTTTATTTGATAGAGGGCCCAATGGGGCCTTAAGGGCTTCGTATACTGCTCCCGTATTCATTTCAAAGTTTACTGGGATCCGCTACACTTCAAAAGTTACTCTGAGCTAGGGGAAGTGATCTGAGCCCCAACTTTCTTAGTCATGCACCAGAGTCACAATGGCTGGCTGGCGTGGCTGTCTCTTTATAGGGCACTTTTTGGCCCAGTGTCCTTTTTTTTTTTACAGTAGGCACATTGATCTGAGGCCAGGGGTGGCCTCTGGCATGGCCCCAGGTAACCCTTACTGTCACCTTACGTCTTAATTTCTGGCCTCTTTCTTGTTGTGACAAGGATCTTGGTCAATCCCTTAGTCTGTCTTTTGCTTCGCTCATCCTTCCTTTGCTCCCTTTCTTTCTCCCTGTTTCTCTCTTATAGTATACTTTCTCAGCTTCTCTGACTAAATCTCTCTTTTAAATTTTTTTAATATCCATGGCAGCTTGCCCGATTAAGGCCATTGTTACAGATGAATTTTGATCCGCTGCCTGAGGATCGAAAGGAATATATCTTTTATATGCCTCCATAATTCTTTCTAGAAACAAAGAGGGAGATTCATCAGGACTTTGAATAATTTCTCTTACCATGGCCAAATTAGTTGGTCACATAGCAGCCCCTTGGAGACCTGCTATTAGAGCCAGGCAATAATTGGACAGATGCTCTTTATCTTCAAAGGTGTTGGGGTTCCAGTTGGGTTGGTTTAAGGGTAAGCTGGCTTTGATTATGTTGGGAAGTTGTGTTGGTCGCCAATCAGGTCCGAGGATATTTTTTTTTTTAGCTTCTTGGAGGTTTTTCTCTTATTCCTCTGTCATAAAGAAAGTCCCTAGGAGTTGTTGGCAGTTATCCCAAGTAGGCAGGTGTAAAAACGTTGGCGAGTTCTCTGAGTTCTTTTAGCCGGGCCAGCTTCCTCCAGGGAAGGAGGGGCTCTGTGTGCCACGGGACTGTCATCTGGATGGTGCTGGGCCATCCTAGCTTCTTTGAATGGTGGAGAGGCTGAGTCAGCAGCAGGGGAATCACTTAGAGGGTGTTGGCAGTTGGGGGATGAAGGCAGAGGATAAGGAGGGGGAGGAGAGTCCAGTAGAGTCTTGAGACTCAGGGAGAACAGAGGGTGCAGGAGGAGGAGCAGAGAGTTAAAGAGATAGAATCATGGGGGAAGGAGTAGGAGTCCGTGCAGGGACAAGGAAAGGCTTCACCCTTGGAGGAGGAGATTTGCAGAGGTCCTGACAAGTTAAGATATATGGCTGTTGATCTGGACGTCTACGTGGCCCCGGCTAAAAGACAATATCTCGAACTTTTCAAATTAGTGCGAAGTAGAAAGATCCTTCTAGGGGCCATCTGACTACAAAGTTGGGTCATTCTGAGACACAGAATCTGCAAGATCCGGCGTTTTACTGAAAAAGAAAGATTCTGAGCCCTTAAGCAGACTTTGGTCTAGTGATCAAGGGTCATGAACAGAGGCATTGAAGTGCTCTGTCCCATAATGAAATATTCACAGACAATAAAAGCAATGACACAAGACACAGACAAGACAAGACAATAAAGACAGGCAATGGACGTCCAATACTGAGACCATGACTGAGTAGCCGGCAAAACATGATGGGCTGGCAATACCGAATCCGAAACAAAATATCACTGAATAAAGGAGACTATTGTTCCTTGATTTCATGAGTTCATCCCCCAGGGACATGGCCTGTGGCTCTGTTACATGTGTGTCAGCCACCATGGAAGAGAGCTCACGCTCTTTACCAATAGCCATTTTGTGAAACCCTAACCTGAATCTTGAAACCAGAAAGAGGGGCCTTATTTATCCCCAGAGGAGCCCGTTGGGGGTCTTTCATCTGCGGCTGCCGGATCTCACTGGGGCCACCAGATGTAAAGATCGGGCGAGGGTGGGTGGAAGAGACCACCAAGAGACTGTCTCATGCAACAGCAAAGGCTTTATTGGGAGTCCGGCATGCAAGGGCTCAGAGCTCACTTGAATAGAGCAGAGAGCCCTGAGAACAGCTTAAGAAGTGCTTATATATTTTCCTTTGAGAGGGCAGGAAGGAAAGTTTATTGATGGGTAAGTGCGAGTGGGCGGTTTGCGTGCAACTGGTTGACCGAGTACATTCTGCAGTTTGGCAGTTGGGGACAGCACATTCTGGGAACAAGAATAGCAAACAGTTCTCAAGATTTCAACAGTGTTTTGTTAAGCATACAGAAAATCAAGAAGTGACAAGTACCTATTTTATTAACCTTTCAATATAAGTATGAAAACAGAAATCTAGGTAAGATTTGAAGCCCAGAAGTTCATTGGGCCCTTGATTGGTATACTTAGCGTTGAATTACATTCTGTAGTGATGTCCCAGAAATATGGATATACAATGGCATAGGACCTTATACCTTCTCGGAGGTCAATTCCAAAACACAGACTCTAAGGGGAATCACACCGAAGTTCAAGCCAAGGTGGACCCAATTATCTCTTCCAACCGCCACACAAATGACCACAATTAAAACCAAAACACTCCCACATGGCACTCATCTTCTTCCATATAGACACTCACCATAACTTCTGGCAAGAGGATTCCATGAGAGGTGCAGCACAAGACAGTGTCCCAAATAAGCTCCCTTTCCCCTCATTTGCCAATAGTCAGGGTGGCCTGGACACCCTCCCTGTGAACCAGGAGTTATCAAATATGTATGCCATTAATACAGCTCTGTTCTCCAATTTGAGGCCTACTGACTGTGGGGTTTAGATTCTTTATTTGAATTGGATTCATAAGAAAACCCAAGAACCTATGGGCTAGCATCTGCAGGGCTTTGAAGAACTCATTTGACTCAAAGGATCCCTATTCTCACTTGATGTAGGTAAGGAACCTTACAGAAGAATGTGAGGCACTTCATCCACAGTGACTAAATTTTTGCCATTTTGATTTTGGATCCACACATGGGATCGTTCTTTAGATCCATCAGGTGCTGAGAATCTAAGCCACAGGCTCACACAGGACCAAGAGGCTGATTCAGACACATCCCTTTACAAAGCAATTAAGCGAAGAGCCACAGGTGGTGCCCATTCATTTCCGTTTGAAAACTGTTTTTTTCAGGATTCACAAAGGCGTGGCCTCAGGCAAAGAACTTACTGACATTCAGGGCAACAGAAAAAAAGGCAATCAAAAGGCCCATTGCAGTGGTTCTCCACTGAGACTTTCCTGGTCACATCGATATCTGAGTTTTCTGAGATGCTTGCCAATCCCTTCAGCTATCCAGTACATGTCCATGTCACAGTGCTTGGAGGTGGTACATATCGTGGACTCAAAAGCATGAGCCTATTTTGGAGAGTGGCTAGATTTCAGGAAGAAAACAGGAACTTAGGAAGATAGCAGGTGTTGCCCATCGATATGGCAAGCCCTAGTGCATTCATAAATTGGGCAGGATGAATGCTGGGAAACTTTCTACTAGACAGGAAACATCCATTGATGCATTCTCTTTTTCTAATGTCTACAACCACGGACACAGTGGGATACACAGACATAGAAACACTCGCCTTGTCAAACAACTTACTAGAAACAGTTCACTCCAAACCAAACAAACCGACTTTCCTACCTCTTCTCAGAACATGGGGCAAAACCACAAACACACATCCACACCCAAAAAGGCACCTCCTTCCCCCAAATAGGTCTCTCACTATCCGGAGTGTCCTCTGACTGCTGGGCCATACTATGTTCCCCAGATATGGCCTATCCTGTCTCAGTTCTGGTCTCCATATCCAACTCTGTGAAGTGGTCAGGAGCCAGCTGTGAGCCACTACCTGCTTTTTTAGGAAAGGCCCCTCTTCAGAGTACTCCTGGCATTTGACCATCCTCACATCAGTAGGTACCAAGAAAGACTTACTCTGTCCTTGTTAAATTGAAGCAAGTGAGACCACTAGGACTGGGACTGGGACTGACTCTATGTGCCTGGCTTCCTGCATCCCAAGTTCAGAGAGTTCCATTACCAAGGAAGTGAGGTGAGGTTGCATCCTTCAGGAACTGAATGAGGTCACTGCCTTGGCAACCACTTTTTCCAAACAGTTGCTTTCAAGCGTACCATGAGAAGGAGGCTTACCCTAATTTCTGTGGCACTTTCACAAATTAGAATGGTATATCAACCATAGGCACCAAGAAACAGCTCTCCACACAGGCCTGATTTGGTCCATCTTCTCTATGTTAGGAAGAGAGCCTTTAGTCCGGGGAGCACTGCAGTGAACCTTTGCACTAAAACTATTAGCAAGCACCTGGTGGAGGAGTCCTCCATAGGTAAGTGGGGCTTTTATAACATCTGATATCCGGTTAAGGGAGATCTCTTCTGATGACAGAGATGTGGCCTGGGGAGGCTCACATATACTCCTTTCCAGGAGAGTAACCAGAATCGTTCTGTCCTCCGTTCTGTTCTGTAGGGAATTCCTCTGGAACTGTAGAGAGGGGCCGACGGGCACGCATGCACTCCTACCCTGGAGCTATAGCAAGATGTTGCACTGTTCCACTGTTTTTCTGTTTAGGCGCATGGTTTCTGTTTTTTGTGTTTTGTTTTGTGTTCTATTTTTTTGATTGTTTGTTTGTTTTTGTTCATTTTGTTGTGTGATTTCAGTGGTAAAAACTTAAGGATTTTGGACGTAAAAATAGGTAATAAAGAGAGTAAGCCTGACACCCCTTTGTACTGTGTTTTAGGGAACTGCGATGAACTTTACTCGCCTTTGTTAAGCAGGATGATAGAAGCTCCTAGCTGGCTGCCTGGAGCACACCCATTGCAGAGGGCAATGCTTGCTGGGGACCTAAGAACTGAGCATCTCTCAGGTTAACAAGTGAAACTCCTTTAAAACCCCTTGTCACTCCAGATCAAGAGAGTCACAACCTTTGGCAGAGTCCCCTGTGTTTCTCCTTTGTTCGCAAAGCAATAAACCTCCCTTTTTCTTTTTCTCAAAACTCAGTCCTCATTATTAAATTGGTATTAATTGGCGTCAAGTTGAGGAATCTAACTTTAATTTACAAATTTGGTACCCGCCCTCCACCCCGGAACTTTGTGAGAGCTGTCTACTGAAATATTAGGAGATGAAGCATGCTTGGTGTGGAACTGAACAAGAGGAGCTAATCCTGTAAGTAAAAGGAGGGACTGAGGGACTCCCAGCAGCTGCCAAAGCCCTGTTGATTCAGGGAATTACCTCCTTCCTCCCCGCACTGTAAGAATTATGCCACCTCTGTCTTGTTAAAAAAGAGAAAAAGAAAAAGGGGACACTAAATGCAGTGAAGTCACCATGGAGACACTTTATTTTACATTTCAGGTTTCCCCTCTGTTAAAACATGTGGTCCCCCCCCTGTGGATATCTATGGTGCACACTGGTGTAGGAGATTTTTCTCTTATCTGCTCTGGTTTAAACGGTTCTCTCTGACAGCCATAGTCTGAACCTCCTTTCTGTCTGTCTTGTGTCTTTGTATCTGGCCCTTTAAGACATGTGCAATAATGTGTTGATATTATAAATTGTTTCTTGGGAATGATCTTAGCTGAATGTGTGTCTAAATGATGATGCTTTATTTTAACAATCTGGTATCTGAATGGGTTTTTGAAGCATTGCAGAATCTTGCAGTTAAAAGTCGGGTTTAGGTAATTGTTTAGTTTATGATTTCAGATAATTCATGCCAGAGAACTTAAGTACTTAGTATGGAAAACTGAAGAACTCTACTTCCAAGTTGGCAAGTAAATTCCCAATCATACAGTCTTTTTTTCACCAATTTTGAATTGGATATCCTCGGAAAATGTCACTGTGTGTACCACTGCATTAATTTGGACAAGGATAGTAAATCATAGAATGGTATCTGTTGACAAAACAAGATGTAAAGATATAAAATTTTGTGAATTGTATCTTAAATTTGTATCATAATTTTCAACATCCGAACCTCAAAATTATGGTTAAAATGCCTTAGGCCTGAGGTGTCTGCTCAGAATAGCAGTTTTTCCTGCTCCTTCCAGACCTCAGCCATGATTTATTTTGAAATGTAAATGAAAGAAGCCTGAAAGCTTAGTAGGAGACTGATTTGAGGCCTAAGGGGAAAAAAAGGTAAATTGTATGGTATTTACTAATTACTAGCCAATCACTTTTTCTAGGACTCTTTTTTTTTTCCTTAGATACTTTTTTTTTTTTGAGCTCATGATTTTGAGCATACAGACCTAGGTTAATGTTTTTCAGATCAGTTCTATCTTTGACCAACTGTAGACTTTTTGAAACATTGCAATGGAGATTTCACCTGAGAAAAGCTACAAGGCCTTTACTATTATTATGTGTGCACACTTTTGTTATGTGTTGTATGTCTACATATACATATGTCCGTATATCATATATATGATACACAAATTAACATATACAAGGAGCGCTCATAAAAAAGCGCTCATTAAAACAAATTTAAATAGGAGATCCAAAGATCTTTAATTCACGTGATTTAAATGTTTCAATTTAAATTGGATAAACAGATAAAAATCAATGTCTTTAAATTTAAGCTTACAATTTTTTTAGGTGTTCAAAAATCTAATAAAATATTAATATCTACAAAATGTCTAATATGCCTTGGTTCTAGGACCTTTCCTTCAACATAAAAATGGTTTACACTGTCAATACATTTCTCTAGTATTTTGATAAATAAGTAAAGTAAATTTGATATGGGATTGCTCATTCATGAGTACTTTTCTTAGATATCTGATTGATTTACTAAGGTCTGAATAAGTTCTTATTAAAGTCTGTATAAGAATATAAAAATAAGTCATGTGTTAATGAGACAAAAATTTCTTAAAACATAAGTTTACCCATAACGTTGTATTTATTAAGTTTTATTTTCTCCAGAGCAAGCAACCATAAAAATTAAACAACTGATTAAATAAGAACTGTTATTTTAGAGCACTGTACTGCCATTGCTTTAAAAGCTAAACTTGGTTAATGTAGAAACATCAATGTAATTGTGATGCTATCAATGTTTTCATATCTTATAGGTATGCAAGTCTGTAAGGTAGAAACTTTAAAAGAGCATTATATCAAGCTGGTGCTCTGAAGTTGTATGGTAAAAAATATATTGGGGATTTATTTACCTGTTATCAATAAGATATGTAAACTTTTATGTTACTTTTTACATTGGGGAACAATTTAAATGTATTTTTTAGTTAATGAGAGCCTAATCGATGTAAAGGTTAAAAACTTTCAGCCTTTCTTTAATTCATGTTTTAAATGTGATATCATGGTGTTAGCTAATGTTCATGTGACCTCAAACAATTTATGTAAACTTTGTCAAATGATATTTAAAAATAAGGATTAGCTTTAGAACTAAAATACTTAAGATTTATAAAGAGCCCTGCCTTAGCTGAGATAAGGCTCTGTGTCCCATCTTACTACATGTGAGAATGACTACGAAACCAGTAGGTTAGATAATATTTCTTTAAAGTTATTTTTAAAAGTTGGTTTTTTTTTAAGGTCAATATTCCTAGGATCTCAAACAGGGGATATAATGTATAACTCAGCCAAAAAATTCAGGGTAGCTGTTACACAAGCTAAGTATTTTTACTTTTGTTAATTTTATTTTGAAATTTTCTTATAAGTGATCTAAAGATTCTCTGTTACTGTTTTACAAACGTGTTGCTTTAAGAACACAACATGGGTTTATTCAATATAATAAGTCATTACTTACAATACAGACAGAATAATACAGATAACAATTAATAAAAAGATAATTATATAGTTATAGACATTAAAGCCCAGTACTCTTAATATAAGGCTGTTAAAATTTATTTGCTGGATGTTTAAGATTAGGATTTAAAATTAAAGTTAAATGAAAAGAGCCAAGAAAACCAATATTTGGCTTTTGCCCTATGAGTCAGTCTGAATCCAGGGAACAGGGGACTTCTCTAAAGAGCTTTGAAACTCTGAGCCACATAACCTCCTCCTGATCAGGGAGATTAATGAGACCACTGGAGGACAGAAAGCCAATCAGTGTATTTGTTACGAAGAGGAGAGTCATCAAAGAAAGGAGACATCCCTGATGCTTCCGAGGGAAGCCAAATGGTCAAGCAAGATCTGGACCCACCTAGCGCAAATGGCACTAGCAGAACTGAGAATCTGCTCTCAAGTTTCCCCAGAATTGACTCCCATAAAAGGTCAGCTGACTGTTAACAATAGATGGAAACAAAAGTCAGTTTGACTGCTTCATCTTAAACACTTAGCAAAGACAGTTAAGAACAAAATACATCCATTCCTGGGCATTTTAAATTATAATTATAATAATAATAATAATAATAATAATATAATGTTAAGGTATGCACTTTATGTTTGCCTCCCAAAATAAGTAAGACTGGTGGCTACAAAGAAGAATTCTCAGACAGGAATGCCTGATACTTATAAAAAGAGACTATCAAGAAGACCTGCCACAGGGAGAAGTTTTCAGTTTAAGGCCTACAGATATTCCTAACCTACACAGGTTGGCTTGGTGTTTGCTAGTACAATTATCCAGCCCTGAGTAACAGAATTAAAGGTTTCTCAAAGAGACACAGAGGTCATACTAGTAACAGGATTTTACAAGATCAGATGACATTAAATTATTAAACTGTATCTTATGGGGAGGGACAAGTGTAACAGTAAAAGTTAAATATTAAATTGACAGTCCTGATAACTGGGGATATTAAAGACTGGTGAGGGAACTTCTATACAGTGACATGTTCCAGGTGCTGCAACATTTATTCAGTACTCATGGTTTTTGTTTCTCTCATAGAAGAACCCATCCCCAGATGACTTTACAACCTGTTCTTCCCCAATCAGACTTCAAACTGAACTGACTTCTAAAAGGCAACTCATGTCCCTCAACTGACTTCTAAAAGGCAACTCATGTCCCTCATCCCATGCCCACTCACGTCACCCTGTCTCAGGTCAGAAGAAGAAAAAATGAGTGACACCACTCTTCTTATAACAATGGAGAGAAAGATAAATAGACTATCAATATAAGTAATTAATTAAGTCAGGTAAAATCAGGGAGATCGGTTTTGGGTGAGTTCTAAAAATTTGGAGACTCTTACCTGAGGGATTAAAATTTCCTCAGTGCTCTTCCCGTAATCTATCAAAGATTTGAAAGGGACACAAAGAAAAGGCGGGAATGATAGACCCAACCTGATCTTTAATTTAAATTGGGAGCCATCTTGCCAAAAAGCGATGAAAAGATAATTTTGGCTTTACCATAAATTACTTCAAATTCTAAACCTGCTTGGAATTCCTGCCCACGCCTTGAACTCACCCATGCCCGGCTCTCTGACCAGATAGCAGCCCTCTCTGAAACTTTAGTGACACATCATAAATATTTGCCTTCTCTGGCCAGACAACAACCCTCTCTGAGGCTCTAATGGTCTTCATGAACTCTGATGTAGGGACAGCAAAAAAAATGTAGACTGCCATTAGTGTGATGTTTGTCAGAGTTCTGTTATCTGTAAACCCCGTTTTGTGTAATTTTCTGGGCTATTAAGCTGCCTGTAGTACAGCTGGGGTTGCTGTCTTTTTCCCGCCGTTTTGTGAGGGAGAGGTAGCACAGCCAGTGGAAATAATAAGCTTAATTTAATTTGATTTTAATTAGAGTCAGTGGTCTTTTCTTGTGTCCTGGTCTAACAGGTAAACACTCCAAAAACATGGAGCTCTGTCAGCCTAAACACTTCTTGAGAAACTTCCTCTGAGTTTGGGCACTTGAAATATATGTTGTTGTAAGGAGCTTTAGCTTCCTTTCTAGTGATACCATCAAAGCTGAGTCTGCATCTATGTGACCTGGAGGACATGGTTTCTTGTATTCTAATGAACATGAGGCAGCAGTGCTGAATTTTCTCTTTGTAGGTAAACTGTGGGCACTGGATACTAAGTGTCTCCCCGTTTGGACTGTAAAGCCATTTGATCATCCTCCACTTTTTGTGGTGTTTCTTGCTGCTGTACTGGGAGTTTGGTATATGCTTTATGAAATACAACGAGTTCAACTGAAACCCAGTGTTGAAGAAAGTTCTGTCACTTGTGGTGGGTCAGGGTCTGAAGGAGAATGCACCAACCAGGCTTTTATCTCACAGAGCTTGCCCCCTTTTCCATAGAAATCTGACTCTGAACTTAGCCCAGAAACCTCTCCATATAAAATGATGCCTTTACATAGAAGGGTCTGCTGGCTGCACCATGTCAGTCACAAACCATTTGGAAGGCAATGGCAAATCCTCATGGCCACACCACAGATGTATTATCACACACCCACCCACCACTGCAATAGGCCCACTTCTCAGCAGGCTCCAACTTACTGGCATCTTTGTTCTACACCATTTTCATGAAACCCGGTCAATCATGGCATTCTCTGGTACACTCATGATCAGCAACAAGACATCTAAAGGTTCTCCAGTGCCACCTGGTTAAGGGAATTTCAAAGATTTCATTGTATTTATCTAGCCATTTTTCATGGATGAAGTTGGAGGCACTGTGGGTTTCAGTTCATTCAGGAAATATTAAATGGTGAGGAAGCTATTTTCAATGAATTCTCTGGAGAAATCTCACAGGCAAGTCTTCCAATAGAGTGGTCAAAAGGTCACATGAAGCCAGGCCCATTGAGGTCTTTAATGTGACGTCCATGGGTGTTCTGACTGTCAACAATGGCTGCCAAATCTTTCAGAATAAAATCATGTGATATTCTAGCTGATATTCCGAGACTCTGTGGAAAGCCACCCTTGTATTTGATCTCAGTTTCCAAGGGAGAATCCCATGCGTGGCCTCCTAAAATCTGAACACAGTTTATGGCAATATTTCTCTGAGATCAGTTCGAGAACTCAGACTATAAGTGGAATCACACCAGAGTTCAAGCCCAGATAGACCCAGTCATCACTTCCAACCAATAAAAAAATGACCACAATTAAAACCAAAGCACTCCCACAAGGCCCTCATCTTCTTCCATATAGACACTCATCATAACCTGTGGCTGGAGGTTTCCATGAGGGGCTCAGCCCAAGACAGTGTACAAAATAACCTCCCTTGCCCGTCATTTGCCTAAAGTCAGGGTTGCCTGGACACCCTTTCTGAGAACCAGGAGTTATCAAATGAGCCTGCCGTAAATACTGCTCTGATTCTCCAATTTGAGGCCTACTGACTCTCGGGAATAGATTCTTTATGTGAATTGGAATCATGAGAAAACCCAAGCACCTATGGGCTATCCTCTGCAGGGTTTGAAGAACTCATTTGACAAAAAGGATCCCTATTTTCACTTGATGGAGATCAGTAATCTTACAGAGGAAGGCGAGAGACTTCGTCCACAATGACTGCTTTTTTGGCCATTTTGGTTTTGGAAGCACACATGTAATTGTTCGTTAGATGCATCAGGTGCTGAAAATCTATTCAACAACCTCAAACATGGCCAAGAGTCTGATGCAGACACATCCCTTTCCAAAGCAATTAAGCAAAGATCTACAGGTGATGCCCATTAATTTCCATTGAAAACCGTTTTCTTCAGGCTTCAAAAAGGGGTGGCCTGAGGCAAAGACCTTTCTGACATTCAGGGCAACAGAACAATAGGTAAGCAAATGGCCCAAGGCAGGGTTTCTAAAATGATATCTGAGTTTTCTGAGATGATCCCATTCCCTTCAGCTATCCAGTACATAGCCATGTCACAGAGCTTGCAGGTGGTTCATGTCTTGGAAACAAAACCATGAGCCTATTCTGGAGAGTGGCCAGAATTCAAGAAGAAAACAGGAATTTAGGAAGACAGTGGTTGTCGCCCATCCATTAGGCAACACAAAATCCATTCATAAATTGGGCAGGATGAATGTTGTGAAGCTTTCTTCTATTCAGGACACATCCATTGATGCATTCTCTTTTCTAATGTCTACAACCACGGACACAGTGGGATAAACAGACATAGAAACACTCGCATTGTCAAAAGACTTACTAGAAACAGTCCACTCCAATCCTAACAAACCGACTTTCCTACCTATTCTCAGATCATGAGACAAAACCACAAACTCACACCCACACCCAAAAAGTCACCTCCTTCCCCCAAGTAGGTCTATGACTATCCGGAGTGTCCTCTGACTGATGGGCCATAGTATGTTACTCCAAAATGGACTGTCCTATGTCAGATGTGGACTCCTTGGCCAACACTGTGAAGTTGTAACGTGCCAGTGGTGAGACACTACCTGCTTAGTCAGGAAAGGCCCCTCTTCAGACCTTCCTGGCATTTGGCCATCCTCACATCAGTAGTTACCAAGAAAGACTGATTCTGTCCTTGGTAAATCCAAACATGTGAGGCCACTGGGACTGGGACTGGGACTGCCTCTGGGTGCCTGTCTTCCTGGATCCCTAGTTCAGAGAGTTCCATCACCAAGAAAGTGATGTAGGTCACTTCCTTCAGGAACTGAATGAGGTCACTGCCTTGGCAACCACTTTGTCCTAATAGTTGCTTCCAAGTGTCCCAATTGATGGAGGCTGCCCCTACTTCCTGTGACACTTTCACAAGTTTGAATGGTATATCAAACATAGGCACCCGGGAACAGCTCTCCACACAGGCCTGGTATTGTCCATCTTCTCTACATTAAGAAAAGAGAGACTGCTTCAGACACACCCCTTGATCCTGACCAGGTTGTTTGTCGTGGAAGATGACTTTTGCTCTCTCAGGTCCTTCATAGCTTCCTATAGCTTCCCCAGGGTTCATTTCTGCATGGACCTTTTCATTTCTCAGCAGGTGGAAGATTTCTTACATTCCTGTATTGTAAGACCAACTCTGTCCCTGCTTTTCTGTAAAGTTAGATTGAGGGAACAGAGTATGGTTAGGGTTAATAACATGTTTGATTTGGCTTAGGAATCATTCTGCTGGATGAATAATGTTATTGGGAACCTGCAATATTTATTAGAATATATAGAGGGGAAATATATTTATGAAAACAGAAATCTAGGTAAGATTTGAAGCCCAGAAGGGCTTTGGATCCTTGATTGGGATACTTAGGATTGAATTATGTTCTGCACATGTGTCTCAGATAAATCTATACACAATGGCATAGGACCTTGTACCTTGGATGATTGAATGTCAAAGAGAACATCCAGTCAAAAAAGGATAGTTGGTAGGATTAGGAAGATAGTTGGTAGGATTAGGAAAAAGAGTGAGTATATGATTTGGAGAAAAAGTTCTTTAGCAATAGGGTTTTGGGTAGAGAGAAAATGTCAATGTCAGCACATGTGAAGAGTCAGTCACAATGATGAACTGGGGAAAATATGTAGGAAAGCAGATATCAATAGAGACATTAGAAAATCAGCAAATGATAAAGTGATTGATAGGATTAGACATTTTTGACAGGCTTGAGTTTGAATAAATAATCTTAGGAAGAAACAAATATGTAGTCACCAATAGGATTGACATTTGAGAGCATTAGGCAACCTGGACATGGGTGATTTTCATAATCCATACTCATATTCCATTTAGGCTTTGGTACAGTCGTAAGTGTGACTTTGCATTTTGTGGCCAGAATATTACTGTGATAAAATGTATATGTAGATCAGGTGACATGAGTATTTGTTGCACCATTTCTGAGAGCAATATTTTGAAGAGATATAAATTAGTATTGGGGGCACAAATAGGTGTACAATGTGTGTATGAATATAGAGAGAATGCATGAATAGACCATACTGTGAATAAATAATATAACTGTTTCCAAATTTAGAAATTGGAATAAATTGATATCCCAAAATACACAGGAAATCTTATATTGATATACATACATTCATTCCAACCAGTTATATATCTAATGGTAATATTAGGGTTGTAGTTTATCATAAAATGTGTGTGAGTTTTGCTTCAAAATTGATTATGGAAATCGAAAATAATGTGTTTGGAAAGAAGTCTCATGAAATAACCTGTCAAAAACAAGGAGGAATACATGTGTTCTGAAGCAGGAAGTGATTGAATGTGTTACAAATGTCTTTCAATTTGTGAACTTGTGGATGAAATGTATATTCTACGATGTATAAAAACTGAAGAAATAGTAATGTACCAGTGTTGAATTAAAATGAACATCAAAATACACATCATGTCCCATAGAAATCTACTTTCATTGATGTTAAATTGGGTCAGTTACTGTAGAAATATAAGGCTTTGTTTGCACCATTCACTGAAGTGAGTTTTCAGTACTAGTAAACAAATATGTATTTCAGGTGGATGAATATTTCTAAAAACAATCTTATGAAAAGTTGATTATAAAAGCACATACATGAACATCAGTGAATTATTTAGGGAGTGTATAATAAGACACATATATTTCATATTTTGAAAATATATATATCACACAGATACATTAGAAAGTAGCAATATATATGCCAATCAAAATTCATCATGAAATATATATAATTCACAGATCCAAAAATATTAATTTTACTGAACATGGATTTATGTATAATGTTTTTCAACTAAGAAGCTCACTCATAGTTTGAATTTTCAGTTCCAAAAACATTTAGGAGGAGTCATCTCTTCTCATACTTTGTATCTCCCAAGTTAGCCACCTCACAAAAATGTACGTGTGATACCACGTAGGATTTTATATGTGCATATAAAAATAAATGTGCTGAATTGGCTACAGAAAAAGGGAGACAGAAATTCACATATGTGTTAACTTTAAAAACACATGGAGAACTATTTCAACAAAAAATTAACAAGATTTATAACTCTTACCCTATATCATGCAAAAGGCTAGACCAACTATACGCCATGCCTCCTCTCAACCGCTTGTATTTCTATTCTGTTTGGGTTATTTTTCTCCATCATATTAGGATTAGTAGTCAGAGTCTAGTAGGGTATGTGTTAGTGTCAGGGATTCAGTATTTTGAATGGAAAATTGAAAAATGAATCCAATCTGTATGTAAATATGTGCTACACCAAAATCTTCCGACTCTCATCCAGAACAATGCCTTGACAACACCTACGGCCCAAGTATGACACAATCAGAGGAGAAAAGTTAGAAAATCCGTGAATACATATCTAGAATGGAATATGATCAGAAGTTCACAACCTTGGAAGTGGTAGAGGAGTTTCCAAAAGTAAGGGACAGGGTAAACCCTCCAAAAACTTGAAGGTCTGCTGGCCTAGAGACTTCTTGAGAAACTGCCTGTGAGGTTGGGCACTTGAAATATATGTTGTTGTCAGGAGCTTTAGCTTCCTTTCTAGTGAGACCATAAAAGCTGGGTCTGCATCAATGTGACCTGGAGGACATGGTTTCTTATTTTCCAATGAACATGAGACAGCAGTGCTGAATTTTCCATTGGAGGTAAACTGTGGCCCCTGGGGGCTGAATGTCTCCCTGTGTGGACGTTGAATCCATATAGTCATCCTCTATTTTCATGGTGTTTCTTGCTGCTGCACTGGGAGTTTGGTATTTGCTTCATGAAATACAAGGAGTTCAACGGGAACACAGTGCAGGAGGGATTTCTGTCACGTGTGGTGGGTCAGGGTCTGCAGGAGAATACAAGAACCAGGCCTCTATCCCACATAGCTTGCCCCCTTGACCATAGCAACCTGATTCTGAACAATGTCCTGAAACCTCTCTATGTAACAAGGTGTCTTTACATATAAGGGTCTGCTGGCTTCACCATGTCAGTCACAAGCCATTTGGAATCCAATGAAAGATCTACATGGCCCCACCACAGATGTTTTATCACACACCTGCCCACCATTGCTCTAGGCCCACTACTCAGCAGGATCCAACTTTCTGGCATCTCTGTTAAACACCATTTTCATGAAAACCAGTCAATCAAGGCACTGTCTGGTATACTCATTGTTGGGAAAAGTATAAACGGCAGCCATACCCCAGAGAAAAACCCCAACATGGTGCCTAAAGACTTCTTCTTCCTACCTTCTTTTTTCTGCAGTGGTGCCAAATGTTCCCACCCGTGTGAACTCTCCCGCTGGCGCCAATTTGAAATCTCGCTGGTGGGGAACCTTAGCCCCAATAAGAACTAATTCCTGGGCTCCAGAGCTGATATCTGAAAGAACTTACCAATAAACGGTTTGCCTGTCTTTTATCTAAGCCCTTCCATCTTCCCCTTAGTTCTATATAAGCACACAGCTTTTTGCAATAAAATTGGAATTCTCCCAGCGAAGTGCCTTTGCGTGGGAAGTTCTTTCATTCTGGTGCCCCATGTGAGGATACGGGTGAGCTCCTTCTAACAAGAGCCCCGTCCCCTGCTCCCCCGGAGACACTCCACCATGGTCCGCTCTTTTCAGACGCTGGCTTCCTGCACCCACCACAGATCTGATATATGTAAGCCTCCCCTGACCCTGGCTCTGCAACTCCCTTCGGGCTACCACTGGTTTTGTGACCTTGATCTTCCGGCACACTCTCGACGCCCTGTAGGGGGCAGGAAATTCCTGCCACTAAGACCTTTACTGGTCGCAGTGGACCCTCTGGTGATCCGTTTTCCTTTGGGGCGTGAGGCTTCTGAGTTTACACAAGAGGCTCTGTGGTTTTTTCTCCTCTGCTGCCGCTGTCGCTGCTGGCTAGAGTTGCTGTTTGCTGCAGGGCTGCTGTGTCTGGCTGAAGCTGCCTCTCTGCTCGGGGAAAACTGAACTCCCGTCCTGGAACTACATTCTGCCGGAACCGGAGTTCTGTTTTCATTACTGACTTTTTCCCCTGCGTTCAAAAACTTTCCTGACGTCAGGTTGCCCGTGGCTCCGAACCCATTGGGTCTCACAGATCGCCCTTCACTGGTGACGCCCAGGTAGTGCCCTCTGTATTTCCTCATGACGGCTGGTCATTTTGGGGACGCCCACCTGACCCCCGTTCGCCCTGAGCTTCCTGAATGCCGTTCCAGCCCGGGTTTTCTCTTTGTCTCTCTCGCTTACTCTTATTCTCTCTCTCTCTCTCTCTCTCTCTCTCTCTCTCTCTCTCTCTCTGTCTTCCTTCTCTCCCTGTGACTATGGGCACCTCTTCATCTGTACCTGAAGCCTCACCTCTCAAATGTCTAATAAAAAATCTGGCCACACTCTCCCTCACACCAGACATTAAGCCCAAACTTCTAATCAAATTCTGTACCCAAGATTGGCCTACATATCCACTGGATAATGGCAATCATTGGCCTCCAGAAGGCTCCTTAAATCCAAACTTCATCTGCGACCTTTTTAACTACTGCCAGCATCTGAAAAAGTGGAGTGAGATTCCCTGCATTTAAGGTTTTAGCCTTCTCAGACAGCACCCTGTCGCTGCTCCTCCTGCCCTCCCTCTCAGGTCCTCCTTGTTTGCAAACCCTTCTCTTCCCCTATGTCTACTCCTGACTTCACAGATTCTTCCTCATTCAACCCAGCAGATGAACCCCCACCTTATCCCCCAGTCCTATCTGCCCCTTCTCTCCCACTATACCCTCCTCTTCCTCTGCCTGATTCCAGGGATCCTCAGCCTTCCATTTCATCCTCCTCCCCTCCGCCCTCTTCTGCCTGCTCCACCTCCTCCTCTTCCAAAGAGACACTCCCTGCCCCTCCCTCTACTTCCTGTCCGCCTCCTGCCTCTTTCAGTCCTCTTGTTACCAGGTCTAAGGGACTCCTTCCCACCCCCAAGACAATTGCACCCCTTTGTGAGGCAGCTGGTCCCGAGGGTGTCATCAGAATCCAAGTGCCCTTCTCCATGTCGGACATTACTCAGCTAGAGAGGAAGTTAGGCTCATTCACCACTGACCCCACCACTTGCATTCGGGAGTTTCAATGGGTCCTGCAAGCATATAGTCTCACTCATAATGACATCTACATGCTCTTGGCCAATACACTTCTCCCTGAGGAAAGGCAATGGTCTGGGAGCTAGCCCAAGCCCATGCTGATGAAAATCATAGGACCAATCCTAAACACCCCACAGGCCCTCATGCTGTCCCAGAGCAGGATCCCCTATGGGATTACAACACCCCTGAAGGCTTACAGTCTAGTGACCTTTTTACATCCTGCCTCTTGGCGGGCCTGAAAAAGGCCATCCGCAAGGCTGTTAACTTTAAAAAGGTGCAGGAGGTCATTCAAAGGAAGGAGGAAACACCTTCAGAATTCCTGGATAGACTAACCAAGGCCCTTTAACAGTACACAAACCTCAACCCAGAAACCCCTGATGGCCGTCATGTCTTAATGAAATATGTTCTGGCCCAAAGCTACCCTGACATTAAAGCCAAGCTTAAAAAGCTTGAACAGGGCCCTGCTACTCCTTAGACTAAAATCCTCACTGTCGCTTTCAAGGTTTTTTATGATAGAGAGGATGAAAGTGAATGCCGTAGGCAGAGGGCTGAAAATGCCAAGTTCCAAATGTTGGCCCAGGTCATTCAGAGAAGGCCATCACCACGCCATCCCAATATGACAGCCCCGGGAGCTTGCTTCAAATGTGGTAAGAAGGGACATTGGGCCAGGGATTGTCCTTCACTGAGGACACCCTACAACCCCTGCCCAAAATGCCATCAAAGGGGACACTGGGGGGCAGACTGCCCAACAACCCGAAAGGGAGGTTGGTCAGCCGCCAGGCAACCACAGCCTTTCTTGGGCTTAGCAGAGGAGGATTGACGGATCCCTGGGCTTTCCCTCCAGACTACTACCATCAAGAATCAAGAGCCTAGGTTTACCTTCCTGGTGGATGGATGCTTCATTACCTTCCTCTTGGATACTGGTGCCACTTTTTCAGTCTCAAGGGAGTATTGGGGTTCTACCACACCCTCAAAAACTCCTATTGTCAGGGTAGGAGGTAAACAGATTTTCCCTCAAACCCCCCATCATGTTATATGCAGGGATCCCTTTTGTCCTTCACTCACTTCTTTCTCGTTATGAGCCATTGCCCCATTCCCCTTCTGGGAAGGGACATACTCTCACTATTAAAAGTCACCATTCACATATCACCCCACACCTCTCCTACCTCTCATTTCCTCATGATGTTCCTAGGGGCAGATACACCTCCTTAATGCACTCTTCCATGACTCTCTAAACAAGTTAAGCCTGAGGTTTGGGACACAACTACACCCTTTATGGCTAAATGCAGTCCTATTCATATTGTCTTTCAAGATATATTAGTCAATCACAATATCCACTCACAACCACAGCCCTCCTCGAATTAGAACCCATCATCCAGGATTTATTACGAAAGGGGTATCTTAGGCCTACACACTCTCCTTTCAACACCCCCATTCTGGCACTTAAGAAACCTAAAGTGTCCTACAGGCTGGTTCAAGACCTTCTCCTTGTCAACTCCTCTGTGGTCCCCATCCACCCGCTAGTGCCCATCCCTTACACCCTCCTCTCTCAGATCCCTGCCACTACTACCCACTTCTCGGTCCTAGGTTTAAAAGATGCATTCTTTTCTATTCCCTTGTTCTCAGAATCTCAGAATATCTTTGCTTTTACATGGACTGACTCTCACATCCACCATTCTCATCAGCTTTCCTGGACTGTCCTCCCACAGGGATTCAGGGATAGCCCCCATCTCTTTGGCCAAGTTCTTGCCCAGGACCTCACATCCTTTCACCCGACCTGTCCTGACACTATTCTCCTTCCATATGTCAATGACCTTCTTCTATGTAGTCCCTCTGGGAACACTCTCAATCCCACACCGCTCAGCTTCTTAATTTCCTAGCAGACAAGGGATATAGGGAGTCTCCCCACAAGGCCCAGGTTTCCCATTCTTCTGTCACCTCTCTTGGTTTTTGCCTTAGACCCGGGAAAAAGGAAATAACACTGGATAGGAGGCAACTCCTCTCTGATCTTCCAGTGCCCAATATGAAAGCCAAAATACTATCATTCCTAGGATTAGCAGGTTATTTTAGGGCCTGGATCCCAAATTATTCTCTTCTATCCAAACCCCTGTATGACCAAGGAAATGGACCCCCTAGTGAATCTCTTGTCTCCTCCCCCATCTACCACTTCCGCAGGTTTCAGCAACTCCTCTTAAAGGCACCTGCCCTTCACCTTCCTGATCTTTCAAGACCATTTCATCTATATGTCCATGAAAAAGGGGGGCAAGCACTTAGGGTCTTAGGTCGAAACTATGGGCCTACATTTGCAAGTGTGGCATATTTTCCAAGAAACTAGACTCTACCATCCGTGGGTGAGCCCCTTGCTTAAGAGCTCTGGTTGCTGGACAAATTTTACACAAAGAAGCCTCTAAGCTGAGTTTTGGGGCACCTTGAACTATCCACTCCCCACATCACTTGAAAGATCTTTCAGCTTATAAGGGCCTTCAAACCCTTCCTCCATCTAGAGTTCTGTTGCTCCTCACTTCCTTTCTGGAAAACCCTAATATTACTTTCCTCCCCTGCTCTGCACTGAACCTTGCCTCACTGCTCCCAATGACTCCCACGTCTAACACACCAACTCATAATTGCTTGGAAACCTTAGAAGATTTCCTCCCCTGTCATTCTTCCATTTCTGAGGAACCACTCACCAAGCCTGACCTTATCTGGTTTACTGACAGCAGTTCCTTTAGGCAGAATGGCACTCATTACTCTGGATATGCTGTAGTTTCAGCCACTGAGATTATAGACGCCAAAGCTTTGCCTTCAGGAACTACCAACCAGCAGATTGAACTTATAGCAGCCACTCGTGCCTGCCTTCTAGCACAAGGCAAATCCCTCACCCTCTATACTGATTCAAAATATGTCTTCCAGATCTTATTATCCCATGCTTCAATATGAAGGGAGCGACGTCTACTTACCACCAAAGGTAATGCGATCACTAATTCGGCTCTTATAACCAATCTGATGGAGGCCTCCCACTTACCCACCCAGTTGGGAGTTGTCCATTGTAGGTCCCATCAGAAGGACGGCTCTCTTATCACTGAGGGCAATGCCAAAGCTGACCAGGCGCCACGAATGCCTGATACCACTTCCAATTATGGCCCCTATGGGGTACATATTATGGCCACTTTAGACAGCTCATCTGAAGCCCCTACTTCTTCCAGTAAGAACAAGGATCTTTTCAAGTTCCTTCATACTCTACACCATTCCAATTCTCAGTCTTTGACCCTTTTTTTACAGAGCTTCTTCTCCCTCAACCCTTCTGACATAGCCATGATAGAGAATATAGCCTCTAATTGTCAGATCTGTCAGCGGAACAAACCTCATACTCCTTTAAGGCCCAAACCTTTCGCTTTCCACCAAGCCCGGGGACACATTCCCGTTGCTGACTGGCAAGTAGACTTCACCAGCATGCCCACAGTATGGCACACTAAATACCTCCTTGTCTTTGTGGACACTTTCTCTGTTTGGATTGAGGCATTTACCACTTCCAATAAAAAGGCTTCCACTGTAGCTTCAATCTAACTGACAGACATCATCCCTAGGTTTTGCATGCCCACTTCCGTACAATATGACAATGGCCCTGAGATTATTTATAGGATCACACAAAAGGTCTCTCAAGCCCTCTCCTTCAAGTGGCATTTCCACTGTCCATATTACCCCCAGGCTTCAGGGAAAGTGGAAAGGGTAAATCATACTCTGAAGGAAGTCCTTACCAAATTGACAATGGAATTAAACTTAGACTGGGTCAAAATCCTTCCCTTTGCTTTGCTTCGAATCAGAGCTCTCCCTAAGAAACCATCTTTACTGTCTCCCTTTGAGATAATGTATGGAAGACCTCTTATACCCTCTGGGTTGGTCACTTCACAAGGACCTCTCACCCGAGATTTGTCTTTGCCTCTCTTGTTTCATCTCCGCTCTGAACACTGGAAATGTCAGAACTGGCTTCTTCCGGACCCAGTCTCCTCTCCAAACACTCCTCCCTTAACACCTGGGAGTCTAGTCTATTATAATACCCCAGAGGAGAAAGGGACTCTTGCACCAAAATGGGAAAGCCCCTATCCTTTCATTCTCTGTACCCCCACCGCCGCCAAACTCTCCTTACCAGACAACCGTCTCACTCCCTGGATTCCCATTTCTAGGTTGAAGCCATATCACCAGGAGGCCCCACCTGCTGACCACAGGACCATGCCAGAGGAACTCCAAGAATCATCTCCTGAAGCTCCCCTTTAATCCTGCTTTCCACACCCATCTCACCCATTTAAGTTGCGGCTCACATGGTGTTCCCTGCAGCCCAATTCCTCTTAAAGAAAGCACAATGAGCTCTCCCAACACCCTAGTCTTCTCTAACTGCTTGTTTTTTGTGCTCTGCATTTTTTCTGTGCTCTGTTAGGACTTGTCTTTACCCTCCTAACCTACCATGTATTTATTCACTCTTCGGGAACGATACTCAGAACATGGCATGCAGAAGGTCCGCACAGTGGATGCAACTACTTGCTTCATCCACAACTGCACCTCTATTTCCCTAAAATTGTCACCTTCAAGGACCTTCGTCGCTGGTAGCTGGAACTGGCCTTTCATTTGCTTCCTTTTTAATCAAACCATGGGCTATTGTCATTGGTGGCCTGAGATATATAATGGGTGTCCCTATTGGTCATGCTGGTTCCATGATGAACGTGGTAGCTGTTCTTACCACTCACTTGGCTACTCTGAAGGGTTGACTTCTAGTTACCTAAAGTGGCATAAAGGCTCTTCATCCGATAACAATGGATCGTATACTTCAGATATACCTGACCCCAAGGCCAAACGTTGGGGCTATGTTGAGTTTGCTGTCTATGCTCGGACAACCTCAGCAAGACCCACAGGGTGGATGACTGTTGGCCGCACCCTGATTACGCCACCTAAGGCAACCAATCATGTAGTCGAACACATTAAGGAGTCAGAATCAAAACTGGATAAAGGCCATTGCAACAGATGTTTTTTCGTCCTCTGCCTGAGGATCAAAAGAAGTATATTTCCTATATGCTTCCATAATTCTCTCCAGAATCATAGAGGGAGACTCATTAGGACGTTGGATTATCTCTCTTACCATGGCCAAATTAGTCGGCCCTCTGGCGGCCACTCGGAGCCCCGCTATTAGAGCCCTGTGATAAGTGGAAAGATGCTACCAACCTTCAAAGGTGTTGGGATCCCAGTTTGGTCGGTTCATGGGCCCATAAGGATGAAGAGGGAGCATCACAGTGGCTTCTGAGTTTTCTATTTTCCGTAGCTGGCGGGTTTCTTTAGGTGGCCCAGCTTCCACCAGAAAAGGAGGGGCTGCTGCTGCTGCGGAGAAGTCCCTTGGAGGGCTTGGGTCTGGCCCAATTGCCTCTAGTGGCGGAGAGGCTGAGTCAGTGGCGGGAGAATCATCTGGAATGTGTTGGGGGTTGGGGAGCGAGGGCAGAGGATAAGGAGGGGGAGGATTGTCCAGTCTTGTGACTCAGGAAGAATGGGGGGAAGATGGGGAGGGAACGGAAGGTTTGAATGATAGGATCCTGGGGAAGGGGTATATGGCTGTTGATCTGGGTGGCCACGTGGTCCCGGCTGAAAGACAATATCTCTGACTTTTCGGATTAGATTGAAGTAGAAGGATCCTTCTGGGGGCCACCGGACTTTGAGGATGGGCAATTCTGAAGCACAGAGAGTCTGCCAGGTCTGACATTTAACTGAAAAATAATAATTCTGGGCCCTTGAGCGGACATCAGTCCAAAGATCAAGGGTCAGGGACAGAAGCGTGAAAGTGCTTTGTCCCATAATGGGAGTTACTCAAAAAGAGACAGTGAAGACACAAACGCAACACAAACAAAGACAAACAGTAAACGTTTAACATGGGTCCAAGACAAATATTAGAACTCACTAACTGGCAAAACCTGATGGGTTAGACAATAAAGACAGACAGTAAACTCAACATGTGTTCGGGACAATGAACAAAACTGTGTAGCCAGCAAAACCTGATGGGCTGGCAAACCGAATCCTGAAGCAAAATATAACCGAGTTGAGGAAACTAATATTCCTTGATTTCCCTCGTCCTCTGGAGTGTCCCCCAGGGACGTGGCCAGTAGCTCTGTGACACGTCTGCCACCCACTGTCAGAGAGAGCTAATGCTCTTCACCGACAGCCACTTTGCCAAGCCCTAACCTGAAACCCGAAACCAGAAAGAGGCGCCTTTCTTACCCCGAGAAGAGTCCCTTGGGGTCTTTCGTCCGCTGCTCCGGATATCTCACCTGGGGCCTCCAGATGAAAAGGTGGGGCGAACATCGGAGGAAAAGACCACCAACAGGCTTTCTCATGCAACACCAAAGGGTTTATTGGGGGTATAGCGTGCTGGAGCTCAGGGCTCACTTCAGAGGAACAAAAAACAAAGAGCCCCGAGAACCACTTGAGCGGAGTTTATATACATTCTTTAGAGAGGGCAGGGACTTTACATACATCATAGCCTCCTTTAGCAAATCATCATATACCGCGGGAAAATCAAATAACAACTCTAAAACATGATTAGCACATTCATTGGCGGGAACAGGTTGGGCAGGGGGTGATTGGTCAGCCGTAAGAAGGGGTATACATTTAAATTGATTGGTGGATGCACTGTGATGTATACGTGGTGAGCTGCATGGTTTCTGGGAAGGGGCTGTTAAGTAACTAGGTCCTCAGGGAAGATTTCAACAAACATCTAATGTGCAAATCCGGGAATTGTCTTAACTGCCACAGAAATTTCAGGTGCTGAGTGCAGCTTGGAAACTTTACAAAACCTGGTTCTTTACATTTCAATTTCAATTTCTTTTATTCTTTCAGAACCTTACAGAGGAAGGCGAGAGAGTTCATCGACAATTACTGCTCTTTTGGCCATTTTGGTTTTGGATGCACACATGGGATCTTTCTTTAGATCCATCTGGTGCTGATAATCTAAGCCACAGCCTCAAACAGGGCCAAGAGGCTGATTAAAACATATCCATTTCCAAAGCAATTACTACTCTGAAGTCAGTTACAGAACTCAGTCTTCTAGGAGAATCACGCCAGTGTTAAAGCCCAGGTGAACACAGTCATCTCTTCCAAAAGCCACACAAGTTACCACAATTAAAATCAAAACAATCCCACATGGCCCTCATCTACTTCCATTTAGTCACTCATCATAATCTCTGGCTGGAGGTTTCCTTAAATGGCACAGCCCAATAGAGTGTCCATAATAAGCTCCCTTCTCCTCATTTACCTAAATTCAGGGTGGCCTGGACACCCTTCCTGTGAACCAGGATTGATCACATAGTTCTGCCATTAATACTGCTCTACTTCTCCAATTTGAGGCCTACTGACTATCAGGTATAGTATGTGATTTGGAGTCATTATTAAACCCAAGCACCTTTGCAGGGATTGGAAGAACTCATTTGACACAAAAATTCCAATACTCCCTTGATGGAGGTCAAGAACCAAACACAGGAAGGCAAGAGACTTCACCCACAATGACTGATTTTTTGCCATTTTGGTTTTGGATGCACACATTGGATCTTTCTTTTGATCCATCCGATGCTGATAATCTAAGCCACAGCCTCACACAGGGCTAAGAGGCTGATTCAGACACATCCCTTTCCAAAGTAATTAAGCAAAGAGCCACTGGTGATGCCCATTCCTTTCCATTTTAAAACTGTTTTCTTCAGGCTTCACAAAGGGTGGCCTGAGGCAAAGACCTTCCTGACATTCAGGGCAACAGAACAATAGGTAAGCAAAAGGCCCAAAGCAGGGTTTCTCTACTGAGACTTTCCTGGTCACACTGATATCTGAGTTTTCTGAGATGCTTGCCATTCCCTTCAGCTATGGATTACATGGCCACGTCACAGAGTTTGGAGGTGGTACATATTTTGGACACAAAACCATGAGCCTATTGTGGAGAGTGGCCAGAATTCAGGAAGAAAACAGGAACTTAGGAAGACAGTACATGTTGACCATGGATAAGGCAACCTGCAGTCCATTCCTAAAATGGGTAGGATGAATGCTGGAAAGCTTTCTACTAGACAGGACACATCCATTGATGCATTCTCTTTTCTAATGTCTACAACCACGGACACAGTGGGATACACAGACATAGAAACACTCGCCTTGTCAAAAGACTTTCTAGAAACATTCCACTCCAAACCAAGCAAGCCGCCTTTCCTACCTATTCTCAGAACATAAGACAAAACCACAAACTCACACCCACACTGAAAAAGGCACCTCCTTCCCCAAAGTAAGTCTGTGACTATCCAGAGTGTCCTCTGACTGGTGGGCCATACTATGTTCCCCAGAAATGGCCTGTCCTGTCTCAGATCTGGTCTCCATGGCCAACTCTGTGAAATATCAGGGGCCCGCGGTGAGCCACTTCTTGCTTTCTCTGGAAAGGCCAGTCTTCAAAATTTCCTGGCATTTGGCCATCCTCATATCAGTAGGTACCAAAAAAGACTTACTCTGTCCTTGGTAAATCCAAACAAGTGATCCCACTGTACTGGGACTGGGACTGGTTCTGGATGCCTGGCTTCCTGGATCCCAAGTTCAGAGAGTTCCATCACCAAGGAAGTGAGGTGAGGTCACTTCCTTCAGAAACTGAATGACGTCACTGCCTTAGCAACCACTTTTTCCGAACAGTTGCTTCCATACTTCCTCTGACAAAAAGTTAGATTGGTATCTCAACCATAGGAACCCGGGAACAGCTCTCCACAAAGGCCTTTGTTGGTCCATCTTTTCTACATTAAGGAGAGAGGGTGAATGAGACACAACCCTTCATCCTTACCAGGTTGTTTTCCATGGAAGATGACTTTTGCTCTCTCACGTTCTTCATAGTTGCCTACATGTTCTCCAGGGATCATTTCTTCATGGACCTTTGAGGTTTTCAGCAGGTGGAAGATCCACTACATTCCTGTATTGTAAGACCAACTCTGTCCCTGCTGTTCTGTAATGTTAGATTGAGGGAACAGTGTATGGTTAGGGTTAATAACATGTGTGATTTGGGTTAGGAATAATTCTGCTGGATGAATAATAGTATTGGGAACCTGCGATATGTATGAGAATATATAGGTGAAATATATGTATGAAAACAGAAATCTAGGTAAGATTTGAAGCCCAAAAGAGCATTTTGCCCTTGATTGGAATACTTAGATTTGAATTAGGTTCTGCACAGATTGGTCAGATTAATCAATATAAAATGGCATAGGACCTTGTACCTTGGATGATTGAATGTCGAAGAGAACATCCAGTCAAAAAGGGATAGTCGGAAGTGAAAGGTTAATAAAATAGGTATTTGTCACTTCCTGGAAAGAATGTTGTGTTTATTCCGAGCATAATGGAGTTGTAAAAAAAATATGATTAAATTAAAAAGACACCTTGAAGAGTGTCAATGAGAGAGTGAGAGGACCAAAAAAAGTCGTTTGAGTCTTGGTTCACATAGTCCCCCTGTATGACTACTTTTTTATCAACCCTGGCCTCTCCGATAATAATCTCCATATTATTGCTAACTATAAAACCCTGTTTGCTCAACCGTGTAATTTCTTTTCTCTAAGCTCAAATTGGACAAGTTAAACTCATGGTAATACCCCACTAGCAGACATAGAATGTGACACCCCACAATGATCACTTTTATGATTAAAAGTAGCTAGAAGAAGAAGTGGGGAATGAAAGATTAATAAAATAGGTACTTGTCACTTTTTTTTCTGTATGCTTAACAAAACACTGTTGAAATCTTGAGAACTGTTTGCTAATCTTGTTCCCAGAATGTCCTGTCCCCAAATGCCAAACTGCAGAATGTACTCCCTCACCCGGTTGAATGCAAACCGCCCACTCTCCCTCACCCATCAATAAACTTCACTCCCTGCCCTCCCCAAAGAAAGTATATAAGCTCTGCTTAAGCTCTTCTCAGGGCTCTCTGCTCTATTCAAGTGAGCTCCGATCCCCTGCATGCTGACCCCCTATAAACCCTTTGCTGTTGCATGAGATAGTCTTTTGGTGGTCTCTTCCTCCGAAGCTTGCCCAGTGTTTACTTTGATGATTGGGTGTAGAAAAGAACATTCAGTCAAAAAGGGATAGTCGGTAGGATTAGGAAGATAGTTGTTAGGTTTAGGAAGAAGAATGAGTATAGGTTTTGGAAAAAAAATATTCTTTATCAATAGGGTTTTGTTTAGAGTGTGAATGTAAATGTTAGCCCACGTGAAGAGTCAGTCACAATAGTGAACCGGAGAAAATATGTAGGAAAACAGATATCAATAGAGATATTGCGAAATAAGGCAAAATATAAAGTGGGTGATAGGATTAGACATTTTCAACAGGGTTGAATTTGAATATATGATCTTAGGAAGAAACCAATATGTAGTCACTAATTGGATTGATATTTGAGAGCATTAGGCAACCTGGACATGGCTGTGTTTAGTAATCCATGTTCATTTTCAATTTAGGCTTTGGTACAATAATAAGTGTGAACCTTGCATTTTGTCTGCAGAATATTACTGTGATAAAATGTATATGTAGATCAGGTGACATGAGTAATTTTTCCATCATTTCTGGGAGCAATATTTTGAAGATTAATAAGTTAGTATTGGGGGTACAAAGAGGTGTACCTTGTGTCTATGAATATAGAGCTAATGCATGAATAGACCATACTGTTAATAAATAATATAACTGGTCCACTTTAAATAATGCATTGGATTCATATCTTAAAATATATAAGAAATCTTATATTGATATACATACATTCATTCCAACTAGTTATACATCTAATAGTAAAATTAAGGTTATGGTTTATCATGAAAGGTGTGTGAGTTTTTCTTCAAAAGTGATTATGGAAATCAAAAATAATATGTTTCGAAAGAAGTCTCATGAAAAGACCAGTCAAGAACCATGAAAAAATACATGTGTTCTGAAGCAGGAAGTGATTGAAAGTGAAACAAATGCCTCTAAATTAGCGAACTTGTGGATGAAATATATATCCTATTATGTGCATAAACTGAAGAAATAGTAATGTACCAGTTTTGAATAAAAATGAACGTCAAAATACACATCATGTCCCATAGGAATCAATTTGCATTGATGTTAACCTGGGTCAGTTACTGTATTAATTTTAGGATTTGTAGGCACCATTCACTGAAGATAGTTTTCAGTACTAGGAAACAAATACATATTTCAGGTGGATGAATATTTCTGACGATAATCTTGTGAAAAGTTGATTATAAATTCACATATATGAATATGAATGAATTTAGGAAATGTATAAAAAGACACATGTATTTCATGTTTTGAAAAATCTGGAAAGTTTGTATATATATATATATATATATACATATATATATATATATATATATATACACACACACACACACACACACACACACACACACACATACACACACACATGCACACAGACATTAAAAAGTAGCAATATATATGCCAATTGAAATTCACCATGAAATATATATCATCCACAGATTCAAAAATATTCATTTTACTGAACATGGATTTATGTATAATGTTGTTAAACTAGGAAGCTCACACAGAGTTCGAATTTTAACTTCCAACAGCATTTAGGAGAAGTGATCTCTTCTCACAATGTGTATCTGCCAAGTCAACCCCCTCACAAGAATGTACGTGTTGTACCTCGTAGGATTCTATATGTGCATATAAAAATACATGTGCAAATAGGCTACAGAGAAAGGGAGACAGGAATTCACATATTTGTTAACTTTAAAAACACATGGAGAACAATTTCTACAAAAGTTGACTAGATTTATAACTCCTACACTACATAATGCAAAAGGCAAATTCAACTATACACCATGCCTCCTCTGAACTGCTTGTATTTCTATTCTGTTTGGATTATTATTCTCCATCATATTAGTATAAGTAGTCAGAGTCTAGTAGGCTAAGGGTTAGTGTCAGGGATTCAGTATTTCCAATGGAAAATTGGAAAAGGTATCCAATGTGTATGTAATTATGTGCTTTGAAAAATCTTCCCACTCTTATCCAGAACAATGCCTTGACATTACCTTTGCCCCAAGTAAGACACAATTACAGGAGAAGAGTTCGAAAATCTGTGCATATATATATGGAATGCAATATGCTCAGTTGTTCACAAACTTGGAGGTGGTAGAGGAGTTTACAAAAGTAATGGACAGGGTAAACCCTCCACAAAAATGGAGCTTTGCTGGCCTAAAGACTTCTTGAGAAACTGCCTCTGAGGTTGGGCACTTGAAATATCTGTTGTTGTCAGGAGCTTAATCTTCATTTGTGGTGAGACAATTAAAGCTGGATCTGCATCTATGTGACCTGAAGGATCTTGTTTCTTATTTTCCAATGAACATGAGACAGCAGTGGTGAATTCTCTCTTTGTAGGTAAACTGTGGCCACTGGGGGCTATGTGTCTCCCTGAGGACTGTGAAACCATTTGATCATCCTCCAATTTTCGTGGTGTTTCTTGCTGCTGTACTGGGAGTTTGGTATTTGCTTCGTGAAATACAAAGATTTCAACTGGGACAAAGTGCTAGAGGGAGTTCTGTCACGTGTGGTGTGTCAGGGTCTGCAAGAGAATGCACCAACCAGGCCTTTATCCCACATAGCTTGGCCCCTTGACCATAGCAACCTGATTCTGAACATTGCCCTGAAAACTCTCCATATAACAGGATGCATTTACATATAAGGGTCTGCTGGCTACACTATATCAGTCACAAGCTATTTGGAAGCCAATGGAAGGTCCACATGACTCCACCACAGATGTTTTATCACACACCTGCACACCACTACTCTAGGCCCACTACTCAGGAGGCTCCAACTTACTGGCATCACTGTTCTTCAACATTTTCATGAAACCCAGTCAATCAAGGCACTGTATTGTATACTCATGATCAGCAACAGGACATCCAAAGTTTCTCCAGTGCCACCTGGTCATGGGAGTTTCAAAAATTTGATGGTATTCATCTAGCCATTTTTCAAGGATGAAGTTGGAGGCACTGTGGGTTTCAATTCATTCAGGAACCACTAAATGGTGAGGAAGTTCATTTCAATGAAATCTCTGGACAACACTCACAGGAAAGGCTTCCCAAAGAGTGGCCAAAAGGTCACAGGAAGCCAGGCCCATTGAACTGTACAATGTGAGGTCCATGTGTGTTTTGACTCTCAACTATGGCTTCCATGTTTTTCATAATAAAATCATGTGATATCCTGGCTGAGATTCGCAGTGCTCTGTGGAAAACCAACCTGGGACTAGATTTCAGATTCCAAGGGTGAATCTCATGCGTGGCCTCCTAAAATCCCAACTCAATTCATGGCAATACTACTCTGAGGTCAGTTCCAGAACTCAGTCTATAAGGGGAATCACCCAAGAGTGAAGCCCTGGTGGACCCAGTCATCTCTTCCAACTGCCACAAAAATGACCACAATTATAACCAAAACACTCCCACATGGCCCTCATTTTCTTCCATATAGATATTCATCATAACTTCTGGCTAGATGTTTCCATAAGTGGCGCAGCTCAAGACAGTGTCCAATATAAGCTTCCTTGCCCCTCATTTGCCTAAAGTAAGTGTGGCCTGCACACTCTTCCTGTCAACCAGGAGTGATCAAATAGGCCTGCCATTAATACTGCTCTGCTTCTACTATTTGAGGCCTACTGACTGTCAGGTATAGATTCTTATGTGGTTTGTAGTCATGAGACAACACTAGCACATCTGCAGGGCTTTGAAAAACTCATTTTACTCAAGGGTCAATAATCACACTTGATGGAGGTCAGGAACCTAACAGAGGAAGGTGAGAGACTTCATCCACAATGACTGATCTTTTCGAATTTTGGTTATGGATGCACACAAGGGATATTTCTTTAGATCCATCAGGTGCTGACAATCTAAGCCCCAGCTTCACCGAGCGCCAAGAGGCTGATTCAGACACATCCATTTCCAAAGCAATTAAGCGAAGAGCCACAGGTGATGCCCACTCATTTCCATTTGAATACTGTTTTCTTCAGGCTTCACAAAGGGGTGGCTTGAGCCAAAGACTTTCCTTACATTCAGGGCAACAGAAAAATAGGTAAGCAAATGGCCCAAAGCAGGGTTTCTCCACTGAGACTTTCCTGGTATCTGAGTTTCCTGATATCTGAGTTTTCTGACATGCTCCACTTCCCTTCAGCTATCCAGTACATGGCCATGTGACAGAGCTTGCAGGTGCTACATAGCTTGGACACAAAACTTTGAGCCTATTCTGGAGAGTGTCCGGAATTCAGGAAGAAAACAGGAACTTAGAAAGATAGTAGGTTTTGCCCATTGATAAGGCTAGTCGCAGTCCATTCATAAATTGGCAGTATGAATGCTGGGAAGCTTTCTACTAGACAGAACACATCCATGATGCATTCTTTTTCTAATACTAAGACCACGGAGAGACTGGGATACACAGTAATAGAAACACTCACCTTGTCAGAGGACATACTAGATACAGTCCTCTCCAAACCAAACAAATCGCCTTTCCTACATATTCTCAGAACATGAGACAAAACCACAAACTCACACCCACACTCAAAAAGACACCACCTTTCCCAAAGTAGGTCTGTGACTATCCGGAGTGTCCTATAATGGGTGGGACATACTATATTTCCACGAAATGCACTGTGCTGTCTCAGTTCTGGTCTCCTTGGCCAACTCTATGAAGTTGTCAAAAGTCACTGGTGAGCCACTACCTTCTTTCTCAGGAAAGGCCCCTCTTCTTAGCTTTCCTAGCATTTGGCCATCCTCACATAACTAGGTACCAAGAAAGACTGACTCTGTCCTTGGTTTACCCAAACAAGTGAGACCACTGGAACTGGGACTGGAACTGGCTGTGGTTGCCTGGCTTCCTGAATCCCAAGTTTAGAGAGTTCCATCACCAAGGAAGTTATGTGAGGTAACTTCCTTCAGGAAGTGAATGAAGTCACTGCCTTGGCAACCACTTTGTCCTAACAGTTGCTTCCAAGGGTCCCATGAGATGGAGGGTGCACCTACTTGCTGTGACGTTTTCACAAGTTAGAATGGTATATCAACCATAGGCACCTGGGCACAGCTCTCCACACAGGCTTGGTTTGGTCCATCTTCTCTACATTAAGATGAAAGAGGCTGATTCAGACACATCCCTTCACCCTGACCAGGTTTTTTGCGATGGAAGTTGACTTTTCCTCCCTCAGGTCCTTCATTGCTGCCTACATCTTCTCCATGGATCATTTCTGTATTGACCTTTGAGGTTCTCAGCAGGTGGAAGATCCCCTACACTCCTGATTGTAAGACCAACTCTGTCCCTGCTTTTCTGTAAAGTTAGATTGAGGGAACAGTGTATGGTTAGGGTAATAACAGGTTCGATTTGGGTTAGGAATCATTCTGCATGATGAATAATGGCATTGGGAACCTGTGATATTTACAAGAATATACAGGTGAAATATAAGTATGAATACAGAAGTCTAGGTAAGATTTGAAGCCCAGAAGAGCATTGGGTCCTTGATTGGGATACTTAGCTTTGAAATACCTTCTGCACAGATGTCTCAGATAAATCGATAAACAATGGCATAGGACCTTGTAAATTGGATGATTGAATGTAGAAGAAAACATCCACTTAAAAGGGGTAGTCGGTAGGATTGGAAAGATAGTCAGTAGGTTTAGGAAGAAGAGTGAGTATAGGATTTGGTCCAAAAGTTCTTTAGCAATAGGGTTTCTCGTAGAGAATGAATGTAAATGTCAGAACATGTGATGAGTCAGTCACAATGATTAACTGGGGAAAATATATAGGGAAGCAGATATCAATAGAGACATGAAGAAATCAGGCAAAGTATAAATTGATTGATAGGATTAGACATTTTCAACATGGTAGATGTTGAATATACAATCTTAAAAAAAAACAAATATTTAGCACCAATAGGATTAACATTTGAGAGCATTAGGCAATCTGGACTTGGATGTTTTTAGTAATCCATGCTCACTTTCCATTTAGGTTTTGGTAAAATCATAAGTGTGAACTTTGCATTTTCTGTCCAGAATATTACTGTGATAAAGCGTATATGTAGATCAGGTGACATGAGTATTTCTTCCACCAATTCTGTGGTCAATATTTTGAAGATGTATAAATTAGTATTGGGTGTACAAATAGGTCTACCCTGTGTCTACAAATATAGATAAAATGAATGAATTGACCATACTGTGAATAAATAATATAACTGGTTCCAACTTTAAATTATGGATTGAATTGATATCTGAAAATATACAGGAAATCTTATATTGATATACATACATTCATTACAACCATTTATAGATCTAATGGTAATATTAAGGTTATGGTTTGTCATGAAGAGTGTGTGAGGTTTGCTTCAAAAGCGATTATTGAAATCTAAAATGAAAAGTAGTCTCATGAAAAGACCAGTCAAAAAACATGGAGGAATACATGTGTACTGAAGCAGGAAGTGATAGAAAGTGAAACAAATGCCTATAAATTTGAAAACTTGTGAATGAAATATATATCCTATGATGTGCATAAACTGAAGAAATAGTCATGTAACATTGTTGAATAAAAATGAATGTCATAATACACATCATGTACCATAGTAATCTACTTGCATTGATGTTAAAGTGGGTCAGATACTGTAGAAAAATTAGGACTTCTATGCACCATTCACTGAATTTAGATTTCAGTACTAGGAAACAATATGTATTTGAGGTGGATGAATATTTCTGAGAATAATTTTGTGAACATTTGATTATAAATCCACATACATGAATATGAATGCATTTAGGGATTGTATAATAAGACACATATATTTTATATTCTGAAAAATCTGGAGAGTGTGTATATATATATATATATATATATATATATATATACACACACACACACACACACACACACGCACAGACATTAAAAGGTAGCGATATATATGCCAATCGAAATTTATTATGAAATATATATCTTTCACAGATCCAAAAGTATTCATTTTACTGAACATGGATTTATGTATTATCTTGTTCAACTAGGAAGCTCACCCGTAGTTTTAATTTTCAGTTCCAACAACGTTCAGGAGGAGTGATCTCTTTTGACAATTTGTATCTGCCAAGTCAGCCACCTCACAAAAGTGTACATGTGATACCAGGTAGGATTCTATATGTGCATACAAAAATACATGTGCTGAATAGGATACAGATAAAGGGCGACAGGAATTCACGGATTTGTTATCTTTAAAACACATGGAGAACTACTTCAATTTAATATTGACTTGATTTATAACACCTACCCTTTATCATACAAAAGGTAAGTCCAGCTATACACAATGCCTCCTCTGAACTGCTTGTATTTCTATTCTGTTTTGGTTATTTTGCTCCATCAATTTAGGATTGACACAGTCTGGCTGGGCACAATTCAGGAGCCACTTGTCAAAAGCTAACTTTATTTTTAGAACCACACACGCCAAAAAATAGCTCCTCGGGAAAAACACTCAGAGCACAACTGCCACCACCGGCTTCCCACAAGCTCTCAACCTCCCCTCTCCTCCTGCTCTTGAGGTCGATTGGCTGGGTTGTTTGAGCAGAGCCAAAAAAGTCCCCCAAAAAGCAGCTCCATAATTTGAAAGGGTGGGGAAACAGCCCAATGGGCATCACCGCAGAGGAGCCAATCAGCTAGATGTTGCTGGGGCCGCTGTGAGCCAACCATCAGCTGGCAGTCTGAAAGTTTGCTTTGGCCCCTTGGGCTGTGGCTCTCAACATCTAACCCTCTCTGTTTAAACAACAAGCATGTGGCTTAGGGACCATGCCTGCCTTAGGTTGTCTAATAGTACATATGGTTCTTCCCCATTATCGAATGACCTGACCTCAAGGTGTCAGCCTCCTGTCTTAGATTGGTACCATTGTAATTGGATCTTACCCGTCACTGACTACAGATCCAGTATACATACACACCTGTGGAGAGGTCTTTGTACCAGCGGGCGGGTGAGGCTCTTTGCCTCATCTCTGTTGGCCCCCTAATTTTAGCTGAACAACCATGACAAGCAGAAGGGAGGAAGATACACCAAGGCAATTGATGGCTCTTTTTGAAAAAATTGTACCACCGATGACATCATCAGAGAAATACCCCAACACTACCACACGTCACTGCACCAACAGATAGTTCACAATGCAGGCAGGTGAGTTCACAATGCATACAAGTGATACATAGTCCAGGCAAGTTCTGCAAGCAGTTCAGTGATGGCTATTGCAGAAGCTGTAGATTGGTTTTATCTTTGACTTCACATGCACTGGGATGAAGATAGAAATTCTGGCAACAATGCCTAAAGAAAGAATTATGTAACATTCCAAAAGGCACTAAAAGAAAACAATTTTCTTAACAATTTACATTGTCTAGAAGAGAATTATTAAATATAATGAAAACTAAAGGTGGATCCAACATGGCGGCGGGCAGAGAGGCTGCGCTTTTAATGCACTCCCAGTGATGGGGTCATAAAGTCGCAAGGATAACTCTTGGATTCTACCAACGGAGATTCTCCTAGCAAAATTCCACTGAAGGGAGACTGCCCGGGAGCTACAAGAATTTTTTTGAAGCGTCTGTGTGACCCGGACGAGTGGGACCCTGCCACTAGACGCGGAGTTCGAGATTCACCAGCCACAGTCTGCGCACTGCGGGCACAGCTGCAGATCCGTCCACCGGCCCGCAGCCAAAGTGACTGGGTCCTGCTAGATGCCGAGACACAGCTTGGCAGGAAGAAGTCTTTAGCCAAGCCTCCACGCGCCAGGAGCTGAGGTGAACCGGGCCGGACCAGTCCCACCCCTCCCCTCGGTCAATCCGGCAAGAAGCCTGGGGCCCACCATAGCAGAGAGGTGACATCATCGGATTTCGGCCGGCGAAATTCCTTCCCAGCAAAATCCACTTTAGCAGGTGTGTGACTCCCCATACTGATACAAGCAGCCAGGAAACTTCATTGACTTCTCAGGGGTCGTGTCCGTAGGGAAGCAGAGGGGAGCCCAGAACCCAAGGCCCCCATATCACCAGTGGTGACCCCTAAGGTCTTATCCGCCAGTTTACCACAGAACTGAGGCTTAAAAGGGGCACTCGGTGGGGCTGCAAGTGTAACTAGATCTCTGGAGAATCACTTCTGGGGAACAGGACCTGGCTGGCAGGCTGACAGGAGGAAGGGGGTTAAGAGCTGGAGAAGTGAAATGGCTCTGGACTGACAAGTCTGAGAGACCCCCAGAAGACGCCCTACAGGGATAGCTATCGGCAGGTAAAGAGCAGACACTAAGCTTGGAAGGCACAGCTCTGCCTACTGGAAGAGAAGAAGGTGAATCTCTAAGACTTTAATTTTTTTGTTGTTGTTGTTGCTGTTGTTGATATTTTTTTCTCTCCTTCTTCTCTCCCTGTTCCTTTCCCCCTTTTCTTTCTCTCTTTCTATCCCATTTCAAATTTTATTGTTCTTTTCATTCCCCTCTAATCTATCTCTCCCTCTATCCTTTTTTTCTTTTTAAGAGCACCTTCATTCTCCTACCCCCCAACTCTCATTCCAAGCATTACATCTTCCATTGTGTGTAATTGTCTAAATGCAAATAGGTGAATGTCTCGAGGCTGTCTATAAGACTCCTAAATACCTAGCTACTACCAACACCCTGATCCAATTGCCTGGTAGTATCCACCTTCAGTGGAGCAATCTTCTAAAGTAGCCGAGACATACTAACCATTGTACCACCAGAGCACCCAACCTAAACATATAGTCCTAAGAACAAACAGCAAATCATTATATGCATACAGAACCTAGAAGCCTTATATGAATTGAATGAATCAGCTTTAAAGTACAACAAAGCCCAAAATTTTTAGGCATAATCTTCCACCACAAAAGAGAGACAACAGAGATATACAAAGCCAAAACAAATGTATAGGAGAAAGCAGTTACAAAGCAGTCAAACAGAGCTGGAAAGCAACGTGAACAATATAAAAAAACAAGGGAAAAAGGGGTTACAAACAATGCAGGACAATCTAAATATACAGGAGGACCTAGAAGAATCAGAAATATGGACAGGGAAAGAAATCAAGGCATTCCTAATTCAGATGGAACGGAATATTAGAGAAGACATGAGACAGCAAATCCAAGCATTGAAAGTATATTTTGAAGAGGAACTAACCACACAAATTAAATCCGCAAAGAATGAGCTTTATCAGGAGATAGAGGTGTTAAAAAATAATCAAGTTGTAATCATAGAAATGCAAGAAACCGTAAATCAGATTAAAAGCGCTAATGAGAATATTACAAACAGACTAGATCAAGTAGAAGTCAGAACATCAGATAATGAAGACAAAGTATATCAACTTGAAAAGAATATAGTCAACACAGAAAAGATGTGAAATCAAACATATAACACAAAACACAAGTGCACACATAATATAATACATACAACACATGACTTAATATTAAAGCCCTTATGACTTTTTACAGGTGAAATCTCCATTGCAATGTCTAAAAACTCTATTGTCCAAAAATAGAACTGATCAGCAAAACATTAACCTAGTTCTGTATGAGCTAAAAAAAAAAAAATAAAACTTCATGATATGAGAAAGGGGAATAATAAAATAGATTTGAAAAAAACATTCTGGTTCTGTCACAGATGTAAGAACAGCCAAACTGGAGTTCTGCATATCAGCTCTTATTGATTTGAGCCAAATCATCTTATTTTTGGTCTGTAGAAATCTCTTTAGTTAATCTCTCTGGAATCCAAATTGGCTACTGTTCTCCCTGTGGAAACACAAAAACAGACGCCTGACTCCAGACAATTACTTGGTCAGGACCTTTCCATTGTCCTGTTAGAATATCCTTCCAAAGTACCTTGGGCTTATGTATATTTTTTGGACATATATGCCTTTCTGCAGCACTAAGCCCTGATGAACCCAAATTTAAAAAGTTTAGAGTAAAAGGGTTATTTTAAGTTTACCTTTGGGGAATATATACCCCTTCCCAATTTGTTCTTTTTGCTTTAATATGTACGTTTTAATAGTTTCATGTGCTCTTTCAACTATGCCTTCTCCCTGTGGATTGTATGGGATTCCTGTTATATGAGTAATGCCAAATGATGAGCAAAATTTTTTAAAAGAAGTAGAAGTATAAGAAGGGGCATTATCTGTTTTTAACTCTTTTGGAACGCCCACAGTGGCAAAATTTTGTAAGCAATGAGCTATAACATCTTTAGTTTTTTTCTCCAGCAAGAAGGGAGCCCATCAAAAATCCAGAAGAAGTATCAACTGTAACATGCAAATATTTTAATTTTCCAAATTCTGGCAAGTTTGTGACGTTCATCTGCCAAATATGGTTAGGTATCAATCCTCTAGGATTGACTCCAAGATTAACTTGTGGTAAAAAGGTCACACAATTTTGACATTGTTTTATTATTTGTCTAGCTTGTTCCTTAGTTACTTTGAAACGCTTTTGTAAAGTATTAGCATTGACATGGAACTTTTTATGAAAATTTTAGCTTCTTCTAGTGTATAGAAAATATGTATGAATGTCATGTGTTGTTTTATCTGCTAAATAATTGCCCAAACTAAGGGCTCCAGGCAATCCTGTATGTGTCCTGAAATATCCTATAAAAAACGGATCTTTCCTGTCCCAGATTAGACTTTGTATAGTAGAAAGCAAAGAGAAAATAGTAGAGGAAGGGAAAATCCTTCTACCATCTTCAAGTGATACTATAGCACTAACTATATACTGATTATCAGAAAATAAATTAATTACAGATGCTTTAAGCATCACAAAAGCTTGTAATACTGCATTAAGCTCTACATTTTGAGCTAATTGTTTGGGTACTAAAAATGTAAAAGTTTGATCAGGTGTAAATATTACTGCTGTACCATTATTTGACCCATCAGTGAATATATTTGTAGCATTTATAATAGGTGTTTTTCTTGTCATTTTTGGAAAAATTACATGATGTGATGACCAAAAAGACAATAAAGGATTAGATGGTAAGTGGTTATCAAATGAAACATTAGATTTGCACATGATTATTGCCCAAGTATTTAACTAATTATCTAAATCATCAATTTGATTCATAGTGTATGGAGTAATAATTTTATCTTCTTGGGTTGTATTATAGTTATAGTAGAAATATTCAAGTAAAAGAGAAGGTCTCTCGAGCTAGTCAGACAGAGATAAAAATTCAATTAAAAGAGAAGGTCTCTCTAGCTAGTTAGACAGAGGAAAAAATCAAGTGATTGATCCTGATAATGTGTCTGAATCAGCCTCTTGGACCTGTGTGAGGTTGTGGCTTAGATTCTTGTCACCTGATGGATCATTCCGTGTGTGAATCCATACCCAAAATGGCCAAAAGAGCAGTCCCTGTGGATGAAGTCTCTTGCCTTCCTTTGTAAGTCTACTGAACTCCATCAAGTGAGAATACGCATCCTTTGTGTCAAATGAGTTCTTCAAAGCCCTGGAGAGTCTAGCACATAAGTTCTTGGGTTTTCTCATGACTCCAATTCACATAAAAATATCTATACCTGACAGTCAGTAGGCCTCAAATTGGAGAAGCAGAGGTGTATTAAGGGCAGGCCTATTTGATCACACCTGGTTCACAGGAAGGGTGTCCAGGCCACCATGACTTTAGGCAATGAAGGGCAAGAAAGCTTATTTTGGACACTGTCTTGGACTTCGCCACTCATGGAAACCTCCAGACAGAGCGCAGTATGAGAGTGTATATATGGAAGAAAATGAGGACCATGTGGGAGTGTTTTGGTTTTAATTGTGGTCATTTGTGTGGTAGTTGGAAGATATGACTGGGTATACCTGGGCTGAACTCTGGTGTGATTCCCCTTAGAGATTGAGTTCTAGAGCTGACTTAGAGAAGTGTTATCATGAAATATGTTGGGATTTTAGTTGGTCACGCATGAGAGTCGCCCTTGGAAACCGAGATCTAGGCCCAGGTTTGCTTTCCACAGAGCACTGGGAATCTAATCCAGGATATCACATGGTTTTATTCTGAAAGACATTTTATTCATGGCAGCCATAGTTGAGAGTCAAAACACACATGTACCTCACATTGTAGACAGCAATAGGTCTGGCTTCCTGTGAAATTTTGGCGACTCTTTGGAAGCCTTGCCTGTGAGATTTCTCCAGAGCTTTCATTGAAATGAGCTTCCTCACCATTTAATTGTTCCTGAATGAAGTTAAACACACAGTGCCTTCAACATCATTCTTGTAAAATGGCTAGATAAATACCATGAAATTTTTGAAATTCCCATGACCATGAAAATGGTGTAGAACAGAGATGCCAGTAAGTTGGAGCCTGATGTGAAATGGGCCTACAAAAGTCGTGTGCAGTTGTGTGATAAAATATCTGTGGTGGGGCAATGTGGATCTGCCATTGGCTTCCAAATGGCTTGTTACTGACATGGTGCACCCAGCAGACCCTTCTATGTAAAGGCATCTTGTTATGTGGAGAGTTTTCAGGGCAATGTTCAGAATCAGATTGCTATGGTTAAGGATGCAAGCTATGTGGGATTGAAGCCTGGTTGGTTCATTATCCTGCAGAACCTGACACACCACACGTGACAGAACTCCCTTTAGCACTGTGTCCCAGTTTAACTCCTTGTATTTTGTAAAGCAAATACCAAACTCACATTGCAGCAGCAAGAAACACATCGACAAGTGGAGGATGGCCAGATGGCTTTACAGTCCACTCGGAAAGAGTTTGCCCGCAGTGGCCACAGTTTACCTACAAAGAGAGAATTCAGCACTGCTGCCTCATGTTCATTAGAAAATAAGAAACCATGTCCTCCAGGACACTTAGATACATACCTAGCTTTGATGGTCTCTCTACAAGAAAAGCTAAAACTCCTGACAACAACAAATATTTCAAGTGCCCAAACTCAGAGGCAGTTTCACCAGAAGTCTTTAGTCCAGAAGAGCTCCATTTTTGTGGAGTATTTACCTGTCCCTTACTTTTGGAAACTCCTCTACCACCTTCAAGGTTGTGAACTCTTGAGCATGTTACATTCCAGATATGTATTCACAGATTTTTTAACTCGTCCACTCTAATTGTATTTTACTTGGAGTGAAGGTAAAGTCAAGGCATTGTTCTGGATTAGAGTGGGAAGATTTTTGTGAAGCACATATTTACATACACATTGGATTCATTTTCCTATTTTAAATTCAAAATGCTGAATGCCTGACACTAACGCATACCCTACTAGACTCTGACTAGTAATTCTAATATGATGGAGAAAAATAACCCAAACCGAATAGAAATACAAGCAGTTTAGACGAGACATAGTGTATTGCTGGACTTGCCTTTTGCATTATACAGGGTAGGACTTATAAATCTAGTCAATATTTTGTTGAAATAGTTCTCCATGTGTTTTTAAAGTTAACAAATAGATGAATTCCTCTCTGCCTTTCTCTGTAGCCAATTCAGCACATGTTATTTCATATGCACATATTGAATCATACCTGTTATCACATGTACATTCTTGTGAGGCGGCTGACTTTGCAGATACAAATTGGGAGAAGAGATCACTCCACCTAAACACAGTTGGAACTGAAAATTCAGCCTATGGGTGAGCTTCGTAGATGAACAACATGATAAATAAAATCATGTTCAGTATAATGAATATTTTTGGATCAGTGGATGATATACATTTCATGATGAATTTCGATTTCCATATATATTGCTACTTTTTAATGTCTGTGTGTGTGTGTGTGTGTGTGTGTGTGTGTGTGTGTGTGTGTGTACACTCTCCAAGTTTTTCAAAATATGAAATATATGGGTCTCAATGTACACTCCCTAAATTTATTCGTATTCATGTATGTGGATTTATAATCAAATATTCAAAAGATTATTCTCAGAAATATTCATCCACCTGAAATACATATTTGTTTCCTAGAAATAAAAACTAACTTCTGTGAATGGTGCATACGAATCCTAATATTTCTACAGTAACTGACCCAGTTTAACACCAATGCAAGTAGATAATTATGGAACGTGATGTGTATTTTGATGTTCATTTTTAGTCAACACTTGTACATTGCTATTTCTTCAGTTTATGCACATCATAAGATATAAATTTCATACACAAGTTAGCAAATTTATTGGCATTTGTTTCACTTTCAATAACTTCATTCTTCATAACACATGTATTCCTCCATGTTTTTTAACAAGACTTCTTTCTAAACACATTATTTTTGATTTCCATAATCACTTTTGAAGCATAACTCACACACTCTTCATGATGAAATATCACCTTAATATTACCATTAGAAGTATAACTGGTTGGAATGAATGATTTTGTGTCAACATTAGATTTTCTGTATATTTTCAGATATCAACTCAATCCATTATTTAAAGCGGACCAATTATATTATTTATTCACACTATGGTCTATTCTTGCATTATCTCTATATTCTTAGACAGATACTACACCACTTTCTACCCCAATACTCATTTATACGTCTTCAAAATATTGTTCCCAGAAATGGTGGAAGAAATACTCATGTCACCTGATCTACATATACATTTTATCACAGTATATTCTGGAAAATAAAGCAAAGGTCACACTTATGATTGTACCAAAGCCTAAATTTAAAGTGAGCATGGATTTCTAAAAACATCCATGTCCAGGTTGCCTAATTCTCTCAAATGTCAATCCAATTGTTGACTACATATTTGTTTCTTTCTAAGATTATATATTCAAACTCAACCCTGATGAAAATGTCTAATCCTATCACTCACTTTACTTTGCCTGATATCCTAATGTCTCTATTGATATCGGCTTTCCTTCAAAATCCCAGTTCATCATTTTGACTGTTCATTTGTGCTGACATTTACATTCACTCTCTACCTGAAACCCAATTGCTAAATAACTTTTGGTCCAAATCCTATACTCACTCTTCTTTCTGAATCTACCAACTATCTCCCAAATCCTACTGACTATCCTTTTTTGAATGGATGTTCTCTTCAACATTCAATCATTCAAGGTACAAGGTCCGATGCCATTGTGTATTGATTTTTCTGAGACATCTGTGCAGGACATAATTCAAAGCTAAGTCTCCCAATCAAGGGCCCAATCCGTTTCTGGGCTTCAAATATTACTTAGATTTCTGTTTTCATACATATATTTCACCTCTATATTTTTATAAATATCACAGATTTCCAATACCATTATTCAATCAGCAAAATGATTCCTAACCCAAATCGAACATGTAATTAACCCAAACCATATACTATTCCCTCATTCTAACTTTATAAAAGAGCAGGGAAAGTGTTGGTCTTACAATATAGGAATGTAGGGGATATACCACCTGCTGAAAACCTCAAAGGTCCATGCAGAAATAATCCCTGGAGAAGATGTAGGCAGCTATTAAGGACCTGAGAGAGCAAAAGTCATCTTCCATGGAAAACAACCCTGTCTGGAGAGGGGTTGTGTCTGACTGAGTGTCTCTGGTTCCTAATGTACAGAAGATGGACCAATCCAGGCCTGTGTGCAGAGCTGTTCACGGGTGCCTATGGGTGATATAGTATTCTAACTGGTGAGAGGGTCACGGGAAATAGGGGCAGCATCTATCTCATGGGACCCTTCGAAGAAACTGTTAGGAAAAAGTGGTTACAAAGGCAGTGACCTCATTCAGTTCCTGAAGGAAGTGACCTCATCTCTATTCCTTGGTGATGGAACTCTCTGAACTTGCGATCCAGGATTCCAGGCACCCAGAGCCAGTCCTAGTCCCAGTCCCAGTGGGCTCATTTGTTTGGATTTTGTAAGGACAGAGTCAGTCTTTCTTGGTATCTATTGATGTGAAATGCCCAAATGCCAGGAAAGCTTTGAAGACTGGCCTTTCCATAGAAAGCAAGTAGTGGCTCACCACGGGCTTCTGACAATTTCACAGAGTTGGCCAAAGAGACCAGATCTGAGACAGGACAGGCCATTTTGGAGGTACATAGTAAGGCTCACCAGTGAGAGTACACTCCGAATAGTCACAGACCTACTTGGGGGAAGGCGTTGCCTTTGTGGTTTTTGTTGTGTGTTTGTGGTTTTATCTCATGTTCTGAGAAAAGGTAAGAAAGGTGGTTTGTTTGGTTTGGAGTGAACTGTTTCTAGTAAGTCGTTTGACAAGGCAAGTGTTTCTATGTCTGTGTATCCCAATGTGTCTGTTGTTGTAGACATTAGAAAAGAGAATGCATCAATGGATGTGTCCTGTCTAGTAGAAAGCTTCCCAGCATCAATCCTGCCCAATTTATGAATGGATTGTGGCTTGCATTATCGAAGGGCAACACCTACAAACTTCCTAAGTTCCCATTTTCTTCCTGAATTCTGGCTACACTCAAGAATAGGCTCATGGTTTTGTGTCCAAGATATTTACCACCTCCAAGCTCTGTGATATGGCCATGTACTTGATAGCTGAAGGGAATGGCGAGCATCTCAGAAAACTCAGATATCACTGTGACCAGTAAAGTCTCAGTGGAGGAACCCTGCTATGGGCCTTTTGCTTACCTATTGTTCTTTTGCCCTGAATGTCAGGAAGGGCTTTGCCTCACGCCACCCCTTTCTGAAGCCTGAAGAAACCAGTTTTCAAATGGAAATGAGTGGGCATCACCTGTGGCTCTTTGCTTAACTACTTTGGAAAGGGATGTGTCTGAATCAGTCTCTTGGCCCTGTGTGAGGCTGTGGCTTAGATTACCAACACCTGATGGATGTAAAGAAAGATCCCATGTGTGCATACAAAATCAAAATGGCAAAAATTCGCAGTCATTGTAGATGAAGTCTCTCGCCTTTCTCTGTAAAGTTCCTGACCTCCATCAAGGGGAATAGGGATCCTTTGGGTCAAATGAATTCTTCAAAACCATGCAGAGGCAAATCCATAAGTGCTTCGGTTTTTTCTTGACTCCATTTCACATAAAGAATCTAAACGCCAAAGTCAGAAGGCCTCAAATTGGAGAAGTGGAAAAGTATTAATGGCAGACTTATTTGATCACTCCTGGTTCACAAGAAGGGTGTCCAGGCAACCGTGACTTTAGTCACACACACACACACACACACACACACACACACACACACACACACATATATATATATATATATATATATATATATATATATATATATATATACACTCTCCAGATTTTTCAAAATATGAAATATGTGTCTTATTTTACACTCACGAAATTCATTCATATTCATATACGTAAATTTATAATCAACTTTCCAAAGATTATTCTTAGAAATATTCATTAACCATGAAAACATATTTCTTTCCTATACTGAAAAGTAACTTGAGTGAATGGTGCACACAAATCCTAATATTTCTACAGTACCTGACCCAGTTTAACATCAATGCAAGTAGATTCCAATCGAACATAATGTGTATTTTGACGTTCATTTTTATTCAACACTGGTAGATTACTATTTCTTCAATTTATGCACATCATATGATATATATTTCATCCACAAGTTAGAAAATTAATAGGCATTTGTTTCACTATCAATCATTTCCTGCTTCAGAGCACATGCATTCCTCCATGTTTCTCGACTGGTCTTTTCATGAGAAAAGGGATGGGCAAGGCAAGGTAAGGCAACTAAGATAGCACCGAAGACACGGAAACAGTCCTATTTGGTTGCAACCGGATTTAGAGGGCATTGCTTCTGTTGTAATCATTTAATCCCCTGCACCCCAAGTTTAAATTGTTTCAGAATTTTGTACCCAACATGGATGGGAGGGGCTCAGAAGTTCACAATCTGCAGAAGTTTATAAAAAGAAGTTTTTGTTTCTGTTTTTTTTTCTCTGTTCTGGGCAAGTTAACATTTTAAGGATACCGGGAATGGGGCAGAGCTATTTTCTTCTCTTTTTTTTTCTCTCAGCCAGATGTAACCATGGAGCCCAGTTGGTAACTTCTTTATCTTAGAAATGTAGCCATCTCTGTGAAGCCCCAGCTCAAGGCCAGAGGCCTTGTTTACATATTGCCAGCATTATGACTGACTCTTTCCAAACACATTATTTTCGATTTTCATAATCACTTTTGTAGCAAAACTAACATATCTTCATGATAAACCGTAACCCTAATATTAATATTAGATGTATCATTGGTTGGAATAAATGATTGTATATCAATATAAGATTTCTTATATATTTTCAGATATCTATTCAATCCGTTATTTAATGTGGAACCAGTTATATTATTTATTCACTTATGGTCTATTCATGCATTATCTCTATATTCAATGACACAGTGTACACCTCTTTGTACCCCCAATACCCATTTATATGTCTTCAAAATATTGCTCCCAGAAATGGTGGAAGAAACACTCATGTCACCACATCTACATATACATTTTATCACAGTAGTATTCTGGAGACAAATGTAAAGGTCACACTTTTGATTGTACCAAAGCCTAAATGGAAAGTGAGCATGGATTACAAAAAACATCAATGTCAAAGTTGCCTAATGCTCTCAAATGTCAATCCTATTGATGACTACATATTTGTTTCTTCTTAAGATTATATATTCTAACTCAATTCTGTTGAAAAATGTCTAATCGTATCACGCACTTTATACTTTGCCTGATTTCGTAATGTCTTTATTGATATCTGCTTTCCTACATATTTTTCCCACTTCATTATTGTGACTGTTCACATGTGCTGACATTTACATTCACTCTCTAACCGAACCCCTATTGCTAAAGATATTGTTTTCCAAATCCTATACTCACTCTTCTTCCTAAACCTACCGACTATCTTCTTAATCTTACCGACTATCCGTTTATGACTGGATTTTCTCTTCTACATTCAAACGTCCAAGTAATGTTCCTGCAAGCGTCGGTGGAAAAGATCACCAAGATAGTGTCTCATGCAACAGCAAGGGGTTAATTGGGGGTCCAGCAAGCTGGGGCTCAGAGCTCACATGAATAGAGCAGAGAGCCCTGAGAACAGCTTAAGCAGAGCTTATATACTTTCCTTGGAGAGGGCAGGGATGGAAATTTATTGATGGGTCAGAGCGAGTGGGTGGTTAGTGTGAAACTGGGTGAGGGAATACATTCTGCAATTTGGCAGTTGGGGACAGCACAATCTGGGAACAAGATTACAAACAGTTCTCAATATTTCAACAGTGTTTTGTTAAGCATACAGAAAAACAGGAAGTTACAAGTACCTTTTTTATTAACCTTTCATTCCCCACTTCTTCTTCTTGCTACTTTTAATCATAAAAGTGATTATTGGGACGTGTCACATTCTATGTCTGCTAGTGGGGTATTACCATAAGTTTACCTTATCCAATTTGAGCTTGGAGAAAAGAAATTACATGGTTGAGCAAACAGGGTTTTATAGTTAGCAATAATATAAGGATTATTATTGGACAGGCCAGGGCTGATAAAAGCGTAGATAAGCAGGGGGACTGTGTGAACCAAGACTCAAACCACCCTTTTTGGGCCTCTCTCTCTCGTTGACGCTTTTCAAGGCATCCTTTTATTTTACTCAAAGGTTTTTTTTACAACCTCAGTATGGTCGGCATCAAAACAACATTCTTACATCAATGCAGCACAAAGGCCCCCTTCTCTCATGAAGAGGAGTTCCAACTCTCAACTGGTGTGTAAAACAACTTCAGAGAGACATGTTAAAGATTCCTGCAAAGCTGTGATGGAGGTTTCTATTATCTTTAAGTTTTGGTCTCTTGATGCTTCTATTTGGGTCATTTGTTGTGTACCATGGAGCAGGGCAGTGGTTCCTGTGACTACCACTGCCGCAACTCCAATTCCTAATATAATGGCTAAAGTGAGGGATATATGTTCCCAGTGGAACCGGGTTGTATGCCCCCGTGTTTGAACTTCAAATGAACCTGGGTCATTATAGAGCAATCTGGGAGACATCTTCACCATTACACAATTAATCACATCTGTTGACCATTTCATGAAAACATGAACAATGTTTAAGTATATAGAATTATACTGTTGTAGGGACGGACAAGGCACGGCACTTAAGATAGCACCAAAGACAGGGAAACAGTCCTATTTGGTTGCAACCGGATTCAGAGGGCATTGCTTCTGTTGTAATCAATTAACATCCTGAACCCCAAGTTTAGGTAGTTTCAGAATTTTGTACCCAACATGAAAGAGAAGGGACTCAGAAGTTCACAGTCTGCAGAAATTCACAAAAAGAAGCTTTTTTTTCTGTTTTTTCCTTTATTGTGGGCAAGTTAACTTTTCAAGGACACCTGGGAGGCAGAGAGCTTTTTTTTCCTTTTCTTTTATCCCCCTGCCAACTGTTACCATGGAGCCCAGTTTGTAAATTTTGATCTTAGAAATGTAGCCATCTCTGTGAAGCCCCACCTCAAGGCCAGAGGCCTTGTTAACATATTCTGTGAAAAACTATTAAGGGGGTGTCTAGCTTAGGAGTGCTGATTTTTCCAGCCAGTAGCCAAGTAGAACAGGGCAACAGAAAAAGAGGAAGTTAATCTACACTGAACTCATTTATAGAGACTCTTTTGCTGAAAGTCCTAAAGTCAGCCATGGTGAAGACTTCTGGAGAAGTTCAGTGAAGATTTTTCTGTGGGCCTGGTACAGAGGGGGAAGACGGGGAAGGCGGGGGGTGAGAGCAGCTCCGTGGATCTGAGAATAAGGAAGGAGAGATGTAAAGGAATAATGGGAAAGGGGTTTGGGATTTTCCTAGCAACATAAATTGAGCAGTAGAATCGGTAGAGCAGAAAGGAAGACGGGAGTGAGTATCCCAAAAAGCCTGTGAGGGACTTTAAATTCTTAGTAACCTGTTTTCAGTGATGACAAAGCAACTTTAAAGGCCATTTTCATTACATCTTTGATAGGGGTCTGAGGGCTCTCCTAAGCTGGTTTGAGCTTTGGGTTAAGTGGTAAGAGGACCTGGTGGGACCCGGTGTGGGCACTGACAGGAAAAGAGAGAAGTGAGTGGATGGATGGGTACCTCAGTACCTGCTACCTCAGCAAGAGGGCAATGCTCTGAGAACCGGCGGAGGTTTCGGTTTTTGATCTAGTAATTGGAGAAGAGAAATCAGGTTTGCTGAGGTGGGACTGACAGCAGAGAGTCTGGAGCAGAAGGCTGAGTTTGAGGAACTATTGGAGAAGCATAGTTCAGGATGTGAGCGAAAGAGGAAAAAGGCCTTCACATAGGGGAATTTCCTTTCACCCTTTTGAGCACTTGCAGAAGTTAAAAAGGTCACACAGAATTTGAGGATCTAGAGACTCCTCTGTTGGCCATCAGTTTGGGTTTTCTAAGTGGTAATATGGCCAATGCTGTGTACTGAATTTGACGAGGATTTTGGGTTCCACCAGGCAGCCCCTGTATGCTCAAATCCCCATGACTTACAGAAGAAGTCGGCTTTTCCCCCACACAGCCGTGGCGGTTTGTGGCTTTGATAGTCTGCCTGGCAAACATACTAATATAGGCTAGCCAACCTGCATCTGGCTTGCCTGTCCCTACAACCATAATGTTTGTTTCCATTATCTATGGTACGGAAAGGATTTAATGGAATTTTAGTGAGATCCTCTTCATCAGGGATATCCTAATAGGAAAGACCTATAGCCAGCTGACAAATGTCTGGGTGGAGAGATGGCCACCAGGTCCCTAAGGGGGCTGTATGCAAGATAGACCATACTTCTTGTCTAGTAGTATTTGTGATCAGCCATCGCTGCTGAAGGGACTGATGAGCGTTAGGACTACGGGTGGCCAAGGAGAGAGTCTATAGCCTTACCCACGTGGCGAATATGCAATTTGAAAGGGTTAACAGTCTTTTCCAGTTTTCAGCCAGAGTCTGGACATGGCACAGGCTTGAGATGAGAGGCATGGATCCAGGAAGTGATTCCCTCTACTTTTACTGCTGTAGGTGTTATAAGTAGCACCTGGAATGGTCCTTTCCAGCGGGGTTCCAGGGATGACACCTGATGTCATCTTATTTAGAGGAAGTCTCTTTCTTGATATCAATGTGGATTCCCCTCGTCCCCAGGTTGGAAGGCAGTGGCCAGCTGTTTCCACAGGTATAGCTGAGTTCTTACAAGAGATTTAAGTATGTCAAGCAAGGGTGTGTGGAAGGGATCCTTAGGTCTTAGAGTCGGGGTTAGGTCTCTTAGTGTAGGAAGGGCCCCATAGAGAATTTCATAGGGGGTGAGGTTACACAAAGAAAGAAAGGGAGTATTTCTTGCATGAAACAGTGCATAAGGCAGGAGCATAGTCTAATCTTTTATGCCGGTCTCTAAGCTTAATTTTGTTAAGGTCTCTTTAATGGTTCTATTTATTTTTTTTAAGTGTCCTGAGCTCTGGGGTCTATAAGCACAATGTAACTTCCAATTAATCCCCAGGGTCCTGGCTAACCCCTGATTTACCTGGCCCATGAAGGCTGTTCAATTATCAGACAATATTAAATTAGGCAGGACGTGTCTTTGATAAATATCTTTCAGGATCTTCTTGACCACAATTTGTGCCGGTTTTCTTTTCTTTTTTTTTTTTTTTTTTGGTGGGAAAGGCTTCAATCCATCCTGAAAATGTATCTACAAAGACTACGAGATATTTAAGTCCATACCTTGCTGGCTTAATTTCAGTAACGTCCACTTCCCAGAATTGTCCTGGTCTGGTTCCTCATAGGTGCTTTCCTGCAGGAAGCTTGGTAGGGTAAGCATTAACCAATTGACAGAACTGACAGGCTTTTGTTACCCATTCAATTATTTCCTTTCACTGTGAGTGAATTAGTCTAAAACTCTGTTCTTGATCCTACAGTAATGCCGGCAGTTTTTTTGAACCAAGTTGATTGAGTTGATGTACATTTTTAATGTAGTGTAGGGCTTTCTGAAATTGCAGGCTGGGCTCAGTGAAGTTGAGGAGTTCAGTGTCAGTGTTCTTAGATGTTATCAAAAGCTTGCTGGTGCTCAAGGGTCCATTGGAATTGGGCATTGTCATTTAACAGCGGGTATAAAGGAGCAGCTAAGAACACAAACCCAGGTCCATAACCTGCTAAAGCCAGCAGTCCCAAGAAACTCTCTATGTTGTCTCCTGTTAAATGGGGGTGGTATCTGCACAACGTTTTGTTTTCTGGGCTCAGTGAGCCATCATTTACCGCGCCTAAGGAAATACCCCAGGAAGATTACTTCTTGCTTGCAAATTTGGGCCTTTTTGTGCAAAGCTCTCTACCCAAGTTGAGCAAGCTCAGATAATAGTGCTTGGGTCTCAGACTCACAGTTTTCTTTGGTGTTGGCTGCCAGTAGCTGGACATCCACATATTGAAGCAGAATGACTTCGGGGTGTGTAGTTCTGAAGTTGTAGAGATGTCTGTGAAGGGCTTCATCAAAGAGAGTGGGGGAGTTTTTGAACCCCTGTGGAAGTCTAGTCCAAGTTAGTTGACAAGACGTTCCAGTTTCTGGGTCTACCTACTCGAAAGCAAACAGCAACTGACTATCTTTATGCAGAGGCAAGCAAAAGAAAACATCTTTTAAGTACAGAACAGTATAGCATTTTCACTCGGCCACAGCAAAGAGGTTATTGGGGGTCCAGCATGCTGGGGCTCAGAGCTCACTTGAATAGAGCAGAGAGCCCTGAGAACAGCTTTAACAGAGCTTATATACTTTTCTTGGAGAGGGCAGAAAGGGAAATTTATTGATGGGTCAGGGCGAGTGTGCGGTTTGCGTGCACCCGGGTGAAGGAGTATATTCTGCAGTTTGGCAGTTGAGGACAGCACATCCTGGGAACAAAATTAGCAAACAGTTCTCAAGATTTCAACAGTGGTTTGTTAAGCATACAGGAAAACAGGAAGTGACAAGTGCCTATTAACCTTTCACCAAAGCAAAATGGAAAGTGAGCATTGATTACTAAAAGCAACCATGTCCAGGTTGCCTAATGCTCTCAAATGTCAATCCTATTGGAGGCAACATATTTCTTTCTTCCTAAGATTATATATTCAACCTCAACCATGTTGAAAATGTCTAACCCTATTACATTATACTTTGCCTGATTTCCTAATGTCTCTATTGATATCTGCTTTCCTACATATTTTCCCCAGTTCATCATTGTGACTGACTCTTCATATGTGCTCATATTTACGTTCACTCTCTACCCAAAACCCTATTGCTAATGAAACTTTCGTTCAAATCCTATATTCACTCTTTTTTCTAAACCTACTGACTACCTTCCTAATCCTGCCGACTATTCCTTTTTGACTGGATGTTCTCTAGGACATTTAATCATCCAAGGTACAAGGTCCTTTGCCATTGCACATCGATTTATCTGAGATATCTGTTCAGAACATAATTCAAAGCAAAGTATCTCACTAAAGGGCCCATTGCCCTTCAGGGCTTCAAATCGTACCTAGATTTCAGGTTTCATACTTATATTTCACCTCTATATTCTTGTGAATATCACAGGTTCCCAATACCATTATTCATCCCGCAGAATGTTTCCTAACCCAAATAGAATATGTTATTAACCCTAACCATACACTGTTCCCTCAATCTAACTTCACAAAAGAGCAGGGACAGAGTTGGTCTTACAATACAGGAATGTAGGGGATCTTTCACCTGCTGAGAACCTCAAAGTTTGATGAGAAATGATCCCTAGAGAAGATGTAGCAGCTATGAAGGACCTGAGAGAGCAAAAGTCATCTTCCATGGCAAACCACCTGTTCAGGATGAAGTGATGTGTCTGAATCAGCCTCTCTCCTACTGATATAAAGAAGATGGACCAAACCAACCCTGTGTGGAGAGCTTCTCCTTGGTGTCTACGGTTGATATACCATTCTAACTTCTGAAAGTGTCACAGGAAGTAGGGGCAGCCTCCATCTCAAGGGACCCTTGGAAACAAGTGTTAGGACAAAGTGGTTGCCAAGGCAGTGACCTCATTCCCTTCCTGTTGGAATTGACCTACCTCACTTCTTTGGTGATGTAACTCTCTGAACTTGGGATCCAGGAAGCCAGGCACACAGAGCCAGTCCCAGTCCCATTCCCAGTGGACTTACTTGTTTGGATTTACCAAGGAGAGAGTCTATCTCTCTTGGTACCTAATGGTTTGAGGATGACAAAATGCAAGTAGAGCTCTGAAGATGGGCCTTCAATGAGAAAGCAGGTAGTGGTCAGCACAGGCTCCATACAACTTCACAGAGATGGACAAGAAGACCAGACCTGAGACAGGACAGGCCATTTTGGGGGAACATAGTATGGCCCACCAGTCAGAGGACAGTCTGGATAGTCACAGACTTACTTGGGGGAAGGAGGTGACTTTTTGAGTGTGGGTGTGAGTTTGGGGTTTTGTCTCATGTTCTGAGAATAGGTAGGAAAGGTGGTTTGTTTGGTTTAGAGTGGACTGTTTCTAGAAAGTCCTTTGACAAGGCGAGTGTGTCTGTGTCTGTGTATCCCACTGTGTCCTTGGTTGTACATATTAGAAAACAGAATAGATCAATGGATGTATCCTGTCTAGTAGAAAGCTTCCCAGAATTCATCCTGCCCATTTTAGGAAAGGACTGTTGGTTGCTTTTCGATGGGCAACACCTACTATCTTCCTAAGTTCCTGTTTTCTTCCTGAATTCTGGCCACTCTCCAGAATAGGCTCATGTTTTTTTGTCCAAGATATGTACCACATCCAAGCTCTGTGACATGGCCATGTACTGGATAGCTGAAGGGAATTGCAAGCATCTCACAAAACTCAGATATCATTGTGACTAGTAAAGTCTCAGTGGAGAAACCCTGCATTGGGATTTGCTGACTTATTGTTCTGTTACCCTGAAGTCAGGAAGGTCTTTGCCTCAGGCCACCCCTTTGTGAATTTTGAAGAAAAAAGTTTTCAAATGGAAGTGAATGGGCATCACCTGTGGCTCTTTGCTTAACTGCTTTGGAAAAGTATGTGTCTGAATCAGCCTTGTGGCTCTGTGTGAGGCTGTGGCTTAGATTATCAGCTCCTGATGGATCTAAATAAAGATGCAATGTGTGCATCCAAAACCAAAATGGCAAAAAGATCAGTCATTGTGGATGAAGTCTCTCGCCTTCCTCTGTAAGTTTCCTGACTTCCACCAAGTGAGAATAGGGATCATTTGGGTCAAATAAGTTCTTTCAAGCGCTGTAAAGTTGCTTTGGTTTCCTAATTACTCCAAATCACATAAGGAATCTAAACCTGACAGTCAGTAGGCCTCAAATTGGAGAAGCAGAGCAGTATTAAAGGAAGAACTATGTGATCAATCCTAGTTCACAGGAAGGGTGTTCAGGCCACCCTGAGGTTAGGCAAATGAGGGGCAAGGGAGCTTATTTTGGACACTCTCTTGGGCTGCGCCATTCATGAAAACCTCTAGCCAAAGGGTATAATGAGTGTATATATGTAAGAAGTTGAGTGCCATGTGAGAATGATTTGGTTTTAATTGTGGTCATTTGTGTGGCAGTTGGAAGAGATGACTGGGTCCACCTGGTTTTGAACACTGGTGTGATTCTCCTCAGAGCCTGAGTTCTGAAAATGACCTCAGAGAAGTAATTGCTTTGGAAAGAGATGTGTCTTAATCAGGCTCTTGGCCCTGTGTGAGGCTGTGGCTTAGATTATCAGCAACAGACGGATCAAAAAAATGATCCCATGTGTGCATCCAAAACCAATATAGCCAAAAGAGCAGTCATTGTGAATGAAGTCTCTCACCTTCCACTGTAAGGTTCTGAAAGAATAAAAGAAATTGAAATCGAAATGAAATGAACCAGGTTTTGTAAAGTTTCCAAGCTGCACTCAGAACCTGAAATTCCTGTGGCAGTTAAGACAATTCCTGGAACTGCCCATTAGATGTGTGTTGAAATCTTCCCTGACCACCTAGTTACTTAACAACCCCTTCCCAGAAGCCGTGCATCTCACCACGTATACATCTCAGGGCTTCAACCAATCAGTTTAAATGTATACCCCTTCTGAGCGCTGACCAATCACCCCCTGCCCCAACTTTTCCCGCCAATGAATGTGCTAATCATGTTTTAGAGTTGTTATTTCATTTTCCCGTGGTACATGATGATTTCCTAAAGGAGGCTATGATGTATGTAAAGTCCCTGAGCTCTCTAAAGAATGTATATAAACTCTGCTCAAGTTGTTCCCGGGGCTCTTTGTTCTTTGCTCCTCTGAAGGGAGCTCTGAGGCCTAGCATTCTGGACCCCCAATAAACCCTTTGCTGATGCATGAGAAATCCTCTTTGTTGTCTTTTCCTTTGATGTTCGCAGCACCTTTTCATCTGGAGGCCCCAGGTGAGATATCCAGGAGCGGTGAATGGAAGACCTCAAGGGAGTCCTCTCGGGGTAAGTAAGGTGCCTCTTTCTGGTTTCGGGTTTCAGGCTAGGGCGTGGCAAAGTGGCTGTTGGTGAAGAGCATTAGCTCTCTCCTATGGTGTGACAGACGTGTCACAGAGCCAAGATCACGTCCCTGAGGGACACTCCGGAGGACTAGGGAATTCAAGGAATAGTAGTTTCCTCAACTCGGTTATGTTTTGCTTCAGGATTTGATTTGCCAGCCCATCAGGTTTTGCCGGTAACTCAGTTTTGGTCATTGTTCTGAACTCATGTTGAGTTTACTGTCTGTTTTTATTGTCTAACCCATCAATATTTTCCAGTTACTCAGTTCAAATCTTTGTCTTGGACTCATGTTAAACGTTTACTGTTTGTCTTTGTGTTGTGTTTACGTCTTCACTGTCCCTGTTTGAGTAACTCCCATTATGGGACAAAGCACTTCCTCTTCTCTGTCCCTGACCCTTGATCATTGGACTGATGTCCGCTCAAGGGCCCAGAATCTTTCTTTTTCAGTAAAACACCGTACCTGGCAGACTCTCTGTGCTTCAGAATGGCCCATCCTCGAATTCAGATGGCCCCAGAAGAATCCTTCCACTTTCCTCTAATCCGAAAATTCAGAGATATTGTCATTCAGCCGGGGCCACGTGGCCACCCAGATCAACAGCCATATACTCCTTCCCCCACATTCCTATCATTCAAACTTTCCGCTGCTCTCCCTCTTCCTTCCATTCTCCCTGAGTCACAAGACTGGACACTCCACCCCCTCCTTATTGTCTACTCTCCCTCCCCAACCCCCAACACAGTTCCTGATGATCCTCCCACCGCTGACTCAGCCTCTCCACTGCTAGAGGCAATTGGGCCAGACCCAAGCCCTCCAGGGGACTTCGCCACAGCAGCAGCAACCCCTCCTCCCCTGGAGGAAGATGGGCAACCTAAAAGAACCCACCGGCGATGGATAATAGAAAACTCAGAAGCCCCTGTGATGCTCTCTCTCCATCCCTATGGGCCCATGAACCGACCCAACTGGGACCCCAACACCTTTGAAGGTAGGAAGCATCTGTCCACTTATCGCCGGGCTCTAATAGCGGGTCTCAGAGTGGCCGCCAGAGAGCCGACCAATTTAGCTAAGGTAAGAGAGATTATCCAAGGGCCTAATGAGTCTCCCTCTATGTTTATGGAGAGAATTATGGAAGCATATAGAAAATATACTCCTTTTGATCCTCAGGCAGATGACCAAAAGGCATTTGTTACAATGGCCTTTATTGAGCAGGCTGCCCAAGATATTAAGAGAAAGTTACAATGTCTAGATGGGTTACAAAATACGACCTTAAGAGATTTAGACAGAGAAGCTGAGAAAGTATATTATAAGATATATATTATAAGTATATATTATAAGTATATAAGTATATTATAAGAGAGAAACTGAGGAGGACACGGAACAGAGGAGAGAGAAGGAAAGGGAACAAAAAAAGGATGAAAGGAGCAAAAGGCAGACAAAAGCATTGGCTAAGATTTTCTTCACAGCAGCAAATACGCCAGAAATTAAAAAGCAGGGAGTCAGAAAGGGATACTTGGGCCCACGCCAAAGGCTGTCCCTGGCCTCAGATCAATGTGCCAACTGTAGAGAAAAAGGACACTGAGTCAAAGAGTGCCCCAAAAAGAAGAAGCCACGGCAGCCCGCCATGCTGACTCTAGAAGAGGACTAGGAATGTCAGGACTCGGATCGCCTCCCCGAGCTCAGGGTAACATTTGAAGTGGAGGGGACTCCAGTGAACTTTGAAGTGGATACAGGAGCAGTATACTCAACCTTTAAGGCTTCACTGGGCCCCATATCAAATAAATGGTCCCTAGTTCAAGGGGCTAATGGCACTACTTATCGGGCTTGGACAACTAAGAGGATTATGGAAGTAGGAAAATGAAAAGTCCACCACTCTTTCCTAGTAATCCAAGAATGCCCAGCCCCATTGATGCACAGGGATCTGTTTACCAAACTCGGGGCTAGAGTAAACTTTAACCCTGATGGTCCCCAAGTGGATGTTCTAAAACCTTCAGTAAAAACTCCCATAGTCACAGAATTGACTATTTCCGTAGAAGATGAACATCAACACTTCGTCCCCCCTAGGACTGATCAAAGAGGCAAACTACAACAGAAATGGATAAAAGATTATCCTAATGCCTGGGCAGAAACTGCTGGGTTAGGTCTAGCCATAAAACAACCTCCAATAGTAGTAGAATTAAAAGCCTCTGCCTCTCCAATCAGTGTTAAACAATATCCTCTAAGCAAAGAAGCTAAGGATGGGATAAGTCACCATATTCAGAAATAATTGGCCCTTGGGGTCCTAAGGCCCTGTCAATCAGCCTGGAATACCCCCCTGCTACCAGTAAGAAAGCCAGTAACTAGGGACTACAGTCCTGTTCAAGACCTAAGAGAGATCAACAACAGAGTGCAGGACATTCACCCCACAGTACCCAATCCATATAATTTGCTTAGCACTCTGAATCTGGACCGGGAATGCTACACTGTGCTGGACTTAAAAGATGCTTACTTCTGCTTGCCCCTACATAAGGACAGTCAGTTGCTGTTTGCTTTCGAGTGGATAGTCCCAGAAACTGGAACATCTGGCCAAGTAACCTGGACTAGACTCCCACAGGGGTTCAACCCCCCCCCCACTCTCTTTGATGAAGCCCTCCACAGGGACATAAACGACTTCAGAACTGCACACCCCGAAGTCACACTACTCCAATATGTGGATGATCTGCTACTGGCAGCGGACACCAAGGAAATCTATGAGTCTGGGACCCAAGCACTATTATCCGAGCTTGCTCGGCTTGGATATAGGGCTTCTGCCCAAAGGCCCAAATTTGTCAGCAAGAAGTAATCTTCCTGGGTTATTCTCTTAGGGGTGGCAAATGATGGCTAACTGAGAACAGAAAACAAACCATTGTGCAGATACCACCCCCATCTAATAAGAGACAACTCAGAGAGTTTCTTGGGACTGCTGGCTTTTGCAGGTGATGGATTCCTGGGTTCGCCTCTCTGGCTGCCCCTTTATACCCGCTGATAAAGTGGAATGTCCAATTCCAATGGACCCCTGAGCACAAACAAGCTTTTGATAATGTCAAAAAAAGGTGCTGCTATCTGCTCCGGCCTTAGCACTCCCAGATATAGATAAACCCTTCACTCTCTACATCGAGAAAAAGAAAGGAATAGCATGGGGAGTGTTCACTTAGACTTTGGGACTTTGGAAAAGGCCGGTAGCATTCTTATCAAAAAAACTGGACCCAGTGGCTACTGGGTGGCCCCGTTGCTTAAGAGCTATAGCAGCGGCAGCGCTTCTAATAAAAGATGCTCATTAATGAACGTTGGGACAGAAGCTATCCATTATAGCCCCCCATGCCCTGGAGAGCATCATCTGTCAACCTCCAGATAGGTGGCTATCAAACTCCAGAATAAACTACTACCAGAGCCTCTGGATTAGCAAAGACAGAATAACTCTTGGACCTTCTGCTCCACTCAACCTGGCTGCCAGAAGAATCATCAGGACCTGTCGCTCATGAGTGTCAACACATACTGGCAGAGGAAACCAGTATAGGACGAGAATTGAAGGATCCAGCCACTGCCTCACCTTGAAGTCGTATGGTTTACGAAAGAGAGCAGCTTCCTCCAAGATGGTATGTGGTGGGCTGGAGCAGCAGTAGTTAGCAAAACTAATGTCATCTGATCCTCTGGTCTCCCAGAAGAGACATCAGTCCAAATGGCAGAACTGATTGCCCTTACGAAAGCATTGGAACTAGCAACAGGCAAAAGGGCCACCATATACACTGATAGCCACCATGCATTTGGCAATGCTAATGTGCACAGGGCTATTTACCAGCAAAGGGGGCTATTAACCTCCACTGGGAAAAAAATAAAGAACAAAGTTGAGATTCTCCACCTTCTCTCAGCAGTGAAGGGCACTAAGGAACTAGCTATAGTGCACTGTCCAGGGCACCAGAAGGGAAACGACCTCGTTGCAGTTAAAAACAGAAGGGCAGATGAGGAAGCTTAATTGGCAGCCCTAAACGGAGTGACTCTGTTAACTTTTTCCACACCAGGGGGATCAACATTCAGGAGACTTGGCCACACTGGAACATTCAGGCAACTTATCATCTGAGGAGACAGATACAGAACTCTGGGACCCTACAGAGCCAAGTTTACAATTTCAAAAAGCCCACCTTTATGTCAAAGACATACACTAGCTCACCCACTTAAGCTCACAGAAGTTATAGGCACACTTAAAGGACCGAAGAAAGGATTTATTATTGACTGACTTACAGAGGAAAGAAATAGCTTAGAAGGTGACTAGAGCTTGTCAAGTCTGCCAATTAGTTAATGCTTACCCATCCAAGCTTCCTGCAGGGAAGCGCTTACGAGGAACCAGACCAGGACAATTTTGGGAAGTGGACTTTTCCTGAAATTAAGCCAGGAATGTATGGACTTAAATATCCCCTAGTCTTTGTAGATACTCTTTCAGGATTGGTTGAAGACTTCCCCATGAAGAAAGAAACGGCTCAGACGGTGCTCAAAAAGATACTAGAAGACATTTTTCCAAGGTTCGGCCTGCCTAAGGTAATAGGGTCCAATAATGGACCGGCATTTGTTGCCCAGGTAAGTCAGGGATTCACCAGGACCCTGAAGATTAATTGGAAGTTACATTGTGCTTATAGATGCCAGAGCTCAGGACAGGTAGAAAAAATGATTAGAACCATCAAAGAGAATTCAAAGAAATTAAGCTTGGAGACCTGCATAAAAAATTGGACTATGCTCCTACCTTAAGCACTGTTTCATGCAAAAAGTACACCCTCTGCCTCTTTGTGTAAACTCACCACTTATGAAATTCTCTATGGTGCCCCTCCTTTAGTAAGGGACCTAACCCCAACTCTGAGACTTAATGATTCCTTTCACACCCCCTTGCTTGACAGACTTAAAGCCCTTGAACAAACACAGCACCCAGCAATACCTGTGGAAACAGTTGGCCAGTGCTTATCAGCCTGGAGACGAGGGAACCCCACATCGATATCAAGTGGGAGTCTTCGTCTACGTGAGACGGCATCAGGTATCATCCCTGGAATGCCGCTAGAAAGGACAATACCAGGTGCTGCTTATAACACTTACAGTGGTGAAAGTGGATGGAATCACTTCCTGGATCCATGCCACCCATCTCAAGCCTGCTCCCTGTCCAGTCTCCGGCTGGAAACTGGAACAGACTGGTAACCCTCTCAAGTTGCGTGTCCGTCGTGTGGGTAAGGCTATGGATTCTTCCGCTGACCACCAGCAGTCCTAATCCCCATCAGCCTGTTCAGCAACAATGGCAGCTATAAATCCTACTGGGCAAGTAGTGTGGTCTATTTCACATACAGCCCTCTTATGGACTTGGTGGCCATCTCTCTACCTGGACATTTGTCAGCTTGCCATAAGCCTCTATGACTGGGATCTCCCTGACATAGAGGACTTCACACAGATCCCACTCAAACCCAAACCAGGGCAACATAGACCACCTTACCCCATGAATTATAAATATCATCTTCCCCAGCTCACGTGTAAACTAGCCAGTCTTGATTTTTATGTGTGCCCAGCTGATTTCTGAAGTCGCAAACAGGCCCAAACCTGTGGAGGACCCAGTGACTTTTATTTAAGATCTTGGGGTTGTGAACAAACGGGAGCTACATGGTTGAACCCAAACTCCGCAGGCAGTATCATTCAGGTAGGAAAAAATGACACCTGGATTGATCCCAAGAAATGTGCCGCTAGCCAAGTTGTGTCAAAAACTCGCTGTGGAAAGAATAGTCTATGTTACCCCCTCAATATAACTTTCACTTCCAAAGGAAGGGGCTACCTCAGAACAACATGGTCTATGGGAAATACATGGGAAATTCGATTCTATATTTATGGCCCTCGTTATGACTTTGGTCACTGGTTCAACATGCTGCTTAAAAAGGAAGAAAATCCCACAGCAATAGGGCCCAATCCCCTCAAGCCAGGAATTAAACCTCCAAAACCTCCCATGCCTAGATCTACCAGAACCCCTCAACCATCTCATACTTCCCAGTTTCCATCTTTGCCTACTTCCCCAGTCCAGAGTACAGCTGACTCCTGCCCCTGGGAACTAATTAAAGGAACCTTAATTGTACTGAACTCCACACAGTCAGAACTCCTTGCATTTCAACCCATGTATTTGACAGCTTTGTAAATTATTGTTTAATGGTGCAGATACTCCCCAGGGTGGTTTATTATGATGCAGAATCATTTTAATATCTACTAGGGGGACAAACAACCTGATTTTGCTGGCATCCAGTGTCCCTTACTATAGCCATCCTATTGAGGATAGGAGCTGCTGCAGGAGTGGGTACAGGAACAGCTGCTATGATCCATGGGTCACAACAAATGGCCTGATTAGAAACAGCAATAGATCAAGACTGGAAGACATTAGAGACCTCCATCACAGTGCTGTAGGAATCCTTAAACTCTCTCTCTGAAGTTGCTTTACAGGACAGGCGAGGATTAGACCTCCTCTTCATGAGGGAGTGGGGCCTCTGTGCTGCACTGAGAGAAGAATGTTGTTTTTAAGCTGACCATACTGGAGTTGTAAAAGAATCCATGAGTAAATTGAGAAAATGCCTTGAAGAGCGCCAGAGAGAAACGGAGATTCAACAAGGGTGGTTTGAGTCATGGTTTACCCAGTCCCCCTGGTTAACTACACTCCTATCAGGCTTAGCTTGACCCCTGATCATCCTTATGGTGTTGCTAACTTTGGGACCTTGTTTGCTTAACCCCAGAGTTTCCTTTCTCCAGGCTCAAATTGGGCAGGAAAAACTCATGGTAATCAGACAGAAATACGCTCCACTGGCAGAAATAGAGTGTGAGACCCCGCAATAATTATGATTCATTACTTTTAAGATTAAATGTAGTAAGAAAAAGGAGTGGGAAATGAAAGAATAAAAGAAATTAAAATTGAAACATAAAGAACCAGGTTTTGTAAAGTTTCCAAGCTGCACTCAGAACCTGAAATTCCTGTGGCAGTTAAGACAATTCCCGGAACTGCCAATTAGATGTGTGTTGAAATCTTCCCTGACCACCTAGTTGCTAAACAATCCCTTCCCAGAAACCGTGCAGCTCATCACGTATACATCTCAGGGCTTCAACCAAACAGTTTAAACGTATACCCCTTCTCAGGGCTAACCAATCACCCCCTGTCCGTCCTCTTCCTGCCAATGAATGTGCTAATCATGTTTTTGGGTTGTTATTTGATTTTCCCGTGGTATGTTGATTTGCTAAAGGAGGCTATGATGTATGCAAAGTCCCTGCCCTCTCTAAAGAATGTAAATAAACTCTGCTCAAGTTGTTTTTGGGGCTCTTTGTTCTTTGCTCCTCTGAAGTTAGCTCTGAGCCGCAGCATGCTGGACGCCCAATAAACCTTTTGCTGTGGCATGAGACAGTCTCTTGGTGGTCTTTTCCTCCGACTTTTGACCGACCTTTTTACCTATGAAGGACCTGAGAGAGCAAAAGTCAAATCCATGTCAACTTCCATGTCAAACATCCTCGTCAGAATGAAGGAATGTGTCTGAATCAGCCTCTCTCTTCTTAATGTAGATTAAATGGACCAAACCAGGCCTGTGTACAGAGCTGTTCCCGGATGCCTATGGTTGATATACCATTCTAACTTGTGAAAGTGTCACAGGAAGTAGGGGCAGCCTCCATCTCATGGGACCTTTGGAAGCAACTGTTAGAACAAAGTGGTTTTCCATCACAGTGACCTCATTCAGTTCCTGAAGGAAGTGACCTACCACACTTCCTTGGTGATGGAACTTTCTGAACTTGGGATCCAGGAAGCCATGCACCCAGAGCAAGTCTTAGTTTCAGTCCCAGTGGTCTCAATTGTTTGAATTTACCAAAGACAGAGTCTGTGTTTCTTGGTACCTACTTATGTGATGATGGCCAAATTTCAGGAGAGCTCTGAAGAGTGGCTTTTTCTGAGAAAGCAGGTAGTGGCTCAACCATGGCTCCTGACAACTTCTAAAAGTTTGCAAAGAAGACCAGATCTGAGATTGGACAGGCCATTTCGTGGGAACATATTATGGCTCACCAGTCAGAGGACACTCAGGATAGTCACAGCCATACTTGGGGGAAGGAGGTGCCATTGTGGGTGTCGGTGTGAGTTTGTGGTTTTGTCTCATGTTCTGAGAATAGGTAGGAATGACGGTTTGTAGGTTTGGACTGGAAAGTTTCTAGAAAGTCGTTTGACAACACGAGTGTTTCTATGTCTGTGTATCCCACTGTATCCGTGGTTGTAGACATTTGAAATGCGAATGCATCAATGGTTGTGTCCTGTCTAGTATAAAGCTTCCCAGCATTCTTCCCACCCAATTTAAAAATGGAGTGCGGCTTGCCTAATGGGTGGTGAACAGCTACTATCTTCCTAAGTTCCTCTTTTCTTCCTGAATACTGGCCACTCTCCAGAGTATCCTCATGGTTTTGTTTCCAAGATATGTACCACGTCCAAGCTCTGTTACATGATCATGTACTGGATAGCTGAAGGGAATGCGAGCATCTCAGAAAACTCAGATATCAGTGTGACCAGTAATGTCTCAGTGGAGAAACCCTGCTTTGGGCCGTTTTCTTACTTATGATTCTATTACCCTTAATGTCGAAGGTCTTTGCCTCAGGCCACCCTTTTGTGAAGCCTGAAGAAAACAGTTTTCAAATGGAAATGAATGGGCATCACCTGTGGCTCTTTGCTTAATTGCTTTCGAAAAGGATGTGTCTGAAACAGCCACTTGGCCCGGTGGGGTGGCAGTGGCTTAGATTCTCAGCACCTGATGGATCTAAAGAAAGTTTCCAAGTGTGCATCCAAAACCAAAATGGCCAAAAGAGCAGTCATTGTGGATGAAGTCTCTCACTTTCCTCTGTAAGTTTCCTGAGCTAAATCAAGTGAGAATAGGGATCATTTGGGTCAAATCATTTCTTCAAATCCCTGCAGAGCCTAGCCGATAGGGGCTTGGGTTTTCTATGATACCAATTCACATAAAGAATCTATACCAGACAGTCATTAGGCCTCAAATTGGAGAAGCAGATCAGATATAGGGCAGGCCTATTTGATCACTCTTGGTTCACAGCAAGGGTGTCCAGGCCACCCTGACTTTAGGCAAATGAGGGGCAAGGGTGCTTATTTTGAACAGTGTATTGGGCTGTGCCCTTCATGGAAACCTCCAGCCAGAGTTTATGATGAGTGTCTATGTGGAAGAAGATGAGGAGCATGTGGGAGTGTTTTAGTTTTAATTGTGGTCATTTGTGTGGTGGTTGTAAGAGATGCCTGGGTCCACCTGGGCTTGAACTCTGGTGTGATTCCTCTTAGAGAATGCGTTATGGAACTGACTTCAGAGAAGTATCGCCATGAATTGTGTTGGGATTTTAGAAGGCCACACATGAGAGTCGCCCTTGGACACCGAGATCTAAGCCCAGAGTGGCTTTCCACAGAGCACTGGGAATCTCAGCCAGGATATCACATGATTTTTTTTCTGAAAGACTTGGAAGCCATAGTTGAGAGCCAAAACACACATGGACCTTACATTGTAGACCTCAATGGGGCTGGCTTCATGTGACCTTTTGGCCAGTCTTTGGGAACCCTTGCCTGTGAGAGTTCTCTAGATTATTCATTGAAATGTGCTTCATCTAAATTTAATGGTTCCTTAATGAATTGAAACCCACAGTTTCTCCAACTTCATCTTTGAAAATGGCTAGATAAATACCATGAAATAGAATAGAGATGCCAGTATGTTGGGGCCTGCTGAGTAGTGGGCCAAAAGCTGTTGTGTGCAGCTCTTTGATAAAACATCTGTGGTCGGGACATGTGATTCTGCCATTGACTTCCAAATGACTTGTGGCTGACATGTTACAGACAGGAATCACTTACAGTCTGAAACCTCTCCATAAAAGGCATTTTGTTATATGGAGACGTTTCAGGGCAATGTTCAGAATCAGGTTGCTATGGTCAAAGGGTCAAGCTATGTGGGATAGAAGCCTGGTTGGTGCATTCTCCTGCAGACCCTGACCCTCCACACGTGACAGGACTCCCTACATCACTGTGTACCAGTTGAAGTCATTGTATTTCATGAGGCAAATACCAAACTCCCAGTGCAGTAGAAAGAAACACCATGAAAAGTGGAGGATGACCAAATGGCTTCACAGTCCACATGCGGAGACACTTAGCTTTCAGTGGCCACAGTTTACCTACAGAGAGAAGTCAGCACTGCTTCCTCATGTTCTTTGGAAAAATTGAAACAATATCCTCCAGGTCTCATAGATGTAGACCCAGCTTTGATGGTCTCATTTGAATGGAAGCTAAAGCTTCTGACAACAACATATATGTCGAGTGCCCATCGTCAAAGGCAGTTTCTCAAGAAGTCTTTAGTCCGGCAGAGCTCCAGGTTTGTGTAGTGTTTACCTTTTAGACCAGGTTGCAAGAAAAGACCACTGACTCCAATTAAAATCAGATTAAAGCAAGCTTATTATTTCCACCACCCTGGCTGCCTCTCCCTCCCAAAACGTTGGGAACAGGAGAGCAGCCCAGCTTTATAGCCCAGAAAGTTACACAAAAGTGGGGTTAAAAATAACAGAATTCTGACAAGCATCACACTAATGGTATTTTACATCTTTGTTTGCTGGCCCCAACATCAGAATTTATGAGGACCATTAGAGCCTCAGAGAGTGTCGTCTGGCCAAGGAAGGCCAATATTTATGAGGTGTCAACAAAGTTTCAGAGAGGGCTGTTATCTGGTCAGAAAGCCAGGCATGGGTGAGTTCAAGGCACAGGCAGGCTTTCCAAGCAGGTTCAGATCTTGCTGCAATTTATAGTTAAGCCAAAATTATCTTTTCACGGCTTTGTGGCAAGATGGCTCCCAATTTTAATAAAAGATCAGGTTGGGTCAATCATTCCCCCCTTTTCTAATGTGTTTTTTTCATATATTTGATTGGGTAGGAAGAGCACTGTGGGAATTTTAATCCCTCAGGTAATAGTCTCCCGATTTTTTGAAATCACCCAAAAACAGGTCTCCCTGATTTTACCTGACTTAATTAATTACTTATATTGATATTCTATTTATTTTTGTCTCCATTGTTGTAAGAAGAGAGGCGTCACTCATTTAGACTTCTTCTGAGCTGAGAGAGGGTGACGTGAGGGGGCACCGCCTGAGGGACATTAGTCACCTTTTAGAAGTCAGTTAGGTTTGAAGTCTGGATGGGGAAGAACAGGTAGTAAAGTCATCTGGGAATGGGTTCTTCTATGAGAGAAACAAAAAAACATGAGTACTTAATAAATGTTGCAGCAGCTGGAACATGTCACTGTATAGAAGTTCCCTCACCAGTCTTTAATATCCCCAGTTATCAGGACTGTCAACTTAATATTTAACTTTAAGTGTTACATTTGTCCCTCCCCATAAGATTCAGTTTAATAATTTAATGTCATCTGATCTTGCAAAATATTTTTACTAGTATGACCTCTGTGTCTAATAGAGAAACCTTTAATTCTCTTACTCATTGCTGGATAATCATACTAACAAATACCAAGCCTATGTGTTTAGGTTAAGAATATCTGTAGGCCTTAAACTAAAAACTTCTGCCACTGGCAGATAATCTTGATAGCCTCTTTTTATAGTTATCAGGCATTCCTGTCTGAGAATCCTTCTTTGTAGCCTCCAGTCTTACTTATTTTGGGAGGCTAACATAAAGTGTATACCTTAAAATATTATTATTACTATTATTATATAAAATGCCCAGAAATGGCTGTAATTTGTTTTTAACTGTCTTTTCTAAGTGTTAAAGATGAAGCAGTCAAACTGACTTTTGTTTCTATCTATTCTGAACAGTCAGCTGAGATTTTATGGGAGTCATTCCTGGGGAAACTTGAGAGCAGCTTCTCAGTTCTGCTAGTGCCATTTGCGCTAGGTGGGTCCAGGTCTTGCTTGACCATGTGGCTTCCCTCGGAAGCATCAGGGATGTTTCCCTTCTCTGATGACTCTCCTCTTCGTAGCAAATGCACTGATTGGCTTTCTGTTCTCCAGTGGTCTCATTAATCTCCCTGATCAGGATGTTATGCGGTTCAGAGTTGCAAAGCTCTTTAGAGAAGTCCGCTGTTCCCTGGATACAGACTGACTCAGAGGGCAAGAGCCAAATATTGGTTTTCTTGTCCCTTTTCATATAACTTTAATTTTAAATCCTAATCTTAAACATCCATCAAATAAATTTTAACAGACTTATATAAAGAATACTGGGCTTTAATGTCTATAATTTAAAATTATTTATCTTTTTATTATTTGGGATCTGTATTATTCTGTCTGTCTTGTAGGTGATGGCTAATTATCTTAAATTAACCAATGTTGTGTTCTTAAAGCAACACTGCTGTAGAACACTAACAGGGAATCTTTATATCACCCATAAGGAAATTACAAAATAAAATTAACAACAGTAAACAAACTTAGTTCGTGTAATAGCTACCCTAAAATTTTTGGCTGAGTTATACATTATATCCTCTGTTTGAGATGCTAGTAATGTTGACAGGAAAAAAAAAACTTTTGAAAATAACTTTAAATGAAATAACATCTGACCTACTGCTTTCGCAGTCATTCTCACATAATAAGATGGGACACAGAGACTTATCTCAGGTAAGGCAGGGCTCTTTATTAATCTTAAGTGTTTTAATTCTAAAGCTAATCTTTGTTTTTTTAAATATCATTTTACAAAGTTTACATAAATTATTTGAGGTCACATGAACATTAGCTAACACCCTATGATATAGCTTTTAAAACATGAATTAAAAAAAGGCTGAAAGTTTTTAACCTTTACATAGATTAGGCTCTCATTAACTTAAATACATTTAAATTGTTCCCCAATATAAAAAGTAACATAAAAGTTTACATATCTTATTGACAACAGGTAAATAAATCATATATATATATATATATATATATATATATATATATATATATATATATATATATATATATATATATTTTACCAATCAACTTCAGAACACCACCTTGATATAATGCTCTTTTAAAGTTTCTACCTTACAGACTTGTATACCTGGAAGATATGAGCACATTAATAGCATCACAATTGCATTGATGTTTCTACATTAACCAAGTTTAGCTTTTAAAGAAATGGCAGTACAGTGCTCTAAAATAACAGTTCTTATTTAATCAGTTGTTTAATTTTTATGGTTGCTTGCTCTAGAAAAATAAAACTTAATAACCACAATGTTATGGGTAAACTTATGTTTTGAGAAATTTTTGTCTCTTTAACACATGACTGATTTTTACAATCTTATACAGACTTTAGGACAAACTTATACAAACCTTAGTAAATCAATCAGATATCTAACAAAAGTACTCATGAATGAGTAATCCCATATCAAATTTACTTTACTTATTTATCAAAATATTAGACAAATGTATTGAACAGTGTACCATTTTTTGTTGAAGAAAAAGTTCTAGAACCAAGGCATATTAGACCTTTTGTTGGCATTAATATTTTATTAGATTTTTGAACACCTAGAAAAACTTGTAAGGTTAAATTTAAAGATATTTATTTTTATGTGTTTATGCAATTTAAATTGTACCAATTAAATCATGAGAATTTAAGATCTTTGGATCCACGTTTTAAAATTTGTTTATATGAGTGCTTTTTTTTATGAGTGCTCCTTATATGTGCTAAGTTGTATAACATATATATGATATACGGATATATGTATATAAAGACATACAACACTAACAAAAGTGTGCACACATAATAATAGTAAAGGCCTTGTAGCTTTTTGCAGTTGAAATCTCCATTGCAATATTTCAAAAACTCCACTGTTGGTCAAAGATAGAGCTGATCAGAAAAACATTAACCTAGGTCTGTAGGATCAAAATCATAAGCTCAAAAAAAGAATACAGAATCTAAGGAAAAAAAATAAGAGTCCTAGAAAAAATGACTGGCCAGTAATTAGTAAATACCATACAATTTACCTTTTTTCCTGCCTTAGGCCTCAGATCAGTCTCCTACTGAGCTTGCAGGCTTCTTTTATTTGCATTTCAACAAAAGTCCTTGCTGAGGTCTGAAAGGAGCAGGGTAAACCTGCTATTCTGAGCAGACACCTCAGGCCTAAGGCATTTTAACCATTATTTTGAGGTTCGGATGTTGAAAATTATGATACAATTTTAAGATGAAATTCACAAAATTTTATATCTTTACATCTTGTTTTGTCAACAGATACCATAATATGATTTACTATCCTTGTCCAAATTAATGCACTGGTACACACTGTGATATTTTCTCAGTCTACCCAATTCAAAATTGGTGAAAAATAAAACTGAATGTTTGGGAAGTTACTTGCCAACTTGGAAGTAGAGTGCTTTAGTTTTCCATCCTAAGCATTTAAGTTATCTGGCATGAATTATCTGAAATCATAAACTAAACAATTACCTAAACCCGACTTTTAACTGCAAGATTGAGCAATGCTACAAAAACCCATCCAGATACCAGATTGTTACAATAAAACATCATCATTTAGACACACATTGAACTAATATCATTCCCAAGAAGCAATTTATAATATCAGCACATTATTGCACATGTCTTAAAGGGCCAGAAACAAAGACACAAGACAGACAGAAAGGAGCTCCAGACTATGGCTGACAGACAGAAGCCTTAAAAACAGAGCAGATAAGAGAAAAATCTCCTACACCAGTGGCAGGATAGATGTCCTCACAAGGGGATCAGATGTTTTCACAGACGGCAACCTGAAATGTAATATCAAGGGTTTCCATGGTGACTTTACTGCATTTAGTGTCTCCTTTTTCTTTTTCTTTTTTTTAAGAAGACAGAGGTGGCATAATCCTTACAGTGCAGGGAACGAAGGAAGGAATTCCCTGAAGCAACAGGGCTTTGGTAGATACTGGGAGTCCCTCAGTCCCTCCTTTTACTTATAGGATTAGCTCCTCTGGTTTGGTTCCACCCCAATCTCGCTCCATCTCCTAACATTTCAGTAGTCAGCTCTCAAAAAGTTCCAGGGTCGGGGGGTTATCAAAATTTGTAACTTAAATTTCGGTTTCTGACCTTGAAGCGAATTAATACCTATTTAATAATGAGGACAGGGTTTGAGAAAAATAAAAAGGGAGGTTTACTGCTTTGCTAACAAAGCAGAAACACAGGGGACTCTGCCCAAAGGTTGTGACTCTCTTGAACTGGAGCAACAAGGGGTTTTAAAGGAGTTTCCATTGTTAACCTGGGAGATACTCTGTTCTTTGGTGGCCAGCAGGCATAGCCCTCTGCAGTGGGTGAGTTCCAGGCTGCCAGCTAGGGGCTACTCTCATCCTGCTTAACAAAGGGGGGTAAACTTCAACACAGTTTTTTAGAACACTGTCCAAAGGGTGTAAGGCTTACTTGCTTTATTACCCATTTTTACGTCCAATATCTTTAAGTTTTTACCACAGAAATCACACAACAAAATGCACAAAAACAAACAAACAAAAAAAACATATAGAACACAGAACAAAACACAAAGAAACAGAAACCTGGTGAAGATACAGAAAAACAGAGGAGCAATGAAATGTCTTGCTGAAGCTCCGGGGTAGGAGCTCCTGCGTGCCCGGCTGCACCTTTCTACCCTTTCAGAGAAATTCCATACAGAACAGAACAGAGGACAGAACAATTCTTGTTACTGTCCTGGACAGGAGTACATGTGAGCCTCCCCAGGCCACCTCTCTGTCATCAGAAGACATCCCCCTTAACCGGATATCAGATGTTATAAAGGCACCACCTACCTATGGAGGCCTCCTCCACCAGGTGCTTGCTAATAGTTTTAGTGCGATGGTTCACTGCAGTGCTCCCTGGACGGAATGCTCACTCCAAGGCTTTGGAACTTGGCTCTCCAGCCCTGAGCCCTGGAGGAAAGGCCAGCGTCAGAATTTCCAGCAGTCTGGTCTTATGATCTGGTCACATCATCTCGCTGGGGAACTCCAAAATGTTAGACCAGGATGCAAGAAAATACCACTGACTCCAATTAAAATCAAATTAAGGCAAGCTTATTAGTTCAACCGGCTAGGCTGACTCTCCTTCTCAAAACGGCGGGAAAAAGACAGCATCCCCACCTTTCCTACACCCCAGCTTTATAGCCCAAAAAGTTACACAAAAAGGGAGTATCAGAAAACAGAACTTTGACAAGCATCACACTAATTGTAGTTTACATTTTTTTATTTGCTGGCCCCAGCATCAGAAATTATGAGGACCATTAGAGCCTCAGAGAGGGTCGTTGTCTGGCCAGGGAAGGCCAATATTTATGAGGTTTCAGTAAGGTTTCAGAGAGGGCTGTGATCTGGTCAGTAAGACAGGCATGGGTGAGTTCAAGGCATGGGCAGGCATTCCAAGCAGGTTCAGAATTTGCAGTAATTTTTGTAAAGCAAAAATTATCTTTCCATGGCTTTGTGGCAAGATGGCTCCCAATATTAATGAAAGATCAGGTTGAGTGATCACCCCTGTCCCTTTCTTTTGGAAACTCCTCTACTACCTCCAAGGTTGTGAACTCCTGAGCATTTTCCATTCCAGATAAGTATTCACAGAATGTCTAACTCTTCTCCTCTAATTGTGTCTTACTTGGGGCAAAGGTAATGTCAAAGCATTGTTCTGGATGAGAGTGGGAAGATTATTGTATATCACATATTTGCATACACATTGGATTCATTTTCCAATTTTCCACTTGAAATACTGAATTCCTGGCACTAACCCATACCCTAATACACTCTGACTAATAATCCTAATATGATGGTGAAACATAACCCAAGCAGAATAGAAATACAAGCCGTTCAGAGAAGGCATGGTGTGTAGTTGGAATTGCCTTTTGCATTATATAGTATAGGAGCTATAAATCTAGTCAATTTTTTGTTGAAATAATTCTACATGTGTTTTTAAAGTTAACAAATATGGGAATCCTGTCTCCCTTTCTCTGTAGCACATGTATTTTTATATGCACATAGAGAATCCTACCTGGTATCACACGTACATACTTGTGAGGTGGCTGAATTGGCAGATACAAATTGTGAGAAGAGATCACTACTCCTAAACGCTGTTCAAACTGAAAATTCAACCTATGGGTGAGCTTCCTAGTTCAATAACATTATACATAAATCCATGTTCAGTAAAATGAATATTTTTGCATCTGTGGATTATATATATTTCATGATGAATTTCGATTGGCATATATATTGCTACTTTTTTTCTTTTTTTGGTTGTTCAAAACGTTACAAAGCTCTTGACATATCATATTTCATACATTAGATTCAAGTGGGTTATGAACTCCCATTTTTACCCCAAATAAAGATTGCAGAATCACATTGGTTACATATCCACATTTTTACATAATGCCCTATTAGTTAATGTTTTATTCTGCTACCTTTCCTATACTCTATGATCCCCCCTCTTTCCCCCTCCCATCTTCTCTCTCTACCCCATCTACTGTAATTAATTTCTCTCCTTGTTTATTTTCCCATTCCCTTCACAACCTGTTATATGTAATTTTGTATAACAATGAGTGTCTCCCTTCATTACCATGCAATTTCCCTTTTCTCTCCCTTTCCCTCCCACCTCATGTCTCTGTTAATGTAAATCTTTTCTTCCTGCTCTTCCTCCCTGCTCTGTTCTTAGTTGCTCTCATTATATCCAAGAAGACATTTGGTATTTGTTTTTTAGGGATTGGCTAGTTTCACTAAGCATAATCTGCTCTATTACCATCCATTTCCCTGAAAATTCGATGATTTTGTCATATTTTAGTGCTGCGTAATACTCCATGATGTATAAATGCCACATTTGTTATCCATTCATCTATTGAAGGGCATCTAGGTTGGGTCCACAGTGCAGCAATTGTGAATTGTACTGCTAAGAACATCGATGTGGCAGTATCCCAGAGTTACACTATTTTAAGGTCTTCAGGAAATAGTCCAAGAAGGGCAATAGCTGGGTCAAATTGTGGTTCCATTCCAAGCTTTTCCAGGAATCTCCATACTGCTTTCCAAATTGGCCGCACCAGTTTGCGGAACAGCTCTCCTCATAGGCCTCATTTGGTCCATCTTCTCTACATTAAGAAGAGAGAGGCTTACTCAGACACAACCCTTCATCCTGACCAGGTTGTTTGCCAGGTTGTTTTGGTCTTTCAGGTCTTTCATAGCTGCCTACATCTTCTCCAGGGATCAAATATGCATGGACCTTTGAGGTTCTCAGTAGGTGGCAGATCCCCTACATTGCTGTATTGCAAGACGAACCCTGTCCCTTCTCTTTTGTAAAGTTAGATTGAGGGAACAGTGTATGGTTAGGGTTAATAACATGTTCAATTTGGGTTCGGAATCATTCTGATTGATGAATAATGGTATTGGGAACCTGCGATATTTATAAAACTATAGAGGTGAAATATAAGTATAAAAACAGAAATCTAGGTAAGATTTGTAGCCCAGAAGGGAATGAGGCCCTTTATTGGGATACTTAGCTTTTAATTATGTTCTGCACGTTTGTCTCAGATAAATTGATAATCAATGGCATAGGACCTTGTACCTTGGAAGATTGATTGTAGAAGAGAACATCCACTCAAATTTGGATAGTCGGTAGGATTAGGAAGAGAGTCGGTAGGTTTAGGAAGAAGAGTGAGTATAAAATTTGGATCAAATGTTCTTTAGCAATACGGTTTCATTTACACAGTGAATGTAAATGTCAGCACATGCGAAGAGTCAGTCACAATGATGAACTGCGGAAAATATAGGAAAGAAGATATCAATAGAGACATTACAAAATCAGGCAATTGTAAAGTGAATGATAGGTTTACACATTTTCAACAGGATCGAGATTGAATACATAATTTTAGGAAGAAACAAATATGTAGTCACCAATAGAAATGAGATTTGAAAGCATTATGCAAACTGGAAATGGATGTTTTTAGTAATCCATATTCAACTTCCATTTAGGATTTCGTGCAATCATAAGTGTGACCTTTGCATTTTGTGCCCAGAAAATTATTGTGATAAAATATATATGTAGATCATGTGACATGAGTATTTTTTCCACCATTTCTGTGAGCAATATTTTAAGACATATAAATAAGTATTGGGGGTACAAAGTGGTGTACCCTGTGTCTATGAATATAGAGATAATGCATGAATAGAACATACTGTAAATAAATAATATAACTGGTTCCACTTTAAATAATGGATTGAATTGTTATCTGAAAATATATAAGAAATCATATATTGACATACAATCAATAATTCCAACCAGATATATATCTAATTGTCATCTTAGGGTTATTGTTTATCATGAAGTGTGTGTGAGTTTTGCTTAAAGAGTGATTATGGAAATCGAAAATAATGTGTTTGGAAAGAAGTCTCATGAAATTACCAGTCAAGAAATATGGAGGAATCCATGTGTTCTGAAGCAGGAAGTGATTGAAAGTGAAACAAATGCCTATAAATTTGCTAAATTGTCGATGAAATATATATCCTGTGATGTGCATAAACTGAGGAAATAGTATGTACCAGTGTTGAATAAAAATTAACGTCAAAGTACACATCATGTACCATTGGAATCTACTTGCATTGATGTTAAACTGGGTCAGTTACTGTAAAAATATTAGGATTCGCGTGCATCACTCACCGAAGTTAGTTTTCTTTTTTTTTTTAATTTTTATTTATGCTTGTTCAAAACATTACATAGTTCTTGATACATCATATTTGTCACTTTGATTCAAGTGGGTTATGAACTCCCATTTTTACTCCGTATACAGATTGCAGAATCACATCAGTTACACATGCATTGATTCACATATTGCCATACTAGTGTCTGTTGTATTCTGCTGCCTTACCTATCCTCTACTATCCCCCCTCCCCTCCCCTCTCCTCCCCTCTTCTCTCTCTACCCCCTCTACAGTAATAAATTTCTCCCCCTTTTATTATTTTTTCCCTTTCTTCTTGTATGTAATTTTGTATAACCCTGAGGGTCTCCTTCCATTTCCATGCAATATCCCTTCTCTCTCCCTTTCCCTCCCACCTCTCATCCCTGTTTTAATGTTAATCTTCTTCTCATCCTCTTCATACCTATTCTGTTCTTAGTTAATCTCCTTATATCAAAGAAGACATTTGGCATTTGTTTTGAAGGGATTGGGTAGCTTCACTTAGCATAATCTGCTCTAGTGCCATCCATTTCCCTGCAAATTCTATGATTTTGTCATTTTTTAATGCAGAGTAATACTACATTCTGTATAAATGCCACATTTTTTAATCCATTCATCTATTGAAGGGCATATAGGTTGGTTCCACAGTCTTGCTATTGTGAATTGTGCTGCTATGTACATCGATGTAGCAGTGTCCCTGCAGCATGATCTTTTTAGGTCTTTAGGGAATTGACCGAGAAGGGGAATAGCTGGGTCAAATGGTGGTTTCATTCCCAGCTTTCCAAGAAATCTCCATACTGCTTTCCAAATTGGATGCACCAATTTGCAGTCTCACCAGCAATGTAGAAGTGTACCTGTTTCCCCACATTCTCACCAACACTTGTTGTTTGACTTCATAATGGCTGCCAATCTTACTGGAGTGAGATGGTATCTTAGGGTGGTTTTGATTCACCTTTCTCTGACTACTGGAGATGGTGAGCATTTTTTCATGTACTTGTTGATTATATGTCCTCCTCTGAGATGTCTGTTGAGGTCCTCGGCCCATTTGTTGATTGGGTTATTTGTTATCTTATTGTTTAATTTTTTGAGTTCTTTGTATACTCTGGATATTAGGGCTCTATCTGAAGTGTGAGGAGTAAAGATTTGTTCCCAGAATTTAGGCTCCCTATTTACCTCTCTTATTGTTTCTTTTGCTGAGAAAAAACTTTTTGCTTTGAGTAAGTCCCATGTGTTGATTCTAGTTATTAACTCTTGTTATTAACTCTTGTGCTATGGATGTCCTATTGAGGAATTTGAAGCCCGACCCCACAGTATGTAGATAGTAGCCAACTTTTTCTTCTATCAGACGCCATGTCTCTGATTTGATATCAAGGCCCTTGATCCATTTTGAGTGAACTTTTGTGCATGCAAGAGAAAGGGATTCAGTTTCATTTTGTTACATATGGATTTCCAGTTTTTCCAGCACCATTTGTTGAAGATGCTATCCTTCCTCCATTGCATGCTTTTAGCTCCTTTATCAAATAGAAGATTGTTGTAGCATTGTGGATTAATCTCTGTGTCTTCCATTCTGTACCATTGGTCCACCCGCCTGTTTTGGTACCAGTACCATGCTGTCATTGTTACTATTGCTCTGAAATTTAGTTTGAAATCTGGTATCGCTATACCGCCTGATTCACACATCCTGGTTAGAATTGCTTTTGCTATTCTGGATCTTTTATTATTCCATATGAATTTCATGATTGCTTTCTCTATTTCTACAAGAAATGCCATTAGGATTTTGATTGGCATTACATTAAACCTATTGAGAACTTTTGGGAATATCACCATTTTGATGATGTTAGTTCTCCCTATCCATGAACAGTGTATATTTTTCCATCTTCTAAGATCTTATTCTACTTCTCTTTTTAGGGTTCTGTAGTTTGCATTGTATAAATCTTTCACCTCTTTTGTTAGGTTGATTCCCAAGGATTTTAGTTTTATTTTTTGAGGATATTGTGAATGGAGTGTTTTTTTTTCTCATTTCCGTTTCAGAAGTTTTGTCACTGATATACAGAAATGCCTTTGACTTATGAATGTTGATTTTATATCCTGCCACATTGCTGAAATCATTTCTTACTTCTAGTAGTTTTTTTTGTAGACCCTTTTGGGTCTTCTATATATTGAATCATATCAGCTGCAAGTAGTGATAATTTAAGTTATTCTTTTCCTATTTTCATGCCTTTTATTTCTTTCATCTGTCTAATTGCTCTGGCCAGTGTTTCGAGAACTATATTGAATAGAAGTGGTGGTATAGGACATCTCTGTCTTGTTCCAGATTTTAGAGGGAATGCTTCAATTTTTCTTCATTCAGAATAATGCTAGCCTGAGGCTTAACATAGATAGCTTTTACAATGTCGAGGTAAATTCCTGTTATCTCTTGTTTTTCAAATGTTTTGAACATAAAGGGATGCTAAGGGTCTATCCTTCTTATTTATTTTTTGCAGAACCAAGCTTTAGTTTTGTAATTTTTTCAATAGTTTCTTTTGTTTCAATTTTGTTGTTTTCCGCTCTGATTTTAGTTATTTCTTGCCTTCTGCTACATTTGCTGTTGTTTTGCTCTTCCTTTTCTAGGGCTTTGAGATGAAGTGTGAGCTCATTTATTTGTTGTTCTTTCCTATTTTTGAGGAATGACGTCAAGGTGGTGAATTTCCCTCTTAAAACACCTTTCATTGTGTCCCATAGACTCCGATATGTTGTTTCTGTATTTTCATTTATCTTGAAGAATTTTTTGATTTTCTCATTTATGTCTTCTGTAACACATTAATCATTCAGTAACATGTTGTTCATTTTCAATGTGATGTAGGATTTTTCCTTCCTTCTTTTTCATTGGTTTCCAGATTCATTCCATTATAATCCAATAAAATTCATGGTATTAAGTCCACCCTTTATATTTACTGAAGGTTGCTCTATGGCATAGTATATGGTCTATTTTTTAGAAGGATCCATGTGCTGCTAAAAAATATTATATCCACTTGATGATGGTTGATATATTCTATATATGTCAGTTAAGTCTAGGTTATTGATTGTGATATTGAGTTCTATAGTTTCTTTATTCAACTTTTATTTGGAGGATCTGTCCAATGGTGAGAGAGGTGTGTTGAAGTCACCCATAATTATTGTGTTGTGGGCTATTTGATTCTTGAACTTGAGGAGAATTTGTTTTATGAACGTCACAGCACCATTTAATGGTGCGTAAATATTGATAATTTTTATGTCTTGTTGGTGAATGGTTCCTTTTAACAGTATATAATTTCCTTCATTATCCCTTTTGATTAAATTAGTCTTGAAGTCGATTTAATTCGATTTGAGGATGGCCATCACTGCTTGCTTATGAGGACCGTGTGCATGGTATATTTTTTCCCAACCTTTCACCTTCAGCCTGTGTATGTCTTTTCCATTCAGATATGTCTCCTGGAGGCAACATATTGTTGGATTTGTTTTTTGAATCCAAGTTACAAGCCTATGTTGCTTTATTAGAGAGTTTAAGCCATTAATGTTTAGAGTTACTATTGATATATGGTTTCTACTGCCAGCCATGTTTGAATATTTATCGCTTTTTTAAATTTACTTTGTTTCTCCATGATTAGCTTTTCCCCCGCCCTCTGTCATTATTGAGGCACTTCCCACTGATGGTTTTGGTTGTTGTTTTTCATTTCTTTCTCGTGTAGTGTTTTGCTCAAGACACTTTGCAATGGTGGTTTTCTGGCTGCAAATTCTTTTAGCTTTTGTTTATCATGAAAGATTTTTATTTTGTTGTCGTACCTGAAGCTGAATTTTGCTGGATACAGAATTCTTGTTTGGCATCCATTGTCTTTCAATGTTTGAAATACGTTGTACCAGGATCCTCTCACTTTCAGGGTCTGTGATGAAAAGTAGGTTGCTAACCTTATTGGTTTACCCCTGAATGTAATCTTCTTCCTTTCTCTTGAAGCTTTTAATGTTTTCTCTTTGTTCTGTATATTGGATAGCTTCATAACAATGTGTCTTGGCGTTGGTCTACTGTGATTTTGTGTGCTCTGTGTCCTGTAAGCATCTTCAATTTGTATATCCATTTCCTTTTTTATTTCTGGAAAATTTTCTGTAATTATTTCATTCAACAGGTTACTCATTCCCATGGTTTGAATCTCTGTACCTTCCTCTATCCAGATGACTCATAAGTTTGGTTTTTTTATGTTATACCATATCTCTTGGATGTTTTTCTCGTGATTTTTTACCAGCCTTTCTGTGTTGGCTAGACTCTTTTCAAGATGATATATTTTGTCTTCATTATGTGACATTCTGTCTTCTACTTGCTCCACATGGTTAGTGATACTCTCAATTGAGTTTTTAATTTGGTTTATTGTTTCCTTCATTTCTAGAATTATTCTTTGAATATTTATAATCTCTATCTCCTGATAAAGAAGATTAACTTCTTCTTTTATCTGTTTATGTAATTCATTTTCAATGTGTTCTTTCACTGTATTTATTTGCTCTCTCGTATCCTCTTTAAGGTTCCATTTCATCTGTCTAAGGTATTCCTTGAGTTCTTTATATGACCATTTTTCTGATAATTCTAGGTCCTCCTGAATATTTAGGTTATCCTTCATTGTTTGTACTCCTTTTCTTTCTTGCTTTTTGATGCTGCTCATGTTACTTCTTGTTCTGTTTGAGTGCTGAGTTACTTCTAATTCTTATAAATTTATTTGAAGCTTGGGAGGAAAGATATTAGAAGGGATGGGAAGAAGTCACTAAAGAGAATGAGAATAGGCAGGTAGAATTCAAGGATGGGGGAATAAGAAAATTGAAAAGAAATGAAAAGACAAAAGAAAAAAATAGAAAATAAAGAAAGAAATAAATTTTTTTTAAAATAATAATGATAATTAAAAAATGAAAATTAAAATTTAAAATAATAATAATAATAGTAAAATTAAAAAAATAAAAACATTAAAATATGTTAAAGAACAACACAAAAAATTTAAATGAAAGAAAAAAAATAAAAATAAAATAATAATAATAATAATACATGCAGTCATAGAGTTCAATTAACTTCTCTTACAGTAGGTGGAGCTGTGCTCACTGGGCCAAGCTTCTCCTCTCAATAGGTGGGAACCAATCACTGTGCAGCAGCTCTTCCTACCAGACTGGGCGGGTCTCTAATCCTGAGTGCCTAGGACCTTCTCTAGTGTTTCCTCAAGCCAGGCTCTGCTCAACTGTGACGCTCACCACAATACTTGCTACACGTCAGGTCTCTGCTCCTGGTAGCCCTGTTTTCATCAACGCTTGGCACTCTCTCCCTGTTTGCCTCCCTCAGACCCTAAGTTTGTAGAGCTTGGGGCTGGGAACCCCCAGCGAATTTGCTTGCTCTCTGGTATCCATGCCCACATTAGCTGGTGTAAGAGACCTCAGTTGTCAGCACTGGTAGGAGCGGTAGCCAGGAATTCCACGCCACAAGTCCCACAGCACACATGATTCCCTCGGTCTGGCCATCTTTCTCACGGGAGACCTGGGAGGGCCCCTTAAGGGAGAGCTGGGAGGGGCCCTTAATGTTTCCCCGCTGTGTGGAGAGAGATGCATAGGGAATTACACACCTGTCGTACTGGTTTCAATGAAGTTATCTCCTCTGCCCATGACATCAGTTCTCTTCCACGGTGGTATCCCATGCAAATGGTGACCATTCGTTCCTTTTGCCAGGTGACCAATGCAATGGATGGGTCCTGACTGTGTCTCCAAAGCCCCATTTCAATCCAGTGGCCTTTTACCTCTGTAAATTCAGAAGGGCCGACCAGTTATTTCAGAGGGAACGTTAGTTCTGAGTCACAAGAAGCAGGCAAATCTGAGCTTCTATGCAGCCGATCCGGGCTCTGTGTGTTTTCTCAGGGGCCCAGACTGTTCGCACCAGATCCACGTCAGGTCAGCACTGCCTAGTGATTCTGAACAAACAGCATTTAGACAGTTTACGACTCCCTATGCCTGCGCAGCTAATGAGGTCAGATACTTGATTTCTCCATGTCCGCCACCATGTTGGATCTCTTATATTGCTACTTTTTAATGTCTGTGCGTATGCGTGTGTGTGTGTGTGTGTGTGTGTGTATATATATATATATATAAGATTTCTTATATATTTTTAGATATCAATTCAATTCATTATTTAAAGTGGAACCAGTTATATTATTTATTCACAGGATGGTCTATTCATGCATTATCTCTATATTCATAGACACAGGGTACACCTCTGTGTACCCCTAACACTAATGTATATGTCTTCAAAATATTGCTCCCAGAAATGGTGGAAGAAATACTCATGTCACCTGATCCACATATATATTTTATCACAGTAAAATTCTGAACAAAAAATGTAAAGGTCACACTTATGATTGTACCGAAGCCTAAAAGAAAAGTGAAAATGTTTAACTAAAAACATCCATGTGAAGGTTGCCTAATGCTCTCAAATGTCAATCCTATTGGTGACAACATATTTGTTTCTTCCAATGATTATATATTCAAATTAAACCCTGTTGAAAATGTCTAATCCTATAACTCACTTTATACTTTGCCTGATTTCATAATGTCTCTATTGATACCTGCTTTCCTACTTATTTTCCCCAGTTCATCATTGTGACTGACTCTTCATATGTGCTGACATTTTCATTCATTCTCTAACCGAAACCCTATTGCTAAAGAACTTTTGGTCCAAATACTATACTCACTCTTCTTCCTAAACCTACCGACTATCTTCCTAATCCTAACGACTATCCATTTTTGACTGGATGTTCTCTTCTACATTAAATCTACCAAGGTACAAGGTCCTGTGCTTCAAATCATACCTAGATTTCTGTTTCCATACTTATATTTCACCTCTATGTTCTTGTAATTATCGCAAGTTCCCAATACCATTATTCATCGCACAGAATGATTCCTAACCCAAATTGAACCTGTTATTAACCCTAAACATACACTGTTCCCTCAATCTCATTTTACAGAAGAGCAGTGACAGAGTTGTTCTTAAAATACAGGGAATTAGGGGACCTTCCACCTGCTGAAAACCTCAAAGGTCCATGCAGAAATGATACCTGGAGAAGTTGTAGGGAGGTATGAAAGACCTGAGAGAGCAAAAGTCCTATTCCATGGCAAACAACCTGGTCAGGATAAAGGGATGTGTCTGAATCAGCCTCTCTCTACTTATGTTAGAGAAGATGGACTAAACCAGACCTGTGTGGAGAGCTGTTCCCAGGTGCCTATGGTTGATATACCATTCTAACTTGTGCAAGTGTTCCAGGAAGTAGGAGCAGCCTCCATCTCATGGGACCCTTGGAAGCAAGTGTTAGGACAAACTGGTTGCCAAGGCAGTGACCTCATTCATTCAATTCCAAAGAAAGTGACATACCTCATTTCCTTGGTGATGGAACTCTATGATCTTTGTATCCTAGTGGCCAGGCACCCAGACGCTATCCCATTCCCAGTCACAGTGGTCTCACTTGTTTGGATTTACCAAGGACAGAGTCAGTATTTCTTGGTACCTACTAATGTGAGGATGGCCAAATGCCAGGAGAGCACTGAAGAGGTACCTTTTCTGAGAAAGCCAGTAGTGGCTCACCACTTTTTCCTGACAACTTCACAGAGTTAGCCAAGGAAACCAGACCTGAGAGAGGACAGACTATTTCGAAGGAATACAGTATGGCCGAGCAGTTAGAGGACACTCCAGATAGTCACAGATCTACTTGGGGGAAGGAGGTGCCATTGTGGGAGTGGGTGTGGGTTTGTGGTTTTGTCTCATGTTCTAACAAAAGGTAGGAATGGCGGTTTGTTTGGATTGAAGTGGACTGTTTCGAGTAAGTCATTTGACAAGGTGAGTGTTTCTATGTTTGTGTATCTGACTATGTCCATTGTTGTAGACATTAGAAAAGAGAATGCATTAATGGATGTGTCCTGTCTAGTATAAATCTTACCATAATTCATCCTGCTCAATTTATGAATGGACTGCACCTTGTCTTATCGATGGGCAACACCTGCTATCATCCTAAGTTCCTGTTTTCTTCCTGAATTCTGGCCAGTCTCCAGAATAGGCTCAGGGATTTGTGTCCAAGATATGTACCACCTCCAAGCTCTGTGACATGGCCATATACTGGATAGCTGAAGAGAATGGAGATCATCTCAGAAAACTCAGATATCAGTGTGACCAGGAAAGTCTCAGTGGAGAAACCCTGCTTTGGGCCTTTTGCTTACCTTATGTTCTGTTGCCCTGAATGTCAGGAAGGTCTTTGCCTCAGGCCACTCCTTTGTGAAGCCTGAAGAAAACAGTTTTAAATTTGAAATGAATAGGCATCACCTGTGGCTCTTTGCTTAATTGCTTTGGAAAGGGATGTGTCTGAATTAGCCTCTTGGCCTTGTATGTGGCTGTGATTTTTATTCTCAGCACATGATGGATCCAAAGAATGATCGCATGTGCGCATCCAAAACCAAAATGGCCAAAAGATCAGTCATTGTGGATGAAGTCTCTCGCCTTCTTCTGTTAGCTTCCTGACATCCATCAAGTGAGAATACTGATCCTTTGGGTCAAATGAGTTCTTGAAGTCTCTGCCGAGGTGCTTGGCTTTTCTCATGACTCTATTTCACATAAATATTCCATACCTGAAAGTCAGTGGGCCTCAAATTGGAGAAACAGAGCAGCATGAACGGCAGGCTTATTTGACCACTCCTGGTTCATATTAAGAGTGTCCAGGCCACCCTGACTTTAGGCAAATGAGGGGCAAGTGAGCTTATTTTGGACACTACTAATGGCTGCACCCCTCATGGAAACCTCCAGCCAGAGGTCATGATGAGTGACTATATGGAAGAAGATGAGGGCCATGTGGGAGTGTTTTGGTTTTAATTGTGGTCATTTGTGTGGCGGTTGGAAGAAATGTCTGGGTCCACCTGGGCTTGAACTCTGGTGTGATTCCCCATAGAGACTGAGTTCTGGAACTCACCTCAGAGAAGTATTGCCATTAATTGTTTTGGGATTTTAGGAGGCCACACATGAGAGTTGCCCTTGGAAACTGAGATCTGGCTTTCCACAGAGCACTGGGAATCTCAGCCAGGATATCACATGATATAATTGTGAAAAACTTGCAGCCATAGTTGAGAGTCAAAACACACATGGACCTCACATTTTACACCTCAATGTGCCTGGCTTCATGTGACCTTTTCCCCACTCTTTGGGAAGCCTTGCCTGTGAGAGTTCTCCAGAGTTTTCATTTAAATTAGCTTTCTCAACATTTAGTGGTTACTGAATGAATTGAAACCCAGAGTTTCTCCAACTTCATCCTTGAAAAATGGCTTGATAAATACCATGAATTTTTGGAAGTTCCCACAACCAGGTGGCACTGGAGAACATTTGGATGTCCTGTTGCTGATCATGAGTATACCAGACAATGCCTTGATTGACTGGGTTTCATGAAAATGGTGTAGAACAGAGATGCCAGTAAGTTGGATCCTGCTGAGTAGTGGGCCTAGAGCAGTGGTGGGCAGGTGTGTGATGAAACATCAGTGGTAGGGCCATGAGGATCTACCATTGGATTCCAAATGGCTTGTGACTGACATGGTGCAGCCAGCAGTCCCTTATATGTAAAGGCATCTTGTTATATGGTGAGGTTTCAGGTCAATGTTCTGAATCAGGTTGATATGGACGAGGGGCAATGGGCCAAGCTAGAAGGGATAGAAGCCTGGTTGGTGCATTCTCCTGCAGACCCTGACCCAACACACGTGACAGAACTCCCTCCAGCAATATGTCCCAGTTGAGCTCCTGGTATTTCGTGAAGCAAATACCAAACTCCCAGTGCAGCAGGAAAAACACCACAAAAAGTGTAGGAGGACCAAATGGCTTCGCAGTCAACACGGAGAGACACTTAGTCCTCAGTGGTCACAGTTTACCTACAAAGAGAGGATTCAGCATTGCTGCCTCATCTTCATTGGAAAATAAGAAACCATGTCCTTCAGGTCACATAGATGCAGAACCAGCTTTGATGGTCTCACTACTAAAGAAGCCAAATCTCCTGACAACAACATATATTTCAAGTGCCCAAACTCAGAGGCAGTTTCTCAAAAGTTTTTAGGCTCTCAGAGCTAACTGTTTGTGTTGTGTTTACCCTGTCCCTTACTTTTGGAAACTCCTCTACCACCTCCATGGTTATGAACTCTTGAGCATTTTCCATTCCAGATATGTATTCACTGATTTTCTAACTCTTCTCCTCTAATTATGTTTTACCTGGGGTGAAGGTAATGTCAAGGCATTTTTCTGGATGAGAGTGAGAGGATATCAGACCTTAACAGATATTTGTGAAGCACATATTTGCTTACACATTGAATTCATTTTCCAATTTTCCTTTTGAAATACTGAATCCCTGACACTAACCCATACCTAATAGAATCAGACAACTCATCCTAATATAATGGAGAAAAATAACCCAAACAGAATAGAAATTCAAGCAGTTCAGAGGAGGCATCTTGTAAAGTTGGACTTGCCTTTTGCATTATATAAGGTAGGAGTTATAAATCTAGTCAATTTTTATTTGAAATAGTTCTCCATGTGTTTTTAAAGATAACAAATGTGTGAAATCCTGTTTCCCTTTCTCTGTAGCCAATTCACACATGTATATTTATATGCACACATAGAGTCCTACCAGGAATCCCACGTACATTTTTGTGAGGTTTCTCACTTGGCAGATTCAAATTGTGAGAAGAGATCACTCCTCTTAAACGCTGTTAGAACTGAAGATTCAAACTATAGGGGAGCTTTCTAGTAGAACAACATTATACATATACTCATGTTCAGTAAAATAATTATTTTTGCATCTGTGGATGATATATATTTACTGATGAATTTTGATTTTCATATATATTGCTGCTTTTTAATGTCTGTGTGTAGTTTGTGTGTGTGTGTGTGTGTGTGTGTGTATATATATATATATATATATATATATATATATATATATATATATATACACACACACACACACACTATTCAGATTTTTCAATATATAAAATATATGTGTCTTATATACACTTTCTAAATTCATTCATGTTCATGTATATGGATTTATAATCAACTTTTCACAAGATTATTTTCTGAAATATTCATCCACCTGAAATACATATTTGTTTCCTAGTACTGAAAACAAACTTCAGTGAATGGTGCCTACAAATTCTAATAATTTTACAGTAACTGACCCAGTTTACCACCAATGCAAGTAGATTCCTATGGGACATGATATGTAATTTGAGGTTCATTTGTATTCAACACTGGTACATTATTATTTCTTCAGTTTTTGCACATCATATGATATATATTTCATCCACAAGTTCACAAATTTACAGGCATTTGTTTCAACTTTAATCAATTCCTGTTTCAGAACACAAGTATTATCAGGGTTTCTGAACTCGTCTTTTCATGACGCTTCTTTCCAAACAAGTTATTTTCGATTTCCATAATCACTGGTGAAGTAAAACTCACACCCTTCGTGATAAACCAAAACACTAATATTACCATTATATGTATACCATTTTGGAAAGAATGATTGTATATCAATATAAGATTTCCTGTAATTTTTCAGATATCAGTTCAATCCATTATTTATAGTTGGAACAAGTTATATTATTTATTCACAGTATGTTCTATTCATGCTTTATCTTTATATTCATAGACACAGTGTACACCTCTTTGGACCCCCAATACTAATTTTACGTCTTCAATATATTGCTACCAGAAATGGTGGAAGAAATACTTATGTCACCTGATCTACATATACATTTTATCACAATAATATTCTGAAAAAAAATGTAAAGGTCACACTTATGACTGTACCAAAGCCTAAAAGGAAAGTGAACATGGATTAATAGAAACATCCATGTCCATGCTGCCTAATGCTCTCAAATGTCAATCCTATTGGTGACAACATATTTGTTTCTTCCTAAGATTATATATTCAAACTCAACCCTGTTGAAAATGTCTAATCCTATCACTCACTTTATTTTTTGCCTGATGCAATAATGTCTCTATTGATATCTGCATTTCTACATATTTTCCCAGTTTATCATAGTGACTGACTCTTCATATGTGCCGACATTTACATTCACTCTCTAACCGAAACCATATTGCTAAAGAACTTTTGGTCTAAATCCTATAATCACTCTTCTTCCTAAACTTACCGACAATCTTTCTAAACCTACTGACTATCCCTTTTTACTGGATGTTCTCTTCTACGTTCAATCATCCAAGGTACAAGGTCCTATGCCATTGTATATTGAATTATCTGAGACATCTTTAGAGAACATAATTCAAGCTAAGTATCCCAATCAAGGGCCCAATGCCCTTCTGGGTTTCAAATTATACCTAGATTTTTATTTTCATACTTATATTTCACCTCTACATTCTTGTAAATCTCACAGGTTGCCAATACCATTATTCATCGCACAGAATGATTCCTAACCCAAATTGAACCTGTTATTAACCCTAAACATACACTGTTCCCTCAATCTCATTTTACAGAAGAACAGGGACCGAGTTGTTCTTACAATACAGGAAAGTAGGGGACCTTCCACCTACTGAAAACCTCAAAGGTCCATACAGAAATGATACCCGGAAAAGTTATTGGCAGCTATGAAGGACCTGAGAGAGCAAAAGTCATCTTCCATGGCAAACAACCTGGTCAGGATGAAGGGATGTGTCTTAATCATCCTCTCTCTTCTTATTGTAGAGAAGATGGACCAAATCAGGCCTGTGTGGAAAGCTGTTCACGGGTGCCTATGGTTGATATACCATTCTAACTTGTGAAAGTGTCACAGGAAGTAGGGGCAGCCTCCATCTCATGGGACCCTTGGAAGCAACTGTTAGGAAAAAGGGGTGCCAAGGCAGTGGCCTCATTCAGTTCCAAAGAAAGTGACATATCTAATTTCCTTGGTGATGGAACTCTCTGAACTTGCTATCCAAGAACCAAGACACCGAGAGGCAATCCCAGTCCAAGTCCCTGTGGGCTCACTTGATTGGATTTTCCAAGGACAGAGTCAGTCTTTCTCGGTACCTAATGATGTGAGTATAGCCAAATACCAGGAGAGCACTGAAGAGGTACTTTTCCTGAGAAAGCAGGTAGTGGCTCGCCACTTTTTCCTGACAACTTTACAGAGTTGGTCAAGGAAAGCAGATCTGATAGAGGACACGCCATTTCGGGGGAACATAATATGGCCCACCAGTCAGAGTTAACTCTGGAGAGTCACAGACCTACTTGAGGGAAGGAGGTGCCTTTGTGAGTGTGGGTTTGTTGTTTTGTCTCATATTCTGAGAATACGTAGGGAAGGCGGTTTGTTTGATTTGGAGTGAACTGTTTCTAGTAAGTCGTTTGACAAAATGAGTGTTTCTATGTCTGTGTATCCCACTGTGTCCGTGGTTGTAGACATGAGAAAAGAGAATGCAACAATGGATGTGTCCTGTCTAGTAGAAAGCTTCCCATTATGCATCCTGCCTAATTTATGAATGGAGTGCGGCTTGCCTTATGGATGAGCAATACCTATTACCTTCCTAAGTCCCTGTTTTCTTCTGAATTCTGGCCACTCTCCAGAATAGGCTCATGGTTTTGTGTCCAAGATATGCAACAACTCCAAGGTCTGTGACATGGCCATGTACAGGATAGCTGAAGGGAATGGCCAGCATCTCAGAAAACTCAGATATCAGTGTGACCAGGAAAGTCTCAGTGGATATACCCTGCTTTTGACCTTTTGCTTACCTATTGTTCTGTTGCCCTGAATATCAGGAAGGTCTTTGCCTCAGGCCACCCCTTTGTGAAGCCTGAAGGAAACAGTTTTCAAATGGAAATGAATGGGCATCACTTGTGGCTCTTTCTTAGTTGCTTTGGAAAGGGATGTGTCTTAATTAGACTCTTGGCCTTGTATGTGGCTGTGACTTTGATTCTCAGCAGCTGATGGATCTAAAAATAATCCCATGTGTGCATCCAAAACCATAATTGCCAAAAGATCAGTCATTGTGGATGAAGTCTCTCGTCTTCCTCTGTTAGGTTCCTGACCTCCATCAAGTGAGAATAGGTATTCCTTGGGTCAAATGAGTTCTTCAAATCACTGCAGAGGTGCTTAGGTTTTCGTATGACTCCAAATCACATAAAGAATCTATACTTGAAAGTCAGTAGGCCTCAAATTGGAGAAACAGAGCAGTATTAACGGGAGGCTTATTTGATCACTCCTGGTTAACAGAAAGGGTGTCCAGGCCAACATGACTTTAGGCAAATGAGGGGCAATGGAGTTTATTTGGACACTGTCTTTGGGTGAGCCCTTCATGGAAACCTCCAGACAGAGGTTACGATGAGTGACTATATGGAAGAAGATGAGGACCATGTTTGAGTGTTTTGTTTTTAATTGTGGTCATTTGTGTGGTGGTTGTAAGAAATATCTTGGTCCACCTGGGCTTGAACTCTGTTGGGATTTCCCTTAAAGACTGCGTTCTGGAACTGAACTCAGAGAAGTATTGCCATGAATAGAAATACAAGCAGTTTAGAGGAGGCATGGTGTATATTTGGACTTGCATTTTGCATGATACAGAGTAGGAGTTAAATCTAGTCAATTTTTTGTTGAAATAGTTCTCCATGTGTTTTTAAAGTTAAAAAATTGTGAATTCCTGTCTCCCTTTCTCTGTAGCCTATTCAGCACATATATTTTTATATGGATATATAGAATCATACCTGGTACCACACATACATTCTTGTGAGGTGGATGAGTTGGCAGATACAAATTGTGAGAAGAGATCACTCCTACTTAACCGTGTTGGAACTGAATATTCAACCAATGGGTGAGCTTGCTAGTTGAACAACATTATACATAAATCCATGTTCAGTAAAATGAATATTTTTGGATCTTTTTATGATATATATTTTATGAAAATTTTGATTGACATATATTTTGCTATTTTTTTTTCTGTGTGTGTGTGTGTGTTTTGTGTCATTCGCCTGTTCTGTAAAACAACTTCAGAGAGAGAGGTTAAAAATTCATGCAAAGCTCTGATGGAGGTATCTAATATCTTAGTTTTGGTCTATTGCTTCTTCTAATTGGGTCATTTGTTGTGTCCCATGGACGAGGGCAGTGGTTCCTGTGCCCACCCCTGAAGCAACTCCTATTCCGAATAGGATGGCTAAAGTGAGGGATATATGTTCCCAGTGGAAACGGGTTGTATGCCCCTCTATTTCATTTTCAAATGAACCTGCATCATGACAGAGCACTCTGGGAAACATCTGCACCATTACACAATTAATCACATCTGTTGACAATTTCTTTAAAACATAAACAATGTTTAATTATATACAATTATGCTGTTGTAGGGACGGACAAGGCAAGGCACCTAAGATAGCAACGAAGACAGGGAAACCGTCCTATTTGGTTGCAACCAGATTCAGAGGGCATTGCTTCTGTTGTAATCAATTATTCTCCTGAAACTCAAGTTTAGGTAGTTTCAGAATTTTGTACCCAACATGTAAGGGAAGGGGCTCAGAAGTTCACAGTCTTCAGAAGTTCAAAAAAGCCGTTGTTGTTTCTGTTTTTACCTCAGTTCTGGGCAAGTTAACTTTTCAAGGACACCTGGGAGGGAAAGAGCTTTTTCCTACCTTTCTTATTTTTCGCCCCTGACAGCTGTTACCATGGAGCCCTGATGGTAACTTCTTTATCTTAGAAATATAGCCATCTCTGTAAAGCCCCAGCTCATGGCCAGAGGCCTTGTTCATATATTTTGTGGAAAACAAGTAATGGGGTGTCTAGCATAGAAGTGCTTATTTTTTTAGCCAGTGGCCAAGTAGAACAAGGCAACACTAAAAGAGGAAGTTTATCTACATTGAACTCTTTTATAGGGACTCTTTTGCTGAAAGTCCTAAAGTCAGCCATGGTGAAGACTTCTGTAGAAAGTCAGTTAAGAATTTTCTGTAGGCCTGGTACAGAAGGGGAAGACAGGGAAGGTGGGGCTGACAGCAGCTCCGAGGATCTGAGAATAAGGAAGGAGAGATGTAAAAGAATAATGGGAAAGGGGTTTGGGATTTTCCTAGCAGCAAATACTTGAGCTGTACAACAGGTAGAGCAGAGGGGAAGACAAGAGTGAGTATCCCAAAATGCATGTGAGGGACTTTAAATTTTTTGTAAACTGTTTTCAGTGATGACAAAGAAACTTTAAAGGCCATTTTCATTACATCTTTGATAGGAGTCTGAGGGCTCTCCTCAGCTAGTTTCAGCTTTGTGTTAGCTGGTAAGAGGACCTGGTGGGACCCGGGGCGGACACGGACAGGAGAAGAGAGGAGTGAGTCGGTGGATGGGAACCTGAGTACCTGCTACTTCAGCAAGATGGCGATGGTCTGAGAACCAGCAGAGATTTGGGTTTTTGATCTAATAATTTGAGGGGAGAAATCAGGTTGCTGAGGTGAGAGTGACAGCAGAGACTCTGGAGCACAAGGCTGAAGGTGAGGATTGATTGGATAAGCATAATTCAGGATATGAGTGAAGGATGGAAAAGGCATGCCCATAGGGGAATCTCCTTTCACCCTTTTGAGCACTTGCAGAAGTTAAAAAGGTCACACAGGGCTGGGGATGTGGCTCAATTGTAGCACGCTCGCTTGGCATGCGTGCGGCCCGGGTTCGATCTTCAGCACCACATACAAACAAAGATGTCGTGTCCAGCAAAAAACTAAAAAATAAATATTAAAAATTCTCTCTGTCTCTCTCTCTCTCACCTCTCTCTTTAAAAAAAAATGGTCACGCAGAATTTGAGGATCAAGAGACCTCTCTGGGGGCCATCGGTTTTGGTTATCTAATTGGTAATATGGCCAATGCTGTGTACTGAATTTGATGAGGAGTTTGTGTTCCATCAGGAAGCCCCTGTATGCTCACATCCCCATGACGTACAGCAAAAGTCTGCCAGGCATTCTGGGATTACTAAAAAGGAGTGATGGATTTTTCCTTTCCCCAGGTCCATGATCCTCTTAGTTATACAAGTCCGATATTTACTGCCATTAGCCCCTTGAACTAGAGACCTTTTATTTGATAGAGGGCCCAAATGGGGCCTTAAGGGCTGAGTTTATTGCCCCTGTATCCACTTCAAAGTTTACTGGTGTCTCCTCCACTTCAAAAGATACGCTGAGCTCAGGGAGGGGATCTGAGCCGCGACTTTCGTAGCCATGCTGAAGAGTCAGAATGGCTGGCTGGCGTGGCTGCCTCTTTCTAGGGCACTCTTGAACCCAGTGTCCTCTTTCTTTACAGTAGGCACATTGATCTGAGGTCAGGGGTGGCCTCTGGCGTGGGACCAGGTATCCCTTCCTGTCTCCCTGTTTCTTAATTTCTGGCCTTTTTGTTATTGTGACCGGGACCTTAGTCAACTCCTTAGTCTGTCTTTTGTTTCTTTTATCCTCCTTTTGCTCCCTTCTCTTCCTCAGTTTCTCTCTTATAGTATACTTTCTCGGCTTCTCTGACTAAATCTCTCAAAGTCATATCTTGTAATCCATTTAAGCATTGTAACTTTCTTTAAATATCCAAGGCAGCATGCCCAATAAAGGCCATTGTGACAGATGATTTTTGATCCTCTGCATGAGGATCGAAAGGAGTATATCTCCTATATGCCTCCGTAATTCTCTCTAGAAACATAGAGGAAGATTCATCAGGCCCGCAGGCGTGGTACCCACGTCACCCCAAATGGAGTAGGGAAAGAGCAGTGCCACTGCCTGCACCCGGATCAGGCCCAGCCACCAGCTGGTGTGGTAGTCACGTCACCCAAATTGTAGTAGGGGCCAAGCAGGCCGCCCCCCTCGCCCGCCACAAAAGCAGACCTGTGACTGACCTTCGGAACAGGCCCAGCGGCCTGCCAACATGGTAGACATGACACCCCAATTGGAGTAGTGGCAGAGCAGAGCTTTCTCCTGCGCCCAGTACAAGCACAACGGCGCACCGGCGTGGTAGTCACGTCAACCCAATTGGAGTAGGGGCAGAGCAGAGTCTTTGCCCGCACCCGGAACAGGCCCAGCGATCTGCCAGCATGGTAGTCACGACACCCCAATTGCAGTAGGGCCAAAGCAGAGCCACCACCCGCTCCCGCAAGGTAGGCAGACCTGCAACTGACCGGCGGAACAGGACTAGCGGCCTGCAAGCACAGCAGACACATCAACCCATTTGGTTCTTTGAAAAAATAAAAAAAATCTACAGACCCTTAGCCATGCTAACGAAGACAAAAAGAGAGAGAACTCAAATTACTAGCATACAGGATGAAAAAGACAATATCATAACAGATATTTCAGATATACAGAAGATAATCCGAAATTATTTTGAATCTTTGTACTCTAATAAAATAGAAGACAGTGAAGGCATCGATAAATTTCTTAAGTCATATGATCTGCCCAGATTGAGTCAGGAGGATATAGACAACCTAAACAGACCAATATCAATTGAGGAAATAGAAAAAACAATCAAAACACTACCAAGTAAGAAAAGCCCAGGACCTGATGGGTATACAGCAGAGTTTTACAAAACCTTTAAAGGGGAACTAATACCAATACTTTTCAAGCTATTTCAGGAAATTGAAAAAGAGGGAGAACTTCCAAATTCATTCTATGAGGTCAACATCACTCTGATTCCTACACCAGACAAAGACACTTCAAAGAATGAAAACTACAGACCAATATCTCTAATGAGCCTAAAGGCAAAAATCCTCAATTAAATTCTGGCAAATCAGATACAAAAGCATATCAAAAAAATTGTGCACCATGATCAAGTAGGATTCATCCGTGGGATGGAAGGCTGGTTCAATATACAGAAATCAATAAATGTTATTCATCACATCAATAGACTTAAAAATAAGAACCATATGATCATCTCGATAGATGCAGAAAAAGCATTTGACAAAGTACAGCATCCCTTTATGTTCAAAATTCTAGAAAAACTAGGGATAACAGGAACATACCTCAATATTGTAAAAGCAATCGATGCTAAGTCTCAGGCTAGCATACTTCTGAATGGAGAAAAATTGAAGGCATTCCCCCTAAAATCTGGAACAAGACAGGTATGCCCTCTTTCACCACTTCTGTTCAACATAGTTCTCGAAACACTGGCCAGAGCAATTAGAGAGATGAAAGAAATTAAAGGCATATAAATAGGAAAAGAAGAACTTAAATTATCACTATTGCAGATGACAAGATTCTATTCCTAGCAGACCCAAAAGGGTCTACAAAGAAACTAATAGAGCAAATAAATGAATTCAGCAAAGTGGCAGGATATAAAATCAACACTCATAAATCAAAGACATTCCTGAATATCAGTGACAAATCCTCTGAAACGGAAATGAGGACAACCACTCCATTCACAATATACTAAAAAAAAAAAATAATTGGGAATCAACCTAACAAAAGAGGTGCAAGTTTTATACAAGGAAAACTACAGAAACCTAAAGAGAAAAATAGAGGAAGATATTAGAAGATGTAAAAATGTACCCTGTTCATAGATAGACAGAACTAACATCATCAAAATGGCGATATTACTAAAAGTTCTCTATAGGTTTAATGCAATGCCAATCAAAACCCAACGGCATTTCTTGTAGAAATAGAGAAAGCAATCATGAAATTCATATGGAAAAATCAAAGACCCAGAATAGCAAAAACAACACTAAGCAGGAAGTGTGAATCAGTCGGTATAGCGCTACCAGACTTCAAACTATACTGCAGAACAATAGTAACAAAAATAGCATGGTACTGGTACCAAAACAGGTGGGTGGACCAATGGTACAGAATAAAGGACACAGAAACCAATCCAAAAAATACAACTATCTTACATTTGATAAAGGGGCTAAAAGCATGCAATGGATGAATGATAGCATCTTCAACAAATGGTGCTGGGAAACCTGGAAATCCATATGTAACAAAAAGAAACTGAATCCCTTTCTCTCGCCATGCACAAAAGTTAACTCAAAATGGAACAAAGAGCTTGATATCAAATCAGAGACATGGTGTCTGATAGAAGACAAAGTTGGCTACGATCTACATACTGTGGGGTCGCCTCCAAATTCCTCAATAGGACACCCATAGCACAAGCGTTAATAACTAGAATCAACACATGGGACTTACTCAAACTAAAAAGGTTTTTTTCTCAGCAAAAGAAACAGTAAGAGAGGAAAATAGGGAGCCCACATCCTGGGAACAAATCTTTCCTCCTAACACTTCAGATAGAGCACTAATATCCAGAGTATACAAAGAACTCAAAAAATTAGTCAATAAGATAACAAATAACACAAACAACAAATGGGCCAAGAACCTGAACAGACACTTCTCAGAGGAGGACATACAATCAATCAACAAGTACGTGAAAAAATGGTCACCATCTCCAGCAGTCAGAGAAATGTGAATCAAAACCACCCTAAGATACCATCTCACTCCAGTACGATTGGCAGCCATTATGAAGTCAAACAATAACAAGTGCTGGCGAGGATCTGGGGAAACAGGTACACTTGTATATTTCTGGTGGGACTGCAAATTGGTGCAGGCAAATGGGAAAGCAGTATGGAGATTTCTTGGAAAGCTGGGAACGGAACCACCATTTGACCCAGTTATTCCCCTTCTCGGTCTAAAACCTAAAGACCTAAAAAGAGCATGCTACAGGGACACTGATACATCGATGTTCATAGCAGCACAATTCACAATAGCAAGACTGTGGAACCAACCTAGATGCCCTTCAATAGAAGAATGAATGAAAAAAATGTGGCATTTATACACAATGGAGTATTACTCGGCATTAAAAAATGACAGAATCATAGAATTTGCAGGGAAATGGATGGCATTAGAACAGATTATGCTAAGTGAAGCTAGCCAATCCCTAAAAAACAAATGCCAAATGTCTTCTTTGATATAAGGAGAGTAACTAAGAACAGAGTAGGGACGAGGAGCATGAGAAGAAGATTAACATTAAACAGGGATGAGAGGTGGGAGGGAAAGGGAGAGAGAAGGGAAACTGCATGAAAATGGAAGGAGAACCTCAGAGTTATACAAAATTACATACAAGAGGAAGTGAGGGGAAAGGGAAAAATAATACAAGGAGCAGAAATTTATTACTGTATAGGGGGTAGAGAGAGAAGAGGGGAGGAGACTGGAGGGGAGGGGGGATAGTAGAGGATGGGAAAGGCAGCCGAATACAACAGACACTAGTATGGCAATATATGAATCAATGGATGTGTAACTGATGTGATTCTGCAATCTGTATACGGGGCAAAAATGGGAGTTCTTAACCCACATAAATCAAAGTGTGAAATATTATTTATCAAGAACTATGTAATGTTTTGAACAACCATATATAAAAATTTAAAAAAAGAGATAACTAAATTCGGTGAATAATGCACGAGAATCCTAATATTTCTACAGTTTAAAATCAATGCCAGTAGATTCCTATGGGACATGATGTGTATTTTGACGTTCATTTTTATTCAACAATGGTACATTACTATTTCATGAGTTTATGCACATCATAGGATATATATTTCATCCACAAATTAGCAAATTTATAGGCATTTGATTGAATTTCAATCGCTTCCTGCTTTACAATATATGCATTCCTCCAGGTTTCCTGACTGGTCTTTTCATGAGACTTCTTTCCAAACATATTATTTTCAATTTCCATAATCACTTTTGAAGCAAAACTCACACACTGTTCATGATAAACCAAAACACTAATATTACCATTAGATGTATAATTGGTGGGAATGAATGATTGTATATCAATATAAGATTTCCTGTAATTTTCCAGATATCAGTTCAATCCATTATTTAATGTTGGAACAAGTTATATTATTTATTCACAGTATTGTCTATTCATGCTTTATCTCTATATTCATAGACACAGGGTTCACCTCTTTGTACCCCCAATACTAATTTTACGTCTTCAATATATTGTTTCCAGAAATGGTGGACGAAATACTCATGTCACCTGATCTACATATACATTTTTTCACAGTAATATTCTGGACAAATAATGTAATGGTCACGGTTATGATTGCACGAAGGACTAAATGAAAAGTGAACATGGATTACTAAAAACATCTATGTCCAGGTTGCCTAATGCTCTTAACTGTCAATCCTATTGGTGACTACATATTTTTTTCTTCCAAAGATTATGTATTCAAACTCAACCCTGTTGAAAATGTCTAATCCTATCACTCACTTTATACTTTGCCTGATTTCATAATGTCTCTATTGATATCTGCTTTTCTACATTTTTTTCCCAGCTCATCATAGTGACTGACTCTTCATATGTGCTGACATTTACATTCACTCTCTAACCGAAACCCTATTGTTAAAGAACTTTTGTCCAAATCAAATACTCACTCTTCTTCCTAAACCTACCAACTAGCTTCATAATCTTACTGACTATCCCTTTTTGACTGGATGTTCTCTTCTACATTCAATCATCCAAGGTACAAAGTCCTATGCCATTGTGTATTGAATTAACTGAGACATCTTTGCAGAACATAATTCAAAGCTAATTATCCCAATCAAGTGCTCAATGCCCTTCTGGGCTTCAAATCATACCTAGATTTCTGTTCTCATACTTATATTTAACCTCCATATTCTTGTAAATATCGAAGGTCCCCAACACTATTATTCATCACACAGAATGATTCCTAACACAAATCGAACCTGTTATTAACCCGAAACATACACTGTTCCCTCAATCTCATTTTACAGAAGAGCAGGGACAGAGTTGTTCTTACAATACAGGAAAGAAGGGGACAGTCCACCTGCTGAGAACCTCAAAGGTCCATGCAGAAATGATTCCTGGACAAGTTGTAGGCAGGTATAAAGGACCTGAGTGAGCAAAACTCATCTTCCATGGCAAAACACCTGGTCAGGATGAAGGGATGTGTCTTAATCAGCCTCTCTCTTCTTATTGTAGAGAAGACTGACAAAACCAGACCTGTGTGTAGAGCTGTTCCTGGGTGCCTATCGTTGATATTTCATTCTAACTTGTGAAAGTGTCACAGGAAGTAGGGGCCGGCTCCATCTCATGGGACCCTTGGAAGCAACTGTTAGGGAAAAGTGGTTGCCAAGGCAGTGACCTCATTCAGTTCCAAAGAAAGTGACATACCTCATTATTTGGTGATTGAACTCTCTGAACTTGGTATCCAAGAAGCCAGGCACCCAGAGGCAGTCCCAGTTCCAGTCCCAGTGGACTCGCTTGTTTGGATTTTCCAAGGACAAAATCAATCTTTCTTGGTACCTACTGATGTGAGGATGGCCAAATGCCAGAAGAGCTCTGAAGAGGGACCTTTCCTGAGAAAGCAGGTAGTGGCTCACCACTTTTTCCTGACAACTTCACAGAGTTGGCCATGGAAACCAGATCTGAAAGAGGACAGGCCATTTTGGGAGAACATAGTATGGCTCACCAGTCATAGGACACTCCTTCTAATCACAGACATACTTGGGGGAAGGAGCTGCCTTTGTGGGAGTGGGTATGGGTTTGTGGTTCTGTCTCACGTTCTGAGAATAGGTAGGAAAGGCGTTTTTTTGTTGTTTTTTTTGTTTTTGGTTTTCAGTGGACTGTTCTAATAAGTCGTTTGACAAGGCAAGTATTTCCATGTCTGTGTATTCCACTGTGTCCGTTGTTGTAAACATTAGAACAGAAAATGCATTAATGAATGTGTCCTTTAAAGTAAAAATATTCCCAAAATTCATCCTGCCCAATATATGAAAGAACTGCAGCTTGTCTTATCGAAGGGAAACACCTGCTATCTTCCCAAGTTAATGTTTTCTTCCTGTATTCTGGCCAGTCTCCAGAATAGGCTCATGGTTTTGTGTCCACGATATGTACCACCTCCAAGCTCTGTGACATGGTCATGTACTGGATAGCTGAAAAGAATGGCGAGCATCTCAGAAAACTCAGATATCAGTGTGACCAAGAAACTCTCAGTGGAGAGACCCTGCTTTGGACCTTTTGCTTAAGTACTGTTTTGTTACACTGAATATCTGGAAGGTCTATGCTTCAGGGCACCCCGTTGTGAAGCCTGAAGAATATAGTTTTGAAATGGAAATGAATAGGCATCACCTGTGGCTCTTTGCTTAATTGCTTTGGAAATGGATGTGGCTGAATTAGCCTCTTGGCCTTCTTTGTGGCTGTGATTCAGATTCTCAGCACATGATGGATATAAAGAATGATCCCATGTGTGCGTCCAAAACTATAATGGCAAAAAATCAGTCATTGTGGATGAAGTCTCTTGTCTTCCTCTGTTAGGTTCCTGACCTCCATCAAGTGTGAATAGGGATTCTTTGGGTCAAATGAGTTCTTCAAAGCCCTGATGAGGTGCTTGGGTTTTCGCATGACTCCAAATCACATATAGAATCTATACCTGAAAGTCAGTAGGCCTCAAATTGTAGAAACAGAGCAGTATTAACGGCAGGCTTATTTGATCACTTCTGGTTCACAGGAGGGCTGTCAAGGCCACCCTGACTTTAGGCAAATGAGGGGCAAGCGAGCTTTTTTTGGACACAGTCTTGGGCTGTGCCCCTGATGGAAAACTCCAGCCAGAGGTTACGATGAGTGACTATATGGAAGAAGATGAGGGCCATGTGGGAATGTTTTGGTTTTAATTTTGGCCATTTGTTTGGCGGTTGGAAGAAATGACTGGGTCCACTTGGGCTTGAACTTTGGTGTGATTCCCCTTAGAGACTGAGTTGTGAAACTGAACTCAGAGAAGTATTGCCATGAATTTTGTTTGGATTTTAGGAGGCCACGCATGTGAGTCGCCCTTGTAAACTGAGATCTAGGGCCAGGGTGGCTTTCCACAGAGCACTGGGAATCTCTGCCAGGATATCACATGATTTTATTCTCAAAGACATGGCAGCCATATTTGAGAGTCGAAAAATACATAGGCCTCACATTGTAGACTTTAATGGGCCTGGCATCATGTGACCATTTTGGCACTCTTTCAGAAGCCTTGCCTGTGAGAGTTCTCCAGAGCTTTTATTGAATTGAGCTTCCTCAACATTTAATGGTTACTGAATGAATTGAAAGCCACAGTGCCTCCACTTAATCCTTGAAAAATGGCTAGATAAATACCATGAAAATTTTGAAATTCCCATGACCAGGTGGCACTGGAGAACCTTTGGATGTCCTATTGCTGATCAAGAGTATACCAGATAGTGCCTTGATTGACTGGGTTTCATGAAAATGGTGTAGTACAGAGATGCCAGTAAGTTAGAGCCTGCTGAGTAGTGGGCCTAGAACAGTTTTGGGCAGGTGTGTGATAAATCACCAGTGGTAGGGTCATGAGGATCTACCATTGTATTCCAAATGGCATGTTACTTACATGGTGCAGCAGGAAGAGCCTTATATGTAAAGGCATCTTGTTATATGGAGAGGTTTCAGGGCAATGTTGAGAATTAGGTTGATATGGACAAGGGGGCAATGGGGCAAGCTATGAGGGATAGAAGCCTGGTTGGTGCATTCTCCTGCATACCCTGGCACACCACACGTGACAGAACTCCCTCCAGCATTGTGTCCCAGTTTAGCTCCTTGTATGTCATGAAGCAAATACCAAACTCCGAGTGCAGTAGCAAAAACACGACAAAAAGTGGACCAGGACCAAATGGCTTCACAGTCCACATGGGGAGAAACTTAGTCCCCAGTGGTCACAGTTTACCTACAAAGAGATAATGCAGCACTGCTGCTCATCTTTATTGGAATATAAGAAGCCATGTCCTCCAGGTCACATAAATGCAGACCCAGCTTTGATGGTCTCACGCAAAGAAGTCAAATCTCCTGACAACAACATATTTTTCAAGTGCCCAACCTCACAGAAAGTTTCTCAAAAAGTTTTTAGGCCAGAAGAGCTCCATGTTTGTGGAGTGTTAACCCAGTCCCTTACTTTTGGAAACTCCCCTACCACCTCCAAGATTGTGAACTCCTGAGCATTTCCATTCCAGATATGTATTCACTGATTTTCTAACTCTTCTCCTCCAATTGTGTCTTAATTGGGGCAAAGTTATTGACAAGGCATTGCTCTGGATGAGAGTGGAAGGATATTTATGCAGCACATATTTGCATACACATTGGATTCATTTTTCAATTTTCCTATTGAAATAGTGAATCCCTGACACTAACCCGAACCTATTAGGCTCAGACTACTCAACCTAATAAAAAGGAGAAAAATAACCCAAACAAATATAAATACAAGCAGTTCAGAGGAGGCATGTTGTATATTTGGACTTGCCTTTTGCATTATATAAGGTAGGAGTTATAAATCTAGTCAATTTTTAATTGAAATAGTTCTCCATGTGTTTTTAAAGTTAACAGATATGTGAATTCTTGTTTCCAATTCTCTGTAGCCATTTCACCCATGTATATTTATATACATATATAGAATCCTACCAGGTATCACATGTACATTTTTGGGAGGTGGCTGACTTGGCAGATACAAATTGTGAGAAGAGTTCACTCCTCTTAAACGCTGTTGGAACTGAAAATTCAACCTACAAGCTTCCTAGTAGAACAACATTATACATAAGCTCATGTTCAGTAAAATAAATATTTTTGCATCTGTGGATGATATATATTTAATGATGAATTTTGTTTGGCATATATATTGCTACTTTTTAATGTCTATTTGTGTTTTTTTGTATATATACATACACTCTGTAGATTTTTCAAAATATGAAATATGTGTCTTATATACACTCTCTTAATTCATTCATGTTCATGTACTTGGATTTATAATCAACTTTTCACAAGATTATTCTCAGACATATTCATTTAACTGAAATACATGTTTGTTTCCTAGTACTGAAAACTAACTTCAGTGAATGGTGCATACAAATCCTAATAATTCTACAGTAACTAACCCAGTCTAACATCAATGCAAGTAGATTCCTATGGCACATGATATGTCATTTGACGTTCATTTGTATTCAACACTGGTACATTACTATTTCTTCAGGGTTTGCACATTATAGGATATACATTTCATCCACAAGTTCACAAATTTATAGGCATTTGTTTCAACTTTAATCACTTCTTGCTTCAGAACACATGTATTGTCAGGGTTTCTTGACTGGTCTTTTCATGAGAATTCTTTCCAAACACATTATTTTCAATTTCCATAATCACTATTGAAGCAAAACTCACACACTCTTCATGATAAACCAAAACACTAATATTACCATTTGATGTATAATTGGTTGGAATGAATGATTGTATATCAATATAAGATTTCCTATAATTTTTCATATATCAGTTCAATACATAATTTAAATTTGGAACAACTTATTTTATTTATTCACATTATGGTCTATTCATGCTTTATCTCTATATTCATAGACACAGGGTACACCTCTTTGTACCCCCAAAACTAATTTTATGTCTTCAATATATTGCTCCCAGAAAAGGTGGTAGAAATACTCATGTCACCTGATCTACATAAACATTTTATCACAGTAATATTCGGAACTAAAAATGTGAAGGTCACACTTAAGACTGTACCGAAGCCAAAAGGGAAATTGTACATGGATTACTAAAACATCCATGTCCAGGTTGCCTAATGCTCTCAAATGTCAATCCTATTGGTGACGACATATTTGTTTCTTCATAAGATTATATATTGAAACTCAACCTTGTAGAAAATGTCTAATCCTATCACTCATTTTATACTTTGCATGATTTCATAATGTCTCTATTGATATCTGCTTTTCTACATATTTTCCCAAGCTCATCATAGTGACTCACTCTTCATATGTGCTGACATTAACATTCACCCTCTAACCAAAACCCTATTAGGAAAGAACTTTTGATACAAATCCTATACTCACTCTTCTTCCTAAACCTACCGACTATCTTCTTAATCCTACCTACTATCCCTTTTTGACTGGATGTTCTCTTCTACATTCAATCATCCAAGGTACAAGATCCTATGCCATTTATTATTGAATTATCTGAGACATCTTTGCAGAACATAATTAAAAGCTAAGTATCCCAGTCAAGGGCCGAATGATTTCTGGCCTTCAAATCTTACTTAGATTTCTGTTTTTGTACATTTATTTCAACTCTATATTCTTATAAATATCGTAGGTACCCAATACCATTATTCATCGCACAGAATGATTCCTAACTGAAATCGAACCTGTTATTAACCCGAAACATACACTGTTCCCTAAATCTCATTTTACAGAAGAGCAGGGAAAGAGTTGTTCTTACAATACAGGAAATTAGGGTACCTTCCCCCTGCGAGAACCTCAAAGGTCCATTCAGAAATGATACCTGGAGAAGATTTAGGCAGGTATAAAGGACCTGAGAGAGCAAAAGTCATCTTCCATGGCAAACAACCTGGTCAGGATGAAGGGATGTGTCTGAATCAGCCTCTCTCTTCTTATTGTAGAGAAGATGGACAATACCAGGCCTGGGTGAAGAGCTGTTCCCAGGTTCCTCTGGTTGATATACCATTCTAACTAGTGAAAGTGTCACAAGAAGTAGAGGCTGGCTCCATCTCATGGGACCCTTGGAAGCAACTCTTAGGACAAAGTGTTTGCCAAGGCAGTAACCTCATTCAGTTCCAAAGAAAGTGACATACCTCATTTCCTTGGTGATGGAACTCTCTGAACTTGGTATCCAAGAAGTCAGGCACCCAGAAGCAGTCCCAGTCCCAGTATCAGTGGGCTCACTTGGTTGGATTTAACAAGGACAGAGTCAGTCTTTTTTGGTACCTACTGATGTGAAGAAGGACAAATGGAGGAGAGCTCTGAAGAGGGACCTTTCCTGAGAAAGCAGGTAGTGGCTCACCACTTTTTCCTGACACCTTCACAGAGTTGGCCAAGGAAACCAGATCTGATAGAGGAAAGGCCATTTTGGGAGAAGATAGTATGGCCCACAAGTCAGAGAACACTTTGGATAGTCACAGACCTACTTGAGGGAAGGAGGTGCCTTTGTGGGAGTGGGTGTGTGTTTGTGGTTCTGTCTCATGTTCTGAGAATAGGTAGGAAAGTCGGTTTTTTCGTTTGCAGTGGACTATTTCTAGTAAGTCGTTTGACCAGACTAGTGTTCCTATGTCTGTGTATTTCACTGTGTCCGTTGTTGTAGACATTTGAAAAGATAATGCATTAATATATGTCTAGTCTAGTATAAATCTTCCCATAATTCATCCTGGCAAATTAATGAATGGAATGCAACCTGTCTTATCCATGGGCAACACCTGCTATCTACCTAAGTTCCTGTTTTCTTCCTGAATTCTGGCCATTCTCCAGAATTGGCTCATGGTTTTGTTTCCAAGATATGTACCACCTCCAAGCCCTGTGACATGGCCATGTACTGGATAGCTTAAGAGAATGGCGAGATTCTCAGAAAACTCAGATATCAGTGTGACCAGGAAAGTCTCAGTGGAGAGACCCTACTTTGGATCTTTTGCTTAACTATTTTTCTGTTGCCCTGAATGTCTGGAAGGCCTTTGCCTCAGGCCACCCCTCTGTGAAGCCTGAGGAAAACAGTTTTGAAATGGAAATGAATGGGCATCATCTGTGGCTCTTTGCTTAATTGCTTTGGTAAGGGATGTGGCTGAATTAGCCTTTTGGTCTTATGTGTGGCTGTGACTTAGATTCTCAGCTCCTGATGGATCTAAAGAATGATCGCTTGTGTCCATCCAAAACCATAATTGCAAAAAGATCAGTCATTGTGGATGAAGTCACTTGCCTTCCTCTGTTAGGTTCATGACCTCTATCAAGTGAGAATAGGGATTCTTTGGATGAAATGAGTTCTTCCAAGCCCTGCAGTGGTGCTTGGGTTTTCACATGACTCCAAATGAAATAAAGAATCTATATCTGAAAATCAGTAGGGCTCAAATTGGAGAAACAGAGCAGTATTAAAGGCATGCTTATTTTGTCACTCCTGGTTCACAGGAAGGGTGTCCAGGCCACCCTGATTTTAGGCAAATGAGGGGCAAGCGAGCTTATTTTGGAAACTGTCTTTGGCTGCGCCCCTCATAGAAACCTTCGCCAGAGGTGAGGATGAGTCTCTACATGGAAGAGGATTAGTGTCATGTGGAGGTGTTTTGGTTATAATTTTGGTCATTTGTGTGTCGGTTGGAAAAAATGATTGTGTCCACCTGGGCTTGAACTCTTGTGTGATTCCCCTTAGAGACTGAGTTGTGGAACTAAAGTCAGAGAAATATTGCCATGAATTTTGTTGGAATTTTAGTAGGCCATGCATGAGAGTCGCCATTGGAAACTGAGATCTAGGCCCAGGGTGGCTTTCCACAGAGCACTGGGAATCTCCGCCAGGATATAACATGATTTTATTATTAAAGACTTGGCAGGCTGAGTTGAGAGTCAAAACACACATGGGCCTCACCTTGTAGACCTCAATGGGCCTGGCTTTATGTGGCCTCTTTGGGCACTCTTTCAGAAGCCTTGCCTGTGAGAATTCTTTAGAGCTTTCATTGAAATGAGCTTCCTCACCATTTAATGATTCCTGAATGAATTGAAATCCACAGTGACTCCAACTTCATCTTTGAAAAATGGTTAGATAAATACCATAAAATTTTTGAAATTCCCATGACCAGGTGGCACTGGAAAACTTTTGGATGTCTTGTTGCTGATCATGAGTATACCAGACAGTACCTTGATTTACTGGGTTTCATGAAAATGGTTTAGAACACAGATGCCAGTAAGTTGGATCCTGCTGAGTAGTGGCCCAGAGCAGTGGTGTGCAGGTGTTTGATAAAACATCAGTGGTAGGGCCATGAGGATCTACCATTGGATTCCAAATGTCTTGTGACTGACATGGTGTAGCCAGCAGACCCTTATATGTAAAGGAATCTTGTTATATGGAGAGGTTTCAGGGCAATGTTCTGAATCATGTTGCTATTGTCAAGGGGGCAAGCTACGTGGGATAAAATACTGTTTGGTGCATTCTCCTCCAGACCCTTCCCCCCACACCTGACAGAACTCCTCCAGTACTGTGTCCCATTTGAACTCGTATTTTGTGAAGCAAATACCAAACTCCCAGAGCAGCAGCAAAAACACCACGAAAATTAGAGGATGGCCAAATGGCTTCACAGTCCACACGAAGAGACAATTAGCCCTCAGAGGCCACAGTTTACCTACAAAGAGAGAATTCAGCACTGTTGCCTCATTTCATTGGAAAGTAAGTAACCATGTCATCCAGATCACATAGATGCAGACCCAGCTTTGATGGTCTCACTACAAAGTAAGCTAAAGCTCCTGACAACAGCATATATTTCAAGTGCTCAACCTCAGAGGCAGATCCTCAAAAATATTTAGGCCAGCAGAGCTCGAGGTTTGTGGAGTGTTTACCCTGTCCATTACTTTTAGAAACTCCTCTACCAACTCCAATGATGTGAAATCGGGAGCATTTTCCAATCCAGATAGGTATTCACAAATTTTTTAACTCTTCTCCTCTAATTGTGTTTTTCTTGAGGCGAAGGTAATGTCAAGGCATTGTTCTGGATGAGAGTGGAAAGATTTTTCTGTTGCATATGTTTGCATACACATTGGATTCAATTTCCTGTTTTCCATTCAAAATACTGAATCCCTGACACTAACCCATACCCTACCAGACTCTGACTACTAATCCTAATATGATGGAGAAAAATAACCCAAACAGAATAGAAATACAAGTAGTTCAGAGGAGGCACGGTTTATAGTTGGACTTCCCTTCTGCATGATACAGAGTAGGAGTTATAAATCTAGTCAATTGTTTGTTGAAATAGTTCTCCATGTATTTTTAAAGTTAACAAACATGTGAATTCCTGTCTCCCTTTCTCTGTAGCCTATTCAGCATTTGTATTTTAATATGGATATATACAATCCTACCTGGTACCACACGTTTGTTCTTGTGATTTGGCTTACTTGGCAGATACAAATTGTGAGACGAGATCACTCCTACTAAACCCTGTTGGTACTGAATATTGAAACAATGGGTGAGCTTCCTAGTTGAACAACATTATACATAAATCCATGTTCAGTAAAATGAATATTTTTGGATCTGTGGATGATATATATTTTATGATGAATTTTGATTGACATATATTGCTACTTTTTTTGTCTGTGTGTACTCTCCAGATTTTTCTAAATATGAAATATATGTGTCTTATGTACACTCCCTAAATTCATTCATGTTCATGTATGTGGATTTAAAATCAACGATTCACAAGATTATTCTCAGAAATATTCATCCACCTGAAATTTGCCTAAAGCTCTCAAATGTCAATCCTATTGGTGACTACATATTTGTTTCTTCCTAAATTATGTATTCAAACTCAACCCTGTTCAAAATGTCTAATCCTATCACTCACTTTATACTTTGCCTTATTTTGTAATGTCTCTATTTATATCTGCTTTACTTCATGTTTTCCCCAGTTCATCATTGTGACTGACTCTTCACCTGTGCTGACTTTAACAATCACTCTGTAACCGAAACCCTGTAGCTAACGAACTTTTGTTCCAAATCCTATACTCACACTTCTTCCTAAACATACTATCTTCCTATTTCTATCAACAATCCCTTTTTGACTGGATGTTCTCTTCTACTTTCAATCATTATAGTAAATGTCGGGCGAGCTTCGCAGGAGGAAACCACCAACAGACTATCTCATGCAACAGCAAAGGGTTTATTGAGTGTCCAGCATGCTGGTTCTCAGAGCTCACTTGAATAGAGCAGATAGCCCTGAGAATCGCTTAAGTAGAGCTTATATACTTTACCTGGAGAGGGCAGGGAGGGAAGTTTATTGATGGATCAGGGCGAGTGGGCGATTTGCGTGCAACTGGGTGAGGGAGCACATTCTGCAGTTGGGCAGTTGGGGACAGCACATACTGGGAACAAGATTTGCAAGCATTTCTCAAGATTTCAACAGTGTTTTGTTAAGCATACAGAAAAACAGGAAGTGACAAGTACCTATTTTATTAACCTTTTATTCCCCACTTCTTCTTCTGGCTACTTTTAATCATAAAAATGATCATTGGGGGGTGTCACATTCTATGTATACTAGTGGGGTATTACCATAAGTTTAACTCGTCCAATTTGAGCCTGGAGAAAAGAAATTACACAGTTGAGAAAACAGGGTTTAATTGTTAGCAATAATATGAGGATTATTATTGGACCGGCCAGGGTTGATAAAAACGTAGTTAACCAGGAAGACTGTGTGAACCAAGACTCAAACCACCTTTTTTGGGCCTCTCTATCTCTTTGATGCTTTTCAAGGAATCTTTTTAATTTACTCTTAGATTTTATTACAACTCCAGTATCCTCGGCATACAAACAACATTCTTCTCTCAATGCAGCACAGAGGCCCCTTCTCTCATGACAAGGAGGTCCAACCCTCGAGTGGTCTGAAAAACAACTTCAGAGAGAGAGGTAAAAGACTCATGCAAAGCTCTGATGGAGGTTTCTAATATCTTAGTTTTGGTCTATTGCTGTCATTTGTTGGGTCATTTGTTGAGTCCCATGGACAAAGGCAATGGTTCCCGTGGCCACCAGTGCAGCAATTTCTATTCCTAATATGATGGCTAAGTTGAGGGATATATATTTTCAGTGGAACCGGGTTGAATGCCCCCCTATTTGATCTTCAAATGAACCTGCATTGTGATAGAGCACTCTGGGAAACATCTGCACGATTACACAATTAATCACATCTGTTGACCATTTCATGAAAACATTAACAATGTTTAAGTATATAGAATCATGCTGTAGTAGGGACGGACAAGGCAACTCACCTAAGATAGCACTGAAGTCAGGGAAACAGTCCTATTTGGTGGCAACCAGATTCAGAGGGCATTGATTCTGTTGTAATCAAGTAATCCTCTGAAACTGAAGTTTAGGTAGTTTCAGAATTTTGTACCCAACATGTAATGGAAGGGGCTCAGAAGTTCACAGTCTGCAGAAGTTGAAAAAAGCAGTTTTGTTTCTGTTTTTTCCTTGGTTCTGGGCAAGTTAACTTTTCAAGGACACCTGGGAGGGAAAGAGCTTTTTCTTCCCTTTCTTATTTTCCCATTGCCAGCTGTTACCACGGAGCCCAGTTGCTAACTTCGTTAACTTAGAAATGTAGCCATCTCTGTGAAGCCCCATGTCAAGGCCAGAGGCCTTGTTCACATATTTTTGTGAAAACTAGTAAGGGGGTGTCTTGATTAGGAGTGCTAATTTTTTTAGCCAGTGGCCAAGTAGAACAGGGCAACATGAAAATAGGAAGTTTAACTACATTGAACTTTTTTATAGGGACTCTTTTGCTGAAAGTCCTAAAGTCAGCCATGGTGAAGACTTCTGGAGAAGGTCAGTTAAAGACTTTTCTGTGGGCCTGGTACAGAGGGGAAAGACGGAGAAGGTGGGGCTGAGAGCAGCTCAGAGTATCTGAGAATGAGAAAAGAGAGATGTAAAAAAATAATTGGAAAGTGGTTTGGAATTTTCCTAGCAACAAATATTTGAGCAGTAGAACAGGTAGAGCAAAGAAGAAGATGGTTGTGAGTATCCCAAAACACATGTTAGGGACTTTAAATTCTTAGTAAACTGTTTTCAGTGATGACAAAGCAACTTTAAAGGCCATTTTCATTACATCTTGGATATGGGTCTGAGGGCTCTCCTCAGCTGGTTTGAGCTTTGGGTTAGTTGGTAAGAGGACCTGGTGGGACCCGGTGCGGGCACTGACAGGAGAAGAGAGGAGTGAGTGGGTGGAGGGGTACCTCAGTACCTGATACGTCAGCAAGGGGGCAATGGTCTGAGAACCAGCAGAGATATGGGTTTTTGATCTAATAATTGTAGTGGAGAAATCAGGTTGCTGAGGTGGGAGTGACAGCAGAGACTCTGGAGCAGAAGGCTGAAGGTGAGGATCTATTGGATAAGCATAGTTCAGGATGTGAGCAAAGAAGGGAAAAGGCCTCTACATAGTGGAATCTCCTTTTACCCTTTTGAGCACCAGCAGATGTTAAAAAGGTCACACAGGATTTGAGGATCTAGAGTCCCCTCTGGTTGCCATCAGTTTTTGTTTTCTAATTCGTAATATGGCCAATGCTGTGTACTGAATTTAATGCGGAGTTTGGGTTCCATCAGGCAGCCCCTGTATGCTCACATCCCCATGACTTACAGAAGAAGTCGGCTTTTCCCCCACACAGCCATGGCTGTTTATGGCTTTGACAGTCGGCCGGGTAAACACAGTAATCTAGGCTAGCCAACCTGCATCTGGCTCGTGTGTCCCTACATCCATAATGTTTGTTTCCATTATCTATGGTAAGGAAGGGATTTAATGGAATTTTAGTGGGATCCTCTTCATCAGGGATATCCCATTAGGAAAGACCTATAGCCAGCTGACAAATGTCTGGGTGGAGAGATGGTCACCAGGTCCCTAAGTGGGCTGTATGCGAGATAGATTATACTTCTTTTACAGTAGAATTTGTGATCAGCCAACGCTGCTGAACGGGCTGATGAGGGTTAGGACTACTTGTGGCCGAGGGGAGAGTCTATAGGCTTATCCACATGGTGAATATGCAATTTGAAAGTGTTACCAGTCTTTTCCAGTTTCCAGCCAGAGTGTGGACAGGGCGCAGGCTTGAGATGAGAGGCAAGGATCCAGGAAGTGATTCCGTCTACCTTTACCACTGTAGATGTTATAAGTACCACCTGGTATGGTCCTTTCCAGTGGCGTTCCAGGGATGACACCTGATATCATCCTACGTAGATGAATCTCTTACTTGATATCGATGTGGAGTCCCCTTGTCCCCAGTTTGGTAGGCAGTGGCCAGCTTTTTCCACAGGTATCACTGAGATCTTTCAAGAGCTTTAAGTCTGTCAAGCAAGGGGGTGTGAAAGGGATCGTTAGGTCTTAGGGTTGGGCTTTGGTCCATTACTGGAGGAGAGGCACCCTAGATATTCACAGGGGGTGTGGTTACTCAAAGAAACAGAGGGCGTATTTCTTGCACGAAACATTGTATAAGGCATGAGCATAGTCCAATCATTTATGCTGGTCTCTAAGCTTAATTTTGTTGAGGTCTCTTTAATGGTTCTATTCATTCTTTCTACCTGTCCTGAACTCTAGGGTCTGTAAGCACAATAAAACTCCCTATGAATCCCCAGGTTCCTGGCTAACCCCTGACTTACTTGGGCCACGAACGCCGGTGCATTATCAGACTGTATTACCTTTGGCAGGCCGTATCTTTGAAAAATGTCTTTCAGGATCTGCTTGACCACCATTTGCACTGTTTCTTTTTTTTTTCTTTTAGTGGGGAAGGCTTCAATCCATCCTAAAAATGTATCTACAAAGACTAGAAGATATTTATGTCCATACCTTGCTGGCTTAATTTCAGTAAAGTCAACTGCCCAGAATTGTCCTGGTCTGGTTCCTCGTAGGTGCTTTCCTGCAGGAAGCTTGGAAGGGTAAGCATTTACCAATTGATGGACTCGACAGGCTTTTTTTACCCATTTAGTTATTTCTTTTTGCTGTGAGTCAGTTAGTGGAAAACTCTGTTCTTGATACTTCAGAAATACCTGCAGCTTCTTTGAACCAAGGTGAGTGAGTTGATGTGCATTTTCTACTGACATATTTAGAGCTGTGACTATAGGAGTTTTTAGTGAAGGATTTAGAAATTCCACTTGTTGGCCTTCAGGGTTAAAAGTTATTTTGGCCCGGTACTTGGTGAGCAGATCTCTGCCCATCAATGGGGCTAGGAATTCTGGGATTACTAGGAAGGAGTGATGGATTTTTCCTTTCCCCAGGTCCATGATCCTCTTAGTTGTCCAAGCCCGATATTTACTGTCATTAGCCCCTTGAACTAGAGACCTTTTATTTGATAGAGGGCCCAATGTGACACTAGGGATGAGTATATTGCCCCTTTATCCACTTCAAAGATTACTGGGGTCCCCTCCACTTCAAAAGTTACCCTGAACTCGGGGAGGAGATCTGAGCCCCGACTTTCATAGTCATCCTCCAGAGTCAGAATGGCTGACTGGCGTGGCTGTCCCTCTCTAGTGCACTCTTTGGCCCAGTGTCCTTTTTTTTGTACAGTAGGTACATTGATCTGAGGCCAGGGGTGGCCTCTGGCATGGGACCAGGTATCCCTTCCTGTCTCCCTGTTTCTTAATTTCTGGCCCTTTTGTTGTTTTGACCAGGACCTTAGTCAATGCCTTATTCTATCTTTTGTTTCTTTTATCCTCACTTTGCTTCATTCTCTTCCTCAGTTTCTCTCTTAAGGTATATTTTCTTGGCTTCTCTGACTAAATCTCTCAAAGTCATATCTTGTAATCCATCTAAGCATCGTAACTTTCTTTTAATATCTAGGGCAGCTTGCCCAATAAAGGCCATCATGACAGATGCCTTTTGATCCTCTGCCTGAGGATAGAAAGGAGTATATCTCCTACTTGCCTCCATAATTCTCTCTAGAAACATAGAGGGAGATTCATCAGGCCTTTGAATAATCTCTATTACCTTGGCCAAATTAGTTGGTCGCCTAGTGGCCACTCGGATGCCCACTATTAGAACCTGGCGATAAGTGGACAGATGCTTTCTAACTTCAATGGTGTTGGTGTCCCAGTTGGGTTGTTTCAAAGGAAAACCAGCTTTGATTAAGTTGGGAAGATGTATCACTCTCCAATCTGGTCGGAGGACATTTTTTTATAGCTTCCAGGAAGATTCTCTTTTGTTCCTCTGTCGTGAAGAGAGTCCCTAGGAATTGTTGACAGTCATCCCAAGTAGGCAAATGTGAAAATATCAATGACTCAACCAGACCTGTGAGCCCTGTGGGGTCCTCGGAAAAAGGGGGATTGTTATATTTCCAGTTATATAGGTCGGAAGAGGAGAAAGGCCAATATTTTTAGGCTTGCATTTTCCCCCCATGGCCTTCGTCAATCAATGGTCTGTAGAGACATAGTGGGAGCATCACAGGAGTTCCAGGGTTTTCAATCATTCACCACCATCAAGTTTCCTTAGCTGGGCTAGCTTCCTCCTGCGGAGGAGGGGCTGTGTGTGCTGCGGGGGAGTTATCTGGAGGGCGCTGGGCCAGCTTAGATTCCTCCAGTGGTAGAGAGGCTGAGTCAGCTGCAGGGGAATCACTTAGAGGGTGTTGGTGGTTGGGGGACGAAGGCAGGGTATAATAAGGGGGAAGAGACTAGAGAAGAGTCAAATCTTTTGACTCAGGGATTACAAAGGGTGGAGGAGGAGGAGGAGCAGAGGGTTTGAGAGATCATGGGGGAAGGAGTAGGAGCAGGGGAAGAGACAAAGAAAGGCTTCACCCATTGAGGAGGAGATTTGAGGAGGTCCAGCAAAGTTAAGATATATGGCTGTTGATCCGGATGGCTATGTGTGCCCGGGTGAAAGACAATATCTCTGACTTCTTAAATTAGTGGGAAGTAGAAAGATTCTTCTAGGGGCCATCCAAATTCAAAGGTGGGCCATTCTGAGGCACAGAGATTCTGAAAGGTCCAGCGTTTAACTAAAAAAGAAAGATTCTGAGCCCTTAAGCGGACTTTGGTCCAGTGATCAAGGGTTAGGGACAGGGGCATTGAAGTGCTGTGTCCCATAATGAAAGATACACAAAGAGTGAATGTAAGACACACGACACAGACAAGACAAGACAAGACAATAAAGACATTCAATGGACATCCAAAACTGAGACCAGGACTGAGTAGCCAGCAAAACCCAATGGGCTGGCAATTCCGAATCAGATACAAAATATTACTGAGTCGAGGAGACTATTGTTCCTCGATTTCCCGAGTCTTTGGGAAGTTCCCCAGGGACGTGGCCTGTGGCTCTGTGACACGTCTGTCAGCCACCATTGGAGAGAACTCACGCTCTTCATTGACAGCCATTTTGTCCAGCACTAACCTTAACACTGAAACAAGAAAGAGGCACCTTACTTAACCCAAGAGGAACCCGTTAGGGTCTTTTGTCCGCCGCTGCCAAAACTCGGTGGAATCTCCATATGTAAAGGTCGGGTGAGCATGGAAGGAAGAGACCACTAACAGACTGTCTTATCCAACAGCAAAGGGTTTATTCTGGGTCCAGCATGCTGGGGCTCGGAGCTCACTTGAATAGAGCAGAGAGCCCTGAGAACAGTTTAAGCAGAACATATATATTTTCCTTGGAGAGGGCAGGGAGGGAAGTATACTGATGGGTCAGGGCGAGTGGTCGGTTTGCATGCAACCGGGTGAGGGAGTACATTCTACACTTTGGCAGTTGGGGACAGCACATTCTGGGAACAAGATTAGCAAACAGTTCTCAAGATTTCAACAGTGTTTTGTTAAGCATACAGAAAAACAGTAAGTGACAAGTACCTATTTTATTAACCTTTCACTACCGACTATCCTTTTTGACTGGATGTTCTCTTCTACATTCTATGATCCAAAGTACAAGCTCCTATGCCATTGTATATCAATTTTTTCAAAGCTAAGTATCCCAATCAAGGGCCCAGTGCCCTTCTGGGCTTCAAATGTTACTTAGATTTCTGTTTTTATACATATATTTCACCTATATATTTTTATACATATTGCAGGTTCCCAATACCATTATTTATTCAGCATAATGATTCCTAACCCAAATCAAACATGTTATTAACCCTAACCATACATGGTTCCCTCAATCTAACGTTACAGAAGAGCAGGGACAGAGTTGGTGTTACAATACAGGAATATAGGGAATCTTCCACCTGCTGATAACCTCAAAGGTCCATGCAGATATAATCTCTGGAGAAGATGTAGGCAACTCTGAAGGACCTGAGAGTGCAAAAGTCATCTTCCATGGAAAACAACCTGGTCAGGGTGAAGGGTTCTGTCTGAATCAGCCTCTCCATTCTTAATGTAGAGAAGATGGACCAAATGATACCTGTGTGGAGAGCTGCTCCTGGGTGCCTATGGGTGATATACCATTCTAACTTGTGAAAGGGTCACAGGAAGCAGGGGCAGCCTCCATCTCATGGGAAGCTTGGAAGCAACTCTTAGGACAGATTGGTTGCCAAGGCAGTGAACTCATTCAGTTCCTGATGGAAGTGACCTCACCTCACTTCCTTGGTGATGGAACTCTGTGAACTTGCGATCCAGGAAGCCAGTCAAACATTGACAGCCCCAGTCCCAGTCTCAGTGGTTTTACTTTTTGAATTTCCCAAGGACAGAGTCAGTCTTTCTTGGTACCTATTGATGTTAGGATGGCCAAATGGCAGGAAAACTCTGAAGAGGGGCCTTTCCTGAGAAAACAGGTAGTGGCTCACTGCTGGCTCCTGACAACTTCAGAGACTTGGCAAAGGACACAAAATCTGAGACAGGACAGGCCATTTTGGGGGAACCTAGAATGGCCCACAGTCAGAGGACACTCCAAATAGTCACAACCTACTTGGAGGAAAGAGGTGCCTTTGTGGGTGTGGGTGTGGGTTTGTGGTTTTGGCTCATGTTCTGAGAAGAGGTAGGAAATGAGGTTTGTTTGGTTTGGGGGGAATTGTTTCTAGTAAGTCATTTGACAATGCGAGTGTTTCTGTGTCGCTGTATCCCACTGTGTCCGTGATTGTAGATATTAGAAAAGAGAAAGCATCAATGGATGTGTCCTGTCTTTTAGAAAGCTTACCAGCATTCATGCTGCCCAATTTATAAATAGAATGCGGCTTGCCATAATGATGGGCAACACCTACGATCTTCCTAAGTTCCTGTTTTCTTCCAGAAATCTGGTCACTCTCCATAATAGGCTTATGGTTTTGTATCCAAGATATGTACCACCTCCATGCTCTGTGACATGGCCATGTACTGAATACCTGAAGTGAATGGCGAGCATCTCAGAAAACTCACATACCAGTTTGACCTGTAAAGTCTCATTGGAGAAACTCTGCTTTGGGCCTTTTGCTTACCTATTGTTCTGTTTCCCTGAATGTCAGGAAGGTCTTTGCCTAAGGAAAACGCTTTGTGAAGTCTGAAGAAAACCTTTTTCAAATAAAAAAGAATGGGCATCAGCTGTGGCTCTTTGCTTAATTGCTTTGAAAAGAGATGTGTCTGAATCAGCGTCTTGGCCCTGTGTTAGGCTGTAGCTTAGATTCTCAGCAACTGATGGATCTAAAGAAAGATCCCATGTGTGCATCCAAAACCAAAATAGCAAAAGAGCAGTCATTGTGGATGAAGTCTTTCACCTTCCTCTGTAAGGTTTCTGACATCAATCAAGTGAGAATAGGGATCCTTTAGGTCAAATGAGTTCTTCAATTCCCTGCAGAGGCTAGCACATAGGTGGTTGGGTTTTCTCATGACTCCAATTCACATAAAGAATCTAAACCCCACAGTCAGTAGGTCTCAAATTTGAGAAGTGGATCAGTATTAACGGCAGGCCTATTTGATCACTCCTGGTTCACAGGAAGGGTGTCCAGGTCACTCAGAATTTAGGTAAATGAGGGGCAAGAAAGTGTATTTTGGACACTGTCTTGGGCTGCATTCCTCATGGAAATCTACAGTCAGAGGTTATGATGAGTGTCTATATGGAAGAAGGTGAGGGCCATGTGGGAGTGTTTTGGTATTAATTGTGGTTATTTTTGTGGCAGTTGAAAGGGATGACTGAGTCCACCTGAGTTTGAACTCTGGTGTGATTCTCTTAGAGACTGAGTACAGGAACTGAACTTAGAGAAGTATTGCCATGAATTGAGTTGGGATTTTAGAAGGCCAAGCATGAGAGTCACCCTTGGAAACTGAGATCTAGGCCCAGGGTGGCTTTCCAGAGACCACTGGGAATCTCAGGCTTGATATCACATGATTTTATTCTTAACGACTTGGCAGTCTTAGTTGAGAGTCAAAACACACATGGACGTTACATTGTAGACCTCAATGGGCCTGGATTTATGTGACCCTTTCTCCAATCTTTGGGAAACCTTGCCTGTGAGAGTTCTCCAGAACTTCATTTGAAATGAACTTCCACAACATTTAATGGTCCCTGAATAAATTGAAACCCACATGCTGCCAACTTCATCCTTGAAAAATTGCTAGATAAATACCATGAAATTTTTGAAATTCCCATGACCAGATGGCACTGGAGAAACTTTGGTTGTCCTGTTGCTGAACATGATTATGCAGGACAGTGACTTGATTGACTGAGTTTCATGAAAATGGTGTATAACAGAGATTCCAGGAAGTTGGACCCTGCTGAGTAGTGGGCCTAGTGCAGTGATGGGCAGGTGTGTGATAAAAAAACATCTGTGGTGGGGCCATGTGGATCTGCCATTGGCTTCCAATTGGCTTGTGACTGACATGATGCATCCAGCAGACGCTTCTATGTAAAGGTATCTTGTTATATGGAGAGGATTCAGGCCAATGTTCAGAATCCGGTTGCTATGGTCAAGGAGGCAAGCTATGTGGAATAGAAGCCTGGTTGGTACATTCTTCTGCAGACCCTGACTCACCACAGGTGACAGAACTCCCTCCAGCACTTTGTCCCAGGTGAATTCCTTGTAATTCGTGAAGCAAATACGAAACTCCCAGTGCAGCAGCAAGCAACACCAGGAAAACTGGAGGATGACCAAATGGCTTCAGAGTCCACAAGAGTAGACAATTAGCCCCCAGTGGCCACAGTTTACCTACAAACAGAAAATTAAATACAGCTTCCTCATGTTTATTGGAAAATAAGAAATCATGTATTCCAGGTCACATAGAAGCATACCCAGATTTGATGGTCTCACTACAAAGGAAGCTGAATCTCCTGACTACAACATATATTTCAAGTGCCCAACCTCAGAGGCAGTTCCTCAAGAAGTCTTTAGTCCAGCAGAGCTCCATGTTTGTGGAGTGTTTACCCTGTCCCTTACTTTTGGAATCTCCTCTACCACCTCCAAGTTTGTGAACTCGTGAGCATATTTGATTCCAGATATGTATTCACAGATTTTCTAACTCTTCTCCTCTAATTGTGTCTAACTTGGGGCCAAGGTAATCTCAAGGCATTGTTATGGATGAGAGTGGGAAGATACTTTTGTAGCATATATTTGCAAAAACATTGGAATCATTTTCCAAATTTTCACTCAAAATACTGAATCCCTGACACAAACCCATGCCAACTAGACTCTGACTACTAATTCTAATATGATGGAGAAAATTAACCCAAACAGAATAGAAATACAAGCAGTTCAGAGGAGGAATGGTGTATCATTGGAATTGCCTTTTGCATTAAATAGGGTAAGAGTTATAAATCTAGTCAATTTTTTGTTGAAATGGTTCTCCATGTGTTTTTAAAGTTAACAAATATGTGAATTCCTGTCTACCTTTCTCTGTATCCTATTTAGCACATGTATTTTTATATGCACATATAGAATCCTACCTGGTACCACACGTACATTCTTGTGAGGTGGCTGACTTGGCAGACACAAATTGTGAGAAGAGATCACTCCTCCTAAATGCTGTTGAAACTGAAAATTCAAACTATTGATGAGCTTCCTAGTACAATAAAATTATACATGAATCCATGTTCAGTAAAACAAATTTATTTGGATCTGTGGATGACATATATTTCGTGGTGAATTTCAATTGGCATATATTGCTACTTTTTAATGTCTGTTTGTGTGCGTGCGTGTGTGTGTGTGTGTGTGTATGTTTATATATATATACACACACACTCTACAGATATTTCAAAATATGAAATATATGTGTCTTATTATACACTCCGTAAATTCATTCATATTCATGTATGTGGATTAATAATCAACTTTTCACAAGATTATTCTGAGAAATATTCATCCACCTGAACTACATATTTGATTCCTATTACTGAAAACTAACAGTAAATGGTGCATACAAATCCTAATATTTCTGCAGTAACTGACACAGTTTTATATCAATGCAAGTAGATTCCTATGGGACGTGATGTGTATTTTGTCATTCATTTTTATTCAATACTGGTACATTTCTTTTTCTTCAGTTAATGCACATGATAGGCTATATATTTAATCCACTAGTTCAGAAATTTATAGGCATTTTGTTTTACTTTTCATCACTTCCTAATTCAGAAAACATGTTTTCCACAGGGTTTCATGACTGGTCTTTTCATGAGACTTCTTTCACAAAATGCAAAGGTCACACTTAGGTTTGTACCGAAGTCTAAATGGAAAGTGAGTATGGATTACTAAAAACATCTATGTCCAGGTTGCCTAATGCTATCAAATGTCAATTTTATTGGTGACTACATATTTGTTTCTTCCTAAGATTATATATTCAACCTCAACACTGTTGAAAATGCCTGATCCTATCTCGTACTTTATACTTTGCCTGATTTCCTAATGTCTCTATTGATATATGGTTTCCTACATACTTTCCAGAGTTCATCAATGTGACTGGCTCTTCATATGTGTTGATATTTACATTCATTCTCTACCCGAAACCCTACTGTTATAGAACATTTGGTTCAAATCCTATACTCACTCTGCTTTCTAAACCTATGAATATCTTCCTAATCCTACTGACTATCCTTCTGACTGGATGTTCTTTTTGACATTCAGTCATCCAAGGTACAAGGTCCTATGCCATTGTATATCAATTTATCTGAGACATCTGTGCAGAATATAATTCAAAGCTGAGTATTTTAATCAAGGGCCCAATGCACTTCTGGGCGTCAAATCTTACCTAGATTTCTGTGTTTATACTTATATTTCACCTATATATTCTTGTAAATATCGCAGGTTCCCAAAACCATTATTCATTGCACAGAATGATTCCTAAGCCAAATCAAACTTGTTATTAACCCTAAGCATACACTGTTCCATCAATCAATCTTTACAGTAGAGCAGGGACAGAGTTGGTCTTACAATACAGGTATGTAGGGGATCTTCCACCTGCTGAAATCCTCAAAGGTCCATGCAGAAATGATCCCTGGAGAAGACTTAGGCAGCTATGAAGGACCTGAGAGCACAAAATCATCTTCCATGGCAAAAAAACCGGTCAGGATGAAGTATTGTGTCTGAATCAGTCGCTCTATTCTTAATGTAGAGAAGATGGACAAAATCAGGCCTGTGTGGAGAGCTGTTCCATGGTGCCTGTGGTTGATATACCATTCTAACTTATGACTGAGTCAGAGAAAGTAGGGGCAGCCTCCATCTCATGGGACCCTTGTAAACAACTGTTAGGACAAAGTGGTTGCCAAGGTATTGACCTCATTCAGTTCCTGAAGGAAGTGACCTACCTCACTTCCTTGGTGATGGAACTCTCTGAACTTGGGATCCAGGAAGCCAGCCACCCAGAGCCAGTGCCAGTCCCATTCCCAGTGGGCACACTTGTTTGAATTTTCCAAGGACAGAGTCAGTCTTTCTTGGTACCTCCTGATGTGAGGATGACCAAATGCTAGGAGAACTCTGAAGAGGGGCCTTTCCTGAGGAAGCAGGTAGTGGCTCATTGCTGGCTCCTGACAACTTAACAGAGTTGGCAAAAGGAACCTGATCTGATAAAGGACAGGCCATTTTGGGGGAACATAGTATGGTCCACCAGTCAGAGGACACTCCGGATAGTCACAGACCTTGTTGTGGGAATGAGGTGCCTTAGTGGGTGTGGGTGTGAGTTCGTGGTTTTGTCTCATGTTCTGAGAATAGGTAGCAAAGGTTGTTTGTTTGGTTTGGAGTCGACTGTTTCTAGTAAGTCGTTTGAGAAGGCGTGTTTTTCTATGTCTGTGTATCCACTGTGTCCGTGGTTGTAGTTATTAGAAAAGCTAATACATCAATGGAGGTGTCCTGACTAGTAGGAAGCTTCCAGGCATTTATTTTGCCCTTTTTATGAATGGACTGCGGCTTGCCTTATGGATAGACAACACCTACTATCTTCCTAAGTTCCTGTCCACCTCCTGATTTCTGGCCTCTCTCCAGAATAGGCTCATGGTTTTGTGTCCAAGATATGTACCACCTCCAAACTCTGTGACATAGCCATGTACTGGATAGCTGAAGGGAATGGGAACATCACAGAAACCTCAGAGATCAGTGTAACCAGAAAAGTCTCAGTGGAGAAACCCTGCTTTGGGCAATTTGCTTACCTATGGTTCCCTTGCCCTGAATTTTAGGAATGTCTTTGCCTCAGGCCACCCCTTTGTGGAGCCTGAAGAAAACAGTTTTCAAATTGAAATGAATGGGCATCACCTGTGGCTCTTTGCTTAATTACTTTGGAAAGGGATGTGTCTGAATCAGCCTCTTGGCCCTGTGTGAGGTTGTGGCTTTGATTCTCAGAACCTGATAGATCTAAAGAAAAATCCCATGTGTGCATCCAAAACCAAAATTGCCAAAAGAGCAGTCATTGCTGATGAAGTCTTTCGCCTCCCTCTGTAAGTTTCCTGACCTCTATCAAGTGAGAATAGGGAAGATACACCAAGTCAATTGATGGCTCCTATTGGAAAAATTCTATCACTGATGACAGCATCAGCATAAGTACCCCAACACTGCCACAATTCGCTGCACCAGCAGATAGTTCACAATGCATACAAGTGAGTTCACAATGCATACAAGTGATACATAATCCAGGCAAGTTCTACAAGCAGTTCAGTGATGGCTATTGCAGAATCTGTAGATTGATTTTATCTTTGTCTTCACCGGCACTGGGATGAAGATAGGAATTCTGGCAATAATGACTAAAGAAAAAATTCTGTAACATTCCTGAAGGCACTAAAAGAAAACAATTTTCTTAACATTTACGTTATCTTGAAGAGAATAATTAAATATAATGAAAAGGAAAAGTGAAAGTAAACAAACACGTCTGTTAACCTCCTATTTTTTCACATATTAAAACAATCCTGAACAGTTGTTTACCCAATTTAAATTAAACAATTTAATTCACGTGAATAAACAAAAATGGATATATTATTTAATTAGCACTCATCATATGTGATCTATGGACATACGCACATTCAAATATATAACACAAAACACAAGTGTGCACACATAATAAATACATACAACACATAATATAATAGTAAAGGCCTTATAACATTTTACATGTGAAATCATCATTGCAATGTTTAAAAACTCTACAGTCAAAAAATAGAACTGATAAGCAAAACATTAACCTAGGTCTGTATGAGCTCAAAAAAACAAAAGAGAACTTCATGATTTGAGAAAGGTCAATAATAAAATAGATATTGAAAAAAGCATCCCTGTTCTGTCGCAGATGTAAGGATAGCCAAACTGGAGTTTTGGATATCAGCTGTTATGGATTTGAGCCAAATCATCTTATTTTGGTCTATCGAAATCGCTTCAGTTAATCTCTCTGGAATCCAAATCGGCTGCTGTTCTCCGTGTGGAAACACATAAACAGACCCCCGACTCCAGGCAATCACTGGGTCGGGATCTTAGTTAATCTCTCTGGAATCCAAATCGGCTGCTGTTCTTCCTGTGGAAACCCACAAACAGACCTCCAACTCCAGAAAATTAATGGGTCAGGACCTTTCCATTGTCCTGTTAGAATATCCTTCCAAAGTACCTCGGGCTTATACACATTTTTTGGACACTTATGCCTTTCTGCAGCACTAAGTCCTGAAAATCCAAATTTAAAAAGTTTAGAGTAAAAAGGGTTATTTTAAGGTTATCTTTGGGGAATTTATATCCCTTCCCAATTCTGTCTTCTTACTTTAATGAGTACATTTTAATAGTGTGATGTGCTCTTTCAACTATGGCTTGTCCCTGTGGATTGTATGGGTTTCCTGATATATGAGTAATGCCAAATGATGAGCAAAATGGTTTAAAAGAGGTAGAAGTATAACCGGGGGCATTATCAGTTTTTAACTGCTTTGGAATGACCACAGTGGCAAAATTTTGTAAGCAATGAGCTATAACATCTTTAGTTTTTTTCCCCAATGAAGGGAGCCCATCAAAAATCCAGAAGAAGTATCAACTGTAACATGCAAATATTTTAATTTTCCAAATTCTGGCAAGTGTGTGACATCCATCTGCCATATATGGTAAGGTATCAATCCTCTACGATTGACTCTAAGATTAAAATGTGGTAAAATGGTCACACAATTTTGACATTGTTTTATTATTTGTCTAGCTTGTTCCTCAGTTATTTTAAAATGCTTTTGTAAAGTATTAGCATTGATAAGGAACTTTTTATGAAAATTTATAGCTTCTTCTAGTGTACAGAAAATATGTATGTATGTCATGTGTAGTTTTACCTGCTAAATCATTGCCCAAACTAAGGGCTCCAGGCAATCCTGTATGTGCCCAGATATGTCCTATTAAGAATGGATATTTTCTGTCCCAGATTAGACTTTGTATACTGGAAAGGAAAGAGAAAACAGTAGAGGAAGGGGAAATCCTACCAGCATCTTCAAGAGATACTATAGCATTAACTATATACTGACTATTGGAAAATAAATTAAACACAGAATCTTTAAACATCACAAAAGCTTATAATACTGCATTAAGCTCTACCTTTTGAGCTGATTTTTGGGGTGCTAAAAATGTAAAAATTTGATCATGTGTAACTATTGCTGCTGTACCATTATTTGACCCATCAGTGAATATATTTGGAGCATCCATGATAGGAGTTTTCTTGTAATTTTTGGAAAAATTACAGGATGCAATGACCCAAAAGACAATAAAAGATTAGATGGTAAGTGGTTATCAAATAAAACATTAGATTTACACATGATTATTGCCCAAGTATTTAACTCATTAGCTAATTCATCAATTTGATTCATAGTGTATGGAGTAATAATTTTATTGGGAGAAATTCCAAACACTCCCTTTGCTGCTTTTATTCCTATGAGTATTAATTGTCCCTCAGCCTCAGGATACCTAGTAATAATAGTGTTAGAAGAATAAGATAAATGTATCCATAATAATGGACCTTCTTGCCAAAATACTCCTGTAGGAATATTTTTTGTTGGTAGCACAATAAATAATAAAGGCATTATTTTATCAAATCTATTAAAATGCATATTTCCCATATATGTTTCAATGATTTTTAATGCCTTTATTGCTTCAGGCGTTAACATTCTGGGTGAATTTGGATCAGATGGACCTTTTAGGATATCAAATATAGGTCCCAACTCTCCTGTTGGTATACCTAGATAAGGCCTTATCCAATTAATGTCTCCTAATAACTTCTGAAAGTCATTAATTGATTTGAGTTGATCTACTCGTATTTGAATTTTTGGTGGACTGACCATGGTTGAGGATAATAGAACTCCTAAATAATTAATTGGAAAATTTAATTGCATTTTATCAATTGATATCCCTAGATTATAATTTTTTAATAAGTTTGTAAGTGTGGCATAACATTCTAGCAATGGGTTTTTAACTTGTGTGCTAATAACACATCATCCATATTGTGAAATATTTGTAGTTCAGGATTTTGATTTCTAAGTTGCTGGATTACTTTGTTAACATAAATATGACAAATAGTTGGGCTGTTAGCCATCCCTTGAGGGAGTACTTTCCACTCATACCTCTGATCAGGACCTTCATGATTCAGTGCAGGGATAGTAAATGCAAAACTTGGACTATCCTCAAGAAGAATTGGAAATGAAAAAAAAAAAACAATCTTTAAAATGTATAACTAAAATATACCAAGTTTTTGGCAAAGCAGACAATTGAGGAATCCTTGATTGAGCATTTCCCAAAATAACCATCTCATTATTAATGGCTCTTAAATCTTGCAATAATCTCCATTTACCAGATTTCTTTTTGATGACAGAAATGAAAGTATAATGGGGAGATACAGAAGGTTGTATATGTTCTTCCGCTAATTGTTGTTTGACCAGGAACTGGGCTGCTTGTATCTTTTCTTTAGTCAGGGTCCACTGAAGAAGCCATACTGGTCTTTCTGATTTCCAAGTAATTTTTATTGTCTCAGTGGCCCTTTCTGAAAATCCAACCCATGTCTGTCTGTTGCTTGGTCTATTTGTATTGGCGCTGCTATACCTTGTTCTTGTTTTTCTAATCTTTTTCCTTTCCTAAAACCTTCTCTAGCCATAATAGTATGTACATTTTGATTGATGTTATTTGTTAATGTCAAACCTAATTGATCTAGGACATCTCATCCCCATAAATTTACGGGAAGATTATCCAATACATATGGCTGTATAGTTCCTTCACATTCTTCAGGATCCTTCCAATCCAATACCATTGCACTTCTATGGGGATTAGTTGCCACTCCTAGGTCTCAAAGTGTTTGAGTGTATTGTTGTAATGGCCAATGTTTTGGCCATTCTTGATGAGAGACAATGCTAACATCTGCACCTGTATCAAGTAGCCCATTAAATTCATGTCCTTGAATATTTAGTTTTAGCCTGGGGCGAGAATCTAAATTTAAAGAAAGCATAACCAAATCTACACCTGTGGAGCCTAATCCCTTGGAACCTCTTTCTACAGCACGACTGGAAAATTTATCATGCAGACTGAGTATTATTAGTAACTGTGCTATTCTATCTCCTGGTGAAATTACTGATATGTCCTTTGGAGAACTGGCTATAAATTTTATTTCACCTTCATAATCGGGATCAATTACCCAAGGACTTATCATAAGTCCTTTTAGATTAGAAGAGCTGAGTCCCAATAATAAGCCTACTGTTCCTTTGAGAAGAGGTCCTTTCACCATGTGTGAATGATTTGAACCCCCATCTCTACAGTTAGTACTGATCTGACGGAGGTGCAGATGTCTAACCCTGCGCTCCCTCTGATTTGTCTGATGAGGCGTCTGATGCACAATGTGTCCTGGGCACTACACTGATGGGGTTGCTGGGTTCCTCCAGTGCTCCGTATATTTGTGGTTTTGGGCCCCAGAGCATTGGGCTCCCCTGTCCATTTTTTGGCAATGGAGCCCGGTGCCTTTCTCCATGATATCATGGATAAACACCTAGTCCTTGTTCGTTTTTGATAATGAAGTACCCTCTATGGTGGTTTGAGAACGGCATTCATTAGCCCAATGTCTCCCTCTACGGCATCGTGGGCAAATACCCAGTATTCTACTCCTTTGGTACCTATTTTTGTTAAACCCTCTTCCTATGGAGCAATTCCTTTTAAAATGTCCTGTTTGTTCACAATTGTAGCATGTTCTTGGCCTTGCATCTAAAGCCTGTTTAATGCAGCTGCCACAAATTGCCCTAATTCATTGATGTCTCTGGCATCTAAAGCCTGTTTTACTGCAGCTGCCATGACTTCCTCTTATTCATTAATGTCTTTACATAATTTAATATATGTGTTTAAATCTTCATGTTTCCATGGTCTAGTGATATCTCTGCACCTACGATTCGCTTGGTCATAAGCCAGTTTTTAATTAATGGCATTGCTTGTTCTGTATTCCCCAAAACTCTGGTAGCTGTTTGAATAAGCCTATCTACAAATTCAGTGTAAGATTCATTAGCTCCTTGTATTACCTTAGATAATTGACCTTGTAAACCTCCATGTCCTTGTAAAGTCTTCCATGCCCTAACCGCCTCTGCAGCAATTTGTGCGTATACGCCAGGATCATATGCAATTTGTTGCTGCTGGTCCTCATAAGGTCCCTTTCCTAACAACATATCTAGATTTCTCTGAGGATAACCAGCTTCTGCATTTCACCTAGCCGTCTCCTTGCAAAATTCCTCATTGGCAACCTTCCATAAAAGGTATTGACCTCCATTTAGCACAGCTTTACACATATTAGCCCAATCTACTGGCATCATATTCAAGTTGTTAATGGATTCGACCAAGCTTACAATGAAGGGTACTTGAGGACCATAGGTTGTTACAGCCCCTTTTAGCTGCTTCACTATTTTGAAATTTAAAGCATGGAGAATTCGCTGCCCTCCTACCTCAAATACAGGGCATGTTAATACTTGAGATCCTGTCTCAGGAACCGAACTATCAACTGCGGGGTTTGGGGGCCTCCTAGCATATGGAGGTGGCCTTGTTATTTGGACATTTACATACTCTGGTGATAGAAAGGTGTTAGTAACAGTCTCCTGTAGAGGAGGCGCTGTTGGTTGGACACTTACGCCCTCTAGTTATTGAAAGTTGTTAGTAGCAGTCTCCTTTTGTAACTTTGCCCCTGATGGCTTTTTCTGACCTAAGCTTTGTTCCTCTATCTTTGTCTGATCTGAAGTCTTTGGACTAAGCAAACCAGATATAAACGTCCTCAATGGCAATGTGCCAACTGTCAGAGTCCCTGGGCTGTTCTTTTCCCCCCTTTTAAATCTTCACCATGATGGTTCCATTATGGTATATTTAACAATTCCTTAACAATCCATGGGCTACATTTTTGTATTGTATCAACGTATGCCCTGACTGTTCTTGACTTTACTGAGGTGCCTCCTTCCTCTAACAATTTACTTAACACTCTTTCAGTTTGTTTTTTTACTAATTTCTGATCCTGTATTTCTACTATAATACAACCCAACAAGACGATGCCAAACAAAACCGAGACAGAATAAAATAAAAAGGGAACAACAAAAAGTCATTATAGCCTTTATATCCTACTGACATGTGCATCCGTCCTTTCTCCCTATCTGTTCCTCAGAAGTAAATAATTTTTTTCTCAGATGTGAGCGGTTTTTCATCCATCTCACTCATCTCCATGGACAGGCAACAAAAGTGAAGCAAAACAAAAGAGGAATCTTAAAATGGCTACTTCCCTCAGGGGCTAGCAGTTTACCTTATCACTTACCCTCAGTGGCTCCCCGTGCGAGCCACCAAATGCTGCAGTCTGGCTGGGCACGATTCAAGAGCGACTTTTCAAAAGAAACAAAGTTTATTTTTACAACCACACACGCCAAGCAAAACAGCTCCTTAGGAAAAACCCTCAGAGCCCAACTGCCACCACTGGCTTCCTTGCAAAGTTTCTGTCACACCCACAAGCCTCTCCACCTCCCACAATCCTCCTGCTCTTGAGGCCATATGGCTGGGTCAGGTGGGTGGAGCCAAAAAAGTCCCACAATGAGCAGCTCTGTGGTCTGAAAGGGCAGGGAAACTGCCCAATGTGCATCATCGCAGAGGAGCCAATCAGCTTGATGTTGCTGGGGCTGCTGTGAGCCAATCATCAGCTGGCAGTCGGAAAGAGCGGGGAAAAAGCTCAATGAGCATCTCCATTGTGCATCACCACAGAGGAGCCAATCAGCTAGATGTTGCTGGGGCCGCTGTGAGCCAATAATCATCTCGCAGGGGAATGTTGCTGGTAACTGGAAGTTTGATGGGGCCCCTTAAGCTGTGGCTCTCAACAAATTGGTGTCTCCTTTCTCTGTAGACTATTCAGCACATGTATTTTTATATGCACATATAGAATCCTACCTGTTATCAAACGTACATTTTTGTGAGGTTGCTGACTAGGCATATACAAGTTATGAGAAGAGATCACTCCTCTTAAACACTGTTGGAATTGAGAATTCAACCTATGGGTGAGCTTGTTATTAGAACAACATTATATATAGATCCATTTTCAGTGAAATCAATATTTTTGCACCTGTGGATGTTACATATTTCATGATGAATTTCAATTGGCAAATATATTGCTACTTTAAATGTCTGTCTCTCTGTGTGTGTGTGTGTGTGTGTGTGTGTGTGTATATATATATATATATATATATATATATATATATATATATATATATACTCTCCAAATTTTTCAAAATATGAAAAATATGAATCTTATTATACACTCCTTAAAATCATTCATATTTATGTATGTGGATTTATGATCAACTTTTCACAAGATTATTCTCAGAAATATTCATCCACCTTAAATACAGATTTGTTTCCTAGTACTGAAGACTAACTTCAGTGAATGGTGCACACGAATCCTAATATTTCTACAGTAAAACCAAGTTCAACATCAATGCAAGCATTTTCCTATGGGACATGATGTGTATTTTGCGGTTCATTTTTATTAAACAGTGGTACATTACTATTTCTTCAGTTTATGCACATCATATGATATATCTTTCATCCACAAGTTCACAAATGTATAGGCATTTGTTTCAATTTCAATCACCTCCTGCTTCAGAACACATATATTCCTCCAGTGTTCTTGACTGGTCTTGTCATGAGACTTCTTTCCAAACACATTATTTTTGATATTCATAATCATATTTGAAGCAAAACTCACACACTCTTCATGATAAACCATAACCCTAATATTACCGTTAGATGTATACCTGGTTGTAGTGAATGTATGAATATCAGTTTAAGATTTCCAGTATATTTTCAGATATCAAATCAATCCACTATTTAAAGTTGGAACCAGTTATATTATTTATTCACAGTATCATCTATTCATACATTATTTCTATATCCATTGACACAGGGTACTCCACTTTGTTCCCCCAATATTTATACATCTTCAAAATATTGCTCCCAGTAATGGTGGAAGAAATGCTCATGTCACCTGATCTACATATAAATTTTAACACAGTAATATTCTGGACACAGAAAGCAAAAGTCACTCTTATGATTGTAGCAAAGCCTAAAAGGAAAGTGAGCATGGATTACTAAAAATATACATGTCCTGGTTGCTTAATGCTCTAAAATGTAAATCCTATTGATAAATCCTATGTATTTGTTTCTTTCTAAGATTATATATTCAAACTCAACCCTGTTGAAAATGTCTAATCCTATCCCTCACTTTATACATTGCCTGATTTGTTAATGTCTCTATTGATATCTGCTTTCCTACATATTTTCCCCATTTCATCATTGTGTCTGACTCTTCACATGTGCTGATATTTACATTCACTCTCTTATTGAAAACCAATTGCTAAAGAACGTTTGGTCCAAATCCTATACTCATTGTTGTTTCTAAACCTAGAGACTATCGTCCTAAACCTACGGACTTTCCCTTTGTGACTGGATGTTCTCTTCAACTTTCAATCATCCAAGGTACAAGGTCCTATGTCATTGTATATCGATTTATCTGAGACATCTGTGCAGAACATAATTCAAAGCTAAGTAACCCACTCAAGGGCCCAATGCCCATCTGAGCTTCAAATCTTGCCTAGATTTCTGTTTTCATACTTTTATTTTACCTATATATTCTTGTAATTATTGCAGATTCCCAGTACGAATATTCATCCTGCAGAATGATTCCTAACCCAAATCGAACGTGTTATTAACCCTAACCATACACTGTTCCCTCAATCTAACTTTACAGAAGAGCAGGGACAGTGTGACCAGGAAAGTCTCAGTGCAGAAACCGGCCTTTTGCTTACCTATTTTTCTGTTGCCCTGAATGTCAGGAAGTTCTTTACCTCAGGCTAACCCTTTGTAAAGCCTGAAGAAAACAGTTTTCAAATGGAAATGAATGGGCATCACCTATGGCTCTTTGCTAAATTTCTTTGGAAAGGGATGTGTCTGAATCAGCCTCTTGGCCCTGTGTGAGGCTGTGACTTAGATTATCAGCACCTGATGGATCTAAAGAAAGATCCCATGTGTGCATCCAAAACCAAAATGGCAAAAAGTTCAGTCATTTTGGATGAAGTATCTTCCCTTCCTCTGTTAGATTCCTGACCTCCATCAATTGAGAATAGGGATCCTTTGGGTCATATGAGTTCTTCAATCCCTGAAGAGGTGCTTGGGTTTCTCATGATTCCAATTCACATAAAGAATCTGTACCTATCAATCAGAAGTAGTCAGTCAATATTGCTCCCAGAAATGGTGGAAGAAATACTCATGTCACCTGATCTACATATACATTTATTCACAGAAATATTCTGGACACTAAATTCAAAGTTCACATTTATGATTGTACCAAAGCCAAAATGGAAAATTAACATGGATTGCTAAAATCATCCATGTCCAAGATTACTTATGCTCTCAAATGTCAATCCTATTGATGACTACATATTTGTTTCTTCCTAAGATTGCATGTTCAAACTCAACCCTGATTTCATAATGTCTCTATTGATATCTGCTTACCTACATATTTTTCCCACTTCATCATTGTGACAGACTCTTCACATGTGCTGACATTTAAATTCATTTTCTATCAGAAACCCTGTTGCTAAAGAAATTTTGTTCCAAATCATACACTCACCCTTCTTCCTATACCTACCTACTATCTTCCTATTCCTACTGACTATCCCTTTTTGAATGGATGTTTGCTTCTACATTCAATCATCCAAGGTACAATGTCCTATGCCATTGTATATCAATTTATCTGAGACATCTGTGCAGAATGTAATTCAATGCTCAGTATCACAATCAAGGGCCCAATGCACTTCTGGGCTTCCAATCTTACTTGGATTTCTATTTTCATACACACAGTTCACCTCTATATTCTAATAAATTTCGCAGGTTGCCAATACCATTATTCATCCAGAAAATGATTCCTAATCCAAATTGAACCTGTTATTAACCCTAAACATACAGTGTTCCCTCAATCTTACTTTACAGAAGAGCAGGGACAGAGGTGGTCTTATAATACTGAAATGTAGGGATCCTCTACCTGCTGAGAACTTCAAAGGTCCATGCTGAAAGTATCCCTGGAGAATATGTAGGCAGCTATGAAGGACCTGAGAGACCACAAGTCATCTTCCATGGCAAACAACCTGGTCAGGATGTAGGGTTGTGTCTTAATCAGCTTCTCTCTTCTTAATGTAGAGAAGATGGACCAAATCAGGCCTGTATGGAGAGCTGTTCCCGGGTGCCAATGGTTGATATACCATTTTAACTTGTGAAATTGTCACATTAAGTAGGGGAAGCCTCCATCTCATGGGACCCTTGGAAGCAACTGTTAGGACAAAGTGGTTGCCAAGGCAGTGACCTCATTCAGATCCTGAAGGAAGTGACCTCACCTCACTTCCTCGGTGATGGAAATTGGCATCCAGGAAGCCAGGCACACAGAGCCAGTCCCAGTCCCACTCCCAGTGGTGTCACTAGTTTTGAATTACCAAGGACAGAGTCAGCCTATCTTGGTACCTACAGATGTGAGAATGGCCATATGCCAGGAAAGCTCTGAAGAGGGGGCTTGTATGAGAAAACAGATAGTGGCTCACCACTGGCTTCTGACAAGTCTCAGTGAAGAAACCCTGCTTTGGTACTTTTAATTACCTATTGTTCTGTTGCTCTGAATGTCAGGAAGTTTTTTTGCCTCAGGCCACCCCTTTGGGAAGCCTGAAGAAAAGAGTTTTCAAATGGAAATGAATGGGCATCATCTGTGGCTCCTTGCTTAATTGCTTTGGAAAGGGATGTGTCTGAATCAGCCTCTTGGCCCTGTGTGAGGCTATGGCTTAGATTCTTAGCACCTGATGGATCTAAAGAAGCATCCCAAGTTTGCATCCAAAACCAAAAGAGCCAAAAGAGCAGTCATTGTGGATGAAGTCTCTCACCTTCCTCTGTAAGGTTCCTGACGTCCATCTATGAGAATAGGGATCCTTTGGGTCAAATGAGTTCTTCAAAGCCCTGCAGAGACTAGATCATACGTTCATACGTTTCTCATGACTCCAATTAACATAAAGAATCTAAACCCCACATTCATTAGGCCTCAAAATGGAGAATCAGAGCAGTATTAAGGGCAGGCCTCTTTGATCACTCCTGGTTCACTAGAAGGGTTTCCCAGCCACATTGACTTTAGGCAAATGTAGGCAAGGGACCTTATTTTGGATACTGTCCTTGGCTGTGCCCCTCATGAAAAACTACAGCCTGAGGTTATGATGAGTGTCGATATGAAAGAAGATGAGGGCCATGTGGAAGTGTTTTGGTTTTAATTGTGGTCATTTTTGTGGCTGTTGGAAAAGATGATGGGTCCACCTGGTCTTGAACACTGGTGTGATTCCCCTTAGAGACTGAGTTTTGGAATGGACCTCAAAGAAGTATTGCCATGTATTGTGTTGGGATTTTAGGATGCCACACATGAGAGTTGCCCTTGGAAACTGAGATCTAGGCCCAGGGTGGCTTTCCACAGAGCACTGGGAATCTCAGAAAGAATATCACATAATTTTATTCTTAAAGAATTGGCAGCCATAGTTGCAAGTCAAAACACACATGGACCACACATTGTAGACCTCAAACGCCTGGCTTTTTGTGACCTTTTTGCCTGTTTTGGGAAGACTTGCCTGTTAGAATTCTCCAGAATTTTCAATGAAATGAGCTTCCTCTCCATTTAATGGTTCCTGAATGAATTGAAACCCACAGTGCCTCCAACTTCATCCTTGAAAAATGTCTGATAATTACCATGAAATTTTTGAAATTCCCATGACCACTTCGCACTGTAGAATCTTTGGATGTTCTATTGATGATCACGAGTATACCAGACAGTGCCTGTTTGATTTGGTTTCATGAAAATGGTGTAGAACAGAGATGGCAGTAATTTGGACCCTGCTGAGTAGTCGGCTTAGAGAAGTGGTGTGAAGGTGTGTGTTAAAACCTTTGTGGTTGGGTGATGTGGATCTGCCATTGGCTTTCAAATGGTTTGTGACTGACATGGTGCAGCCCCCAGACCCTTGTATGTAAAGGTATGTTGTTATATGGAGAGGTTTCAGTGCAATGTTTAGAATCAGATTGCTATGGTGAAGGGGGCAAGCTATGTGGGATAGAAGCCTGGTTGGTGCATTCTCCCGCAGACCCTTACCCATCACATGTGACAGAACTCCCTCCAGTACTGTGTCCCAGTTGAACTCTTCGTATTTCATGAAGCAAATACCAAACTCCCAGTGCAGCTGCAAGAAACACAACAAAATTGGAGGATGAGCAAATGGCTTCCAAACTGGAAGACACTTAGCACTCAGTGACAACAGTTTACCTACAAAGAGAGAATTCAGCACTGCTGCCTCATGTCCTTTGGAAAATAAGAAACCATGTCCTCCAGGTCACATACATGCAGACCCAGCTTGATGGTCTCACTACAAAGGGAGCTAAAGCTCCTGACAACAACATATATTTCAAGTGCCCAACCTCAGAGGCAGTTTCTCAAAAAGTCTTTAGTCTAGCAGAGCTCCATGTTTGTGGAGTTTTACCCTCTCCCTTACATTTGGAAACTCCTCTACCACCTCCAAGGTTGTGAACTCCTGAGCATTTTCCATTCTTACTGTGTATTCACAGATTTTCTAACTCTTCTCCTCTAATTGTGTCTTACTTGGGGTGAAGGTAATGTCAAGGCATTGTTCTGGATGAGAGTGGGAAGATTTTTGGGTAGCACATATTTGCATACACCTTGGATTCTTTCTCCAATTTTCCATTTGAAATACTGAATCCCTGACTGTAAGGGGTAGAAGGAATTCTCCTTCAAAGAATAGCCTGACAATTACAAGAAACAGCCCCCAGGGAGACATCCTGTCTGGGAGACATCCTGTAGTCATCTGTGTTCCTGAGACATCCTGTGGCCATCTGTCTTCCTGAAATATCCTGAGGTTATCTCACCTTGTGAAGACATCCAGGAACTGCTGATAAGAGAGCTTTCAAATCTCCAGCATATAAATTCCTCTGTGTGAACAATAAAAGTTTGCAGCTTGATCAGAACTTTTGTCTTGCTGTCATCTCTCGTGTCTCTTGTCCCTTCATTCCTCCCCATCTAGGTTTGCTACCCACGTTGATGTGTCCTGCAGGCCAGGACAACTGGCGCCCAACGACTGGGGCTCGAGCCTTTGACTGAGGGGGAACCCTGTCCTCCTGGAAGATTTGGACAAGTGGAGCTCGCGATTGCCTCAGCAGACACCACTGAGAGACAGATCCAGGAGGAGAGTGGGGATGACGCACAGTGAGTGACCCACCATGGGACAAGCAGTTTCGTCACATGATTTGTTTTTGTCAGGCCACAAGGAATCCTTAAATACATGGGGGGCACGTGTTAAGAAAAATGACTTAATATTTTTCTTTTCATACATCGAAGAATTTTTTCCATGGTTTCCCCTTGAAGGTACCATTGATGGTAAAAGATGGCTTAGAGTAGGAGACATTTTAAAAGATTATTATGAATCCTTTGGCCCAGAAAAAGTGCCTGTTCCTACCTTTTCTTTCTGGAAATAAATTAGTGAAATTCTTAAAAGTTCACCCTTTGACAATGGTACCTTAATACTTGTCAGGATTTGGGAAGAGACTATGCAAAAGACCTCTCGTCCCTTCTCGGCATGCCCATCAGTTAGTATAGACATAGACCCTTCTTAGTCTCCCCAGGACCCTGGGACCTTCCTGATCTTCCTCAAAATCCCACCCTAATGAATAAGGCTCCAATGGTTTCCAACCGCCTTTATGCAGTTTTAAATCCCGGAGAAACATTGACCCCTGGGGAGGAGGCTACCTTGGAGAAGGAAGCAGCTCGCTACCATTCAGAAGACTCTCCACCTCTCAGGACCCTGCCACAGACTATAGGACTTACACATTCCCCTCCCTCCTATATCCCTCCTGCCTTTTGTGCTCTGGCCCTTCAGGGGCCAAATGTCCCCCCAGATATTTTTTCCCCACTTCCCTTGCCTAACCTGGCTCCCTTGAGAGAGTCTCTCCAACATGGACGGGAACAGACCCAATTTTTAAAAGAATAAAGATCCCTTGACTCTGAGCTCTCTTCATTAGCCTTAGGAATGGAGTCAACACAAGCTGGCCCACAGTGGTCTAATACAAAGGCGAAGCCGCTCCATCGGCCTGTGCTCGCCTTCCAGTCACCACCAGTCAGATAGATAAGCCTGCCCAGGCTGAGGTCAAAGACTTAGAAGAGGAAAAAGAGGAGGAAGCGGGGGAAATGGATCAAGGAGATCAGGACTTAGAGGATGAGGAGTTCACCCCTAGGCAGGAAGGAACCCAGAGTGTCTACAAAAAATTTAGCCTCCATTTTCTTGAAAAACTTAAAAAGGCTTGTGCTCACTATGGCCCCACTGTGCCCTATACGTTGGCTTTATTAGAAAGCTGCAGCACACAATTTCTTACTCCCAAAGATTGGAAATTTTTAGACCTAGCTGCCCTCAGTGCCGGAGACTTCCTGCTATGGAATGCAGATTTCAAAGAGCCCTGTCAGAAACTACTCAAAAAAATTAACAAAGGCCTCCTCTAAATCCTGGACTTATTTTAAGCTAGTGGGCAATGCAACTTTTGACACTAAAACTAAACGGGCACGTTTCCCTGCTGGACTTTTTGCGCAGATTTAGATGGCTGGCTTTGTTGCTTGGAGACGCCTCCCTGAAAGGGCCTCGGCTATCACTTCCCTGGCAAGAACTCGACAAGGGCCCGATGAGCCTTATAGCGACTTTGTTCCCCGGCTTTACCTAGCTGTGGAATGCTTGCTTGGACCAAGCGAAAGCGAAAGCACCTTTGTAAAACATCTTGCCTTTGAAAATGTCAACCTGGCATATCAGGATGTTCTTCGACATCATAAGGATAAAGGGAAACTTTCTGACTTTATTAGAATCTGTGCAGGCGAGGGTGCAGCCCATGCCATGGGTCTCAAATTAGTGCCGCATTTACCAAGGCCTTTTACAATACTGGCTCAAGTACTTGCTTTACTTGTAAACAACCAGGCCATTTTGCACGCAGGTGTCCGACAGGCAAACAAAGAGTAAGAATAGTGTCTCCTCAAACTGGAGCTAAACCGACCCCAGCTAAACTTTGTTCTTGATATGGTAAAGGTCATCACTGGGCCAGTGAGTGTATATCAATGACAAATGCCCTCAGACAGCCTATTTCTTCCTACTTCTCAGGAAACTCCCTGGGGCAATGAGGTTTGTTCCCTCCCAAACTCCAAACCTACCTCAAAATCCTTCTCCACAATTGGCTCCCTACAACTACCCACTCCAGGCAGTGCAGGATCGGACCTCTGTGCCACCACTGATACAATATTAGACTCAATGCAAGGGCCCCATATAATACCAACTGGAATTATGGGTGCCCCTCCATCTCATACGTGTGCCCTTATTCTTGGAAGAGCCTCTACTACCTTACAAGGTGTTCAGGTCTTCCCTGGCATTAATGATAATGATTTCACTGGAGAAATAAAAATACTGGCCACAGTTATTAATAGAGTTGCGGCCATCCCAGGAGGAAAAAGTCTTGCACAATTAATACTTCTTCCCTTAGATTAAGGGGCATTTCCACCTCCCAAACCTACTGTGGGGGACTGCCTCCTTGGGCTCCTCTGAGGTATATTGGGTTCATCCCATTTCTCATATTAGACACACCCTTACCTTACTTATTGAAGGAAAGGAATACCAAGCAATTGTAGTTACTGGAGCTGATGCGACAATTATTTCTCAAAAATACTGGCGATCAGGTTGGCCCCTCATCCCATCCTTGACTGACCTTAAAGGGATAGGAAAGTCAAAAAATCCTCTGGTCAGCTCTACTGCTCTTAGCTGGACTGATAAAGAGGGTAATAAGGGAACTGTCACTTCTTTCGTTATTCCTGACCTCCCTGTTTACCTATGGGCTGGAGATATTTTGAGTCAAATAGAAGTTATTCTTGCCAGTCCCAATTCCATGGTGACTCATCAAATGCTCCGTATGAATTTTGTCCCTGGTACAGGCCTTGGGAGGCTGAGACAAGGACTGGTGGAGCCTATACAACCAATAAAAAAAATACATATGGACTTGGATATTTAAATTTTTAGTGTTGGTTCCTGACCCTCCTGTTCCCATGGAGATATAATTATTTGGGAGACTCAGACTCTTGTGTGCCTGGATCAGTGGCCCCTTACCCAAGAAAATTTGGAGGCTGCCTCCATGTTAGTGAAGGAACAGCTGTCAGCCCACCATGTAGAGCCCTCAACCTCACCATCGTACACTCCTATTTTTGTTATCAAGAAAAAATCAGGCAAGTGGCGCCTTTTACAAGATTTGTGTGCCATTAATAAAGTTATACTCCCGATGGGAGCACTACAGCCAGACATTCCCACACCAGTGGCTATTTCCAAAAACTATTGTAAAATGGTTATGGACTTAAAAGATTGCTTTTTTACCATTCCTTTGCATCCTGTGGATAGACCCTATTTTGCCTTTAGTCTTTCTTGCATTAATATTCAGGGCCCTATGCAGAGACTTCAATGGAAGGTTCTTCCCCAAGGTATGGCCAACATCCCTACTCTTTGCCAAAAATACGTTGCTCAAGAAGTAGACCCTGTGAGAGAGCGAGGGCCACAAATTTATATTTTACATTATATGGATGATTTGTTAATTGCTGCACCTAATACCCATGATCTTAATAATTGTTACTTGGACTTTTACAAAATCCTCACTACCTTGGGACTACAGATAGCTCCTAATAAGGTTCAAACACAGGACTCTTATAAAAGTTTGGGCCTTAAAATTCTACAGAAATCAGATCCAAATTTCTAAAATACAACTACGTGTGGACCATCTTCACACCCTTAAAGATTTTCAGAAATTACTGAGGCATATTCAATGGCTAATAACATATTTAAAATTATGCACTTGTGTACTTTTGACCCTTAATGATATTTTGAGAGGTAATTCCCACCCCTCCTCCCCTCAAAATCTTACTCCCAAGGCATGACAGGCATTAAACCAAGTCACAGAAGCCATTGCCCAACAATTTGTTACGCAAATTTCTTATAACCTTCCTCTGGTTCTGGTTATTTTACACACTCCTCATACACCCACAGGAATATTTTGGCAGCGAGATCCACATTTTAAAAATAAAGACTGCCCCTTGTTTTGGGTCCATTTACCCACCACATCCTCGAAGGTTATTACTGTTTATCTTGCTCAGGTAGCTTCTATTATTTTTAAAGGTCATTTGATTTCTCTACAACATTTTGGCAAAGACCCTGATAATATTTTTATTCCATATACTAAGGACCAAACCCAATTTTTACTAGAGACAAGGGATGAATGAGGTATTTCCCTATCAGGCTTTTGGGAACAATTGATCACCACCTCCCCAATGACCCCCCTTTACATTTTGTCCAGTTACATGCATTTAATTTTCCTGAAATTACTCAAAATGCTCCCATTCCTCAAGCCCTTACTGTCTTTACAGACGGTTCCTGTAATGGCCGAGCGGTCTTTGTTGTCAATAACCAGCCTACCACCTTTGATACTGTCTATCAGTCACCACAGTTTGTGGAATTGTTTGACATAACACAAGTTTTCATAACATTTTTTATAATCCTGTTAATATTTATAAAGACAGTGGCTACATTGCTCATTCTGTGCACCTGCTGGTGATTTCACCGCCCATTAAGGCTTCTAACAATGCGGCCTTTCTGTTTCACCAGCTTCAGCAGCTAATTCAGGTCAGACAACACCCATTTTTCTTAGGACACATAAGGGCACACTCTGATCTTTCCAGCCCTCTAATTCAAGGTAATGCCCAAGCTGATGCAGCAACTCGTTCCATCTTTCCAATTTTTGTTGGCTCCATTCAAAAGGCCACGGAGTTACACAATCTACACCATTTAAATTTCCAGAGCCTTTGATTACTTTGTAAAATTACCAGGCAACAGGCACGAGAAATAGTAAAAGCATGCCCTAGTTGCGCTGTCTCCCTCCCCATTCAACACTTGGGAGTTAACCCCCGAGGATTACTGCCCGATCAGTTTTGGCAAATGGATATTACTCATTTTCTTGAATTTGTAATAGCCAAATATATATACACATTTCTGTAGATACCTTCAGCGGCTTTATTTTTGCATCACCACATTCTGGAGAGGCTACCAAAGATGTCCTTTCTCATCTTGTTTCAGCCTTTTCTGTTATGGGTAAACCAATACATATTAAAACAGATATTTATCCTACATATACCATTGCCAAGTTTAAAAAGTTTTGTGCTACCTTGCAAATTTGTCATACTCCTGGAATTCCATACAACCCTCAGGGCCAAGGCATTGTGGAACTTGCCCACCTTACCTTAAAAACTTGGCTAACCCTCCTTAAGGCTTCCTCCCTTGTATTTACCACACCCAGGCATCGCCTTAACAATGAATTATTTGCCCTTATTTTTCTTACCCTAGACAATGAAGGCCATTGGGCAGCAGACAGACACTGCCATCCCTCGTCCAATTCTGTTCGCCCACCTGTTATGTGACACAATCCCCTTACAAATAAATAAAAAGGCCCAGATCCTGTCCTCATCTGGGGAGGAAGCTCAGCTAATGTTTTGGACCAAGATCAAACAGCCCCAAGATGGTTACCAGAACTCCTGGTTAAACAGGTTAATGACTTACCTCAAAACAGGGACAGAGGGACTCCTCATGAGGACAAAATTTCTTCTTTTTCAGATGCAGCCAACAATCTGCCAGCCTTGGAATAACAGTTCCTGTGGGCACAGGTACACTGGCTTAGGCACGTCTATTCACTCTTACCATCGCCTGTCTCAACAAATTATAAACTCTATCAGTAACAACTGATAAAAACTCTATCATGAACCATTAAAGATTTGCAGGACCAAATAGACTCCCTGGCAGAAGTGTTCCTTCAAAAAAGACGAGGCTTAAATTTGCTGACAGCTAACCAGGGAGGTATTTGCTTGGCCTTAGGGGAACGATGCTGCATTTATGCCAAAAATTCTGGCATAGTATGCACTAAAATTAAGCAGCTTCAAGAAGATCTAGAAAAGAGACGAAGGGAAATATTTGAAAATCCCCTCTGGACTGGGCTTAATGGATTTCTGCCCTATCTTCTTCCCCTATTAGGCCCTTTGTTGGGTTTACTTTTAATGGTGTCCCTAGGACCCTGCATTATAAACAGGCTGTTACAATTTATTAAAGAACAGATTAATATTTTGGCCTCTAAGCCCCTACAGGTGCACTATCATCGCCTGGATATGGAAGACCGTGCTGCCAACATTTAAAAGGATGTTCTACCCTCCTCATAAGCTTATTTCTTAAGGTTACATGCCCACAGATCTCGCTTTCTTATATAAAACTCTAAGTAACAGCTCTGACCAACCATCTTCTGCCCTTGCCATAAGGGTTCGTCCTCCATGGGCACCTCTGTTTGGGGGAGGACGCACCCATGGAGTGAGGACGTTAGGCCATAATAACAGAGGGTGCAGGAAGGACTGCAGGAGGATGGATCCATGGTTCCCAAAACCCAAGTCTTCTGAGTGACACGCTCTGGTGCATGGCAGTTGGCATGCTTCCCCCTCAAAGCCGTCTCCTTAAAAAACATGCCTAGGCCACCACGAAATCTCCTAGTAAACATGCTCGATCAGATCAGGAGATATTCTAAGGCCTGTTAGAGAAACAGAGCCTCTATAACCCCCTAAAACATTGGCCTGTAAGGTATGGTCAAATATTTTATATAAGAAAGGGGGAAGATGTCAGGGGCTAGAAGGAAGTTCTCCTTCAAAGAATAGCCTGACACTTACAAGAAATAGACCCCTGCGAGATTTCCATCTATCACCCTGAGACATCCTGCGGCTATCCGTCTTCCTAAAATATCCTGAGGTTATCTCACCCTGTGAAGACATCCAGCAACTGCCGATAAGAGAGCTTTCTCATCCGCAGCATATAAATACACTGTTAGAACTATAAAAGTTTTCAGCATGATCAGAACTGTTGTCTTGCTGTCTTCTCTCATCACTCTTGTCCCTTCATTCCTCCCCAACAAGGTTCAACGCCCACGTTGAAGTGTCCAGCCGGCCCGGACACCTGACACTAAACCATAACCTACTAGACTCTGACTACTAATCCTAATATGATGGAGAAAAATAATCCAAACAGAATGGAAATACAAGCAGTACAGAGGAGGCATGGTGTATAGTTGGACTTGCCTTTTGAATGATATAGGGTAGGTGTTATAAATCTAGCTAATTTTTAACTGAAATAGTTCTCCACATGTTTTTAAAGTTAACAAATATGTGAATACCTGTCTCCCTTTCTCTGTAGCCAATTAAGCACATGTATTTTTATATGCACATATAGAATCTTACCTGGTATCACACGTATATTCTTCTGAGGTGTCTGACTTGGCAAATACAAATTGTGAGAAGAGATCACTCCTCCTAAACTCTGTTGGAACTGAAAATTCAACCTATGGGTGAGCCTCCTAGTAGAACAACATTATACATAAATCGATGTTCTGTAAAATAAATATTTTTGCATCTGTGGCTGATGTACATTTCATGAAGAATTTCGATTAGCATATATATTGCTACATTTTATTGTCTGTGTGTTTTTTAATATATATATATATATATATATATATATATATATATATATATATACTCTCCAAATTTTTCCAAATATAAAATATATGTGTCTTATATACACTACCTAAATTCATTCATGTTCATAAATATATGTGTCTTATATACACTACCTAAATTCATTCATGTTCATGTATGTGGATTTATAATCAACATTTCACAAGATTATTCTCAGAAATATTCATCCACCTGAAATACAAATTTGTTTCCTATTACTGAAAACTAACTTCAGTGAATGGTGCATACAATCCTAATATTTCAACATTAACTGACCCTGTTTAACATCAATGCAAGTAGATTCCTATGGGACATGATGTGTATTTTGAAGTTCATTTTATTCAACACTGGTACAATAGAATTTCTACAGTTTACGAACATCATAGGACATATATTTCATCCATAAGTTCACAAATTTATAGGCATTTGATTCACTTTCAATCATTTACTGATTCAGAACACATGTATTCCTCCAGGTTTCTTGACTGGTCTTTTCATGAGACTTCATTTCAAACACATTATTTTTGATTTCCATAATCATTTTGAAGCAAAACTCACACACTCTTCATGATAAAACATAACCCTAATATTACCATTAGATGTATTACTGGTTGGAATGAATAATTGTATATCAATATAAGATTTTCTGTATATATTCAGATATCAATTCAATCCTTTATTTAAAGTTGGAACCAATTATATTATTTTATCACAGTATGGTCTATTCATGCATTATCTCTACATTCATAGACACAGGGTACATCTATTTGTAACCCCAATACTAATTTATTCGTCTTCAAAATGTTGCTCCCAGAAATGGTGGAAGAAATACTCATGTCACCTGATCTACGTATGCATTTATCACAGTAATATTCTGTACACAAAAAGCAGAGGTCACACTTATGATTGTACCAAAGCCTAAATGGAAAGTGAGCATGGATTACTAAAAACATTCATGTCCAGGTTGCCTAATGCTCTCAAATGTCAATCCTATTTGTGACAACATATTTGTTTCTTCCTAAGACTATATATTCAACCTCAGCCCTGTTGCAAATGTCTAATCCTATCACTAACTTTATACTTTCCCTGATTTCCTAATGTCTCTATTGATGTCTGCTTTCCTAAATATTTTCACCAGTTCACAATTTTGACTAACACTTCACATGTGCTGACATTTACATTCACTGTCTATGTGATACCCTATTGCTAAAGAACTTTTGTTACAATTCCTGTACTCACTCTTCTTCTGAAACCTACAGAATATCTTCCTAATCCTACCGACTATCCCAGTTTGAGTGGATACTCACTTCTACATTCAATCATCCAAGGTACAAGGTCCTATGCCATTGATTATTGATTTATCTGAAACATCTATGCAGAACATGTATCAAAGCTAAGTATCCCAATCAAGAGTGCAATGCCCTTGTGGGATTCCAATCTTACCTAGATTTCTGTTTTCATACTTATATTTCACCTATATATTCTTATAAATATCACAGGTTCCCAATACCATTATTCATCAAGCAGAATGATTCCTAACCCAAATCAAACCTGTTATTAAGCGAAACGATACACTGTTCCCTCAATCTAACTTTACAGAAGAGCAGGGACAGTGTTGGTCCTAAAATAGAGGAATGTAGTGAATCTTCCACCTGTTGAAAAACTCAAAGTTTCATGCAGAAGTGATCCCTGGAGAAGATATAGGCACCACTGAAGGACCTGAGAGAGCAAAAGTCAACTTCCATGGCAAACAACCTGGTCAGGATGAAAGGTTGTTACTGAATCAGCCTCTCTGTTCTTTTTTTTATTATTGGTTGTTCAAAACCTTACAAATCTTTTGACATAACATATTCATACATTAGCATACATTAGCTTCAAGTGATTTATGAACTCCCATTTTTACCCCAGATACAGATTGAAGAATCACATCAGTTACACATCCACATTTTTACATAATTCCATACTAGTAATTGTATTCTGCTACCGTTCCTATCCTCTACTATGCCCCCTCCCCTCCCCTCCCATCTTCTCTGTCCACCCCATCTACTGTAATTCATTTCTCACCTTGTTTATTTTCCGATTCCATTCACAACCTCTAATATGTAATTTAGTATAACAATGAGGGTCTCCCTCCATTTCCATGCAATTCCCCTTTTCTCTCTCTTTCCCTCCCAACCTCATGTCTCTGTTTAATGTTAATCTTTTCTTCCTGCTCTTCCTCCCTGCTCTATTCTTAGTTGCTCTCATTATATCAAAGAAGACATTTGGTATTTGTTTTTGAGGGATTGGCTAGATTCACTAAGCATAATCTGCTCTAGTGCCACCCATTAGAATATGGACTCAAACAGTCCTGTTTGGAGAGCTGGTCCTGGGTGCCTATGGTTGATATACATTCTAACTTGTGAAAGTGTCACAGGACGTAGGGGCAGCCTCCATCTCATGGGACCCTTGGAAGCAACTGTTAGGACAAAGTTGTTGCTAAGGCAGTGACCTCATTCAGTTCCTGAAGGAAGTGACCTCACCTCACTTCCTTGGTGATGGAACTCTAAGAACTTGGGATGCAGGAAGACAGGCACCCAGAGCCTGTCCCAGTCCCAGTCCCAGTGGTCTCACTTGTTTGGATATACAAAGGACAGAGTCAGTCTTTCTTGGTACCTACTGATATGAGAATGGCCAAAAGCCAGAAAAGCTCTAAAGAGGGGCCTTTCCTGAGAAAGCAGATAGTGGTTCACCAGTGGCTCCTGACATCTTCACAGAGTTGGTTAAAGAGACCAGATCTGAGACAGGACAGGCCATTTCGGGGGAACATACTATGGCCCACCAGTCAGAGGACACTCTGGATAGTCACAGACCTACTTTGGGGAAGGAGGTGCCTCTGTGGGTGTCGCTGTGTGTTTGTGGATTTGCCTCATGTTCTGAGAATAGATAGAAAAGGCGGTTTGTTTGGTTTTGAGTGAACTGTTTCTAGTAAGTCATTTGACAAGGCGAGTGTTTCTATGTCTGTGTATCCCACTGTGTCCATGGTTATAGACATTAGAAAAGATAATGCATCAATTGATGTGTCCTGTCTAGTAGAAAGCTTCCCATCATTTATTCTCCCAAATTGATGAATGGATTTTGGCTTGCCTTATCGATGGGCAACACGCGCTATCTTCCAAAGTTCGTGCGTTCTTCCTGAATTCTGGCCACTCTACAGAATAGGCTCATGGTTTTGTGTCCAATATATGTACCATTTCCAAACCCTGTTACATGGCCATGTACTGGATAGCTGAAGGGAATGGCGAGCATCAGAAAACTCAGATATCAGTGTGACCAATAAAGTCTCAGTGGAGAAACCCTGCTTTGCTTACCTATTGTTCTGTTGCCCTGAATGTCAGGAAGGTCTTTGTTTCAGGCCACCCCTTTGTGAAGCCTGAAGAAAACAGGTTTCAAATGGAAATGAATGGGCATCACCTGTGGCTCTTTGCTTAATTGCTTTGAAAAGGGATGTGTCTGAATCAGCCTCTTGGCCCTGTTTGAGGCAATGGCTTAGATTCTCACCACCTGATGTATCTTAAGAATGATCCCATGTGTGCATTCAAAACCAAAATGGCCAAAAGAGCAGTCATTGTGGATGAAGTCTCTCCCCTTCCTCTTTTAGGTTCCTGACCTCCATCAAGTGAGAATAGGGATCCTTTGGGTCAAATGATTTCTTCAAAGCCCTGCAGAAGCTAGCCGATATGTGCTTGGGTTTTATAATGACTCCAATTCACATAAAAAAATAAACCCCACAGTCAGTAGGCCTCAAATTGGAGAAGCAGAGAAGTATTAACAGCAGGCCTATTTGATCACTCCTAGTTCACAGGAAGTGTGTCCAGGCAACCCTGATTTTAGGCCATTAAGGGGCAAGGGAGATTATTTTGGAGACTGTCTTGGGTTTCGCCCCTCATGGAAACATCCAGCCAGAGGTTATGATGAGTGTCTATATGAAAGATCATGAGGGCCATGTGGGAGTGTTTTGGTTTTAATTGTGGCCATTTGTTTGGTGTTTGGAAGAGACGACTGGGTCCACCTTTACATGAACTCTGGTGTGATTCCCCTTAGAGACTGAGTTCTGGAACTGAACTCAGAGAATTATTGCCATGAATTGTGTTGGGATTTTCGGAGGCCATGCATGAGAGTCCCCCTTGAAAACTGAGATCTATGTGCAGGGTGGCTTTCAACAGAGCACTGGGAATCACAGCCAAGATATCACGTGATTTTATTCTGAAAGACTTGTCAGCCATATTTGAGAGTCGAAACACACATGGACCTCATTGTAGACCTCAATGGGACTGGCTTCATGTGACCATTTGGCCACTTTTTGAGAAGCCTTGCCTGTGAGAATTCTCCAAAGCTTTCATTGAAATGTGCTTCCTCTACATTTAATGGTTCTGGAGTGAATTTTAACCCACAGTGCCTCCAACATCATCATTGAAAAATGGCTACAAAAATACCATAAAATTTTTGAAATTCCCATGACCAGGTGGCAATGGAGGACCTTTGGATGTCCTGTTGCTGATCATGAGTATAACGGACTTTGCTTTGATTGACTCGGTTTCATGAAAATCGTGTAGAACAGAGATGCCAATAAGTTGGAGCCTGCTGAGTAGTGGGCCTAGAGCCGTGGTGGTCAGGTGTGTGATAAAACATCTGTGGTGGGGCCTGTGGATCTTCCATTGGCTTCCAAATGGCTTGTGACTGACATGGTGCAGCAAGCAGTCCCTTCTATATAAAGGCATCTTGTAATACTGAGAGATTTCAGGGCAATGTTCAGAATCAAGTTGCTAGGGTCAATGGGGCAATATATGTGGGCTAGAAGTATGTTTGGTGCATTCTCCTGCAGAAACTGACCCACCACATGTGACAGAACTCCCTCCAGCACTGTGACCCACTAGAACTCCTTGTATTTTTGAATCAAATAGCAAACTCCCAGTGTAGCAGCAAGAAACACCATGAAATTTGGAGGATGACCAAATGGCTTCACAGTCCACATGGGGAGACACTTAGTCCCCAGTGGTCACAGTTTACCTACAAAGAGCAAATTCAGCACTGCTGCCTCATCTTCACTGGAAAATAAGAAACCATGTCCTCCAGGTCACATAGATGTAGACCCAGCTTTGATGGTCTCACTACAAATGAAGCTAAAGCTCCAGAAAACAACATATTTTTCAGGTGCCCAACCTCAGAGGCAGTTCTTCAAGAAGTCTTTAGGCCAGCAGAGCTCCATGTTTGTGGAGTGTTTACCCTATCCCTTAATTTTGGGAACTCCTCTACCACCTCCAGTGTTGTGAACTACTGAGCATATTCCATTCCAGATATGTATTCACAGATTTTCTAACACTTCTCCTCTAATTGTGTCTTACTTGGGGCAAAAGTAATGTCAAGCCATAGTTCTTGATGAGAGTGGGAACATTTTTGTGTAGCACATATTTGCATACACATTGGATTCATTTTCCAATTTTCCATTTGAAATACTGAATCCCTGACACTAACCCCTACCCTACTAGACTCTGACTACTAATCGTAATATCATGGAAAATAATAACCCAATCAGAATAGAAATACAAGCAGTTAAGAGGAGGCATGTTTGGTATTCTTGGACTTGCCTTTTGCATTATATAGGGTAGGAGTTATAAATCTAGTCAATTTTTTTGTTGAAATAGTTCTCCATGTGTTTTTAAAGTTAACAAACATGTGAATTTATGTCTCCCTTTCTCTGTAGCCTAGTCAGCAAATGTATTTTTATATGCATATATAGAATCCTACCTAGTATCACACGTACATTTTTGTGAGGTGGCTGACTTGGCAGATACAAATTGTGAGAAGATATCACTCCTCCTAAATGCTGTTGAAACTGAAAATTCAACCTATGGCTGAGCCTCCTATTTGAACAACATTATACATAAATCCATGTTCAGTAAAATTAATATTTTTGGATCTCTGGATGATATGTATTTCACGATAAATTTCGGTTGGCATACATAATGCTACATTGTAATGTCTCTGTGTATATATATATATATATATATATATATATATATATATACTCTCAAGATTTTTCAAAATATGAAATATATGTGCCTTATTGTGCACTCCCCAAATTCATTCATATCATGAATGTGGATTTATAATCAACTTTTCAAAAGATAATTCTCAGAAATATTCATCAACCTGAAATACATATTGGTTGCCTAGTACTGAAAACTATCTTCAGTAAATGGTGCATACAAAACCTAATATTTCGACATTGCAAGTTGGCCGCGAATAGAGTGCATCACACCCAGTGTACCACGCCACATTGCAGGTGAATAACGAGTTAGAATGACAAAAGACTATCTTGTTAGGATCTTACAGAAAAATGGGTGTGCACCGAAACCTAAAAGAATGATTTCCACCAACGAGGTCCGGTAATTGAGTCTCAAACGCGAGCCAAATATGCAACCGGAGATCTGGGCTTACTGATCCGTGCGGCCCGCCCCGTGGCTACAGACGTCGGGGCACCACCAAGAAGCGACTAGCATCCAGGGAGAAACGTTGCTGCAGATTCTGTGGAATCCTGCTGGCTGACCCCCCACTGAGCCCCAGGCGGAGTTCGGGATCTCAGTCAGGGAAGGAAGTGCTACAGTTCTATCCCCCACAACGGAAACTGCACCAAGGAAACCAACGGCAACCATCTTGGAGAGCTGAAGTAACCACCGCCACTCTCCAACAGATTGCAACAATAAAACAGTTGTGTGTTTTCCGCTCATCTCCCATACAGTAGGATATTTGCATAAAATCTTTCCTAAGCTTTCCAGGGGAGGGATTATCAGAGAGAGCCTGAATAAAGATGGGGGGGGAAACTAGAGGCACCTGACCTTCTACTCCCCCTCCCATCAGTGGTGAAAACAAAATCTATCTAGCCAGCGATGGGGAAGGGGCAAACGGAAAAAAAAAAACAATAGAGTGCTGGGGTTCCCAATAGACACAATCCACACCCAAGAAACGGCAGGCCAGAGTACAGTTTGAGCTGCCGAGGGCATTACTCAGGGGAAAACTGGTGTAGCAGGAGAAACCAGGACTAGCAGGAGAAACCAGGGGACTAGAGGCCAGGCCCGCGTGACTGGGCGCCTGGAGAACGCTCGCCCGCCGGCAACAGCCGGCCCGCTGCAGGTGCGACTGGACGGCTGGAGACCGCCTGCCCACCAGCGACCAATCACCTGCCATATGCCCGCCCTAATGGGTGGCTAGAGATCGCACAACCGCCGGTGACAGCCCACCCGCCGACTGCGTGACTGGACAGCTTGTGACCGCCTGCACACCCGCGACCAGGAGCTGAAAACAAACAGAGACAGTACAGTCCCACACCCCCATGCGAACACCCGGGCAAAGAGCCTGGGGCCCACCATAGCAGAGAGGTGACATCACTGGAGCTCGGCCGTCGGAATTCCTTCCCAGTGGAATCCACTTTAGCATGCACAGTCTACCAGCACAAAGGAGCTACAATAGAGATATATAAAACCAAAACAAATAAATAGAAGAGAGCAGAAACACAGCAATCAAACGGAGCTGGAAAGTAATGTGAACTTCATGAAAAAACAAGGGAAAAAGGTGTACAAATAATGCCGGACAACTTAATTCTACAGGAGGACCTAGAATCATCAGAAACAGGGATAGGGAAAAAACTCAATGCATCCCTAACTCAGATGGAAAGAAATATTAGAGAAGACATGAGGCAGCAAGTCCAAGCAATAAAAGAATATTTTGAAAATGAATTAAACAAACAAATTCAAATGGCAAAGAAGAAGTTTTACCAAAAGACAGAGTTCTTAAAAAAATCAAACAGTAATCCTAGGAATGCAGAAAAATATAAACCACATTAAAAACTCAAACGAGAATATTGTAAATAGACTAGATTAAGTAGAAGTCAGAAGATCAGATAATGAAGACAAAGTTTATCAACTTGAAAAGAATATAGTCAACACAGAAAAGATGCTTATATCCCATGAGCAATCTATTTAAGAGATATGGGATGTCATAAAAAAACAAATTTGAGAGTCATCAGGATAGAAGAAGGCATAGAGATTCAAACCAAAGGAATGGACAACATATTAAATGAAATAATTCTAGAAAACTTCCCAGAGATAAAAGATGGAATGGATTGCCAAATCCTTGAAGCCTACATGACCTCAAACATTCAAAACCATAATAGACCAACTCCAAGACATAGAATTATCAAGATAGCTAACATACAGAACAAGGAGAGAATATTAAAAGCTAAAAGAGAAATGAGGCAGATTACATTCTGGGGTAAACCAATTAGGTTAACGACTGATTTTTCATCACAAACTTTGAAAGCGAGTAGATCCTGGAACAATGTATTTCAAACGCTGAAAAATAATGGATTCCAACCAAGAGTACTGTATCCATCAAAATTAAGTTTGGGATTTGACAATGAAATTAGTGTCTTTCACGATAAACAAAAGCTAAAAGAATTTGCAGAAAGAACACCAGCACTGCAAAGCATTTGAGCAAAATACTAGAAGAAGAGGAATTGAAAAATAGTGCCCCAAACTAAGAGCAGGAGGTATCTCAGTAAAGGGGGAGGAAAATAACCAAAAAGTAAAAACTAGCCAAACTAAAAATAAATAAATAAATAAACATGAATGAAAGTAAAAATCATATTTCAATTGTAACCTTAAATGTTAATGGCATAAACTCACCAATCAAGAGACATAGGTTAGTAACCTGAATCAAAAAAACAAATCCTACAGTCTGCTGCCTTCAGGAGACTCATATAATAGGTAAAGACATACACAGGCTGAAAATAAAAGGTTGGGATAAATCATACCACTCACATGGCCCTCGGAAGCAAGCAGGAGTAGCCATACTCATATCAAATAAAATCAATTTCAAACCTACGTTAATAAAAAGGGATAACGAAGGACACTATGTACTGTTAAAAGGAACCATCCACCAACAAGACATAACAATTATCAATTTGTATGCACCAAACAATTGAGCTGCAACGCTCATGAAACAAACTCTCCTCAAGTTCAAGAGTCAAATAGACTACAACACAATAACTACGGGTGACTTCAACACACTGATCTCGCCATTAGAAAGATCCTCTAGACAAAAACTGAATAAAGAAACTATGGAATTCAACAGCACAATAAATAACCTAGGCTTAACCAACATATATAGAATATATCAACCATCCTCAAGTGGATACACGTTCTTCTCAGCAGCACAAGGATCCTACTCAAAGATAGTTCATATATTATGCCATAGGGCAACCCTTAGTAAATATAAAGGCTTGGAGATAATACCATGCACCATATCTGATCATATTGGAATGAAACTGAAAATAAATGATAAAAGAAGGAAGGAAAAATCCTACATCATATGGAAAAATGAACAATATTCTACTGAATGATCAATGGGTTACAGAAGACATAGAGGAGGATATAAAAAATTCTTATAGACAAATGACAATACAGACACAACATACTGGAATCTATGGGACACAATGAAAGCAGTTTTAAGAGGGAAATTCATTTCTTGGAGTTCTTTCCTCAAAAAAATAAAATAAAATAAAATAAATGAACTCACACTACACCTCAAAAACCTAGAAAAAGAAAAGAAAAACAACAGCAAATGTAGTAGAAGACAAGAAATAATTAAAATTAGAGCAGAAATCAACGAAATTGAAACAAAAAAAAAACATTGAAAAAATTGATAAAACTAAAAGTTGGTTCTTTGAAAACATAAATAAGATCGACAGGCCCTTAGCCATGCTAACAAAGAGAAGAAGAATGAGAACTCAAATTACTAACATACGGCATGAAAAAGGGATTATCACAACAGACACTACAGAAATACAGAAGATAATTAGAAAGTATTTTGAAACCCTATATTCAAATGAAATAGAAGATAGTGAAGATATCAATAAATTTCTTAAGTCATACGATGTGCCAAGATTGAGTCAGGAAGACACACACAATTTAAACAGACCAATAACAAAGGAAGAAATACAAGAAGCCATCAAAAGACTACGAACCAAAAAAAGCCCTGGAGCGGATGGGTATAGAGCGGAGCTCTACAAAACCTTAATAGAAGAATTAATACCAATACTTTTCAAGCTATTTCAAGAAATAGAAAATGAAGGTGCTCTTTCAAATTCATTCTATGAGGCCAAAATCACCCTGATCCCGAAACCAGACAAAAACACTTCAAAGAAAGAAAACTACAGACCAATATCTCTAATAAACTAGGATGCAAAAATTCTCAATAAAATCCTGGTGAATGTAATACAAAAGCATATCAAAAAATTGTGCACCATGATCAAGTAGGATTCATCCCAGGGATGCAAGGCTAGTTCAATATACGGAAATCCATAAATGCTATTCACCACATCAATAGACTTAAAGACAAGAACCATATGATCATCTTGATAGATGCAGAAAAAACATTCGACAAAGTTCAGCCTCCCTTTATGTTCAAAACACTAGAAAAACTAGGGATAACAGGAACTTACCTCAACATTGTAAAAGCTATATATGCTAAACCTCAGGCTAGCATCATCGTAAATGGAGAAAAACTGAAGGCATTCCCTCTAAAATCTGGAACAAGACAGGGATGCCCTCTATCACCACTTCTATTCGATTTAGTTCTTGAAATACTAGCCAGAGCAATTAGACAGACAAAAGAAATTAAAGACATGAAAATAGGAAAAGAAGAACTTAAATTATCGCTATTTGCAGATGACATGATAATATATTTAACAGACTCAAAAGGGTCTACAAACAACTGCTAGAGTTAATAAATGAATTCAGCAAAGTGGCAAGATATAAAGTCAACACGCATTAATCAAAGGCATTCCTGTATATCAGCAGAAAAACTTCTGAAATGGAAATGAGGAAAACCACTCCATTCACTATATCCACAAAGAATATAAGATACTTGGGAATCATCCTAACGAAAGAGGTGAAAGATTTATATAATGAAAACTACAGAACCCTAAAGAGAGAGATAGAAAAAGATCTTAGAAGATGGAAAAATGTACTTTGTTCATGGATAGGCAGAACTAACATCATCAAAATGTTGATATTACCCAAAGTTCTCTACAGGTTTAAATCGGTGCCAATAAAAATCCCAACGGCATTTATTGTAGAAATGATAAAGCAATCATGAAATTCATATGGAAAAACAAAAGACCCTGAATACCAAAAGCAATTCTAAGCAGGAAGTGTGAATCTGGAGGTATAGCGATACAAGAGTTCAAACTGTACTACAAAGCAATAGTAATAAAAACATCGTGGTACTGGTACCAAAACAGGCAGCTGGACCAATGGTATAGAATAGAGGACACAGAAACCAATCCACAAAATTACAACTTTCTTATATTTGATAAAGGGGCTAAAAACATGCAATGGAGGAAAGATAGCATCTTCAACAAATGGTGCTGGGAAAATTGGAAATCCATATGCAACAAAATGAAACTGAATCCCTTTCTCTCACCATGCACAAAAGTTAACTCAAAATCGATCCAGGAGCTAGATATCAAATCAGAGACACTGCGTCTAAAAGAAGAAAAAGTTGGCTATGATCTACATACTGTGGGGTCGGGCTCCACATTCTTTAATAGGATGCCCATAGCCAAAGAGTTAATAACAAGAATAAACAAATGGGACTCACTTAAACTAATTTTTTTTTTTCGCAAGAGAAACAATAAGAGAGGTAAATAGAGAGCCTACATCCTGGGAACAAATTTTTACCCCTCACACTTCAGATAGAGCCCTAATATCCAGAATATACAAAGAACTCAAAAAAATTAAACAATAAGATAACAAATAACCCAATCAACAAATGGGCCAAGGACCTGAACAGACACTTCACAGAGGAGGACATTCAATCAATGAACAAGTACATGAAAAAATGCTCACTATCTCTAGCAGTCAGAGAAATGCAAATCAAAACCACCCTATGATACCATCTCACTCCAGTAAGATCGGCAGCCATTATGAAGTCAAACAAAATAAGTGTTGGTGAGAATGTGGGGAAAAGGGTACACTTGTACACTGCTGGTGGGACTGCAAATTGGTGAGGCCAATTTGGAAAGTACTATGGTGATACCTGGGAAAGCTGGGAATGGATCCACCATTTGACCCAGCTATCACCCTTCTCGGACTATTTCCTGAGGATCTTAAAAGAGCGTACTGTAGAGATACTGCCACATCAATGATCATAGCTGCACAATTCACAATAGCTAGACTGTGGAACCAACCTAGATGCCCTTCAATAAATGAATGGATAAAAAAATGTGGCTTTTATACAAAATGGAGTATTACTCTTCATTAAAAAATGACAAAATCATAGAATTTGCATGGAAATGGATGGCATTAGAGCAGATTATGCTAGGCGAAACTAGCCAATCCTTAAAAAAACAAATGCCAAATGTCTTCTTTGATATTAAAAGAGCAACTAAGAACAGAACATCGAGGAAGAGCATGAGGAAAAGTTTATCATTAAACAAAGACGAGTTGGGGGAGAGAAAGGGAGAGAGAAGGGAAAGCATATGGAAATAGTAGGAGACCCTCAATGTTACACAAAATTACATATAAGAGGATTTGAGGGGAAATTGGGGGGAAACAATGGAGAGAATTGAACAACAGCAGATGAGGTAGAGAGGGAAGATGGGAGGGGAGGGGAGGGGGGATAGTGGGGGATAGGAAAGGTCGCAGAATACAACAGTCACTAATATGCTATTATTCAAAAATGTGAATGTGTAACCAATGTGATTCTGAAATTCATATTTGTGGAAAAAATGGGAGTTCATAACCCATTTGAGTCAAATGTATCAAAGATGATATATCATGAGCTTTGTAATGTTTGGAACAACCAATAGAAATAAATAAATAAATAATGGTTTAAAATTGAGTGGGAAGAAATCAGCTAAAAATGGGTTGAGATGCATTCATTTTGCTAAGCAGAAACTTTGTTTCGTTTAGTTGTAACTATCACAAATTTATTTTAGCAGGAAATTGGCTTTTGAAAATGCACATAAATTGAGATTAAAGGATAATTCACCTACCTTCATGAAAAATTCATAGCATTTTCTATATTTTTCATATTTAATTATTTTCGTGAATATTTTGTCATGGACCAGGTCTAGTCTTAGGCTATTCTTCCAGAATACTACCTCATCTGACAAATTCGTACAATGTGTTGGATTGTTGTTTTCACCTTTTATTTAATAGTTTCTAGCTGATAATGTGTATTTTCTTTATCTTTATTTGCACATATATACCCAACAATATCTTTGCATTTTATGTTTTACTGGGGAATAGACTCATCAAAAGCTCTTTGTTATATATATCAACAATCAGACATTTAGAGCACACAATTATTCTTAATTTTGCATGAAAATATCTTTGTACTATTTTCTTATACAGATTTAGAATTATTAATAATGTCCCTACTGTAATAAGTAATTACTTACAAGAAGAATTAAACAATTGACTTTATATCAATTATGAATATGAAGAGTACTAAAATAAGCATTTGGCAATTAATACACAATTGATAGAAATTGAAATCACAAGAAAGCCTTTAAAATGTCAGTGCATATGGTCCTTAAATAATAGGTTATTCAAAAAACTTTTTCTAATTCATAAGATTTAATATGCCGTATTATAGCTTAATGTGATATAAAACTTTAAATTATCAGTATTGATAAAAAGAATGATACCTGTTTATTTAAATATGTTTATTTGATTTTCACTGTAAGATGTTAATTCTGGAAGGCTTGAGAATTAAGAAAGTTTTGGTCTATATTATTTTTAACAGGCTAATCAAAGTACTTTTAAATGTATATGTATGTATATATATATAATATGTAATGCATATGCATGAATATAGATACATATGTATAAAAATTTATTTTAATATATCTATCAGGTGATTATAATTATTAAATTTTCTCAAGAAAAGAACAATGACTATAAAAAACAGCCTTAAATTTAAATTTCATAGCATACTGCTGTTTGTAATGACATGAGAGAAAAACAGATATGAAAGGAAAACGAAAAAGCAAGAGAGAGAAGGGGGGAAATGAGGAAGAAAGTGAGTAAAGATGAGGGAGAGGCATGTTCGATGTAAAGATAAAAGTGGAGGGGCTGGGTTTGTGGTTCAGTGGTAACATGCTTTTCTAGCATGTGTGGGACACTGGGTTCTATTCTAAGCACCACATACAAATAAACAAAATGAAGGTCAATCACAACTGAAAAAATTAAAAATAAAAAAGTAGAAATATTACCAAAACTCCAAGCTTTTATGAATGTTAAATTAAAAAAATTATGTTACATAGCCTTATGTAATTTCTAGACTATCCAAAAGAGTCATTAAATGTTAGATTATTAGTGTGATAACTAAAAATCCATTGCTCTTTCCTCAACATTCTGTGGCATGCTAGTGGTAAAATAAATTCTATTATAACACCAAAAAAAAAATCTAATATTTCTATAGTAACTGACCCAGTTTAATATCAAGGCTAGTAGATTCCTATGGGACATGATGTGTATTTTGACATTCATTTTTATTCAACACTGGAACATTACTATTTCTTCAGTTTATGCACATCATAGGATATATATTTCATCCACAAGTTCGCTAATTTATACGCATTTGTTTCACTTTCAGTCACTTCCTGCTTCAGAACACATGTATTTCTCTATGTTTCTTGACTGCTCTTTTCATGAGACTTTTTTCCGAACTCATTATTTTCGATTTCCATTATCACATTTGAAGCAAAACTCACACACCCGTCATGATAAACAAAACCCTAATATTACCATTAGATGTACAACTAGCTGGAATGAATGATTGTATATCAATATAAGATTTCTTACTTAGTTTCAGATATCAATTAAATCCATTATTTAAAGTGGAACCAGTTATATTATTTATTCACAGTATGGTCTTTTCATGCATTATCTCTATATTCATAGACACAGGATACACCTCTTTGTAAACCCAATACTAATTTATACGTCTTCAAAATATTGCTCCCAGAAATGGTGGAAGAAATGCACATGTCACCTGATTTACATATACATTTTATCACAGTAATATTCTGGACACAAAACGCAAAGGTGACACTTATGATTTTACCAAACCTAAATGGAAAGTGAACATGGATTACTAAAAACTTCCATGTCCAGTTTGCCTAATGCTCTCAAATGTGAATCCTATTCTTGACTACATATTTGTTTCTTCCTAAGATTATATATTCAACCTCAAGCCCGTTGAAAATGTCTAATCTTATCACTCACTTTTTCATTTGCCTGATTTCCTAATGTCTCTATTGATATCTGCTTTCCTACATATTTTCCCCAGATTATCATTGTGACTGACTCTTCACATGTGCTCACATTTACATTCAATCTCTACCAGAAACCCTATTGCAAAAGAACTTTTGGTCCAAATCCTATACTCACTCTTAGTTCTAAACCTACAGACTACCTTTCTAATAATACCGACAATCCCTTTTTGACTAGAAGTTCTCTTTGACATTCCATCATTAAAGGTACAAAGTCCTATGCCATTGAACATTGATTTATCTGAGACATTTCTGCAGAACATAATTCAAAGCTAAGTATCCCAATCAAGGGCCCAATGCCCTTCTGGGCTTCAAATCTTACCTAGATTTCTGTTTTCATTCTTATATTTCACTTTTACATTCTTGTAAATATTACAGGTTCCCAATACCATTATTCATGCCGTAGAATGTTTCTTAACCCAAATTGAACTTTTATTAACCGTAACCATACACTCTTCCTTGAATCAAACTTTACAGAAGAGCAGGGACAGAGTTGCTTTTACAATACAGGAATGTAGGGGTTCTTAAACCTGTTGAGATCCTCAAAGGTCCATGCAGAAATGATCCCTGGAGAAGACGTAGGCAGCTATGAAGGAGTTGAGAGAGCAAAAGTCATCTTGCATGGCAAACCCCCTTGTCAGGATGAAGGGATGTGTCTGAATCAGTCTCTCTATCTAAATGTAGAGAAGATGGACTAAACCAGTCCTGTGTGGGGAGATGTTCCCAGGCGCCTATGTTTGTTATACCATTCTATCTTGTGAAATTGTCACCGAAAGTAGGGCCAGCCTCTATCTCATGGGACCCTTGGAAGCAAATGTTAAATCAAAGTGATTGCCAAGGTAGTGACCTCATACATTTCCTGAAGAAAGTGACCTACCTCACTTCCTTGGTGATGTAACTCTCTGAACTTGGGATCCAAGATGCCAGGCTGCCAGAGCCAGTCCCAGTCCCAATCCCAGTGGGCTCACTTGTTTGGATGTACCAAGGACAGAGTCAGTATTTCTTGGTATCTACTGATGTGAGGATTGCCAAATGCCAGGACAGATCTGAAGAGGGGCCTTTCCTGAGAAAGCAGGTAGTGGCTCACCGCTGGCTCCTGAGAACTTCACAGAGTTTGCAAAGGAGACAGATCTGAGACAGGACAGGACATTTCATTGGAACATAATATGGCCCAACAGACAGAGGACACTCCAGATAGTCAGAGACCTACTTGCGGGAAGGAGATGCCTTTGTGAGTGTGAGTGTCAGTTTGTGGTTTTGTCTCATGTTCTGAGAATAGGTAGAAAAGACACTTTGTTTGGTTTGGAATGGACTGTTTCTAGTAAGTCTTTTGACAAGGTGAGTGATTCTATGCCTGTGTATCCCACTGTGTCCGTGGTTGTAGACATTAGAAAAGAGAATGCATCAATGGATATGTCCTGTCTCGTAGAAAGCTTCCCAGCATTCATCCTGCCCAATTAATGAATGAACTGCAGCTTGCCTTATGGAGGGACAACACCTACTATCTTCCTAAGTTACTGTTTTCTTCCTGAATACTGGCAACTCTGCAGAATAGGCTCATGGTTTTGTGTCCAAGATATGTACCACCTCCAAGCTCTGTTACATGGCCATGTACTGGATGGCGGTAAGGAATGGCGAGAATCTCAGAAAACTCAGATATCAGTGTGACCAGGAAATTCTCAGTGGAGAAACCCTGCTTTGGGCCATTCTCTTACCTTTGTTTCTGTTGCCCTGAATGTCTGGAAGGTCTTTGCCTCAGGCCACCCCTTTGTGAAGCCTGAAGAAAACAGTTTTCAAATGAAAATGAATGGTCATCACCTGTGGCTCTTTGCTTAGTTTCTTTGGAAATGGATGTGTCTTAATCAGCCTCCTGGACCTGTGTGAGGTTGTGGCTTAGATTCTCAGCACCTGATGGATCTAAAGAAAGATCCCATGTGTGCATCCAAACCAAAATGGCAAAAAGATCAGTTATGGTGGATGAAGTGTCTTGCTTTCCTTTGTTATGTTCCTGACCTACATCAAGTGAGAATAGGGATCATTTGGTTCAAATGAAATCTTCAAAGCCCTAAATAAGTGCTTGGGTTTTCTCATTATTCCAAATCACATAAAGAATCTATACCTGACAGGCAGTAGGCTTCAAAATGGAGAAGCAGAGCAGTATTAACTGCAGTCCTATTTTATCACTCCTGGTTCAAATGCAGGGTGTCCAGGCCCCCATGACTTTAGGCAAATGAGGGGTAAGAGAGCTTATTTTGGACACTAACACATACCCCACTAGACTCTGACTATTAATCCTAACATGATGGAGAATCATAACCAAAACAGAATAGAAATACAAGCAGTTCAGAGGAGTCATGTTGTATAATTGGACTTGCCTTTTGCATTATATAGGGTAGGAATTATAAATCTACTCAATTTTTAATTAAAACATTTCTCCATGTGTTTTTAAAGTTAACAAATATGTGAATTCCTCTCTCCCTTTCTCTGTGGCCTATTCAGCACATGTGTTTTTATATGCACATATAGAATCCTACCTGGTATCACATGTATATACTTGAGAGGTTGCTGACTTGGCAGATGCAAATTGTGAGAAGAGATCACTCCTCTTAATGCTGTTGGAACTGAAAATTCAAACTATTGGTGACCTTTCTAGCTGAACAAAATTATATATAAATCCATGTTCAGTAAAAAGTATATTTTGGGATGTGTGGATTATATATATTTCATAATAAATTTCAATTGGCATATATATTGCTACTTTTTAATGTCTGTGTGAGTGTGTGTGTGTGTATATATATAGGCATATGTATATATATGTATCTATATATATCTAAATATCTATATATCTATCTAAATATCTATATATCTATATATCTATCTATATCTATATCTATATCTATATCTATATATATATATATACACACTCTCCAGATTTTTGAAAATATGAAATATATGTGTCTTATTATACACTCCCAAAATTTATTCATGTTCATGTATGTGGATTTATTATCAACTTTTCACAAGATTATTCTCAGAAATATTCATCCACCTGAAATACATATTTGTTTCCTAGTACTGAAAACTAACTTCAGTGAATGATGCATACAAATCCTAATATTTCTACAGTTACTGACCAAGTTTAACATCAATGCAAGTAGATTTCTATGGGACATGATATGTATTTTGACGTTCATTTGTATTCAACACTGGTACATTACTATTTCTTCAGTTAATGCACATCATGGGATATATATTTCATCCACAAGTTCGCTAATTTATATCAATTTGTTTCACTTTCAATTACTTCCTGCTTCAGAACACATGTATTCCTCCATGTTTCTTGACTAGTCTCTTCATGAGACTTCTTTACAAACACATTATTTTCCATTTCCATAATTACTTTTGAAGCAAAACTCACACACCCTTAATGACAAACCATAACCCTCATATTACCATTAGATGTATAACTGATAGGAATGAATGACTGTGTATCAATATAAGATTTCTTATATTTTTTAAGATATCAATTTAATCCATTATTTAAAGTGGAATCAGTTATATTATTTATTCACAGTATCATCTATTCATGCATTATCTCTATATTCATAGACACAGGGTACACCTCTTTGTACCCGCAATACTAATTTATACATCTTCAAAATATTGCTCCCTGAAATGGTGGAAAAAATACTTATGTCACCTGATCTACGTATACATTTTATCACAGTACTATTTTGGATACAAAATGCAAAGATCACACATATGTTTGTACAAAAGCCTAAATTGAATGGGAGCATGGATTACTAAAAACATTGATGTCTAGGTTGCCTAATTCTCTCAAATGTCCATCCTATTGGTGACTACATATTTGTTTCTTCGAAGATTATATAGTCAACATCAACCCTGTTAAAATGTCTAATCCTATCACTCACTTTATACTTTGCCTGATTTCCTACTGTCTCTATTGATGTTTCCTTTCCTACATATTTTCCCCAGTTTACCTATGTGACTGACTCTTCACATGTGCTGACATTGACATTCATTCTATTACCGAAACCCTATTGATAAAGAACTTTTGGTCCATATCCTGTACTCACACTTATTGCAAAACCTACCGACTATCTTCCTAATCCTATGGACTATCCCTGTTTGAGTGGATGTTCTTTTCTACAATCTATCATCTAAGGTACAAGGTCCTATGTCATTGATAATCAATTTATCTGAGACATCACTGCAGAACGTAATTCAAAGCTAAGTATCCAAATCAAAGGCCCAATGCCAATATGGACTTTAAATCTTACTACATTTCTGTTTTCATACATATTCTTCAACTCTATGTTCTTATATATATCACAGATTCCCAATACCATTATTCATCCAGCAAAATGATTCCTAACCCAAAACAAACATGTAATTAACCCTAACCATAAACTGTTCCCTCAATCTACATTTACAAAAGAGCAGGTGCAGAGTTGGTCTTACAATACAGGAAAGTAGGGGATTGTCCACCTGCTGAGAACCTCAAAGGTCCATGCAGAATTGATCCCTGGAGAAGATGTAGGCAGGTATGAAGGTACTGAGAGATCAAAAGTCATCTTCCATGCAAACAACCTGGTCAGGATGAAGGCTTTTGTCTGAATCAGCCTCTCTCTTCTTAATCTAGAGAAGATGGACCAAATGAGGCCTGTGTGGAGAGCTGTTCCCAGGTGCCTATGGTTGATATACCATTTCAACTTGTGAAAGTGTCACAGAAATACGGTCAGCCTACATGTCATGGGACACTTGGATGCATGTGTTAGGACAAACTGGTTGCCAAGGCAGTAACCTCATTCAGTTCCTGAAAGAAGTTACCTCACCTCACGTTTTTGTTCATGGCACTTTCTGAACTTGGGATCCAGGAAGCCAGGCACCTAGAGCCTGTCTCAGTCCCAGACCTAGTGGTCTCACTTGTTTGATATAACAAGGACAGAGTCAGTCTTTCTTGGTATCTACTGATGTGAGAATGGACAAATGACAGGAAAGCCCTTAAGAGGGGCCTTTCCTGAGAAAGAAGGCAGTGGCTAACTGCTGGCTCCTGACAACTTCACAGAATTGGCCATGGACACCAGATGTGAGATAGGAGAGGCCATTTCGGGGGAACATAGTATGGCCTACCAGTCAGAGGACACTCCGGATAGTCACAAATCTACTTGGAGGAAGGAGGTGCTTATCTGGCTGGGGGTGTGGGTTTGTGGTTTTTTTCTCATGCTCTGAGAATATGTCTGAAAGGCGGTTTGTTTGGTTTGGAGTAAAGTGTTTCCAGAAAGTCGTATGAAAAGGCGAGTGTTTCTATGTCTGTGTATCTCACTGTGTCAGTGGTTGTAGACATTAGCAAAGAGAATGCATCAATGGATGAGTCTTGTCTAGTAGAAAGCTTCCCAGCATTCATCCTTCCCAATTTATGAGTGGACTGCGGCTTGCCTTATGGATCGGCAACACCTGCTATCTTCCTAAGTTACTGTTTGCTTCCTGAATTCTGGCCACTCTCCAGAATAGGCTCATGGTTTTGTGTCCAAGATATGTACCACCTCCAAGCTCTGTGACACGGCCATGTATTGGTTAAATGAAGGGCATGGCGAGCATCTCAGAAAACTCAGATATCAGTGTGACCAGTAAAGACTCAGTGGAGAAACCATGCTTTGGGCCTTTTCCTTACCTAATGTTCTGTTGCCCTGAATGTCAGGAAAGTCTTTGCCTCAGGCCACCCTTTTTGAAGCCTGAAGAAAAGTTTTCAACTGCAAATGAAGGGGCATCAACTGTGGCTCTTTGCTTAATTGCTTTGGAAAGGGATATGTCTTAATCAGCCTCTTGGCCTTGTGTAATTCTGTGGCTTAGATTCTCTGCACCTGATGGATCTAAAGAGAGATCCCATGTATGCATCCAAAAGCAAAATGTCCAAAAGAGCAATCATTGTGGATGAAGTCTCTCTCTTTCCGTGGTAAGGTTCCTGACCTCCATTAAGTGAGAATAGGCCTCCTTTGGGTCAAATAAGTTCTTCAAAGCCCTGCAGATTCTAGCCCATAGGTGATTGGGTTTTCTCATGACTCCAATTCACATGAAGAATCTAAATCCCACCATCAGTAGGCCTCAAATTTAAGAAGCAGAGCAAAATAAACGGCAGGCCTATTTGATCACTCTTAGTTCACAGGAAGGGTGTCCAGGCCACCCTGACTTTAGGCAAATGAGGGGCAAGGAAGCTTATTTTGGACACTGTCTTGGGCTGCACCCCTCACGGAAACCTCCAGCCATAGGTTATGATGAGTGTCTGTATGGAAGAAAATGAGGGCCATGTGGGAGTGTTTTGGTTTTAATTGTAGTCATTTTTGTGGCAGTTAGTAGAGATTACATGGTCCACCTTGGCTTGAACTTTGGTGGGATTCTGCATAAAGACTGAGTTCTCGTACTGAACTCAGAGAAGTATTGCCATGAATAGTGTTGGAATTTTAGGAGGCCACGCATGAGAGTCGCCCTTGGAAACTGAGATCTAGGCCCAGGGTAGTTATTCACAGAGCACTGAAAATCTCAGCCAGGATATCACATGATTTTGTTTGAAAAACTTGGCAACCATTGTTGAGAGTCAAAACACACATGGACCTCACATTGTAGACCTCAATGTTCCTGGATTCATGTGACCTTTTGGCCACTCTTTGGGAAGTCTTTCCTGTGAGAGATCTCCAGATATTTCATTGAAATGAGCTTCCTCACCATTTAATAGTTCCAGAATGCCTCCAACTTCATCCTTGAAAAATGGCTAGGTCAATATATCATGAAATTTTTAAAATTCCCATGACAAGTTGGCACTGGAGATTCTTTGGATATCCTGTGGCCGATCATAAGAATAACAGTCAGTGCCTTGATTGACTGGTTTTCATAAAAATTGTGCAGAACAGTGATGCCAGGAAGTTGGAGGCTGCTGAGGAGTGGGCCTAGAGCATTGGTGGGCAGGTGTGTGATAAAACATCTGCGGTGTGGTCATGTGGATCTGCCTTTGGCTTCCAAATGGCTTGTGACTGATGTGGTGCAGCCAGCAGTCCCTTCAATGTAAAGGCATCTTGTTATATGCAGAGGTTTTAGGGAAATATTTAGAATCAGGTTGCTATGGTCAAGGGGGCAACTATGTGGGATATAAGCCTGTTAGGTGCATTCTCCTGCAGACCCTGACCCACCACACGTGATAGAACCCCCTCACGCACAGAGTAACAGTTGAATTCTTTGTATTTCGTGAAGCAAATACCAAAATCCCAGTGCAGCAGCAAGAAACACCACGAAAAGTGGAGAATGACCAAATAGCTTCACAGGCCCATGTGGATACACTTAGCCCCTCGTGTCCACAGTTTACCTACAAAGAGAGTATTCAGCACTGCTGACTCATGTTCAGGGAAAATAAGAAACCATGTCCTCCAGGTCACATAGATGAAGACGCTGATTTGATGGTCTCACTACAAATGAAGCTGAAGCTCCCGACAACAACATATATTTCAAGTGCCCACCCTCAGAGGCAGTTTCTCAAGAAGTCTTTATGCCAGCAGAGCTCCATGTTTTTGGAATGATTACACTGTCCCTTACTTTTGGAATCTCCTCTACCTCCTCCAAGGTTGTGAACTCCTGAGCATATTCCATTCCAAATATTTATTCACAGATTTTCTAACTCTTCTCTTCTAATTGTGTCTTACTCTGCACGATTGTAATGTCAAGGCATTGTTCTGGATGAGAGTGGGAAGATTTTTCTGTACCACATATTTACATACACATTGGATTCATTTTCCAATTTTCCTTTCAAAATACTGAATACCACTAACACTTACCCTACTAGACTCTGACAACTAATCCTAATAAGATGGAGAAAAATAAACCAAAAAAATAGAAATATAAGCAGTTCAGAGAAGGCATGGTGTATAGTGGAATTGCCTTTTGCATTATTTAGGGTAGGAGTTATAAATCTAGTCAATTATTTGTTAAAATATTTCTCCATGTGTTTTAAAGTTAACAAATATGTGAATTCCTGTTTCCCTGTCTCTGTAGTCTATTCAGCACATGTATTTTTACATGAAATTATAGAATCTTACCTGATACCACACGTACATTTTTGTGAAGTGGCTGACTTGGCAGATACAAATTTAAAGAGATCACTCCTCCTAAACGCTTTAGAACTGAAAATTCAACCTATGCGTGAGCTTCCTAGTTTAACAACATTATACATAAATCCATGTTAAATAAAATAAATATTTTTGGATCTCTGGATGATATAAATTTCATGGTGAATTTCATATAGCATATATTATGCTATTTTTAATGTCTGTGTGTGTTTGTGTGTGTGTGTGTATATATATATATATATATATATATATATATATATATATATATATATATATATTCTCCAGATTTTTCAAAATATGAAATATGTGTCTTATTATACACTCCCTTAACTCATTCATATTCAAGTATGTGGATTTATAATCAAATTTTCTCAAGAGTTTTCTCAAAATATTCATTCTCCTGATATACATATTTGTTTCTTAGTACTGAAAACTAACTTTAGTGAATGGTGCATACAAATCCTAATATTTCTACAGTAACTGACCTAGTTTAACATCAACGCAAGTAGATTCCTATGGGACATGATATGTATTTGGATGTTCATTTTATTCAACACTGGTACATTACTATTTCTTCAATTTATTCACATCATGGGATATATATTTCATCCACAAGTTCGCAAGTTTATAGGCATTTGTTTCACTTTCAATCATTTTCTTCTTCAGATCACATGTATTCCTCCATGTTTCTTGACTGGTCTTTTTATGAGACTTCTTTCCAAACACATTAATTTAGATTTCTATGATCACTTTTGAAGCAATACTCACACACCTTTCATGGTAATCATAACCCTAATATTACATATAGATGTATTACTGGTTGGAATGAATGATATTATATCAATACAAGATTTCTTATAATACTTCATATATTAATTCAATCCATTATTTAAAGTGGGAACAGTTAAATTATTTATTCAAAATGTGGTCTATTCATGCATTATGTCTATATTCATGGACACAGGGTACACCTCTTTTACCCCCAATAGTAATTTATAGGTCTTGAAAACATTACTTCCAGAAATGCTTGAAGAAATGCTCATGTCATCTGATCCACATATACATTCTATGACAGTAATATTCTGGACAAATAATGCAAAGGTCACACTTATGATTGTACCAAAGCCTAAAATGAAAGTGAACATGGTTTACTAAAAGCATCCATGTCCAGGTTTCCTAATGCTCTCAAATGTCAATCCTAATGGTCACTGCATATTTGTTTCTTCTTAAGATTATATATTCAAACTCAACAGTGTTCAAAATGTCTAATCCTATCACTCACTTTATACTTTGCCTGATTTTGTAAAGTCTCTATTATTATCTGCTTTTCTACATATTTTTCAAAGTTCATAATTGTGACTGAATTTTCATATGTGCTGACATTTACATTCAGTCTCTAACTGAAACCCTATTGCTAAAGAAATTTCCGTCCAAATCCTGTACTCACTCTTCTTCCTAAACCTACCGACTATCTACCTAATCGTACCGACTATCCCTTTTTGACTGGATGTTCTCTTCCTCATTCAATCATCCAATGTACAAGGTCCTATGCCATTGTAAATGGATTTATCTGAGACATCTGTGCAGAACCTAATTCAACACTACGTATCCCAATCAAGGGCCTAATGCCCTTCTGGGCTTCAAATCCTAGATTTCTGTTTTCATACATATATTTTACCAATATAATTTAATAAATATCGCAGGTTCCCAATACCATTATCCATCGTGCAGAATGATTCCTAACCGAAATCGAACGTGTTATTACCCTAACCATCATCGCCTGGAGGTCATTCCTCAAAAAAAGGAAAAACCAACAAATAAATGAGCTCACACTTCATCTCAAAGCCCTAGAAAAAGATGAACAAAACAACAGCAAATGCAGCAGAAGGCAAGAAATAATTAAAATCAGAGCGGAAATCAACAAAATTGAAACAAAAGAAACTATTGAAAAAATCAACAAAACTAAAAGTTGGTTCTTCAAAAAAATAAACAAGATTGACAGACCCTTAGCCATACTAACGAAGAGGATAGAGAACTCAAATTACTAACATACAGGATGAAAAAGGCAATATCACAACAGATGCTACAGAAATTCAGAAGACAATTAGAAATTATTTTGAAAAACTATATTCCAATAAAATAGAAGATAGTGAAGACATCGATAAATTTCTTAATACATATGATTTGCCCAGACTGAGTCAGGAGGATACACACAATTTGAACTGACCAATACCAATGGATGAAATTGAAGAAGCAATCAAGAGACTACCCACCAAGAAAAGCCCGGGACTGGATGGGTATACAGCGGAGTTTTACAAAACTTTTAAAGAAGAATTAATACCAATACTTTTCAAGTTATTTCAGAAAATAGAAAAAGAGGGAGCTCTTCCAAATTCATTCTATGAGGCCAACATCACGTTGATTCTGAAACCAGACAAAGACACATCAAAAAAGAAAACTTCAGAACAATAACCCTGATGAACCTAGATGCAAAAATCCTCAATAAAATTCTGGCGAATCGGATACAAAGGCACATCAAAAAAATTGTGCTCCATGATCAAGTAGGATTCATCCCTGGGATGCAAGGATGGTTCAATATACGGAAATCAATAAATGTTATTCACCACATCAATAGACTTAAAGATAAGAACCATATGACCATCTCGATAGATGAAGAAAAAGCATTCGACAAGTACAGCATCCCTTGATGTTCGAAACATTAGAAAAACTAGGGATAACAGGAAATTACCTTGACATTGTAAAAGCTATCTATGCTAAGCATCAGGCTAGCATCATTCTGAATGGTGAAAAATTGAAGGCATTCCCTCTAAAATCTGGAACAAGACAGGGATGCCCTCTATCACCACTTCTATTCAATATAGTTCTCGAAACACTGGCCAGAGCAATTAGACAGACGAAAGAAATTAAAGGCATAAAAATTGGAAAAGAAGAACTTAAATTATCATTATTTGCGGATGACATGATTTTATACATAGAAGACCAAAAAGGGTCTACAAAAAAACTACTAGAACTAATAAATGAATTCAGCAAAGTAGCAGGATATAAAATCAACACGCATAAATGAAAGGCATTCTTGTATATCAGCAACAAAACTTCTGAAATGGAAATGAGGAAAACCACTCCATTCACAATATCCTCAAAAAAAATAAAATACTTGGGAATCAACCTAACAAAAGAAGTGAAAGATTTATACAATGAAAACTACAGAACCCTAAAGAGAGAAGTAGAAGAAGATCTTAGAAGATGGAAAAATATACCCTGTTCATGGATAGGCAGAACTAACATCATCAAAATGGCGATATTACCAAAAGTTCTATATAGGTTTAATGCAATTCCAATCAAAATCCCAAAGGCATTGCTTGTAGAAATAGATAAAGCAATCATGGAATTCATATGGAAAAATAAAAGACCCAGAATAGCAAAAGCAATTCTAAGCAGAAAGTGCGAATCAGGCGGTATAGCGATACCGGATTTTAAACTATATTACAGAGCAATAGTAACAAAGACAGCATGGTACTGCTACCAAAACAGGCGGTGGACCAATGGTACAGAATAGAGGACACAGAGACCAATCCACAAAGTTACAACTATCTTATATTTGATAAAGGGGCTAAAAGCATGCAATGGAGGAAGGATAGCATCTTCAACAAATGGTGTTGGGAAAACTGGAAATCCATATGCAACAAAATGAAACTGAACCCCCTCCTCTCACCATGCACAAAAGTAAACTCAAAATGGATCAAAGACCTTGATATCAAATCAGAGACTCTGGGTGTGATAGAAGAAAAAGTTGGCTACGATCTACATATAGTGGGGTCGGGCTCCAAATTCCTTAATAGGACACCCATAGCACAGGAGTTAATAGCAAGAATCAACAAATGGGACTTACTTAAACTAATAAGTTTTTTCACAGCAAAAGAAACAATAAGAGAAGTAAATAGGGAGCCTACATCATGGGAACAAATATTTACTCCTCACACGTCAGATAGAGCCCTAATATCCAGAATATACAAAGAACTTAAAAAATTAGACAATAAGATAACAAATAACCCAATCAACAAATGGGCCAAGGACCTGAACAGAAACTTCTTTGAGGAGGACATACAATCAATCAACAAGTACATGAAAAAATGCTCATCATCTCTAGCAGTCAGAGAAATGCAAATCAAAACCACCCTAAGATACCATCTCACTCCAGTAAGATTGGCAGCCATTATGAAGTCAAACAACAACAAGTGCTGGCGAGGATGTGGGGAAAAGGGTTCTCTTGTACATTGCTGGTGGGGCTGCAAATTGGTGCGGCCAATTTGGAAAGCAGTATGGAGATTCCTGGGAAAGCTGGGAATGGAACCACCATTTGACCCAGCTATTGCCCTTCTCGGACTATTCCCTGAAGACCTTAAAAGAGCGTATTACAGGGGTTCTGCCACATCGATGTTCATAGCAGCACAATTTACAATAGCTAGATTGTGGAACCAACCCAGATGCCCTTCAATGGATGAATGGATTAAAAAAATGTGGCATCTATACACCATCGAGTATTACGCAGCACTAAAAAATGACAAAATCTTGGAATTTGCAGGGAAATGGATGGCACTAGAGCAGATTATGCTTAGTGAAGCTAGCCAATCCCTAAAAAACAAATACCAAATGTCATCTTTGATATAATGAGAGCAACTAAGAATAAAGCAGGGAGGAAGAGCAGGAAGAAAAGATTAACATTAAACAGAGACATGAGGTGGGAGGGAAAGGGAGAAAAAAGGGGAATTGCATGGAAACGGAGGGAGACCCTCATTGTTATACTAAATTACATATAAGAGGTTGTAAGTGGAATGGGAAAATAAACAAGGTGAGAAATGAATTACAGTAGAAGGGGTAGAGAGAGAAGATGGGAGGGGAGGGGAGGGGGGATAGTAGAGGATAGGAAAGGTAGCAGAATACAACAGTTACTATTATGGTATTATGTAAAAATTTGGATGTGTAACCCATGTGATTCTGCAATCTGTACTTGGGGCAAAAAAGGGAGTTCATAACTCACTTGAAGCTAATGTATGCTAATTTATGAAATATGATATGTCAAGAGCTTTGTAGGGTTTTGAACAACCAATAAAAAAAAAAAAGAAATTTCCGTCCAAATCCTGTTATCACTCTTCTTCCTAAACCTACCGACTATCTACGTAATCGTACCGACTATCCCTTTTTGACTGGATGTTCTCTTCCTCATTCAATCATCCAATGTACAAGGTCCTATGCCATTGTAAATGGATTTATCTGAGACAACTGTGCAGAACCTAATTCAACACTACGTATCCCAATCAAGGGCCCAATGCCCTTCTGGGCTTCAAATCCTAGATTTCTATTTTCATACATATATTTTACCAATATAATTTAATAAATATCGCAGGTTCCCAATACCATTATTCATCGCGCAGAATGATTCCTAACCCTAATCGAACCTGTTATTACACTAACCATACACTGTTCCCTCAATCTAACTTTACAGAAAAGCAGGGACAGAGTTGGTCTTACAATACAGGAGTGTAGGGAAACTTCCACCTGCTGAGAACCTCGAAGGTCCATGCAGAAATGATCCATGGAGAAGATGTAGGCAGCTATGAAGGACCTGAGGGAGGAAAAGTCAACTTCCATGGTAAACAACCTGGTCAGGATGAAGGGATGTGTCTGAATCAGCCTCTTTCATCTTAATGTAGAGAAGATGGACCAAACCAGGCCTGTGTGGAGAGCTGTTCCCGGGTGCCTATGGTTGATATACCATTCTAACTTGTGAAAATGTCAGAGCGAGTAGGTGCATCCTCCATCTCATGGGACCCTTAGAAGCAACTTTTAGGAAAAAGTTGTTGCCAAGGCAGTGACCTCATTTAGTTCCTGAAGGAAGTGACCTCACCTCACTTCCTTGGTGATGGAACTCTCTGAACTTGGGATACAGGAAGTCAGGCACCCAGAGCCAGTCCCAGTTCATGTCCCAGTGGTCAAACTTGTTTGGATTTTCCAAGGACAGAGACAGTCTTTCTTGGTACCTACTGATGTGAGGATGGCCTAATGCCAGGAAGGTCTGAGGAGGGGCCTTTCCTGAGAAAGAAGGTAGTGGCTCACCGCTGGCTCCTAACAGCTTCACAGAGTTGGACACGGAGACCAGATCTGAGAGAGAACAGCCCATTATGGGGGAATATATTATGGCCCACCAGTCAAAGGACACTCCATATTTTCACAGACCTACTTGGGGGTCTTTGTGGGTGTGGGTGTGGGTGTGGGTTTGTGGTTTTGTCTCATGTTCTGAGAATAGGTAGGAAAGTCGTTTTGTTTGGTTTGGTGTGAATTGTTTCTAGTAAGTCTTTTGACAAGTCGAGTGTTTCTATGTCTGTGTATCCCACTGTGTCCGTGGTTGTAGACATTAGAAAAGAGAGCGCATCAATACATATGTCCTATCTAGTAGAAATCTTACCAGCGTTCATCCTGTCCTATTTATGAATGGTCTACGGCTTGCCATATGGATCGGCCACTCCTAATATCTTCCTAAGATCCTATTTTCTTTCTGAATTTTTGCCAAACTCCAGAATAGGCTCATGGTTTTGTGTCCAAGATATGTACCACCTTTAAGCTCTGTGACATGGCCATGTACTGGATAGCTGAAGGCAATGGTGAGCATCTCAGAAAACTCAGATATCAGTGTGATCAGGAAAGTCTCAGTGGAGAAACCCTGCTTTGGGCCTTTTGCTTACCTATTGTACTATTGCCCTTAATGTCAGGAAAGTCTTTGCCTCAGGCCACCCCTTTGTGAAGACTGAAGAGTTTTCAAATGGAAATGAATGGGCATCACCTTTGGCTCTTTGCTTAATTGCTTTGAAAGGGATGTGTCTGAATCAGCTTCTTGGCCCTGTGTGAGGTTGTGGCTTAGATTCTCAGCACCTAATGGATCTAAAAAAATCCCATGTGTGCATCCAAAACCAAAATACCCATAAGAGCAGTCATTGTGGATGAAGTCTCTCACCTTCCTCTGTAAGGTTCCTGACCTCCATCTTTGAGAATAGGGATCCTTTGGGTCAAATGAGTTCTTCAAATCACTACAGAGGCTAGACCATAGGTGCTTGGGTTTTCTCATGACCCCAATTAACATAAGGAATCTAAACCCCACAGTAATTAGGCCACAAAATGGAGAATCAGAGCAGTATTAAGGGCAGGCCTCTTTCATCACTTCTGGTTCACAGGAAGGGTCTCCCTGCCACACTGACTTTAAGCAAATGGGGGAAAGGGACCTTATTTTGGATACTGTCTTTGGCTCTGGCCCTCATGGAAACCTACAGCCTGAGGTTATGATTAGTGTCTATATGGAAGAAGATGAGGGCCATGTGGGAGTGTTTTGGTTTTAATTCTGGTCATTTGTGTGGCCGTTGGAAGAGATGACTGGGTCCACCTGGGCTTGAACACTGGTGTGATTCCCCTTAGAAACTGAGTTATGGAACTGACCTCAAAGAAGTATTGCCATGTATTGTGTTGGGATTTTAGGAGGCCACGCATGAGTGTCGCCCTTGGAAACTGAGATCAAGGCCCAGGGTGGCTTTCCACAGAGCACTGGGAATCTCAGGAAGGATATCACATGATTTTATTTTTATAGAATTGGCAGCCATATTTGCAAGTCAAAGCACAAAAGGATCACACATTGTAGACCTCAAATGCCTGGCTTAATGTGACCTTTTAGCCTGTCGTTGGGAATCATTGCCTGTTAGAATTCTCCAGAGATTTCATTGAAATAAGCTTCCTCTCCATTTCATGGTTCCTGAATGAATTAAACCCCACAGTGCCTCAAAATTCATCCTTGAAAAAAGGCTAGATAAATACCATTAAATTTTTGAAATTCCCATTAACAGGTGTCAGTGGAGAACCTTTGGATGTCTTATAGATGATCATGAGTGTACCAGACAATGCCTTGATTGACTGGGTTTCATGAAAATCATGTAGAACAGAGATGCCAGTAATTTGGAGCCCGATGAGTAGTCAGCCTAGAGCAGTGGAGTGTAGGTGTTTGTTAAAACATCTGTGGTGGGGTCATGTGGATCTGCCATTGGCTTCCAAATGGTTTGTGACTGACATGGTGCAGCCCCCATACCCTTGTATGTAAAGGCATCTTGTTATACGGAGAGGTTTCAGGGCAATGTTTAGAATCAGATTGCTATTGTCAAGGGGGCAAGCTATGTGGGATAGAAGCCTGGTTGGTGCACTCTCCTGCAGACCCTTAAGCAACACACGTGACAGAACTCCCTCCAACACTCTGTCCTAGTTGACCTCTTCGTATTTCGTGAAGCAAATACTAAACTCCCAATGCAGCTGCAAGAAACACCATGAAAAGTAGAGGAAGACCAAATGGCTTCAAAGTCCACACTGGGAGACACTTTGCCCCCAAATGGCAACAAATTACCTACAAAGAGAGAATTCAGCCCTGCTGCCTCATGTTTATTGGAAAATAAGAAACCATGTGCTCCAGGTCACACAGATGCAGACCCAGATTTGATGGTCTCACTACAAAGGAAGTTAAAACTCCTGACAACAACATATATTTCAAGTGCCCAACCTCAGAGGCAGTTTCTCAAGAAGTCTTTAGGCCAACAGAGCTCCATGTTTGTGGAGTTTTTACCATGTACCTTACTTTTCGAAACACCTCTACCACCTCCAAGGTTGTTAACTACTGAGAATTTTCCATTCCAGATGTGTATTCACAGATTTTCTAACTCTTCTTCTCTTATTGTGTCTTACTTGGGGTGAAGGTAATGTCAAGGCATTGTTCTGAATGAGAGTGGGAAGACTTTTGGGTAGCACATATTTGCATAAACATTGGATTCATTTTCCAATTTTCTATTTGAAATACTGAATCCCTGACTGTCAGAGGTAGAAGGAATTCTATTCTCCTTCAAAGAATAGCCTGACACTTACAAGAAACAGCCACCAGGAGACATCCTGTCTGAGAGACATCCTGTAGCCATCTGTCTCCCTGAGACATCCTGCGGCCATCTGTCTTTCTGAAACTTCCTGAGGTTATCTCACCTTGTGAAGACATCTAGGAACTGCCGATAAGAGAGATTTCCCACATCCAGCATACAAATACCCCTGTGTGAACAATAAAAGTTTGCAGCTTGATCAGAACTCCTGTCTTGCTGTCATCTCTCGAGTCTCTTGTCCCTTCATTCCTCCCTATCTAGGTTCGCTGCCCACGTTGATGTGTCCTGCCGGCTGGGACATCTGGCGCCCACCGACTGGGGCTTGAGCTTTTGATTGAGGGGGACCCCGTCCTCCTGGAAGATTTGGTCAAGCGGAGCTTGCAATAACTGCAGAAGACACCACCGAGAGACAGATCCAGGAGGAGCGTGGGGATGACGCACGGTGATTGACCCACTATGGGACAAGCAGTTTCGTCACATGATTTGTTTTTGTCAGGCTACAAGGAGTCCTTGCAGACATGGGGGTGCGTGTTTAGAAAAAAGACTTAATTTTTTTTTTCATACATAAGAGAGCAGTGTCCATGGTTTCCTCTTGAAAGGACCATTGATGGTAAAAGATGGCTTGGAGTAGGAGACTGTTTAAAAGATTATTATGAATCCTTTGGCCCAGAAAAAGTGCCTGTTCCCACCTTTTCTTACTGGAACTTAATTAATGAAATTCTTAAAAGTTCACCCTTTGACAATGGTACCTTAAAACTTGTCGAGGTTGGGGAAGAGGCGATGCAAATACTTCTCGTATCCCCTCAGCATGCCCATCTGTTAGTATAGACATAGACCCTTCTCAGGCTCCCCAGGACCATGGGAACCTTCCTGGTCCCCCTCAAAATACCACCCTAATGATTAAGGCTCCAATGGTTACCAACTGCCTTTATCCAGTTTTAAATTCCGGAGACTCATTGACCCCTGTAGAGGAGGCTACCTTGGAGAAGGAAGCAGCTCGCTACCATTCAGAATACCCTGCACCTCTCAAGACCCTGCCACAGCCTATAGGACTTACACATCCAACCCCTCCTATATCCCTCCTGCCTTTTGTGCTCTGGCCCTTCAGGGTACAAATGCCGCCCCCCCCCAGATATTTTTTCCCCACTTCCCTTGCCTAAACTGGCTCCTTTGTGAGCATCCTTCCAACATAGACAGGAACAGATCCAACCTTTAAAAAAATTAAGATCCCTTCACTCTGAGCTCTGTTCATTAGCCTTAGGTATGGAGTCAAAGTAACTGGCCTACAGTGGTCTAATACAAAGGCGAAGCCACTCCATCAACCTGTGCTCGCCTTCCCAGTCACCACCAGTCAGATAGATAAGCCTGCCCAGGCTGAGGTCAAAGACTTAGACGAGGATCAAGAGGAGGAAGCGGAGAAATGGAATAAGGAGATCAGGACTCAGAGGATGAGGAGTTCAGCCCTAGGCAGGCAGGAACCCAGAGTCTACAAAATATTAAGCCTGCATTTTCCTGAAAAACTTAAAAAAGCTTGTGCTCACTATGGCCCCTTTGCACCCTACATGTTGGCTTTATTAGAAAGCCACAGCACACAATGACTTACTCCCAATGATTGGAAATTTTTAGACCAAGCTACCCTCAGTGCCAGAGACTTTCTGTTATGGAATGCAGATTTCAAAGAGCACTGTCGGGAAACTGCTCAAAAAATTTTAACTAAGGCCTCCTCTAAGTCCGGGACTTATGTTAAGCTAGTGGGCAATGAGCCTTTTGACACTAAAACTAAACAGGCACATTTCCCTGCTGGACTTTTGATGCAGTTTCAGATGGCTGGCTTACATGCTTGGAGACACCTCCCTCAAAAGCCTCGGCTACCACTTCCCTGGCAAAAATTCGACAAGGGCCCGACGAGCCTTATAGCGACTTTGTTCCCAGGCTTAACCTAGCTGTGGAATGCTTGCTTGGACCAAGTGAAAACAAAAGCTCTTTTGTAAAACATCTTGCCTTTGAAAACGCCAACCCAGCATGTCAGGATGTTCTTCAACCACATAAGGATAAAGGGAAACTTTCTGACTTTATTAGACTCTATGCAGGGGTAGGTGCAGCTCATGCCATGGGTCTTGCCCTAGGTGCCACCTTTACCAAGACCTTTCACAATCCTGGCTCACGTACTTGCTTTACTTGTAAACAACCTGGCCATTTTGCACGCAAGTGTCCGACAGGCAAAGAAAGCCTAGGAATAGCATCTCCTTCAACTGGGGCTATACCGCCCCAAGCTACCCTTTGCCCTAGATGTGGTAAAGGTCATCACTGGGCCAGTGAGTGTAGATCTAAGACAAATGCCCTCAGACAGCCTATTTTTTCCTGCTTCTTGGGAAACTCCCTGCGGGGCCAGCCCCGGGCCACGACATCCCCCAGGACAAAACCAGGGGCAATAAGATTTTTTCCCTTCCAAACTCCCAACCTACCTCAAAATTCTTCTCCACAATTGCTTCCCTCCAACTAGCCACTGCAGGCAGCGCAGGATTGGACATCTGTGCCACCACTGAAACTATATTAGACTCAATGCAAGGGCCCCAGAAAATACCCACTGGAATTATGGGTCCCCCTCCATCTCATATCTGTGCCCTTATTTTTGGAAGAGCCTCTACTAACTTACATGGTGTTCAGGTCTTCCATGGCATTAATAATAATGACTTCACTGGAGAAAAAAAATACTGGCCACAGCTATTAATGGAGTTTTGGCCATCCCAGCAGGAACAAGTCTTGCACAAAAATACTCCTTCCCTTGAATCAAGGAGGCACTTAACCACCCAAACCTACCGCGGGGGACTGCCTCCTTGGGCTGCTCTGATGTAAATTGGGTTCAACCCGTTTCTCAAAATAGACCCACCATTTCCTTACTTATTGAAGGAAAGGAATTCCAAGGAATTCTAGATACTGGAGCTGATGCCACAATTATTTCTCAAAAATATTGGTCATCAGCTTGGGCCCTCACCCCATTCTTGACTGACCTTAAAGGGATAGGACAGTCAAAAAATCCTCTGGTCAGCTCTACGGCTCTTAGCTGGACTGATAAAGAGGGTAATAAGGGAATTGTCACTCCTTTCATTGTTCCTGACCTCCCTGTTAACCTATGGGCTCGAGATATTTTGAGTCAATGGAAGTTATTCATGCCAGTCCCAATTCCATGGTGACTCATCAAATGCTTCGTATTTATTTTGTCCCTGGTATAGGCCTTGGGAGACTGAGACAAGGACTGGTTGAGCCAATAAACCCAATACAAAAAAGAAATACATATGGACTTGGGTATTCGGATTTTTAGTGTCAGTCTCTGACTCTCCTGTACCCCATGGAGATAAAATTATTTGGGAGACTCAGACTCTTGTGTGGTTGGATCAATGGTCCCTTACCCAAGAAAATTTGGAGGCTGCCTCCATGTTAGTGCAGGAACAGCTGGCAGCCGGCCATGTAGATCCCTCAACCTCACCATCGAATACTCCAATTTTTGTTATCAAGTAAAAATCAGGCAAGTGGTGCCTTTTACAATATTTGTGTGCCATTAATAAACCTATGTGCCGAATAAGAGCACTACAGCCAGGCATTCCCACACCAGTGGCTATTCCCAAAAACTATTGTAAAATGATTGTTGACTTAAAAGATTGTTTTTTTTTTTTTACCATTCCTTTACATCCTGAGGATAGACACTATTTTGCCTTTAGTCTCCCTCACCTTAATTTTCAGGGCTCTATGCAGAGATTTCAATGGAAGGTTCTTCCCCAAGTTATGGCCAACAGCCCTAGTCTTTGCCAAAAATATGCTGCTCAAGCAGTAGACCCTGTGAGAGAGCTATGGCCACAAATTTATATTTTACATTATATGGATGATTTGTAATTGCTGCACCTAATAACCATGACCTTAATAATTGTTACTTGGACCTTTACAAAATCCTCACTACCTTGGGACTACAGATAGCTCCTAATAAGGTTAAAACACAGGACTGTTATACCTATTTGGTCCTTAAACTTCAAGATAATCAGATCCAAATTCCTAAGATACAACTATGGGTGGACCATCTTCACACCCTTAATGATTTTCAAAAATTACTGGGGAATATTCAATGGCTAAAAACATATTTAAAATTACCCACTTGTATACTTTTGTCCCTTAATGATATTTTGAGAGGTGATTCCCACCCCTCCTCCCCTCAAAAGCTTACTCCCGAGGCATGACAGGCATTAAACCAAGTCACAGAAGCCATTGCCAAACAGTTTTTTACAGAACATTCTTATAACCTTCCTCTGGTTCTGGTTATTTTACACACTCCTCATACACCCTCAGGAATATTTCAGCAGCGAAATACACATTTTAGAAATAAAGGCTGCCTTTGCTTTGGGTCCATTTACCCACCAGATTCTCCAAGGTTATTACTGTTTTTCTTGCTCAGGTAGCTTCTATTATTTTTAAATGTCGTTTGCTATCTCGACAACATTTTGGCAAAGACCATGATAATATTTTAATTTCATATACTAAAGACCAAACCCAATTTTTACTACAGACAGAGAATGAATGGCGTATTGCCTTATTAGGCTTTTTGGGAACAATTGATAACCACCTCCCCAATGACCCCCTTTTATATTTTGTCCAGTTACATCCATTTATTTTTGCCAAAATTACTCAAAAGGCTCCCATTCCTCAAGTCCTTACTGTCTTTACAGACGGTTCCAGTAATGGCCGAGCAGTCTTTGTTGTCAATAACCAACCTAACACCTTTGATACTGTCTATCATTCAGCACAGTTTGTGGAATTGTTTGCCATAACACAAGTTTTTAAAACATTTCTTGATAATCCTGTTAATATTTATACATACAGTGCCTACATTGCTCATTCTGTGCCCCTGCTTCAGATTTCACCCACCATTAAGGCTTCTTCCAATGTGGCCCATCGGTTTCACCAGCTTCAGAAGCTAATTCAGGCCAGACAACACCCATTTTTCCCTAGGACACATCAGGGCACACTCTGATCTTCCCAGCCCTCTAACACAAGGTAATGCCAAAGCTGATGCAGCAACTCGTTTCATCTTTTCAATTTTTGTTGGCTACATTCAAAAGGCCACGGATTTACAGAATCTTCACCATCTAAATTCCCAGAACCTTCGATAACTATGTAAAATTACCAGGCAACAGGCACGAGAAATAGTAAAAGCATGCCCTGGTTGCCCTGTCTCCCTCCCCATTCAACACTTGGGAGTTAACCCCCGAAGATTACTGTCCAATCAGTTTTGGCAAATGGATGTTACTCATTTTTCTGAATTTGGAAAAACCAAATATATACACATTTCTGTAGATACCTTCAGCGGCCTTATTTTTGCATCACCACATTCTGGAGAGGCTATCAAAGATGTCCTTTCTCATCTTGTTTCAGTGTTTTCCATAATGGGTAAACCAATACATATTAAAAAAAAGATAATTGTCCTGCATATACCAGTGCCAAGTTTAAACAGTTTTGTGCTTCCTCGCAAATTTGTCATACTACTGGAATTCCATACAAGCCTCAGGCATTGTGGAACGTGCCCACCTTACCTAAAGACTTCGCTAACCCGCTTTAATGCTTCTGCACTTGTATTTACCACTCACAGGCATCGCCTTAATCATGCATTATTTGCCCTTATTTTTCTTTCCCTAGACAATGAAGGCCATTCGGCTGCAGACTGACACTGGCAATCCTCGTCCAATTCTGTTCACCCACCTGTTATGTGGCACAATCCCCTTACAAATAAATGGAAAGGCCCAGGTCCTGTCCTCATCTGTGGACGAGGCTCAGCTTGTGTTTTGGACCAAGAGCAAGCAGCCCCAAGATGGTTACCAGAACGCCTGGTTAAACAGGTTAATGGCTTACCTCAACATGGGGATGGAGGCCCTCACCCTGAGGACAAATTTTCTTCTTTTTCAGATGCAGCCAACAATCTGTGTGAGGATCCTACTTAAGGCACTTCTGCTGAACAGGATTGTACACGGAGGCTTTGGCCCTCCACCTTCCAACATCATGGAGTACCTTTTTGGCCCTCCCTGTGAACGCAAGGGAGGATCTTGGACTCAGGCTCCCACTAGTTTGACCCAGACTGCTGACTGTGTGACTAAGGTGGCTTACCTCCGGGCCGAGGTTGACCATAAACTCAGAGGAGTTCATCAGCCTAAATTGGTATGTGTTAACAAGCCAAAGATTATTCCCCCTAGTACAAGTAATGCTCTCTAAAATTGTTCTGCAACTTGAACGCATACCCAAGCGATGCATGCCACTTGTTATGCGTCGGCCTCAATTTGTGTCAACAAGAAGGGAGAACAATTTTTTGAAGCCTCCCTAACTAAAACTCATGCAGCAGGAGGGACCACTATTCATTATACCCCCGTTCTTTTTGACCGGGGAGGAGAAGGCAAATACACCAAGCTACAGTCAGCTGGGTGCCAAGGCCCTGTTGGTAAACCCCCCTTCTGCCCCATTAAGGAACCTACAGGGGTCCCTGATGGTGGAGGATTCCCTTATGCTGTCAAGCATCCTCAGATAATCAAACTTTTGAAACCCCAAATCCCTGAGCTCGCATATCATCTCTTAATATAGCCAAAATGCCAGCTCCCCGGTTTAGATAACAATATATTAGATATTTTGGAAACTACCTTCTCCTTGCTTAATAATTCCAACCCCACCTTTGCTGGTGATTGCTGGCTCTCCATGACAACAGGGGCAATCATGCCTATTGCAGTTCCTCTTAATTCTATCATAGACAATGATAATACATGCCAACCCAGATTTCCTTTTAAAGTACAGTCTATAGGCACTTTTACAATATGTCTTTTAGGCGCGATGCAAAATAATACCTATGATATTGATGTTGGAGTTCCTTCCTTTGGAAATTGCTCAACAGTACAAAACTATTCCTCACCCACCCCATCTCTTTGTCCCTCCAATGGCACAGTTTTTATGTGTGGAGGAAACTCGGCCTTCCTGAGGCTTCCATCGAATTGGACCGTTGGCTGTGTTCTTGCCTTATTACTCCCTGATATAACTATTGTCCCAGGAGACAAAACTCTATGCATTCCTAGTCTAGACACCTTAGTCAAAAGACACAGGCGGGCAATACAGGACTTACCACTCTTTGCCAGCCTTGGAATAACAGCTGCTGTGAACACAGGTACAGCTGGCTTAGGCATGGCTATACACTCTTAGCGTCGCCTGTCTCAACAACTTATAAATGATGTAAAAACTCTATCAGGAACCATTAAAGATTTGCAGGACCTAGTAGACTCCCTGGCAGAAGTGTTCCTTCAAAACAGAGAAGGCTTAGATTTACTGACAGCTAACCAGGGAGGTATTTGCTTGGCCTTAGGGGCACGATGCTGCTTTAATGCCAATAAATCAGTCATAGTACGCACTAAAATTAAGCAGCTTCAAGAAGATCTAGAAAAGAGACGAAGGGAACTTTTTGAAAATCCCCTCTGGACTGGGTTTAATGGATTTCTACCCTACCTTCTTCCCCTATTAGGCCCTTTGTTGGGTTCACTTTTAATGGTGTCCATAGGACCCTGCATTATAAACAGGCTTGTACAATTTATTATAGAACAGATTAATATTTTGGCCTCTAAGCCCATACAGGTCCACTATCATCACCTGGAGATGGAAGACCATGCTGCCAACATTTAAAAGGATGTTCTACCCTTCTCACAGGCTTATTTCTTAAGTTTATATCCCCACAGATCTCTCTTTCTTACATTAAACTATAAGTAACAGCTCTGACCAACCATCTTCTGCCATTGCCATAAGGGTTTGTCCTCCATGGGCCCCTTCACTTGGGGGGAGGGATGCACCCATGGAGTGAGGACGTTAGGCCATAATAACGGAGGATGCAGAATGGACTGCAGGAGGATGGATCCACGGATACCAAAACAGAAGACCTCTTAGTGACACGCTCTGGTGCATGGCGGTCGGCATGCTTCCCTTTTAAAGCCGTCTCCTCCAAAAATATGCCAAGGCCACCACGAAATCTTGTAAACATGCTCTCTCGAATCAGAAGATATTCAAACGCCTGCTAGAGAAACAGAGCCTCTATCACCCCCTAAAACATTGGCCGGTAAGGTATGGTAAAATATTTTATATAAGAAAGGGGGAGAGGTCAGGGGCTAGAAGGAAGTTCTCCTTCAAAGTATAGCCTGACACTGAAAAGAACCAGCCCCCTGGGAGATATCCTGCCTGGGAGACATCCCGCAGCCATCTATCTCCCTGAGACATCCTGCAGCCATCTGTCTTCCGGCAACATCCTGAGGTTATCTCACTTTCTGAAGACATCCAGCAACTGCCGATAAGAGAGCTTTCCCATCCACAGCATACAAATTTCCATGTGAGAACAATAAAAGTTTGCAGCATGATCACAACTCCAGTCTTGCTGTAATCTCTCGTGTCTCTTGTCCCTTCATTCCTCCCCAACTAAGTTTCTTGCCCACGTTGATGTGTCCCGCCGGCCGGGACAACTGACACTAACCCATACCCTACTACACTCTGACAACTAATCCTAATATGATGGAGAAAAATAACCCAAACAGAATAGAAATACAAGAGTTCAGAGGAGGCATGGTGTATATTTGGACTTGCCTTTTGCATGATATAGGGTAGGTGTTATAAATCTAGTTAACAACACCTACTATCTTCCTAAGCTCCTGTTTTCTTCCTGAATTCTGGCCACTCTCCAGAATAGGCTCATGGTTTTGTGTCCACGATATGTACGACCTCCAAGCTCTGTGACATGGCCATGTCCTGGATAGCTGAAGGAAATGCGAGCATCTCAGAAAACTCAGATATCAGTGTGACCAGGAAAGTCTCAGTGGAGAAACCCTGCTTTGGGCCTTTTGCTAACCTATTTGCCTGTTGCCATGAATGTCAGGAAGGTCTTTGCCTCAGGCCAGCCCTTTGTGAATCCTGAAGAAAACTGTTTTCAAATGGTAATAAATGGGCATCACCTGTGGCTCTTTGCTTAAATGCTTTGGAAAGGGATGTGTCTGAATCTGCCTCTTTGCCCTGTGTGAGGTAGTGGCTTAGATTCTCAGCACCAGTTGGATCTAAAGAAAAATCCAATGTGTGCATCCAAAACCAAAATGCAAAAAAGATCAGTCATGGTGTATGAAGTTTCTCACCTTCCTCTTTTAGGTTCCTGACCTCCATCAAGTGAGAATAGGGATCCTTTGGGACAAATGAGTTCTTTCATGCACTGTAGAGATGATTGGGTTTTCTCATGACTCCAAATCACATGAAGAAACTATACCTGACAGTCAGTAGGCCTCAAATTGGAGAAGCAGAGCAGTATTAATGCAGACCTATGTGATCAATCCTGGTTCACAGAAATGGTGTCCAGGCTACCCTGAGGTTAGGCAAATGAAGGGAAAGAGACCTTATTTTGGAAACTCTCTTTGGCTGTGCCTTTCATGGAAACATCCAGCCAGAGGTTATGATGAATGTATATATGGAAGAAGATGAGGGCCTTGGTGGAGTGTTTTGGTTTTAATTGTGGTCATTTGTGTGGAGTTTGGAAGAGATGACTGGGTCCACCTGGGCTTGAACTCTGGTGTGATTCCCCTCAGAGACTGAGTTCAGTGACTGACCTCAGAGAAGTAATTGCTTTGGAAAGGGATGTGTCTTAATCAGCCTCTTGGCCCTGTGTGAGGCTGTGGCTTTGATTACCAGCACCGTATGGATCTAAAAATGATCCCATGTCTGCTTCCAAAACCAAAATGGCCAAAATTGCAGTCATTGTTGATGAAGTCTCTCGCCTTCCTTTGTAAGGTTCTGAAAGAATAAAAGAAATTGAAATTTAAACGTAAAGAAACAGGTTCTGTAAAGTTTCCAGGCTGCACGCAGAACCTGAAATTCCTGTGGCAGTTAAGACAATTCCCGGAACTACCCATTAGATGTGTGTTGAAATCTTCCCTGACCACCTAGTTACTTAACAACCTCTTCCCAAAATCCGTGCAGCTAAGCACATATACATCTCAGGGCTTCAACCAATCAGTTTAAATGTATACCCCTTCTCAGGGCTGACCAATCACCCCCTGCCTGAACTGTTCCCACCAATGAATGTGCAAATCATGTTTTAGAGTTGTTATTTGATTTTCCCACAGTATACGGTGATTTGCTAAAGAAAGCTAGGATGTATGTTAAGTCCCTGCCCTCTCTAAAGAATGTATGTAAAATCTGCTCATGTTGTTCTTGGGGCTCTTTGTTTTTTGCTCCTCTGAAGTGAGCTCTGAGCCCCAGCATGCTGGACCCCCAATAAACCCTTTGCTGTATCATGAGAAATTCTCTTGGTGGTCTTTTCCTCCGACGTTCGGCCCACCTTTTCATCTGGAGGCCCTAGCTGAGAAATCCAGCAGTGACGAACAAAAGACCCCAATGGACTCCTTTCAGAGTAATTAAGGTGCCTCTTTCTGGTTTCGGGTTTCATGTTAGGGCTTGGCAAAATGGCTGTCGGTGAAGAACATTAGCTCTCTGCGATGGTGGCTGACAGATGTGTCACAGAGTCACAGGCCACGTCCCTGGGGGAAACTCCAGAGGACTCGGGAAATTGAGGATTAGTAGATTCCTCAACTCGGTTATTTTTTGTTTCAGGATTCGGTTTTCCAGCCCATCAGGTTTTGCTGGCTACTCAGTTTTGTTCATTGTCAGGAACTCATGTTGAGTTTACTGTCTGTCTTTATTGTCTAACCCATCAGGTTTGGCCAGTTACTCAGTTCTAATCTTTTTCTTGGACTCATGTTAAACGTTTACTGTTTGTCTTTGTCTGTGTCACGTTTGTGTATTCACTGTCCCTGTTTGAGTAACTCCCATTATGGGACATTATGGGACAAAGCACTTCCATGCCTCTGTCCCTTAACCTTGATCATTGGACTGATGTTCGCTCAAGTACCAAGAATCTTTCTTTTTCAGTAAAATGCCGGATCTGGCAGACTCTCTGTGCTTCAGAATGGCCCATCCTAGGAGTCGGATGGCCCCGAGAAGAATCCTTCCACTTCCCTCTAATCCGAAAAGTCAGAGATATTGTCTTTCACCCGGGGCCACTTGGCCACCCAGATTAACAGCCATATACCCCTTCCCCCACGATCTTATCATTCCAACATTCTGCTCCTCCCCCTCTTCCCTCCATTCTGAGTCACAAGACTGGACACTCCTCTCTCTCCTTATCCTCTACCCTCGCTCCCCAACCAGATGATCCTCCCGCCGCTGACTCAGCCTCTCCGCCGCTAGAGGCAATTGGGCCAGACCCAAGCCCTCCAGGGGACTTCCCCGCAGCAGCAGCAGACCCTGCTCCCCTGAAGGAAGCTGGGCCACCTAAAGGAACCCGCAGGAGATAAATAATATAAAACTCGGAAGCCCCAGTGATGCTCCCTCTCTGTCCCTACGGGCCCATGAACCGACCCAACTGGGACCCCAACACCATTGAATGTAGGTAGCATCTGTCCACTTATCGCCGTTCTCTAATAGTGGGTCTCTGAGCGGCCGCCAGAGGGCCGACTAATTTGGCCAAGGTAAGAGAGATTATCCAAGGGCCTAATGAGTCTCCTTCTATGTTTCTGGAGAGAATTATGGAAGCGTATAGGAAATATATTCCTTTTGATCCTCAGGCAGAAGACCAAAAGCCATCTGTTGCAATGGCCTTTATCGAGCAGACTGCCCTAGATATTAAGAGAAAGTTACAACGTCTAGATGGATTATAAGATATGACCTTAAGAGATTTAGTCAGAGAAGCTGAGAAAGTATATTATAAGAGAGAAACTGAGGAGGAAAGGGAATAGGGGAGAGAGAAGGAAAGGGAACAAAAGAAGGAGGAAAGAAGCAAATGGCAGAGTAAAGCATTGCCTAAGGTTCTGGTCACAGCAGCAAATAGGCCAGAAGTTAAAAAGCAGGGATACATAAAGGCATACCTGGGCCCACGCCAAAGGCTGCCGTTGGCCTCAAATCAATGTGCCCACTGTAATAAAAAAGAACACTGGGCCAAAGAGTGCCCCCAAAAGAAGCAGCCACGCCAGCCCGCCGTGCTGACTCTAGAAGAGGACTAGGAAATTCGGGGCTCAGATCCCCTCCCCCAGCTCAGAGAAACATTTGAAGTTGAGGGGAACACAGTGAACTTTGAAGTGATTACAGGAGCAGTATACTCAGCCCTTAAGACTTCACTGGCCCCCCTATCAATTAAATCGTCCCTAGTTCAAGGGGCTAATGGCAGTAGATATCAGGCTTGGACAACTAAGATAAATATGGACCTCGGAAAGGAAAAAGTCCACCACTCTTTCCTAGTAATCCCAGAATGCCCGGCCCCATTGATGGGCAGGAATATGCTTACCAAACTCTGGACTAGAATAACCTTTAACCCTAATGGTCCCCAAGTGGGGGTTCTAAAGCCTGCAGTATTAACTCCCATAGTAACATCTTTGACTATGTCTGTAGAAGATGAACATCAACTCTTCGCGCCCCCTAGCACTGATCAAACAGGCAAACTACCCCAGAAATGGATAAAAGATTATCCTAATGCCTGGGCAGAAACTGCTGGGTTAGGTCTAGCCATCAACAACCTCCAATAGTAGTAGAATTAAAAGCCTCTGCGTCTCCAATTAGTGTTAAACAATATCCTCTAAGCAAAGAAGCTAAGGATGGGATAAGGCCAAATATTCATAAATACCTGGGTCTTGGGGTCCTAAGGCCCTGTCAATCAGCCTGGAACACCCCCCGGTACCAGTAAGAAAGCCAGGAACTGGGTACTACCGTCCTGTTCAAGACCTAAGAGAGATAAACAACAGAGTGCAGGACATTCACCCCACAGTACCCAATCCATATAATTTGCTTAGCACTCTGAATCCGGAGCAGAAATGATACACTGTGCTGGACTTAAAAGATGCTTACTTCTGCTCGCCTCTACATAAGGACTGTCAGTTGCTGTTAGCTTTAGAGTGGATAGACCCAGAACCTGGAACATCTGGCCAACTAACCTGGACTAGACTCCCACAGGGGTTCAAAAAATCCCCCATTCTCTTTGATGAAGCCCTCCACAGAGACATCAATGAATTCAAAACTGCACACCCCGAAGTCACCCTACTCCAATAGTGGATGATCTTCTACTGGCAGCCAACACCAAGGAGACCAATGAGTCTGGGACCCAAGCACTATTATTCGAGCTTGCTCGGCTTGGATATATGGCTTCTGCCAAAAGGCCCAAACTTGTCAGCAAGAAGTAATCTTCCTGGGTTATTCTCTTAGGGGTTGCAAACGATGGCTCCCTGAGCCCAGAAAAAAAACCGTTTTGCAGATACTGCCCCCATCTAATAAGAGAAAACTCAGAGAGTTTCTTGGGACTGACAGCTTTTGCAGGTTATGGATTCCTGGGTTCGCATCTCTGGCTGCCCCTTTATACCCGCTGATAAAGGGGGATGCCCACTTCCAATGGACCCCTGAGCACCAACAAGCTTTTGATAATGTCAAAAAAAGGTGCTGCTATCTGCTCCGGCCTTAGCACTCCCAGATGTAGAAAACCCTTCACTCTCTATATCGAGGACAAGAAAGGAATAGCACGGGGAGTGCTCACTCAGTCTTTGGAACCTTGGAAAAAGCCAGTAGCGTATTTATCCAAAAAACTGGACCCATTGGCTAGCGGGTGGCCCCATTGCTTAAGTGCTATAGCAGCAGCAGCCCTTCTAATAAAAGATGCTCATTAATTAACGTTGGGACAGAAGCTAACCATTATAGCCCCCCATGCCCTGGAGAGCATCATCTGTTAGCCTCCAGAGAGGTGGCAATCAAACTCCAGAATAAACCACTACCAGAGCCTCTTGCTTGACAAAGACAGAATAACGCTGGGACCCCCTGCTCCACTCAACCCACCTACACTGCTGCCAGATGAATCATCAGGACCCGTCACTCATGAGTGTCAACACATACTGGCAAGGAAACCAGTATACAACAAGACTTGATGGATCAGCCACTTCCTCGCCCTGAAGTCGTATGGTTTACGGATGGCAGCAGCTTCCTCCAAGATGGTAAGTGGCGGGCTGGAGCAGCAGCAGTTAGCAAAACTTATTTAATCTGATACTCTGGTCTCCCAGAAGGGACATCAGTCCAAAAAGCAGAACTGATTGCCCTTATGAAAGCATTGGAACTAGCAACAGGGAAAAGGGCCACCATATAAACTGATAGCCACTATGCATTTGCCACTGTTCATATGCTCGGGACTATTTACCAACAATGCGGGCTATTAACCTCTGCCGGGAAAAAAATAAAAAATAAAGATGAGATCCTCCACCTTGGCTCAGCAGTGCAGGGACATAAGGAACTAGCTATAGTGGACTGTCCCGGGCACCAGAAGAGAAACAACCCTGTGGCAGTTGGAAACAGAAGGGTAGATGAGGAAGCTTAATTGGCAGCCCTAAACGGAGTGACTCTGTTAACTTTTTCCACACTGGGGGGAACAAAAATCAGGAGACTTGGCCACCCGGGAACATTCAGGCAACTTATCATCTGAGGAGACAGATACAGAAATCTGGGACCCTACAGAGCCAAGTTTACAATTTCAAAAAGCCCACCTTTATGTCAAAGACCTACACCAGCTCAACCACTTAGACTCAAAGAAGTTATAGGCACTCTTAAAGGACCGAAGAAAGGACTTATTATTGACTGACTCAAAGAGGAAAAAAATAGCTGAGCAGGTGACTAGAGCTTTTCAAGTCTTCCAATTAGTTAATACTTTCCCATCCAAGATTCCTGCAGGGAAGCGCATACGAGGAACCAGACCAGGACAATTCTGGGAAGTGGACTTTTCTGAAATTAAGCCAGCAAGGTATGGACTTAAATATCTCCTAGTCTTTGTAGATACTTTTTCAGGATGGGTCGAAGCCTTCCCCATGAAGAAAGAAATAGCTCAGATGGTGGTCAAAAAGATCCTAGAAGACAGTTTTCCAAGGTTCGGCCTGCCTAAGGTAATAGGGTCTGATAACGGACCGGCATCCGTGGCCCAGGTAAGTCAGGGATTTTCCAGGACCCTGGGGATTAATTGGAAGTTATATTGTGCTTATAGACCCCAGAGCTCAGGACAGGTAGAAAAGATGAATAGAACCATCAAAGAGACTTAACGAAATTAATCTTGGAGACCGGCATAAAAAATTGGACTATGCTCCTACCTCATGTACTTTTTCGTGCAAGAAATACCCCTCCGCCCCTTTGTGTAACCTCACCCCTTATGAAATTCTCTACGGTTCCCCTCCTCCATTAAGGGACCTAACCCCAACTCTGAGATTAATGATTTCTTTCACACCCCCTTGCTAGACAGACTTAAAGCCCTTGAACAAACCCAGCACCCAGCGATACCTGTGGAAACAGTTGGCCACTGCTTATCATCCTGGAGACGAGGGAACTCCACATCGATATCAAGTGGGAGACTTCGTCTACATGAGACAGTATCGGGTGTCATCCCTGGAACCCTGCTGGAAAGGACCAGCAGGTGCTGCTAATAACACCTACAGTGGTGAAAGTGGATGGGATCACTTCCTGGATCCATGCCTCCCATCTCAATCCTGTGCCCTGTCCATACTCTGGCTGGAAACTGGAACAGACTGGCAACCCTCTCAAGTTGCATGTCTGTGGTGTGGGTAGGGCTATGGATTCTTCCCCTGACCACCAGCAGTCCTAATCCCCATAAGCCTGTTCAGCAACAATGGCAAGTTATAAATCCTACTGGGCAAGTAGTGTGGTCTATTTCACATACAGCCCCCTTATGGACTTGGTGGCCATCTCTCCACCCGGACATTTGTCAGCTTGCCATAGGCCTCTCTGACTGGGATCTCCCTGACATAGTGGACCCCACACAGATCCCACTAAAGCCCAAACCAGGGCAACATAGACCAACTTACCCCATGAATTATTGATGTCATCTCCCCAGCTCAGGTGTAAACTAGCCAGTCTTGTTTATTAAGTGTGCCCAGCTGATTTCTGAAGTCGCAAACAGGCCCAAACCTGTGGAGGACCCAGTGACTTTTATTGTAGATCTTGGGGTTGTGAACACACGGGAGCTACATTGTGAAACCCAAACTCCCCAGACAGTATGATTCGGTAGGATGAAATGACATCTGGATTGATCCCAATAAATGTGCCGCTATCCAAGTGGTGTCAAAAACTTGCTGTGGAAAAAATAGTCTATGTTACCCCCTCAATATAACTTTCACTTCCAAAGGAAGGGGCTACCTCAGAACAACATGGCCTATGGGAAATACTTGGGGAATGCGATTCTATATTAATGGCCCTGGTTATGACTTTGGTCTCTGGTTCACCATCCGGCTTAAATAGGAAGAAAATCCCATAGCAATAGGGCCCAATCCCCTCAAGTCAGGAATTAAGCCTCCTAAACCTCCCATGCCTAGATCTACCAAAACCCCTCTACCATCTCATACTTCGCAGTTTCCGTCTTTGCCTACTTCCCCAGTCCAGAGTACAGCTGACTCCTCCCCCTGGGAACTAATTAAAGGAACCTTTATGGTACTGAACTCCACACAGTCAGAACTCCTTGCATTTCAGCCCAGGTATTTGACAGCTCTGTACATTATTGTGTAATGGTGCAGATACCCCCCAGGGTGCTCTATCATGATCCAGAATCCTTTGAAGGTCTACTAGGTGGACAAACAACCCGATTTTGCCGGGAGCCAGTGTCCCTTACTCTAGCCATCCTATTGGGGCTAGGAGCTGCTGCAGGAGTGGGTACAGGAACAGCTGATATGATCCATGGGTCACAACAAATGGCCTGATTAGAAACAGCAATAAATCAAGACTTGAAGACGTTAGAGACCTCCATCACAGTTTTGCAGGAATCCTTAACCTCTCTCTCTCAAGTTGTTTTACAGAACAGGTGAGGATTAGACCTCCATTTAATAAGGGAGGGGGGCCTCTGTGCTGTACTGAGAGAAAAATGCTGTTTTTATGCTGACCATACTGGAGTTGTAAAATAATCCATGAGTAAATTGAGAAAATGCCTTGAAGAGCACCAGAGAGTAAGGGAGATTCAACAAGTGTGGTTTGAGTCATGGTTTACCTTGTCCCCCTGGTTAACTACACTCCTATCAGCCTTAGCTGAACCCCTGATCATGCTTATGGTGTTGATAACTGTGGGACCTTGTTTGCTTAACCTCATAGTTTCCTTTCTCCAGGCTCAGATTGGGCAGGTAAAACTCATGGTAATCATACAGAAATACACTTCACTGGCAGAAATAGAATGTGAGACCCCACAAAAATTATGATTCATTACTTTTAAAATTAAAAGTAGGCAGAAAAAGGAGAAATGAAAGAATTAAAGAAATTAAAATTGAAACGTAAAGAAACAGGTTTTGTAAAGTTTACAAGCTGTGCTCAGAACCTGAAATTCCTGTGTCAGTGAAGACAATTCCCGGAACTGCCCATTAGATGTGTTGAAATCTTTCCTGACCACCTAGTTACTTAACAACCCCTTCCCAGAAACCGTGCATCTCAGCACGTATACATCTCAGGGCTTCAACCAATCAGTTTAAATGTATACCCCTTCTCAGGGCTGACCAATCACCCCCTGCCCGAACTGTTCCCGCCAATGAATGTGCTAATCATGTTTTAGAGTTGTTATTTGATTTTCCCACAGTATATGATATTTGCTAAAGGAGGCTATGATGTATATAAAGTCCCTGCACTCTCTAAAGATTGTATATAATATCTTCTCAAGTTGTTCTCAGGGCTCTTTGTTCTTTCCTCCTCTGAAGTAAGCTTTGAGCCCCAGCATGCTGGACCCCCAATAAACCATTTGCTGTGGCATGAGACAATAGGTGCTTGGGTTTTCTCATGTCTCCAAATCACATAAAGAATCTATACGTGACAGTCAGTAAGCCTCAAATTGGAGAAGCAGTGCAGTATTAGCGGCAGGGCTATTTGATCACTCCTGATTCAAAGGAAGGGTGTTCAGGCCACCCAATGCCCTTCTGGACTTCAAATATTACCTGGATTTCTGTTTTCATACTTATATTTCACCAGTATATTCTTGTAAATATCGCAGGTTCCCAATACCATAATTCATCCTGCAGAATGATTCCTAAACCAAATCGAACCTGTTATTACCCTTAAGCATGCAATATTTCCTCAATATAACTTAACAGAAGAACAAGGATATTGTTGGTCTTACAATACAGGAATGTAGGGGATCTTCCTCCTGCTGAGAACCTCAAAGTTCCGTGCAGAAATGATCCCTGAAGAAGATGTAGACACCTATGAAAGACCTGAGAGAGCAAAAGTCAACTTCCATGTAAAACAACCTGGTCAAAATGAAGGGATGTGTCTGAAAGCCTCTCTCTTCTTAATGTAGATTAAATCGACCAAACCAGGCCTGTGTGGAGAGCTGTTCCCAGGTGCCTATGGTTGATATACCATTCTATCTTGTGAAAGTGTCACAGGAAGTATGGGCAGCCTCCATCTCATAGGACCCTTGGAAGCAACTGTTAGGAAAAAGTGGTTGCCAACCCAGTGACCTCATTCAGTTCGTGAAGGAAGTGACCTATCACACTTCCTTGGTGATGGAACTCTCTGAACTCGGGATCCAGGAAGCCAGGCACCCAGAGCCAGTCCCAGTCCCAGTCCCAGTGGTCTCATTTGTTTGGATTTACCAAGGACAGAGTCAGTCTTTCTTAGTACCTACTGAAGTGAGAATGGCCAAATGCCAGGAGAGCTCTGAAGAGGGGCCTTTTCTGAGAAAGCAGGTAGTGGCTCAACCATGGCTCCTGACAACTTCACAGAGTTGGCAAAGAAGTCCAGGTCTGAGATAGGACAGGCCATTTTGGTGGAACATAGTATGGCCCACCAGTCAGAGGACACTCAGGATACTCACAGACATACTTGGGGGAAGGAGATTCCGTTGTGGGTGTCTGTGTGAGTTTGTGGTTTTGTCTCATGTTCTGAGAATAGGTAGGAAAGGCGGTTTGTTTGTTTAGACTGGAATGTTTCTAGAAAGTCGTTTGACAACGCGAGTGTTTCTATGTCTGTGTATCCCACTGAATTCGTTTTTGTAGACATTTGAAAAGAGAATTCATCAATGGTTGTGTCCTGTCTAGTAGAAAGCTTCCCAGCATTCATCTTGCCAAATTAAAGAATAAAGAGCTGCTTGCCTTATGGATGGGCAACACCTATTATCTTCTTAAGTTCCTCTTTTCTTCCTGAATACTGGTCACTCTCCAGAATAGCCTCATGGTATTATTTCCAAGATATGTACCACCTCCAAGCTCTGTGACATGATCATGTACTGGATAGCTGAAGGGAATGAGAGCATCTCAGAAAACTCAGATATCAGTGCGACCAGTAAAGTCTCAGTGGAGAAATACTACTTTGGACTTTTGCTTACCTATTGTTCTGTTGTCCTGAATGTCAGGAACGTGTTTGCCTCAGGCCACCCTTGTGTGAAACCTGAAGAAATCAGTTTTCAAATGGAAAAGGATGGGCGTCACCTGTGGCTCTTTGCTTAATTGCTTTGGAAATGGATGTGGCTGAATCAGCCTCTTTGCCCTCTGTGAGGCAGTGGCTTAGATTCTCAGCACCTGATGGATCTAAAGAAAGTTTCCAAGTGTGCATCCAAAACGAAAATGGCCAAAAGAGCAGTCATTGTGGATGAAGTCTCTCGCCTTCCTCTGTAAGCTTCCTGACCTCCATCAAGTGAGAATAGGGATCCGTTGGGTCAAACCAGTTCTTCAAAGCTCTGCAGAGGCTAGCCAATAGGTGCTTGGGTTTTCTCAGGACACCAATTCACATAAAGAATCTATACCAGTCAGTTGGCCTCAAACTGGAGAAGCAGAGCAGTATTAAAGAAGGGCTATTTGATCACTCTTGGTTCACAGGAATGGTGTCTAGTCCACTCTGACTTTAGGCAAATGAGGGGCAAGGGAGCTTATTTTGGACACTGTCTTGGGCTGCGCCCGTCATGGAAACCTCTAGCTAGAGGTTATTCAGAGTGTCTATGTTGAAGAAGATGAGGGCCACGTGGGAGTTTTTTGGTTTTAATTGTGGTCAATTGTTGGTGGTTAGAAGAGAATCCTGGGTCCACCTGGGCTGTAATTCTGGTGCGATTCCCCTTAAAGACTGAGTTCTGGAACTGACCTCAGAGAAGTATTGCCATTAATTGTGTTGGGATTTTAGGCGGCCATGCATGAGAGTCGCCATTGGAAACTGAGATCTAAGCCTGGGGTGGCTATTCACCAAGCACTGTCAATCTCAGCCAGGACATCACATGATTTTATTCTGAAAGACTTGGCAGCCATTGTTGACAGTCAAAACACACATGGACCTCACATTGTAGACCTCAATGGGCCTGGCTTCATGTGGCCTTTTGGCCACTCTTTGGGAAGACTTGCCTCTGAAAATTCTCCAGAGTTTTCCTTGAAATGTGCTTCCTAAAAATTTAATGGTTCCTGAATGAATTGAAACCCACAGTTTCTCCAACTTCATCCTTGAAAAATGTCTAGATAAATGCCATGAAATTTTTGAAATTTCCACGACCAGGTGGCACTGGAGAACCTTTGGATGTCCTGTTGCTGATCAAGAGTGTACCACACAGTGCCTTCCTTGACTGGGTTTCATGAAAATGGTGTAGAACAGAGCTGCCAGTATGGTGGAGCCTGCTGAGTAGTGGGCCCAGAGCTGTGGTGTGCAGTTGTGTGATAAAACATCTGTGGTGGGGTCATGTGGATATTACTTTGGCTTCCAAATGCTTGTGACTGACATGGTGCAGCCAGCATACCTTTGTATATTAAGCCATCTTGTTAGATGGAGAGTTTTCAGGGCAATGTTCAGAATCAAATTGCTACGGTCAAGGGGGCAAGCAATGTGGCGTAGAAGCCTGGTTGGTGCATTCTCCTGCAGACCCTTACACACCACACGTGACAGAACTCCCTCCAGCACTGTGTCCCAGTGGAACTCCTTGTATTTTGTGAAGCAAATACCAAACTCCCAGTGCAGCAACAAGAAACACAACAAAATTGGAGAATGACCAAATGGCTTCACAGTCTACACGGAAAGATTCTTAGACCCCAGTGGCCACAGTAAACCCACAAAGAGAGAATTCAGCACTGCTACCTCATGTTCATTGGAAAATAAGAAACCATGTCCTCCATGTAACAGATGCATACACAGCTTTGATGGTCTCACTACAAAGGAAGCTAAAGCTCCTGAAAACAACATATATTTCAAGTGTACAACCTCAAAGATACTGTTTCCCAGATGTCTTGAGGCCTGCACACTTCCATGTTTGTGGAGTTTTTACAGTCTCCATTACTTTTGGAAACTCCTCTACCACCTCCAGTGTTGTGAACTCCAGAGCATTTTCCATTCCAGATATGTATTCCTAGATTTTCTAACTCTTCTCCTCTAATTGTATCTTACTTGGGGCTAAGGTAATGTCAAGGCATTGTTCTGGATGAGAGTGGGAAGATTTTTTTGTAGCACATATTTGCATACACATTGGATTCATTTTCCAATTATTCATTCAAAATACTGAATCCCTCATAGTAACCCACTCCCTACTAGACTCTGACTACAAATCCTATTATGATGGATAAAAATAGACCAAACCAAATTGAAATACAAGTAGTTCAGAGCATGCAAGGTTAACATTTGGACGTTCCTTTTGCATTATATATGGTAGGAGTTTTAAATCTAGTCATTTTTTTGTTGAAACACTTCTCCATGTGTTTTTAAAGTTAACAAATATGTGAATTCATGTCTCCACTTCTCTGTAGCCTATTCAGCACATATATTTTTATATGCACATATAGAATCCTACCTGGTACCACACGTACATTCTTGTGAGGTGGCTCACTTGGCAGATACAAACTGTGAGAAGAGATCACTCCTGTTAAACACTGTTGAAACTGAAAATTCAACCTATGAGTGAGTATCCTAGCTGAACAACATTATACATAAATTCATATTCAGTTAAATGAATATTTTTAGATCTGTGGATGATATATATTTCATGGTGAATTTCATTTGGCTTGTATATTAATACTTTTTAATTTCTGTGTGTGTTTTTTAATATATATATATATATATATATATATATATATATATATATATATATATATATATATATACACTCTCCAGAGTTTTCAAAATATGAAATGAATGTATCTTACTATGTACTCCCTAAATTCATTAATATTTAAGTGCGTATTTATAATCAACTTTTCATAAGATTATTCTAAGACATATTCATCCTCCTGAAATACGTATTTGTTTCCTAGTACTGAAAACTAAGTTAAGTGAATTGTGCATACATATCCTAATATTTTTACACTAATTGACCCAGGTTAATATAAATGCAAGTAGATTTCTATAGGACATGATGTGTATTTTGACGTTCATTTTTTTTCAACACTTGTACATTACTATTTCCTCAGTTTATGCACATCATAAGATATATATTTCATCCACAAGTTCACAAATTTAAAGGCTTTTGTTTCACTTTCAATCACTTCCTGCTTCAGAACACATGTATTCCTCCAGGTTACATGACTGGTCTTTTCATGAGACTTCTTTCCAAACACATTATTTTCGATTTCCACAATTACTTCTGAAGCAAAACTCACACATTCTTCATGATAAACCATAACCCTAATATTACCATTAGATGTATAACTGGTTTGAATGAATGGATATATATCAATATAAGGTTTCCTGTATATTTTCAGATATCAATTTGAACCATTATTTAAGTTGGAACCAGTTATATTATTTATTCACAGTATGGTCTATTCATGCATTATTTCTATATTCATAGACACAGTGTACACCTATTTGTATTCAAAATACTAATTTACACGTCTTCAAAATACTGTTCCTAGAAATGGTGAAAGAAATACTCATGTCACCTGATCTACATATACATTTTATCACAGTAATATTCTGGAAACAAAAAGCAAATGTCACACTTATGATTGTACTAAAGCCTAAATGGAAATTGAACATGGATTACTAAAATCATCCATGTCCAGTTTGCCTATTGCTCTCAAATGTGGATCCTATTGGTGACTACATATTTGTTTCTTCCTAAGATTATATATTCAACCTCAAACCTGTTGAAAATGTCTAATCCTATTACTCACCTTATACTTTGCCTGATTTCCTAATGTCTCTATTGATATATATTTTCCCCAGTTCATCATTGTGACTGCCTCTTAACATGTGCTGACATTTACATTCACTCTCTACATGAAACCCTATTGCTAAAGACCATTTTGTCCAAATCCTATACTCACTCATCTTTCTAAAACTACCGTCTATCTTTCTAATCCTACCGACTATCCCTTTTTGACTGCATGTTCTCTTCGACATTCAATCATCCAAGGTACAATATCCTATACCATTGTATATTGATTTATCTGAGACATCTGTGCAGAAATTAATTCAAAGCTAAGTATCCCAATCAAGGGCCCAATGCCCTTCTGGGCATCAAATCTTACCTAGATTTCTGTTTTCATACCTATATTTCAACTGTATATTTTGTAAATATCACATGTTCCCATAACCATTATTCATCCTGCAGAATTATTCCTAACCCAATCGAACATGTTGTTAACCCTAACCATACACTGTTCCCTCAATCTAACTTTACAGAAGATCAGGGAGAGAGTTGGTCTTCCAATACTGGATTGTAGGGTATCTTCCACCTGATGAGAACCTCAAAGGTCCATGCAGAAATGATACATGGAGAAGAAGGCACCTATGAAAGACCTGAGAGAGCAAAAGTCATTTTCAATGTTAAACAACCGGGTCAGGATGAAGAGATGTATCTGAATCAGCCTTTATCTTCTTAATATAGAGAAGATGGACCAAACCAGGCCTGTGAGAAGAGCTGTTCCCGGGTGCCTATTGTTGATATACCATTCTAACTTGTGAAACTGTCACAGAAAGTAGGGGCAGTCTCCATCTCCTGGGACCCTTAGAAGCAAATATCAGTACACACTTTCTTGGTGACGGAACACTCTGAACTTGGGATCCAGGAAGCCAGGCACCCAGAGTAAGTCCCAGTCCCAGTCCCAGTGGTCTCAATTGTTTGGATTTACCAAGGACAGAGTCAGTCTTTGTTGGTACCTACTGAAGTGATAATGGCCAAATGCCAGGAGACCTCTGAAGAGGAGCCTTTTCTGAGAAAGCAGGTAGTGGCTCAACCATGGCTTCTGACAACTTCACAGAGTTGGCGAAGGAGACCAGATCTGAGACAGAACAGGCCATTTTGGGGGAACATAGTATGGACCACCAGTCAGAGGACACTCAATATATTCACCAACATACTTGGGGGAAGGAGGTGCCGTTGTGGGTGTTGGTGTGAGTTTGTGGTTTTGTCTCTTTTCTGAGAATAAGTAGGAAAGACTGTTTGTTTGTTTGGACTGGAATGTTTCTAGAAAGTCGTTTGACAACGTGAGTGTTTCTGTCTGTGCATTCCACTGTATCTGTGGTTGTAGACATTTGAAAAGCAAATGCATCAATGGTTGTGTCCTGTCTAGTAGAAAGCTTCCCAACATTCATACTGCACAATTTAAGAATGGAGAGAGGCTTGCCTTATGGATGGGTAACACCTACTATCTTCCTAAGTTCTTGTTTTCTTCCTGAATACTGGCCACTCTCCAGAATAGCCTCATGGTTTGGTTTCCAAGATATGTACCACCTCCAAGCTCTGTGACATGATCATGTACTGGATAGCTGAAGAGAATAGAAGCATCTCAGAAAACTCACATATCAGTGTGACCATTAAAGTCTCAGTGGAAAAACACTGCACTGGGCCTTTTGCTTACCTATTGTTCTGTTTTCCTAAATGTCAGGAAGATCTTTGCCTCAGGAAACCCCTTTGTGAAGCCAGAAAAAAAGAGTTTTCAAATGGAAATGAATGGGCATCACCTGTGGCTCTTTGCTTAATTGCTTTGGAAAGAGATGTGGCTGAATCAGCCTCTTTGCCCTGTGTGAGGCAGTGGCTTAGATTCTCAGCACCTGATGGATCTAAAGAAAGTTTCCAAGTGTGCATGCAAAACGAAAATGGCCAAAAGAGCAGTCATTGTAGATGAAGTCTCTCGCCTTCCTCTGTAAGCTTCCTGACCTCCATCACGTGAGAATAGGGATCCTTTGTGTCAAATCAGTTCTTCAAAGCCCTACAGAGGCTAGCACATAAGGGCTTGTGTTTTCTCATGACACCAATTCACATAAAGAATATATACCAGACAGTCAGTAGGCCTCAAATTAGAGAAGCAGAGCAGTATTAAGAGCAGGACTATTTGATCACTATTGGTTCACAGGAAGGGAGTCCAGGCCACCCTGACTTTAGGCAAATGAGGGGCAAGGGAGTTCATTTGGAAAACTGTCTTGGGCTGTGCCCCTCATTGAAACCTCCAGCCAGAGGTTATGAAGAGTGTCTATGTGGAAGAAGATGAGGGCCATTTGGGAGTGTTTTGGTTTTAATTGTGGTCATTTGTTTGGTGGTTGGAAGAGATGCCTAGGTCCACCTGGGCTTGAACTCTGGTGTGATTCCCCTTACAGATTGAGTTCAGGAACTGACCTCAGAGAAGTATTGCCATGAATTGTGTTGGGATTTTAGGAGACCACGCATGAGAGTTGCCTTTGGAAACTGAGATCAATGCCCAGGATGGCTTTCCACAGAGCATTGTCAATCTCTGCCAGGGCATCACATTATTTTATACTGAAAGACTTGGCAGCCATCGTTGACAGTCAAAACACACATGGGCCTCACATTGTAGACCTCAATGGGCCTGGCTTCATGTGTCTTTTTGGCCACTCTTTGGGAAGCCTTGCCTCTGAGAATTCTCCAGAGTTTCCTTGAAATGTGCTTCCTCAAACATTAATGGTTCCTGAATGAATTGAAACCCACAATTTCTCCAACTTCATCCTTGAAAAATGGCTAGATAAATACCATGACATTTTTGAAATTTTCATGACCAGGTGGCACTGGAGAACCTTTCAATGTCCTCTTGCTGATGAAGTGTGTACCAGACAGTGCCTTGATTGACTAGGTTTCATGAAAATGATGTGGAACAGAGATACCAGTATGTTGGAGCCTGCTGAGTAGTGGGCCCAGAGCTGTGGTGTGCAGGTGTGTGATAAAACATCTGTGGTCAGGCCATGTGTATCTGCCATTGACTTCCAAATGGCTTGTGGCTGACATTGTGCAGCCAGGAATCACTTATATGTCTGATAACTCTCCATATAAGGCATCTTGTTATATGGAGATGTTTCAGGACAATGTTCAGAATCAGGTGCAATGGTCAAGGGGACAAGCTATGTGGGATAGAAGACTGGTTGATGCATTCTCCTGCAGACCCTGACCCATCTCATGTGAAAGAACTCCCTCCAGCACTGTGTCCCAGCTGAATTCCTTGTATTTTGTGAAGCAAATAACAAATTCCCAGTGCAGCAGCAAGAAACACCACGAAAAGTGGAGGATGACCAAATGGCTTCACAGTCCACACGGGGAGTCACTTAGCCTTCAGTGGCGACAGTTTACCTACAAAGAGTGAATTCAGCACTGCTGCCTCATGTCCTTTGAAAAACAAGAAACCATGTCCTCCAGGTCACATAGATGCAGATCCAGCTTTGATGGTCTCATTAGAAAGAAAGCTAAAGCTCCTGACAACAACATATATGTCAAGTGCCCATCGTCAGAGGCAGTTTCTAAGGAAGTCTTCAGGCTGGCAGAGCTCCAAGTTTGATAGCATTTACCTATTAGACCAGGATGCAAGAAAAGACCACTAATTCCAATTAAAATCAAGTTAAAGCAAGCTTATATTTTCCACTGCCCAGGTGGCCTCTCCCTCCCAAAACAGTGGGAACAAGACAACCACCCAAATTTCCTACAGCCCAGGTTTATAACCCAGAATTTTACACTACAGGGGGGTTAAAATATCAGAACTTTGACAAGCATCAAACTAATCGTAGTTTATATATATATATATATATATATATTTGCTGGCCCCAACATCAGAATTTATGAAGACCATTAGAGCCTCAGAGAGGGTCATTGTCTGGCCAGGGAAGGCCAGTATTTATGAGGTGTCAATAAAGTTTCATAGAGGGCTGTTCCTGGTCAAAGAGCCAGGCATGGGTGAGTTCAAGGCCACAGGCAGGCATTGCAAGCAGGTTCAGAATTTGGTGTAATTTATAGTTAAGCCAAAATTTTCTTTTCATGGCTTTGTCGCAAGATGGATCCCAATTTTAATAAAAGATCAGATTGGGTCTATCATTCTCCCCTTTTCTAATGTGTCCCTTTCAAATCTTTGATAGGGTAGGGGAAGAGCACTGAGGGAATTTTAATACCTCACGTAACAGTCTCCATATTTTTTGAACTCACACAAAACCAGTCTCCCTGATTTTACCTGACTTAATTAATTACTTAAAATGAAAGTCTATTTATTTTTGGCTCCATTGTTGTAAGAAGAGTGGCGTCACTCATTTTGGCTTCTTCTGAGCTGAGAGAGGGTGACATGAGGGGGCACAGCATGAGGGACATGAGTTGCCTTTTAGAAGTCAGTTCGGTTTGAAGTCTGGTTGTGGTAGAACAGTTTGTAAAGTCATCTGGGGATGGGTTCTTCTATGAGAGAAACAAAAACCATGAGTACTGAATAAATGTTGCAGCAGCTGAAACAAGTCACTGTATAGATGTCCCCTCATCTGTCTTCAATATCCCCAGTTATCAGGACTTTCAACTTAATATTTAACTTTTAGTGTCACAGTTGTCCCACCCCATAAGATACAGTTTAATAATTTAATGTCATCTGATCTAGCAAATTCCTTTTACTAGTATGACCTCTGTGTGTAATAGAGAAACCTTTAATTCTGTTAGTCAGGGCTGGATAATCATACTAGCAAACACCAAGCCTACCTGTGCAGGTTAGGAATATCTGTAGGCCTTAAACAAAAAACTTCTGCCTCTGGTAGCTCCTCTTGATACTCTCTTTTTATTCTCATCAGGCATTCCTCTCTGAGAATCCTTCTTTGTAGCCTCCAGTCTTACTTATTTTGGGAGGCTACCATAAAGTGTATACGTTAAAATATTATTATAACTATTATTATTTAAAATGCCCAGGAATGGCTGTATTTTGGGTTTATCTGTCTTTGCTAAGAGTTTAAGATGAAGCAGTAAAACTGACTTTTGTTTCTATCTATTGTTAACAGTCAGCTGAGATTTTATGGGAGTCATTTCTGGGGAAACTTGAGAGCAGCTTCTCAGTTCTGCTAGTGCCATTTGCGCTAGGTGGGTCCAGGTCTTGCTTGACCATGTGGCTTCTCTCAGAAGCATCAGGAATATCTCCCTTCTCTGATGACTCTCTTCTTCGTAGAAAATGCACTGATTGGCTTTCTGTTCTCCAGTGGCCTCATTAATCTTCCTGATCAGGAGTTTATGTGGCTGAGAGTTGCAAAGTTCTTTAGAGAAGTCTCCTGTTCCCTGGATACAAACTGACTCAGAGGGCAAGAGCCAAAATTTGTTTTATTGTCCCTTTTCATTTAAATTAAATTTTAAATCCTAATCTTAAACATCCAGCAAATAAATTTTAACAGCCTTATATTAAGAGTACTGTGCTTTAATGTCTATAATTTAGAATTATTTATCTTTTTATTATTTGGGATCTGTATTTTTCTGTCTTGTAGGTGATGCCTTATTATCTCAAATTAACCAATGTTGTGTTCAAAAGCAACTCTTTTGTAAAACACTAACAGGGAATCTTTAGTTAACTTATAAGGAAATTACAAAATAAAATTAACAAGAGTAAAAATACTTAGTTCGTGTAATAGCTACCCTGAATTTTTGGCTGAGTTATAAATTATATCCCCTTTTTGAGATCCTAGTAATCTTGACAGAAAAAAAAAAAAAAACTTCTGAACGTAACTTTAAATTAAATTACATCTGACCTACTACTTTCGTAGTTATTCTCACATGTTGTAAGATGAGACACAGAGCCTTATCTCAGGTAAGGCAGGGCTCTATATAAATCTTAAGTCTTTTAGTTCTAAAGCTGATCTTTTTTTTTTTAAATATCATCTTACACAGTTTACATAAATTGTTTGAGGTCACATGAACATTAGCTAACACCATATGATATCACATTTAAAACATGAATTAAAGAAAGGCTGAAAGTTTTTAACCTTTACATAGATTAGGCGCTCATTAACTTAAAAATATATTTAAATTTTTCCCCAATGTAAAAAGTAACATAAAACTTTACATATCTTATTGATAACAAGTAAATAAATCCCCAATATATATATATTTTTTTACCATACAACTTCAGAACACCAGCTTGATGTAATGATCTTTTAAAGTTTCTACCTTACAGACTTGTATACCTGGAAGATATGAGCACATTAATAGCATCACAATGACATTGATGTTTTTACATTAACCAAATTTAGCTTTTAAAGAAATTCCAGTACAGTGCTCTAAAATAACAGTTCTTATTTAATCAGTTGTTTAATTTTTATGGTTGCTTGCTCTAGAAAAATAAAAATAAACACAATGTTATGGGTAAACTTTTGTTTTCAGAAATTTGTGTCGCTTTATCACATGACTGATTTTTACAATCTTATACAGACTTTAGAACAAACTTATACAGACCTTACTAAATCAATCAGATATCTAATAAAAGTACTCATGAATGATTAATCCCATATCAAATTTTCTTCACTTATTTATCAAAATATTAGAAAAATGTATTGAACAGTGTAAACCATTTTTTTGTTAAAGGAAAAGTCCTAGAACCAAGGCATATTAGACATTTTATAGACATTAATATTTTATTAGATCTTTGGGCAGCTAGAAAAACTTGTAAGCTTAAATTTAAAGACATTTATTGTTATTTGTTTATCCAAATTTAAAGTGAACCATTTAACTCATGTGAATTAAAGATCTTCGAATCCACTTTTTAAAATTTGTTTTTATGAGTGCTTTTTTTAATGATCTCTCCTTATATATGTTAATTTGTATATCATATATATGATATACGAACATATAGATATATGGACATACAACACATAACAAAAGTGTGCACAAATAATAATAGTAAGGCCTTGTAGCTTTTCACAGGTGAAATCTCCATTGTAATGTTTCAGAACTCCACTGTTGGTCAAAGATAGAACTGATGAGAAAAATATTAACCTAGTTCTCTAGGATCAAAATAATGAGCTCAAAAAAAATACAGAATCTAAGGAAAAAAATGAGAGTCCTAGAAAAAATGACTGGCCAGTAATTAGTAAATACCATACGATTTACCTTTTTTTTTCCCACTTAGACATCAGATCAGTCTCCTACTGAGCTTGCAGGCTTCTTTCATTTACATTTCAACATAAGTCCTGGCTGAGTTCTGGAAGGAGCTGGACAAAACTGCTATTCTGAGCGGACACCTCAGGCCTAAGGCACTTTAACCATAATTTTCAGGTGAGGATGTTGAAAATTATGATACAATTTTAAGATACAATTCAAAATTTTATACCTTAACATCTTGTTTTGTCAACAGATACCATACTATGATTTACTATCCTTGTCCAAATTAATGCATTGACACACTGTGACATTTTCCCAGGCTACCCAATTAAAAATTGGTGAAAAAAAAGACTAAATGATTGGGAAGTTACTTGCCAACTTGGAAGTAGAATTCTTTAGTTTTCCATTTTAAGTATTTAAGTTCTCTGGCATGAATTATCTGAAATCATAAACTAAAAAATTACCTAAACCCGACTTTTAACTGCAAGATTGAGCAATGCTACAAAAACCCATCCAGATACCATATTGTTACAATAAAACATCATCATTTAGACACGCATTCAGCTAAGATCATTCCCAAGAAACAATTTATAATATCAACACATTATTGCACATGTCTTAAATGGCCAGAAACAAAGACAAAAGACAGACAGAAAGGAGCTCCAGACTATGGCTGACAGGACAGAAGCCTTTAAAACAGCAGATAAGAGAAAAATCTCCTACACCAGTGGCATGATAGATGTCCCCACAAGGGCATCAGATGTTTTCACAGAGGGGCAACCTGAAATGTAAAATCAAAGGTCTCCATGGTGACTTTACTGCATTTAGTGTCTCCTTTTTCTTTTTCTCTTTTTTAAGAAAACAGAGGTGGCATAATACTTACAGTGCAGGGAAGGAAGGAGGGAATTTACTGAAGCAACAGGACTTCGGCAGCTGCTGGGAGTCCCTCAGTCCCGTCTTTTACTTACAGGATTAGCTCCTCTGGTTTGGTTCCACCCCAAGCACGCTGAATCTCCTAACATTTCAGTAGTCAGCTCTCAAAAATTCCGAGGTCGGGGGGGTATCAAAATTCGTAACTTAAATTTCGGTTCTGGACCTTGAAGCCAATTAATACCAATTTAATATAAGGACAGGGTTTCAGAAAAAGTAAAAGGGAGGTTTACTGCTTTGCTAACAAAGGATAAAAACACGGGACTCTGTCCAAAGTTGTGACTCTCTTGATCTGGAGGGACAAGGGGTTTTAAAGGAGCTTCACTTGTTAACCTGGGAGATACTCAGTTATTAGGTCTCCAGCAGGCATTGCCCTCTGCAGTGGGTGTGCTCCAGACAGCCAGCTACGGGCTTCTCTCATCCTGCTTAACAAAGGGGGGTATAGTGCATCACATTTCTTTAAAACACAGTCCAAAGGGGTGACAGGCTTACATGCTTTATTACCCATTTTCACGTCCAATATCCTTAAGTTTTTACCACAGAAATCACACAACAAAACGCACAAAAACAAACAAATAAAAAACATTTAGAACACAGAACAAAACACACAAAAAAACAGAAACTCGGCGAATAAACAGAAAACCAGAGGAGCAATGCAGCGTCTTGCTAAAGCTCCGGGGTAGGAGCTCCTGCGTGCCAGTCGGCACCTCTCTACACTTTCAGAGGTATTCCCTACATAAAAGAACAGAGGAAAGAAGGATTCCTATTACTGTCCCGGACAGGAGTATATGTGAGCCTTCCCAGGCCACCTCTCTGACATCAGAAGAGTACTCCCTTAACCGGATATCAGATGTTATAAAGGCGCCTCTTACCTATGAAGGCCTCCTCCACCAGGTGCTTGATAATAGTTTTAGTGCGATGGTTCACTGCAGTGATCCACGGACTGAAGGCTCATTCCAAGGCCTTGGAACTTGTCTCTCCAGCCTGGAGTCCTGGAGGATAGGCCAGCTTCAGAATTTCCAGCAGTCTGGCTTTGTGATCTGGTCGGGTCATGTTGCTGGGGAACTCCAAAATGTTAGTCCAGGACACAAGAAAAGACCACTGACTCCAATTAAAATCAAATTAAGGCAAGCTTAATATTTCAACCAGCCAGGCTGCCTCTCCCTCTCAAAATGGCGGGAACAAGACAGCAACCCCACCTTTCCTACAGCCCAGCTTTATAGCCCAGAAAGTTACACAAAAGGGGGGTTACAGAAAACAGAACTTTGACAAGCATCACACTAATTGCAGTTTACATTTGATTTTCTGGCCCCAGCATCAGAAATTATGAGGACCATTAGAGCCTCAGAGAGGGTCATTGTCTGGCCAGGGAAGGCGAATATTTATGAGGTGTCATTAAAGTTTCAGAGAGGGCTGTTATCTGGTCAGAGAGCCAGGCATGAGTGAGTTCAAAACATGGTCAGGCATTCTAAGCAGGTTCAGAATTTGCAGTAATTTATAGTAAAGCAAAAATTATCTTTTCATGCCTTTGTGGCAAGATGGCTCACAATTTTAATGAAAGATCATGTTGGGTGATCAACCCTATCCCCTACTTTTGGAAAATCCTCTACCACCTCCAAGGTTGTGAACTCCTGAGCATTTTCCATTCCAGATATGTATTCACAGAATTTCTAACTCTTCTTCTCTAATTGCGTCTTACTTGGGGCGAAGTTAATGTCAAGCCATTGTTCTGGATGAGAGTGGGAAGAATATTGTGCTGCACATAATTGCATACACATTGGATTCACTTTCCAATTTTCCAATTGAAATACTGAATTCCTGACAATAACCCATACCCTTCTAGACGCTAACTACAAATACTAATATGATGGAGAAAAATAACCCAAACGGAATTGAAATACAAGCAGTTCAGAGGAGGCATGGTGTATATTGGACTTGCCTTTTGCAAGATAAAAGGTAGGTGTTGTAAATCTAGTCATTTTTTAATTGAAATAGTTTTATATGTGTATTAAAGTTAACAAATATGTGAATTCCTATCTCCCTTTCGCTGTAACCTATTCAGCACATTAATTTTTATATACACATATAGAATCCTACCTGATATCACACGTACATTTTTGTGAGGTGCCTGACATTGCAGATACAAATTGTGAGAAGAGATTACTCCACCTAAATGCTGTTGGAACTGAAAATTCAAGCTAATGGTCAGCTTCCTAGTTGAATAACATTATACATAAATCCATGTTCAGTAAAATGAATATTTTTGGATCTGTGGATGATATATATTTCATGGTGAAATTCGATTGGCATATATAATTCTACTTTTGAATGTCTTTGTTTGTGTGTGTGTTTGTGTGTGTGTGTGTGTGTGTGTGTATATATATATATATATATATATATATATATATATATATATATATATATATATACAAAATAAATCTCCAGATTTTTCAAAATATGAAATATATGTGTCTTATATACACTCCCTAAATTCATTCATGTTCATGTATGTGGATTAATAATCAACTTTTCACAAGATTATTCTCAGAAATATTCATCCACCTGAAATTCATATTTGTTTCCTAGTACTGAAAACTAACTTCAGTGAAAGGTGCAAACAAATCCTAGTATTTCTACATTAACTGACCTAGTTTAACATCAATGCTAGTAGATTCCTATGGGACATGATGTGTATTTTGACATTAATTATTATTCAACACTGGTACATTACTATTTCTTCAGTTTATGCACATCATAGGATATATATTTCATCCACTACTTAGCAAATTTATAGGCATTTGTTTCACTTTCAATCACTTCTTGCTCCAGAACACATGTATTTCCCTATGTTTCTTGACTGGTCTTTTCATGAGACTTTTTTCAAATATATTATTTTCAATTTCCATGATCAATTTTTAAGCAAAACTCACACATCCTTCATGATAAAACATAACCCTAAGATGACCATTAGATATATAACTGGTTGGAATGATTGATTGTGCATCTTTATAACATTTCTTATATATTTTCAGATATCCATTCAATCCATTATTTAAAGTGGATCCAGTTATATTATTTATTCCCAGTATGGTCTATTCATGCGTTATTGCTATATTCATAGACAGAGGGTATACCTATTTGTACCCCACTACAAATTTATATGTCTTCAAAATATTGCTCCTGGAAATGGTGGAAGAAATACTCACGTCACGTGATATACATATACATTTTATCACAGAAATATTCTGGACACAAAAAGCAAAGGTCACACTTTCAATTGTACCAAAGCCTAAATGGAAAGTGAGCATGGATTACTAAAAACATCTATGTCCAGGTTGCCTAATGCTCTCAAATGTCAATCCTATTGGTGACTACATATTTGTTTCTTCCTAAGATTATATATTCAACCTCAAGCCTGTTGAAAATGTCTAATCCTATCACTCACTTTGTACTTTGCTTGATTTCCTAATGTCTTTATTGATATCTGCTTTCCCTCATATTTTCCCCAGTTCATCATTCTGACTGACTCTTCACATGTGCTGACATTAACACTCACTGTCTAACCGAAACCCTATTGCTAAAGAACTTTTTGTCCAAATCCTATACTCACTCTTCATTCTAAACCTAACAACTACCTTCCTCATCGTACTGAATATCGCTTTTTGACTGGATGTTCTCTTCAACATTCAATCATCCAAGGTACAAGGTCCTATGCCATTGTATATTGATTTATCTGAGACAACTGTGCAGCACATAACTCAAAGCTAATTATATCACTTAAGGGTCCAATTCCCTTCTGGGCTTCAAATCTTTCCTAATTTTCTGCTTTCATACTTATATTTCACCTATATACTCTTGTAAATATCGAAGGTTGCCAATACCATTATTCATCCCGCAAAATGATTCCTAACCCAAATCAAACATGTTATTAACCCTAAACATACACTGTTCCATCAATATAACTTACAGAAGAGAAGGGACAGAGTTGGTATTACAATATAGGAATGTAGGTGATCTTCCACCTTCTGAGAACCTCAAAGATCCATGGAGAAATGATCCTTGGAGAAGATTTATGCAGCTATGTTGGACCTGAGAGAGCAATAGAAATCTTCCATGGCAAACAACCTGGTAAGGATGAATTGATGGGTCTAAGTCAGCCTCTCTTTTCTTATTGTAAAGAAGTTGGAAGAAACCAGGCCTGTGTGGAGAGCTGTACCTGGGTGCCTAAGGTTGATATTCCATTCTAACTTCTGAATGTGTCAGAGGATGTTGGGGCAGCCTCCATCTCATGGGACCCTTGGAAGCAACTGTTAGGACAAAGTGGTTTTCAAGGCAGTGACCTCATTCAGTTCCTGAAGGAAGTGACCTCTCCTCACTTCCTTGGTGATTGAATTCTCTGAACTTGGGATCCAGGAAGCCAGGCACCCAGAGCCAGTCCCAGTCCTAGTCCCATTGGGCTAACTTGTTTGCTTTTTCCAAGGACAGAGTCAGTCTTTCTTGGTACCTACTGATGTGAGGATGGCCAATTGCCAGCAGAGCTCTGAAGAGGCACCTTCCCTGAGAAAGCAGGTAGTGGCTCACCGCTGTCTCCTGACAACTTCACATAGTTGGCCAAGGAGACCAGATCTGAGAGAGGACAGGCCATTTCAGGGGAACATAATATGGCCCACCAGTCAGAAGACACTCTGCATAGTCACAGACCTACTTGGGGGAAGGAGGTGGCTTTGCCGTTGTGGGTGTGAGTTTGTGGTTTTTTTCTCATGTTCTGAGAATAGGTAGGAAAGGCCTTTTTTTCTGGTGTGGAGTGGACTGTTTCTAGTAAGTCCTTTGACATTGTGAGGGTTTCTATGTCTGTGTATCCCACTGTATCCGTGGTGGTAGACATTAGAAAAGAGAATGCATCAATGGATTTGTTTTCTCTAGTAGAAAGCTTCCCCACATTAATACTGCCCAATAGATTAATGGACTTCACTTTGCCTTATGGATGGGCAACACCTACTGTCTTCTTAAGTTACTGTTTTCTTCGTGAATTCTGGCCACTCTACAGAATACGCTCATGGTTTTGTGTCCCAGATATGTAACACCACAAGGCTCTGTGACATGGCCATGTACTGGATAGCTGAAGAGATTGAGAGCATCTCAGAAAACTCAGATATCAGTGTGACCAGTAAAGTCTCAGTGAAGAAACCCTTCTTGGGCCATTTGCTTACTTGTGTTTCAATTACCCTGAATGTCAGGAAGGTCTTTGCCTCATGCCAACCCTTTGTGAAGCCTGAAGAAAACGGTTTTCATATGGAAATGAATGGGCTTCACCTGTGGCTCTTTGCTTAATTGCTTTGGAATGGGATGTGTCTGAATCAGTCTCTGGTCCTTGTGTGAGGCTGTGACTTAGATTCTCAGCACCCAATGGATCTAAAGAAAAATCCCATGTGCTTCCCAAACCGAAATGGCCAAAAGAGAAGTCATTGTGGATGAATTTTTTTGCCTTCTTGTTTTAGGTTCCTGACCTCCATTAAGTGAGAATAGGGATTCTTTGGATTAAATGAGTTCTTCAAATCCCTGCAGAGGCTTGCCCATATGTGCTTGGGTTTTCTCATGACTCCAAATCACATAAAGAATCTATACCTCACAGCCAGTAGGCCTCAAATTGGAGAAGCGGAACACTTTAACAGCAGGAATATTTGATCACTCCAGGTTCACAGGAGGAGTGTCCAGGCCACCATGATTTTAGGCAAATGAGGGGCAAGTGAGCTTATTTTGGACACTTTCTTAGGCTGTGCCCCTCATAGAAATCTCCAGCCAGAGGTTATGATGAGTGTCTATATGGAAGAAGATGAGGGCCCTGTGGGAGTGTTTTGATTTTAATTGTGGTCATTTTTGTGGTGGTTGGAAGGAATGACTGGTTCCACCTGGGCTTGAACTCTGGCGTGATTCCCCTTAGAGACTGAGTTCTGGAATTGAACTCAGAGAAGTATTGCCATGAATTGTGTTGGGATTTTAGAAGGCCATGCATGAGACTCACCCATGGAAACTGAGATCTAGGCCCAGGTTGTCTTTCCACAAAACAATGGGAACCTCAGCCAGGATATCACATGATTTTATTCTGAAAGATTGGCAGGTATAGTTGAGAGTCAAAACACACATGGACCTCACATTGTAGGCCTCAATTTTCCTGGCTTCATGTGACCTTTTGGCAACTCTTTGAGAAGCCTTGCCTGTGAGTGTTCCCCAGAGCTTTCATTGAAATGAGCTTTCTCAACACTTAGTGGTTCCTGAATGATTTGAAACCCACAGTGCCTCCAACTTAATCTTTGAAAAATGGCTAGATAAATACCATGAAATTTTTGAAATTTCCATGACCAGATGGCACTGGAGAATCTTTGGAAGTCCTGTGGTTGATCATGTGTATACCAGAGAATGCCTTGTTTTACTGGGTTTTATGAAAATGGTGTAGAACAGAGATGCCAGTAATTTGTATCCTGCTGATTAGTGGGCGTAGAGCAGTGGTGGGCAGGTGTGTGATAAAACACCATGGTGGGGCCATGTGGATCGGCCATTGGCTTCCAAATGGATTATGACTGACATAGTGCAGAAATCAGACACTTATATGTAAAGGCATTTTTTATATGGAGAGGTTTCAGGGCAATGTTCAGAATCAGTTTACTATGGTTATTGGGGCAAGCTGTGTGGGATAGAAGCCTGGTTGGTGCATTCTCCTGCAGACCCTGAACCACCACACGTGACAGAACTCCCTTCAGCACTGTATCCTAGTAGAACTCCTTGTATTTGGTGAAGCAAATACCAAATTCCCACTGCAGCAGCAAGAAACACCACGAAAAGTGGAGGATGACCGAATGTCTTCACAGTCAACACGAGGAGACACTTAGCCTCCAGTGGCCATAGTTTACATACAAAGAGAGAATTCAGCACTGCTGCCTCATGGTCATTGGAATATAAGAAACCATGTCTTCCAGGTCACATAGATGCAGACCCATTTTGATGGTCTCACTACAAAGGAAGTTAAAGCTCATGACAACAACATATATTTCAAGTGCCCAACCTCAGAGGCAGTTTTCCAAGAAGTCTTAGGCCAGCAGAGCTCCATGTTTGTGGAGTGTTTACACTGTTCTTTACTTTTGGAAACTCCTCTACCACCACCAAGGTTGTGAACTCCCGAGCATATTCCATTCCAGATATGTATTCACAGATTTTCACACTTTTCTACTCTAATTGTGTCTTACTTGGGCCAAGGTAATATCAAGGCATTGTTCTGAATGTGAGTGGGAAGATTTTTGTGTAGCACATATTTACATACACATTCGATTCATTTTTCAATTTTCTATTTGAAATACTGAAGCCCTGAATCTAACACATACCCTACTATACTCTGACTAATAATTCTAATATGATGGTGAAAAATAACCCAAACAGAATAGAAATACAAGCAGTTCAGAGGAGGCATGGTGTATTGTTACAATTGCCTTTTGCATTATATAGTGTAGGAGTTATAAATCTAGTCATTTTTTTGTTGAAATAGTTCTACATGTGTTTTTAAAATTAACAAATATGTGAATTCCTGTCTCCCTTTCTCTGTAGCCAATTCAGCACATGTATTTTTATATGCACATATAGAATTCTACCTGGTACCACACGTACATACTTGTGAGGTAACTGAATTGGCAGATGCAAATTGTGAGAAAGGATAACACCTCCTAAATGCTGTTGGAACTGAAAATTCAACCTATGGGTGAGCTTCCTAGTTGAATAACATTATACATTAATCCATGTTCAGTAAAATGAATATTTTTCGATCTGTGGATTATATATATTTCATGATGAATTTCGATTGGCATATATATATTGCTACTTTTTTTCTTTTATTGGTTGCTCAAAACATTAAAAATCTCTTGACATATAATATTTCATACATTAGATTCAAGTGGCTTATGAACTCCCATTTTTAGCCCAAATAGAGATTACAGAATCACATCGATTACACATCCACATTTTTACATAATGCCCTATTAGCTACTGTTGTATTCTGCTACCTTTCCTATACTCTACTATCTCCCCTCCCCTTCCTTCCGATCTTCTCTTTTTTCCCCATCTACTGTAATTTATTTCACTCCATGTTTATTTTCCCATTCCACTCACAACAATATGTAATTTTGTGTAACAATGAGGGTCTCCCTCCATTACCATGCAATTTCCCTTTTCTCTCACTTACCCTCCCACCTCATGTCTCTGTTTAAAGTTAATCTTTTCTTCCTGCTATTGCTCCCTGCTCTGTTCTTAGTTGCTCTCATTATATCAAAGAAGACATTTGGTATTTATTTTTTAGGGATTGGCTATCTTCACTAAGCATAATCTGCTCCAGTGCCATCCATTTTTCTGCAAATTTTATGATTTTGTCATTTGTTAGTGCTGCGTAATACTCCATAGTGTATAAATGCCACATTTTTTTTATCCATTCATCTATTGAAGGGCATCTGGGTTGGATCCACAGTGTATCAATTGTGAATTGTACTGCTATGAAAATCCATGTGGTAGTATCCCTGTATTACTCTCTTTTAAGGTCTTCAGGGAATAGTCAGATAAGGGCAATAGCTGAGTCAAATTGTGGTTCCATTCACAGCTTTCCCAGGAATCTCCATACTGCTTTCAAAATTGGCCACACCAGTTTACAGTCCCACCAGCAATGTACAAGAGTATCTTTTACCCCACATCCTTGCCAGCACTTGTTGTTGTTTGACTTCATATTGGCTACCAATTTACTGGAGTGAGATGGTATCTTAGGGTGATTTTGATTTGAATTTCTCTGACTGCTAGAAATGGTGAGCATTTTATTATGTACTTGATGAATGATTGTATGTCCTCCTCTGAGAAGTGTCTGTTCAAGTCCTTGACCCATTTGTTTATTGGGTTATTTGTTATCTTATTGTCTAATTTTTTGAGTTCTTTGTATATTCTGGATATTAGGCCTCTATCTGAAGTGTGAGGAGTAAAAATTTGTTCCCATGATGTATGCTCCTTATTTACCTCTCTTATTCTTTCTCTTGCTGATAAAAAACTTTTCAGTTTAAGTAGTCCCATTTGTTGATTCTTGTTATTAACTCTTGTGCTATGGATGTCATATAAAGGAATTTTTTAGCCCGAACCCATAATATGTAGATCAGAGCCAACTTTTTCTTCTATCAGACACAGAGTCTTTGATTTGATATCTAGCACCTTGATCCACTATGAGTTAACTTTTGTGCATGGCGAGAGAAAGGAATTCAGTTTCATTTTGTTGCACATGGATTTCCATTTTTCCCAACACCATTTGTTGAAGATACTATATTTCCTCCATTGCATGCTTTTAGCTCTTTATCAAATATAAAATAGTTGTAGCTTTTTGGATTAATCTCTGTGTCCTCCATTCTGTACCATTGGTCCACCCGCCTGTTTTGGTACCAGTACCATGCTGGTTTTTTTTTTAATTAATTTTATTGTAGGTTGTTCAAAACATTTCATAGTTCTTGATATATCATATTTCACACTTTGATTCAAGTGGGATATGAGCTCCCATTTTTACCCCATATACAGATTGCAGAATCACATCAATTGCACAACCATTGATTTACATATTGCCATTCTGGTGACTGTTGTATTCTGTTGCCTTTCCTATCCTCTACTATCCCCCCTCCCCCCTCCCCTCCCCTCTTCTCTCTCTACCTCCTCTACTGTAATTCATTTCTCCCCCTTATATTTTTCCTCCTTTCCCCTCACTTCCTCTTGTATGTAATTTTGTATACCCCTGAGGGTCTCCTTCCATTTACATGCAATTTTCCTTCTCTCTCCCTTTCCCTCCCACCTCTCATCCCTGTTTAATATTAATCTTCTTCTCATGCTCTTCGTCCCTACTCTGTTCTAAGTTACTCTCCTTATATCAAAGAAGATATTTGGCATTTGTTTTTAAGGGATTGGCTAGCTTCACTTAGCATAACCTGCTCTAATGCCATCCATTTTCCTCCAAATTCTATGATTTTGTCATTTCTTAATGCAGAGTAATATTCCATTGTGTATAAATGCCACATTTTTTTATCCATTCTTTTATTGAAGGACATCTATGTTGGTTCCACAGTCTTGCTATTGTGAATTGTGCTGCTATGAACATGGATGTAGCAGTGGCCCTATAGTGTGCTCTTTTTAGGTCTTTAGGGAATAGACCGAGAAGGGGAATAGCTGGATCAAATGGTGGTTCCATCCCGAGCTTTCCAAGAAATCTCCATACTGCTTTCCAAATTGGGCGCACAAATTTGCAGTCCCACCAGTAATGTACAAGAGTACACTTTCCCGACATCCTCGCCAGCACTTGTTGTTGTTTGACTTCCTAATGGCTGCCAATCTTACTGGAGTGAGATGGTATCTTAGGGTGGTTTTTATTTGCATTTCTCTGACTGCTAGAGATGGTGAGCATTTTTTCATATACTTCTTGATTGATTGTATGTCCTCCTCTGAGAAATTTCTGTTCAGGTCCTTGGCCCATTTGTTGATTGGGTTATTTGTTATCTCATTGTCTAATTTTTTTAGTTCTTTGTATATTCTGGATATTAGGGCTGTGTCTGAAGTGTGAGGAGTAAAGATTTGTTCCCAGGACGTAGGCTACCTATTTACTTCTCTTATTGTTTCTTTTGCTGAGAAAATAACTTTTTAGTTTGAGTAAGTCCCATTTGTTGGTTCTAGTTATTAACTGTTGTGCTATGGGTGTCCTATTTAGGAATTTGGATCCCGACCCCACAGTATGTAGATCATAGCCAACTTTTTCTTCTATCAGACGCCATGTCTCTGATTTGATATCACGTTCCTTGATCCACTTTGAGTTAACTTTTGTGCATGGTGAGAGAAAGGGTTTCAGTTTCATTTTGTTGCATATGGATTTCCAGTTTTCCCAACACCATTTGTTGAAGATGCTAGCCTTCTTCCATTGCATGCTTTTAGCCCCTTTATCGAATATAAGATAGTTGTAGTTTTGTGGATTGGTTTCTGTGTCCTCTATTCTGTACCATTGGTCCACCCGCCTGTTTTGGTACCAGTACCATGCTGTTTTTGTTTCTATTGCTCTGTAGTATAGTTTGAAGTCTGGTATAGCTATACCGACTAACTCACACTTCCTGCTTAGCAATGTTTTTGCTATTCTGGGTCTTTTATTTTTCCATATGAATTTCATGATTGCTTTCTCTATTTCTACAAGAAATGCCATTGGGATTTTGATTGGCATTGCATTAAACCTATTGAGAACTTTTGTTAATATCGCCATTTTGATGATGTTAATTCTACCTATCCATGAACAGGGTATATTTTTCCATCTTTTAAGATCTTCTTCAATTCTCTCTTTAGGGTTCTGTAGTATTCATTGTATAAGTCTTACACCTCTTTTGTTAGGTTGATTCCCAAGTACTTTTTTTTTCTGAGGATATTGTGAATGGGGTGGTTGTCCTCATATATATTTTAGAGGATTTGTCACTGATATACAGGAATGCCTTTGATTTATGCGTGTTGATTTTATATCCTGCCACTTTGCTGAATTCATTTATTAGCTCTAATAGTTTCTTTGTAGACCCTTTTGGGTCTGCTAGGTATAGAATCATGTCATCTGCAAATAGTGATAATTTGAGTTCTTCTTTTCCTATTTTTATGCCTTTAATTTCTTTTGTCTGTCTAATTGCACTGGCCAGTGATTCGAGAACTATGTTGAACAAAAGTGGTGAGAGAGGGCATGCCTGTCTTGTACCAGATTTTAGAGGGAATGCCTTCAGTTTTTCTCCATTCAGAATGATGCTAGGCTGAGGCTTAGCATAGATTTCTTTTACAATATTGAGGTATGTTCCTGTTATCCCTAGTTTTTCCAGAGTTTTGAACATAAAGGGATGCTGTACTTTGTCGAATGCTTTTTCCGCATCTATCGAGATGATCATATGGTTCTTATATTTAAGCCTATTGATGTGGTGAATAACATTTATTGATTTTCGTATATTGAACCAACCTTGCATCCCAGGGATAAATCCTACCTGATCATGGTGCACAATTTTTTTGATATGTTTTTGTATTCGGTTCACGAGAAGTTTATTGAGCATTTTTGCATCTAGGTTCATTAGAGATATTGGTCTGTAGTTTTCTTTCTTTGGAGTGTCTTTGTCTGGTTTAGGAATCAGGGTGATGTTGGACTCATAGAATGAATTTGTAAGTTCTCCCTGTTTTTCATTTTCCTGAAATAGCTTGAAAAGTATTGGTATTAGTTCCTCTTTAAAGGTTTTGTAAAACTCTGCTGTATACCCATCCGGTCCTGGGCTTTTCTTAGTTGGTAGTCTTTTGATGGTTTCTTTATTTCCTCAGTTGATATTCGTCTGTTTAGGTTGTCAATATCCTCCTAACTCAATCTGGACAAATCATATGACTTAAGAAATTTATCGATGCCTTCACTATCTTCTAATTTATTGGAGTATAAGGATTCAAAATAATTTCTGATAATCTTCTGTATTTCTGAAGTGTCTGTTGTGATATTGCCTTTTTCATCCCATATGCGAGTAATTTGAGTTCTCTCTCTTCTTCTCTTCATTAGCGTGGCTAAGGGTCTGTCAATTTTATTTATTTTTTCAAAGAACCAACTTTTAGTCTTGTCAATGTTTTCAATTGTTTCTTTTGTTTCAATTTCATTAATTTTTGCTCTGATTTTAATTATTTCTTGTCTTCTACTTTTTTGCTGTTGTTTTGCTCTTCTTTTTCTAGGACATTGAGTTGAAGTATTAGATCATTTATTTGTTGGTTTTTTTCTTTTTTTAAGGAATTAACTCCAAGCAATAAATTTTCCTCTTAGAACTGCTTTCAATGTGTCCCATAGATTCCGATATGTTGTGTCTGTGTTTTCATTTATCTCTAAGAATTTTTTAATATCCTCCTTGATGTCTTCTATAACCCATTTATCATTCAGTAACCTATTTTTCATTCTCCAATTGATGCATGATTTTTCCTTACTTCTTTTATCGTTGATTTTCAATTTCATTTCATTATGTTCAGATAAGATGCATGGTATTATCTCTACTCCTTTATATTGTCTAAGAGTTGCCCTGTGACATAATATATGATCTATTTTTGAGAAGGATCCAAGTGCTGCTGAGAAAAAAGTGTAACTGCTTGATCTTGGGTGGAATATTCTATATATGTCAATTAAATCTAGGTTATTAATTATGTTATTGAGTTCTATAGATTCCTTATTCAACTTTTCTTTGTAAGATCTATCCAGTGGTGAGAGAGGTGTGTTGAAGTCTCCCATAATTATTGTATGGTGGTCTATTAGACTCTTGAACTTGAGAAGAGTTTGTTTGATGAACATAGCTGCACCATTGTTTGGGGCATATATATTTATGATTGTGATGTCTTGTTGGTGTATGGTTCCCTTGAGCTGTATGTAGTGTCCCTCTTCATCCCTTTTGATTAACTTTGGCTTGAAATCTATTTTATTTGATATGAGTATGGACACTCGTGCTTGTTTCCGAAGTCCATAAGAGTGATATGATTTTTCCCAACCTTTCACCTTCAGTCTATGTATGTCTTTTCCTATCAAATGCGTCTCCTGAAGGCAGCATATTGTTGGGTCTTGTTTTGTGATCCATTCTACTAGCCTGTGTCTCTTAATTCGTGAGTTTAAGCCATTAATATTTAGGGTTATTATTGAGATATGGGTTGTTCTTCCAGTCATATTGGTTTATTTATGTTACTAAACATGGTTTGTTTTCCTCTTTGATTATTCCCCCTCTTTACTGTACTCCCTCCCGCTGTTGGTTTTCATTGTTATTTTCCATTTCCTCTTCCTGCAATGTTTTGCCGAGGATGTTTTGAAGAGATGGTTTTCTAGCAGCAAATTCTTTTCACTTTTGTTTATCATGGAAGGTTTTAATTTCATCTTCCATACTGAAGCTTAATTTTGCTGGATACACAATTCTTGGTTGGAACCCATTTTCTTTCAGTGTTTCAAATATGTTATTCCAGGATCTTCTAGCTTTCAGAGTCTGTGTTGAAAGATCAGCTGTTATCCTGATTGGTTTACCCCTAAATGTAATCTGCTTCCTTTCTCTTGTAGCTTTTAAAATTCTCTCCTTATTCTGTATGTTGGGCATCTTCATTATAATGTGTCTAGGTGTGGATCTCTTATGATTTTGCACATTCGGCATCCCGTAGGCTTCTAGGATATGGGATTTTGTCTCATTCTTCAAGTCTGTGAAGTTTTCTCGTATTATCTCATTGAATAGATTGCTCATTCCTTTTGGTTGGAACTCTATACCTTCCTGTATCCCAATGACTCTTAAGTTTGGACTCTTTATGTTATCCCATATTTCTTGAATGTTCTGCTCATGGTTTCTTAACAGCTTTGCTGAGCTGTCTATGTTCTTCTCCAGTTGAAATACTTTGTCTTCATTTTCTGATGTTCTATCTTCTAAGTGTTCTACTCTGCTGGTAGTATTCTCAATTGAGTTTTTAATTTGGTTTATTGTTTCCTGCATTTCCAGGATTTCTGTTTGTTTGTTTTTTATAACCTTGATCTCCCTGTATAATTGATCTTTTGCTTCTTGTATTTGTTTATGTAATTCATTTTCGAAGTGGTCGAAGTGGTCTTTCATTGTCTGATTATGCTGTCTAATGTCTTCCTTGAGACTCCAGATAATCTGAAGCATGTATATCCTGAATTCTTTATCTGACATTCCATCTGCTGCAGATATTACCTCTCCTAAAGTTGAGTTGACCTGCATTGCTTGTGGTCCTTTCTTTCCTTGTCTTTTCATACTGATCACGTTTCTTTCTGCTTGGTGAAACTGTTGTGTTATTGATTTTCCCCCTATATATTTATATTGCTCTTGTATAGTTGCAAAGTCTCCCTCGCAGGCTTTGGCGGTGGTTCTGCCCCTCCTCCAATTGGGGCAATGTGCCTACTACGCCGGCAGGCTGCTTTCCTCTACTTTCGGTGGGCCTGTTCTTTCGGTGGTCACAGGTTCGCCTACCTTGCAGGCGTGAGCAGCGGCTCTGCACCTCCGCTGGCCTCTAGGCCTGTTCTGTCTGTCGTTTGCAGGTCTGTCTACCTAACAGGTGCTGGTGGCGGCTCTGGCCCTCCCCCAACCGGGGTGATGTGTCCGACGGCCACTGGGCCTGTTTTGTCAGTGGTCACGGTATCGCCTACCTTGCAGGTGGGTGGGGCAGCTGTGCCCCTCTGCTGGTTTCTGGGCCTGACCTGCCGGTGGGTCCCAGGTCATTCATTTTTTAGTTCTAGTAGTTTTTGTACACCTTTTTGTGTCTTCTATGTATAGAATAATGTCACCCGAAAATAGTGATAATTTGCGTTCTTATTTTCCTATTTTTATGCCTTTTATTTCTTTAGTATGTCTAATTGCTCTGGCCAGTGTTTCGAGAACTATATGGAATAGAAGTGGTGAGAGAGGGCATCCCTGTCTTGTTCCAGATTTTAGAAGAAATGCCTTCAATTTTTCTCCATTCATAATGATGCTAGCCTGAGGCTTAGCATAGATAGCTTTTACAATGTCGAGGTAACTTCCCATTATCCCTATTTTTTCTAATGTTTTGAACATACAGGGATGCTGTACTTTACCAAATGCTTTTTTTGCTTCTATCGAGATGATCATATGGTTCTTATCTTTAAGTCTATTGATGTGGTGAATAACATTTATTGATTTCCGTATATTGAACCATCCTTGCATCCCAGCTATGAATCCTACTTGATCATGGTGCATAATTTTTTTGATGTGCCTTTGTATTCGATTCACCAGAGTTTTATTGAGAATTTTAGCATGTAGGTTCATCAGATATATTGGTCTGTAGTTTTCTTTCTTTGAGGTGTCTTTTTCTGATTTCGGAATCAGCGTGATGTTGGCCTCATAGAATGAATTTAGAAGAGCTCCCTCTTTTTCTCTATGCTGAAATAACTTGAAAAGTATTGGTATTAAATCTTCTTTAAATGTTTTGTAAAACTCCGCTGTATAGCCATCCGTTCCTGGGCTTTTCTTGGTTTGTAGTCTTTTGATTGCTTCTTCTGTTTCATCCATTGACATTGGTCTGTTTAAATTGTGTGTATCCTTCTGACTCAGTCTGGGAATATCATATGACTTAAGAAATTTATCGATGTCTTCACTATATTCTATTTTATTGGAATATAGCTTTTCTAAATAATTTCTAATTGTCTTCTGTATTTCGGGAGCATCTGTTGTAATATTGCCTTTTTCATCTCATATGTTAGTAATTTGAGTTCTCTCTTTTCTTCTCTTCATTAGCATGCCTAAGGGTCTGTCGAACATATTTATTTTTTCGAAGAACCACCTTTTAGTTTTGTTAATTTTTTCAATAGTTTCTTTTGTTTCAATTTCGTTGATTTCTGCTCTGATTTTAATTATTTCTTGCTTTCTGCTACATTTTTTGTTGTTTTGCTCTTCCTTTTCTAGGGCTTTGAGTTGAAGTGTGAGCTCATTTATTTGTTCGTTTTTCCTTTTTTTCAGGAATGACCTCCAGAAGATGAATTTCCCTATTAAAACTGCTTTCATTGTGTCCCATAGATTCTGATATATTGCGTCTGTATTTTCATGTATCTCTAAGAATTTTTTGATTTCCTCCTTTATATCTTCTGTAACCCACTGATCATTCAGTAACATATTGTTCATTTTCCATGTGATGTAGGATTTTTCCTTCCTTTTTTTTATCATTGGTTTCCAGTTTCATTCCATTATGATCAGAAAAAATTCATGGTATTATCTCAACCCCTGTATATTTACTGAGGGTTGCCCTATGACATAATATATGGTCTATTTTTGAGAAGGATCCACGTGCTACTGAGAAAAAAGTATATCCACTTGATGATGATTGATATATTCGATATATGTCAGTTAAGTCTAGGTTATTGATTGTGATATTGAGTTCTATAGTTTCTTTATTCACTTTTGTTTGGAGGATCTGTCCAATGGTGAGAGAGGTGTGTTGAAGTCACCCATAATTATTGTGTTGTGGTCTATTTCATTCTGGAACTTGAGGTGAATTTGTTTTTTGAACATTGCAGCACCATTATTTGGTGCATAAATATTGATAATTTTTATGTCTTGTTGATGAATGGTTCCTTTTAACAGTATATAATGTCCTTTCTTATCCCTTTTGATTAAATTAGTCTTGAAGTCGATTTTATTCGATATGAGCATGGCCACCCCTGCTTGCTTATGGGGAGCGTTGCATGGTATATTTTTTCCAAAACTTGCACCTTCAGCCTGTGTATGTCTTTTCCATTCAGATGTGTCTCCTGGAGGCAACATATTGTTGGATTCATTTTTAATCCAAGTTACCAGCCTATGTCGCATTATTGGAGAGTTTAAGCCATTAACATTTAGAGTCACTATTGATATATGGTTTGTACTGCCGCTCATGATTGATGATTCATCTTTTTTTTTTAATTTAGTTTGTTTCTCCATGATTAGCTTTTCCCCCACCCTCAGTCATTACTGAGGCACTTCCCACTGATGGTTTTGGTTGTTGATTTTCATTTCTTCTTCGTGTATTGTTTTGCTCAAGATGCTTTGCAATGCTGGTTTTCTGGCTACAAATTCTTTTACCTTTTGTTTATCATGAAATATTTTTATTTCATCGTCATACCTGCAGCTTAATTTTGCTGGATACAGAATTCTTGGTTGGCATTCATTGTCTTTCAGTGTTTGAAATACGTTGTTCCAGGATCTTCTCGCTTTCAGCGACTGTGATGAAAAATCCATTCTCAACCTTATTGGTTTACCCCTTAATGTAATCTGCCTCCTTTCTCTTAGAGCTTTTAATATTTTCTCTTTGTTTTGTATATTGGATATCTTCATAACAATGTGTCTTGGTGTTGGTCTACTGTGATTTTGTGTGCTCCGTGTCCTGTAAGCATGTACAATTGTATATCCATTTACTTTGTATTTCTGGAAATATTTCTGTGATTATTTCATTCAATAGATTACTAATTCCCTTGGTTTGAATCTGTGTACCTATCCAGATGACTCATTAATTTTTTTTTTTTTTTTTTTATGTTATCCCATATCTCTTGGATGTTTTACTCATGATTTTTTACCAGCCTTTCTGTGTTGGCTAGATTCATTTCAAGATGATATATTTTGTCTTCATTATCTGACATTCTGTCTTCTACTTGCTCCACAGTGTTAGTGATACTCTCAATTGACTTTTTAATTTGGTTTATCGTTTCCTTCATTTCTAGAATTATTGTTTGATTTTTTTATAATCTCTATCTCCTGATAAAGATGCATAACTTCTTCTTTTATCTGTTTATGTAATTCATTTTCAATGTGTTCTTTCACTGTTTGGATTTGCTGTCTCGTATCCTCTTTAAGTTTCAATTCCATCTGTCTAAGGAATTCCTTGAGTTCTTTATATGACCATTTTTCTGATGACTATAGGTCCTCCTGAATATTTTGGCTGTCCTTCGTTGTTTGTACTTATTTTCTTCCTTGATTTTTTGTGCTGCTCATGTTACTTCTTGCTCCTAGTGCAACATCAAAAAACACCACAAAGAGTGGAGGATGACCAAATGGCTTCACAGTCCAGATGAGGAGACACTTGCCCTCAGTGGCCACAGTTTACCTACAAAGAGAAAATTCAGCACTGCTGCCTCATGTTCATCGGAAAATAAGAAACCATGTCATCCTTGTCACATAGATGCAGACCCAGCTTTGATGGTCTCACTACAAAGGAAGCTAATGCTCCTGACAACAAAATATATTTCAAGTGCTCACCCTCAGAGGTAGTTTCTCCAGATGTTAGGCCAGCAGAGCTTCATGTTTGTGGAGTGTTTACCCTGTCCCTTACTATTGGAAACTCCTCTACCACCTCCAAATTTGTGAACTCCTGAGCATTTTCTATAACAGGTATGTATTCACAGATTTTCTAACTCTTCTCCTCTAATTGTGTCTTACATGGGGCGAAGGTAATGCCAAGGCATTGTTCTGAATGAGAGTGGGAAGATTTTTGTGTAGCACATATTTGCATACACATTGGATACATTTTCCAATTTTCCATTCGAAATACTGAATCCCTGACACTAACAAATTCCCTTCTAGACTTTTACTTCTAATCTTAATATGATGGAGAAAAATAACCCAAACAAAATAGAAATACAAGAGGTTCACAGGAGGCATGGTGTATAGTTGGACTTGCCTTTTCTATGATAAATGGTAGGTCCTATAAATCTAGCAAATTTTAATTGAAACAGTTCTTTATGTGTTATAAAAGTTAACAAATATGTGAATAACTGTCTCCCTTTCTCTGTAGTCTATTCAGCACATGTATTTTTTTATGCACATATTGAATTCTACCTGGTATCACACATACATTTTGTGAGGTGGCTGACTTGGCAGATACAAACTGTAAGAAAAGATCACTCCTACTAAACGCTGTTGGAACTGAAAATTCAACATATGGGTCAGCTTTCTAGTTGAACAACATAAATTGATGTTCAGGAAAATGAGTATTTTTGGATCTGTTGATGATATATATTTCATGGTGAATTTCAATTGGCATACATAATGCTACTTTTTAATGTCTCTCTCTGTGTGTGTATCTATATATATATATATATATATATATATATATATATATATATATATGTATTCACTCTCCAGATTTTTCAAAATATGAAATGTATTTGTCTTATTTTACACTCCCTAAATTCATTCATATTTATGTATGTGGATTTATAATCAACTTTTCACAAGTTTATTTTCAGAAATATTCATCCACCTGAAATACATATTCGTTTCCAGTACTGAATACTAACTTCAGGGGATCATATGATGGCAGCGAAAGGAGTGCATCAACCCCATATACAGCATCACTGTGCAAGAGAATGACGAATTTCCAGCAAAATTCGGGTGCTCCAAAACCTAGTGGAAGTATTTCCATCTCATGAGGATTAGCTTCGGGGCTCAAACGTGAGTGATTTGTCCGCATGGAGCGTCATGCTGCTTATTCAGCAAATCGCCCTGCGGCTAGAGTCTGTGGCGCATGCTGGCAAACAATGAGATAGCAACACAAATATTCAGTGGTGCGGATTCTGTGGGCTCCTGCCAGCTGTACAATCACTGTGCTCATTGCTGAATTCTGGGTTTGAGACCGGGGAAGGACGCGGTCCAATTTGGTTTTCCACACCAGTCAGACCACAGAGGAAGCCAGGGGCCACCATCTTGGAGAGCTGACATCACCATTCCTGTTTTCAACTCATAGCAGCTCATTCAGCTATAGAACAGGTAATCTCAGGCTGCCATTCGCCTGTGTCTTGGAGACAAATTACTCAGGCCTGTTCCTATCAGAACATACACCAAGCCCAGAGCGGCCGAATTCTGGCTCCTGGAACTGATCAGGCCCAGGGCTAAAGAACCCGCGGAAACTCCTTCTCGGTCTAGGTCTTGCTGAATACTGTGGAGGTAAATACCTACCTAGCCTTCATAGGCAGTGGCAACAGGATTGAGACGGGGCTTGTGAGGGCTGGTCAGGACTCACCCATTGCTTTGGTCATCCGGCAAAGGGAACGAAATGCTGCCATTCACATGGGATACCAACATGTTAGAGATCTGATGTCATCACAAAGTGGTGGAGGAGATAACTTCATCGATACCAGCGGTGACAGAAACAGATGGTCTCCTGGTAAAAAAAGTGAGTCACAAACACCCGAGTCTCTCTCACTTTGTCTTCAAGCCAGAGGGGCAGAGCAGAGCCGCCGCCCATGCCCGGCACAGGCCCAGCGACCTGCAGGCGTGGTAGTCATGTCATCCCAATTGGAGTAGTGACAGAGCAGAGCTGCCGCCCGTGCCGGGAACAGGCCCATCAACCAGCAGGCGTGGTAGTCACGTCACCCCAATTGGAGTAGGGGCAGAGCAGAGCCACCGCCTATGCCCAGAACAGGCCCAACGACCCTCTGGTGTGGTAGACACGGCACCCCTATTGAAGTAGTGGCAAAGCAGAGCCTTCTCCCGCGCCCAGTACAAGCCCAGCGGCCCACCAGCGTGGTAGTTAGGTCACCCCAATAGGAATAGGGGCAGAGCAGAGCCACTGCCCAAAACAAAACAGTTTCAACAAGCAGAGAGAAACGCGAGCAGTATGAAAAGACAAGGAAAGAAAGGACCACAAGCAATGCAGGTCAACACAACTTTAGAAGAGGTAATAGCTGCATCAGATGGAATGTCAGATAAAGAATTCAGGATACTCATGCTTTAGATGATCTGGAGTCTCAAGGAAGACATTAGACAACAAAATCAGACAATTAAAGATCACTTCGACAATGAATTACATAAACAAATCCAATAAGCAAAAGATCAAATATATAGGGAGATAGAGGTTGTAAAAACAAACAAACAGAAATCCTAGAATTGCAGGAAGGAATAATCCAACTTAAAAACTCAATTGAGAATACTACCAGGAGAGTAGAACACTTAGAACATAGAACATCAGACAATGAAGACAAAGTATTTCAACTGGAGAAGAACATAGACCACTCAGTAAGACTGTTAAGAAACCACGAGCAGAATATCCAAGAAATATGGGATAACATAAAGAGGCCAAACTTAACAGTCATTGGGATACAGGAAGGTATAGAGGTCCAAACCAAAGGAATGAGCAACCTATTCAATGGAGTAATACGAGAAAACTTCGCAGACTTGATAAATAAAACAGAATCCCAAGTCCTAGAAGCCTACAGAACGCCGAATGTGCAAAATCATAAGAGAGCCACAACTACACACATTATAATGAAGATGCCCAACAAACAGAAAAAAGAGAGAATTTTAAAAGCTACAAGAGAAAGGAAGCAGATTACGTTTAAGGGTAAACGAATCAGGATAACAGCTGATCTTTCAACACAGACTCTGAAAGCTAGAAGATCCTGGAATAACATATTTCAAACACTGAAAGAAAATGGGTTCCAACCAAGAATTGTGTATCTAGCGAAATTAAGCTTCAGTATGGAAGATGAAATTAAAACCTTCCTCGATAAACAAAAGTGAAAAGAATTTGCAGCTAGAAAACCATCTCTTCAAAACATCCTCGGCAAAACATTGCAGGAAGAGGAAATGGAAAATAACAATGAAAACCAACAGTGGGAGGTAGGACATTAAAGGGGGGAAAATAATCAAAGAGGAAAACAAACCATGTTTAGTAACATAAATAAACAAATATGGCTGGAAGAACAACCCATATCTCAATAATAACCCTAAATGTTAATGGCTTAAACTCACCAATGAAGACACACTGGCTAGTAGAATTGAACAAAAAACAAGACCCAACAATATGCTGCCTACAGGAGATGCATTTGATAGGAAAATGCATACATAGACTGACGGTGAAAGTTTGGGAAAAATCATATCACTCATATGGACTTCGGAAACAAGCAGGAGAGTCCATACTCATATCAAATAAAATAGATTTTGAGCCAAAGTTAATCAAAAGGGATAAAGAGAGACACTACATACTGCTCAAGGGAACCATACACCAACAAGAGACAGCAATCATTAATATATATGCCCCAAACAATGGTGCAGCTATGTTCATCAAACAAACTCTTCTCAAGTTCAAGAGTCTAATAAACCACAATACAGTAATCATGGGAGACATGAACACACCTCTCTCACCACTGGACAGATCTTCCAAACAAGGAATAAGGAATAAGGAAACTATAGAACTCAATAACACAATTAATAACCTAGGCTTATTTGAGATATGTAGAATATAACACCCAACATCAAACAGTTACCTTTTTTCTCAGCAGCACATGTATCCTTCTAAAAAATGATCATATATTATGTCACAGGGCAACTCTTAGACAATATAAAGGAGTACAGATAATACCATGCATATTATCTGATCATAATGGAATGAAACTAAAAATCAATGATAAAAGAAGGAAGGAAAAATCATGCATCACTTGGAGAATGAACAATAGGTTACTGAGTGATCAATGGGTTATAGAAGACATCAAGGAGGAAATTTAAAAATTCTTAGAGATAAATGAAAACACAGACACAACATATCGGAATCTATGGGACACATTGAAAGCAGTTCTAACAGGAAAATTCATTGCTTGGAGTTCATTCCTTAAAAAAAGAAACAACCAACAAATAAATGATCTCATACTTCATCTCAAAATCCTAGAAAAAGAAGACGAAAGAAACAGCAAAAGAAGTAGAAGGCAAGAAATAATTAAAATCAAAGCTGAAATTAATGAAATTGAAACAAAAGAAACAATTGAAAAAACTTGACAAAAGTAGAAGTTGGTTCTTTGAAAAAATAAATAAAATTGACAGACCCTTAGCCATGCTATGAAAGAGAAGAAGAGAGAACTCAAATTACTAGCATAAGGGATTAAAAAAGAAAATATCACAACAGATATTTCTGAAATACAGAAGATAATCAGAAATTATTTTTAATCCTTATACTCCAAACAAATAGAAGACAGTGAAGGCATCGATAAATTTCTTAAGTCATATGATCTGCCCATATTGAGTCAGGAGGATATAGACAACATAAACAGACCAATATCAATTGAGGAAATAGAAGAAACCATCAATCCACTACCAACTTAGAAAAGCCCAGGACCGTATGGGTATACAGCAGAGTTTAACAAAACCTTAAAAGAGGAAGAAATACCAATATTTTTCAAGGTGTTTCAGGAAATTGAAAAAGAGGGAAATCCTCCAAATTCATTCTACGAGGCCAAGATCAACCTGATTCTTACACCAGACAAAGACACTTCAAAGAAAGAAAACTAAGACCAATATCTCTAATGAACCTACATGAAAAAATCCTCAATAAAATTCTGGCGAATTGGATACAAAAACATATCAAAAAAATTGTGAATCCTGATCAAGTAGGATTCATCCGTGTGATGCAAGGCTGGTTCAATATACGGAAATCAATAAATGTTATTCACCACATCAATAGACTTAAAAATAAGAACCATATGATCATCTCGGTAGATGCAAAAAAAGCATTCAATAAAGTACAGCATTCTGTTATGTTCAACACTCTAGAAAAACTAGTGATAAGAGGAACATACCTCAATATTGTAAAAGCAATCTACGCTAAGCCTCAGGCTAGCATCATTCTGAATGGAGAAAAATTGAAGGTATTCTCTCTAAAATCTGGAACAAGACAGGGATGCCCTCTCTCACCACTTCTGTTCAACATTGTTCTCGAAACACTAGCCAGAGCATTTAGACAGACGAAAGAAATAAAAGGCGTAAAAATTGGAAAAGAAGAACTTAAATTATCAGATCACATGACTATGTCTAGCAGTCCCAAAAGGGTCTACAAAGAAACTAATAGAGCTAATAAATGAATTCAGCAAAGTGGCAGGATATAAAATCAACATGCATAAATCAAAGGCATTCCTGCATATCAGCGACAAATCCTCTGAAATAGAAATGAGGACAACCACTCCATACACAATATCCTAAAAATAAATAATAATAATTAGGAATCAACCTAACAAAAGATGTGAAAGTCTTATACAATGAAAACTACAGAACCCTAAAGAGAGAAATAGAAGAAGATCTTAGAAGATGTAAAAATATATCCTGTTCATGGATAGGCAGAACTAATATCATCAAAATGGTGATATTACCAAAAGTTCTCAATAGGTTTAATGCAATGTCAATCAAAATCCAAACGGAATTTTTTCTAGAAATAGAGAAAGCAATCATGAAATTCATATGGAAAAATAAAAGACACAGAATAACAAAAACAACACTAAGCAGGAAGTGTGAATCAGGCGGCATAGCGATACCAGACTTCAAACTATACTACAGAAAAATAGTAACAAAAATACCATGGTACTGGTACCAAAACAGGCGGGTGGACCAATGGTTCAGAATAGAGGACACAGAAACCAAGCCAGGAAACTACAACTATCTTATATTTGATGGAGGGGCTAAAAGCATGCAATGAAGGAAAATAGCATCTGCAAAAAATGGTGCTGGGAAAACTTGGAATCCATATGTAACAAAATGAAACTGAATCCCTTTCTCTCGCCATGAACAAAAGTTAACTCAAAATGGATCAAGGAGGTGATATCAAATCAGAGACATGGCGTCTGATAGAAGAAAAAGTTGGCTACGATTTACATACTGTGGGGTCGGGCTCCAAATTCCTGAATAGGACACCCATAGCACAAGAGTTAATAACTAGAATCAACAAATGGGACTTACTCAAACTAAAAAGTTTTTTATCAGCAAAAGGAACAATAAGAGAGGTAAATAGGGAGCCTAAATCCTGGGAACAAATCTTTACTCCTCACACTTCAGATAGAGCCCTAATATTCAGAGTATACAAAGAACTCAAAAAAATAGACAATGAGATAACAAATAACCCAATAAACAAATGGGCCAAGAACCAGAACAGACACTTCTCAGAGAAGTACATACAATCAAAAAACAAGTACATGAAAAAATGCTCACCATCCCCAGCAGTCAGAGAAATGCAAATCAAAACCACCCTAAGATACCATCTCATTCCAGTAAGATTGGCAGCCATTATGAAGTCAAACAACAACAAGTGCTGGTGAGGATGTGGAGAAACAGGTACACTTGTACATTATTGGAGGCACTGCTAATTGGTAGAGCCAATTTGGAAAGCATTATGGAGATTTCTTGGAAAGCTGTGAATGGAACTACCATTTGACCCAGCTATTCCTCTTCTCGGTCTATTCCCTAAAGACCCTAAAAGAGCATGCTACAGGGACACTGCTACATTGATGTTCATAGCAGCACAATTCACAATAGCAAGACTGTGGAACCAACCTAGATGCTGTTCAATAGAAGAATGGATAAAAAAATGTGGCACTTATACACAATGGAGTATTACTCTGCTTTAAAAAATGACAAAATCATAGAATTTGCAGGAAAATAGATGGCATTAGAGCACATTATGCAAAGTGAAGCTAGCCAATCCCTAAAAACAAATGCCAAATGCCTTCTTTGATAAAAGGAGAGTAACTACGAACAGAGTAGGGATGAAGAGCATGAGAAGAAGATTAATATTAAATAGGGATGAGAGGTGGGAGAGAAAGGGAGAGAGAAGGGAAATTGCATGGAAATGGAAGTAGACCCTCAGGGTTATACAAAACTACATAAAAGAGGATGTGAGGGGAAAGGGAAAAATAATACAAAAGGGAGAAATTTATTACAGCAGAGGGGGTAGAGAGAGGAGAGGGGAAGAGAGCGGAGGGGAGGAGGGATAGTAGAGGATAGGAAAGGCAGCAGAATACAATAGACACTAGTATGGCAATGTGTCAATCAGTTGATGTGTAACTGATGTGATTCTGCAATCTGTATACCGGGTAAAAATGGGAGTTCATAACCCACTTGAATCAAAGTGTGAAATATGATATATCAAGAAATAAATAATGTTTAGAACAACCATAAAAAATTAAAAAAAAAAAGAAAACTAACTTCGGTGAATGAGGCACGCGAATCCTAATATTTCTACAGTAACTGACCAAGTTTAACATCAATGCAAGTAGATTCCAATGGGACATGATGTGTATTTTTACGTTAATTTTTATTCAAAACTGGTACATTACAATTTCATCAGTTTATGCACATCATAGGATATATATTTCATAAAAAAATTAGCAAATTTATAGGCATTTGTTTCACTTTCAATCACTTCCTGCTTCAAAACACATGTATTCCTCCATATTTCTTGACTGGTCTTTGCATGAGAATTCTTTCCGAACACATTATTTTCGATTTCCATAATCACTTTTGAAGCAAACTTCACACACTCTTCATGATAAATCAAAACACTAATATTACCATTAGATGTATAACTGGTTGGAATGAATGAATATATATCAATATAAGATTTATTGTATATTTTCAGATATCAATTCAATCCATTATTTAAAGTTGGAACCAGTTATATTATTTATTCACAGTATGGTGTATTCATGCTTAATCTCTATATTCATGGACACAGGGTACACCTCTTTGTACCCCCAATACAAATTTTACGTCTTCAGTATATTGCTCCCAGAAATGGTAGTAGAAATACTCATGTCACCTGATATACATATAGATTTTATCACAGTAATATTCTGGACAAAAAATGTAAAGGTCACACTTATGATTGTACCAAAGACTAAATGGAAAGATATCATGGATTACTGAAAACATCCTTGTCCAGGTTGCCTAATGCTCTCAAATGTCAATCCTATTGGTTACTACATATTTGTTTCTTCCTAAGATTATATATTCAAACTCAACCCTGGTGAAAATGTCTACTCCTATCACTCACTTAATACTTTGCCTGATTTCATAATGTCTCTATTGATATCTGCTTTTCTACATATTTTCCCAATTTCATCATAGTGACTGACTCTTCATAAGTGCTGACATTTACATTCACTCTCTATCCGAAACCCTATAGCTAAAGAATTTTTAGTCCCAATCCTACACTCACTCTTCTTCCTAAACCTACCGACTATCTTCCTAATTCTACTGACTATCCCTTTGGATTGGATGTTCTCTTCTATATTCAAACATCCAAGGTACAAGGTCCTATGCCATTGTATATCAAATTGTCTGAGACATCTTTGCAGAATATAATTCAAAACTAAGTATCCCAATTAAGGGCCCAATGCCCTTCTGGGCTTCAAATCATACCTAGATTTCTGTTTTCATACTTATATTTCACCTCGATATTCTTGTAAATATCGCAGGTTCCCAATACCATTATTTATCACACAGAATGATTGCTAACCCAAATCGAACGTGTTATTAAGCCTAAACATACACTGTTTCCTCAATCTCATTTTACAGAAGAGCAGGGATAGAGTCGTTCTTACAATACAGGAAAGTAGGGGACATTCCACCTGCTGAGAACCTCAAAGGTCCATTCAGAAATGATACCTGGAGAAGATGTAGGCAGCTATGAAGGACCTGAGAGAGCAAAAGTCATCTTCCATGGCAAACAACCTGGTCAGGATGAAGGGATGTGTCTGAATCAGCCTCTCTCTTTTTATTGTAGAGAAGATGGACCAAACCAGGCCTGTGTGGAGAGCTGCTGCTGGGTGCCTATGGTTGACATACCATTCTACCTTGTGAAAGTGTCACAGGAAGTAGGGGCAGCCTCCATCTCATGGGACACTTGGAAGCAACTGTTAGGACAAAGTGGTTGCCAAGGCAGTGACCTCATTCAGTTCCAAAGAAAGTGATATACCTCATTTCCTTGGTGATGGAACTCTCTGAACTTTGTATCCAAGAATCCAGGCACCCCGAGGCAGCCCCAGTCCCAGTGGACTCACTTGTTTGGATTTACCAAGGACAGAGTCAGTCTTTCTTGGTACCTACCGATGTGAGGATGGCCAAATGCCAGGAGAGCTCTGAAGAGGGACCTTTCCAGAAGAAGCAGGTAGTGGCTCACCCCTTTTTCTTGACAACTTCACAGAGTTGGACAAGGAAACCAGATCTGAGAGAGGTCAGGCCATGTTCTGAGAACAGGTAGGAAAGTTGGTTTGTTTGGTTTGGAGTGGATTGTTTTTAGTAAGTCGTTTGACCAGGCGAGTGTTTCTATGTCTGTGTATCCCACTGTGTCCATTGTTGTAGACATTAGAAAAGAGAATGCATTAATGGATGCGTCCAGTCTACTATAAATCTTCCCATAATTCATCCTGCCCAATTTATGAATGGACTGCAGCTTGTCTTATCGAGAGGCAACACATTCTATCTTCCTAAGTTCCTGTTTTCTTCCAGAATTCTGGCCACTCTCCAGAATAGGCTCATGGTTTTGTGTCCAAGATATGCACCACTACAAGCTCTGTGACATGGCCATGTACTGGATAGCGGAAGAGAATGGCCAGCCTTTCAGAAAACTCAGATATCAGTGTGAACAGAAATGTCTCAGTGGAAAAACCCCGCTTTGGGCCTTTTGCTTACCTATTGTTCTGTTGCACTGAATGTCAGGAAAGACTTGGTCTCAGGCCACCCCTTTGTGAAGCCTGAAGAAAGAGTTTTCAAATGGAAATGAATGGGCATCACCTGTGGCTCTTTGCTTAATTGCTTTGGAAAGGGATGTGGCTGAATTAGCCTCTTGGCCTGTGTGTGGCTGTGTCTTACATTCTCAGCACCTGATGGATCTAAAGAATGATCCCATGTGTGCATCAAAAACCATAATGGCAAAAAGATCAGTCATTGTGGATGAAGTCTCTTGCCTTCCTCTGTTAGGTTCCTGACCTCTGTCAAGTGAGAAAATTAATTCTTTGGGTCAAAAGAGTTCCTCAAAGCCCTGCAGAGGTGTTCGGGTTTCGCATGACTCCAAATCACAAAGAATATATACCTGAAAATTAGTAGGCCTCAAATTGGAGAAACAGAGCATTATTAATGACAGGCTTATTTGATCACTCCTGGTTCACAGGAAGGGTGTCCAGGCCACCCTGACTTTAGGCAAATGAGGGGCAAGTGAGCTTATTTTGGACACTTTCTTGGGCTTCGCCCCTCATGAAAATCTTCAGCCAGACATTATGATGAATGACAATATGTAAGAAGATGAGGGCCATGTGGGAGTCTTTTCGTTTTAATTTTGGTCATTTGTGTGGCGGTTGGAAGAAATGACTGGGTCCACCTGGGCTTGAACTCTGGTGTGATTCCCCTTAGAGACTGAGTTGTGGAACTGACCTTAGAGAAGTATTGCATTGAATTTTGTTGGGATTTTAGGAGGCCACGCATAAGAGTCACCCTTGGAACTGAGATCTAGGCCCAGGGTTGCTTTCCACAGATTTTTCAATTTCTGAAAGAAGTGACCTCACCTCACTTCCTTGGTGATGGAACTCTCTGATCTTGGGATCCAGGAATTCAGGCAAAAAAGCCAGGGCCAGTTCCAGTCCGAGTGGTCTCATTTGTTTGGATTTACCAAGGACAGAGTCAGTCTTTCTTGGTACCTACTCATGTGAGGATGGCCAAATGGCAGGAAATCTCTGAAGAGGGGCCTTTCCTAAGAAAACAGGTAGTGGCTCACAGCTGGCTCCTGACAATTAAATAGAGTTGGCCATGGAGTCCAAATCTGAGACAGGAGTGGCCATTTCGGGGGAACATAGTATGGCCCATAAGTCAGAGGACACTCAAGATAGTCAAAGACCTACTTGGCAGAAGGAGGTGCCTTTGTAGGTTTGGTTGTGGTTTTGTGGTTTTGTCTCATGTTCTGAAAATAGGCAGGGAAGTCGGTTTGTTTGGTTTGGAGTGAACTGTTTCTAGTAAGTCGTTTGGCAAGGCGAGTGTTTCTATGTCTGTGTATCCCACTGTTATCTATGGTTGTAGACATTAGAAAAGATATTGGATCAATGGATATGTCCTGTTTAGTAGAAAGCTTCCCAGAATTCATCCTGCACAATTTATGAATGGACTGCGGCTTGCCTTATCAATTGGCTACACCTGCTATCTTCCTAAGTTCCACTTTTCTTCCTGAATTCTGGCCACTCTCTAGAATAGGCTCATGGTTTTTTGTGCAAGATATATACCACCTCCAAGCTCTGTGACATGGCCATGTACTGGATAGTTGAATGGAATGGCGAGCATCACAGAAAACTCAGAAATCACTATGACCATTAAAGACTCAGTGGAGAAACCCTGCTTTGGGCCTTTTGGTTACCTATTGTTCGGTTGCCCTAAATGTCAGGAAGGTCTTTGCCTTAGGCCACCCCTTTGTGAAGCTTGAAGAAAACAGTTTTCAAATGGAAATGAATGGGCATCACCTGTGGCTCTTTGCTTAATTGCTTTGAAAAAGATGTGTCTCATTCAGACCATTGGCCCTGTGTGAGGCTGTTGCTTAGTTTCTCATCACCTGATGGATCTAAAGAAAGATTCCATGTGTACATCCAAAACCAAAGTTGCAAAAAGAGCAGTCATTGTGGATGAAGTCTCTCGTCTTCCTCTGTAAGGTTCGTGACCTCCATCAAGTGAGAATAGGGATCCTTTGTCTCAAATGAGTTCCTCAAAGCCCTGCAGATTCTATCCCATAGGTGCTTGGGTTTTATCATGACTCCAGTTCACATAAAGAATCTAAAACCCACAGTCAGTAGTCCTCAAATTGGAGAAGCGGAGCAGTATTAATGGCAGGCCTATTTGATCACATCTTGTTCACAGGAAGTGTGTACAGCCACCCTCAGTTTAGTCAAATTAAGGGGCACAGGAGCTTATTTTTGACACTGGCTTGGGCGGAGCCCCTTATGGAAACCTCCAGCCAGAAGTTATGATGAGTGTCTATATGGAAGAAAATGTGGGTCATGTGGGAGTGTTTTTCGTTTTAATTGTGGTCATTTGGGTGGTGGTTGGAAGTGACGACTGGGTCCACCTGGGCTTAAACTCTGGTGTGATTCCCCTTAGATACTGAGTTGAGGTATTGACCTCAGAGAAGTATTGCCAGGAATTGAGTTGGGATTTTAGGAAGCCACGCATGAGATTTGCCCTTGGAAACTGAGATCTAGGCCCAGGTTGGCTTTGCACAGAGCACTTGGAATCTCAGCCAGGGTATCACATAATATTATTCTGAAAGACTTGGCAGCCATAGTTGAGAGTCAAAACACACATGGACCTCACATTGTAGACCTCAATGTGCCTAGCATCATGTGATCATTGGCCACTCTTTAGGAAGCCATGCTTATGAGAGTTCTCAAGAGCTTTCTTTGAAATGAGCATCCTCACCATTTAATGGTTCCTGAATGAAGTGAAACCCACAGTGCCTTCAACTTCATCCTTGAAACATGGATAGATAAATACCGTGAATTTTTTTTAAATTTCCATGACCAGGTGGCACTGGAGAACCTTTGGATATCCTGTTGCTGACTATGAGTATACCAGACAGTGCCTGATGGACTGGGTTTCCAGAAAATGGTGTAGAGCAGAGATGCCAGTAATTTGGAGCCTGCTGAGTAGTGGGCATAGAGCTGCAGTCGGCAGGTGTGTGATAAATCATCTGTGGTGGAGCCATGTGGATCTTCCATTGGCTTCCAAATTGCTTGTGACTGACATGGTGCAGCGAGCAGACCCTTATATGTAAAGGCGTATTTTTATTTGTAGAGGTTTTAGGGCAATGTTCAGAATCACGTTGCTATGGTCAAGAGGCAAGCTATTTGGGATAGAACCTTGGTGGGTGCATTCTCCTGCAGACCCTGACCCACCACACGTGAGAAACTCCCTCCAACACTTTGTCCCAGGTGGACTCCTTGCATTTTGTGAAGCAAATACCAAACTACCAGTGCAGCAGCAAGAAACACCACAAAATGTGGAGGATGACCAAATGGCTTCCCAGTCCACACGGGGAGACACTTAGCCCCCAGTGACCACAGTTTACCTACAAAGATTGAATTCAGCACTGCTGACTCATGTTCATTGGAACATAAGAAACCATGTCCTCCAGGTCACATAGATGCAGACCCAGCTTTGATGCTCTCATTACAAAGGAATCTAAAGCTCCTGACAACAACATATATTTCAAGTGCCCAACCTCAGTGGCAGTTTCTGAAGAAGTCTTTAGGCCAGCAGAGCTCCATATTTGTGGAGTGTTTACCCTGTCCCTTACTTTAGTAAACTACTCTACCACCTCCAATGTTGTGAACTTTTGAGCATATTAAATTCCAGCTATGTATTCCCAGATTTTCGAACTCTTCTCCTCTAATGATGTATTACTTGGGGCGAGGGTAATGTCAAGGCATTGTTCTGGAAGAGAGTGAAATATTTCTCCATGTGGTTTTTTTTTTCAATTATTTTATTTCATATTATTTTTTTTTTATTTTTTTAATTGGGTGTTCAAAACATTACAAAGCTCTTGACATATTATATTTCATACATTAGATTCAAGTGGGTTATGAACTCCCATTTTTATCCCAAATACGGATTGCAGAATCATATGTGTTACACATCTGCATTTTTATAATGCCCTATTAGTAACTGTTGTATTCTGCTACATTTTCTATCCTCTAGTATCCCCACTCCCCTCCCATCTTCTCTCTCTACCCCATCCACTGTAATACATTTATATCTTTGTTAATTTTCCCATTCCCCTCACAACCTCTTATATGTAATTTTGTGTAACAATGAGGGTCTCCCTCCATTACCATGCAATTTCCTTTATCTCTCTCTTTCCGACCCCCACCTCATGTCTCTGTTTAATGTTGATCTTTTCTTCCTGCTCTTCCTCCCTGCTCTGTTATTAGTTGCTCTCATTATATCAAAGAAGACATTTTTATTTGTTTTTTAGGGTTTGGCTAGCTTCACTAAGCATAATCTGCTCTAGTGCCATCCATTTCCCTGCAAATTCAATGATTTTGTCATTTTTTAATGATGCATAATACTCAATGGTGTATAAATGCCACATTTTTTTATCCATTCATCTACTGAAGGGCATCTGGGTTGGTTCCACAGTCTAGCAATTTTGAATGGTGCTGCTATGAACATCAATGTGGCAGTATCCCTGTAATATGCTCTTTTAAGGTCTTCAGGGAATAGTCTGAGAAGGGCAATAGCTGGGTCAAATGGTGGTTCCATTCCCAGCTTTCCCAGGATTCTCCATACTGCTTTTCAAATTTGCCACAACAGTTTGCAGTCCCACCAGCAATGTACAAGAGTACCCTATTCTCCACATCCTCACCAGCACTTGTTGTTTGACTTCATAATGGCTGCCAATCTTACTAGAGTAGGATGGTTTCTTAGGGTGATTTTAATTTGCATTTCTCTGACTGCTAGAGATGGTGAGCATTTTTTCATTTACTTACTGATTGATTGTATGTCCTCCTCTGAGTAGTGTCGGTTCAGGTCCATGGCCCATTTTTTGATTGGGTTATTTATCATCTTATTGTCTAATTTTTTGAGTTCTTGGTATACTCTGGATATTAGGGCTCTATCTGAAGTGTAAGGAGTAAAAATTTGTTCCCATAATTTAGGCTCCCTATTTACCTCTCTCATTTTTTATCCTGCTGAGAAAAAACTTTTCAGTTTAAGTAAGTCCCATTTGATGATTCTTGTTATTAACTCTTCTGCTATGGGTGTCCTGTTAAGGAATTTGGAGCCCGGCCCCACATTATGTAGATCGGAGCCAACTTTTTCTTGTATCAGATGCAGAGTCTCTTATTTGATATCTAGCTCCTTGATCCACTTTGAGTTAACTTTTGTGCATGGCAAGAGGAGGGGATTCGGTTTCATTTTGTTGCATATGGATTTCCATTTTTTACAACATCATTTGTTGAAGATGCTATATTTCCTCCATTGCATGCTTTTAGCTCCTTTATCAAATATAGCATAGTTGTAGCTTTGTGAATTAGTCTTTGTGTCCTTTATTCTGTACCATTGGTCAACCTGCCAGTTTTGGTACCAGTGCCATGCTGTTTTTGTTAATATTGCTCTGTAGTATAGTTTTAAGTCCGGTATCGCTATACCGCCTGATTCACACTTCCTGCTAGAATTGCTTTTGCTATTCTGGGTCTTATATTTTTCCATATGAATTCCATGATTGCTTTATCTATTTCTACAAGAAATGCCATTGGGATTTTGATTGGCATTGCATTGAACCTATAGAAAACTTTTGGTAATTTCGCCATTTTGATGATGTTAGTTCTGCCTATCCAGGAACAGGGTATATTTTTCCATCTTCTAAGATCTTCTTCTACTTCTCTTTTTAGGGTTCTGTAGTTTTCATTGTATAAGTCTTTCACCTTTTTTGTTTGGTTGATTTTCAAGTATTTAATTTTTTTGAGGGTATTGTGAATGGAGTGTTTTTCCTCATTTCTGTTTCAGGAGGTTTGTCGCTGATATACAGAAATGCCTTTGATTTATGCGTTTTGATTGTATATCCTGCCACTTTGCTGAATTCATTTATTAGTTCTAGTAGTTCTTTTGTAGACCCTTTTGGGTCTTCTATGTATAGAATCATGTCACCAGGAAATAGTGATAATTTTCGTTCTTATTTTCCTATTTTAATGCCTTTGATTTCTTTCGTCTGTCTAATTGCTCTGGCCAGTGTTTTGAGAACTATATTGAATAGAAGTGGTGACAGAGGGCATCCCTGTCTTGTTCCAGATTTTAGAGGGAATGCCTTCAATTTTTCTCCATTCATAATGATGCTAGCCTGAGACTTAGCATAGATAGCTTTTACAATGTCGAGGTTAGTTCCTGTTATCCCTATTTTTCTAATGTTTTGAACATAAAGGGATGCTGTACTTTGTCAAATGCTTTTTCTGCATCTATCGAGATGATCATATGGTTCTTATCTTTAAGTCTATTGATGTGATGAATAACATTTATTGATTTTCGTATATTGAACCATCGTTGCATACCAGGGATGAATCCTACTTGATCCTGGTGAACAATTTTTTTGATGTGCCTTTGTATTCGATTAGGCAGATTTTTATTGAGGATTCTTGCATCTAGGTTAATCAGATATATTGGTCAGTAGTTCTCTTTCTTTGAGGTGTCTTTTTCTGGTTTTGGAATTAGGGTGATGTTGGCCTCATAAAATGAATTTGGCAGAGCTCCCTCTTTTTCTATTTCCTGAAATAACTTGAAAAGTATTGGTATTAATTCTTCTTTAAAGGTTTTGTAAAACTCCGCTGTATAGCCATCCATTCCTGGGCTTTTCTTGGTTGGTAGTCTTTTGATTGCTTCTTCTATTTCATCCATTGATATTGGTCGGTTTAAATTGTGTGTATCCTCCTGACTCAGTTTGGGCAAATCATATGACCTAAGAAATTTATCGATGTCTTCACTATTTTCTATTTTATTGGAATAATGGTTTTCAAAATAATTTCTAATTGTCTTCTGTATTTCTGTAGCATCTGTTGTCATGTTGCCTTTTTCATCCCATATGTTAGTAATTTGAGTTCTTTCTCTTCTTTTCGTCTTTAGCATGGCTAAGGGTCTGTTGATCTTATTTATTTTTTCGAAGAACCAACTTTTAGTTTTGTTAATTTTTTCAATTGTTTCTTTTGTTTCAATTTTGTTGATTTCCACTCTGATTTTAATAATTTCTTGCCTTCTGCTAAATTTGCTGTTGTTTTGCTCTTCCTTTTCTAGGGCTTTGAGATGAAGTGTGAGCTCACTTATTTGTTGGTTTTTCCTTTTTTTTCAGGAATGACCTCCAGGCGATGAATTTCCCTCTTAAAACTGCTTTCATTGTGTCCCATAGATTCCGATATGTTGTGTCTATAATTACATTTATCTCTAAGAATTTTTTGATTTCCTCCTTTATGTCTTCTGTAACCCATTGATCATTCAGTAACATATTGTTCATTTTCCATGTGATGTAGAATTTTTCCTTCTTTCTTTTATCATTGATTCCCAGTTTCATTCCATTATGATCAGATAAAATGCATGTTATTATCTCCACACCTTTATATTTACTGAGGGTTGCCCTATGGCATCATATATGGTATTTTTTTGAGAAGGATCCATGTGCTGCTGAGAAAAAAGTATATCCACTTGATGATGGTTGATATATTCTATATATGTCAGTTACATGTTGGTTATTGATTGTGATATTGAGTTCTATACTTTCTTTATTCAACTTTTGTTTGGAGGATCTGTCCAATGGTGATAGATGTGTGTTGAAGTCACCCATAATTATTGTGTTGAGGTCTATTTCATTTTGGAGCTTGAGGAGAATTTGTTTCATGAACATCGTAGCACCATTATTTAGTGCATAAATATTGATAATTGTTATGTCTTGTTGGTGAATGGTTCCTTTTAACAGTATATAATGTCCTTCCTGATCCCTTTTGATTAACTTAGTCTTGAAGTCGATTTTATTTGATATGAGGATGTCCACCCCTGCTTGCTTATGAGGATAAGTGTGCATGGTGTATTTTTCCCAACCTTTCACCTTCAGCCTGTGTGTTATTGCATTTCAGATGTGTCTCCAGGAGGCAACATATTGTTGGATTTGTTTATTTAATCCAAGTTACCAGCCTATGTCGCTTTATTGGAGAGTTGAAGCCATTTACATTCAGAGTTACTATTGATGTATGGTTTGCACTGCCAGCCATGTTTGATTATTTATCTTTTTTTAAATTTAGTTTGTTTCTCCATGATAAGCTTTCACCCTGCCTCTGTCATTACCAAGGTACTTCCCACTGATGGTTTTGGTTGTTGTTTTTCATTTCTTTCTTGTGTAGTGTTTTGCTCAAGACGCTTTGTAAAGCTTGTTTTCTGGCTTCAAATTCTTTTAGCTTTTGTTTATCATGAAAGATTCTTAATTTATTGTCGTACCTGATGGTTAATTATGCTGGATACATAATTCTTGGTTGGCATCCATTGTCTTTCAGTGTTTGAAATACGTTTTTCCAGGATCTTCTCGCTTTCAGCATCTGTGATCAAATATCCGTTGTTAGCCTTATTGGTTTACCACTGAATGTATTCTGCCTCCATTCTCTTGTAGATTTATTATTTTCTTTTTGTTCTGTATATTGGATATCTTCATAACAATGTGTCTTGGCATTCGTCTACTGTGATTTTGTGTGCTCTTGTCCTGTATGCATCTACAATTTGTATATCCATTTTCTTTTTTATTTCTGGAAAGTTTTCTGTAATTATTTCATTCAGCAGTTTTCTCATTCCCTTGGTTTGAGTCTCTGTACCTTCCTCTATCCTGATGACTCGTAAGTGTGGTTTTATTTATGTTATCCCAAATCTCTTGGATGTTTTTCTTGTGATTTTTTTGCCAGCCTTTCTGAGTTGGCTGGACTCGTTTCAAGATGATATATTTTGTCTTCATTATCTGACGTTCTGGCTTCTACTTGCTCCACTCTGTTAGTGATACTCTCAATGGAGTTCTTAATTTGGTTTATCATTTCCTTCATTTCTAGAATTATTGTTTGATTTTTTTTATAATCTCTATCCACTGATAAAGAAGCTTAACTTTTTCTTTTATATGTTTATGTAATTCATTTTCAATGTTTTCTTTTACTGTTTGCATTTTCTGTCTCGTATCTTCTTTAAGTTTCCATTCCATCTGTCTAAGGTATTCCTTGAGTTCTTTATATGACCACTTTTCTGATGAATCCTGGTCCTCCTGAATATTTAGGGTGTTCTTCGTTGTTTGTTCTCCTTTTCTTCCTTGCTTGTTTATGCTGCTCATGTTACTTCTTGTTCTGTTTGACTGCTGAGTTACTGTTTACTCTTATAAATTTATTTGATGCTTGGGAGGAAAGATTTTAGAAGGGAAGGGAAAAAGTCACTAAAGAGAATGAGAGTAGGCAGGTAGAATGCAAGAAATTGGAAATAAGAAAATTGAAAAGAAATGAAATACAATAGAAAAAATAGAAAATAAAGAATGAAAATGATTTTTTTAAAAAAAATGATAATGATAATATAAAATTAAAATTAAAATTTTAAAAAATAATAATAACAAAATAGGGGAGGGGAGGGGGGATTGTAGAGGAAAGGAAAGGCAGCAGAATACAACAGTTACTAGTATGGTATTATGTAAAAATGTGGATGTGTAACCCATGTGATTCTGCAATCTCTACTTGGTTTAAAAAAGGGAGTTCATAACTCACTTGAAGCTAATGTATGCTAATGTATGAAATATGATATGTCAAGAGCTTTGTAGGGTTTTGAACAACCAATAAAAAAATAAAATAAAATAAAATTATTTTGCCATTTAAAAAAAAAAAGAAAATAATTTTGAAGTTTATCTATGATCCAGGGGCAAGTTAAATGAAACAGTTTCCAGTTGTTAAGTCACCAAAAAATTTATTATTTCATGTGTTATTTATTTGCTTTGTAGTATGTTTAAATTTTATTTTTGGAAAGTTTTTAACCTTATTAAATTTGTTTATTTGTTGTGGGGGAAACAATTGTATATAGGTTAAGTATTGTTTATCAAAAATGCTTAGAACAAGAAGCATTTCAGATTTTGGATTTTTTTGGAATTATGGAATATTTATACACACATAATCTTGGGGATAAGACTCAAGTGTAAATATGAAATTCATTTATATTTCATACATGCCTTAGACCCATAGCCTGGAGGAAATTTCATACAACATTTTTAGTATACCTGCATTTTGACTGTAACCTGTCAAATGAAGCCAAGTAGGAAAGTTTTCACTTGTCACATTCCAGTACTAAAACACGTTAGATTTGGCATTTTGGATTTGGGATTTGGGGATTAGGGGTGCCCAGTTTCCAGAGAGCAAATTCTATTTTTCTACTAAAGTAAACTCATTTATCATAGTAAGTTGTCCTAAGTTAATTATCTTTGTATCCACAAAATTCCTAAAACTTATTGCGGTGCCTATATTTCTCCTTAAAATCATATTTCAAACATTTAATCTTGTTTCATTGAATAAAAACAAATCATATTTTTATCTAATTTTTAGATTATTTAATTAATTAACACAATTGCTGTCTTATTAAAGGTTCTTTCACTTAAAATACATATTTTACATTGATATTAATAATAGATGTTCTGGAATTATCAATAAAATTTTTATACAATAGCTTTTGCTCCCTGTATTTTCAAACACCACTTAACTTGTGTGTTTGTGTTGCAAACAACTTAGAGCTGATTTTGTATTTTTACTTCAAATGACATTTTCTACACACTTTCATTTATTTTTTATAATTTATTCTTTTTTACTAGTTTTTTTAGTTGTTGATGGATCCTTATTTAATTAATTAATTTATATGCAGTGCTGAGAATCCAACCAGTACCTCACACATACTAGACAAGAGCTCTACCACTGAGCCACAACTCTAGCCCACTCCAGTTTATTCTTAAAATTCACATTTTTTTTAGTTTATGTATAGGTATTTTTTTATTGGCTCTACACAGCACTGGTATACTATCATATTTCTTTTTTTAATTGGTTCTTTTTATACATAACATTAAGATTATACATAACATTAAGATTCATTTTGGCATAATTATAAAAGCATGAAATATAATTTGCTCTAATTCAGTCCCCAGTACTTCCTCTTTTTCTCCTTTCCTCCCTCTTTCTGTTCCCTTCCCTCCACTCTACTGATCTTTCCGCTATTTACTTTTAGTTTGGGGGGATTGTGCAGGTGTGTGTTGTGTGTATACATAATGGTGAGATCCAATACGTTTTTTTCCCTTTCATTTGTTGTTTTACGGTAATACCGTGTGATTATTTTTATAGTGTTTAAGTTCTTTTATGAGGATTTTGGAAAATAAAAGCAATAAATTTGTGTTCTCAGATGGTCATCATGAACCGGAAAAAAAAATAAAATAAAATAAAAAAATTTAAAACATTTTTTAAAAGTTAAAGAACAGCAACAAAAAAATGAAAATAAAAGAAAACAAAAAAAAAAAAACAAAACAAAAACAAAAAAAAACAAATTAAAATAATAATAATAACAATAAATGCAGTCATAGATTGCAATAAACTTCTTTTCCAGTAGGTAGAGCTGTGCCCACTGGGCCAAGCTTCTCCTTTCAATAAGTGGGAACCAATCACTGTGCAGCAGCTCTTCCTCCCAGACTGGGTGGGTGTCCAATCCTGAGTGCCTAGGGCCTTCTTTTGTGTTTCCTCAAGCCAGGCCCCACTCACCTGTGACACTCACCACAATACTGGCTACATGCCAGGTCTGCTGCTCCTAGGAGCCCTGTTTTCAGGAACGCCTGGGAGCACTCTCCCTGTTTGTCTCCCTCAGACCCTAAGTTTGTACAGCTTAGGCCTGAGAACCCCCAGCGAATTTGCTTGCACTCCGGAAGCCATGCCCCCAGAAGCTGGAGCAAGAGACTTCAGTTTTCAGCACTGGTGGGAGCGGTGGCCTGGAGGTCTGCACCACGAGTCCCGTGCCACTCCTAATTCCCTCGGTCTGGCTATCGTGCTCAAGGGAGAGCTGGGAGGGGCTCTTAAGATTTCCCCACAAGTTCGCAAATTTACAGGAATTTGTTTCACTTTCAATCACTTCCTGCTTCAGGACACATGTATTCTTCCATGTTTCTTAACAGGTCTTTTCATGAGAGTTCTTTCAAGACACATTACTTTCAATTTCCATAATCACTTTTGAAGCAAAACTCACATAAACTTTATGATGAATTATAACTCTGATATTACCATTAGATGTATGACTGGTTGGAATTAATGATTGCATAACGATATAGGATTTCTTATATATTTTCAGATAAAAATTCAATCCATTATTTAAAGTGGAACGAGTTATATTATTTATTCACAGTATGGTCTATTCATGCATTATCTCTATATTCATAGACGCAGTGTACACTTCTTTATACCCCCAATACTAATTTATATGTCTTCAAAATATTGCTCCCTGAAATGTTGGAAGAAATACTCATGTCACCTGATCTACTTATACATTTAATCACAGAAATATTCGGAACACAAAATGCAAAGCTCACACTTATGTTTGTACCAAAGCCTAAAAGGAAAGTAAACATGGATTACTAAAAACATCCATGTCCAGCTTGCCTAATGCTCTCAAATATCAATCCTATTGGTGACTACATATTTGTTTCTTCTTAAGATTATATATTCAAACTCAACCCTACTGAAAATGTCTAATCCTATCCCTCACTTTATACATTGCCTGATTTCATTATGGCTCTATTTCTATCTGTTTCCTACATATTTTCCCCAGTTCATCATTGTGACTGACTCTTCACATGTGCTGACATTTACATTCACACTCTAATCGATAACCTATTGCTAATAAACGTTTGTTCCTAGTCCTATACTCATTCTTTTTCTAAACCTACCAACTATCTTCCTAATCCTACGGACTATCCTTTTTTGACTGGATATTCTCTTCTACATTCAATCAAGCAAGGTACAAGGTCTTATGCCATTGTATATTGATCTATCTGAGACCTCTGTGCAGAATGTAATTTTATTCTAAGTATCACAATCAAGGGTCCAATGCCCTTCTGGGCTTCAAATGTTACCTAGATTTCTAGTTTCACACTTATATTTCACATATATATTCTAGTAAATATCGCAGTTTCAAATACCATTATTCATTCTGCAGGATGATTCCTAAACCAAATCCAACATGTTATTGACCCTAAACATACACTGTTCCCTCAATCTAACTTTACAGAAGAGCAGGGACAGAGTTGGTCTTACAATACAGGAATGTAGGGGATCTTCCACCTGCTGAGAACCTCGAAGGTCCATGCAGACATGATCCCTGGAAAAGAGGTAGACAGCTATGAAGGACCTGAGAGAGCAAAAGTCATCTTCCATGGCAAACAACCTTGTCAGGATGAAGGGGTGTGTCTGAATCAGCCACCTTCTTCTTAATGTAGAGAAGATGGACCAAACAAGGTCTGTGTGGAGAGCTGTTCCCGTGTGTCTATGGTTGATATACCATTCTAACTTGTGACAGTGTCACAGGAAGTAGGGGCAGCCTCCATCTCATGGGACCCTTGGAAGCAGCTATTAGGACAAAGTGTTTGCCAAGGCATTGACCTCATTCAGTTCCTGAAGGAAGTGACCTACCTTACTTCTTTGGTGATGGAACTCTCTGAACTTGGGATCCAGGAAGCCAGACATCCAGAGCCAGTCCCAGTCCCAGTACCAGTGGGCTCACTTGTTTTGTTTTACCAATGACAGATTCTGTCTTTCTTGGTACCTACTGATGTGAGGATGGCCAAATATCAGGAGAGCTCTGAAGACGGGCCTTTCCTTAGTAAGTAGGTAGTGACTCACCGCTGGCTCCTAACAACTACACAGAGTTGGCCAAGGAGACCAGATCTGCCACAGTACAGGCCATTTCGGGTGAACATAGTAGGGCCCGCTAGTCAGAGGACACTCTGGATATTCAGAGACTTACTTGGGGGAAGGAGGTGCTTTGTGTTTGTGGGTGTGAGCTTGTGGTTTTGTCTCATTTTCTTAGAATAGGTAGGAAAGCTGGTATGTCTGGTTTGCAGTGGACTGTTTCTAGATAGTCTTTTGACAAGGCAAGTGTTTCTATGTCTGTGTATAACACTGTGTCCGTGGTTGTAGACATTAGAAAAGAGAATGCATCAATGAATGTGTCCTGTCTAGTAGAAAGCTTCCCAGCATTCATCCTGCCCAATTTATGACTGCACTGCAGGTTGCCTTATCGATGGGCAACACCTACTATCTTCCTAAGTTTCAGATTTCTTCCTGAATTCTGACCATTCTGCAGAATAGTCTCATGGTTTTGTGTCCAAGATAGGTACCACCCCAAGCTCTGTCACATGGCCATGTACTGAATAGCTGAAGGTAATGGCGAGCTTCTTAGAAAACTCAGATATCAGTGTGACCAGGTAAGTCTCAGTGGAGAAACCATGCTTTGTGCCTTTTGCTTACCTATTTTTCTGTTTCACTGAATGACAGGAAGGTCTTTGCCTCAGGCCACCCCTTTGATAAGCATGAAAAAAACAGTTTTCATATGGAAATGATTGGGCATCACCCGTGGCTCTTTGCTTAATTGCTTTGAATGGGATGTGTCTGAATCAGCCTCTTGGCCCTGTGTGAGGCTGTGGCTTATATTCTCAGCACCTGATGGATATAAAGAAAGATCCCATGTGTGCATCCAAAACTAAAATGGCAAAATTCAGTCATTGTGGATGATGTCTCTCTCCTTCCTCTATTAGGTTGCAGACAATCATCAAGTGAGTATAGGGATCCTTTGGGTCAAATGAGTTTTTCAAAGCCATGCAGAGGTGCTTGGGTTTTCTCATGATTCCACTTCACATAAAGAATCTAAACCCCACAGTCAGTAGGCCTCAAATTGGAGAAGCAGAGTAGTTGTAATGGCAGGCCTATTTGATCACTCCTGGTTCACAGGAATGGTGTCCAGGCCACCCTGACTTTAGGCAAATGAGGGCCAAGGGAGCTTATTTTGGACACTCTCTTGCGCTGCACCCCTCATGGAAATCTCCAGCCAGAGGTTATAATGAGGGTCTATGTGGAAGAAGATGAGGGCCATGTGGGAATGTTTTGGTTTTAATTTTGATAATTTGTGTGGCAGTTGGAAGGGATGACTGGGTCCCCCTCGGCTTGTACTCTGGTGTAATACTCCTTAGAGACTGAGTTGTAGAACTGACCTCAGAGAAGTATTGCCATGAATTGTGTGGGGATGTTAGGAGGCCACGCATGAGAGTCGCCCTTGGAAACTGAAATCTAGGCCAAGGGTGGCTTTCACAGAACACTGAGAATCTCAGCCAGGATATCACATGATTTTAGTCTGAAAAACTTGGAAGCCATAGTTGAGAGTCAAAACACACATGGACCTCACATTGTAGACCTCAATGGGCCTGGCTTCATGTGACCTTTTGGCCACTATTTGGGATGCCTTGCCTGTGATTGTTCTCCAGAGCTTTCATTGAAATGAGCTTCCTTAACATTTAATGGTTCCTGAATAAATTGAAACCCACAGTTACTACAACTTCTTCCTTGAATAATGGCTAGATAAATACCATGAAATTTTTGAAATTTCAATGACCAGTTGGCACTGGAAAACCTTTGGATGTCCTGATGCTGATCATGAGTATACCAGACAGTGCCTTGATTGACAGGGTTTCATAAAAATGGTGTAGAACAGAGATGCCAGTTAGTTGGTGCCTGCTGATTAGTGGGCCTAGAGCAGTGGTGAGCAGATGTGTGACAAAACATCTGTGGTGAGGCCACGTGGAACTGCCATTGGCGTCCAAATGGCTTGTGACTGATATGGTTTCAGCCAACAGACCCAATAGGTAAAGGCATCTTGTTATATGGAGAGGTTTCAGGGAAATGTTCAGAATCAGGTTGCTATGGTCAAGGGGGAAAGCTATGTGGGATAGAAGCCTGGTTATTGCATTCTCCTGCAAACCCTCACCCACCACACGTGACAGAACTCCCTCCAACAATGTGTCCCAATTGACCTCCTTTATTTCGTGAAGCAAATACCAAACTCCCAGTGCAGCAGCAAGAAACACCACTAAAAGTGGAGGATGAACAAATGTCTTCCCAGTTAGCACAGGGAGAAACTTAGCCCCAGTGTCCACAGTTTAGCTACAAAAAAAGAATTCAGCACTGCTGCCACATGTTCAATGAAAAATAAGAAACCATGTCTTACAGGACACATATATGCAGAACCAGCTTTGATGGTCTCTCTATTAAAGAACTAAATCTCCTGAAAACAACATGTATTTCAAGTGCCCAACCTCAGAGGCAGTTTCTCAAGAATTTTTTAGGCCAGCAGAGCTCCATGTTTGAGGAGTGTTTACCTTTTGCCTTACTATTTTGAACTCTGCTACCACCTCCAAGGTTGTGAACTCCTGAGCAAATTCCATTCCAGATATGTATTCAAAGATTTTCTAACTCTTCTCCTCTAACTGTATCTTACTTTGGTAAAAGATAATGTCAAGGCATTGTTCTGCATGAGACTGGGAAGATTTTGGGGTAGCACATATTTGCATAGACATTGGATTCATTTTTCAATTTCCCTTTAAAACACTGAATCTCTAACCCTAACCAATTCCAAACTAGACTCTGACTACTAATCCTAATATGAAGGAGAAAAATAACAAAAAACAGAAAAGAAGTACAAGCAGTTCAGAGGAGGCAAGGTGTATACTTGGACTTGCCTTTTGCATAATATAGGGTAGGAGTTATAAATCTTGCAAATTTTTTTTAAATAGTTCTCCATGTGCTTTTAAAGTTAACAAATATGTGAATTCCTTTCTCCCTTTCTCTGTAGCCTATTAAGCACATGTATTTTTATATGCACATATAGAATTCTACCTGGTACCACACGTACATTCTTGTGAGGTGGTTGACTTGGCAGATACAAATTGTGAGAAGAGATCACTCCTCGTAAATGCTATTGGAACTGAAATTTCAAACTATGGGTGAACTTTCTAGTTGAACAACATTATACATAAATCCATGTTCAGTATAATGAATATTTTTGGATCTGTGGATGATATATATTTCATGATGGATTTTGATTGGCATATATATTGTTAGTTTTTAATGTCTCTCTCTCTGTCTCTCTCTCTCTCTCTCTCTCTCTCTCTCTCTCTATATATATATATATATATATATATATATATATATATATATATATATACTCTCCAGATATTTCAAAATATGTAATATATGTGACTTATTATACACGCCCTAAATTCATTCATATTCATTTATGTGGATTTATATTCAACTTTTCACAAGATTATTTTCCAAACTATTCATCCACCTGAAATTCATATTTGTTTCCTAGTACTGACAACTAACTTCAGTGAATGGTGTATACAAATCCTAATATTTCTACAGTAACTGACCCAGTTTAACATCAATGCAAGTAGATTCCTATGGGACATGATATGTATTTTGACGTTCATATTTATTCAACAGTGGGACATTATTATTTCTTCAGTTTATGCACATCATAATATATATATTTCATCCAAAAGTTCAAAAATATATAGGAATTTGTTTCACTTTCAATCACTTCCTGCTTCTGAAAACACGTATTCCTCCATGTTTCTTTACTGCTCTTTTCATGAGACTTCTTTCCAAACACATTATTTTCGATTTCCATAATCAATTTTGAAGCAAAACTCACACACTCTTCATGAAAATCCTAATACTAATATTATCATTGATGTATAACTGGTTGTAATGAATGTCTGTATATCAATATTTGATTTCCTGTATTTTTTCAGATATCAATTCAATCCATTATTTATAGTGGAATGAGTATAGGTTTTATTCAGAGTATGTTCCATTCATGCATTATCTGTATATTCATAGAAACAGGGTACACCTGTTTGTACCCCCAATACTAATTTATACGTCTTCAAAATATTGCTCCCAGAAATGGTGGAAGATATACTCATGTCACCTGATCTACATATATATTTTATTACAGTAATATTATGGACACAAAATGCAAAGGTCACACTTATGATTGTACCAAAGCCTAAATGGAAAGTGAGCATGGATTAGTAATAACATCCATGTCCAGGTTGCCTAATGCTCTCAAATGTCAATCCAATTGGTGACTGCATATTTGTTTCTTGCTAAGATTATATATTCAACATCAACCCTGTTGAAAATGTCTAATCCTATAACTCACATTATACTTTGCCTGATTTCCTTTTGTCTCAATTGATATTTACTTTCCTACATATTTTCCCCAGTTCATCATTGTGAATGACTCTTCACATGTGCTGACATTTACATTCACTCTCTACCCGAAACCCTATTGCTAAAAAAGTTTTTGTCCAAATCCTATACTCACTCTTCTTTCTAAACCTACTGACTATCTTCCTAATCCTATCGACTATCCCTTTTTGACTGCATGTTCTCTTCGACATTCAATCATCCAAGGTAAAGGTCCTATGCCATTGTATAGCGATTAATCAGAGACATCTGTGCAGAACATAATTCAAAGCTAAGTATCCTACCAAGGGCCCAATACACTTCTGGGCTTCAAAACTTACATAGATTTGGGTTTTCAAAATTATATTTCACCTATATATTCTTTTAAATTTCGCAGGTTCCCAATAACATTATTCATCCCGCAGAATGATTCCCAACCGAATTCGAACCTGTTATTAACCCTAACCATACGCTGTTCCCTCAATCTACCTTTACAGAGGAGCAGGGATAGAGTTGGTCTTACAATACAGCAATGTAGGGAATCTTCCACCTGCTGAGAACCTCAAAGGTCAATGCAGAAATGATCCTTGGAGAAGTTGTAGGCAGCTATGTAGTACCAAAGAGAGCAAAAGTCTTCTGACATGGTAAAGAACCTGGACAGGATGAAAGGATGTGTCTGAATCAGCCTCTCTCTTCTTAATGTAGAGAAGATGGACCAAAGCAGGCCTGTATGGAGAGAAGTTCCCCGGTGCATATGGTTGATATACCATTCTAACTTGTGACAGTGTCACAGAAAGTAGGAACAGCCTCCATCTCATGAGACCCTTGGCAGCAACTGTTAGGACAAAGTGGTTGCCAAGGCAGTGACCTCATTCATTTCATGAAGAAAGTGACTTCACCTAACTTACTTGGTGATGGAACTCTCTGAACTTGGGATTCAGGAAGCCAGGCATCCAGAGCCAGTCCCAGTAACAGTCCTAGTGGGATCACATGTTTGGTTTTACCAAGGGCAGAGAGAGTCTATTTTGGTACCTACTGATGTGAGAATGGCCAAATGCCAGGACAGCTCTGAAGAGGGTCCTTTCCTAAGAAAACAGGTAGTTGGTCATCGCTGGCTCCTGACAACTTCACAGATTTGGCCACGGAGACCAGATCTGAGACAGGGCAGGCCAGTTCAGGGTAACAATATGGTCCACAGTCAGAGGACACTCCGGATTGTCAAAGACATATTGGGGGAAGGAAGTGCCTTTGTGGGTGTGGGTGTGAGTTTGTGGTTTTGTCTCATGTTCTGAGAATAGGCAGGAAAGGCGATTTGTTTGGTTTGGAGTGGACTGCTTCTAAAAAGTCGTTTGACAAGGTGAGTGTTTCTATATCTGTGTATCTCACTGTGTCCGTGGTTGTAGACATAAGAAAAGAGAATGCATCAATGGATATGTCCTGTCTAGAAGAAAGTTTTCCATCATTCATCCTACCCAATTTATGACTGGACTGCAGGTTGCTTTATGGATGGGCAACCCCTACTATCTTCCTAAGTTCCTGTTTTCTTCCTAAATTTTGGCCACTACCCAGAATAGGCTCATGGTTTTGTGTCCAACATATGTAACACCTCCAAGCTCTGTGACATGGCCATGTACTGGATAGCTGAATGGAATGGCGAGCATCTCAGGAAACTCAGATATCAGTGTGACCAGGAAAGTCTCAGTGGAGAAACACTGTTTTGGGCCTTCTGCTTACCTATTTTTCTGTTGCCCTGAATGTCAGGAAGGTCCTTACCTCAGGCCACTCCTTTTTGAAGCCTGAAGTAAACAGTTTTTAAATGCAAATGAATGGGCATCACCTGTGGTGCTTTGCTTAATTGCTTTCGAAAGGGATGTGTCTGAATCAGCTGCTTGCCTCTGGGTCAGGCTATGGATTAGATTCTCAGCACCTGATGGATATAAAGAAAGTTCCCATGTGTGTATTGAAAACGAAAATGGTAAAAATATCAGTCATTGTGGATGAAGTTTCTTGCCTTCCTCTGTTAGGTTCCTAACCTCCATCAAGTGAGAATAGGATCCTCTGGGTCAAATGAGTTCTTTGAACTCCTGCAGAAGTGCTTGGGTTCTCCCATGATGCCAAATCACATAAAGAATCTATACCTGACAGTCAGTTGGCCTCAAATTGGAGAAGCAGAGCAGTATTAAAGGCAGGCCTATTTGATCACTCCTGGTTCACAGGAAGGGTGTCAAGGCCACCCTCATTTTAGGCAAATGACGGGCAAGGGTGCATATTTTGGACATTGCCTTGGGCTGCGCTCCTCATGGAAACCTCCAGCAAGAGTTAATGATGAGTGTCTATATGGAAGAAGATGAGGGTCATGTGGGAATGTTTTGGTTTCAATTGTGGTCATTTGTGTGGCGGTTGGAAGAGATGACTGGGTCCACATGGGCTTGAACTCGGGTGTGATTCTCCTTCGAGACTGAGTTCTGGAACTGACCTCAGAGAAGTATTGCCATTAATTGTGTTGGGATTGTAGGAGGCCACGCATGAGAGTCACCCTTGAAACCTGAGATTGGGCCCTGGGTGGCTTTCCACAGAGCACTGAGAATCTCAACCAGGATATCACATGATTTTATTCTGAAAGAATTGGCAGCCATAGTTAAGAGTCAAAACACACATGGACCTCACATTTTAGACCTCAATGGGCCTGTCTGCATATGACATTTTGACCACTCTTTGGAAAGCCTTGCCTGTGAGAGTTCTCCAGAGCTTTCATTGAAATGAGCTTCCTCACCATTTAATGGTTCTTGGATGAATGGAAACCCCAAAGTGCCTCCAACTTCATTCTTGAACAATGGATAGATAAATACCATGAAATTTTTGAAATTCCCAATGACCAGGTGGCACTGGAGAACCATTGGATGTCCTATTGCTGCTCATGAGTGTACCAGACAGTGCCTTGATTGACTGGAGTTCTTGAAAATGGTGTGGAACACAGATGCCAGTAAGTTGGAGCCTGCTGAGTAGTGGGCCTAGAGCAGTGGTGTGCAGTTGTCTGATAATATATTTGTGGTGTGGCCATGTGGGTGTGTCATTGGCTTCCAAATGGCTTGTGACTGACTTGGTGCAGCCAGCAGAAAATTATATGAAAAGGCATCTGGTTATATGGACAGGTTTCAGGGCAATGTTCAGAATCAGGTTGCTATGGTCAAGGGAGCAAGAAATGTGGGATTGAAGCCTGGTTGGTGCATTCTCCTGAAGACCCTGACCCACCACACCTTACAGGACTCCCACCAGCACTGTGACCCATTTGAAATCCTTGTATGTTGTGAAGCAAATACAAAACACCCAGTGCAGCAGCAAGAAACACCACGAAAATTGGAGAATGACCAAATGGCTTCAAAGTCCACACAGGGAGACACTTAGCCCCCAGTGGCCACAGTTTATCTACAAAGAGAGAATTCATCACTGCTTCCTCATGGTCATTAGAAAATAAGAAACCATATCCTCCAGGTCACATAGATGCAGACCCAGCTTTGATGGTCTCCGTACACAGGGAGCTAAAGCTCCTGACAACAACATATTCTTCAAGTGTCCAACCTCAGAGGCAGTTTCTCAAGAAGTCTTAATGCCAGCATAGCTCCATGTTTGTGGAGTGTTTACACTGTCCCTTACTTTTGGCAACTCCTCTACCACCTCCAAGGTTGTGAACTCCTGAACATTTTCCATTCCAGGTATGTATTCACAGATTTTCTAACTCTTCTTCTCTAATTGTGTCTTACTAGGGGCGAAGATATTGTCAAGGCATTGTTCTGGATGATAGTGGGAATTTTTTGTAGCACATATTTGCATACACATTGGATTTATTTTCCTATTTTCCATTTCAAATACTGAATAACTGACACTAACCCATACCCTAATAGACTCTTACTACTAATCCTAATATGATGGAGTAAAATAACCCAAACAGAATAGAAATGCAAGCATTTCAGAGGAGGCATGGTGTATAGTTAGACTTGGCTTTTGCATGATAAAGTGTAGGTGTTATAATTCAAGTTAATTTTTAATTGAAATAGTTCCATGGGTACTTAAAGTAAACAAATATGTGAATTCCTGTCTCCCTTTCTCTGTAGCCTATTCAGCACATGTATTTTTATATGCACATATAGAATTCTACCTGGTACCACAGGTACACTCTTGTGAGGTGGCTGACTTGGCAGATAGAAATTGTGAGAATAGATCACTCCGCCTAAACGCTGTTGAAACTGAAATTTCAAACTATGGGTGAGCTTCCTAGTTGAACAACATTATACATAAATCCATGTTCAGTAAAATGAATATTTTTGGATCTGTGGATGATATATATTTCATTGTGAATTTCGATTGGCATATGTATTGCTAATTTTTAATGTCTGTGTGTGTGTGTGTGTGTGTGTGTGTGTGTGTATACACACACACACACACTAAATTTTTTTAAAATATAAAATATATGTGTCTTATTATACACTCCCTAAATTCATTCATATTCATGTATGTGGATTTAGAGTTAACATTTCACAAGATTATTCACGGAAATATTCATCCACCTGAAATACATATTTTTTTCCTAGAAATGAAAAATAACTTCAGTGAATGGTGGATACAAATCCTAATATTTCTACAATAATTGATCCAGTTTGTCATCAATGCAAGTAGATTCCTATGGGACATGATGTGTATTTTGATGTTCATTCTTATTCACCACTGGTATGTTACAATTTCTTCAGTTTATGCACATTATAGGATATATATTTCATCCATACGTTAGCAAAATTATAGGCATTTGTTTCACTTTCAATCATTTTCTGCTTTAGAACACATGTAATCCTCCATGTTTCTTGACTGGTTTTTTCATGAGACTTCATTCCAAACATATTATTTTCGATTTCCATAATCAAATTTGAAGCAAAACTCACACACCCTTCATGATAAACTATAACCCTAATATTACTATTAGATGTATAACTGGTTGGAATGAATGATTGTATATCAATATAAGATTTCTTATATATTTTCAGATATCAAATCAATCCATTATTTAAAGTGGAACCAGTTATATTATTTATTCACACTATTGTGTATTCATGCATTGTCTCTATATTCATAGACACAGAGTACACCTCTTTGTAAACCCAATACTAATTTATACGTCTTCAAAATTTTGCTCCCAGTAATGGTGGAAGAAATACTCATGTCATCTGATCTACATATACATTTTATCAGAGTAATATTCTGGACACAAAAAGAAATGGTCACACTTATGTTTGCACCAAAGCCTAAATGTAAAGTGAACATGGATTACTAAAACCATCCATATCAAGTTTGGCTAATGCTCTCAAAATTCAATCCTATTTGTGACAACATATTTGTTTCTTGCTAAGATTATATATTCAAACTCAACCCTGTTGAAAATATCTAATCCTATCTCTCACTTTATACTTTTCCTGATTTCATAATGTCTCTATTTATATCAGCTTTCCTACATACTTTCCGCAGTTCATCATTGTGACTGACTCTTCAATTGTGCTGACACTTACATTCACACTCTAATCCAAACCCTATTGCAAAGGAACTTTTGTTCCAAATTCTATACTCACTCTTCTTCTTAAACCTACTGACTATCTTCCTAATCCTACCCATTATCCCTTTTTGACTGGATGTTCTCTTATACATTCAATAATCCAAGGTACAGGGTCTAATGCCATTGTATATTGATCTACCTCAGACATCTGTGCAGAACATAATTCAACGCTAAGTATCACAATCAAGGGCCCATCCCCATTCTGCGCTTCAAATCTTACTTAGATTTCTGTTTTCATACATATATTTCACCTATATATACTTACAAATGTCGCAGGTTCCCAGTACCATTATTCATCCAGCAGAATGATTCCTAATTCAAATTGAACATATTATTAACCCTAACCATACACTGTTCTCTCAATCTAACTTTACAGAAGAGCAGGGACAGAGTTGGTCTTACAATACAGGAATGTAGGGGATCTTCCACCTCCTGAGAACCTCAAGGTCCATGCAGAAATGATCCCTGGAGAAGATGTAGACAACTATGAAGGACCTGAGAGAGCAAAAGTCAGCTTCCATGGAAAACAACCTGGTCAGGATGAAGGGTTGTTTATGAATCAGCCTCTCTCTTCTTAATGTAGAGAAGATGGACCAAACCAGGTTGGTGTGGAGAGCTGTTCCTAGGTGCCTATGGTTGATATACCATTCTACCTTGTGAAAGTGTCACAGAAAGTAGGGGCAGCCTCCATCTCATGGTAGTCTTGGAAGCAACTGTTAGGACAAAGTGGTTACCAAGGCAGTGATCTGATTCAGTTCCTTAAGGAAGTGACCTCACCTCACTTCTTTGTTGATGGAACTCTCTGAACTTGGTATCCAAGAAGCCAGGCACCAAGAGGCAGTCTCAGTCGCAGTGGTCTCACTTGTTTGGACTTACCAAGGACAGAGTCAGTCATTCTTGCTACCTACTGATGTGAGGACGGCCAAAACCAGGAAAGCTCTGAAGAGGGGCTTTTCCTGAGAAAGTAGGTAGTGGCTCACTGCTGGCTCCTGACAACTTCACAGAGTTGGCCAAGGAGACCAGATCTGAGACAGGACAGGCCATTTCATTGGAACATAGTATGGCCCACCAGTCAGAGGACACTCCGGATAGTCACAGACCTACTTGGGGGAAGGAGGTGTCTTTGTGGGTGTGGGTGTGGTTTTGTGGTTTTGTCTCATATTCTGAGAATAGGTAGGAATGGCGGTTTGTTTGGTTTGGAGGGAACTGTTTCTAGTAAGTCATTTGATAAGGCGAGTGTTTCTATGTCTGTTTATACCACTGTGTCCCTGGTTGTAGACATTAGAAAAGAAAATGCATCAATTGGTGAGTCCTGTCTAGTAGAAAGCTTCTCAGCTTTCATCCTGCCAAATTCATGAATGGACTGCGGCTTGACTTATCGATGGGGAACACCTGCTAACTTCTTAAGTTCCTGTTTTCTTCCTGAATTGTGTGCACTCTCCAGAATAGGCTCATAGTTTTGTGTCAAATATATGTACCACCTCAAATCTCTGTGACATGGCCATGTACTGGATAGCTGAAGGGAATTGCGAGCATCTCAGAAAGCTCAGATATCAGTGAGACCAGGAATGCCTCATTGGAAAAACCCTACTTTGGACATTTTGCTTACCGATTCTTCTGTTGCCCTGAAAGTCAGGAAGGTCTTTGCATCAGGTGTGTCATGTGGGAGTGTTTTGGATTTAATTGTGGTCATTTTTGTGGCCGTTGGAAGACATGGCTATGTCCACCTGGGATTGAACCCTTATGTGATTCCCCTTAGAGACTGAGTTCTGGAACTGACCTCAAAGAAGTATTGCCATGTATTGTGTTGGGATTTTAGGAGGCCACGCATGAGAGTCGCCCTTGGAAACTGAGATCTAGGCCCAGGGAGGCTTTCCGAAGAACACTGGAAATCTCAGGAAGGACATCACATGATTTTATTCTTAAAGACTTGGCAGCCATCGTTGCAAGTCAAAACACACATGGACCTCACATTGTAGACCTCAAATGCCTGGCTTAATGTGACCTTTTAGCCTGTCTTTGGGAAGCCTTGCCTGTTAGAATTCTCCAGAGCTTTCATTGAAATGAGCTTCTTCTCCATTTAATGGTTCCTGAATAAATTGAAACCCACAGTGCCTTCAACTTCATCCATGAAAAATGCCTAGATAAATATCATTAAAGTTTGGAAATTCCCATCACCTGGTGGCACTGGAGAACCTTTAGGTGTCCTATTGCTGATCATGAATGTACCAGACAGTGCCTTGATTGACTGGGTTTCATGAAAATGGTGTAGAACAGAGATGCCAGTAACTTGGAGCCTGATGAGTAGTCGGCCTAGAGCAGTGGTGTGCAGGTGTGTGTTAAAACATCTGTGGTGGGCTGATGTGGATATGCCATTGGCTTTCAAATGCCTTGTGACTGATATGGTTCAGCCCCCATACCCTTGTATGTAAAGGCATCTTGTTATATGGACAGGTTGAAGGGCAATGTTTAGAATCAGATTGCTGTGGTCAAGGGGGCAAGCTATGTGGGATATAAGCCAGGTTGGTGCATTCTCCTGCAGACCCTTACCCACCACACATGACAGAACTCCCTCCATCACTGTGTCCCAGTTGAACTTCTCGTATTTTGTGAAGCAAATACCAAACTCCCAGTGCAGCTGCAAGAAACACCACGAAAAGTGGAGGATGACCAAATGGCTTCACAGTCCACACTGCAAGACACTTAGCCCCCAGTGGCAACAGTTTACCTATAAAGAGAGAATTCAGCCCTACTGCTTCAGGTTCATAGGAAAAAAAGAAACCATGTCCTCCATGTCATATAGATGCAGACCCAGCTTTTATGGTCTCACTACAAAGGAAGCTAAAGCTCCTGTCATCAACATATATTTCAGGTGCCCAATCTCAGAGGCAGTTTCTCAAGAAGTCTTTAGGCCAGCAGAGCTCCATGTTTTTGGAGTTTTTACCCTGTCCTTTACTTTTGGAAACTCCTCTACAACCTCGAAGGTTGTGAACTCCTGAGCATTTTCCATTACTGATATGTATTCACAGATTTCTAACTCTTCTCCTCTAATTATGTCTTACTTGGAGTGAAGGAAATGTCAAGGCATTGTTCTGAATGAGAGTGGGAAGATTTTTGGGTAGCACATATTTGCCTACACATTGGATTCATTTTCCAATTTTCCATTCGAAATACTGAATCCCTGACTGTCAGGGGTAGAAGGAATTCTTCTTCAAAGAACAGCTTGACACTTACAAGAAACAGCCCCCAGGAGACATCCTGTCTGGAAGACATCATGTAGCCATATATGTCCCTGAGACATCCTGTGGCCATCTTTCTTCTAGAAACATCCTGAAGTTATCTCACCTTGTGAAGACATCCAGGAACTGCTGATAAGAGAGCTTTCCCATATCCAGCATATTAATACCCGTGTGTGAACAATAAAATTTTGCAGCTTGATCAGAACTCCTGTGTTGCTCTCATCTCTCATGCCTCTTTTCCCTTCATTCCTCCCCATCTAGGTTCGCTGACCACGTTGATGTGTCCTGCCGCCCGGGACATCTGGCGCCCACCGACTGGGGCTCAAGCCTTTGACTGAGGGGGAAACCCTTCCTCCTGGAAGACTTGGTCAAGAGGAGCTCACGATCGCCTCAGCAGACACCACCCGGAGACATATCCAGGAGGAAGGTGGGGATGATGCACGGTGAGTGACGCACCATGTGACAAGCAGTATCGTCACATGATTTGTTTATTTCAGGCCTCAAGGAGTCCTTCAAGACATGAGGGGCACATGTTAAGAAAAAGGACTTAAAATTTTTCTTTTCATACATAGGAGAATTGTGTCCATGGTTTCCTCTTGAAGGGACCATTGATGGCAAAAATGGCTTAGAGTAGGAGACTGTTTAAAAGATTATTATGAATCATTTGGCCCAGAAAAAATGCCAGTTCCCACCTTTTCTTACTGGAACTTAATTAATGAAATTCTTAAAAGTTTTCGCTTTGACAATGGTACCTTACAACTTGTCAGGATTGGGGAAGAGATTATGCAAAAGACCTCTCATCCCCCCTCTGCATGCCCATCATTAGTATAGACATAGAACCTTCTCAGTCTTCCCAGGACCCTGAGAACCTTCCTGGTCCCCCTCAAAATACGACCCTAATTAATAAGGCTCCAATGATTAACAACCACCTTTATCCAGTTTTAAATCCCAGAGACACATTGACCCCTGGGGAGGACGCTATCTTGGAGAAGGAAGCAGCTCTCTACCATTCAGAACACCCGCGACCTCTCAGGACCCTGCCACAGCCTATAGGATTTACCAAGCGAAGGTGAAAGCACCTATGTAAAACATCTTGCCTTTGAAAATGCCAACCCAGCATGTCAGAATGTTCTTCAACCACATAAGGACAAAGGGAAACTTTCTGAAGTTATTAGACTCTGTGCAGACGTGGGTGCAGCCCATGCCATGGGTCTGGCTTTAGGGACCGCCTTTACCAAGGCCTTTCACAATCCTGGCTCACATACTTGCTTTACTTGTAAACAACCTGGCCATTTTGCATGTGAGTGTCCCACAGGCAAACAAAGCCTAGGAATAGCGTCTCCTCAAACTGGGGCTTAACCGCCCCCAGCTACCCTTTTCCATAGAAGTGGTAAAGGTCATCACTGGGCCAGTGAGTGTAGATCTAAGACAAATGCCCTCAGACAGCCTATTTCTTCCTACTTCTCGGGAAACTCCCTGCGGGGCCAGCCCCCGGCCACAACATCCCCCACGACAAACAAGGAGCAATAAAGTTTGTTCCCTCCTAAACTCGCAACCTACCACAAAATCCTTCTCCACAATTGCCTCCCTCCAACTAGCCACCCCAGGCAGCACAAAATTGGACCTCTGTGCTGCCACAAATACAATATTAGACCCAATGCAAGGGCCCCAGATAATACCCAATGAAATTATGGGTCCCCCTCCATCTCATACATGTGCCCTTAATCTTGGAAGAGGCTCCACTACCATACAAGGTGTTCAGGTCTTCGTTGGCATTAATGATAATGATTTCACTGGAGAAATAAAAATACTGGCCACTGTTATTAATGGAGTTGCCGCCATCCCAGCAGTAACAAGACTTGCACAATTAATTCTCCTTCCCTTGGATTCAGGAGGCATTTCCAAAACCCAAACCTACCTCGGGGGACTGCCTTCTTGGGCTTCTCTGATGTGTATTGGGTTCAGCCCATTTCTCACAATAGACCCACCCTTACCTTACTTACTGAAGGAAAGGAATTCCAAGGAGTTCTAGATATTGGAGCTGATGACACAATTATTTCTCAAAAGTACAAGCCATCAGGTTAGCCCCTCACTCCATCCTTGACTGACCTTAAAGGGATAGGAAAATAAAAAAATCCTCTGGTCAGCTCTAGGTCTATTAGCTGCACTGATAAAGATGGTAATAAGTCAACTGTCACTCCTTTCGTTGATTCTGACCTCCCTGTTAACGTATAGGGAGGAGATATTTTGAGTTATTGGAAGTTATTCTCGCCAGTCCCAATTCCATGGTGACTCATCAAATGCTTCCTATGAATTTTGTTCCTGGTACAGGCCTGGGGATACTGAAACAAGGACTGGTGGAGCCTATACAACCCATACAAAAACAAATACATGTGGACTTGTGTATTCAGATTTTTAGTGTCAGTCCCTGACCCTCCTGTACCCCATGCAGATAAAATTATTTGGGAGACTCAGACTCCTGTGTTGGTGGATCAGTGGCCCCTTACCCAAGAAAAATTGGAGGCTGCCTCCACGTTAGTGCAGGAACAGCTTGCAGGCGGCCATGTAAAGCCCTCAACCTCATCATGGATTACTCCTATTTTTATTATCAAGAAAAAATCAGGCAAGTGGTGCCTTTTACAATATTTGTGTGCCATTAATAAAGTTATGTGCCCGATGGGAGCACTACAGCCAGGCATTCCCACACCAGTGGTGATTCCAAAAAACTATTGTAAAATGGTTATTCACTTAAAAGATTGCTTTTTTACCATTCCTTTACATCCTGAGGATAGACCCTATTTTGCCTTTAGTCTCCCTCACATTAATTTTCAGGGCCCTATGCAGAGATTTCAATGGAAGGTTCTTCCCCAAGGTATGGCCAACAGCTCTAGTCTTTGCCAAAAACACGTTGCTCAAGCAGTAGACCCTGTGAGAGAGCGATGAGCACAAAATTATATTTTACATTATATGGATGATTTGTTAATTGCTGCACCTAATACCCATGACCTTAATAATTGTTACTTGGACTTTTACAAAACCTCACTACCTTGGGACTACAGATAGCTCCAGATAAGTTTCAAACACAGGACCCTTATACCTATTTGGGCCTTAAACTTCAAGATAATCAGATCCAAATTCCTAAAATACAACTATGTGTGGACCATCTTCACACACTTAATGATTTTCAAATATTACTGGGGGATATTCAATTGCTAGGAACATATTTAAAATTACCCACTTGTGTACTTTTGCCCCTTAATGATATTTTGATAGGTGATTCCCACCCCTCCTCCCCTCAAAAGCTTACTCCCGAGGCATGACATGCATTAAACCAAGCCACAGAAGCCATTGCCCAAAAGTTTGTTACACAAATTTCTTATAACCTTCCTCTGGTTCTGGTTATTTTCCACACTCCTCATACACCCACAGGAATATTTTGGCAGCGAGATCCACATTTTAAAAATAAAGGCTGCCCCTTGCTTTTGGTCCTTGTACCCACCACATCCTCCAAGGTTATTACTGTTTATCTTGCTCAGGTAGCTTCTCTTATTTTTAAAGGTCGTTTGCTTTCTCGACAACATTTTGGCAAAGACCCTGATAATATTTTAATTCCATATACTAAGGACCAAACCCTTACTACAATTTTTACTAGAGACATGGATCAATGGGGTATTGCCTATCAGGCTTTTTGGGAACAATTCATAACCACATCCCCAATGACCCCGTTTTAAATTTTGTCCAGTTACATTCATTTATTTTTCACAAAATTACTCAAAAGGCTCCCATTCCTCAAGAACTTACTGTCTTTACAGATGGTTCCAGTAATGGCCGTGCAGTCTTTGTTGTCAATAACAAGCCTACCACCTTTGATACTGTCTATCAGTCAGCTCAGTTTGTGGAATTGTTCACCATAACACAAGTTTTCATAAAGTTTTTTTTGATAATCTTGTTAATATTTATACAGACAGTGCCTACATTGCTCTTTCTGTGCCCCTGCTGGAGATTTCACCCACCATTATGGCTTCTTCCAATTCCCCCTTTCTGTTTCACCAGCTTCAGCAGCTAATTCAGGCCAGAAAACATGCATTTTCCTTAGGACACATCATGACACACTCTGACCTTCTGAGCCCTCTAACACAAGGTAATGCCCAAGCTGATGCAGCAACACGTTCCATCTTTCCAATTTTTGTTGGCTCCATTCAAAAGGCCATGGAGTTACAAAATCTTCACCATCTAAATTCCCAGAGCCATTGATTACTTTGGAAAATTACCAGGCAACATGCATGAGAAATAGTAAAAGCATGCCCTGGTTGCACTGTCTCCCTCCCCATTCAACACTTGGGAGTTAACCCCCGAGGATTACAGCCCAATCAGGTTTAGCAAATGGATGTTATTCATTTTCCTGAATTTTGAAAAACCAAGTATATATACGTTTCTATAGATACCTTCAGCGGCTTTAGTTTTGCATCACCACATTCTGGAGAGGCTACCAAAGATGTCCTTTCTCATCTTGTTTCAGCCTTTTTTGTAATGGGTAAACCAATACATATTAAAACAGATAAATGTCCTGCATATACCAGTGCCAAGTTTAAACAGTTTTGTGCTACCTTGCAATTTTGTCATACTACTGAAATTCCATACAACTCTCAGGGCCAAGGCATGTGGAACTTGCCCAGCTTAGCTTAAAGACTTGGCTATCCCGTCTTAAGGCTTCCGCCCTTGTATTTATCACTCCCAGGGATCACCTTAACCATGCATTATTTGCCCTTATTTTTCTTACCTTAGACAGTGAAGGCCATTTGGCCACAGACAGACACTGGCATCCTTCGTCCAATTCTGTTCGCTCGCCTGTTATGTGGTGCAATCCCATTACAAATAAATGAAAACGCCCAGATCCTATCCTCATCAGGGGATGAGGCTCAGCTTGTGTTTTGGACCAAGAGCAAGCATCCCCAAGATGGTTACCAGAATGCCTGGTTAAACAGGTAAATTACTTACCTCAACCCAGGGACGGAGGCCCTCCCCCTGAGGACAAATTTTCCTCCATTTCAGATACAGCCAACAATCTGTGCGAGGATCCTGCTTAAGGCACTTCTGCTGAACAGGTTTGAACACGGAGGCGTTGGACCTCCAATTTCCAACATCATGGAGTACCTTTTTGCCCCCCCCCCGTGAATGCAAAGGAGGATTTTGGAGTGAGGCTCCCACTAGTTGGACCCAGACTGCTGACTGCATGACTAAGGTGACTTACCTCCGTGCCAAGGTTGACCATAATCTCGGAGGAGTTCATCAGCCTAAATGGGTATGTGTTAACAAGCCAAAGATTATTCCCCCTAGTACAAGTAAAGCTCTCCAAAATTGTTCTGCAACTTGTACGCATACCCAGGCGATGCATGTCTCTTGTAATGCGTCGGCTTCACTTTGTGTTAATAAACAGGGAGAACAATTTTTTGAAGCCTCCCTAACTAAAACTCATGCAGCAGGGGGACCACTATTCATTATACCCCCATTCTCTTTGACCATGGAGGAGATGGCAAATACACCAAGCTACAGTCAGCTGGGTGCCAAGGCACTGTCGGAAAACCTTCCTACTGGCCCATTAAGGCCCCTACAGGGGTCTCTGATGGTGGAGGACCCACTTATTCTGTCAAGCATCCTCAGATAATCAAACTTTTGAAACCCCAAATCCCTGAGCTCACATATCATCCCTTAATGTAGCCTAAATCCCAGTTCCCAGGTTTAGATACCAATACATTAGATATTTTGCAAACTACATTCTCCTAGCTTAATAATTCGAACCCCACCCTTGCTGGTGATTGCTGGCTCTGCATGACAGCAGGGGCAATCATGCCTATGGCAGTTCCTATTAATTCTATCATGGACAATGATAATACATGCCAACCCGGATTTCCCTTTAAAGTACAGCCTATAGGCACTTTTACATTATTTCTTTTAGGCGCGATGCAGAATAATACCTATGATATTGATGTTCGACTTACTTCCTTTGGAAATTGCTCAACAGTATAAAATTATTCCTCACCCACCCCATCTCTTTGTCCCTCCAATGGCACAGTTTTTATGTGTGGAGGAAACTCGGCCTTCCCATGCTTCCAGCGAATTGGACCATTGGTTGTGTTCTTGCTTTATTACTCCCTGATATAACTATTGTCCCAGGAGATGAACCTCTACCAATTTCTAGCCTAGACACTTTAGTCAAAAGACATCGGTGGGCAATACAGGCTTTACCACTCATTGCCAGCCTTGGAATTACAGCTGCTGTGGGCACAGGTACAGTAGCTTAGGTACGGCTATTCACTCTTACCATCGCCTGTCTCAACAACTTATAAATTATGTACAAACTTTATCAGGAACCTTTAAAGATTTGCAGGACCAAATAAATTCCCTGGCAGAAGTGTTCCTTCAAAACAGACGAGGCTTAGATTTGCTGACAGCTAACCAGGGAGGTATTTGCTTAGCCTTAGGGGAACGATGCTGCTTTTATGCCAATAAATCAGGCATAGTACGCATTAAAATTAAGCAGCTTCAAGAAGATCCAGAATAGAGACAAAGGGAACTATTTGAAAATCCCCTCTGGATTGGGCATAATGGATTTCTACCCTACCTTCTTCCCCTATTAGTCCCTTTGTTGGGTTTACTTTTAATGGTGTCCATAGGCCCCTGCATTATAAAGAGGCTGGTACAATTTATTAAAGAACAGATTAATATTTTGGTTTCTAAGCCCATACAGGTCCACTATCATGGTCTGGAGATGGAAGACAGCACTGCCAACATTTAAAAGAATGTTCAACCCTTCTCACAGGCTTATTAAGTTTACATCCCCACAGATCTCTCTTTCTTACAGAAAACTATAAGTAACAGCTCTGAGCAACCATCTTCTACCCTTGCAATAAGGGTTCGTTCTCCATGGGCCCCTCCGCTTGGGGGAGGACACACCCTTGGAATGAGCACGTTAGGCCATAATAACGGAGGGTCCAGGAAGGACTGCAGGAGGATGGATCCACGGATCCCCAAACACAAGACCTCTGAATGACACACTCTGGTGCATGGCGGTTGGCATGCTATCCCCTCAAAGACGTCTCCTCCAAAAACATGCCAAAGCCAACACGAAATCTCCTAGGAAAGATGCTCGCTCAAATCAGGAGATATTCTAAGGCATCCTAGAGAAACAGAGCCACTATCACCCCCTAAATCCATGGCCTGTAAGGTATGGTCGAATATTTTATATAACAAAAGGGGAGATGTCAGGGGCTAGAAGGAAGTTCTCCTTCAAAAAATAGACTGACACAAGAAACAGCCCCCTGGGACACAACCTGCCTGGGAGACATCCCACAGCCATCTATCTCCTTTTGACATCCGGCTACCATCTGTCTACCTGAAACATCCTGACGTTATCTCACCCTGTGAAGACATCCAGCAACTGCCGATAAGAGAGCTTTCCCATCCGCAGCATATAAATACCCTCTGAGAATAATAAAAGTTTGCAGCATGATCAGAACTCCTGTCTTGCTGTCATCTCTCGTGTCTCTTGTCCCTTCATTCCTCCCCAACTAGGATCGACACCCAAGTTGATGTGTCCTGCCAGCCGGGCCATCTGACACTAACCCATACCCTCCTAGACTCTGATGACAAATCCTAATATGATGGAGAAAAATAACCCAAACAGAATAGAAATACATGCAGTTCAGAGGAGGCATGGTGTATACTTGCACTTGCCTTTTGCATGATATACGGTAGGTGTTATAAATTTAGTTAATTTTTAATTGAAATAGTTCTCCATGTGTTTTTAAAGTTAACAAATATGTGAATTCCTGTCTCCCTTTCTCTGTAGCCGATTCAGCACATGTATTTTTATATGCACATATAGAATCCTACCTGGTATCAGATGTACATTCTTGTGAGGTGGCTGACTTGGAAGATACAAATTGTGAGAAGAGATCACTCCTCCTAAACGCTGTTGGAACAGAAAATTCAACCTATGGGTGAGCCTCCTAGTAGAACAACATTATACATTAATCCATGTTCAGTAAATTAAATATTTTTGCATCTGTGGATGATATATACTTCATGATGAATTTCGATTGGCATATATATTGCTACATTTTATTGTCTGGGTGTGTGTGTTGTGTGTGTGTGTGTGTGTGTGGGATATATATATATATATATATATATATATATATATATATATATACATTCTCCAAATATTTCAAAATATGAAATATATGTGTCTTACATATACTACCTAAATTCATTCATGTTCATGTATGTGGATTTATAATCAACTTTTCACAATATTATTCTCAGAAATATTCATCCACCTGAATTACATATTTGTTTTCTAGTACTGAAAACTAACTTCAGTGAGTGGTGCATACAATCCTAATATTTCTACAGTAACTGACCCAGTTTAACATCAATGCAACTAGATTCCTCTTGGATATGATGTCTATGTTGAAGTTCATTTTATTCAACACTGGTACATTACTATTTGTTCAGTTTATAAACATCATAGGATATATATTTCATCAACAACTTCAATAATTTATAGGATTTTGATTCACTTTAAATCATTTCCTGATTCAGAACACATGTATTCCTCCAGGTTACTTGATTGTTTTTTCATGAGACTTCTTTCCAAACGCTTTTTTTTTCGATTTCCATAATCATTTTGAAGAAAAACTGACACACTCTTCATGATAAACCATAACCCTAATATTACCATTAGATGTATTTCTGGTTGGAATGAATGATTGCATATAAATATACGATTTTCTGTTTATTTTCAGATATCAATTCAATCGAATATTTAAAGTTGGAACAAGTTATAATATTTAATCACAGTATCGTCTATTCATAAATTATCTCTATGTTCATTGACACAGAGTAAATCTATTTGTAACCCCAATACTAATTTTTTTCATCTTCAAAATGTTGCTCCCAGAAATGGTGGAAGAAATACTCCTGTCACCTAATCTACATATACATTTTATCACAGTAATATTCTGGACACAAAAAGAAGAGGTCACACTTATGATTGTATCAAAGCCTAAATGAAAAGTGAGCATAGATTACTGAAAACATTCATGTCCAGTGTGCCTAATGCTCTCAAATGTCAATCCTATTGGTGACTACATATTTGTTTCTTCTTAAGACTATATTTTGAACCTCAACCCTGCTGCAAATGTCTAATCCTATCACTCAATTTATACTTTGCCTGATTTCCTAATGTCTCTATTGATGTCTGCTTACCTAAATATTTTCCCCACTTCACCATTGTGACTGACCCTTCACGTGTGCTGACATTTACATTCACTCTCTACCCGATACACTATTGCTAAAGAACTTTTGGTCCAAATTCTGTACTCAGTCTTCTTCTGAAACTTATCGAATATCTTCCTAATCCTACCGACTATCCCTGTTCTAGTGGATGTTCACTTCTACATTCAATCATCCAAGGTACAAGGTCCTATGCCATTGATTAACGATTTATCTGAAACACCTGTGCAGAACGTATATCAAAGCTAAGTATCCCAATCAATAGCGCAATGCCCTTCTGGGCTTCAAATCTTACCTAGATTTTTGTTTTCATACTTATATTTCACCTATATATTCTTATAAATATCACAGGTTCCCAATACCATTATTCATCAATTAGAATAATTCCTAACCCAAATCAAACCTGTTATTAATCCTAACCATACACTGTTCCCTCAATCTAACTTTACAGAAGAGCAGGGACCAAGTTGGTCTTACAATACAGGAATGTAGAGAATCTTCCACCTGTTGTAAAACTCAAAGGTCCATGAAGAAGTGATCCCTGGAGAAGATGTAGGCAGCCATGAAGGACCTGAGAGAGCAAACGTCATCTTCCATTGCAAACAACCTGGTCAGGATGAAGGGTTGTGTCTGAATCAGCCTCTCTGTTCATAATGTAGAGAAGATGGACACAAACAGTCCTGTTTGGAGACCTGTTCCTGGGTGCCTATGGTTCATATACCATTCTAACTTGTGAAAGTGTCACAGGAAGTAGGAGAAGCCTCGATCTCATGGGACCCTTGGAAGCAACTGTTAGGACAAAGTGGTTGCCAAAGCAGTGACCTCATTCAGTTCCTGAAAGAAGTGACCTCACCTCACTTCCTTGGTCATGGAACTCTCGGTACTTGGGATCCAGGAAGCAAGGTACCAAGAGCCTGTCCCAGTCCTAGTCTCAGTGGGCTCACTTGTTTGGATTTACCAAGGACAGAGTCAGTCTTTCATGGTACCTACAGATATGAGGATGGCCAACTGCCAGGAAAACTCAGAAGAGGGGCCTTTCCTGAGAAAGCAGATAGTGGCTCACCGCTGGCTCCTGACAAGTTCACAGAGTTGGTGTTTTCCGGGGAACATAAGTTGGCCCACCAGTCAGAAGACACTCTGGATAGTCACAGACATACTTTGTAGAAGGTGGTGCCTCTGTGGTTGTCGGTGTGGGTTTGTGGTTTTGTCTCATGTTCTGAGAATAGGTAGGAAAGGCGGTTTGTTTGGTTTGGAGTGAACTGTTTATAGTAAGTCGTTTGGCAAGCAAGTGTTTCTATGTCTGTGTATCCCACTATGTGCATGGTTTTAGATATTAGAAAACTGAATGCATCAATTGTTGTCTCCTGTCTAGCAGAAAGCTTCCCAGCATTCATCCTGCCGAATTTATGAATGGATTTCAGCTTGCCTGATCGATGGGCAACATGTGGTATCTTCCAAAATTCCTGCATTCTTCATGTATTCTGGCTACTCTCCAGAATCGGCTCATGGTTTTGTGTCCAAGATATGTAGCAGTTCCAAGCCCTGTGACATGGCCATGTACTGGATAGCTAAAGGGAATGTCGAGCATCTCAGAAAACTCAGATATAAGTGTGACCATGATAGTCTCAGTGGAGAAACCCTGCTTTGGGCCTTTTGTTACCTATTGTTCTGTTGCCCTGAATGTCAGGAAGGTCTTTGCCTCAAGACATCCGTTGGTGAAGCCTGAAGAAAACAGGTTCAAATGGAAATGAATGGACATCACCTGTGGATCTTTGCTTAATTCCTTTGAAAATGGAAGTGTCTGAATCAGCCTCTTGGCCCTGTGTGAGGCCGTGGCTTAGATTCTCAACCCCTGAAGAATCTAAAGAAACATCACATGTGTGCATCCAAAACAAAAATGGCCAAAAGTGCAGGTATTGTGGATGAAGTCTCTCCCCATTCTCTGTGAGGTTCCTGACCTCCATCAAGTTAGAATAGGGATCCTTTGGGCCAAATCATTTCTTCAAAGCCCTAAATTGCTTGAGTTTTCCCGTGACTACAATTCACATAAAGAATCCAAACTGCACAGTCAATACGCCTCAAATTGGAGAAGCAGAGAAGTATTAACAGCAGGCCTATTTGAACACTCCTGGTTCACAGGAATGGTGTCCAGGCCACCCTGAATTTAGGCAAATTAGGGGCAAGAGAGATTATTTAGGAGACTGTCTTGGGCTTCGCCCCTCGTGGAAACTTCCAGCGATAGGTTATGATGAGTGTCTATATAAAAGAACATGAGGGCCATGTGGGATTGTTTTGGTTTTAATTGTGGTTGTTAGTGTGGTGATTGGAAGAGATGACTGGGTCCACCTTGACATGAACTCTGGTGTTTTTCCCCTTAGAGACTGAGTTCTGGAACTGACCTCAGAAAAGTATTGCCATTAATTGTGTTGGGATTTTAGGAGGCCATGCATGAGAGTCGCCCTTGGAAACTGAGATCAAGGCCCAGGGTGGCTTTCAACAGAGCACTGGGAATCACAACCAAGATATCACATAATTTTCTTCTGAAAGACTTGGCAGCCGTAGTTGAGAGTCAAAAGTCACATGGACCTCACATTGTAGAATTCAATGGGCCTGGCTTCATTTGACCTTTTGGCCATTCTTTGGGAAGCATTGCCTGTGAGATTTCTCCAGAGCTTTCATTGAAATGAGCTTCGTCAACATTAATGGTTCTGGAATGAACTGAAACTCACAGTGCCTCCACCTTCATTGTTGAAATATGGCTAGAAAAATACCATGAAATTTTTGAAATTTCCATGACCAGCTGGCACAGGAGAACCTTTGGATTTCCTGTTGCTGATCATGAGTATAACAGACACTGCCTTGATTGACTGGTTTTAATGAAAATTGTGTAAAACAGAGATGCCAATAAGTTGGAGCCTGATGATTAGTGGGCCTAGAGCAGTGGTAGGTAGGTGTGTGATAAAACATCTGTGGTGGTGCCATGTGGATCTGCCATTGGCTTCCAAATGGCTTGTGACTGACATGATGCAGCCAGCAGTCCCTTCTAAGTAAAGGCATCTTGCTATTTGGAGAGGTTTCAGGGCAATTTTCAGAATCGATTTGCTATGGTCAATGGGGCAAGCTATGTGATATAGAAGCATGGTTAGTGCATTCTCCTGCAGAAATTGAAATACCACACGTGACAGAACTCCCTCCTGCACTGTGTCCCAGTTGAACTCCGTGTATTTCATGAAGCAAATACCAAACTCCCATTGTAGCAGCAAGAAACACCATGAAAATTGGAGGATGAACAAATGGCTTCACAGTCCACACAGGGAGACACTTAGAACCCAGTGGCCACAGTTTACCTACAAAGATCAAATTCAGGACTGCTGCCTCATGTTCATTGGAAAATAAGAAACTATGTTTTACAGGTCACATAGGTGCAGATCCAGCTTTGATGATCTCACTACAAAGGAAGCTAAAGCTCCTGATAACAACATATGTTTCAAGTGCCCAAACTCAGAGGCAATTTCTCAAGAAGTCTTTAGGCCAGCAGAGCTCCATGTTTGTGGAGTGTTCACCCTGTCCTTTACTTTTGGAAACTCCTCTACCACCTCCAAGGTAGTGAACTCCTTAGCATATTCCATTCCAGATAAGTATTCACTGATTTTCTAACTCTTCTCCTCTAATTATGTCTTACTTGGGGCGAAGATAATGTCAAGCCATTGCTCTGGAGGAGTGGGAAGATTTTGTGTAGCACATATTTGCATACACATTGGATTCATTTTCCAATTTTCCATTCGAAATACTGAATCCCTGACTCTAACCCCTACCCTACTAGACTCTGACTGCTAATCGTAAAATGATAGAGAATAAAAACTCAAACAGAATAGAAATACAAGCAGTTCAGAGGAGGCATGGTGTATAGTTGGAATTGCCTTTTGCATTATATAGGTTAGAAGTTATAAATCTATTCAATTTTTTGTTGAAATAGTTCTCCGTGTGTTTTGAAAGTTAACAAATATGTAAATTCCTGTCTCCCTTTCTCTGTAGCCTATTCAGCACATGTAATTTTATATGCACATATAGAATCGTACCTGGTATCACACGTACATTTTTGTGAGGTGACTGACTTGGCAAAAACAAATTTTGAGAAGAGATCACTCCTCCTAAATGCTGTTGGAACTGAAAATTCAACCTATGGGTAAGCCTCCTAGTTGAACAACATTATACATAAATCCATGTTAAGTATATGAATATTTTTGGGTCTGTGGATGATATGTATTTCATGATGAATTTCAATTGACATATATATTGCTAGTTTTTAATGTCTGTGTGTGTGTGTGTATATATATATATATATATATATATATATATATATATATATATATACTCTCCGGATTTTTCAAAATATGAAATATTTGTGTCTTATTATGCACTCCCTAAATTCATTCATATTCATGTATGTGGATTTATAATCCACTTTTTAAAAAATTATTCTCAGAAATATTCATCCACCTGAAATACATATTTTTTCCTAGTACTGAAACAGTTTTCAGTAAATGGTGCATCCATATCCTAATATTTCGGCATTGCAAGATGACTGTGAAGACAGTGTATCACACCCAGTGTACCCTGCCACTGCGCAGGTGAATAACGAGTTAGAACGATGAAAAACTATCTTGTTAGGATCTTACAGGAAAATGGGTGTTTACCGAAATCTAGAAGAATGATTTCCACCACCGAGGTCCGGTAATTGAGTCTCAAACACAAGCCACTTGTGCAACCGGATCTGATTGATCCGCGTGACCTGCCCCGTGTCTACAAATGGTGAGGCACCACCGAGAAGCGACCAGCAAGCAGGGAGAAACGTTGCTGCAGATTCTGTGGAATCCTGCTGGCTGAGCATCCACTGAGCCCCCAGCTGAATTTGGGATTTCAGACGGGAAAGTTAGCAGTACATTTCTATCCCCCAAAGTAGAAACTCCACAAAGGAAACCAGCAGCCACCATCTTGGAGAGCTGAAGTAACCACCACCACTCCCAGACAGATTGCAACAATAAAACAGGTGTGTGTTTCTCAGCTCATCTCACATACAGAGGAAAATTCGCATAAAATCTCTCCTAGGCTTTTGGGGGAGGGATAATCAGAGCAAGTCTGCATAAAGACTGGGGGAAAACTAGAGGCACCTGACCTTCATCTCCCCTTCCCATCAGTGGCAAAAATGAAACTTGTCTCGCCAGTGCGGGGTGAGGGGCAAGCGGAAAATATTAAAACAATAGAGTTCCAGGGTTCACAATAGACACCCTCCCCACCCAACAAACGGCAGACCCGGAGAACAGTTTGAGCTGCCGAGAAGCATCACTCAGGAGAAATCTGGTCTAGCAGGAGAAATCAGGACTAGCAGGATAAACCAGGGGACTAGAGGCCAGACCCTCCTGACTGGGTGGCTGGAGAACGCCAGACCGCTGCCAGTGTGACTGGGCAACTGGAGACCACCTTCCTGCCGGCGCCAGACCACCTGCTGACGGCATGTCTTGACGGCTGGAGAACGCTCGCCTGCCGACGACCGAACGCGCAACTGTGTGGCTAGAGATCACCCACCCGCCGGCGACAGCCCATCCGCTGCCCGCGCTACTGGGTGGCTGGAGACTGCCGGCATGCCAGCGACCGGGAGCTGAAACCAATAAGAGACAATCCAGTCCACCCCCCCAATTCGGACACTCCGGCAAGGAGCCTGGGGCCCACCACAGCAGAGAGGTGACATCACTGGAGCTCGGCTGTCAGAATTCCTTAACAGCGAAATCCACTTAAGCAGGCATAGTCTAGCAACACAAAGGAGAGAAAAAAGAGATATATAAACACATAACAAATCTATAGAAGAGAGCAGAAACACAGCAATCAAATAGAGCCAGAAAATAACATGAACATCATGAAAAAACAAGGGGAAAAAAAAGTGTAGAAACAATGAAGGAGAACTTAATACTACAGGAGAACCTAGAAGCATCAGAAACAGGGATAGGGAAAAAACTTAAGTCATACCTAACTCAGATGGAAAGGAATAATAGAGAAGACATGAGGCAGCAAGTCCAAGAAATAAAAGCATATTTTGAAAATGAATTAAACAACCAAATTCAAATGGCAAAGAACAAGGTTTACCAGGAGATAGAGATCTTTTAAAAAATCATACAGTAATTCTAGAAATGCAGGAAACTATAAACCAAATTAAAAACTCAAACAAGAATATTTCAAATAGACTAGATCAAGTAGAAGTCAGAACATCAGATAATGAAGACAAAGTTTGTCAACTTGAAAAGAATATAGTCAACACAGAAAACATGCTTAAATCCCATGAGCAACTATTCAAGAGATATGGGATGTCATAAAAAAACCAAAATTGGGAGTCATCGGGATAGAAGAAGGCATAGAGATTCAAACCAAATGAATGGACAACATATTAAATGAAATAATTCTAGAAAACATCCCAGAGATGAAAGATGGAATGGATTGCCATATCCTGGAAGCCTACAGGACCTCAAACATTCAAAACCATAATAGACAAACTCCAAGACATATAATTATGAAGATAGCCAACATACAGAAGAAGGAGAGAATATTAAAAGCTACGAGAGAAAGTAGGCAGATAACATTCAGGGGTAAACCAATTAGGTTAACAATTGATTTTTCATCACAGACTTTGAAAGCGTGAAGATTTTTGAACAATGTATTTCAAACACTGAAAAATAATGGATTCCAACCAAGAATACTGTATCCAACAAAATTAAGCTTCAGATTTGACAATGAAATTAAGTCTTTCTTGATAAACAAAAGCTAAAAGAATTCGCAGACAGAACACCAGCACTGCAAAGCATTTTGAGCAAAATACTACAAGAAGAGGAATTGAAAAATAGTGCCCAAAACTAACAGCGAGAGGTATCTCAGTAAAGGGGTAAGAAAATAACCAAAAAGTAAAAACTACCCAAATTAAAATAAATAAATAAATAAACATGACTGGAAGTATAAATCATATTTCAATTGTAACCTTAAATGTTAAAAATCTAAACTCACCAATCAAGAGACATAGGCTAGTAACCTGGATCAAAAAAATAAATCCAACAATATGCTGCCTTCAGGAGACTCTTTTGATAGGTAAAGACATACACAGGCTGAAAGTGAAAGGTTGGGAAAAATTATACCACTCATATGGCCCTCGGAAGCAAGCAGGAGTGGCCCTACTCATATCATATAAAATCAACTTCAAACCTACGTTAATCAAAAGGGATAAAGTAGGACACTATATATTGGTAAAAGGAACCATCCACCAACAAGACATAACAATTATCAATTGGTATGCACCAAACAATTGAGCTGCAACGCTCATAAAACAAACTCGCCTCAAGTTCAAGAGTCAAATAGACTACAACACAATAATTAAGGGTGACTTCAACACACCGCTCTCGCCATTAGACAGGTCCTCTATAAAAAACTGAATAAAGAAAGTATAGAATTCAACAGCACAATCAATAACCTTGACTTAACCGACATATATAGAATATATCAACCATCATCAAGTGGATACACTTTATTCTCAGCAGCACATGGATCCTACTCCAAGTTAGACCATATATTATGCCATTGGGCAACTCTTAGTAAATATAAAGGCGTGGAGATAATACCATGCACCATATCTGATCATAATGGAATGAAACTGGAAATCAATGAGAATATAAGGAAGGAAAAATCCTACATCACATGTAAAATGAACAATATTCTACTGAATGATCAATGGGTTACAGAAGACATAAAGGAGGAGATAAAAAAATTCTTAGAATCAAATGACAATACAGACACAACATACTGGAATCTATGGTACACAAAGAAGGCAGTTTTAAGAGGGAAATTCATTTCTTGGAGTTCTTTCCTCAAAAAAAGAATAAAACAACAAATAAATAAACTCACAGTACACATCAAAAACCTAGAAAAGGAAGAGCAAAACAACAGCAAATGTAGTAGAAGACAAGAAATAATTAAAATTAGAGCAGAAATCAACGAAACTGAAACAAAAAAAAAACATTGAAAAAATTGATAAAACTAAAAGTTGATTCTTTGAAAAAATAAATAAGATTTACAGGCCCTTAGCCATGCTAAGGATGAGAAGAAGAGAGGGAACTCAAATTACTAACATACGGAATGAAAAAGGCAATATCACAACAGACAGTACACAAATACAGAAGATAATTAGAAAGTATTTTGAAATCCTATATTCCAATAAAATAGAAGATAGTTATAATATCGATAAATTTCTTAAGTCATACGATCTGCCCATATTTAGTCAAGAAGACACACACAATTTTAACAGACCAAAAACAAAGAAAGAAATGGAAGAAGCCATCAAAAGACTACCAATCAAAAAAAGCCCTGTACCTGATGGGTATACAGCGGAGTTCAACAAAACCTTCGAAGAAGAATTAATACCAATACTATTCAAGCTATATCAAGAAATGGAATAATAAGGAGCTCTTCCAAATTAATTCTCGGAGTCCAAAATCACCCTGATCCCAAAACCAGACAAAGACACTTCAAAAAAGAAAACTACAGACCAATATCTCTAATGAAGTTGGATGCAAAAATTCTCAATAAAATCCGTGTGAATTGAATACAAAAACATATCAAAATAGTTGTGCACCATGATCAAGTAGGATTCATCCCTGGAATGCAAGGCTGGTTCAATATACGGAAATCAATAAATGCTATTCACCACATCAATAGACTTAAGGACAAGAACCATATGATCATCTCGATAGATGTAGTAAAACATTCAACAAAGTTCAGCATCCCTTTATGTTCGAAACACTAGAAAAACTAGGCATAACAGGAACTTACCTCAACATTGTAAAAGCTATATATGCTAAACCTCAGGCTAGGATCATCCTAAATGGAGAAAACTGAAGGCATTCCCTCTGAAATCTGGAACAAGACAGGGATGCCCTCTATCACCACTTCTATTCAATTTAGTTCTTGAAATACCAGCCAGAGCAATTAGACAGACAAAAGAAATTAAAGGCATAAAAATAGGAAAAGAAGAACTTGAATTATCGCTATTTGTGGATGACATGGTAATATATTTAACAGACCCAAAAGGGTCTACAAAGAAACTGCTAGAGTTAATAAATGAAGGATATAAAACCAACACGCATAAATCAAAGGCATTCCTGTATATCAGCAACAAAACTTCTGAAATGGAAATGAGGAAAACCACTCCATTCAAAATATCCTCAAAGAAAATAAGATACTTGGAAATCAACCTAACAAAAGAGGTGAAAACCACAGAACCCTAAAGAGAGAGATAGAAAAAGATCTTAGAAGATGGAAAAATGTACCCTGTTCATGGATAGGCAGAACTAAATTCATCAAAATGGCGAAATTACCCAAAGTTCTCTACAGGTTTAAAGCAATGCCAATCAAAATCCCAACGGCATTTCTTGTAGAAATGATAAAGCAATCATGAAATTCATATGGAAAAACAAAAGACACAGAATAGCAAAAGGAATTCTAAGCAAGAAGTGTGAATCGGGAGGTATAGCGATACTAGAGTTCAAACTTTACTACAAAGCAAGAGTAACAAAAACAGTGTTTTACTGGTACCAAAACAGGCAGGTGGACCAATGGTATAGAATAGAGGACAGAGAAACCAATCCACAAAATTACAACTTTCTTATATTTGATAAAGTGGCTATAAACATGCAATGGATGAAGGATAGCATCTTCAACAAATGGTGCAGGGAAAATTAGAAATCCATGTGCAACAAAATGAAACTGAATCCCGTTCTCTCACCATGCACAAAAGTTAACTCAAAATAGATCAAGGAGCTAGATATCAAATCAGAGACACTGCGTCTCATAGAAGAAAAAGTTGGCTATGATCTATATACTGTGGGGTCGGGCTCCAAATTCTTTAATAAGACATCAATAGCCCAAGAGTTAATAACAAGAATAAACAAATGGGATTTACTTAAACTAAAAAGTTTTTTCTCAAGAAGAGAAACAATAAGAGAAGTAAATAGAGAGCCTACATCCTGGGAACAAATTTTTACCCCTCACACTTCAGATAGAGCCCTAATATCCAAAATATACAAAGAACTCAAAATATTAAACAATAAGATAACAAATAACCCAATCAACAAATGGGCCAAGGACCTAAACAGACACTTCACAGAGGAGGACATACAATCAATCAACAAGTACATGAAAAAATGCCCACCATCTCTAGCAGTCTGAGAAATGCAAATCAAAACCACCCTAATATACCATCTGACTCCAGTAAGATCAGCAGCCATTATGAAGTTAAACAACAATAAGTGTTGGCGAGGATTTGGGGAAAAGGATACACTTGTACACTGCTGGTGGGACTGCAAATTGGTGAGGCCAATTTTGAAAGAAGTATGGATATTCCTGGAAAAGCTGGAAATGGATCCACCATTTGACCCAGCTATCACCCTTCTTGGAATGTTCTCTGAGGATCTTAAAAGAGCGTACTATAGGGATACTGCCACATCAATGAACATAGCAGCACAATTCACAATAGCTAGACTGTGGAACCAACTTAGATGCCCTTCAATAGATTAATAGATAAAAAAAAATGTTGCATCTATACACAATGGAGTATTACACAGCACAAAAAATGACAAAATCATAGAATTTGCAGGGAAATGGATGGCATTAGAGCATATTATGCTAAGCGAAGCTAACCAATCCTTAAAAAACAAATGCCAAATGTCTTCTCTGTTATAAAGAGAGCAAATAAGAACAGAACAGGGAGGAAGAGCATGAGGAAAAGATTAACATTAAACAAAGACGAATGGGGGGAGAGAAAGGAAGAGAGAAGGGAAAGCTTATGAAAATTGTAGGAAACTCTCAATGTTACACAAAATTGCATATAAGATGTTGTGAGGGGAAGTGAGGGGGAAACAATGGAGAGAATTGAACAATAGCAGATGAGGTAGAGAGGGAAGATGGGAGGGGAGGAGAGGGTGGATAGTAGGGGATAGGAAAGGTAGCAGAATACAACAGTCACTAATATGCCATTATGTAAAAATGTGAATGTGTAACCGATGTGATTCTACAATTCGTATTTGGGGAAAAAATGGGAGTTCATAACCCAATTGAGTCAAATGTATGAAAGATGATATATCTTGAGCTTTGTAATGTTTTGAACAACCAATAAAAATAAATAAATAAATAAAGGTTTAAAATTTAGTGGGAAGAAATCAGCTAAAAATGGGTTCAGATGTATTCATTTTGCTATACAGAAACTTTGTTTTGTGAATATCACAAATTTATTTTACCAGAAAATGCACATAAATTGAGATTAAAGGATAATTCACCTAACTTCATGAAAAATTCATAGCATTTTCTAGACTTTTCATATTTCATTTTTTTCGTGAATATCTTGTCATGGACAAGGTCTAGTCTTAGGCTATTCTTCCAGAATACTACCTCATCTGACAAGTTCGTACAATGTGTTGGATTGTTCTTTTCATCTTTTATTTAATAGTTTCTAGCTGATAATGTGTATTTTTTCTTATCTTTATTTGGACATACAAACCTAACTATATCTTTGCATTTTATGTTTTACTGGGGAAGAGACTCATCAAAAGCTCTTTGTTATATGTATCAACAATCAAACATCTAGAGCATACAATTATTCTTAATTTTACATGAAAATAAATTTGTACCATTTTTCTTATAAAGATGTAGTATTATTAAAAATGTCCCTACTGTAATAAGTAACTACTTACAAGAAGAATTAAACAATTGACTTTATATCAATTATGAACATGAAAAGTACTAAAATAAGTATTTGGCAATTAATACACAATTGATAGAAATTGAAATCACAAGAAAGCCATTTAAAATGTCAGTGCATATGGTCCTTAAATAATAGGTTGTTCAAATAAAATTTCTCTAATTCATAAGAGTTAATATGCCACATTACAGCTTAATGTGATATAAAACTTTAAATTATCAGTATTGATAAATAAGAATGATACCTGTTTACTTAAATATGTTTATTTGATTTTCACTGTAAGATGTTAATTATGGAAGAATTGAGAATTAAGAAAGACTTGGTCTATATTATTTCTAACAGGAAAATCAAAGTACTTTTAAATATATATATATATATATATATATATATATATATATATATATATATATATATATATATATAATATATGTAATGCATATGCATGAATATAGATACATATGTATAATAAATGTATTGTAATATATCTATCAGGTGATTATAATTTTTAAATTTTCTCAAGAAAAAGAATGACTATAAAAAACAGTCTTAAATTTAAATTTCATAGCATACTACTGTTTGTAATGACATGAGAGAAAAATAGATATGGAGGGGAAACCAAAAAGGAAGGGAGAGAAGGGGGAAAATGAGGAAGAATGTGAGTAAAGAAGAGGGACATGAGTGTATGATGTTAAGATAGAAGTGGAGGGGCTGGGTTTGTGGCTCAGAGGTAACATGCTTTTCTAGCATGTGTGAGGCACATGGTTCAATTCTCAGCACCACATACAAATAAACAAAATGAAGGTCAATCAACAACTGAAAAAATAAAAAAAGAAAAAAGAAGAAATATTTCAAAAATTCCAAGCTTTGATGAATGTTAAATAAAAAAAAATATGTTACATAGCCTTATGTAATTTCTAGACTATCCAAAATAGTCACTAAATGTTAGATTATTAGTGCTATAACTAAAAATCCATTGATCTTTCCTCTACATTCTGTGGCATGCTAGTGCTAAAATAAATTGTATTATTAATTCCCCCCCAAATCCTAATATTTCTACAGTAACTGACCCAGTTGGACATCAATGCAAGTAGACTCTATGAGACATGATGTGTATTTTGACGTTCATTTTTAATCAACACTGGTACATTACTATCTTCAGTTTATGCACATCATAGCATATATGTTTCATCAAAATTTCTCAAATTTATAGGCATTTGTTTCACTTTCAATCACTTCCTGCTTGAGAACACATGTATTCCTCCATGTTTCATAACTGCTCTTTTCATGAGACTTCTTCCCAAAAACATTATTTTCGATTTCCATTATCACATTTGAAGCAAAACGCACAAACCCGTCACAATAAACCATAACACTAATATTACCATCAGATGTATAACTGGTTGGAATGAATGGTTGTATATCGATATAAGATTTCTTACTTAGTTTCAGATATCAATTCAATCCATTATTTAAAGTGGAACCAGTTATATTATTTATTCACAGTACAGTCTATTCACGAATTATCTCTATATTCATAGACACAGGTACACCTCTTTGTACCCCCAATACTAATTTATACGTCCTCAAAATATAGCTCCCAGAAATGGTGGAAGAAATACCCATGTCACCTGATCTCCATATACATTTTATCACAGTAATATTCTGGACACAAAAAGCAAAGGTCACACTTATGATTGTACAAAACCTAAATGGAAAGTGAACATGGATTACTAAAAACATCCATGTCCAGGTTGCCTAATGCTCTCAAATGAAAATCCTATTGGTGACTACATATTTGTTTCTTCCAAAGATTATATATTCAAACTCAAACATGTTGAAAATGTCTAATCCTGTCACTCACTTTATACTTTGCCTGATTTTGTAATGTCTCTATTGATATCTGCTTTCCTACATATTTTCCCCAGTTAATCATTGTGACTTCCTCATCACATGTGCTGATATTTACATTCACTCTCTTAGCGATACCCTACTTCTAAAGAACTTTTGCTCCAAATCCTACACTCATTCTTCTTCCTAAACCTACTGACTATCTTCCTAATCTTTCCGACTATCACTTTTTGACTGGATGTTCTCTTCTACATTCAATCATCCAAGGTGAAAGGTCCTATGCCATTGTATATCGATTTATCTGAAACATCTGTGCAGAATGTAATTCAACGCTAAGTATCCCTATCAAGGGACAAATGAAGTTCTGGGCTTCAAATCTTACTTAGATTTCTGTTTTCGTACATATATTTCACCTCTATATTCTTATAAATATCACAGGTTCCCAGTACCATTATTCATCCAGCAGAATGGTTCCTAACCCATATCGAACATGTTAATAACACTAATCATACACTGTTCCCTCAATCTAACTTTACTGAGGAGCAGCGACAGTGTTGGTCTTACAATACAGGAAGGTATGGGATCTTCCACCTGCTGAGAACATCAAAGGTACATGCAGAAATGATCTCTGGAGAAGATGTAGGCAGCTATGAAGGACCTGAGAGAGCAAAAGACATCTCCATGGCAAAGAACCTGGTAGGATGAAGGAATGTGTCTGAATCAGCCTCACTCTTCTTAATGTAGAGTAGACCAAACCAGGCCTGTGTGGAAAGCTCTTCCCAGGTGCGTATGGTTGATATACCATTCTAACATATGAAAGTGTCACAGGAAGTAGGGGCAGCCTGCATCTCATGGGAGCCTTGGAAGCAACTGTTAGGACAAAGTGGTTGCCAAGGCAGTTACCTCATTCAGTTCCTGAAAGAAGTGACCACACCTCACTTCCTTGATGATGAAAGTCTCTGAACTTGGGATCCAGGAAGCCAGGCACCCAGAGCCATTACAAATCCCAGTCCCAGTAGTCTCACTTGTTTGAATTTACCAAAGACAGAGTCAGTCTTTCTTCTTACCTGTTAAGGTCTGTAAACAAGTCAGATTGGCACCTGTTATTTTGCCAGAGAAATGTTAGAGTCTGTAAAAAAGTCTGGATGGCGCCTGGCAAAATGCCAGAGGGAGTGGTTTGTGAAGTAAAAAAAGCGAGCCATTAAGTGTGGAGATTCCTTATTGTTTGACTGCTGTATCTATTTCATGCTAATTAGATAGGTTGTGTAAAATGTATAAATACCGCTCTTATTCAACAATAATTGGCTTCCACTCCTGCTGCATCAGTCTATCCAAGTTGTTCGTCACCCCCCCGGTTATTTTGCCCAGCCAGCCGGGCTGCGGCACTTACCTACTGATGTGAGGATGGCCAAATGCCAGGGAAGCTCTGAAGATAATTCTTTCCTGATAAAGCAGGTATTGGCTCACCGCTGACTCCTGACTACTTCACAGAGTTAGCAAAGGAAAGCAGATTTGAGACAGGACAAGCAATTTTGGGGAACATAGTATGGCCCACCTTTCAGAGGACACTCTGGATAGTCACAGACCAACTTGGAGGAAAGAGTTGCCTTTGTGGGTGTGGTTGTGGGTTTGTGTATTCCACTGTATCTGTGGTTATAGACATTAGAAAAGAGAATGCATCAATGGAATTGTTCTGTCTAGTAGAAAGCTTCTCAGCATTCATCCTGCCAAATTTATGAATGGAGTACGGCTTTCCTTATGAATGGGCAACACCTGCTATCTTCCTAAGTTCCTGTTTTCTTCCTGAATTCTGGCCACTCTCAAGAATAGGCTCATGGTTTTGTGTAAAAGATATGTACCACCTCCAAACTCTATAACATGGCCTTGTACTGGATAGCTGAAGGGAATGGAGAGGAACTCAGAAAACTCAGATATCAGTGTGACCAGTAAAGTGTCAGTGGAGAAACACTGATTTGGGCCTTTTGTTTACCTATTGTTCCGTTGCCCTGAATGTCTGGAAGGTCTTTGCCTCAGTCCACCCCTTTGTGAAACCTGAAGAAACAGTTTTCTAATGGAAAATAATGAGCATCACCTGTGGCTCTTTGCTTAATTGCCGTGGAAAGGGATGTGTCTGAATCAGCCTCTTGGCCCTGTGTGAGGCTGTGACTTAGATTCTCACCACCTGATGAATCTAAGGAAAGATCTCATGTGTGCATCCCAAACCAAAATGGAAAAAGAGCAGTCTTGTGGATGAAGTCTCTCGCCTTCCTCTGTAAGGTTCCTGACTTCCATCAAGTGAGAATAGGTATCTTTTGGTTCAAAAAGTTTTTCAAAGCCCTGCAGAGGCAAGCCCATAGGTGCTTGGATTTTCTCATAACTCCAATTCACATAAAGAATCTAAACCCCACAGACATAAGGCTCAAATTGGAGAAGCAGAGCAGTATTAATGGCAGGCCTAATTGATCACTCCTTGTTCACAGATAGGTTGTCAAGCCACCCTGACATTAGACAAATGAGGGTAGGGAGCATATTTTGGATACTGTCTTCAGCTGCACCCCTCATGGAAACTTCCAGCCAGAGGTTATGATGAGTGTCTATGTGGAAGTAGTTGAGAGCCATGTGGGAGTGTTTTGGTTTTAATTGTGGTCATTTGTTTGGCTGATGGAAGAGATGACTGGGTCCACCTTGGCTTGAACTCTGGTGTGAGTCTTCTTAGAGACTGAGTTCTGGAAATGACTGCAGAGATGTATTGCCATGAATTGTGTTGGGATTTTTGGAGGCCACACATGGTAGTGGCCTTTGGAAACTGAGATCTAGGCCCGGGGGGCTTCCCACAGAGCACTGGGAATCTGAGCCAGAATATCACATGATTTTATTCTGAAAGACTTGACAGGCATAGTTGAGAGTAAAAACACACATGGACCTCACATTGTAGACCTCAATGGGCCTGGCTTCATTTGATCTTTTGGCCACTCTTTGGGAAGTCTTGCCTGTGAGAGTTCTCCAGATCTTTCATTGAAATGGGCTTTCTCACCTTTTAATGTTTCCAGAATGAATTAAATCCCACAGTGCCTCCAACCTCATCCTTGAAAAATGGCTAGATAAACATCATAAAAATTTGAAATTCCCATCACCAGGTGACACTGGATACACTTTGGATTTCCTGTTGCTCATCATGAGTGTACCAGACAGTGCCTTGATTGACTGGGTTTCATGAAAATGGTGTAGAACAATCATGCAAATAAGTTAAAGTCTGCTGAGTAGTGGGCCTAGAGCAGTGTTTTGCAGGTCTGTGATAAAACTTCTGTGGTGGGGTCATGTGGATCTGCCAAAAGGCTTGTAACTGACATGGTGCAGCCAGCAGACCCTTGTATGTAAAGGCATCTTGTTGAATGGAGAGGTTTCAGGGCAATGTTCAGAATCAGGTTGCTATGGTCAAGGGGGCAAGCTATGTGGGATAGAAGCCTGGTTGGTGCATTCTCCTGCAGACCCTGACGCACAACACGTGACAGATCTCCCTCCAGCACTGTGACCCAGTTGAATTCCTTGTATTTCCTGAAGCCAATACCAAACTCCCAGTGCAGCAGCAAGGACACCATGAAAAGTGGAGGATGACCAAATGGCTTCACAGTCCACATGGGGCCACACTTAGCCTTCAGTGGCAAGAGTTTACTTACAAAGAGAGAATTTAGCCTTGCTGCCTCACGTTCTTTGGAAAATAAGAAACCATGTTCTGCAGGTCACATAGATGGAGACCCAGCTTTGGTGGTCTCACTAGAAAGGAAGCCATAGGTCCTGACTACAACATATACTTCAAGTGGCCAACCTCAGAGGCAGGTTCTCCAGAAGTCTTTAGGCTGGCAGATCTCCATATTTGTGCAGTATTTACCCTGTCCCTTACTTTTGGAAACTCCTCTACCACCTCCAATATTGTGAACTCGTAACCATGTTCCATTCCTGATATGTATTCACAGATTTTCTAAATCATCTTCTTTTATTTTGTCTTACTTGTGGCAAAGATAGTGTCAAGGTATTGTTGTGAATGAGAGTAGGAAGATTTTGTGTAGCGCATATTTGCATACACATTTGATTCATTTTCCTATTTTACATTCAAAATACTGAATCCCTGACACTAACCCATACCCTACTAGACTCTGACTACTATCCCTAATATGGTGGAGAGAAATAATGCAAACAGAAGTGAAATACAAACAGTTCAGAGGAGGCATGGTGTATAGTTGGATTTGCCTTTTGCATGATAAATTGTAGGTGTTATAAATCTAGTCAATTTTTAATTAAAATAGTTCACCATGGGTTTTTGTAGTTAACAAATACGTGAATTCCTGTCTCCCTTTCTCTGTAGCCTATACAGCACATGTATTTTTATATGCCCTTTCTCTGTAGCCTATTCAGCACATGTATTTTTATATGCACATATAGAATCCTACCTGGTATCACACGTACATTTTTGTGACTTGGCTGACTTGGAGATACAAATTGTGAGAAAAGATCACTCCTCCTAAAAGCAGTTGGAACTGAAAATTCAACCTATGTGTGAGCTTCCTAGGAGAACAACATTGTACATAAGTCCATGCTCAGTAAAATAAATTATTTTGCATCTGTGGATGTTATATATTTCATGATGAATATTGATTGGCTTATATATTGGTACTTTTTAATATCTCTGTGTGTGTTTTGGGTGTGTGTTTATATATATATATATATATATATATATATATATATATATATATATATATATATATATACACTCTCAAGATTTTTCAAAATATGAAATATATGTGTCTTATATACACTACCGAAATTCATTCATGTTCATGTATGTGGATTTATAATAAAAATTTCACAAGATTATTCTCAGAAGTATTCATTTACCTGAACTACATATTTGTTTTCTAGTACTTAAAACTAACTTCAGTGAATGTGCATACAAATACTAATATTTCTACAGTAATTGATCCAGTTTAACATCAATGCAATTAGATTCCTATGGGACATGGTGTGTATTTTGATGTTCATTTTTATTCAACATTGGTTCGTTAATATTTCTTCAGTTCATGCACATCATAGGATATATACTTCATCCACAAATTCACAAATTTATAGGCATTTGTTTCTCTTTCAATCACTTACTGCTTCAGAACACATGTATTCCTCCAGGTTTCTTGACTGGTCTTTTAATGAGACTTCTTTCCAAACACATTATTTTCGATTTCCATAATCACTTTTGAAGCAAATCTCACACAATCTTTATAATAAAACATAACGCAATTATACAATTAGATGTGTAACTGGTTGGAATGAATGATTGTATATCAATATAAGTTTTTGTGTATATTTTCACATATCAATTCAATCAATTATTTAAAGTGGAAACAGTTATATTATTTATTCACAGTATTGTCAATTCATGCATTAATTCTGTATTCATAGACACAGAGTACAAATCTTTGTACCGCCAATAATAATTTATACATCTTCAAAATATTGCTCTCAGAAATGGTATAAGAAATACTTATGTCACCCAATCTACATATACATTTTATCACAGTAATATTCGGGACCCAAAATGCAAAGGTCAAACATATGATTGTACCAAAGCCTAAATTGAAAGTGAGCATGGATTACTAAAAACATCCATGTACATGTTGCCTAATGTTCTCAAATGTCAATCCTATTTGTGACAACATATTTTTTTCTTCCTTAGATTATATATTCAAACTCAACCCTGTTGAAAATATCTAATCCTATCACTCACTTTATACTTTTCCTGATTTCTTAATGTCTCTATTGATATCTGCTTACCGACATATTTTCCCCAGTTCATCATTGTGACTGACTCTTCACATGTGCTCACATTTAAATTCACTCTCTATCCGAAACCCTATTGCTGGAGAACTTTTGTCCAAAACCTATACTCACTCTTCTTTCTGAAACTGAATATCTTTCTAATAATTTCAACTATCCCTTTTTGACTAGAAGTTCTCTTCAACATTCCATCATCCAACGTACAAGGTCCTATGCCATTATACTGAATTTATCTGAGACATCTCTGCAGAAAATAATTCAAATCTAAGTATCCCAATCAAGGGCCCAATGCCCTTCTGGGCTTCAAATCTTACCTACATTTCTGTTTTCATACTAATATTTCACCTATATTTTCTTGTAAATATTGCAGCTTCCCAATCATTCCTGCAGAATGATTCCTAACTCATATCGAACATGTTATTAATCGTAACCATACACTGTTCCCTCAATCTAACTTTACAGAAGATTAGAGACAGAGTTGGTCTTTCAATATAGGAATGTAGCAGATCTTCCACATGCTAAGATCCTCAAAGGTCCATACAGAAATGATCCCTGGAGGAGATGTATGCAGCTATGAAGGACCTGAGAGAGAAAAAGTCATCTCCATGTAATGGCTCACCGCTGGCTCCTAATAACCTCACAGAGTTGGCCAAGGAGACCAGATCTGAGACAGGACAGGCCATTTCTGGGAACATAGTATGGCCCACCAGTAAGAGGACACTCCGGATAGTCAAAGACCTACTTGGGGGAAGGAGGTGCCTTTGTGGGTTGGGTGTGAGTTTGTGGTCTTGTCTCATTTTCTGAGAATAGGTAGGAAAGGCAGTATGTTCATTTTGGAGTGGATGGTTTCTAGAAAGTCGTTTGACAAGGAGTGTGTTTCTATGTCTGGGTATCCCACTGTGTTCGTGGATGAAGACATTAGAAAGAGCATGCATCAATGGATGTGTTCTGTCTAGTAGAAAGCTTCCCAGCATTCATCCTTCCCAATTTATAGATGGACTTGGCTTGCCTTCTGGATGGGCAACACCTACTGTCTTCCTAAGTTCCTGTTTTCTGCCTGAATTCTGGCCACTAACCATAATAGGCTCATGGTTATGTGTCCAAGATATGTACCACCTCCAAGCTCTGGGACATGGCCATGTACAGGATAGCTGAAGGGAATTGGAGCATCTCAGAAAACTCAGATATCAATGTGACCAGTAAAGTCTCTGTGGAGAAACCCTGCTTTGGGCCTTTTGCATACCTATTCTTCTGTTGCACTGAATAACAGGAAGGTCTTTGATTAGGCCACGCCTTTGTGAAGCCTGAAGAAAACAGTTTTCAAATGGAAATGAATGGGCATCACCTGGGGCTCTTTGCTTAAATGTTTGTAAAGGGATGTGTCTGAATTGGCCACTTGGCCCTGTGTGAGGCTGTGGCTTAGATACTCAGCACCTAATGGACCTAAAGAAAGATCCCATGTGTGCACCCAAATCCAAAATGTCCAAAAAGCATTTATTGTGGACTACGTCTCTCGCCTTCCTCTGTAAGGTTCCTGATCTCCATCAAGTGAGAATACGGATCCTTTGCATCAAATGAGTACTTCAAAGCCTTGCAGAGTCTAGCCCATTGGTGCTTGTGATTACTCATGACTCCAGTTCACATAAAGAATCTAAATCCCACAGTCAGTAAGCCTCAAATTGGAATTGTGGAGCAGTATTAAAGGCAGGGCTCTATGATCATTCCGTGTTCAAAGGAAGGGTGTAAAGGCAACCCTGACTTGTGACAAATGAGGTGCGAGTGTGCTTATTTTGAACACTGTGTTGGTCTGTGCCCATCATGAAAACCTCAAGCCAGAGGTTATTATTAGTGTCTATATGGAAGAAGATGAGTGCCATGTGGGAGTCTTTTGTTTTTAATTGTGGTCATTTGTGTGGCGGTTGGAAGAGATGTCTGGTTCCACCTGGGCTTGAACTCTGGTGTGATTCCCCTTAGAGACTGAGTTGTGGAACTGTCCTCAGAGAAGTATTGCCATGAATTGTGTTGAGATTTTAGGAGGCCACACATGAGATTCGCCCTTGGAAACTGAGATCTAGGCCCAGGGTGGCTTTCCACAGAGCATAAGTAATCTCAGCCAGGATATCACACGATTTTATTGTTAAAGACTTGGCAGCCATAGTTGAGAGTCATAACACACATGGAGCTCACATTGTAGACCTCAATGAGCCTGGCTTCATGTGACCTTTTGGCCACACTTTGGGAAGCTTTGCCTGTGATAGTTCTCCATTTCTTTCGTTCAAATGAGTTTCCTCGCCATTTAATGGTTCCTGAATGATTGGAAACCCACAGTGCCTCCAACTTCATCCTTAAAAAATAGCTAGATTAATACCACCAAATTTTTGAAATTCCCTTGACCAAGTGGCACTGGAGAAACTTTGGATTCCTGTTGCTGATTATGAATATACCAGACAGTGCCTTGATTGACTTGGTTTCACGAAAATGCTGTAGAACAGAGATGCCAGTAATTTGGAGCCTGCTGAGTAGTTGGCCTAGAGCAGTGGTGGGGAGGTGTCTGAAATAACATCTGTGGTGAGGCCATGTTTATCTGCCATTGGCTTCCAAATGGCTTGTGACTGACATTTTGCATCCAGCAGACCCTTGTATGTAAAAGCATCTTGTTATATGGAGAGGTTTCAGGACAATATTCAGAATCAGGTTGCTATGGTCAATGGGGCAAGCTCTGTGGGAAAGAAGCTTGCTTGGTGCATTCTCCTGCAGACCCTGACCCACCACATGTGACAGAATTCCCTCCAGCACTTTGTCCCAGTGGAACTCCTTGTATTTCAAGAAACAGATACCAAACTCCCAGTGCAGCAGCAAGAAACACCACAAAAAGTGGAGGATGAAAAAATGGCTTTACAGTAAAGACGAGGAGACACTTAGTGCGTAGTGGCTACAGTTTACCTACAAAGAAAAAAATCAGCACTGCTGCCTCATGTTCATTGGGAAATAAGAAACAATGTACTCCAGGTCACATAGATGCAGACCCAGTTATGATGGTCTAACTAGAACGGAAGCTAAATCTCCTGACAGCAACATATATTTCAAGTGCCCAAACTCAGAGGCAGTTTCTCAAAACTCTTTAGGCCAGCAGAGCTCCATGTTTGTGGAGTGTTTACCCTGTCCCTTACTTTTGGAAACTCCTATACCACCTCCAAGTATATGAACTCCTGAGCATATTCCATTCCAGATATGTATTCACAGATTTTTGTAAATCATGTCCTCTAATTGTGTCTTACTTTAAGCGAAGATGATGTCAAGGCATTGTTCTGGATGAGAGTGGGAACATTTTTTTGTATCACATATTTGCATAAATATTGAATTTATTTTCCTATTTTCAATTTGAAATACTGAATCCCTGACACTAACCCAAAACCTACTAGACTCTGACTACTAATCCTAATATGATGGAGTAAAATAACCCACACAGAATAGAAATACAACCAGTTCAGAGGAGGCATGGTGTATAGTTGTACTTTCCTTTTGCATGATAAAGGGTTGGTGTTATAAATCTTGTCAATTTGTAGTTAAAATAGTTCTCTATGTGTTTTTAAAGTTAACAAATATGTGAATTCCTGTCTCCCTTTCTCTGTAGCCGATTCAGCACATGCATTTTTATATGCACATATAGAATACTACATGGTATCACACTTACATATTTGTGAGGTAACTGACTTTGCAAATACAAATTGTTAGAAGAAAACACTTCTTCTAAATGCTGTTGGAACTGAAAATTCAACCTATGGGTGATCTTCCTAGTTGAACAACATAAATCCATATTTAGTAAAATCAATATTTTTGGATCTGTGGATGATATATATTTCATGGTGAATTTCGATTGCCATACATAATGCTACTTTGTAATGTCTGTATTTAGGTGTGTGTGTGTGTGTGTGTGTGTGTGTGTGTGTGTGTATTCACTCTGCTGATTATTCAAAATATAAAATATATGTGTCTTATTATACACTAACTAAATTCATTCATATTCATGTATTTGGATTTATAATCAACGTTTGAGAAGATTATTCTCAGAAATATTTTTCCACCTGAAATACATGTTTGTTTCCTAGTACTGAAAACTAACTTCAGGGGATCATATTATGGCAGCGATGGGAGTTCATTACCCACCTGTACCGCGTCACTTTGCAGGAGAAGGACGAGTTAGAACGGCTAAAATCTATCTTATTAGAAATTTCCAGGAAAATTGGTGTGCTCCAAAACCTACAGGAAGGATTTCCATTGCACAAGGACCAGCTACGGGGACTCAAACACCAGCAATTTGTCCTCACGCAGGGTCACGCTGCTTATTTAGCAAATCGCCCCATGGCTAGTGTCTGCAATGCGCGCTGGGAAACGACGAGAGAGCAACACAAAGATACAGTCTGTGGATTATGCGGGCTCCTGCCATCTGGGCAATCACTGTGCTCAGTGCTGAATTCTGGGTTTGAAATGGGGGAAGGAAGCGGTCCAATTCGGTTTTCCACACCGGTGAGACCACAGAGGAAGATAGCGGTCACCATCTTGGAGAGCTGATGTCACCATCCCTGTTTTCGACTCATCACAGCTCATTCAGATACAGAATAGGTAATTTCAGGCTGCCATTCGCCTTCATCTTGCAGACAAATTACTCAGGGTCAGTGCTAAAGAACCCCTGAAAATTGCTTCTTGGATCGTTCTCCTATCAGAACATACACCGAGCCCAGAGCAGCTGAATTCCGGGTCCCGGAACTGCTCTGGCCCAGGGCTAAAGAACCTGCGGAAACTGTTTCTTGGTCTGGGTCCTGCTGAATACTGTAGAGGTAAATGCCAACTGAGCCTTCATAGACAGTGGCAACAGAATTGAGACGGGGCTTGTGAGGGCCGGTCAGGACTCACCCGTTGCTTTGGTCACCCGACAAAGGGAATGAAATGCTGCCATTTACATGGGATACCAACATGGCAGACATCTGATGTGATCACAAAGCGGTGGAGGAGATAACTTCATCGATACCAGCGGCGAGAGAAATAGTTGGTCTCCTGGTAAAGAAAGTGAGTCACAAACATCTGAGTCTCTCTCATTTTGTCATCAAGCCAGAGGTGCAGAGCAGAGCTGCCGCCTGTGCCTGGAACAGGCCCAGTGACCCACCGGCGTGGTAGTCACGTCACCCCAATTGGAGTAGGGGCAGAGCAGAGCCGACACCCATGCCTGCAAGGTAGGCAGACGTACGACCGACCGGCAGAACAGGCCTAGCGGCCGGTCAGCATGGTAGACAGATCACCCCAATTGGAGGAGCAGCACAGCCGCCAACCGCACCTGCAATGGAGACTTTTCCACAATACAAGAGCAATATAAATATACAGGGGGAAAATTACAAAAACACAACAGTTTCACCAAGCAGAAAGAAACGCAAGCTGTATGAAAAGACAAGGAAAGAAAGGACCACAAGCAATGCAGGTCAACTCAACTTTAGAAGAGGTAATAGATGCAGCATATGGAATGTCAGATAAAGAATTCAGGATATAGATGCTTCAGGTGATCTGGAATCTCAAGGAAGACATTAGACAGCAAAAATCAGTCAATGAAAGATCACTTTGACAATGAATTACATAAAAAAATCCAAGTAGCAAAGATCAACTATACAGGGAGATAGAGGTTATAAAAAACAAACGAACTGAAATCTTAGAAACGCAGGAAGTAATGAACCATCTTAAAAACTCAATTGAGAATACTACCATCAGAGCAGAATACTTAGAAGATAGAACATCAGACAATGAAGACAAAGTATTTCAACTCAAAAAGAACATATACAGCTCAGCAAGACTGTTAAGAAACCATGAGCAAAACTGCAAGAAATATGGGATAACATAAAGAGAATAAACATAAGAGTCATTGGGATACAGGAAAGTATAGAGGTCCAAACCAAAGGAGTGAGCAATCTATTCAATGAAATAATAGGAGAAAAATTCCTAGACTTGAAGAATGAGACAAAATCCCAAATCCTAAAAGTCTACAGGACGCCGAACGTGCAAAATCATAAGAGATCCACACCTAGACACATTGTAATGAAGATACCCTACATACAGAATAAGGAGAGAATTTTAAAAGCTACAAGAGAAAGGAAGCAGATTATAGTTAGTGGTAAACCAACCAGGATAACAGCTGATCTTTCAACACAGACTCTGAAAGCTAGAAGATCCTTTAATAACATATTTCAAACACTGAAAGAAAATGGGTTCCAACCAATTATCATGTATCCAGCGAAGTTAAGCTTCAGATGGAAGATGAAATTAAAACCTTCCATGATAAACAAAAGTGAAAAGAATTTGCAGCTAGAAAACCATCTCTTCAAAACATCCTCGGCAAAACATTACAGGAAGTGGAAATGGAAAATACCAATGAAAACCAACAGTGGGAGGTAGGACATTAAAGGGGGGAAAATAATCAAAGAGGAAAACAAACTATGTTTAGTAACATAAATAAACAAATATGGCTGGAAGAACAACCCATATCTCAATAATAACCAAAAATCTTAATGGCTTAAACTCACCAATTAAGAGACACAGGCTAGTAGAATGGATCACAAAACAAGAACCAACAAAATGCTGCCTACAGGAGACGCATTTTATAGGAAAAGACATACATAGACTGAGGGTGATACTTGGAAAAATCATATCACTCTTATGAACTTCGGAAACAAGCAGGAGTGTCCATACTCATATCAAATAAAATAGATTTCAAGCCAAAGTTAATCAAAAGGGATAAAGAAGGACACTACATACTACTCAAGGGAACCATACGCCAACAAGACATAACAATCATAAATATATATGCCACAAACAATGGTGCAGCTTTGTTCATCAAACAAACTCTTCTCAATTTCAAGAGTCTAATAGACCACAATACAGTAATCATGGGAGACATGAACACACCTCTCTCACCACTGGACAGATCTTCCAAACAAAAGTTGAATAAGGAAACTATAGAACTCAATAACACAATTAATAACCTAGACTTAATTGACATATATACAATATACAACCCATCATCAAGACGTTACACTTTTTCTCAGCAGAACATGGATCCTTCTCAAAAATACATCATATATTATGTCACAGGGCAATTCTTAGACAATAAAAAGGAGTAGAGATAATACCATGCATTTTATCTGATCATAATGGAATGAAATTAAAAATCAACGATAAAAAAAGGAAGGAAAAATCATTCATCACTTGGAGAATGAACAATAGGTTTCTGAATGATCAATGGGTTATAGAAGACATCAAGGAAGAAATTAAAAAATTCTTAGAGATAAATGAAAACACAGACACAATATATCGGAATCTATGGGACACATTGAAAGCAGTTCCAAGAGGAAAATTCATTGCTTGAGTTCATTCCTTAGAAAAAGAAAAAACCAACAAATAAATGATCTCATACTTCATCTCAAAATCTTAGACAAACAAGAGCAAACAACAGCAAAAGAAGTAGAAGGCAACAAATAATTAAAATCAGAGAAGAAATTAATGAAATCAAAACAAAAGAAACAATTAAAAAAATTGACAAAACAATACATTGGTTTTTTGAAAAAATAAATATAATTGACAGACCCTTAGCCATGCTAACAAAGAGAAGAAGAAACAGAACTCAAATTACTAGCATATGAAATGAAAAAGGAAATATAACAAGAGACACTTCAGAAATACAGAAGAAAATCAGAAATTATTTTGAATTAATATACTCCAATAAAATAGAATATAGTGAAGGCATTGATAAATTTCTTAAGTCATATGATGTGCCCAGATTGAGTCAGGAGGATATAGACAACTTAAACATTCCAATATCAATTGAGGAAATAGAAGAAACCATCAAAATACTACCAACTAAGAAAAGCCCAGGACCGGATGGGTATAGAGCAGAATTATACAAAACCTTTAAAGAAGAACAAAAACCAATACTTTTCAAGGTATTTCAGGAAAAATTCAAAAATCCTCAAAAAAATTGTGGCGAATCAGACACAAAAACATATATATATATAAAAAATGTGCACCATAATCAAGTAGGATTCATTCCTGGGATGCAAGGCTGGTACAATATACGGAAATCAATAAATGTTATTCATCACATCAATAGACTTAAAAATAAGAACCATATGATCATCTCGAGAGATGCCGAAAAAGCATTTGACAAGGTACAGCATCACTTTACGTTCAAAACTCTAGAAAAACTAGGGATAACAGAATCATACCTCAATATTGTAAAAGCAATCTTTGCTAAGCCTCAGGCTAGCATCATTCTGAATGGAGAACAATTGAAGGCATTCCCCCTAAAATCTGGAGCAAGACAATGATGCCCTCTCTCACCCCTTCTGTTCAACATAGTTATCGAAACACTGGCCAGAGCAATTAGAAAGACTAAAGAAATTAAAGGCATTAAAATAGGAAAAGAAGAACTCCAATTATCGCTATTTGCAAAAGACATGATTCTATACCTAGCAGACCCAAAAGGGTCTACAAAGAAACTATTAGAGGTAATAAATGAATTCAGCAAAGTGGCAGGATATTAAATCACCACGCATAAATCAAAGGCATTTTTGTATATCAGCAACAAATCCTCTGAAATGGAAATGAGGACAATCACTCCATTCACAATATCATCAAAAAAATAAATAAAATACTTGGGAATCAATCTAACAAAAGAGGTGAAAGACATATACAATGAAAACTACAGAACCCTAAAGAGAGAAATAGAAGAAAATCTTAGAAGATGGAAAAATATACCCTGTTCATGGATAAGCATAACTAACATCATCAAAATGACGGTATTACCAAAAGTTCTCTATAGGTTTAATGCAATGCCAATCAAAATCTCAAGGTCATTTCTTGTAGAAATAGATAAAACAATTATGAAATTCATATGGAAAAATAAAAGACCCAGAATAGCAAAAACAGCTCTAAGCAGGAAGTGTGAATCAGGCAGTATACCGATACCAGACCTCAAACTATACTACAGATCAATAGTAACAAAAATAGCATGGTACTGGTGACAAAACAGGCGGGTGGACCAGTGATACAGAATAGAGGACACAGAAACCAATCCACAAAACTACAGCTATCTTATATTTGATAAAGGGACTAAAAGCATGCAATGGAGGAAGGATAGCATCTTCAACAAATGGTGCTGGGAAAACTGGAATTCCATATGTAACAAAATGAAACTGAATCCCCCCCTCTCACCATGCACAAGAGTTAACTCAAAATAGATCTAGGAGGTTGATATCAAATCAGAGACACTGCATCTGGTGGAAGAAAACTTTTGCCACCATCTACATACTGTGGTGTCGGGCTCCAAATTTCTCAATAGGACACCCATAGCACCAGAGTTAATCCCTAGAATCAACAAATGGGACTTACTCAAACTAAATACATTTTTCTCAGGAAAAGAAACAATAACAGAGGTAAGTAGGGAGCCTACATCCTTGGAACAAATCTTTACTCCTCACACTTCAGATAGAGCCCTAATATCCAGAGTATACAAAGAACTCAAAAAAATTAAACAATAAGAAAATGAATAACCCAATCAACAAATGGGCCAATGACCTGAACAGACACTTCTCAGAGGAGGACATACAATCAATCAATAAGTACATGAAAAAATGCTCACCATCTCTAGCAGTCAGAGAAAAGCAAAACAAACCCACCCTAAGATACCATCTCACTGCAGTAAGATCGGCAGCCATTATGAAGTCAAACGCCATCATGTGCTGTCGAGGATGTGGGGAAAAGGGCACACCTGTACATTGCTGGTGGGACTGCAAATTAGTGCAGCCAATTTGGAAAGCAGTATGGAGATTTCTTGGAAAGCTGGGAATGGAACCACCATTTGACCTATTCCCCTTCTCGGTCTATTTCCTAAAGAACTAAAAAGAGCATGCTACAGAGATACTGATAAATCGATGTTCATAGCAGCACAATTCACAATTGCAAGACTGTGGAACCAACCTAGATTCCCTTCATTAGATGAATGGATTAAAAATGTGGCATTTATATAGAATGGCTTGTGACTCACAAGGTGCAGCCAGCAGACCCTTATATGTAAAGGCAAATTGTTATATGGTTTGGTTTCAGGTAAATGTTCAGAATCAGGTTGCTATGGACACGGGGGCAAACTATGAGAGATAGAATATTGGATGGTGCATTCTCCTGCAGAACCTGACCATACACACGTGACAGAACTCCCTCCAGCACTGTGTCTCAGTTGAACTCCTTGTATTTCGTGATGCAAATACCAAACTCCCAGTGCAGCAGCAAGAAACACCACGAAAAGTGGAGGATGACCAAATGGCTTCACAGTTCACACGGGGAGACACTTAGGTTCCAGTGTCCACAGTTTATTTAGGAAGAGAGAATTCAGCACTACGGTCTCATGTTCATTGGAAAATAAGAAACCATGTCCTCCAGGTCACATAGATGCAGACCCATCTTTGATGGTCTCACTACAAAGGAAGCTAAAGCTCCATACAACAAAATATATTTCAAGTGCCCAACCTCAGAGGGACTTTCTCAAGAAGTCTTTAGGCCAGCAGAGCTCCATGTGTGTGGACTGTTTAAACTTTCCCTTACTTTTGGAAACTCCTTTACCACCTCCAATTTTTTGAACTACTGAGTATATTTTATTCCACATATGAATTCACAGATTTTCTAACTCTTCTCCTCTAATTGTGTTTTACTAGGGTCGAAGGTAATGACAAGGCATTGTTCTTGATGAGAGTTGGAAGATTTTTGTGTAGCATATGTTTGCGTACACATTGGATTCATTTTCCTATTTTCCATCCAAAATACTGAATCTCTGACACTATCCCATACCCTACTAGACTTTGATGATTAATCCTAATATGGTGAAGAAAAATAACCCAAAGAGAATAGAAATACAAGCAGTTCAGAGGAGGCATGGTGTATACTAGGTCTTGCCTTTTGCATGATAAAGGGTAGGTTTTATAAAAATTGTCAATTTTTAATTGAAATAGTTCTACATGTGTTTTTAAAGGTAACGAATATGTGACTTCCTGTTTCCTTTTCTCTGTAGCCTATTCAGCACATGTGTTTTTATACGCACATATAGAATCCTACCTGGTATCACACATAATTTCTTTTGAGGCTACTGACTTGGAAGATAAAAATTGTGAGTAGAGATCATTCCTCCTAAACGCTGTTGAAACTGAAAATTCAACCTATGTCAGCTTCCTAGTAGAACAACATTATACATGAATCCATGTTAAGCAAAATGAATATTTTTCGATATGTGGATTACATATATTTCATGATGAAATGCGAATGGCATATATATTGCTACTTTTAATGTCTGTGCATGTGTCTGTGTGTGTGTGACTCTCCAAGTTTTTTAAAATATGAAATATATGTGTATTATATACACTCCCTAAATTCATTCATGTTCATGTATGTGGATTTATAATCAACTTTTCAGAAGATGATTCTCAGAAATATTCATCCACCTTGAATACATATTTGTTTCCCATTACTGAAATCTGACTTCAGTTAATGGTTCATACAAATCCTAACATTTCTACATTAACTTACCCAGTTTAACATCAATGCAAGTAGATTCCTATGGGACATGATGTCTATTTTGAACTTCATTTCTATTCAACACTGCTACATTACTATTTCTTCACGTTTAGCCCATCATAGTATATATATTTCATCCACAAGTTCACAAATTTAGAGGCATTTGGTTCACTTTAAATCCCTTCCTGCTTTAGAACACATGTATTCCTCCAGGTTTCTTGACTGGATTTTTTGAGACTTCTTTCCAAACACATTATTTTCGATTTCCATAATCCTTTTGAAGAAAATCAGACACACCCTTCATGATAAACCATAACCTAATATTACCATTAGATGTATAACTGGTTGGAATGAATGATTTTATATCAATATTAGATTTCCTGTATATTTTCAGATATTAATTAAATGAATTATTTAAAGTGGAACCAATTATATTATTTATTCACAGTATGGTCTATTCATGCATTATCTCTATATTCACAGACACAGCGTACACCCCTTTGTACCCCCAATAATAATTTATACGTCTTCTCAATATTGCTCCCGGAAATGGTGGAAGAAATACTCATGTCACCTGATCTACATATACATTTTATCACAGTAATATTCTTGACAAAACTGCAAAGGTCACACTTATGATTTTACAAAGCCTAAATGGAAAGTGAACATGGATTACTAAAAACATCCATGTCCAGGTTGCCTAATGCTCTCAAATGTCATTCTTTGGTGACTACATATTTGTTTCTTCCTAAGATTACATATTCAAACTCAATCCTGTTGAAAATGTCTAATCCTAACAATCACTTTGTACTTTGCCTAATTTCCTATTGTCTTCCTTGATATTTGCTTTCCTACATTTTTTCCCTAGTTCATCATTGTGAATGACTCTTCACATGTGCTGACATTGGCATTCACTCTCTAATCGAAACCCTGTTGCTAAAGAATTTTTTTTTTTCCAAATTCTATACTCACACTTCTTCCGAAAACTACCGACTGTCTTTCTAATCTTACCTACTATCCCTTTTGGAGTTGATGTTCCCTTCTAAATTCAATCATCCAAGGTACAAAGTCTTATGCCATTGTATATTGATTTATCCAAGAAATCTCTGCTGAAGGTAATTCAATGCTAAGTATCCCAATCAAGGGCCCAATTCCCTTCTGGGCTTCAAATCTTACCTAGATTTCTGTTTTCATACATATATTTCACCTCTATGTTCTTATAAATATAGCAGATTCCCAATATCATTATTCATCCCTCAGAATAATTCCTAACCCAAATTGAACAAGTTATTAATGCTCACCATACACTGTTCCCTCAATCTAACTTTACAGAAGAGCGGGACAGAGTTGGTCTTACAATACAGGAATATAGGGGACCTTCCACCTGCTGAGAACCTCAAAGGTCCATGCAGATATGACCCCTGCAGAAGATGTAGGCAGATATGAAGGACCAAACAAGGCCTGTGTGGAGAGCTGTTCCCGGGTGCCTATGGTTGATATACCATTCTAACTTGTGAAAGTGTCACATGAAGTAGGGGTAGCCACCAGCACTTGTCCCCGTTGAACTCCTTGTATTTAGTTAAGAAAATACCAAACTCCCAGTGCAGCAGCAAGAAACACCACGAAAATGGAGAATGAACAAATGGCTTCACAGTCCACATGGGGAGACAAATAGCCCCCAGTGGCCACAGTTTACCTACAAAGAGGGAATTCAGTACTGCTGCCATATGTTCATTATAAAATAAGATACCATGTCCTCCAGGTCACATAGATGCACACCCAGCTTTGATGGTCTCACTACAAAAGAAGCTATAGCTCCAGACAACAATATAAATTTAAGTGCCCAACCTCTTAGCCAGTTTCTCAAGAAGTCTTTAGGCCAGCAGAGCTCCATGTTTGTGTTGTGTTTACAATGTCCCTTACTTTGAGAAACTCCTCCACCATATCCAAGGTTGTGAACTCCTGAGAATTTCCCATTCCAGATTGGATTTATTTTGCAATTTTCCATTCTACAGTAACTGACCTAGGTTTACATCAATGCAAGTAGATTCCTATGGAACATGATGTGTATTTTGAAGTTCATTTTTATTCAACACTGTTACATTACTATTTCTTCAGTTTATGCACATAATAGGATATATATTTATTCCACAAGTTAGGAAGTTTATAGGCATTTGGTTCACTTTCAATCACTTTCTGCTTCAGAACACATGTATTCCTCCATGTTTCTTGACTGGTCTTCTCATGAGACTTCTTTCCAAACACATTATTTTCTATTTCCGTAATCACTTTTGAAACAAAACTCACACACCCTTCATTATAAACCATAACTCTAAGATTACCATTAGATGTATAACTCTTTGGAATGCATGATTGTTTATCAATATAAGATTTCCTATATATTTTCAGATATCAATTCAATCCATTATTTAATTGGAACCAGTTATATTTTTCCCAGTATGATCTATGTATGCATAATCTCTATATTCATAGACACAGCATACACCTCTTTGTACCCCCAATACTAATTTATTCGTCTTCACAATATTGCTCCCGGAAATGGTGGAAGAAATACGCATGCCACCTGATCTACATATACATTTTATTACAGTAATATTCTGGACACCAAATGCAAAGGTCACACTTATTATTGTACCAAAGCCTAAATGGAAAGTGAGCATGGATTACTAAAAACATCCATGTCCACATTGCCTAATTCTCTCAAATGTCAATCCTATTCGTGACTACATATGTGTTTCTTCCTAAGATTATATATTCAACCTGAACCCTTTGAAAAAGTCTAATCCTATCACTTTATAGTTTGCCTGATTTTGTAATGTCTCTATTGATATCTGCTTTTCTACCTATTTCCCAAGTTCATCATTGTGATTGACTCTTCACATGTGCTGACAAATATTCACTCTCTAACCAAAACCCTATTGCTAAAGAACTTTTGTTTCAAATACTATACTCACTCTTCTTCCTATACCTACCGACTATCTTCCTAATCCTACCGACTATCCCTGTTTGACTCGATGTTCTCTTGTACATTCAATCATCCAAGGTAGAAGATCCTATGCCATTGATTATAGATTCATCTTAGACATCTGTGCATAACATAATTCAATGCCAATTATCCCAGTCAAGGTCCCAATGCCATTCTGGGCTTCGAATCTAAACTAGATTTCTGTTTTCATAATTATATTTCACCTCTATATTCTTTTAAATATTTTAGGTTCCAAATACCATCATTCATCCAGCAGAATGATTTCTAACCCAAATCAAACATGTTGTTAACCTTAACCATTCACTGTTCCATCAATCTAACTTTACAGAAGAGCAGGGATAGAGTTGTATGAGATCTTTCACCTGATGAAAACCTCAAAGGTACATGCATAAATGATCTCTGCAGAACATGAAGGCAGCTATAAAAGACCTGAGAGAGCAAAAGTCATCTTCAATGGCAAACAACCTGGTCAGGATGAAGGGTTCTGACTGAATCAGCCTCTCTCTTCTTAATGTAGAGAAAATGGACCAAACCCAGCCTGTGTGGGTAGCTGTCCCAGGGCGCCTATGATTGATATACCATTCTATCTTGTGAAAGTGTAGCAGGAAGTAGGGGCAGCCTCCTTCTCATGTGACACTTGGAAGCCACTGGTAGGACAAAGTGGTTGCCAAGGCAGTAACCTCATTCAGTTTCTGAAGGAAGTGACCTCACCTCACTTCCTTGGTGATTAAAATCTCTGAACTTGGGATTCATGAAGCCAGTCACCCATAGCCAGTCCCAGTCCCAGTCCCAGTGGTCACACTTGTTTGGATTTACCAAAGACAGAGTCAGTCTTTCTTGGTAACTACTGATGTGAGGATGGCCAAATGCCAGGAAAGCTTTAAAGAGGAGCCGTTTCTGAGAAAGCAGGTAGTGGCTCACCTCTGGCTCCTGACACCTTCACAGAGTTAGCCAAGGAGACCAGATCTGACACAGGTCAGGCCATTTCAGGGGAACATAGTATGGTCCACCAGTCAGAGGACACTCTGGATATTCACAGACCTACCTGAGTTAAGGAGGTGCCTTTGTCGGAGTGGGTGTGAGTTTGTGGTTTTGTCTCATGTTCTGAGAATAGGTAGGAAAGGCAGTTTGTTTGGATTGGAGTGGACTGTTTCTAGTAAGTCATTAGACAAGGCGAGTGCTTCTATGTCTGTGTTTTCCACTCTGTCCGTGGTTGTAGACATTAGAAAAGAGAATGCATCAAGGATGTGTCCTGTCTAGTAGAATGCTTCCCAGCATTCTTCCTGCCCGATTTAGGAATGGACTGTGGCTCGCCTTATGCATGGGAAACACCTACTAACTTTCTAAGTTCCTGTTTTCTTCCTGAATTCCAGCAAACCTCAAGAATAGGCCCATGGTTTTGAGTCCAAGATATGTACCACCTCCAAGCTCTGTGACATGGCCATGTGCTTGATAGCTGTAGGGAATGGGAACATCTTAGAAAACTCAAATATCTGTGTGACCAGTAAACTCTCAGTGGAGAAACCCTGCTTTGGTTCATTTGCATACTTATGGTTATGTTGCCCTGAATGTCAAGAAGGTCTTTGCCTCAGGCCACCCCTTTGTGAAGCCTGAAGAAAACTGTTTTCAAATGGAAATAAATGGGCATAACATGTGACTCTTTGCTTAATTGCTTTGAATAGGGACGTGTCCGAATCAGCCTTTTGGGCCTGTGTGAGGTTGTGGCTTAGATTCTCAGCACATGGTAGATCTAAAGATAGATTCCATTTGTGCAATCAAAACCAAAATGGCAAAAAATCACTCATTGTGGATGAGTCTCTTGCCTTCCTCTGTTAGGTTCTTTACCTCCATCAAGTGTGAATAGGAGTCCTTTAGGTCAAATGAGTTCTTCAAATCCCTGCAGAGGTGCTTGTGTTTTCTCAAGATTCCATATCACATAAAGAATCTATACCTGAGAATCAGTAGGCCTCAAATTGGAGAAGGAGAGCAGTATTAATGGCAGGCCTATTTGATCACTCCTGGTTCACAGGAAGGGTGTCCATGTCACCCTCACTTTAGGCAAATGAGGGGCAAGCGACATTATTTTGGACACTCTCTTGGGATGCATCCTGCATGGTAACCTCCAGCCAGAGGTTATGATGAATGTCTATATTTAAGAAGATGAGGGCCATGTGGGTGTCTTTTGATTTTAATTGTGGTCATTCTTGTGGCAGTTGGAAGAGATGACTGGATCCACCTGGGCTTGAACTCTGGTGTCATTCCTCTTAGAGCCTGAGTTCTGGAACACATATCAAAGATGAATTGGCATAAATTGTGTGGGGATTTTAAGAGGCCACGCATGAGAGTCGCCCTTGGAAACTGAGATCTATGCCCACGGTGGCTTTCCACAGAGCACTGGGAATCTCAGACAGGATATCACATGATTTAATTCTGAAAGACTTGGCAGGCATATTTGATAGTCAAAAAACACATGGACCTCAATTTTAGACCTCAATGGGCGTGGCTTCATGTGACCTTTTGGCCACTCTTTGGGAAGCCTTGCCTGTGAGAGTTCTCCAGAGCTTTCATTGAAATGATCTTCCTCAACATTGAATGATTCCTGAATGAATTGAAATAAACAGTGCCTCCAACTTCATCCTTGAAAATTGGCTAGATAAATACCATGAAATTTTTAAAATTCCAATGACCAGGTGGCACTGAAGAACCTTTGGATGTCCTGTTGCTGATCATGAGTGTACCAGACAGTGCCTTGATTAACAGGCTTTCATGAATATGGTGTAGAACAGAGATGCCAGTAATTTGGAGCCTGCAGAATAGTGGGCCTAGAGCAGAGGTGATTAAGTGTGTGATAAAACATCTGTGGTGGGGTCATGTGGATCTGCCATTGTCTTCCAAATGGCTTGTGACTGACATGGTGCAGCCAGCAGAACATTGTATGTAAACGCATCATGTTATATGGAGAGGTTTAAGGGCAATGTTCAGAATCAGGTTGCTATGGTCACGGAGGCAACCTATGTGGTATACAAGTCCTGTTGGTGCATTCTCCTGCAGTCCCTGACCCACCATATGTGACAGAACTCCCTCCAGGACTGTGGTCAAGTTTAACTCCTTGTATTTCATGAAGCAAATACAAAACTCTCAGTGCAGCAGGAGACACTATAAAAAGTGGAGGATGATGAAATGGCTTCACAGTCCACATGGGGAGACACATAGCCCCCAGTGGCCATAGTTCACCTACAAAGAGAGAATTCAGCACTACTGCTTCATGTTCATTGGAAAATTATAAACCATGTCCTCCAGGTCACAGAGATGCATAAAGACGTTTGATGGTCTTACTAGAAAAAAAGCTAAAGTTCCTGAAAACTACATATATTTGAACTGTCCATCTTAGAGGCAGTTTCTCCAGACGTCTTTAGGCTGGCAAATCTTCATGTTTGTGGAGTTTTTACATTGTCCCTTACTTTTGGAAACTCCTCTACCATCTCCAAGGTTGTGAAATCCGGAGCAGTTTTCATTTCAGGTATGAATTCAAAGATTTTCTAACTCTTTTTCTCTAATTGTGTCTTACTTGGGGTGAAGGTAATGTCAAGTTATTGTTCTAAATGAGAGTGGGAAAATTTTTGTGTAACACTAATTTGCATACACATTGATCCATTTCCAATTTTCCATTCGAAATACTGAATCCCTGACAGTTACTCATACCCTACTATACTCTGACTACTAATCCTAATATGATGAAGAATAATACCCAAATAGAATAAAAATACAAGCAGTTCAGAGGAGGCATGCTGTACAGTTGGACTTCCCTTTTGCATGATTAAGGGTAGGTGTTATAAATCTACTCAATTTTTAATTGAAATAGTCCTCCATGTGTTTATAAAGTTCACAAATATGTGAATTCCTGTCTCCCTTTCTCTGTAGCCTACTCAGCACATGTATTTTTATATGCACATACAGAATCCTACCTGGTATCACACGTACATTTTCATGACTAGGCTGAATTGGCAGATACAAATTGTGAGAAGAGATCAGTCCTCCTAAACGCTGTGGGAACTGAAAATTCAAACTATGTGTCTTATTATACACTTCAAAATATATGTGTCTTATTATACACTTCCTAAAATTATTCATATTCATGTATGAGGATTTATAATGAACTTTTCACAAGATTATTCTCAGAAATATTCATCCACCTGAAATACATATTTGTTTCCTAATACTGAAAACTAACTTCAGTGAATGGTGAATACAAATCATAATATTTTGACATTGCAAGATGGCCGCGAATAGAGAGCATCATACCCAGCGTACCGCGCCACTGCGCAGGTGACTAACGACTAAGAACGACAAAAAACTATCTTGTTAGGAACTTACAGCAAAATGGGGGTGCACTGAAACCTAGAAGAAGGATTTCTAGCACTGAGGTCCGGTAAATGAGTCTCAAACATGAGCCAACTCTGCGACCGGAGATCCTGTCTGACTGATCCGCGCTACCCGTCCAGTGGCTACAGACAGCAGGGCACCACCGAGATGCGATCAATAATCACGGAGAAACGTTGATGCAGATTCTGTGGAATTCTGCCAGTAGAGTCCCCACTGAGCCCTGGGCTGAGTTCAGGGTTTCAAATGGGGAAGGAAGTGGTACAGTTCTAACCCCCACAATAGAAACTCCACGAAGGAAACCAACGGCCACCATCTTGGTGAGCTGAAGTAACGACAGCCACTCCCCTACAGATTGCAACAATAAAATGTTGTTATTCTGTTACTGTTACTCAGCTCATCTCCCATACTTCGGGGAATTTGCATCAAATCTCTCCTAGGCTTTCTGGGGGAGAGATTATCAGAGGGAGCCTGCATAAAGATAGGGGAAAACTAGAGGCACCTGACTTTCAACTCCCCCTCCCATCAGTGGTGAAAAAAACCTGTCTAGCCAGCGCTGAGAGAGGGGCAAACGGAAAAAAAAATCAAAACAATAGAGTGCCGGGGTTCCCAATAGCCAACTGTGCAATCAGAGATCCGGGCTGATTGAATCATGCAGCCAGGCCTGCTGTTTCAGATGGCGGGGCACCACCGAGAAGTGACCTGAAGCAGAGAGAAATGTTGCTGCGGATTCTGTGGAATCCTGCCGGCTGAGCTCCCACTGATCCCCGGGCTGAGTTTGGGAATTCAGACAGGGAAGAAAGTGGTATAGTTCTATCCCCCACAAAAGAAACTCCACCAAGGAAACCAGCGGCCACCATCTTTGAGATCTGAAGTAACCACCGCCCCTCTCCAATAGACTGCAACAATAAAACAGATGTGTGTTACTCAGCTCATCTCTCATACAGCGGGGAATTCGCATAAAATGTCTCCTAGGCTTTCCGGGGGAGGGTTAATCAGAGCAAGCCTGCATAAAGACGCAAGAAAAACTAGAGACACCTGACTTTCGACTCCCCCTACCATCAGTGGCCATAACGAAACGTGTATAGCCAGTGCTGGGGGAGGGGCAAGCGGAAAAAATCAAAACAATAGAGTGTCTGGGTTCCCAAAAGACACCCTCCACACCCAACAAACAGCAGGCACAGAGTACAGTTTGAACTGCCGAGAGGCATCACTCAGGGGAAATCTGGTCTAGAAAAAGAAACCAGGACAAGCAGGAGAAACCAAAGGACTAGAAGGCAGGCCCTTGTGACTGGGCGGCTGGAGACCGCAGGCCTGCATGTGACATTCCACCCACTGCCTGAGTGACTGGGGGGCTGAGGAATGCCCGCCCGCCGGCAACCGAGCGTGAGACTGCGTGGCTAGAGATTGCCAACCCAACGGCGACAGCCCACCTGCTGCCCGCGTGACTGGGCGGCTGGAGACCGCCTGCCCGCTGGCGACCAATCGTGCAATTGGGCGGCTGGAGACCGCCCGCCTGCCAGTGACCCAGAGCTGAAACAAACCAGAGACAGTCAAGTCCCACCCCCCAATTCAGACACCTCGGCAAGGAGCCTGGGGCCGGCCAAAGCAGAGAGGAGACATCACTGGAGCTCGGCCTTCGGAATTACTTCCAAGCGGAATCCACTTTAGCAGGCATAGTTTACCAACACAAAGGAGAGACAACAGAGATATACAACACCAAAACAAATCTAAAGAATAAAGCAGAAACACAGCAATCAAATAGAGCTGGAAAGTAACGTGAAAATCATGAAAAAACAAGGGCAAAAAAGGAGTACAAACAATGCAGGACAACTTAAATCTACAGGAGGACCTTGAAGCATCAGAAACAGGAATAGGGAAAGAACTCAAGGCATAGGGAACTCAGATGGAAAGGAATATTAGAGAAGACATGAGGCAGCAAGTCCAAGCAATAAATGTATATTTTGAAAATGAATTAAACAAACAAATTCAAATGGCAAAGAATGAGCATTACCAGGAGATAGAGATCTTAAAAAAATATATTAAACAGTAATCCTAGAAATGCAGGAAAATATAAACCAAATTAAAAACTCAAACGAGAATATTACAAATAGACTAGATCAAGTAGAAGTCAGAACATCAGATAATGAAGACAAAGTTTATCAACTTGAAAAGAATTGAGTAAACACAGAAAAGATGCTTAAATCCCACCAGGAATTTATTCAAAAGATATGGGATGTCATAAAAAAACAAAAAACAAATTTAAGAGTCATCAGGATAGAAGAAGGCATAGAGATTCAAACCAAAGGAATGGACAACATATTAAATGAAATAATTGTATAAAACTTCCCAGAGATGAATGATGGATTGGATTGCCAATTCCTGGAAGCCTACAGGACCCCAAACATTCAAAACCAAAATAGACCAACTCCAAGACATATAATTATGAAGATAGCCAACATACAGAACAAGGAGAGAATATTAAAAGCTATAAGAGAAAGGAGGCAGATTACATTCAGGGGTAAACCAATTAGGTTAACAACTGATTGTTCATCACATTCTTTGAAAGTGAGAAGATCCTGGAACAATGTAATTCAAATGCTGAAAAAAAAAAAAAGAATTCCAACCAAGAATACCATATAAAGAAAAGTTAAGCTTCAGATTTGACAATGAAATTAAAGTCTTTCACGATAAACAAAAGCTAAAACAATTCTCAGCCAGAAAACCAGCACTGCAAAGCATTTTGTGCAAAATACTACAAGAAGAAGAGTTAAAAAATAGTGCCCAAAACTAACAGTGGGAAGTATCTCAGTAAAGCGGGAGGAAAGTAACCAAAAAAGTAAAAACTATCCAAACTAAAATATAATAAATAAATAAACATGACTGGAAGTACAAATCATATTTCAATTGTAACCTTAAATGTTAATGGCCTAAATTCACTAATCAAGAGACATGTGCTAGTAACCTGGATCAAAAAAACAAATCCAACAATATTCTGCCTTCAGGAGACTCATATGATAGGAAAAGACATACACAGGCTGAAGGTAAAAGGTTGGGAAAAATCATAACACTCACATGACCCTCGGAAGCAAGAAGGATTTGCCATACTCATATGGAATAATATCAACTTCAAACCTAAGTTAATCAAAAGGGATAAAGAATGACACTATATTCTGTTAAAAGGAATCATCCACCAACAAGAAAAAAACAATTATCAATTTGTATGCACCAAGCAATGGAGGTGCAACGTTCATAAAACAAACTCTCTTCAAGTTCAAGAGTCAAATAGACTACAACACAATAATTATGGGTGACTTCAACACACCACTCTCGGCATTAGAGAGATCCTCTAGACAAAAACTGAATAAAGAAACTATAGAACTCAACAGCACAATCAATAACCTAGACTTAACCAACATATATAGAATATATCAACCATCATCAAGTGGATACATGTTCTTCTCAGCAGCACATGGATCCTACTCAAAGATACACCATATATTATGCCATAGGGCAATTCTTAGTAAATATAAAGGCATGGAGATTATACCGTGCACCATATCTGATAATAATGGAATGAAACTGGATATCAATGAGAAAAGAAGGAAGGAAAAATCCTACATCACATGGAAAATGAACAACATGCTACTGAATGACCAATGGGTTACAGAAGACATAAAGAAGGAGATAAAAAATTCTTAGAGACAAATGACAATACAGACACAACATACCGGAATCTATGGGACACAATGAAAGCAGTTTTAAGAGGGAAATTCATTTCTTGGAGTTCTTTCCTCAAAAAAAGAAAAAAAAACAACAAATGAATGAACTTAAACTACACCACAAAAACCTGGAAAAGGAAGAGCAATACAACAGCAAATGTAGTAGAAGACAAGAAATAATTAAATTTAGAGCAGAAATCAACGAAATTGAAACAAAAAAAAGTTGAAAAAATTGATAAAACTAAAAGTTGGTTCTTTGAAAAAATAAATAAGATCAACAGGCCCTTAGCCACGCTAAGGAAGAGAAGAAGAAAGAGAATTCAAATTACTAACATGTGGGATAAAAAAGGCAATATCACAACAGACACTACAGAAATATAGAAGATAATTAGAAAGTATTTTGAAACACTATATTCCAATAAAATAGAATATTGTGAAGATATTGATAAATTTCTTAAGTCATACGATCTGCCCAGATTGAGTCAGGAAGACACAAACAATTTAAACAGGCCAATAACAAAGGAAGACATGGAAAAAGCAATCAAAAGACTGTCAACCCAAAAAAAGCACTGGACCGGATGGGAATACAGCGGATTTCTACAAAACCTTCAAAGAAGAATTAAAATCAATATTTTTCAAGCTTTTTCAAGAAATAGAAAAAGAAGGAGCTCTTCCAAATTCATTCTATGAGGCCAACATCACCCTGATCCCGAAACCAGACAAAGACACTTCAAAGAAAGAATACTACAGACCAATTTCTCTAATGAACTTGGATGCAAAAATTCTCAATAAAATTCTGACAAATCGAGTACAAAAGCATATCAAAATAATTGTGCACCATCATCAAGGAGGATTCATCCCTGTGATACAAGGATGGTTCAATATACGAAAATCAATAAATGCCATTCACCACATCAATAGACTTAAAGACAAGAACTATATGATCATCTCGATAGATGCAGAACAGCATTTGACAAAGTTCTGCATCCATTTATGTTCAAAACTCTATAAAAACTAGGGATAACAGGAACTTACCTCAACATTGTAAAAGCTATATATGCTAAACCTCAGGCTAGCATCATCCTAAATGGAGAAAAAACTGAAGGCATTCCTTCTAAAATCTGGAACAAGACAGGGATGCCCTCTATCACCACTTCTATTCAATTTAGTTCTTGAAATACTAGCCAGAGCAATTAAACAGACAAAAGAAATTAAAGGCATAAAAATAGTAAAAGAAGAATTTAAAGTATCACTATTTGCAGATGACATGATAATATATTTAACAGACACAAAAATGTCTACAAAGAAATGGCTAAAGTTAATAAATGAATTCAGAAAAGTGGCAGGATATATAATTAACACGCATAAATCAAATGCATTCCTGTATAACAGAAAAAAAACTTCTGAAATGGAAATGAGGAAAACCACTCTATTCACAACATCCTCAAATAAAATAAGATACTTGGGAATCAACCTAACAAAAGAGGTGAAAGATTTATATAATGAAAACTACAGAAATCTAAAGAGAGAAATAGAAGAAGATGTCAGAAGATGGAAACATGTGCCCTGTTCATGAATAGGCAGAACTAACATCATAAAAATGGCAATATTACGCAAAGTTCTCTACAGGTTTAATGCAATGCCAATCAAAATTCCAACGGCATTTCTTGTAGAAATAGATAAATCAATCATGAAATTCATATCGAAAAATAAAAGACCCAAAATAGCAAAAGCAACTGTAAGCAGGAAGTGTGAATCTGGAGGTATAGCGATACCAGAGTTCAAACTGTACTACAAAGCAATAGTAACAAAAACAGCATGGAACTGGTACCGAAAAATGCAGGTGGACCAGTGGTACAGAAGAGAGGACACAGAAACCAATCCATAAAATTACAACTTTCTTATATTTGATAAAGGGGCTAAAAGCATGCAGTGGAGGAAGGATAGCATCTTCAACAAATGGTGCTGGGAAAATTGGAAATCCATATGCAACAAAATGAAACTGAATCCCGTTCTCTCGCCATGCACAAAATTTAACTCAAAATGGATCAAGGATCTAGATATAAAATCAGAGACACTGCGTTTCATAGAAGAAAAAGTTGGCTACGATCTACTTACTGTGGGGTCGGGCTCCAAATTTCTTAATAGGACGCTCATAGCCCAAGAGTTCTTAACAAGAATAAAAAAATGAGACTTACTTATACTAAGAAGTTTTTTTCTCTGCAAGAGAAACAAAAAGGGAAGTAAATAGAGAGCCTACATCCTGGGAACAAATTTTTACCCCTCACACTTAAGATAGAGCCCTAATATCCAGAATATACAAAGAATTCAAAAAAATTATCAATAAGATAACAAATAACCTAATCAACAAATGGGCCAAGGACCTGAAAAGACACTTCACCGAGGAGGACATACAATCAATCAACAAGTACATGAAAAAATGCTCACCATATCTAGCAGTCAGAGAAATGCAAATCAAACCCACCCTAAGATACCATCTCACTCCAGTATGATTGACAGCCATTATGAAGTCAAACAACAACAAGTGTTTACGAGGATGTGGGGAAAAGGGGACACTTGTACACCGCTGGTGGGACTGCAAATTGGTGAGGCCAACATGGAAAGCAGTATGGGGATTCCTGGGAAAGCTAGGAATGGATCCACCATTTGAACCAGCTATCGCCCTTCTCGGACTATTCCCTGAGGATCTTAAAAGAGTGTACTAAAGGGATACTGCCACATCAATGATCATAGTGGCACAATTCACAATACCTAGACTGTGTAACCAACCTAGATGCAATTCAATAGATGAATGGATAAAAAAAATGTGGCATCTATACACGATGGATGCAGCACTAAAAAATGACAAAATCATAGAATTTGCAGGGAAATGGATGGCATTAGAGCAGATTATGCTAAGAGAAGCTAGCCAATCCTTAAAAAAACAAATGCCAAATGTCTGCTTTGATAAAAATAGGGTAACTAAGAATAGAACAGGGAGGAAGAGCATGAGGAAAAGATTAATATTAAACAAAGACAAGTGGGAGAGAGAAAGGGAGAGAGAAGGGAAAGCATATGGAAATGGTAGGAGACCCTCATTGTTACACAAAATTACATATAAGACGTTGTGAGGGGAAAGGCGGGAACAAGAGAGAGAAGTGAAAAAGCAGATGAGGAAGAGAGGGAAGATAGGATGAAAGGGGAGGGGGGATAGTAGGGGATAATAAAGGTAGCAGAGGACAACAGTCACTAATGTGACATTATGTAAAAATGTGAATGTGTAACTGATGTGATTCTGCAATTCGTATTTGGGGATAATTGGGAGTTCATAACCCATTTCAGTCAAATGTATGAAAGATGATATATCATGAGCTTTGTAATGTTTTGAAAAACCAATAAAAATAAATAAACAAAGGTTTAAAATTGAGTGGGAAGAAATCAGCTAAAAAGAAGTTGAGATGCATTCATTTTGATAAGCAGAAAGTTTGTTTTGTGTAGTTGTAAATATCACAAATTTATTTTACCAGAAAACTGGCTTTTGAAAATGAACATATATTGAGATTAAAGGATAATCCACCTACCTTCATGAAAAATTCATATCATTTCCTATATTTTTCATATTTCATTTTTTTTCGTGAATATTTTGTCATGGACCAGGTCTAGTCTTAGGCTACCTCATCTGACAAGTTCGTACAATGTGTTGGATTGTTCTTTTCATCTTTTATTTGATAGTTTGTAGCTGATAATGTGTATTTTTTCTTATCTTTATTTGGACATACATACCCAACTATATCTTTGCATTTTGTGTTTTACTGGGGAAGAGACTCATCAAAAGCTCTTTATTATATGTATCAACAATGAAACATTTAGAGCATGCAATTATTCTTAATTTTGCATGAAAAAATCTTTGTACCATTTTCTTATAAAGATGTAGAATTATTACTGTAATAAGTAACTACTTACAAGAAGAATTAAACAATTGACTTTATATCAATCATGAATATGAAAATTAATAAAATAAGTATTTGGCAATAAATATGCAATTGATAGAAATTAAAATCACAAGAAAGCCATTTAAAATGTCAGTGCATATGGTCCTTAAATAAAAGGTTGTTCAAATAAAATTTCACTAATTCATAAGAGTTAATATGCCATATCACAGCTTAATGTAATATAAAAACTTAAATGATAAATATTGATAAATAAGAATGATACCTGTTTACTTAAATATGTTTATTTGATTTTCACTGTAAGCTGTTAATTCTAGAAGACTTGAAAATTAAGAAAGACTTGGTCTATATTATTTCTAACAGGCTAATCAAAGTACTTTTAAATATATATGTATATATATCATATGTAATACATATGCATGAATATAGATACATATGTATAATAAATGTATTGTAATATATCTATAGGTTATTATAATTATTAAATTTTCTCAAGAAAAAAGAATGACTATAAAAAAATTCTTAAATGTAAATTTCATAGCATATTACTGTTTGTAATGACATGAGAGAAAAACTCCTATGGAGGGAAAATGAAAAAGGAAGAGAGAGAAGGGGGAAAATGAGGAAGAAAGTGAGTAAAGAAGAGGGAGAGGAGTGTTTGATTATAAGATAAATGTGGAGGGTCTGGGTGTCTGGCTCAGTGGTAACATGCTTGGCTAGCATGTGTGAGGCACTGTTTTATAATCTCAGCACCACATATAAATAAATAAAATGAGGTCGATCAACAACTGAAAAAATAAAAAAAAATAAAAAAGTAGAAATATTACCAAAAATCTAAGTTTTTATGAATGCTAAATAAAAAAAATGTTACATAGCCTTATGTAATTTCTAGACTCCCCAAAATAGTCATTTAATGATAGATTACTAGTGCAATAACTAAAAATCCATTGCTCTTTCCTCGACATTCTGTGGCATGCTAGTGCTAAAATAAATTGTATTATAACACAAAAAAAAATTCTAATATTTCTACAGTAACTGACTCAGTTTAACATAAATGCAAGAAGATTCCTATGGGATATAATTGTATTTTGACGTTCATTTTTATTCAACACTGGTACATTACTATTTGTCCAGTTTATGCACATCATAGTATGTATATTTCATTCACAATTTAGCAAATTTATACGCATTTGTTTTACTTTCAATCACTTCCTGCTTCAGAACACATGTATTCCTCCACGTTTCTTTACTGCTCCTTTCATGAGACTTTTTTCCAAAGACATTATTTTTGATTTCCATTATCATTTTTGAAGCAAAACTCACACACCCGTCATGATAAACCGTAAACCTAATATTACCATTAGATGTAAAACTGGTGGGAATGAATGATTGTATATCAATATAAGATTTCTTGTATACTTTCAAATATCAATTCAATCCATTGTTTAAAGTGGAACCAGTTATATTATTTATTCACAGTATGGTCTATTCATGCATTGTCTCTATATTGATAGACACAGGGTACACCTCTGTGTACCCTCAATAATAATTTGTATATCTTCAAAATTTTGCTCACAGAAATGGTGGAAGAAAGACTCATGTCAACTGATCTATATATACATTTTATCACAGTAATATTCTGGACACAAAATGCAAAGGTCACACTTAGGATTGTCCCGAAGCCTAAATGGAAAGTGAACATGGATTACTAAAAACATCCATGTCTTGGATGCCTAATTCTCTCAAATGTCAATCCTATTGGTGAGTACATATTTGTTTCTTCCCAAGATTATATATTCAACCTCAACCATGTTGAAAATGTCTAATCCTATCACTCACTTTATATTTTGTCTGATTTCCTAATGTCTCTATTGATATCTCTTTTCCTACATATTTTCCCCAGTTCATCATAGTGACTGATTCTTCACATGTGCTGACATTTACATTCACTCTTTATCCGAAACCCTATTGCTAAAGAACTTTTTGTCCAAATACTATACTCACTCTTTTTTCTAAACCTACCGACTATCTACCTAATCCTACCGACTATCCCTTTTTGACTGGATGAACTCTTCAACAATCAATCATCCAAGGTACAAGGTCCTATGCCATTGTATATTGATTTATCTGAGACATCTGTGCAGAACATAATTCAAAGATAAGTATCCCAATCATGGGCCCAATGCCTTTCTGGTATTCAAATCTTACCTAGATTTCAGTTTTCATAATTACATTTCACCTGTATATTCTTATAAATATTGCAGGTCCCCAATACCATTATTCATCCAACAGAATGATTCCTACCACAAATCGAACATGTTATTAATCCTAACTATACACTTTTCCCTCAATCCAACTTTACAGAAGAGCAGGGACAGAGTTGGTCTTACAATACAGGGGTGTAGGGGACCTTCCACCTGTTGACAACCTCAAATGTCCATGCAGATATGATCCCTGGAGAAGATGCAGGCAGCTATGAAAGGCCTGAGAGAGCAAACGTCATCTTCCATGGCAAACAACCCCGTCAGGTTAAAAGCATGTGTCTGAATCATCCTCTCTCTTCTTAATGTAGGGAAGATTGACCAAACTAGGCCTGTGTGGAGAGCTGTTCCCAGGTGCCTATTGTTTCTATACCATTCGAACTTGTGAAAGTGTCACAGGAAGTAGGTGCATCCTCCATATTATGAGACCCTAGGAAGCAAATGTTAGGACAAAGTGGTTGCAAATGCAGTGACCACATTCAGTTCCTGAAGGAAGTGACCTCACCTCACATCCTTGTTGATGGAACTCTCCGAATTTGGGTTCCAGGAAGCCAGGCATCCAGACCCAGTCCAAGCTCCAGTCACAGTGGTCTCACTTGTTTGGATTTACCAAGGACAGAGTCAGTCTTTTGTGGTACCTAGTGATGTGAGGATGGCCAAATGCCAGGAAAGTTCTGAAGAGGGGCCCTTCCAGAGAAAGAAGTTAGAGGCTCACTGCTGTCTCCTGACAACTTCACAGAGTTGACCCAGGAGACCAGATCTGAGACAGGACAGGCCATTTCTGGGGAACATAGTATTGCCCTCCAGTCAGAGGACACTCTGGATAGTTTCAGACCTACTTGGGGGAAGGAGGTGACTTCGTGGGTGTTTGAGTGGGTTTGTGGTTTTTTCTCATGTTCTGAGAATAGTTAGGAAAGGGGGTTTGTTTGGTTTGGAGTGAACTGTTTCTAGTTAGTCCTTTGACAAGGCGAGTGTTTCTATGTCTGTGTATCCCACTGTGTCCATGGTTGTAGACATTAGAAAAGAGAATGCCTCAATGGGTGTGTCCTGTCAAAGAGAAAACTTCCAAGCATTCATCCTGCCCATTTTATAAATGAACTGTGACTTGCCTTATCATTGGGCAACACCTATTATTTTCTTACGTTCCTGTATCCATCCTGAATTCTGGCCACTCTCCAAAATAGGCTCATGGTTTTGTGTACAAGATATGTACCACTTCCAAGCTCTGTGACATGGCCATGTACTGGATAGCTGAAGGGAATGCATCTCAGAAAACTCTGATATCAGTGTGACCAGTAAAGTCTCAGTGGAGAAACCCTGCTTTGGGCCTTTTGATTACCTATTGTTATGTTGCCCTGAATATCAGGAACATCTTTTCCTCAGGCTACTCCTTCCTGAAGCCTGAAGAAAACAATTTTCACATGGAAATGAATGGGCATTTTACCTTTGTGTTTTACAATAAAACCTTCACAGAGATTAGGCTTTCATTAACTTAAAAATACTTTTAAATTTTATCTAAGTGTAAAAAGTAACATGTAACTGTACATATCTTTTTGATAACAAGTCCAATTATACAACACAAATGATACACATAAATCTCCAACATGTTTTTATTTTAAGCCTAGAATTACCATACAACCTTAGAACATTTCTGTTTTCATACTTATATTTCACTTCTATAGTCTTATAAATATTGCAGGTTCCCAATAACATTATTCATACAGCAGAACAATTCCTAACCCAAATCGAACATGTTATTAACCCTAACCATACACTGTTCCCTCAATCTAACTTTACAGAAGAGCAGGGAAAGAGTTGGTCTTACAATACAGGAATTTAGGGGATCTTCCACCCGCTGAGAACCTCAAACGTCCATGCAGAAATGATCCCTGTAGAAGATGTAGGCAGCTATGAAGGACCTGAGAGAGTAAGAGTCACCTTCCATGGCCAACAACCTGGTCAGGATGAAGGGTTGTGTCTGAATCTGCCTCTCTCTTCTTAATGTAGAGAAGATGGACCAAAACAGGCCAGTGTGGAGAGCTGCTCTGGAGTGCCTATGGATGATATACCATTCTAACTTGTGAAAGTGTCACAGGAAGTAGGGGCAGGCTCCATCTCATGGGGCCTTGGAAGCAACAATTAGGACAATGTGTTTGCCAAGGCAGTGACCTCATTCAGTTCCTGAAGGAAGTGACCTCACCTCACTTCCTTGGTGTTCGAAATCTCTGAACATGTGGTCCAGGAAGCCAGGCACCCACAGCCAGTCCCAGTCCCAGTCCCAGTGATCTCACTTGTTTGGATTTACCAAGGACAGAGTCAGTATTTCTTGGTACCTACTGATGTGAGGATGGCCAAATGCCAGTAAAGCTCTGAAGAGGGCCCTTTCCTGAGAAACCAGGTTGTGGCTCACCGTTGGCTCCTGTCAACTTCACAGAGTTGGACAAGGAGAACAGATCTGAGACAGAACAGGCCATTTCATGGAAACATAGTATGGCCCACCAGTCAGAGGACACTGCGGATAGTCACAGACCTACTTGGGGGAAGGAGGTGCATTTGTGGGTGTGGGTGTGTGTTTGTGGTTTTGTCTCATGTTCTGAGAATAGGTAAGAAAGGCAGTTTGTTTTGTTTGGAGTTAATTGATTCTAGTAAGTCGTTTGAAAAGGCGAGTGTTTCTAGGTCTGTGTATCCCACTGTGTCAGGGGTTGTAGACATTAGAAAAGAGAATGCTTCAATGGATGTGTCCTGTTTAGTAGAAAGCTTCCCCGGATTCATACTTCCCATTTATGAATGGACTGTGGCTTGCATTATTGATGGGCAACCCCTGATATCTTCCTAAGTTCCTGTTTTCTTTCTGAATTCTGGCCACTTTCCAGAATAGGCTCATGGTTTTGTGTCCAAGATGTATACCACCACCAAGCTCTGTGACATGGCCATGTACTGGATAGCTGAAGGGAATGGCGAGCAACTCAGAAAACTCAGATATCAGTGTAATCAGGAAAGTCTCGGTGGAGAAATACTGCTTTGGTTACCTATTGTTCTGTTGCCCTCAATGTCAGGAAGGTCTTTGCCTCTGGCCACCCCTTTGGGAAGCCTAAAGAAAACAGTTTTCAAATGGAAATCAATGGGCATCACCTGTGACTCTTTGCTTAATTGCATTGGAAAGGGATATGTCTGAATCAGGCTCTAGGTCCTGTGTTAGGCTTTGGCTTAGATTCTCAGCACATGATGGATGTAAAGAAAATCCCATGTTTGCATCCAAAACTAAATTGGCCAAAAGAGCAGTCATTATGGAAGAAGTCTCTCGCCTTCCCCTGTAAGGTTCCTGACCTCCATCAAGTGAGAATAGGAACCTTTGGATCAAATGAGTTCTTCAAAGCCCTTTAGAGGCTATCCCATAGGTGCTGGGGTTTTCTCCAGAATCCAAATCACATAAAGAATCTATACCTGACAGTCAGTTGGCCTCAAATTGGAGGAGCAAAGCAATATTAATAGCAGGCCTATTTGATCACTCCTGGTTCCCCGGACGAGTGTCCAGGACACCCTGACTTTAGGCAAATGAGGGGCAATGGAGGTTATTTTGGACACTGTCTTGGGCTGTGCCCCTCATGGAAACCTCAAGCCAGAGGTAATGATGAGTGTCCATATGGAAGAAGATGAGGGCCATGTGGGAGTGTTTTGGTTTTAATTGTGGTCATGTGTGGCCGTTGGAATAGATGACTGGGTTCACCTTGGCTTTAACTCTGTTGTGATTCCCCTTAGAGACTGAGTTGTGGACCTCACCTCAGAGACGTATTGCCATGAATTGTGTTGGGATTTTAGGAGGATTCACATGAGAGTCACCCTTGTAAAATGAGATCTAGGCCCAGGGTGGCTGTTCACCGAGCACTGGGAATCTCAGCCAGGTTACCACATGATTTTATTCTGAAAGACTTGGCAGCCATAAATGAGAGTCAAAACACACATGGATGTCAAAATGTAGATCCCAATGGGCCTGGATTCATGTGATCATTTGGCCACTGTTTGGGAAGCCTTGCCTGTGAGACTTCTGCAGAGATTTCATTGAAATGAGCTTCCTAACCATTTAATAGTTCCAGAATGAAATGAAACACACAGTGCCTCCAACTTCAACCTTGAAAAATGGGTAGATAAATACCAAGAAATTTTTAAACTTCCCATGACCAGGTGGCACTGGAGAATCTTTGGATATCCTGTGGCTGATCATGAGATTACAAGACAGTGCTTTGATTGACTGGTTTTCATAAAAATGGTTCAGAACAGAGATACCAGGAAGTTGGAGCCTGCTGAGAGGTGGGCCTACAGCAGTGCTGGGCAGGTGTGCAATAAAACAACTGTGGTGGGGCCATGTGGATCTTCCATTGGCTTCCAAATGACTTGTGACTGACATGGTGCAGCCAGCAGACCCTTGTATGTAAAGGCATCTTGTTATATGGACAGGATTCAGGGCAATGTTTAGAATCAGATTGCTATGGTCAAGGGGGCAAGTCATGTGGGATATAAGCCTGGTTGGTGCATTCTCCTGCAGACCCTGACCCACCAAAAGTGACAGAACTCACTCACGCACCAGGTAACAGTTGAATTCTTTGTATATCATGAAGCAAATACCAAAATCCCAGTGCAGCAGCAAGAAACACGACAAAAAGTGGAGGATGACCAAATGGCCTCACAGTCCACATGTGGATACACTTATCCCCCAGTTGCCACAGTTTACCCACTAAAGAAAATTCAGCACTGCTGCCACATATTCAGAGGAAAATAAGAAACCATGTCCTCGAGGTAACATAGATGCAGACACAGCTTTGATTGTCTCACTACAATGGAAGCTAAATCTCCCGACAACAACATATATTTCAAGTGCCCAAACTCAGAGTGAGTTTCTCAAGAAGGATTTAGGGAACCAGAGCTCCATGTTTGTGGACTGTTTTCCCTGTCCCTTACTTTTGAAATCTCCTCTTCCGTCTTCAAGGTTGTGAACTCCTGAGCATATTCCATTCCAGATATTTATTCACAGATTTTCTAACTCTTCTCCTCTAATTGTGCCTTAGTCTCCGTGATTGTAATGTCAAGGCATCCCTTTCTCTGTATCCTATTCAGCACATGTATTTTTACATGCAATTATAGAATCTTACCTGATACCACACGTACATACTTGTCAGGTGACTGACTTGGCAGATACAAATTGTAAGAGATCACTCCTCCTAAAAGCTGTTGGAACTGAAAATTCAATCTATGAGTGAGCTTCCTTGTTTAAGAACATTATACATAAATCCATATTCAATAAAATAAATACATTTGGATCTGTAGATGACATATATTTCATGGTGAATTTCAATTGGAATATATTATGCTATTTTGAATGTCTGTGTGTTTGTGTATGTATATATATATATACATACACACTCTCCAGATTTTTCAAAATATGAAATATATGTCTTGTTATACACTCCCTAAACTCATTCATATTCAAGTATGTGTATTTATAATCAAATTTTCACAAGAGTATTCTCAAAATTATTCATTCTCCTGAAATACATATTTGTTTCCTAGTACTGAAAACTATCTTCAGTGAAAGGTGCATACAAATCCTAATATTTCCTCAGTAACTGAACCAGTTTAACATCAATACAAGTAGATTCCTATGGGACATGTTGTGCATTTTGACATTTATTTTATTCAAAACTGGTACATTACTATTTCTTCAGTTTATGCTCATCATAGCAAATATATTTCATCCAAAAGTTTGCAAATTTATAGGCATTTTGTTCACTTTCAATCACTTTATTCTACAGAACACATGTATTCCTCCATGTTTTTGATGGGTCTTTTCATGAGACTTCTTTCCAAACACATTATTTTCTATTTCCATGATCACTTTTGAAGCAAAACTCAAAGACACTTCGTGATAAACCATAACCCTAATATTACCATTAGATGTATTGCTGGTTGGAATGAATGATGGTATATCGATATAAGATTTCTTATATATTTTCAGATATGAATTCAATCTATTATTTAAAGTGGGACCAGTTATATTATTGATTCACAATGTGGTCTATTCATGCACTATCTCTATATTCATAGACACAGTGTACACTTCTTTGTACCACCAATACTAATTTATAGGACTTCAAAACTTTGCTCCCAGAAATGCTGGAAGAAATACTAATGTCACGCGATCTACATATACATTTTATCACAGTAATATTCTGGACACAAAATGCAAAGGTTACACTTATGATTGTACCAAAGCCTAAAAGGAAAGTGAACAGGGATTACTAAAAACATCCATGTCCACATTGCCTAATGCTCTCAAATGTCAATCCTATTGGTGACTACATATTTGTTTCTTCCTAAGATTATATATTCAAACTCAACCCTGTTCAAAATGTCTAATCCTATCACTCACTTTGTACTTTCCCTGATTTTGTAATGTCTCTATTATTATCTGATTTCCTACATATTTTCCAAAGTTCATCATTGTGACTGAATCTTCATATGTGCTGACATTTACCTTCACCCTCTAACAGAAACCCTATTGCTAAAGAAGTTTTTTTTCCAAATCCTATACTCACTCTCCTTCCAAAACCTACAAACTATCTTCCTAATCTTACCTACTATCCCTTTTTGACTGGATGTTCTCTTCCACATTCAATCATCCAATGTACAAGGTCCTATGCCATTGTATATGGATTTATCTGAGACATCTGTGCAGAAAGTAAGTCAACACTAAGTATACCAATGAAGGGCCCAATGCCCTTCAGGGTTTCAAATCTTAGATTTCTGTTTTCATACATATATTTCACCTACATATTCTTATAAATATCGTAGGTTCCCAATAACATTATTCATCCAGCAGAATAGTTCCTAACACAGATTGAACATGTTATTAACCCTAACCATACACTCTTCCCTCAATCTAACTTTACAGAAGAGCAGGGACAGAGTTGGTCTTACAAGACAGAAATTAAGGGATCTTTCACCTGCTGAGAACCTCAAAGGTCATTAAAGATGATCCCTGGAGAAGATGTAGGAAGCTATTAAGGACCTCAGAGAGCAAAAGTCATCTTTCATTGCAAACAACCTGGTCAGGATTAAGGGTTGTGTCAGAAACAGCCTCTCTCTTCTTAATGTAAAGAAGATGCAGCAAACCAGGCCTGTGTGGAGAGCTGTTCCTGGGTGCCTATGGTTTTATACCATTCTAACTTGTGAAAATGTCAGAGTAAGTAGGTGCAGCCTCCATCTCATGGGACCCTTGGAAGCAACTGTTAGGACAAAGTGGTTGCCAAGGTATGGACCTCATTCAGTTCCTGAAGGAAGTGACCTCACCTCACTTCCTTGGTGATGGAATTCTCTGAACTTGGGATCCAGAAAGCCAGGCATCCAGAGCCAGTCCCAGTCACAGTCCCAGTGGTCAAAATTTTTCGGATTTACCAAAGACAGAGTCAGTCTTTCTTGGTACCTACTTGTGTGAGGATGGCCAAATGCCAGGAAGGTCTGAAGAGGGGCCTTTCCTGAGAAAGCAGATAGTGGCTCACCACTGGCTCCTTACAGATTCACAAAGTTGGCCATAGAGACTAGATCTGAGAAAGGACAGCCCATTATGAGGGAATTTCTTATGGCCCACCATCAAACGACACTCCGTATTGTCACAGACGTACTTGGGGGTCTGTGTGGGTGTGGGTGTGGGTATTGGTTTGTGGTTTTGTCTCATGTTCTGAGAATAGGTAAGAAAGTCGGTTTGTTTGGTTTGGTGTGAACTGATTCTAGTAAGTCGTTTGACAAGGCTAGTATTTCTATATCTGTGTATCCCACTGTGTCCATGGTTGTAGACAATAGAAAAGAGAATGCATAAATACATGTGTCCTTTCTAGTAGAAATCTTCCCAGCATTCATTCTGCCCAATTTATGAATGGTCTGCGGCTTGCCTAATGGATGGGCAACACCTAATATCTTCTTAAGTTCCTGTTCTCTACCTGAATTATGGGCAACCTCCAGAATACGCTCATGGTATTGTGTCCAAGATATGAACCACCTCCACACTCTGTGATATGGCCATGTACTAGAGAGCTGAAGGAAATGATGAGCATCTCAGAAAACTCAGATATCAGTGTGACCAGGAAAGTCTCAATGGAAAAACCCCGCTTTGGGCCTTTTGCTTACATATCCTTCTGTTGCCCTGAATGTCAGGAAGGTCTTTGCCTCATTCTATGCCTTTTTGAAGCCTGAAGAAAACAGTTTTCAAATGGAAATGTATAAACATTACCTGTGGCTCTTTCTTAATTGCTTTGGAAAGGGATGTGTCTGAATCAGCCTCTTGGCCCTGTGTGAGGCTGTGGCTTAGATTCTCAGCACCTGATGGATCTAAAGAAAAATCACATGTGTGCATGCAAATCAAAAAGCCAAAAGAGCAGTCATTTTGGATGAAGTTTCTCGCCTTCCTCTGTAAGGTTTCTGACTTCCATCATTGAGAATATGGATCCTTTGGGTCAAATGAGTTCTTCAAAGCCCTGCAGACACTAGACCATAGGTTCTTGGGTTTTCTCATGACTCCAATTAACATAAAGAATCTAAACACCACAGTCAGTAGGCCTCAAATTGAGAATAAGAGCAATATTAACGGCAGGCCTCTTTGAACACTCCTGGTTCACAGGAAGGATGTCCCGGCCACACTGACTTTAGGGAGCTTATTTTGGACACTGTCTTAGGCTGTGCCCCTCATGGAAACCTCCAGCCAGAGGTTATGATGAGTGTCTATATGGAAGAAAATGAGGGCCATGTGGGAGTGTCTTGATTTTAATTGCGGTCATTTGTGTGGCGCTTGGAATAGATGACTGGGTCCACCTGGGCTTCAACACTGGTGTGATTCTCCTTAGAGACTGAGTTGTGGAACTTACCTCAAAGAAGTATTGCCTTGTATTGTGTTGGGATTTTAGGAGGCCATGCATGAGAGTCGCCCTTGGAAACTGGGATCTATGCCCAGGTTGGCTTTCCACAGAGCACTGGGAATCTTGGGAAGGATATCACATGATTTTATTCTTAAAGACTTGGCAGCCATAGTTGCAAGTCAAAACACATATGGACCTCAAATTGTAGACCTCAATAGGTCTGGCTTCATGGGACCTTTTGGCCTGTCTTTGGGAAGCCTTGCGTGTGATAGTTCTCCAGAGCTTTCATTGAAATGAGCTTCCTCTCCATTTAATCATTCCTGAATGAATTGAAACCCACAGTGCCTCCAACTTCACCCTTGAAAAATGGCTAGATAAATACCTAGATAAATACCTTTAAATTTTTGACATTCCCATGACCAGGTGGACCTGGAGAACCTTTGGATGTCCTATTGATGACCATCAGTGTACCAGACAGTGCCTTGATTGACTGGGTTTCATGAAAATGGTGTAGAATGGAGATGCCAGTAATTTGGAGCCTGCTGAGTAGTCGGCCTAGAGCAGTGGTGTGCTGGTGTGTGTTAAAACATCTGTGGTCGGGTCATCTGCATCTGCCCTTCACTTCCAAATGGTTTGTGACTGACATGGTACAAGCCCCAGATCCTTGTATGTAAAGGCATCTTGTTATATGGAGAGGATTCAGGGCAATGTTTACAATCAGAATGCTATGGTCAAGAGGGCAAGCTATGTGGGATAGAAGCCTTGTTGGTGCATTCTCCTGCAGACCCTTACCCACCACACGTGACAGAACTCCCTCCATCACTGTGTCCCAGTTAAACTTCTTGTATTTTGTGAAGCAAATATCAAACTCCCAGTGCAGCTGCAAGAAACACCACAAAAATTGGAGGATGACCAATGGCTTCACATTCCACTCTGGGAGACACTTAGCCACCAGTGGCCACAGTTTCCCTACAAAGAGAGAATTCAGCACTGCTGCCTCATGTTCATTGGAAAATAAGAAACAATGTCCTCTAGGTCACATAGATGCTGACCCAGCTTTGATCGTCTCACTATAAAGGAAGCTAAAGCTCCTAAAAACAACCTCAGATGAAGTTTCTCAAGAAATATTTAGGCCGGCAGAGCTCCATGTTTGTGGTGTTTTTACCCTGTCCCTGACTTTTGGAAACTCCCATACCACCTCCAAGGTTGTGAACTCCTGAGCATTTTCCATTCCAGATGTGTATTCACAGATTTTCTAACTCTTCTCCTCTAATTGTGTCTTACATGGGATGAAGGTAATGTCAAGGCATTGTTCTGAATACACATTGGATTCTTTTTCCAATTTTCCATTTGAAATACTGAATCCCTGACTGTCAGGCATAGAAGAAATTCACCTTCAAAGAATAGCCTGACACTTACAAGAAACAGCCCCCATGGAGACATCCTGTCTGGGAGACATCCTGTAGCCAACTGTGTCTCTGAGACATCCTGTTGCCATCTGTATTCCTGAAACATCCTGAGTTTATCTCACCTTGTGAAGACATCCAGGAACTTTGGATAAGAGAGCTTTCCCATCTCCAGCATATAAATGCCCCTGTGTGAAAAATAAAAGTTTGCAGCTTGATCAGAACTCCTGTCTTGCTGTCATCTCTCGTGTCTCTTGTCCCTTCATTCCTCCGCATCTAGGTTTGTTGCCCCTGTTGATGTGTCTTTCCAGCCGTGACTACTGGCATCCACTGACTGGGGCTCGAGCCTTTGACTGATTGGGAACCCCGTCCTCCTGGAAGACTTCATCAAGTGGAGCTCGCAATTGCCACAGCAGACACCACAAAGAGACAGATCCAGGAGGAGAGTGGGGATGACGCACGGTGAGTGACCCACCATGGGACAAGCAGTTTCGTCACATAATTTGTTTTTGTCAGGCCTCAAGGAGTCCTTCAAGACATGAGGGGTGCGTGTTAAGAAAAAGGACTTAAAATTTTTCTTCTAATACATAGGAGAATTGTGTCCATGGTTTCACATTGAAGTGACCATTGATGGCAAAAGATGGCTTAGAGTAAGAGACTGTTTAAAAGATTATTATGAAACCTTTGGCCCAGAAAAAGTGCCAGTTCCCACCTTTTCTTACTGGAACTTAATTAATGAAATTCTTAAAAGTTCACCCTTTGACAATGGTACCTTACAACTTGTCAGGATTGGAGAAGAGACTATGCAAAACACCTCTCGTCTCCCCACGGCATGCCCATCAGTTAGTATAGACATTGACCCTTCTCAGTCTCCCCAGGACCCTGGGAACCTTCCTAGTCCCCCTCAAAATACCACCCTAATGAATAAGGCTCCAATGGTTACCAAACACCTTTATCGAGTTTTAAATCCCAGAGACACATTGACCCCTGGGACGGAGGCTACCTTGGAGAAGGAAGCAGCAAGCTACCATTCAGAAGATGCGCCACCTCTCAGGACCCTGCCACAGCCTATAGGACTTACACATCTACCTACCTCCTATATCCCTCCTGCCTTTTGTGCTCCAGCCTTTCAGGAGCAAAATGCAACCCAGATATTTTTCCCCACTTCCCTTGCCTAGCCTGGCTCCCTTGTGAGAGTCTCTCCAACATAGACGGGAACAGATCAAACTTTTAAAAGAATTAAGATCCCTAGACTCTGAGCTCTGTTCATTAGCCTTAGGCACGGAGTCAATGCAAGCTGGCCCACGGTGGTCTAATACAAAGGCTAAGCCACTCCATCAGCCTGTTCTCGCCTTCCCAGTCACCCGCAGTAAGATAGATAAGCCTGCCCAGGCTGAGGTCAAAGACTTAGACGAGGATCAAGAGGAGGAAGTGGGGGAAATGGATCAAGGAGATCAGGACTCAGAGGATGAGGAGTTCACCCCTAGGCAGGAAGGAACCCAGAGTGTCTACAAAAAAATTAAGCCCGCGTTTTCTTGAAAAACATAAAAAGACTTGTGCTCACAATGGCCCCACTGTGCCCTACAAGTTGACTTTATTAGAAAGCCACAGCGCACAATGGCTTACTCCCAATGATTGGAAATTTTTAGACCGAGCTACCCTCAGTGCCGGAGATTTCCTGTTATGGAATGCAGATTTCGAGGAGCACTGTCAGGAAACTGCTCAAAAAAAATTAACTAAGGCCTCCTCTAAATCCTGAACTTATGTTAAGCTAGTGGGCTATGCGCCATTTGACACTAAAACTAAATAGGCACGTTTCCCTGCTGGAATTTTGGCGCAGATTCAGATGGCTTGCTTACATGCTTGGAGATGCCTCCCTCAAACTGGCTCGGCTACCACTTCTTTGGCAAAAATTTGACAAGGACCCAACGACCCTTATAGAAACCTTGTTCCCCGCCCTAGCTGCAGAATACTTGCTTGGACCAAGCGAAAGCAAAAGAACTTTTGTAAAACATCTTGCCTCTGAAAACGCCAACCCCGCATGTCAGGATGTTCTTCGACCACATAAGGAAAAAGGGAAACTTTCAGACTTTATTAGACTCTGTGCAGGGGTGGGTGCAGCCCATGCCATGGGTCTCGCCCTACATGCCCCCTTTACCAAGGCCTTTCACAATCCTGGCTCATGTACTTGCTTTACTTGTAAACAACCTGGCCATTTTGCACGCAAGTGTCTGAAAGACAAACAAAACCTAGGAATATCGTCTCCTCAAACTGGGGATAAACCGCCCCCAGCTACCCTTTGTTCTAGATGTGGTAAATGTCATCACTGGGCCAGTAAGTGTAGATCTAAGACAAATGGCCTCAGACAGCCTATTTCTTCCTGCTTCTCAGGAAACCCCCTGCGGGGCCAGCCCCTGGCCACGACCTTCCCCAGGACAAAACCAGGGGCAATAAGGTTTATTCCCTTCCAAACTCCAAACCTACCACAAAATTCTTCCCCACTATTGCCTCCCTCCAACTAGCCACCCCAGGCAGCGCAGGATTGGACCTCTGTGCCACCACCGATACAATATTAGACTCAATGCAAGGGCACCAGATAATACCCACTAGAATTATGGGTCCCCCTTCATCTCATACGAGTGCCCTTATTCTTGGAAGAGCCTCTGCTACCTTAAATGGTGTTCAGGTCTTCCCTAGCATTAATGATAATGATTTCACTGGAGAAATAAAAATACTAGCAACAGCTATTAATGGAGTTGCGGCCATCCCAGCAGGAACAAGACTTGCACAATTAATATTCCTTCCCTTGGATTCAGGAGGCACTTCCACCGCCCAAACATACGATGGGGGACAGCCTCCCTCGGCTCCTCTGATGTATATTGGGTTAAGCCCATTTCTCACAATAGACCCACCCTTACCTTACTTATTGAAAAAAAGGAATTCCAAGGAATTCTAGATACTGGAGCTGATGCCACAATTATTTCTCACAAATACTGGCCATCAGGTTGGCCCATCACCCCATCCTTGAATGACCTAAAAGGGTTAAGAGTCAAAAAATCCCCATGTCAGTTCTAGGGCTCTTAGCTTTACTGATAAAGAGGGTAATAAGGTGACTGTCACTCCTTTCATTGTTCCTGACCTCCCTGTTAACCTATGGGGCCGAGATATTTTGAGTCAAATGTAAGTCATTCTTGCCAGTCCCAATTCCATGGTGACTCATCAAATGCTTCGTATAAATTTTGTCCCTGGTACAGGCCTTGTGAGACTGAGACAAGGACTGGTGGGGACTATAAAACCCATAAAAAAACAAATACATATGGACTTGGGTATTCTGATTTTTAGTGTCGGTTCCTGACCCTCCTGTACCCCATGCAGATAAAATTATTTGGGAGACTCAGACTCTTGTGTGGGTGGATCAGTGGCCCCTTACCCCCCAAAAAAATTGGAGGCTGCCTCCATGTTAGTGCAGGAACAGCTGGCAGCCGGCCATGTAGAGCCCTCAACCTCACCATGGATTACTCCTATTTTTGTTATCAAGAAAAAATCAGACAAGCGGCATCTTTTACAATATTTGTGTGCCAGTAATAAAGATATGTGCCTGATGGGAGCACGACTGCCTCGAATTTCCACACCAATGGCTATTCCCAAAACTATTGTAAAATGGTTATTGACTTAAAAGTTTGCTTTTTTACCATTCCTTTACATCCTGAGGATAGACCCTATTTTGCCTTTAGTCTCCCTTGCATTAATTTCCACGGCCCTATGCAGAGATTTCAATGGAAGGTTCTTCCCCAAGGTATGGCCAACATCCCTAGTCTTTGCTAAATATAAGTTGTTCAAGCAGTAGACCCTGTGAGAGAGTGATGACCACAATTTTATGTTTTACATAATATGGATGAATTTTTAATTGCTGCACCTAATTACCATGACCTTAATAACTGTTACTTGGACCTTTAGAAAACCCACACTACCTTGAGACTACGGATAGCTCCTGATAAGGTTTAAACACAGGACCCTTATACCTATTTGGGCCTTAAACTTCAAGATAATCAGATCCAAATTCATAAAATACAACTGCGTGTGAACCATCTTCACACCCTTAATGATTCTCAAAAATTACTGGGAGATATTCAATGGCTAAGAACATATTTAAAATTATCCACTTGTGTACTTTTGCCCCTTAATGATATTTTGAGAGGTGATTCCTACCCTTCCTCCCCTCAAAAGCTTACTCCTGAGGCATGAGAGGCATTATACCAAGTCACAGAGGCCATTGCCAAACAGTTTGATACACAAATTTCTTATAACCTTCCTCTGGTTCTGGTTCTTTTACACACTCCTCATATACCCTCAGGAAAATTTTGGCAGTGATATCCATGTTTTAAAAATAAAGGCTTCCCCTTTATTAAAATGATGTACAAACTCTATCAGAAACCATTAAAGATTTGTAGGACCAAATAGACTTCCTGGCAAAAGTGTTCCTTCAAAACAGACGAGGCTTAGATTTGCTGACTGCTAACCAGGGAGATAATTGATTGGCCTTAGGGGAACGATGCTGCTTTTATGCCAATAAATCAGTCATAGTATGCACTAAATTTAAGCAGCTTCAAGAAGATCTAGAAAAGAGATGAAGGGAACTATTTGAAAATCCCCTCTGGACAAAGCTTAATGGATTTCTACCCTACCTTCTTCCCCTATTAGGCCCTTTGTTGGGTTTACGTTTAATGGTGACCATAGGACCCTGCATTATAAACAGTGTGGTACAATTTATTAAAGAACACATTAATATTATGGCCTCTAAGCCCCTACAAATCCACTATCATCATCTGGAGATGGAAGACCACGCTGTCAACTTTTAAAAGGATGTTCTACCCTTCTCACAGGCTTATTTCTTAAGTTTACATCCCCACAAATCTCTCTTTCTTACATAAAACTATAAGTAACAGCTCTGACAAACCATCTTCTGCCCTTGCCATAAGGGTTCGTCTACATGGGCCCTTCGGCTTGGGGGAAGACGCACCCATGGAGTGAGGACGTTAGGCCATAATATCGGAGGGTGCAGGAAGGATTGCAAAAGGATGGATCCACGGATCCCCAAACACAAGACCTGTGAGTGACATGCTCTGGTGCATGGCGGTTGGCATGCTTCCCCTTCAAGGCCATCTCCTCCAAAAACATGCCAAGGCCATCACGAAATCTGCTAGTAAAGATGCTCGCTCGGATCAGGAGATATTCTAAGGCCTCCTAGAGAAACAGAGCCTCTAACCCCCCCCTAAAAACATGGCCGGTAAGGTAGGTCAAATATTTTATATAAGAAAGGGGGAGATGTCAGGGGCTAAAAGGAAGTTCTCCTTCAAAGAATAGCCTGACACTTACAAGAAACAGCCCCCTGGGAGACATCCTGCCTGGGAGATATCCCACAACCATCTATCTCCCTGAGACATCCTGTCGCCATCTGTCTTCCTGAAATATCCTGAGGTTATCTAACCCTGTGAAGACATCCAGCAACTGCCGATAAGAGAGCTTTCCCATCAGCAGCATATAAACACCCTGTGAGAACAATCAAAGTTTGCAGCTTGATCAGAACTCCTGTCTGGGTGTCATCTGTCCTGTCTCTTGTCCCTTCATTCCTTCCCAACTATGTTCGATGCCCACGTTGATGTGTCCTGCCGGCCGGGACACCTGGCACTAACCCATACCCTACTAGACTATGACTACTAATCCTAATATGATGGAGAAAAATAACCCAAATAGAATAGAAATACAAGCAGTTCAGAGGAGGCATGGTGTATAGTTGGAGTTGCCTTTTGCATGATCTAGGGTAGGTGTTATAAATCTAGCTAATTTTTAAATGAAATAGTTCTCCATGTGTTTTTAAAGTTAAAAATATGTGAATACCTGTCTCCCTTTCTCTGTAGCCTACTTGCCACATGTATTTTATATGCACATATAGAATCCTACGTGGTATCACACGTATATTCTTGTGAGGTGGCTGACTTAGCAGATTCAAATTGTGAGAAGAGATCACTTCTCCTAAACGCTGTTGGAACTGAAAATTCAACCTATGGGTGAGCCTCCTAGTAAAAAAAAAAAACATTATACATAAATCCATGCTAAGTAAAATTAATATTTTTGCATCAGTGGATGATATATATTTCATGAAGAATTTCGATTGGCATATATATTGCTACTTTTCATTGTCTGTGTTTGTGTTTTGTGTGTGTGTATATATATATATATATATATATATATATATATATATATATATATATATACTCTCCAAATTTTTCAAAATATAAAATATATGTGTCCTATATACACTACCTAAATTCATTCATGTTCATGTATGTGGATTCATAATCAACTTTTCACAAGATTATTCTCAGAAATATACATCCACCTGAAATACATATTTGTTTCCTAGTACTGAAAAGTAACTTCAGTAAATGGTGCATACAATCCTAATATTTCTACAGTAACTGACCCAGTTTAACATCAATGCAAATAGATTCCTATGGGACATGATGTGTATTTTGAAGTTCATTTTATTTAACACTGGTACATTACTATTTCTTCAGTTTATGCGCACCATAGGATATATATTTCATCCACAGGTTCACAAATTATTAGGCATTTGTTTCACTTTCAATCATTTCCTGATTCAGAACACATGTATTCCTCCAGGTTTCTTGACTGTTCTTCTCATGAGACTTCTTTCCAAACACATTGTTTTCGATTTCCATAAAAATTTGAAGCAAAACTCCCACACCCTTCATGATAAACCATAACCCTAATATTACCATTAGATGTATAACTTTTTGGAATGAATGATTGTATGTCAATATAAGATTTCCTGTATATTTTCAGATAACAATTCAATCCATTATTTAAAGTTGGTACCAGTTATATAATTTATGTTGAGTGTCTATATGGAAGAAGCTGAAGGCCATTTGAGAGTGTTTTGGTTTTAATTGTGGTCATTTGTTTGTGGTTAGAAGAGATGACTGGGTCCACCTGGGCTTGAACACTGGTGAGATTCCCCGTAAGACTGAGTTCTGGAACTGAACTAAGAGAAGTATTGCCATGAAGTCGTGTTGGGATTTTAGGAGGCCACGCATGAGAATCGCCCTTGGAAACTGAGTTCTAGGCCCAGGATGGCTTTCCACATCGCCATGGAAATCTCATCCAGGATATTACATGATTTTATTTTTAAAGAGTTGACAGCCATAATTAAGAGACAAAACACACATGGATCTCACATTGTAGACCTCAATGGGCCTGGCTTCATGTGACCTTTTGCCCCCTCTTTGGGAAGCCTTGCCTGTGAGAGTTCTCCAGAGGTTTCATTCAAATGAGCTTCCTCAAAATTTTATGGTTCCTGGATGAATGGGAAACACACAGTGGCTCCAAATTCATCCTTGAAAAATGGCGAGAAAAATACCATGAAATTTTGGACATTCCCTTGACCAGATGGCACTGGAAAACATTTCCATGTCCTATTGCTGATCAGGAGTATACCAGACAGTGCCTTGATTGACTGGGTTTCATGAAAATGCTGTAGAACAGAGATGCCAGTAAGTTGGAGCCTTCTGAATAGTGAGCCTAGAGTAGTGGTTAGCAAGTGTGTGATAATACATCTGTGCTGTGGCCATGTAGATCTGCCATTGGCTTCCAAATGTCCTGTGACTGACATGGTGCAGCCAGCAGACAATTATATGAAAAGGCATCTTGGTATATGGAGACGTTTCTGGGCAATGTTCAGAATCAGGTTGCTATGGAAAAGAGTGCAAGCTATGTGGGGTAGAAGCCTAGTTGGTGCGTTCTCCAGCAGACACTGACCAACCACATGTGACAGAATGCCGTGCAGCACTGCGACCAATTTGGACTCCTTGTATTTTGTGAAGCAAATACCAAACTCCCATTGTAGCAGCAAGAAAGACCATTAAAAGTGGAGTATGACCAAAGGGCTTCACAGTCCACACGGGGAGACGCTTAGCCCCAATGGCCATTGTTTACCTACAAAAAGAGAATTCATCACTGCTGCACCATTTTCATTGGAAAATAAGAACACATGTCCTTCAGGTCACATAGATGCATATCTAGCTTTGATGGTCTCAAAACAAAGGAAGCTAAAGCTCCTGACAACAACATATATTTCAAGTGCCCAGCCTCAGAGGCAGTTTCTCAAAATGTCTTTAGGCCAGGAAACCTCTATATTCATAGACACAGGGTACAACTCTTTGTACCCCCAATACTAATTTATACGTCTTCAAAATATTGTTCCCAGAAATGGTACAAGAAATACTCATGTCACCTGATCCACATATACATTGTATCACAGTAATATTCTGAAAACAAAATGCAAAGGTCACACTTATGATTGTACCAAAACCTAAATGGAAATTGAACCTGCATTACTAAAATCATCCATGTCCACTTGCCTAATGCTCTCAAATGTCAATCCTATTGACGACTACATATTTCTTTTTTCCTTAGATTATATAATTAAAGTCAAACATGTTGAATGTGTAATCCTATCACTAACTTTATGCTTTGCCTGATTTCATAATGTCTCTATTGATATCTGCTTTCCTACATGTTTTCTCCAGTTCATCATTGTGACTGACTCTTCACATGTGCTGACATTTACATTCACTCTCTATATGAAACCCGATTGCTAAAGGACTTTTTTTTCCAAATCCTATATTCACTCTTCTTCCTAAACCTACCAACTATATTCCTAATCTTACTGACTATCCCGTTTTGAATGGATGTTCTTTTCTACATTCAGTCATCCAAGTAAATGTCAGGTGAGCGTCGGAGGAAGAGACCACCCAGAATCTACCTCATGCAACAGCAAAGGGTTTATTGGGGGTCCAGCGTGCTGGTGCTCATAGCTCACTTGAATAGAGCAGAGAGCCCTGAGAACAGCTAAAGCAGAGCTTATATACTTTCCTTGGAGAGGGCAGGGAGGGATTTTTATTAATGGATCAAGGCGAGTGGGCAGTTTGCGCGTAACCGGGTGAGGGAGTGCATTCTGTAGTTTGGCAGTTGGGGACAGCACATTCTGGGAACAAGATTAGCAAACATTTCTCAAGATTTCAACAGTGTTTTGTTAAGCGTACAGAAAAACAGAAAGTGACAAGTGCCTATTTTATTAAACTTTCATTCCCCACTTTTTCTTCTGGCTACTTTTAGTCATAAAAGTGATCATTGGGGGGTGTCACATTTTATGTCTGCTAGTGGGGTATTAACATAAGTTTAACTTGTCCAATTTGAGATTGGAGAAAAGAAATTACATGGTTGAACAAACAGAGTTTATAGTTAGCAATAATATGAGGATTATTATTGGACCAGCCAGCGTTGATAAATACGTAGTTAAACAGGGGGACTGTGTGAACCAAGACTCAAACCACCCTTTTTTGGCCTCTCTCTCTCATTGACACTCTTCAAGTTGTCCTTTTAATTTACTCATAGATTTTTTTACAACTCCATAGTGGTCAGCATAAACACAACATTCTTCCATCAATGCAGAACAAAGGCCCCCTTCTCTCATGAAGAAGAGGTTCAACCCTTGACTGTTCTGTAAAACAACTTCAGAGAGAGAGGTTAAAGATTTCTGCAAAGCTGTGATGGAGGTTTCTAATATCTTTAAGTTTTGGTCTATTGCTGCTTCTAATTGTGTCATTTGTTGTGTCCCATGGACCAAGGCAGTGGTTCTTGTGCCCACCTCTGCTGCAACTCCTATTTCTAATAAGATGGCTAAAGTGAGGGATATATGTGCCCAGTGGAACCAGGTTTTATTTCCCCCTATTTGAATTTCAAATGAACATGCATCAGGATAAAGCACTCTGGGAAACATCTGCACCATTACACAATTAATCATATCTGTTGACAACTTCATGAAAACATAAAAAATGTTTAAGTATATAGAATTATACTGCTGTAGGGACAGACAAGGCAAGGCGCCTAAGATAGTACCGAAGATAGGGAAACAGTCCTATTCGTTTGCAACCAGATTCAGAGGGCATTACTTCTGTTGTAATCAATAAATCCCCTGAAACCCAAGTTTAGGTAGTTTCAGAATTTTGTACCCAACATGTAAAGGAAGGGGCGCAGAAGTTCACAGTCTGCAGAAGTTCACAAAAAGCAGTTTATTTTTCTGTTTTTTTCCTCTGTTCTTGGCAAGTTAACTTTTCAAGGACACCTGGGTTAGGGAGAGCTCTTTCTTCCCTTTAATTTTCACCCTGCCAGCTGTTACCATAGAGCCCAGTTTGTAACTTCTGTATCTTAGAAATGTAGCCGTCTCTGTGAATCCCTAGCTCATGGCCAGAGGCCTTGTACACATATTTTGTGAAAAACTAGTAAGGGGGTGTCTACCTTAGGAGTGCAGATTTTTTAGCCAGTGGCCAAGTAGAACAGGGCAACACGTAAAGAGGAATTTTATCTACTCTGAAGTCTTTTATAGGGACTCTTTTGCTGAAAGTCCTAAAGTCAGCCATGATGAAGACTTCTGAAGAAGGTCAGATAAGACTTTTCGGTGGGCCTGGTACAGAGGGGGCAGATGGGGTAGGTGGGGCTGAGAGCAGTTCTGAAGATCTGAGAATGAGGAAGGAAAGATGTAAAGGAATAATGGGAAAGGGGTTTGGGATTTTCCTAGCAACAAAAACTTGAGCAGTGGAACAGGTAGAGCAGAGGAGAAGACTGGAGTTAGTATCACTAAAAGCCTGTAAGGGACTTTAAATTCTGAGTAACCTTTTTTCAGTGATGACAAAGAAACTTTTAAGTCCATTTTCATTACATCTTGGATAGGGGTCTGAGGGCTCTCCTCAGCTGGTTTGAGATTTGGGTTAGCTGGTAAGAGGATCTGGTGGGATGCGGTGCGGACACTGATAGGAGAAGAGAGGAGGGAGTTGGTGGAGGGGTATTTCATTACCTGCTACCTCAGCAATTGGGCAATGGTCTGAAAACTGGCAGAGGTTTGGATTTTTGATCTAGTAATTGGAGGGGAGAAATCATGTTGCTGAGGTGATAGTGACAGCAGAGAGACTGGAGCAGAAGGCTAAGGGTGAGGATCTATTGGAGAAACATAGGTCAGGATGTGAGCGAAGGAGGGAAAAGGCCTCCACATAGGGGAATCTCCTTTCACCCTTTTGAGCATGTGCAGAAGTTAAAAATGTCACGCAGAATTTGAGGACCTAGAGACTCCACTGTGGGCCATCGGTTTTGGTTATCTAATTGGTAATATGGCCAATGCTGTGTACAGAATTTTTTTTATTGGTTATTCAAAACATTACAAAGATTGCAGAATCACATTGGTTACACATCCACATTTTTACATAATTCCATAATAGTAACTGTTGTATTCTGCTACCTTTCCTATTCTCTACTATCCCCCCTCCCCTCCCCTTCCATCTTCTCTCTCTACCCCATCTACTGTAATTCATTTCTCTCCTTATTTTTTTTCCCATTCCCCTCACAACCTCTTATACGTAATTTTGTATAACAATGAGGGTCTCCTTCCATTTCCATCCAATTTCTATTTTCTTTCCCTTTTCTCTACAGAATTTGATGAGAAGCTTGAGATCCATCAGGCAGTCCCTGTATGCTCACATCCCCATGACTTAGAGAAGAAGTCGGCTTTCCCCCCACACAGCTGTGATTTCATGTGGCTTTGATATCATAGTAATCTAGGCTAGCCAACCTGCATCTGGCTCACTTGTCCCTACATCCATTAGGTTTGTTTCCATTGTCTATGGTTTGGAAGGGATTTAATGGAATTTTAGTGGCATCCTCTTCATCAGGGATATCCCAATAGGAAAGACGTATAGCCAGCTAATAAATGTCTGGGTAGAGAGATGGTCACTAGTTACCTAATTGGGCTGTATACGAGATAGACCATAATTCTTTTCCAGTAGGATTTGTGATCAGCCATCGCTGCTGAACGGGCTGATGAGGGTTAGGACTACTGGTGGTCAAGGGGAGAGTCTATAGCTTTATCCACATGGCGAATACACAATTTGAAAGGGTTACCAGTCTTTTCCAGTTTCCAGCCAGAGTCTCAACAGGCCGCAGGCTTGAGATGAGAGGTATGGATCCAGGAAATGATTCTGTCTACCTTTACCGCTGTAGGTGTTATAAGTAGCACCTGGTATGGTCCTTTCAAGCGGGGTTCCAGGGATGACACCTGATGTCGTCTTACATAGAAGAAGTATCTTAATTGATGTTGATTTGGAGTCCTCTCGTCCCCAGGTTGTTAGGCAGTGGCCATCTGTTTTCACAGGTATCCTGAGTTCTTTCAAGAGCTTTAAGTCTGTAAAGCAAATGGGTGTGAAAGAAATCGTTAGGTCTTAGAGTTGGGGTTAGGTCCCTTACTGGAGGAGGGGCACCATAGAAAATTTCATAGGGGGTGAGGTTACACAAAGAAACAGAGGGAGTATTTCTTGCATGAAACAGTTCATAAGGCAGGAGCATAGTCCAATATTTTATGCCGGTCTCTAAGCTTAATTTCGTTATGGTCTCTTTAATGTTTCTATTCATTCATTCTGCCTGTCCTGAACTCGGGGGTCTATAAGCACAATATAACTTTCAATAAATCCCCAAGGTCCTGGCTAACCCCTGACTTATGTGGGTTATGAATGCCGGTCCATTATCACACCCTATTACTTTAGGCAGGCCGTATCTTGGAAAAATATCTCCCAGGATCTTCTTCACCACAATTTGCACTGTTTCTTTTTTTTTCTTTTTTTCCTTTTCTTTTTTCTTTTTTTTTTTTTTGGTGGGAAAGGCTTCAATCCATCCTGAAAATGTATCTACAAAGACTAGGAGATATTTAAGTCCATAACTTGCTGGCTTTATTTCAGTAAAGTACACTTCCCAGAATTGTCCTTGTCTGGTTCCTCATAGGTGCTTTTCTGTAGGAAGCTTGGAAGGATAAGAATTAACCATTTGATGGACCTGACAGGCTTTTGTTAACCATTCAGTTATTTCCTTTAACTGTGAGTCGGTTAGTGGAAAACTCTGTTCTTGATCCTTCATAAATGAATGTAGTTTCTTTAAACTAAGGTGAGTGATTTGATGTACATTATCTACTGACATAGTTAGAGCTGTGAATATAGGAGTTTTTACTGAAGGATTTAGAAATTCCACTTGGGGGCCTTCAGGGTTAAAAGTTATTTTGGCCCGGAGCTTGGTGAGCAGAACTCTGCCTATCAATGGGGCCGGGCATTCTGGGATTACTTGGAAGGAGTGATGGATTTTTCCTTTCCCCTGGTCCCAGGTCCTCTTAGTTGTCCAAGCCCGATATTTACTGCAATTAGCCCCTTGAATTAGAGACCTTTTATTTGATAGAGGGCAAAATGGAGCCTTAATGGCTGAGTATATTGCCCCTGTATCCACTTCAATGTTTACTGGGGTGCCCTCCACTTCAAAAGTTAACCTGAGCTCGGGGAGGGGATCTGATCCCCAACTTTCTTAGTCATCCTCCAGAGTCAGGATGGCTGGCTGGCGTGGCTGTCTCTTTCTAGGGCTCTCTTTGGCCCAGTGTCCTTTTTCTTTACAGTAGGCACATTGATCTGAGGCCAGGGGTGGCCTCTAGTTTGGGCCCAGGTATCCCTTCCTGTCTCCATGTTTCTTATTTCAGGCCTATTTGTTGTTGTGACCAGGACCTGAGTCAATTCCTTAGTCTGTCTTTTGTTTCTTTTATCCACCCTTTGCTTCCTTATCTTCCTCAGTTTCTCTCGTATAGTATACGTTTTTGGCTTCTCTGACTAAATCTCTCAAAGTCATATCTTGTAATCCATCTAAGTGTTGTAACTTTCTTTAAATATCCATGGCAGCTTGCCCAATAAAGGCCATCATGACAGATGCCTTTTGAGCCTCTGCCTGAGTATCAAAAGGAGTATATCTCCTATATGCCTCCATAATTCTCTCTAGAAACATAGAGGGAGATACATTAGGCCCTTGAATAAACTCTATTACCTTGGCCAAATTAGTTGGTCGCCTAGCAGCCACTAAGATACCCGCTATTAGAGCCCGGAGATAAGTGGACAGATGCTCCCTACCTTCAAAGGTGTTGGGGTCCCAGTTTTGTCGATTCTAGGGAAAGCCGGGTTGAATATGTTGGGAAGTGGTGTCAGTCACCCATCTGGTCCGAGGATATTATTTTCTAGCTTCCAGGAGGATTCTCTTTTGTTCCTCTGTCATGAAGAGAGTCCCTAGGTGTTGTTGGCAGTCATTCCAAGTAGGCTGGTGTGAAAACATCTATGAATCAACCACACCTGAGACACGAGTGGGGTCCTCTTAAGAGGGGGGGTTGTTATTTTTCCAGTTATATAGGTCTGAAGAGGAGAAAGGCCAATACTGGTAGGCTTGCAATTTTTCCCCATGGCCATCATCAATCATTGGCACATAGGGACGGAGGGGGAGCATCACGGGAGTTCCAGGGTTTTCAATCTTTCATTGATGGTGAGTTCCTTTAGCCGGGCCAGGTTCCTCCAGGGGAGGAGGGGCTGTGTGTGCCGCGGGGGAGTTTTCTGGAGGGTGCTGGGCTGGCTTAGCTTCCTCCAATGGCGGAGAGGCTGAGTCAGCAGCAGGGGAATCACTTAGAGGGTGTTGGGGGTTGGGAGACCAGGGCAAGGGATAAGGAGAGGGATGAGAGTCCAGTAGAGTTAAATCTTGTGACTTAGGCAGAAAAGAGGGTGGAGGAGGAGGAGGAGCAGAGGGTTTGAGAGATCGTGGGGGAAGGATTAGGAGCGGGGGCAGGGGCAAAGAAAGGCTTCACCCATGGAGGAGATTTGCAGAGGTAATGCCGGGTTAAGATATATGGCTTTTGATCTGGATGGCTATGTGGCCCTTCCTGAAAGACAATATCTCTGACTTTTTAAATTAGTGAGAAGTAGAAAAATCCTTCTAAGGGCCATCCGAATCCAAAGGTGGGCCACTCTGAGGCACAGAGAGTCTGCCAGGTCCAGCGGTTTACTGAAAAAGAAAGATTCTGAGCCCTTAAGCGGAATTTGGTCCAGTGATCAAGGGTCAGGGACAGAGGCATTGAAGTGCTCTTTTCCATAATGAAAAATGCACAAACAGTAAAAGCAACAACACATGACACAGACAAGACAAGACAATAAAGACAGGAAATGGACGTCCAACACTGAGACGAGGACTGAGTAGCCGGCAATACCTGATGGGCTGGCAGTACCGAATCTGAAACAAAATATCACTGAGTTGAGGAGACTATTGTTCCTTGATTTTCAGAGTCCTCTGGGGTGTCCCTCAGGGTGGTGGCCTGTGGGTCTGTGACACATCTGTCAGCCACCGTGAGAGAGAGCTCACACTCTTCATTGACAGCCATTTTGCCAAGCTCTAACCTGAAACCTGACACCAGAAAGAGGCGCCTTACAAATCCCTTGAGGAGCCAGTTGGGGTCTCTCGTCCGCTGCTGCCAGAACTCGGTGGAACCTCCATATGTAAAGGTCGGATGAGTGTCAGGCGAAGAGACCTCTAAGAAACTGTCTCATGCAAAAGCAAAGGGTTTATTGGTGGTCCAGCATGCTGGGGCTCAGAGCTCACTTCAATAGAGCAGAGAGTCCTGAGAACAGCTTAAACAGGGCTTATATACTTTCCTTGGGGAGGGCAGGGAGGGAAGTTAAGTATACAGAAAAACATGAAGAGACAACTACCTATTTTACTAACTTTTCACTAACGACTATACTTTGCCAGATTTCCTAATGTATCTATTGATATCTATTTTCCTACATATTTTTCCCAGTTCATCATTGTGGCTGACTCTTCACATGTGCTGACATTTACATTTACTCTATACCCGAAAAGCTATAGCTAAAGAACTTTTGGTGCAAATTCTATACTCACTCTCCTTTCTAAACTACCGACTATCTTCTTAATCTTACCGACTATCACTTTTTGACTGGAAGTTATCTTTGACAATCAATCATCCAAGGCACAAGATCCAATGCAATTGTATATCGATGTACCTGAGACATCTGTGCAGAAAATAAATCAAAGCTAAGTATCACAATCAAGGTCCTAATACACTTCTGGGTTTTAAATCTTACATAGATTTCTGTTTTCATACTTATATTTTACCTATATATTCTTGTAATTATCGCAGGTCATCAATACCATTATTCATCCAGCTGAATGATTCCTAACCCAAATCAAACCTGTTATTAACCCTAACCATACACTGTTGCCTCAATCTAACTTTACAGAAGAGCAGGGACAGAGATGGTCTTACAATACAAAAATGTAGGATTCCTTCCAACTACTGAGAAACTCAAAGGTCCATGGAAAAAATGATCCCTGCAGAAGTTGTAGGCAGCTATGTAGGAACTGAGAGAGCAAAAGTCATCTTTCATTGTAAAAAACTTGGTCAGGATGAAGGAATGTGTCTGAATCAGCCTCTGTCTTCTTAATTTAGAGAAGAAGGACCCAACCACGCCTGTGTTGAGAGCTGTTCCTGGGTGCCTATGGTTGATATACCATTCTAAGTTGTGAAAGTGTCACAGGAAGTAGGGGCAGCCTCCATTTCATGGGACTCTTTGAAGCAACTGTTAGGACAACGTGGTTGCCAAGGCAGTGACCTTATTCACTTTCTGAAGGAAGTGACCTCACCTCACAACCTTGGTGACAGAACTCTCTGAACATGGGATCCAGGAAGCCAGTCACCAAAATCCAGTCCCAGTCCCACTCCCAGGGGTCTCACTTTCTTGGATTTACCAAGGACAGATTTAGTCTTTCTTGGTACATACTGATGTGAGGATGGCCAAATGCCAGAAAGCTCTGAAAAGTCACCTTTACTGAGAAAGCAGGTATTGGATCACCGCTGGCTCCTCAGTAGTTCAAAATGTTGACCAAAGAGACCATATCTGAGACAGGACAGGCCGTTTTGTGGGAATAAAATATGGTCCACAATTAGAGAAACTCTGGATAGTCACAGACCTACTTCGGGGAAGGAGGTGCCTTTGTGGGTGTGGGTGTGAGTTTGTGGATTTGTCTCATGTTCTCAGAATAGGTAGGAAAGTCGGTATGTTTGGTTTGGTGTAGACTGTTTCGAGTAAGTCGTTTGACAAGGCGAGTGTTTCTATGTCTGTGTATCCCACGGTGTCCATGGTTGTAGACATTAGAAAAGAGAATGCATCAATTGATATGTCCTGTCTAGTTGAAAGCTTCCCAGCATTCATCCTGCCCAATTTATGAATGGATTTCAGCTTGCCTTATTGATGGGCAACACTTGCTATCTTTCAAAGTTTCTGCTTTCTTCCTGAATTCTGGCCACTCTCCAGAATAGGCTCATGGTTTTGTGTCCAATATATGTACCACTTCCAAGCCCTGTGACATCGCCATGTACTGGATAGCTGAAGGGAATGGCGAGCATCTCAGAAAACTCAGGTATCAGTGTGATCAGGAGAGTCTCAGTGGAGAAACCCTGCTTTGGGCCTTTTAATTACCAATTGTTCTGCTGCCCTGAATGTCTGAAAGGTCTTTGCCTCAGGCCACCCCTTTTTGAAGCCTGAAAAAAACTGTTTTCACATGGAAATGAATGGGCATCACCTGAGGCTTTTTGCTTAATTCCTTTGGAAAGGATGTGTCTGAATCAGCCTTTTGGCCCTGTGTGAGGCTTAGGCTTAGATTCTCAGCACCTGATGGATCTAAAGAAGGATCCCATGTGTGCATACAAAACCAAAATAGCCAAAAGAGCAGTCATTCTGGATGAAGTCTCTCCCCTTCCTTTGTGAGGTTCTAGACCTACATCAAGTTAGAATAGGAATGCTTTGGGTCAAATAATTTCTTCAAAGCCCTGCAGAGGCTAGCCCGTAGGAGCTTGGGTTTCCTCATGTCTCCAATTCAGACAAAGAATCTAAACCCCACAGTCAGTAGTCCTCAAATTGGAGAAGCAGAGAAGTATTAACAGCAGGCCTATGTGATCACACCAGGTTCACAGGAAGGGTGTCCAAGCCACCCTGTTTTTAGGCACATTAGGGACAAGGGAGATTATTTTGGAGACTGTCTTGGTCTGCACCCCTCATAGAAACATTCAACCAGAGGTTATGAAGAGTGTTCATATGAAAGATCATGAGGGCCATGTGGGAGTGTGTTGGTTTTAATTGTGGTCATTTGTGTGGTGGTTGGAAGAGATGACTGGGTCCACCTTGACATGAACTCTGGTGTGATTCCCCTAAGAGACTGAGTTCTGGAACTGACCTCAGAGATGTATTGCCATGAATTGTGTTGGGATGTTATGAGTTCACGCATGAGAGTCGTCCTTGGAAACTGAGATGTATGCCCAGGTTGTATTTCCACAAAGCACTGGGAATCACAGCCAAGATATCACATGATTTTATTCTGAAAGACTTGGCAGCCATAGTTGAGAGTCAAAACACACATGGACCTCACATTGTAGACCTCAATGGGCCTGGATTCACGTGACCATTTAGCCAATCTTTGGGAAGCCTTGCCTGTGAGAATTCTCCATAGCTTTCATTGACATGAGCTTCCTCAAAATTTAATGGTTCTGGATTGATTTGAAACGTACAGTGCCTCCAACTTCATCTTTCAAAAATGGCTAGATAAATACCAAGAAATTTTTGAAATTCCCATGACCAGGTGGCACTGGAGAACCTTTGGATGTCCTGTTGCTGATCATGAGTATACCAGACAGTGCCTTGATTGACTGAGTTTCATGAAAATGGTGTAGAACAGAGATGCCAATAAATTGGAGCCTGCTGAGTACTTGGCCTAGAGCAGTAGTGGGCAGGTGTGTGATAAAACATTTGTGGTGGGGCCATGTGGATCTGCCATTAGCTTCCAAATGTCTTGTGACTGACATGGTGCAGCAAGCAGTCCCTTCTATGTAAAGGCATCTTGTAATATTGAGAAGTTTCAGGGAAAGTTTCAGAATCAAGTTGCTATGGTCAATGGGGAAAGCTATGTGGGATAGAAGCATGGTTGGTGCATTGTCCTGCAGAAACTGACCCACCACACGTGACAGAACTCCCTCCAGCACTGTGTCCCAGTTGACCTCTTTGTATTTTGTGAAGCAAATACCAAACTCCCAGTGAAGCCACAAGAAACACCATGAAAACTTTAGGATCACAAAATGGCTTCACAGTCCACACGGGGAGACACTTAGACCCCAGGGGCCACAGTTTAGCTACAAATAGTAAATTCAGCACTGCTGCTCATGTTCAGTGGAAAATAAGAAACCATGTCCTCCAGATCACATAGATGCAGACCCACCTTTATTGGTCTCACTAGAAACGAAGCTAAAGCACTTGAAAACAACATATGTTTCAAGTGCCCAACCTCAGAGGCAGTTCCACAAGAAGTCTTTAGGCCAGAAGAGCTCCAGTTTGTGGAGTGTTTACCCTGTCCCTTACTTTTGGAAACTCCTTTGCATATTCTATTCCAAATATGTATTCACAGATTTTCTAACTCTTCTCCTCTAATTTTGTCTTACTTGGGGACTAGGTAATGTCAAGCCATTGTTCTGGATGACAGTGGGAACAATTTTTTGTAGCACATATTTGTATTCACATTGGATTCATTTTATAATTTTCCAGTCAAAATAGTGAATCCCTCACACTAACCCCTACGCTACTAAACTCTGACTAGAATAATAACCCAAACAGAATTGAAATACAAGCAGTTCAGAGGAGGCATCGTGTATAGTTGGACTTGCCTTTTGCATTATATAGGGTAGGAGTTATGAATCTAGTCAATTATTTGGTTGAAAGAATTCTCCATGTTTTTTTAAAGTTAACAAATATGTGAATTCCTGTCTCCCTTTCTCTGTAGCCTATTTAGCACATGTAGTTTTATATGCACATATAGATTCATACCTGGTATCACACGTATATTTTTGGTGAGGTGGCTGACTTGGCATATAGAAATTGTGAGAAGATATCACTCCTTCTAAAAGCTGTTGGAACTGAGAATTCAACCTATGGGTGATCCTCCTATTTAAATAGCATTATACATAAATCCATGTTCAGTAAAATAAATATTTTTGAATCTGTGGATGATATGTATTTCATGATGAATTTCGATTGGCATATATAATGCTACTTTTTAATGTCTCTCTGTGTGTGTCTGTATATATATATATATATATATATATATATATATATATATATATATCCTCCAGATTTTTCAAAATATGAAATATATGTGTCTTATTATGCACTCCCAAATTTCATTCATATTCATGTATGTGGATTTATAATCTACTTTTCAAAAGATTATTCTCAGAAATATTCATCCACCTGAAATAACATTTTGGTTTACTAGTACTGAAAACTATCTTCAGTAAATGGTGCATAGAAATCCTAATATTTTGACATTGCAAGATGGCCATGAATAGAGTGCATCACACCCTTTGTACTGCGCAACTTCACATGTGAATAAGGAGTTAGAATGACGAAAATGTATCTTGTTAGGATCTTACAGAAAAATGGGTGTGCCTGGAACCTAGAAGAATGATTTCCACCACCGAGGTCCTGTAATTGAGTCTCAAACAAGAGCCAACTATGCGACCGAAGATCTGGGGTGGCTGATCCGTGCGGCCCATGCCGTGGCTGCAGACGGTGGGCCTCCACTGAGAAGCGACCAGCATGCAGGGAGAAACGTTGCTGCGGATTCTGTGGAATCCGGCTGGCTCACCCACCACTGAGCCCGGGGCTGAGTTCGGCATTTCAGATGGGGAAGAAAGTGTTACAGTTCTATCCCCCACAACCGAAACTCCACCGAGGAAACCAACGGCCACCATCTTGGAGAGCTGAAGTATCCACCACCACTCTCCGACAGATTGCAACAACAAAACAGGTGTGTGTTACTCAGCTTATCTCCCATACAGCAGGTAATTCGCAAAAATTCTCTCTTAGGCTTTCCGGGGGAGGGATTACCAGAGAAAGCCTTCATAAAGACGGGGGGAAAACTAGTGGCACCTGACCTTCAACCTTCCTCCCATCACCGGTGAAAACAAAACTTGTCTAGCCAGCGCAATGGGTGGGGCAAGCAGAAAAAATCAAAACAATAGAGTGCCAGTGTTCCCAATAGACACCCTCCACACCCAAGGAACGGCAGGCAAAGAGTACAGTTTGAGCTGCCAAGAGGCATCACTCAGGGGAAATCTGGTGTAGCAGGGGAAATCAGGACTCGCAGAGGAAACCAGGGGATCAGAGGACAGACACGCGTGACCAGGAGGCTGGAGATCGCCTGCCCACCAGCAACCAATCACCCGCTGGCTGCCTGCGCAATTGGGCAGCTAGAGATCACCCGCCCGCCGGTGACAGCCCATTCGCTGATTGCACGACTGGATGGCTGGAGACCGCCCGCCCGCCAGCGACCGGGAGGTGAAACCAACCAGAGACAGTCCAGTCCCACCCCCCCATTCAAACACCCCGGCAAGGAGCCTGGGGCCCGCCATAGCAGACAGGTGACATCACTGGAGCTCAGCTGTCGGAATTCCTTCCAAGTGGAATCCACTTTTGCAGGCATAGTCTACAAACACAAAAGAGAGACAGCAGAGATATATAAAACCAAAACAAATCTATTGAAGAAAGCAGAAACACAGCAATCAAATTGAGCTGAAAAGTAACGTGAACATCATGAAAAAACAAGGGAAAAAAAGGTGTGCAAAAAATGCAGGACAACTAAATTCTAAAGGAGGACCGTGAAGCATCAGAAATAGGGATAGGGAAAAAACTCAAGGCATACCTAACTCAGATGGAAAGGAATATTAGAGAAGACATGAGGCAGCAAGTCCAAGCAATAAAAGTATATTTTGAAAATCAAATAAACAAACAAATTCAAATGGCAAAGAATGAGCTTTACCAGGAGATAGAGACATTAAAAAGAAATATCAAACAGTAATCCTAGAAATGCAGGAAAGTATAAACCAAATTAAAAACTCAAACGAAGAGTATTACAAATAGACTAGATCAAGTAGAAGTTAGAACGTCAGATAATGAAGACAAAGTTTATCAACTTGAAAAGAATAGAGTAAACACAGAAAAGATGCTTAAATCCCATGAGCAATCTATTCAAGAGATATGGGATGTCATAAATAAAAAACAAATTTGAGAGTCATCGGGATAGAAAAAGGCATAGAGATTCAAACCAAAGGAATGGACAACATATTAAATGAAATAATTCTAGAAAATTTCCCAGAGATGAAAGATGGAATGGATTGCCAAATCCTGGAAGCCTACAGGACCCCAAGCATTCAAAACCATAATAGACCAACTCCAAGACAAATATTTATGAAGATAGCCAGAACAAGGACATACAGAACAAAGAGAGAATATTAAAAGCTACGAGAGAAAGTAGGCAGGTTACATTCAGGGGTAAACCAATTAAGTTAACGACTGATTTTTTTCATCACAAACTTTGAAAGCAAGAAGATCCTGGAACAAAGTATTTCAAATGCTCAAAAATAATGGATTCCATCCAAGAATACTGTATCCAGCAAAATTAAGCTTCAAATTTGACAATGAAATTTAAGTCTTTCACGATAAACAAAAGCTAAAAGAATCACAGCCAGAACACCAGCAGTGCAAAGCATTTTGAGCAAAATACTACAAGAAGAGGATTTGAAAAGTAATGCCTGAAACTAGCAGCAGGAGGTATCTCAGTAAAGGGAGAGGAAAATAACCAAAAAGTAAAAACTAACCAAAATAAATAAATAAATGAATAAATAAATAAATAAACAAACAAACAAACAAACATGACTGGAAGTAGAAATCATATTTCAATTGTAACCTTAAATGTTAATGGCCTAAACTCACCAATCAAGAGACATAAGCTAGTAACCTTGATCAAAAAAAAAAAAAAAATCCAACAATATGCTGCCTTCAGGAGACTCATATGATAGGTAAAGACATACAGAGGCTGAAATTAAAAGTTTGGGAAAAATCATACCACTCACATGACCCTCGGAAGCAAGCAGGAGTGGCCATACTCATATCGAATAAAATCAACTTCAAACCTACGTTAATCAAAAGGGATAAAGAAGGACACTATATACTGTTAAAAGGAACCTTGCACCAACAATGCATAACCATTATCAATTTGTATGCACCAAACAATTGAGCTGCAACACTCATAAAACAAACTCGCCTCAAGTTCAAGAGTCAAATAAACTACAACACAATAATTATGGGTGACTTCAACACACCGCTCTAGCCATTAGACAGATCCTCTAGACAAAAACTGAATAAAGAAACTATAGAATTCAACAGCAAAATCAGTAACCTAGACTTCACCGACATATATAGAATATATCAACCATCAAAAAGTGGATACACGTTCTTCTCAGCAGCACATGGATCCTACTCAAAGATAGACCATATATTATGCCATAGGGCAATTCTTAGTAAATATAAAGTCGTGGAGATAATACCATGCAGAATATCTGACCATAATGGAATGAATCTGGAAATCAATGATAAAAGAAGGAAGGAAAAATCCTACATCACATGGAAAATGAACAACATGCTACTGAATGATCAATGGTTTACAGAAGACATAAAGGAGGAGATAAAAAAATTCGTAGAGACAAATGACAATACAGACACAACATACTGGAATCTATGGGACACAATGAAAGCAGTTTTAAGAGGGAAATTCATTTCTTGGAGTTCTTTCCTCAAAAAAAAAAAAGAAAAATCAGCAAATAAATGAACTCACACTACACCTCAAAAACCTAGAAATGGAAGAGCAAAACAACAGCAAATGTAGTAGAAGACAAGAAATAATTAAAATTAGAGCAGAAATCAACGAAATTGAAACAAAAAAAATTGAAAATATTGATAAAACTAAAAGTTGGTTCTTTGAAAAAATAAATAAGATTTGCAGGCCCTTAGCCATGCTAAGGAAGAGAAGAAAAGAGAGAACTCAAATTACTAACATACAGGATGAAAAAGGCAATATCACAACAGACACTACAGAAATAAGAAGATAATTAGAAAGTATATGGAAACACTATGTTCCAATAAAATAGATGATAGTGAAGATATCAATAAACTTCTTAAGTCATGCGATCTTCCCAGATTGAGTCAGGAAGACACACACAATTTAAACAGACCAATAACAAAGGAAGAAATAGAAGAAGCCATCAAAATACTACCAACCAAAAAAAGCCATGGACCGGATGGGTATACAGCAGAGATCTACAAAACCTTCAAAAAGGAATTAATACCAATACTTTCCAAGCTATTTCAAGAAATAGAAAAATAAGGAACTCTTCCAAATTCATTCTATGATGCCAATATCACCCTGATCCCAAAACCAAAGACACTTCAAAGAAAGAAAACTACAGACCAATATCTCTAATAAACTTGGATGCAAAAATTCTCAATAAAATCTTGGTGAATCGAATACAAAAGCATATCAAAAAAATTATGCACCATGATCATGTAGGATTCATCCCTGGGATGCAAGGCTGGTTCATTATACGGAAATCAATAAATGCTATTCACCACATCAATAGACTTAAAGAAAACAACCATATGATCATATCGATAGATTCAGAAAAAACATTCGACAAAGTTCAGCATCCCTTTATGTTGAAAACACTAGAAAAACTAGGGATAACAGGAACTTACCTCAAGATTGTAAAAGCTATATATGCTAAACCTCAGGCTGGCATCATCCTAAATTGAGAAAAGCTGAAGGCATTCCCTCTAAAATCTGGAACAAGAGGGATGCCCTCTATCACCACTTCTATTTAATTCAGTTCTTGAAATACTAGGCATAGCAATTAGACAGACAAAAGAAATTAAAGGCATAAAACTAGGAAAAGAAGAACTTAAATTATCGCTATTTGTGGATGACATGATAATATATTTAACAGACCCAAAAGGGTCTACAGAGGAACTGCTAGAGTTAATAAATAAATTCAGCAAAGTGGCAAGATATACAATCAACACGCATAAATCAAAGGCATTCCTGTATATCAGCAGCAAAACTTCTGAAATGGAAATGAGGAAAACCACTCCATTCAAAATATCCTCAAAGAAAATAAGATAATTGGAAAAACAATTATATAGTTGGGAATCAACCTAACAAAAGAGGTGAAAGATTTATAAATGAAAACTACAGAAACATAAAGAGATAGAAGAGGATCTTAGAATATAGAAAAATATACCCAATTCATGGATAGGCAGAACTAGCATCATCAAAATGGTGATATTACCCAAATTTTCTACAGGTTTAAATTGATGCCAATCAAAATCCCAAGGACATTTCTTGTAGAAAAGATAAAGCAATCATGAAATTCATATGGAAAAACAAAAGACCCAGAATAGCAACAGCAATTCTAAGCAGGATGTTTGAATCTGGAGGTATAGCGATACCAGACTTCAAACTGTACTACAAAGCAATAGTAACAAAAACAGCATGGTACTGGTACCAAAACAGGCAGGTGGACCAATGGTACAGAATAGAGGACACAGAAACCATTCCACAAAATTACAACTTTCTTATATTTGATAAAAGGGGCTAAAAACCTGCAATATACGAAGGACAAATGGTGCTAGAAAAATTGGAAATCGATATGCAACAAAATGACACTGAATCCCTTTCTCTCGCCAAGCAAGGAAGTTAACTCAAAATGGATCAAGGAGCTAGATATCAAATCAGAGACACTGCATCTGATAGAAGAAAAAGTTGGCTACGATCTACATACTGTGGGATCGGGCTCCAAATTCCTTAATAGGACACCCATAGCCCAAGAGTTAATAACAAGAATAAATTAATGGGACTTACTTAAACTAAAAGTTTTTTTTTTTTTCTCAGCAAGAGAAACAATAAGAGAGGTAAATAGAGAACCTACATCCTGGGAACAAATTTTTACCCCTCTCACTTCAGATAAAGCCCTAATATCCAAAATATACAAAGAACTCAAAAAATTAAAAAGTAAGGTAACAAATAACCCAATCAACAAATGGGCCAAGGACCTGAACAGACACTTCACAGAGGAGGACATACAATCAATCAACAAGTACATGAAAAAATGCTCACAATCTCTAGCAGTCAGAGAAATGCAAATCAAAACCACCCTAGGATACCATCTCACTCCAGTAAGATCGGCAGCCATTAGGAAGTCAAACAACAGTAAGTGTTGGCGAGGATGTGGGGAAAAGGGGACACTTGTACACTGCTGGTGGGAATGCAAATTGGTGCAGCCAATTTGGAAAGCAGTATGGAGATTCCTGGGAAAGCTGGGAATGGATCCACCTTTTGACCAAGCTATCACACTCTTTGGACTATTCCCTGAGGATCTTAAAACAGCGTACTATTGGGATACTGCCACATCAATGATCATAGCGGGAAAATTCACAACAGCTAGACTGTGGAACCAACTTAGATGCCCTTCAATAGATGAATGGATAAAAAAAATGTGGAATCTACACACAATTGGGTATTACGCAGCACTAAAAAATTACAAAATCATAGAATTTGGAGTGAAATGTATGGCATTAGAGCAGAATATGCTAAGCAAAGCTAGCCAATCCTTAAAAAAACAAATGCCAAATGTCTTCTTTGATATAAAGAGAGCAACTAAGAACAGAAAGGGAGGAAGAGCATGAGGAAAAGATTAACATTATACAAAGACGTGTGGGGGGAGAGAGAACAGAAAGCATATGGAAATGGGGGAATACCCTCAATGATACACAAAATTACACATAATAGGTTGTGAGGGGAAATGGGGCGGAAATAATGGAGAGAATTAAACAACAGCACATGAGGTAGAGAGGGAAGATGGGAGGGCAGGGGAGGGGGGATAGTAGGGGATAGGAAAGGTAGAAGAATACAACAGTCACTAATATGCCATTATGTAAAAATGTGAATGTGTAAGCAATGTGTTTCTGCAATTCTTATTTGGGGAAAAAATGGGAGTTCATAAACCAAATGAGAAAAATGTATCAAAGATGATATATCATGAGCTTTGTAATGTTTTGAACAACCAAGAAAAATAAATAAATAAATAAAGGTTTAAAATTGAGTGGGAAGAAATCAGCTAAAAAAGGGTTGAGATGCATTCATTTTGCTAAGCAGAAACTTTGTTTTGTGTAGTTGTAACTATCACAAATTTATTTTAGCAGAAATTTGGCTTTTGAAAATGCACATAAAATGAGATTAAAGGATAATTCACCTACCTTCATGAAAAATTCATAGCATTTCCTATATTTTTCATATTTCATTTTTTTAGTTAATATTTTGTCATGGACCATGTCTAGCCTTAGGCTATTCTTCCAGAATACTACCTCATCTGACAAGTTCGTACAATGTATTGGATTTTTCTTTTCATCTTTTATTTAATTGTTTCTAGCTAATAATGTGTATTTCTTCTTATCTTTATTTGGACATACATACCCAACTATATCTTTGCATTTTATGTTTTACTGGGGAAGAGACTCATCAAAAGCTCTTTGTTATATGTATTAACAATCAAACATTCAGAGAAGGCAATTATACTTAATTTTGCATGAAAATAACTTTGTACAATTTTTCTTATAAAGATTTAGAATTATTAATAATGTCCCTGCTGTAATAAGTAACTACTTACAAGAAGAATTAAACAATTGACTTTATATCAATTATGAATATGAAAAGTACTAAAATAAATATTTGGCAATTAATAGACAATTGATAGAAATTGAAATCAGGAGAAAGCCATTTAAATTGTCAGTGCATATGGTCCTTAAATAATGGGTTTTTTAAAAAAAATTTTCTCTAATTCATAAGATATCTTATGCCATATTATAGCTTAATGTGATATAAAACCTTAAATTATCACAATGATAATAATAATCCATTGTTCCTTCCTCTACATTCTGTGGCATGCTAGTTCTAAAATAAATTGTATTATAACACCAAAAAAAAAAAAGCCAAATCATAATATTTCTACAGTAACTGACACGAGTTTAACATCAATGCAAGTAGATTAGATTCCTATGGGACATGATGTGCATTTTGACGTTCATTTTTATTCAACACTGGAACATTACTATTTCTTCAGTTTATGCACATCAGAGGATATATAAATATTTCATCCACAATTTAGCAAATTTATACGCATTTGTTTAACTTCAAATCACTTCCTGCTTCAGAACCCATGTATTCCTCCATGTTTCTTGACTGCTCTTTTCATGAGACTTCTTTCCAAACACATTATTTTCGATTTCCTTTATCATATTTGAAGCAAAACACCCGTCATGATAAACCATAACCCTAATATTACCTTTAAATGTATAAGTGGTTGGAAAGAATGATTGTATATCAATATAAGATTTCTTACTTAGTTACAGATATCAATTCAATCCATTATTTAAAGTGGAACCAGTTATATTATTTATTCACAGTATGGTCTATTCATGTATTATCTCTATATTCATAGACACAGGGTACACCTCTTTGTACCCCCAATACTAATTTATACCTCTTCAAAATATTGCTCCCAGAAATGGTGGAACAAATACATGTAACCTGATCTACATATACATTTTATCACAGTAATATTCTGAACAGAAAAAGCAAAGTTCTCACTTATGATTGTACCATACCTAAATGGAAAGTGATCCTGGATTACTAAAAACATCCATGTCCAGGTTGCCTAATGATCTCAAATGAAAATCCTATTGGTGACTACATATTTGTTTCTTCCAAAGATTATATATTCAAACTCAACCCTTTGAATACGTCTAAAGCTGTCACTCACTTTACACTTTGAATGATTTTGTAATGTGTCTATTGATATCTGCTTTCCTACATATTTTCCCCAGTTCATCATTGTGACTGAATCTTCACATGTGCTATCACTAACATTCACTCTCTAACCGAAACCCTATTGCTAAAAAACTTTGGTCCAAATCCTATATTCACTCTTCTTCCTAAACCTACCTACTGTCCTCCTAATCCTACCGACTATCCCTTTTTGACTGGATGTTCTCTTCTACATTCAATCATCCAAGGTACAAGGTCCTATGCCATTGTATATCGATTTATCTGAGACATCTGTGCAGAACGTAATTCAATGCTAAGTATCCCAATCAAGAACCCAATGACCTTCTGGGCTTCAAATCTTACTTAGATTTCTCTTTTCGTTCATATATTTCACCTCTATATTCTTATAAATATCACAGGTTCCCAATACCATTGTTCATCGAGCAGAATGGTTCCTAACCAAAATTGAAAATGTTATTAACACTAACCATACACTGTTCCCTCAATCTAACTTTACAGAAAAGCAATGACAGTGTTGGTCTTACAATACAGGAATGTATGGGATCTTCCACCTGATGAGAACCTCAAAGGTATGTGCAGAAATGATCCCTGGAGAAGATGTAGGCAGCTATGAAGGACCTGAGAGAGCAAAAGTCATCTTCCATGGAAAACAACCTGGTAGGATGAAGTTTGGTGTCTGAATCAGCCTCTGTCTTCTTAATGTAGAGGAGACGGACCAAACCAGGCCTTTTGGAGAGCTGTTCCTGAGAGCCTATGGATTATATCCCATTCTAACTTATGAAAGGGTCACAGGAAGTAGGGGCAGCCTCCATCTAAAGGGACCATAAGAAGCAACTGCTAAAACAAAGTGGTTGCCAAGGCAGTGACCTCATTCAGTTCCTGAAGGAAGTGACCTCACCTCACTTCCTTGGTGTTGGAACTCTCTGAACTTGGGATCCAGGAAGCCAGGCACCGCGAGCCAGTCCCAGTCCCAGTCCCAGTTGTCTCACTTGTTTGGATTTACCAAGGAGAGGGTCAGTCTTTCTTGGTACCTACTGATTTGAAGATGTCCAAATGCAAGAAGAGCTCTGAAGAGGGGCCTTTCCTGAGAAAGAAGGTAGTGGCTCACCACTGGTTCCTGTCAACTTCACAGAGTTGACCAAGGAGACCAGATCTGAGACAAGACATGCCATTTCGGAGGAACATAGTATGGCCCAGCAGTCAGAGAACACTCCGAATAGTCACGGACCTACTTGGGGGAAGGAGGTGCCTTTGTGGGTGTGGTTGTGGGTTTGTGATTTGGTCTCATGTTCTGAGAATAAGTTTTTTCAGATATCAGCTCCGGAGCCCAGGAATTAATTCTCATTGGGTCTAAGGTTCCCCACCAGTGAGATTTGAAATTGGCGCTGGCTGCAGAGTTAACAAGGGCGGGGACTTTTAACGCCACTGCAGAAAAGAAGAATTTACGAAGAAGAAGTCCTTAGGTGCCATGTTGGGGTTTTTCTCTGGGGTATGGCTGCCATTTATACTTTTCCTAACATTCCTCCCTTTTTGTTTTCTTAGAAAGTGGGGCATTGTTTGTCATTTCTGGCTGCTGCCTGCTGTGTGGGGGTGCTGTGGGGCCTAGAAAGGGAAGTGGACAAATGCTCGGGGGCCAGGTCTGGGGATATCATGGCAGCCAGAAATAAAAGCCAGTGGTATAGATAGCTACTTCAGTAGGGGTAAAGTCTATGAAAGTTCCCTGATGCCACAAGTTGTCGATGGCATGAAACCAGTTCTGGATGGAGGAGATTGTTGGTATCAGCTACTGGTCCTGTAACAGAGACTCTAGGAAATACTGGAAGCGTTGCCTGGTCATGGCGTCACCAGCACTTGAAGAAGATCAGAGCGAATAAAAACAGAATGAAGATAAAAATTAAAGCAAAGGTCAATTTTTGGCAGAAGTTCCATGTTGGGGGACTGACATAGAAGAGGCCAAGGGCCATGAGGAAGCTTAGAAGGTCATAAAGACTCATGAATCCAGGATGGCAGATTAAGAGGTTCTCCAAGCTCGTTGCCTCCCGCTGTCTGATGTACGTTGCATTCCATCGTGCCTGGTAGTGAGCATCATCACTGAGTGAACTGTTCTCTTGGAGATGTTAGGGGTTCATCGGTCATCAGAGGATGGTAGTGCCTAAGCAAAAGCTGGTTGAAATTTTGATTAGAAATTTTTTGCAGTTGGGTTTGAAGGAACTTCATTATGCATGGCAAGAGAGCAAAAAAAGGGAGCATCCCAATAAGGGGCCCCAAGATAGGTAGTAAGTACATGGCAAGATAGGATTGGAAGAACCCTGTTATGGGATTGGAGGAGCTAGGTTTGAGCAATTTGGTCAATAATTTCTGCAATTTAACAACATTTTTTTCTATCAGCCCAGATTCATTAACATAAGAGCAACATTCCTCTCTGAGGAATAGGCATGTACCCACTTTTTCTGCAGTGAGAAGATCAATTGCCCTTTGGTTCTGTAAAGCCACTTGTGCCAATGAAGTAACCTGGCGCTGCAAGGAGCCCAGAGACTCAGCAGTGGTATCGAGTGCTTCCTGCAGTTTTTGTTGCAGGTCTTTGAATGCCCATAGAGCATGACCTATAGCTCCACCAGAGAGTCCGAGACCCGCCACTGAGGTTGTTAAAGTGAGGCCTACCAGAACCGGCAGAAAGACTGCCCTACGGGTTCAGGAAGGTAGGGCCAACTGTCGGAATTCGGTGGGAGTATACAAAGACAGCTGAGGAATTACAGTAACCAAGAAACAGGTGCCAGAGACATTGATCGTTGAGGTACTTAAAGACCCATTACACCAGAGGAAATGTCCAGGTTGCATAAATGCAGGGCTCGATTGGGTGCTTAAGCTCAAGGAACAAATGGGTAAAGGATTCATTATTGGCAGGTGGAAACAGATGAAAGCAAATAAAGTATTGGTGAAATAACTTTCCCACAGTGGGATACGTGTCACATGTAGGGGTTGTCCTTTCTTAGAGAAATTGTAGGTTTTTGCTGAAATATTTCCTGCCGCTAATGGGACTAAGTGAAGCACAGAGAAAGCACTGAGAGGGAGGCACCGAAAGAGGGGTGGAGTTTAATAATCGAAGAGATTGGTGTAACAAATTGAGCCATGTGTCATTGGGACCTGAGGGGGTTGAAGGGTCTGAATCCTTTGTGGATGAGCTATGGATAAGATCTAAAAGTTTTGATTCTGACTCCTTAATGTGTTCGACTACCTGGATGGTTGCCTTAGGTGGCATAATCAGGGTGCGGCCAACTGTCATCCACCCTGTGGGTCTCGCTGAGGTTGTCCGAGCATAGACAGCAAACTCAACATAGTCCCAACGTTTGGCCATGGGGTCAGGTATATCTAAAGTATACCATCCATTGTTATCAGATAAAGAGACTTTATCCCACTTTAGGTAACTAGAAGTCCACACTTTAGGGTAACCAAGTGAGTGGTAAGAATAGCTACCATGTTCATCATGGAACCTGCATGACCAATAGGGGCACCCATTATATATCTCAGGCCACCAATGACAATAGTCTTTTGTTTGATCAAAAAGGAAGCAAATGAAAAGCCAGTTCCAGCTACCAGGGACGAAGGTCCTTGAAGGTGACAATTTTAGGGAAATAGAGGTGCAGTTGTGGATGAAGCAAGTAGTTGCATCCACTGCATGGACCTTCTACATGCCATGTTCTGAGTATCGTTCCTGAAGAGTGAATAAATACATGGTAGGAGAGGACGGTAAAGACCAGTCCCGATAGAGCACAGAAAATAAGCAGAGCACAAAAAACAAACAGTTACAGAAGATTAGTGTGTTGAGAGAGCCCATTGTGACTTTTTTAAGAGGAATTGGGCTGCATGGAACACCGTGTGAGCCGCAACTTAAATGGGTGAGATGAGTGTGGAGAGCAGGAGTTAATGGGAGGTTCAGGAGGTGATTCTTGGAGTTCCTCTGGGTTGGTCCTGTCGTCAGCAGGTGGGGCCTCCTGGTGATATGGCTTCAACCTGGAAATGTGAATCCAGGGAGTTAGACGGTTGTCTGGTAAGGAGAGTTTGGCGGCAGTGGGGGTACAGAGAATGACAGGATAGGGGCCTTCCCATTTTGGGGCAAGAGTCCCTTTCTCCTCTGCGGTATTATAATATACTAGACTCCCAGGTGTTAAGGGAGGAGTGTTTGGAGAGGACACTGGGTCCGGATGAAGCCAGTCCTGATATTTCCAGAGTTCCGAGCGGAGATGATACAAAAGAGGCAAAGACAAATCTTGGGTGAGAGGTCCTTGTGAAATGACCAACCCAGGGGGTATAAGAGGTCTTCCATACATTATCTCAAAGGGAGACAGTAAAGATGGTTTTTAGGGAGAGCTCTGATTCGAAGCAAATCCAAGGGAAGGAGTTTGACCCAGTCTAAGTTTAATTCCATTGTCAATTTGGTAAGGACTTCCTTTCGAGTACAATTTACCCTTTCCACTTTCCCTGAAGCTTGGGGATAATATGGACAGTGGAAATGCCACTTGAAGGAGAGGGCTTGAGAGACCTTTTGTGTGATTCTAGAAATAAACTCAGGGCCATTGTCATATTGTAGAGAAGTGGGCATACCAAACCTGGGGATGATGTCTGTCAGTAAGATTAAAGCTACAGTGGAAGCCATTTTATTGGAAGTGGGAAATGCCTCAATCCAACCAGAGAAAGTGTCCACAAAGACAAGGAGGTATTTAGTGCGCCATACTGTGAGCATGTTGGTGAAGTCTACCTGCCAGTCAGCAGTGGGAATGTGTCCCCGGGCTTGGTGGGAATGAAAAGGTTTGGGCATTAAAGGAGTATAAGTGTTGGTCCACTGACAGATCTGACAATTAGAGGCTATATTCTGTAGCATGGCTTTGTCAGAGAGGGTGAGCGAGAAGAAGCTCTGTAAAAAGAGGGTCAAAGACTGAGAATTGGAAAGGAATAGAGTATGAAGGAACTTGAAGAGATCCTTTTTCTTACTGGAAGAAGTAGGGGCTTCAGATGAGTTGTCTAATGTGGCCATTATATGTCCCCCAGGGGGTCCATCATTGGAAGTGGTAGCAGCCATTTGTTCCGCCTGGTCAGCTTTGGCATTGCCCTCAGTGATAAGAGAGACGTCCTTCTAATTAGACCTACAATGGACAACTCCCACCTGGGTGGGTAAGTGGGAGGCCTTTATCAGATTGGTTATAAGAGCCGAATTAGTGATCACATTACCTTTGGTGGTAAGTAGGCCTCGCTCCTTTCATATTGCAGCATGGGATAAGATATGGAAGACATATTTTTAATCAGTATAAAGGGTTAGGGATTTGCCTTGTGCTAGAAGGCAGGCACGAGTGGCTACTATAAGTTCAGACTGCTGGTTGGTAGTTCCTGAAGGCAGAGCTTTGGCCTCTGTAATCTCAGTGGCTGAAACTACAGTGTATTCAAAGTAATGAGTGCAATTCTGCCTAAAGGAACTGCCATCAGTAAACCAGATAAGGTCAGGCTTGGCTAGTAGTCTCTCAGAAATGGAAGAATGACAGGGGAGGAAATCATCTAAGGTTTCCAACCAATTATGAGTTGGTGTGTTAGACGTGGGAGTCATTGAGAGCAGTGAGGCAGGGTTCTGTGCAGAGCAGGGGAGGAAAGTAATATTAGGGTTTTCCAGAAAGGAAGTGAGGAGTGACAGAACTCTGGATGGAGGAAGGGTTTGAAAGCCCTTATAAGCTAAAAGATCCTTCAAGTGATGTGGGGAGTGGATAGTTAAAGGGGCCCCAAAAGTAAGCTTAGAGGCTTCTTTGTGTAAAATTTGTCCAGCAGCCAGAGCTCTTAAGCAAGGGGCCCACTCACGGATGGTAGGGTCAATTTGCTTGGACAAATATGCCACAGGTGCAAATGTAGGCCCATAGTTTTGACCTAAGACCCCAAGTTCTTGCCTCCCTTTTTCATGGACATATACATGAAATGGTCTTGAAAGATCAGGAAGGTGAAGGGCAAGTGCCTTTAAGACAAGTTGCTGAAGCCTGCGCAAGTGGTAGTTTGGGGAGGAGGCAAGAGATTCACTAGGGGGTCCCTTTGCTAGTTCATACAGGATTTGTATAGAAGAGAATAATTTGGGATCCAGGCCCTAAAATAACCTGCTAGTCCTAGGAATGATAGTATTTTGGCTTTTGTATGGGGCACTGGAAGATCAGAGAGGAGTTGCCTCCTATCCAGTGTTATTTCCTTTTTTCTGGGTGTAAGGCAAAAACCAAGAAAGGTGACAGAAGACTGGGAAACCTGGGCCTTGTGGGGAGACTTCCTATTTCCCTTGTCTGCTAGGAAATTAAGAAGCTGAGCAGTGTGGGATTGAGAGTGTTCCCAGAGGGACTACATAGAAGAAGGTCATCGACATATTGAAGGAGAGTAGAGTCAGGACAGGTCGGGTGAAAGGATGTGAGGTCCTGGGCAAGAACTTGGCCAAAGAGATGGATGCTATCCCTGAATCCCTGTGGGAGGACAGTCCAGGTAAGCTGATGAGAATGGCGGGTGTGAGAGTAAGTGCAAGTAAAAGCAAAGATATCCTGAGATTCTGAGAACAAGGGAATAGAAAAGAATGCATGTTTCAAATTTAGAACCAAGAAGTGGGTAGTAGTGGCAGGGATCTGAGAGAGGAGGGTGTAAGGGTTGGACACTAGCGGGTGGATGGGGACCACAGAAGAGTAGACAAGGGGAAGGTCTAGAACCAGCCTGTAGGACACGTTAGGTTTCTTAACTGCCAGAATGGGGGTGTTGAAAGGAGAGTGTGTAGGCCTAAGATACCCCTTTCATTATAAATCCTGCATGATGGCTTCTAATCCGAGGAAGGCTGTGGTTGTGAGTGGATATCATGGTTGACTAATATATCTTGAAGGGTCCAGTAAGACAATATGAATAGGACTGCATTTAGCCATAAAGGGTGTAGTTGTGTCTCAAAACTCAGGGTTAACTGGTTTAGATAGTCGTGGGAGAGTGCATGGAGGAGGTGTATCTGCCCCTAGGAACATCATGAGGAAATGAGAGGTAGGAGAGGTGTGGGGTGATATGTGAATGGTGACTTTTAATAGTGAGAGTATGTCCCTTTCCAGAAGGGGAATGGGGCAATGGCTCATAACGAGAAAGGAGTGAGTGAAGGACAAAAGGGATTTTGAGGGAAAATATGTTTACCTCCTACCACGACAATAGGAGTTTTTGAGGGTGTGGTAGAACCCCAATACTCCCTCAAGACCGAAAAAGTGGCACCAGTATCCAAAAGGAAGGTAATGAAGCGTCCATCCACCAGGAAGGTGACCCTAGGTTCTTGATTCTTGATGGTAATAGTCTGGAGGGAAGGCCCAGGGCTCCATCATTCCTCCTCTGCCAAGCCCAGGAGAGGCTGGGGTTGCCGGGTGGCTGACCAACCTCCCTTCCGGGTTGTTGGGCAGTCTGCCCCCCAGTGTCTCCTTTGATGGCATGTTGGGCAGGGGTTGTAGGGTGTTCTCGGCGAAGGACAATCCTTACCACATATGAAGCAAGCTCCAGGGGGTGTCACATTGGGACGGCGTGGTGATGGCCTTCTCTGAATGACCTGGGCCAACATTTGGAATTTGGCATTTTCAGCTCTCTGCCTATGGCATTCACTTTCATCCTCTCTACCATGAAAAACCTTTAAAGAGACAGCGAGGATTTCGGTCTGAGGAGTAGCAGGGCCCTGTTCAAGCTTTTTAAGCTTGGCTTTAATGTCAGAGTATTTTTGGGCCATAACATATGTCATTAAGAGATGACGGCCATCAGGGGTTTCTGGGTCGAGTTATGTGCAGTGTTGAAGGGCCTTGGTTAGTCTATCCAGGAATTCTGAAGGTGTTTCCTCCTTCCTTTGAATGACCTCCCGCACCTTTTTAAAGTTAACAGCCTTGTGGGTCGCCTTTTTCAGGCCCGCCAAGAGGCAGGATGTAAAAAGGTCATGAGTCTGTAAGCCTTCAGGGGTGTTGTAATCCCATAGGGTTCCTGCTCTGGGACAGCATGAGAGCCCGTGGGGTGGTCAGGATTGGTCCTATGATTTTCATCAGCATGGGCTTTGGCTAGCTCCCAGACCCATTGCCTTTCCTCGGGGAGAAGTGTATTCGCCAAGAGCATGTATATGTCATGATGAGTGAGGCTATATGCTTGCAGGACCCATTGAATCTCCCGAATGTAAGTGGTGGGTTTAGTGGTGATTGAGCCTAACTTGCTCTCTAGCTGAGTAATGTCTGACCTGGAGAAGGGCACGTGGACTCTGATGACACCCTTGGGACCAGCTATCTCACGAAGGGGTGCGATTGTCTTAGGGGTGGGAAGGAGTCCTTTAGACCTGGTAAAAGGAGGACTGAGAGAGGCAGGCGGAGGACAGGAAGGAGAGGGAGGGGAAGGGAGTGTCTCTTTGGAAGAGGAGGAAGTGGAGCAGGCAGAAGAGGAAGGAGGGGAGGGGGATAAAATGGAAGGCTGAGGATCCATGGAATCAGACAGAGGATGAGGAGGGTATTGCAGAAGAGAAGGGGCAGATGGGGCTGGGGAGAAGGTGGGGGTTCATCTGCTGGGTTGAATGAGGAAGAATCTGTGAAGTCAGAAGTAGAAGTAGGGAAAGAGAGGGGATTGCAAGCAAGGAGGACCTGAGGGGGAGGGCAGGAGGAGCAGAGACAAGGTGCTGTGTGGGAAGGCTAATACCTTCAATGCAGGTAATCTCCCTCCACTTTTCCAGACGCTGGCAGTAGTTAAAAAGGTCCCAGGGGAGGTTTGGATCTAAGGAGCCTTCTGGAGGCCAATGATTGCCATTATCCAGTGGATATGGAGGCCAATCTTGGGTACAGAATTTAATTAAAAGTTTGGGCTTGATGTCTGGTGTGAGGGAGAGTGTGGCCAGATTTTTTATTAAACATTTGAGAGATGAGGCTTCAGGTACAGATGAAGAGGTGCCCATTGTCACAGGGAGAGATGGAAGAGAGAGAGAGAGAGAGAGAGAGAGAGAGAGAGAGAGAGAGAGAGAGAGAGAATAAGAGTAAGCGAGAGAGACAAAGAGAAAACCCGAGCTGGAACGGCTTCCAGGAAATTCAGGGCGAATGGGGGTCACGTGGGTGTCCCCAAAATGACCAGCTGTCGCGAGGAAATACAGAGGGTACTACCTGGTCGTCACCAGTGAAGTGCGATCTGGAAGACCCAATGGGTTTGGAGCCATGGGCAACCTGACGTCAGGAAAGTTTTCGAACGCAGCTGAAGAAGTCAGTAATGAAAACAGAACTTCAGCTCCAGCAGAATGCAGTTCTACGACGGGAGTTCAGTTTTCCCTGAGCAGAGAGGCAGCTTCAGCCAGACACAGCAGCCCTGCAGGAAACAGCAAATCTAGCCGGCAGCAGCAGTGGCAGCAAAGGAGGAAAAACCACAGAGCCTCTCGTGTAAACTCAGAACCCTCATGCCCCAAAGGGAAATGGATCACTAGAGGGTCCACTGTGACCAGTAAAGGTCTTGGTGGGAGGAATTCCCTCTCCCCTACCGGGCGTCTAGAGTGTGCTGGACGATCAGGGTCACAAAACTAGTGGTAACCCGAAGGAAGTTGGCGAGCCGGGGTCAGGGGAAGCTTACATACATCAGATCAGTGGTGAGTGCAGGAAGCTGGCGTCTGAAAAGAGCGGACCAGGATGGAGTGTCTGGGCGGAACGGGGGACGGGGCTCTTGTTGGAAAGAGCTCACCCGTATCCTCAAACGGGGCACCAGAATGAAAGAACTCCCCACTCAAAGGCACTTCGCCGGGAGAATTCCAATTTTATTGCAAAAAGCTGTGTACTTACATAGAACTAAGGAGGAGATGAAAGGACTTAGATAAATGGCAGGCATCCCGTTTATTGGCATGTTCTTTCAGATATCAGCTCCGGAGCCCAGGAGTTAGTTCTCATTGGGGCTAAGGTTCCCCGCCAGCGAGATTTGAAATTGGCACCAGTGGGAGAGTTCACCCGGGCGGGAACTTTTCGCGCCACTTCAGAAAAGAAGAAGGTAGGAAGAAGAAGTCCTTAGGCGCCATGTTGGGGTTTTTCTCTGGGGTATGGCTGCCGTTTATATTTTTCCAACAATGAGTATACCAGACAGTGCCTTGATTGACTGGTTTTCATTAAAATGGTGTTTAACAGAGATGCCAGAAAGTTGGATCCTGCTGAGTAGTGGGCCTAGAGCAATGGTGAGCAGGTGTGTGATAAAACATCTGTGGTGGGGCCATGTGGATCTGCCATTGGCTTCCAAATGGCTTGTCACTGACATGGTCAAACCAGCAGACCCTTATATGTAAAGGCATCTTGTTATATGCAGAGGTTTCAGGACGCTTCCTCTGTAAGGTTCCTGACCTCCATCAATTGAAAATAGGGATCCTTTGTGTCAAATGAGTTCTTCAAACCCTGCAGAAGATAGCCCATAGGTGCTTGGGTTTTCTCATGATTCCAATTCACATAAAGAATATATACCCGAGAGTCAGTAGGCCTCAAATTCGGGAAGCAGAGCAGTATTTATGGCAGGCCTATTTGATCACTCCTGGTTCTCAGGAAGGGTGTCCAGGCAACCCTGACTTTAGGCAAATGAGGGGCAAGGGAGGTTATTTTGTACACTGTCTTGGACTGATCCCCTCATGGAAACCTCGAACCACAGGTTATGATGAGTGTCTATATGGAAGAAGACGAGGGCCTTGTGGGAGTGCTTTGGTTTTAATTGTGGTCATTTGTGTGGCGGTTGGAAGTGATGACTGGGTCTACCTGGGCTTGAACTCTGGTGTGATTCCCCTTAAAGTCTGAGTTCTGGAACTGATCTCAGAGAAATATTGCCATGAACTGTGTTCAGATTTTAGGAGGCCACGCATGGGATTCGCCCTTGGAAACTGAGATCAAGGACAGGGTGGCTTTCCACAGAGCCTTGGAATCTCAGCTAGGATATCACATGATTTTATTCTGAAAGATTTGGCAGCCATTGTTGAGAATCAGAACACCCTTGGACGTCACATTGAAGACCTCAATGGGCCTGGCTTCATGTGACCTTTTGAAGACTCTATGGGAAGACTTGCCTGTGAGAGTTCTCCAGAGCTTTCATTGAAATGAGCTTCCTCACCATTTAATGGTTCCTGAATTAACTGAAACCCACAGTGTCTCCAATTTCATCCATGAAAAATGGCTAGATAAATACAATGAAATTTTTGAAATTCCAATAATCAGGTGGCACTAGAGAACCTTTGGATGTCTTGTTGCTGATCATTAGTGTACAAGAGAATGCCATGATTGACCGGGTTTCATGAAAATGGTGTAGAACAAAGATGCCAGTAAGTTTGAGCCTGCTGAGTAGTGGGCCTATTGCAGTGGTGGGCAGGTGTGTGATAATACATCTGTGGTGTGGCCATGAGGATTTGCCATTGCCTTCCAAATGGCTTGTGACTGACATTGTGCATCCAGCAGAACCTTCTATGTAAAGGCATCTTGTTACATGGAGAGGTTCCAGGGCAAAGTTCAGAGTCAGATTTCTATGTACAAGGGGGCAAGTTCTGTGAGATATAACCTGGTTGTTGCATTCTCCTGCAGACCCTGACCCACCACAAGTGACAGAACTCCCTCCAAAACTGGGTCCCAGTTGAACTCTTTGTATTTCATGAAGCAAATACCAAACTCCCAGTGCAGCAGCACGAAACACCACGAAAAGTGGAGGATGAAAAAATGGCTTCACAGTCCACACGGGGAGACACTTAGCACCCAGTGGCCACAGTTTACCTACAAAGAGAAAATTCAGCACTGCTGCCTTATGTTCATTAGAATACAAGAAACCATGTCCTCCAGGTCACATAGATTCAAACCCATCTTTGATGGTCTCAGTAGAAAGGAAGCTAAAGCTCCTTACAACAACATATATTTCAAGTGCCCAACCTCAGAGGAAGTTCCTCAAGAAGTCTTTAGGCCGTCAGAGCTCCATGTTTTTGGAGTGTTAATTGTTAGACCACGACACAAGAAAAGACCACTGACTCTAATTAAAATCATATTAAATTAATCTTATTATTTCTACCTTTCATGCTGCCTCCCCTCCCAAAACAGCCGGAACAAGACAGCAACCCCAGCTTTCCTACAGCCCAGCTTTATAGCCCAGAAAGTTACACAAAAGGGGTGTTACAGATAACAGAACTCTGACAAGCATCACACTAATGGTAGTTTAGGTTTTTTTTGCTGTCCCTACATCAGAATTCAGAGGACCATTAGAGCCTCAGAGAGGGATGTTGTCTGGCCAGAGAAGGCAAATATTTATGATGTGTCACTAAAGTTTCAGAGAGGGCTGCTATCTGGTCAGAGAGCCGGACATGCGTGAGTTCAAGGCACGGGCAGGCATTTCAAGCAGGTTCAGAATTTGCAGTAATTTATGGTAAAGCCAAAATTACCTTTTCATGGCTTTGTGGCAAGATGGCTCTCAATTTTAATAAAAGATCAGGTTGGGTCTATCATTTCCCCCTTTTCTCTGTGTCCCTTTCAAATCTTTAATAGATTAGGGGAAGAGCATTGAGGAAATTTTAATCCCTCAGGTAAGATTCTCCAAATTTTTAGAACTTACCCAAAACCGATCTCCCTGATTTTACCAGACTTAATTAATTACTTATATTGATAGTCTACTTATCTTTCTCTCCATTGTTGTAAGAAGAGTGGCGTCAATCATTATTTCTTCTTCTAACCTGAGACAGGGTGAAGTGAGTGGGCATGGCGTGAGGGACATGAGTTGCATTTTATAAGTCAGTTGGGGGACATGAGTTGCCTTTTAGAAGTCATTTCGGATTGAAGTCTGGTTGGGGAAGAACAGGTTGTAAAGTCATCTGGGGATGGGTTCTTCTATGAGAGAAACAAAAACCATGAGTACTGAATAAATGTTGCAGCAGCCGGAACATGTTACTGTATAGAAGTTCCCTCACCAGTCTTTAATATCCCCAGTTATCAGGACTATCAAATTAATATTTAACTTTTAGTGTTACAGTTGTCCTTCCCCATAAGATACAGTTTAACAATGTAATGTCATCTGATCTTGTAAAATCCTTTTTCTAGTATGACCTCTGCGCCTAATAGAGAAACCTTTAATTCTGTTACTCAGGGCTGGATAATCGTACTAGCAATCACCAAGCCTACCTGTGTTGGTTAGGAATATCTGCAGGCCTTAAATTAAAAATTTCTGCCTGTGGCAGCTCTTCTTGATAGTCTCTTTTTATAAGTATCAGGCATTCCTGTCTGAGAATCCTTCTTTGTAGCCTCCAGTCTTACTTATTTTGGGAGGCTAAAATAAAGTGCATACCTTAAAATATTATTATTATTATTATTATTATTATTATTATTATTATTATTATTATTTAAAATGCCCAGGAATGGCTGAATTTTCGTCTTAACTGTCTTTCCAAAGTGTTTAAGATGAAGCAGTCAAACGGATTTTTGTTTCTATCTATTGTTAACAGTCAGCTGAGCTTTATGGGAGTCAATTCTGGAAAAATGAGAGCACATTTTCAATTCTGCTAGTGCCATTTGCGCTAGGTGGGTCCAGGTCTTGCTTGACCATTTATCTTTCCTCAGAAGCATCAGGGATATCTCCTTTCTCTGATGACTCTCCTCTTCATAACAAATGCACTGATTGGCTTTCTGTTCTCCAGTGGTCTCATTAATCTCCCTGATCAGGAGGTTATGTGGCTCAGAGTTGCAAAGCTCTTTAGAGAAGTCCCCTGTTCCCTGGATTCAGATTGACTCAGAGGGTAAGAGACAAATATTGGTTTTCTTGGCCCTTTTCATTTAACTTTAATTTTAAATCCTAATCTTAAACATCCAGCAAATTAATTTTAACAGCCTTATATTAAGAGTACTGGACTTTAATGTCTATAACTTTATAATTATCTTTTTATTAATTGGGATCTGTATTATTCTGTCTGTATTGTAGGTGATGACTTATTATCTTGAATAAACCCATGTTGTGTTCTTAAAGCAACACATTTGTAAAACACTAACAGGGAATCTTTAGATAACTTATAAGAAATTTTCAACTAAAATTAACAAAAGTAAAAATACTTAGTTCGTGTAATAGCTACCCTAAAATTTTGGCTGAGTATTACTATCCCCTGTTTGAGATCCTAGGAATCTTGACATTTTTTATGTTTTTAACATAACTTTAAAGAAATATTATCTGATGTACTTGTTTCATAGTCATTCTCACATATAGTAAGATGGGACACACAGCCTTATCTCAGGTAAGGCAGGGCTCTTTATAAATCTTAAGCATTTTAGTTCTAAAGCTGATCTTTATTTTTTTTTTGTTTGGGGGTCTGGGAAGATCTACTCCTTAAGAAACTAAAAGTTCATACTCAGGATTGGTTTTTGGTAGGAAAAATTATGATAAACATGGATTATTAGAATTACTTTATAATTTGGAAGGGTTTCTAGAAAACAGTATACCAGATCTGTAAGTTTCTATGTGAGGAGCCTCTAGGTCATTGTGGTGTTTGTGAACTTCCATTTTAGTGTACTGTGGCCAAGGTCAAAATGTACAGACAGTGAAGGTGTAACCCATCAACTTCATCTTCAGACACTTGCAAAATAGTTCCCAATTTCAGGTTTGGCTCTATGAGCAAGTGAATGTGCAGGTTGAGGGCTCAATCATTGGTTTTAAGAAGTATATGAACCTCTCATCAGATGATGCAGAAGAAATTGATTTAAAACAATGTAAAGAACAGAACTGGGTCACTGTGTACCAAAAGGAGATAATATTACTCTGCTACCAAGTGTCTCTTACTAGAAATGATCAATGAAGTCATGAATTATTGAGAAGGCAGTTTTGTTTTTTTAGGTGTTTTTGTTTAGGAGTATAATCCTAAAGTATTTGATATATTGCTTTGATTACCCTTTTGTTATTACCAGATGACAATAATGGTATGGGGTTGCTTTTATTAAAAAGTAAAAATTAAAAGCAACATTGACAAAGTTTACATAAATTGTTTGTGGTCTCATGAACATTAGCTAACACCATATGATATCACATTTAAAACATGAATTAAAGAAAGCCTGAAAGTTTCCAACTTTTACATAGATTAGGCTCTCATTAACTTAAAAATACATTTAAATTGTTCCACAATGTAAAAAGTAACATAAAACTTTACATATCTTATTGATAACAGGTAAATAAATCTCCAATATATTTTTTGACCATACAACTTCAGAACACCAGCTTGATATAATGCTCTTTTAAAGTTTCTACCTTACAGACTTGCATACCTGTAAGATATGAAAACATTAATAGCATCACAATTACATTGATGTTTCTACATTAACCAAGTTTAGCTTTTAAAGAAATGGCAGTACAATGCTCTAAAATAACAGTTTTGATTTAATAAGTTTTTTAATTTTTATGGTTCCTTGCTCTAGAAAAAATAAAACTTAATAAACACAATGTTATGGGTAAACTTATGTTTCAAAAAATTTTTGTCTCATTAACACATGACTGATTTTTAAAACCTTATATAGAGTTTAGTAAAAACTTATACAGACCTTAGTAAATGAATCAGATTTCTAACAAAAGTACTCACGAATGAGTAATCCCAAATCAAATTTACTTTACTTATTTATCAAAATATTAGAGAAATGTATTGAACAGTGTAAACCATTTTTATGTTGAAGAAAATGTTCTAGAAGCAAGGCACATTAGACGTTTTGTAGATATTAATATTTTATTAGATTTTTGAACACCTAGAAAAATTTGTAAGCTTAAATTTAAAAACATTTATTTTTATCTGTTTATCCGATTTAAATTGAAACATTTAAACCACGTGAACTAAAGATCTTTGGATCCACTTTTTAAAATTTGTTTTTATGAGCGCTTTTTTTAATGAGCGCTCCTTATATATGTTAATTTGTGTATCATATATATGATATACGGATATATGTCTATATAGACAGACAACACATAACAAAATTGTGCACACATAATAATAGTAAAGGCCTTGTAGTTTTTCACAGGTTAAATATCTATTGCAATGTTTCAAAAAGTCCACAGTTGGTCAAAGATAGAACTGATCAGAAAAACATTAACCTAGGTCTGTATGCTCAGAATCATGAGCTCAAAAATAATAAAGTATCTAAGGAAAACAATAAGAGTCCTAGAAAAAATGACTGGCCAGTAATTAGTAAATACCATACAATTTACTTTTTTTTTCCGTTAGGCATCAAATCAGTCTCCTACTAAGCTTGCAGGCTTTTTTCATTTGCATTTCAACATGAGTCATGGCTGAGGTCTGGAAGGAGCAGGAAAAAAACTGCTATTCTGAGCAGACACCTCAGGCCTAAGGCATATTAACCATAATTTTCCGGTTGGGGTGTTGAAAATTATGATACAAGTTCAAGATACAATTCACAAAATTTTATGTCTTTATATCTTATTTTGTCAACAGATACCATACTATGGTTTACTATCCTTGTCCAAATTAATGCACTGGTACACACAGTGACATTTTCTCTGGCTACCGAATTCAAAATTGGTTAAAAAAAAAAAAAGTGAATGATTGGGAAGTTACTTGCCAACTTGGAAGTAGAGTTCTTCAGTTTTCCATCCTAAGTATTTAAGTTCTCTGGCATGAATTACCTGAAATCTTAAACTAAACAATGACCTAAACCCGACTTTTAACTGCAAGATTGTGCAATGCTTCAAAAACCCATTCAGATACCAGTTTTTTTTTTTATGATAAAACATCATCATTTAGACACACATTCAGCTAAGATCATTCCCAAGAAAAAATTTATAATATCAACACATTATTGCACATGTCTTAAAGGACCAGAAACAAAGACACAAGACAGACAGAAAGGAGGTAGAGACTATGGTTGTCAGACAGAATCCTTTAAACCAGAGCAGATAAGAGAAAAAATCTACTACACCAGTGGCACCACGGGGGGGACCAGATGTTTTAACAGAGGGGCAACCTGAAATGTAAAATAAAGTGTCTATATGGTGACTTTACTGAATTTAGTGTCCCCTTTTTCTTTTTCTCTTTTTTAACAAGACAGAGGTGGCATAATCCTTACAGTGCACGGAAGGAAGGAGGGTATTCCCTAAATCAATAGGGCTTTGGCAGCTGCTGGGGGTCCCTCAGTCCCTCCTTTTACTTACAGGATTAGCTCCTCTGGTTCAGTTCCACCCCAAGCAAGCTCCATCTCCTAACATTTCAGTAGACAGCTCTCACAAAGTTCTGGGGCGGAGGGGGGGGTACCAAATTTGTAACTTAAAGTTCGGTTCCTGACCTAGAAGCCAATTTATACCAATTAAATAATGAGGAATGGGTTCTGAGTAAAAGAAAAGGGGAGGCTAATTGCTTTGCTAACAAAGGAGAAACACAGGGGACTCTGCCAAATGTTGTGACTCTCTTGATCTGGAGGGACAAGGGGTTTTAAAGGAGTTTCACTTGTTTACCTGGGAGATACTCAGTTCTTAGGTCCCCAGCAGGCATTGCCCTCTGCAATGGTTGTGCTCCAGGCAGCCAGCTAGGGGCTTCTATCATCCTGCTAAACAAAGGGGGGTAAAGTTCATCGCAGTTCCTTAAAACACAGTTCAAACGGGTGTCAGGCTTACTCTCTTTATTACCCATTTTCACGTCCAATATCCTTAAGTTTTTACAACCAAAATCACACAACAAAATGAACAAAAGGAAACAAACAAACAAAAAAAATAGAACGCAGAACAAAACACACACACACACACACACAAAAAGAAAAACAGAAACCCGGTGCCTAAACAGAAAAACAGTGGTACAGTGCAACATCTTGCTAAAGCTCCAGGGTAGGAGCGCGTGCGTGCCCGTCGGCACCTCTCTACACTTCCAGAGGAATTTCCCACAGAACAGAACAGAGGACAGAACGATTCTTGTTACTGTCCTGGACAGGAGTATATGTGAGCCTCCCCAGGCCACATCTCTGTCATCAGAAGAGATCTCCCTTAACCGGATATCAGATGTTGTAAAGGCGCCACTTACCTATGGAGGCCTCCTCCATCAGGTGCTTGCTAATAGTTTTAGTGCAGAGGTTCACTGCAATGCTCCCGGGACTAAAGGCTCTCTTCCTAATATAGAGAAGATGGACCAAACCAGGCCTGAGTGGAGAGCTGTTCCTTGGTGCCTATGGTTGATATACCATCCTAATTTGCGAAAGTGCCACAGAATGTAGGGTCACCCTCCTTTTCATGGTACTCTTGGAAGCAACTGTTTGGACAAATTGGTTGCCAAGGCAGTGACCTCATTCAGTTCCTGAAGGATGCGACCTCACCTCACTTCCTTGGTAATGGAACTCTCTGAACTTGGCATCCAGGAAGCCAGGCACACAGAGCAAATCCCAGTCCCAGTCCTAGTGGTCTCACTTGCTTCGATTTAGCAAGGACAGAGTCAGTCTTTCTTGGTACCTACTGATGTGAGGATGGCCAAATGCCAGGAAAACTCTGAAGAGGGGCCTATTTTGAAAAAGCAGGTAGTGGCTCACAGCTGGCTCCTGACCACTTCACAGAGTTGGACAAGGAGACCAGATCTGAAACAGGACAGGCCATATCGGGGGAACACAGTATGACCCAGCAGTCAGAGGACACTCTGGAGAGTGAGAGACCTACTTGGGGGAAGGAGGTGACTTTGTGGGTGTGGATGTGTGTTTGTGGTTTTGTCTCATGTTCAGAGAATAGGTAGGAAAGTCGGTTTGTTTCGTTTGGAGTGTACTGTTTCTAGTAAGTTGTTGGACAAGGCGAGTGTTTCTATGTCTGTGTATCCCACTGTGTCCGTGGTTGTAGACATTAGAAAAGAGAATGCATCAATGGATGTTTCCTGTCTATTAGAAAGCTTCCCAGCATTCATCCTGCCCAATTAATGAATACTTTAGGGCTGCCTTATCAATGGGCAACACCGGCTATCTTCCTAAGTTCCTGTTTTCTTCCTGAATTCTGGCCACTCTCCAGAATAGACTCATGCTTTTGTGTCCACGATATGTAGCACCTCCAATCACCGTGACATGGACATGTACTGGATAGCTGAAGGAATTGGCAAGAATCTCAGAAAACTCAGATACCAGTGTGACCAGAATAGTGTCAGTGGAGAAACCCTGCAATTGGCCTTTTTATTACCTATTGTTCTGTTGCCCTGAATGTCAGGAAGGTCTTTGCCTCAGGCCACGCCTTCGAGATTCCTGAAGAAAAGAGTTTTCAAACGGAAATGAATGGGCATCACCTGTGGCTGTTTGCTTAATTCCTTTGGAAAGGGATGTGTCTGAATCAGCCCTTTGGCCCTGTGTGAGCCTAGAGCTTAGATTCTCAGCACCTGATGGATCGTAAGAAAGATCCCATGTGTGGATCCAAATCAAAATGGCCAAAAATCAGTCATTGTGGATGAAGTCTCTCGCATTCCTCTATAAGGTTCTTAACCTCCCTCAAGTGAGAATAGGGATCCAATGGGTCAAATGAGTTATTCAAAGCCCTGCAGATGCTAGCCCATAGGTTCTTAGGTTTTCTTATGAATCCAATTCAAATAAAGAATCTAAACCGACAGTCAGTAGGCCTCAAATTGGAGAACAGAGCTGTGTTAACGGCAGGCATATTTGATCACTCCTGGTTCAGAGGAAGGGTGTCCAGGCCACCCTGACTTTTGGTAAATGAGGGGAAAGGGAGCTTACTTGGGACACTGTCTTGTGCTGCGCCTCTCATGGAATCCTCCTGCCAGAAGTTATGATGAGTGTCTATATGGAAGAAGATGAGTGTCATGTGAGAGTGTTTTGGTTTTAACTGCGGTCATTTGTGTGGAAGTTGGAAGAGATAACTGGGTCCAACTTGGCTTGCACTTTGGTGTGATTCCCCTTAGAGACTTTGTTTTGGAACTGACCTCCGAGAAGGTACAAGGTCCTATGACATTGTATATCCATATTTCTGGGACATCTCTACAGAACGTAATTCAATGCTAAGTATACCAATCAAGGGCCAAATGAACTTCTGGACTTCAAATCTTAACTAGATTTCTGTTTTCATATTTATATTGAAAGGTTAATAAAATAGATACTTGTCATTTCCTGTTTTTCTGTATGCTTAACAAAACACCATTGAAATCTTGAGAACTGTTTACTATTCTTGTTCCCAGAATGTGCTGTCCCAAACTGCCAAACTGCAGAATGTAATCCGTCAACCAGTTGCTCGCAAACTGACACTCGCCATTACCCATAAATAAATTTCTCTCCCTGCCCTCTCCAAGAAAAATATATAACCATTTCTTAAGCTGTTCTCAGGGCACTCTGCTCTGTTCAAGTGATCTCTGAGCCCTTCATGCCGGACTCCCAATAAACCCTTTGCTGTTGCATGAGACAGTCTCTTAGTGGTCTCTGCCGCAGATGCTCGCCCAACCTTTACATCTGGTGGCCCTAGCAAGATCCGGAAGCTGCAGACAAAATACCCCCAACGGGCTCCTCTGGGGGTAAATAAGGCCCATCTTTCTCGTTTCAGGCTTCAGGTTAGGGTATGGCAAAACGGCTATTGGTAAAAAGCGTGAGCTCTCTCCCATGGTGGCTGACACACATTTCACAGAGCCACAGGCCATGTCCCTGGGGGATAGACTCGGGAAATCGTGGAACAATAGTCTCCTCGACTCAGTGATATTTTGTTTCTGATTCGGTATTGCCAGCCCTTCAGGTTTTGCCGACTAGTCAGTCCTGGTCTCAGTATTGGAGGTCCATTGCCTGTCTTTATTGTCTTGTCTTGTCTGTGTTGTGTGTCGTTGCTTTCAGTGTCTGTGTATATTTCATTATGGGACAGATCATTTCAATGACTCTGTCCCTGACCCTTAATCACTGGACCAAAATCTGCTTAAGGGCTCAGAATCTTTCTTTTTCAGTAAAACGCCAGACCTGGCAGATTCTGTGTCTCAGAATGACCCACCATTGCAGTCGGATGGCTCCTAGAAGGATCTTTCAACTTCGCACTTATTTGAAAAGTCCGAGATATTGTCTTTCAGCAGGTGCCACATAGACATCCAGATCAACAGCCATATATCTTAACTTGTCAGTACCTCTACAAATCTCCTCCATGGGTCAAGCCTTTCCTTGTCCCTGCACCTGCTCCTACTCCTTCCCCCACGATTCTATCTCAACCTCTCTGCTCCTCCTCCTCCACCCTCTGTTCTCCCTGAGTCTCAAGACTCTACTGGACTCACCACCCCCTCCTTATCATCTGCCCTCATCTCCCAACCCCTAACACCCTCTAAGTGATTCCCCTTCTGCTGACTCAGCCTCTCCACAATTCGAGGAAGCTAGGCTGGCCCAGCGTCATCCAGATGACTGTCCCGCGGCACACACAGCCCCTCCTTCCCTGGAGGAAGCTGGCCCGGCTAAAAGAACTCAGAGAACTCACCGACGTTTTCACACCTGCCTACTTGAGGTGACTGCCAACACCACCTAGCGACTCTCTTCATGACAGAGCAATGAGAGAAAAATCTTCTGGAATGTAGAAAAAAATATCCTCAGACCTGATGGGCGACCAACACAACTTCCCAACATAATCAAAGCTGGCTTCTCCTTAAACCCACCCAACTGGGACCCCAACACCTTTGAAGATAGGGAGCATCTGTTCAATTATTGCCAGCCTCTAACAGCAGGTCTCCAAGTGGCCGCTGGGTGACCAACTAATTTGGCCATGGTAAGAGAAATTATTCAAAGGCCTGATGAATCTCCATTTATGTTTCTAGAGAGAATCATGGAGGCACATAAGAGATATACTCCTTTCGATCCTCAGGCAGCAGATTAAAAGGCATCTGTCACGATGGCCTTAATTGAGCAAGCTGCCATGGATATTAAAAAAAAAAATTAAAAGAGAGATTTTGTCAAAGAAGCCAAGAAAGTATACTATAAGAGAGAAACAGGGAGAAAGAAAGGGAGCAAAGGAGGATGAGAGAACCAAAAGACAGACTAAGGCATTGACTAAGGTCCTGATCACAACAAGAAAGAGGCCAGAAATTAAGACATAGGGTGACAGGAAGGGCCCATGCAAGAGGCCACCCCTGGCCTCAGATCAGTGTGCCTACTCTAAAGAAAAAGGATACTGGGCCATAGAGTTCCCTATAAAGAGACAGCCACGCCAGCTGGCCATTCTGACTCTGGAGGATGACTAAGAAAGTCAGGGCTCAGGACCCATCCCCTAGCTCAGGGTAACTTTTGAAGTGGAGGGGACTCCAGTAAACTTTGAAGTGAATACAGGAGCAGTATACTCAGCCCTTAAGGCCCCATTGGGCCCTCTATCAAATAAAAGGTCTCTAGTTCAAAGGGATGATGGCAGTAAATATCAGGCTTAGACAACTAAGAGGACAATGGACCTGGGGAAAGGAAAAATCCATCACTCCTTCCTAGGAATCCCAGAATGCCTGGACCCATTGATGGGCAGAGATCTGCTCATCAAGCTCCGGGCCAAAATAACTTTTAACCATGAAGGCCCCCAAATGAAATTTCTAAATACTTCAGCAAAAACTCCTATAGTCACGGCATTAATTATATTAGTAGAAGATGAACATCCACCATTCACATGCCCCAAGTCTGATCAAAGAGGCAAGCTACCCCAAAAATGGATAACAGATTACCCAGATGCCTGGGCAAAAACTGCTGGGTTAGGCCTGGCCGTGAAACAATCTCCAATAACAGTGGAGTTAAAAACCTCAGTCTCCCCAGTCAATGTCAAATAATATCCTCTAAGCAGAAAAACTAAAGGTGGGATAAGGCCCCATATTCAGAAATATCTGGCATTAGGGGTCCTAAGGCCCTGTCAATCGGCCTGGAACACTCCCCTGCTACTAGAAAAAAAAAGCCAGGGACCGGGAACTATCGCCCCATTAAAGAGCTAAGAGAGATCAACAAAAGAGGGCAGGACATTCACCCCACGGTACCTAATCGGTACAATCTGCTTAGCACTCTGAACCCTGAGGGGAAATTATATACTGTTCTGAACTTAAAAGATGCTTTCTTTTGCTTGCCTCTGCATAAAGATAGTCAGTTGCTGTTTGCTTTCGGGTGGGTAGACCCAGAAACCAAAACGTCTGGTCAACTAACATGGACTAGACTCCCACAGGGGTTCAAAAACTCCCCCACTCTCTTTGATGAAGCCCTCCACAGAGATCTCAACAACTTCAGAACTACGCACCCTGAATTTACCCAGCTTCAATACGTGGATGTCCTGCTACTGGCAGCCAACACCAAGGAAAACTGTGAGTCTGGGACCCAAGCACTATTATATGAGCTTGCTCAACTCGGGTATAGAGTTTCGACCAAAAAGGCCCAAATTTGCTAGCATGAAGTAATCTTCCTGGGCTATTCCCTTAGGGGCAGTAAACGATGGCTCACTGAGCCCAGAAAACAAACCATTATGTAGATACCACCCCCATCTTACAGCAGACAACTCAGAGAATTTCTTGGGACTGCTGGCTTTTGCAGGTTATGGATGCCTGAGTTTGCGTCCTTAGCTGCTCCATTATACCCGCTGTTAAAGGAAGATGCCCAATTCCAATGAAACCCTGAGGACCAGGAAGTTTTTGATAACATCTAAGGACACTGACACTGAACGCCTCAACTTCACTGAGCTCAGCCTGCAATTAGAGCAAGCCCTACACTACGTTAAAAATGTACATCAACTCACTCACCTTGGTTCAAAGAAACTGCAGGCATTACTGTAAGATTAAGAACAGAGTTTTCCACTAACCAACTCACAGTGAAAGGAAATAACTGAACGGGTAACAAAAGCCTGTCGGGTCCGTCAATTGGGTAATGCTTACCCTTCCAAGTTTCCTAGAGGAAAGCACCTATGAGGAACCAGACCAGGACAATTCTGGGAAGTGGACATTACTAAAATTAAGCCAGCAAGGTATGGATTTAAATATCTCCTAGTCTTTGTAGATACATTTTCAGGATGGATTGAAGCCTTACACACACACACACACAAAAAAAAAAAAAAAAAAAAAAAAAAAGGCGCAAATGGTTTTCAAGAAGATCCTGAAAGATATTTTTCCAAGATACGATCTGCCTAATGGACTGATAATGGACTGGTTTTCATGGCCCAGGTAAGTCAGGTGTTAACCAGGACCCTGTGGATTAATTGGAAGTTACGTTATGCTTATATACCCCAGAACTCAGGACAGGTAGAAAAAATAAATAGAACCATTAAAGAGACCTTAACGGCCCCCTTAGGGACCTGGTGACTATCTCTTCACCCAGACATTTTTCAGCTCGGTATAGGTCTTTCCTATTGAGACATGCCTGATGAAGAGGATCTCACTAAAATTCCATTAAATCCCTTCCGTACCATAGATAATTGAAACAAACATTATGGATGCAGGGACACGCGAGCCAGATGCAGGTTGGCTAGCCTATATTACTATGTATGCCTGGCAGACTATCAAAGCGACAAACAGCCATCGCTGTGTGGGGGAAAAGCCGATTTCTTGTGTAAGTCATGGGGATGTGAGCATACAGGGGCTGCCTGGTGGAACCCAAACTCCTCATCAAATTCAGTACACAGCATTGGCCATATTACCAATTAGACAACCAAAAACTATGGCCCCCAGAGGGTTCTCTAGATCCTCAAATTCTGCATGACATTTTTAACTTCGGCAAGTGCTCAAAAGGGGGAAATTCCCCCATGTGGAATCCTTTTTCCTCCTTCGCTCACATCCTGTACTATGCTTCCCCAATAGTTCCTCACCCTCAGCCTTCTGCTCTAGACTCTCTGCTTTCACTCCCACCTCAGCAACCTGATTTCTCCCCTCCAATTACTAGATCAAAAACCCAAACCTCCGCTGGATCTCAGAACATTGCCCCCTTGCTGAGGAAGCAGGTACCGAGGTACCCCTCCACCCACTCACTCCTCTCTTTTCCTGTCAGTGTCTGCACAAGGTCCCACCAAGTCCTCTAGCAAGCTTAGCCAAAGCTCAAACCAGCTGAGAAGAGCCCTCAGACCCCTATCCAAGATGTAATGAAAATGACCTTTAAAGTTGATTTGTCATCACTGAAAACAGGTTTCTAAGAATTTAAAGTCCCTCACAGGCTTTTTGGAATACTCACTCCCGTCTTCCCCTCTGCTCTACCTGTTCTACTGCTCAAGTTTTTGTTCTAGGAAAATCCCAAACCCCTTTCCCATTATTCTTTGGCATCTCTCCTTCCTCATTCTCAGATCCACGGAGCTGCTCTCAGCATCGCCTTCCCTGTCATCCCCCTCTGTACCAGGTCCACAGAAATGTCTTAAATGACCTTCTCCAGAAGTCTTTACCAAGGCTTACTTTAGGGCTTTCAGCAAAAGAGTCCCTCTGAAAAAGTTCAATGGAGATAAACTTCCACTCTTCATGTTGCCCTGTTCTACTTGGCCACTGGCTGGAAAAATCACCACCCCTAAGCTAGACATCGCCTTACCAGTTTTTCACAAAATATGTGAACAAGGACTCTGGCCTTGAGCTGGGGCTTCAGAGAGATTGCTACATTTCTAAGATAAAAAAGTTTCCAACTGGGCTCCATGGTGACAGCTGGCAAGGAGGAAAAAAAAGAGACAAAAAAGCTCTCCCATTCCAAGGTGTAATTGAAAAGTTAACGTGCACAGAACAGAGGAAAAAAAAAACAGAAACAAAAACTGATTTGTGTGAATTTCTGCAGACTGTGAACTTCTGAGCCCCTTCCCTTACATGTTGGGTACAAATACTAAAACTACCAAAACTTGGGGTTCAGGGGATTAATTGATTACAACAGAAGCAATGCCCTCTCTATACGGATGCAAACAAATAAAACTCCTTTCCTGTCTTTGGTGCTATCTTAGGTGCCTTTCCTTGTCCGTCTCTACAACAGTATATTTCTATACACTTTAACATTATTTATGTTTTCATAAAGTGGTCAATAGTTGCGATTAATTATGTAATGATGCAGATGTTTTCCAGAGTGCTCTATCAGGACGCAGGTTCATTTAAAGATCAAATAGGGGGGGCATACAACCCGGTTCCACCGGGAACCTGTATCCCTCACTTTAGCCATCCTATTAGGAATAATAGTTGCTGAAGGGGTGGGCACAGGAACAACTGCCCTAGTCCATGAGACACAACAAAGACACAATTAGAAGCAGAAATAGACCAAAGCTTAAAGACATTAAAAACCGACATCACAGCTTTACAGGAATTTTAACCTCTCTCTCTCTGAAGTTGTTTACAGAGCAGGCGAGTGTTGGACCTCCTCTTCATGAGAGAAGGGTGCCTTTTTGCTTGCATTGAGGAAAGAATGATGTTTTTTTGCCGACAATACTGGAGTTGTAAAAGAATCTATGAGTAAATTAAGAAAATTACTTGAAGAGTGTCAAAGAAAGACAGAGGCCCCCAAAGGGAGGTTTGAGTCTTGGTTCACATAGTCCACCTAGTTAACTACACTTTTATCCACCCAGGCTGGTCCATTAATAATTCTCATATTATTGTTAACTGTAGGACCCTGTTTGCTCAACCATGTAGTTTCTTTTCTCACCCAAGTTGAACCTGTTATTAACCCTAACCATACACTGTTCTCTCAATCTAATTTTACAGAAGAGCGGGGACAGAGTTGGTCTTAAAATACAGGAATATAGAGGATCTTCCACCTGCTGAGAACCTCAAAGGTCCTTGAAGAAATGATCCCTGGAGAAGATGTAGTCAACTATGAAGGACCTGAGAGAGCAAAAGTCTTCCATGGCAAACAATCTGCTCATGATGAAGGGATGTGTCTGAATCAGCCACTCTCTTCTTAATGTAGAGAAGATGGACCAAAGCAGGGATGTGTTGAGAGCTGCTCCTGCGTGCCAATGGGTGACATACCATTCTAACTTGTGAAAGTGTCACAGAAAGTAGGGGCAGCCTCCTTCTCATGGGAACCTTGGAAGCAACTGTTAGGACAAAGTTGTTGTCAAGGCAGTGACCTCATTCAGTTCCTAAAGAAAGTGACCTCACCTAACTTCTATGGTGATGTAACTCTCTGAACTTGGAATCCAGGAAGCCTGTCACCCAGAGCCAGTCCCAGTCCCAGTCCCAGTTGTCAAACTTATTTTGATTTACCAAGGACAGACTCAGTCTTTCTTGGGACCTACTGATGTGAGGATGGCCAAATGCAAGAAAAGCTATGAAGAGGGGGCTTTCCTGAGAAAGCAGGTATTGGCTCACCACTGGATCCTAAAAACTTCACAGAGTTGGCCAAAAAGACCAGATTTGAGAAAGAACAGGCCATTTCCTGGAACATAGTATGCCCCACCATTCAGAGGACTCTCCGGATAGTCACAGACCTACATGGGGGAAGGAGGTGCCTTTGTGATGTGGGTGTGAGTTTGTGGTTTTGTCTCATGTTCTGAGAATAGGTATGAAAGAAGGTTTGTTATTTTTTTGGAGTGAATGGTTTCTAGTAAGTCGTTTGACAATGCGAGTGTTTCTATGTCAGTGTATCCCACTGTGCCCGTGGTTGTAGACATTAGAAGAGAGAATGCATCAATGAATATGTCCTGTCAGCTAGAAAGCTTCCCAGCATTCATCCTTCCCAATTTATTAATGGACTGCAGCTTGCCTTATTGATGCGCAACACTTACTATCTTTCTAAGATCCTGTTTTCTTTCTGAATTCTGGCCACTCTCCAGAATAGGCTCATGGTTTTGTGTTTAAGATATGTACAACCACGAAGCTCTTTGAAATGACCATGTACTAGATAGCTAAAGGGAATGGCGAGCATCTCAGAAAACTCAGATATCAGTGTTACCAGTAAAGTCTCAGTGGAGAAACCCTGCTTGGGGCCTTTTGATTACCTAATCTTCTGTTGCCCTGAATGTCAGGAAGGTCTTTTCCTCAGGCCACCACTTTGTGAAGCCTGAAGAAAACAGTTTTCAAATGGAAATGAATGGGTATTACCTTTGGTTCTTTGCTTAATTGCTTTGGAGAGGATGTGTCTGAATCAGCCTATTTGCCCTGTGTGAGGCTGTGGCTTAGATTCTCACCTTCTGATGGATATAAAGAAAGATCCCATGTGTACATCCAAGACCAAAATGGCCACAGAGCAGTCCTTGTGGATGAAGTCTCTCGCCTTCCTCTGTAACTTTCCTGAACTCCATCAAGTCAGAATAGGGATCCTTTGGGTCAAATGAGATCTTCAAAGCCCTGCAGAGGCTAGCCCATGGTTGCTTGGGTTTTCTCAAGACTCGAATTTACATAAAGAATCCAAACCCCACAGTCAGTTGACCTCAAATTGAAGAAGTGGAGCAGTATTAATGGGAGGCCTATTTGATCTCTCCTGGTTCACAAGAAGGGTGTCCATGCCACCCTGAATTAGGCAATTTAGGTGCAAGAGAGCTTATTTTGGACACAGACTTGAGCTGTGCCCCTCATGGAAAACTCTAGCCACAGGTTATTATGTGTGTCTATATGGAAGAAGATGAGTGCCACGTTGGAGTGTTTTGGTTTAAATTGTGGTCATTTGGGTGGTGGTTAGAAGAGATGACTTGGTCCACATGTGCTTGAACTCTGGTGTGATTTCCTTAGAGACTGAGTTCTGCAACTGAACTCAGAGAAGTATTGCCATGAATAGTGTTGAGATTTTAGGAAGCCAGGCATGAGTGTCGCCCTTGGAAACTGAGTTCTAGGCCCAGGGTGGCTTTCCACAGAGCACTGGGCCTCTCAGCCAGGATACCACATGATTTTATTCTGAAAGACTTGGCACCCATCGTTGAGAGTCAAAACTCATATGGACCTCACATTGTAGAGCTAAATGAGCTAAACATCATGTGATCTTTTCACCATTCTTTGGGAAGCCTTACCTGTGAGTGTTCTCAAGAGCTTCCATTGAAATGAGCTTCCTAACCATTTAATGGTTCCTGAATGAATTGAAACTCACAGTGCCTCCAACTTCATCCTTGAAAAATGGCTAGATAAATGCCATGAAATTTTTGAAATTCCCATCACCAGGTGGCACTGGAGAACATTTGGATGACCTGTTGCTGGTCATGAATATTTCAGTGTCTTGTTTTACTGGGTTTCATGTAAATGGTGTAGAACAGAGATGTCAGTAAGTTGGACTCTGTTGAGTAGTGGGCCTAGAGCAGTGTTGGGCAGGTATGTGATAAAACATCTGTGGTGGGGCCATGTGGATCTGCCATTGGCTTCCAAATGGCTTGTGACTGACATGGCACAGCCAGCAGAACCTTCTGTGTAAAGGCAACTTGTTATATGGAGCGATTTCAGGATATTGTTCAGAATCAGGTTGCTATGGTCAAGGGGTCAAGCTATGTGGGATAGAAGCCTGGTTCTTGTATCATCCTGCAGACCCTGACCCACCACACGTGACAGAACTCCCACTTGCACTTTGTCACAGTTGAACTCCTTGTATTTCGTGAAGCAAATACCAAACTCCCAGTGCAGCAGGAAGAAACACCACGAAATGGAGGATGACCATATGGCTTCACAGTCCACACTTGGAGACACTAAGCCCCAGTGGCCACAGTTTACCTACAAAGAGAGAATTCAGCACTGCTGCCTCGTGTTCATTGTAAAATAAGAAACTTTGTCCTCCTGGTCACATAGATGCAGAGCCAGCTTTGAGGGTCTCACTACAAAGGAAGCTTAACTCGTGACAACAACCTATATTTCAGTGCCCAACCTCAGTGGCAGTTTCTCAAAACTTTTAGGCAAGCAGAGCTCCATGTTTGTGGAGTGTGTACCCTGTCCTTATTTTTGGAAACTCCTATTCCACCTCCAAGTTTGTGCACTCTTGAGCATTTTCCATTCCAAAAATGTAATCACAGATTTTGTAACTCTTCTCCTCTAATTGTGTCTTACTTGGGGCGAAGGTAATGTCAAGGCATGGTTCTGGATGAGACTGGGAAGATTTGTTGTAGCACATATTTGCATACACATTGGATTAATTTTCCTATTTTCCATTCGAAATTCTGAATCACTGACACTAACCCATATTCTACTAGACTCTGACTACTAATCCTAATATGATGGAGAAAAATAACCCAAACAGTACATAAGTACATGCAGTTCAGAGTTCGACTTGCCATTTGCATGATAAAGCGTAGGTGTTATAAATTTAGTCAATTTTTAATTGAAATAGTTCTCCATGTGTTTTCAAAGTTAACAAATATGTGAATTACTGTCTCCCATTCTCTGGAGCCTATTCAGCACATGTATTTTTATATGCACAAATAGAATCCTGCGTGATATCACACGTACATTCTTGTGAGTTACATGACTTAGCAGATACAAAGTGTGAGAAGTGACCACTCCTCCTAAACCCTGTTGGAACTGAAAATTCAACCTATGGATGAGCTTCCCATTAGAACAACGTTATACATAAACCCATGTTCAGTAAAATGAATGTTTTTGCATCTTTATGATATATATTTCATGATGAATTTCGATTGGCATATATATTGCTACTTATTAATGTCTCTGTTCGTGTGTGTGTGTGTGTGTGTGTGTGTGTGTGTATATTCTCCAGATTTTTAAAAATATGAAATATATGTGTCTTATATACAATCCCTAAATTCATTCATGTTCATGTATGTGGATTAATAATCAACTTTTCACAAGATTATTCTTAGAAATATTCATCCACCCGAAATACATATTTGATTCCTTGTACTGAAAACTAACTTCAGTGAAAGGTGCATAAAAATCCTAATATGTCTACATTAACTGACCCAGTTTAACATCAATGCATGTAGGTTACTATGGAACATGATGTGTATTTTGATGTTAATTTTTATTCCACACTGGTACATTACTATTCCTTCAGTTTATGTACATCATAGAATATATATTTTATTCACTAGTTAACAAATTTATAGGCATTTGTTTCACTTTCAATCACTTCCTGCTCCAGAACACATGAATTTCTCTACGTTTCTTCAGTGGTCTATTCATGAGACTTTTTTTCCAAATACATTTTTTTCGATTTCCATAATCAATTTTGAAACAAAACTCACAAACCCTTCATGATAAACCATAACCCTAAGATGATCATTAGATATATAACTGGTTGGAATGAATGATTGTATATCAATATAACATTTCTTATATATTTTCAGATATCTATTCAATCCATTATTTAAAGTGGATCCAGTTATATTATTTATTCACAGTATGGTCTATTCATGCATTATGTGTATATTCATAGAAACAGGGTACACATCTTTGTACGACCATACTAATTTATAAGTCTTCAAAATATTGCTCCAAGAAATGGTGGAAGAAATACTCATGTCACCTGATCTACATACATATTTTATCACAGAAATATTCTGGACACCAAAAGCAAAGGTCACACTTACAATTGTACCAAAGCCTAAATAGAAAGTGAGCATGGATTACTAAAAACATCCATGTCCAGGTTGCCTAATGCTCTCAAATATCAATCCTATTGGTGACTACATATTTGTTTCTTCCTAAGATTATCTATTCAACCTCAAACCTGTTGAAAATGTCTAACCCTATCACACAATTTATACTTTGCTTGATTTCCTAATGTCTCTATTGATATCTGCTTTCCTACATGATTTCCCCAGTTCATCATTGTGACTGACTCTTCACATGTACTGACATTTACATACACTCTCTACCCGAAACCCTATTGCTAAAGAACTTTTGGTCCAAATCCTATACTCACTCTTCTTTCTAAACCTACAGACTACCTTCCTAATCCTACCGACTATCGCTTTTTGACTGGATGTTCTTTTCAACATTCAATCATCCAAAGTACAAGGTCCAATGCCAGTGTATATTGATTTATTTGAGACATCTGTGCAGCACATAACTCAAAGCTAAGTATCCCACTCAAGTCCCCAGTGCCCTTCTGGACTTCAAATCTTACCTAGATTTCTGCTTTCATAGTTATATTTCACATATATCCTCTTATAAATATCACAGGTTGCCAATGCCATTATTCATCCCGCAGAATGATTCGTAACCCAAATCAAACCTATTATTAACCTTAACTATACACTGTTCCTTCAATATAACGTACAGAAGAGCAGGGACAGAGTGGGTCTTACAATATAGGAATGTAGATGATCTTCCACCTGCTGAGAACCTAAAAGATCCATGGAGAAATGATCCTTGGAGAATATGTAGGCAGCTATGTAGGACCTGAGAGAGCAATAGTCATCTTCCATGGCAAACAACCTGGTCAGGGTGAATTGATGTGTCTGAATCAGCCTCTGTCTTCTTAAAGTAGAGAAGATGGACCAATCCAGGCCTGTGTGGAGAGCTGTTCCCGGGTGCCTATGGTTGATATACCATTCTAACTTCTGAATGTGTCACAGGATGTTGGGGCAGCCTCCATCTCATGGGAACCTTGAAAGCAACTGTTAGGACAAAGTGGTTACCGAGGCAGTGACCATATTCAGTTCCTGAAAGAAGTGACCTCACTTCACTTCCTTGGTGATGTAATTCTCTGAACTTGGGATCCAGGAAGCCAGGCACCCAGAGTCAGTCTCACTCCAAGTTCCAGTGGGCTAACTTGTTTGCTTTTCCCAAAGACATAGTCAGTCTTTCTTGGTACCTACTGATGTGAGGATGGCCAAATTCCAGCAGAGCTCTGAAGAGGGGCCTTTCCTGAGAAAGTAGGTAGTGGCGAACCACTGGCTCCTGACAACTTCACAGAATTGGCCAAGGAGACCAGAACTGAAACAGGACAGGACATTTTTGGGGAACATAAAATGGCCCACCAGTCAGAAGACACTCCGGATAATCACAGACCTACTTGGGGGAAAGAATTGCCTTTGACATTGTAGGTGTGAGTTTGTGTTTTTTTCTGATGTTCTGAGAATAGCTAGGAAAGGTGGTTTGTTTGATTTGGAGTGGACTATTTCTAGTAAGTCGTTTGACATGGTGAGTGTTTCTATGTCTGTGTATTCCACTGTATCCGTTGTTGTAGACATTAGAAAAGACAATGCATCAATGGATGTGTTGTCTCTAGTTGAAAGCTTCCCCGCATTCTTACTGCCCAATTGATGAATGGACTGCAGCTTGCCTTATGGATGGGCAACATCTACTATCTTCTTAAGTTCCTGTTTTCTTCGTGTTTTCCAGCCACTCTCCAGAATAGGCTCATGGTTTTGAGTCCCAGATATGTAACACCACAAGGCTCTGTGAGATGGCCATGTACTGGATAGCTTAAGGGAATGGGAGCATCTCAGAAAAATCAGATATCAGTGTAACCAGTAAAGTCTCAGTGGAGAAACCCTTCTTTGGGCCATTTGCTTACTTCTGTTTCTATTACCCTGAATGTCAGGAAAGTCTTTGCCTCAGGCCACCCTGTTGTGTAGCCTTAAGAAGAACTGTTTTCATATGGAAATGAATGGACATCACCTGTGGCTCTTTGCTTAATTGCTTTGGAATGGAATGTGTCTGATTCAGCCTCTTGTCCTTGAATGAGGTTGTGGCTTAGATTCTCAACACCTGATGGATCTAAAGAAAGATCCCATGTGATTTCAAAACCAAAATGACAAAAAGAGAAGTCATTGTGGATGAATATTTTTGCCTTCTTGTTTTATGTTCCTGACCTCCATCAAGTGAGAATAGGGATCCTTTGGGTCAAATGAGTCTTTGAAATCCCTGCAGAGGCTAGCCCATATGTGCTTGGGTTTTCTCATGACTCCAAATCACATCAAGAATTTATAGGCTTCAGCCAGTAGGCCTCAAATTGGAGAAGCGGAACCCTTTAACAGCAGCAATATTTGATCACTCCTGGTTCACAGGAATAGTGTTCAGGCCACCATGTTTTTAGGCAAATGAGGGGCAAGTGAGCTTATTTTGCACACTACCTTGTGCTCATTGAAACCTCCAGCTAGAGGTTATGATGAGTGTCTACAAGGAAGAAGATTATGGCCCTGTGGGAGTGATTTCATTTTATTTTTGGTCATTTTTGTGGCAGTTGAAAGGGATGACTGGGTCCACCTGGGCTTGAACTCTGGTATGATTTACCCTTAGAGACTGAGTTCTGGAACTGACCTCAGAGAAGTATTGCCATGAATTGTGTTGGGATTTTAGGAGGCCACGCATGAGACTCACTCCTGGAAACTGAGATCTAGGCCCAGGGTGGCTTTCCACAGAGGCCTGGGAATCTCAGCCAGAATATCACATGATTTTATTCTGAAAGACTTGGTAGCCATAGTTGAGAGTCAAAACACACATGGACCTCACATTGTAGACGTCAATTGGTCTGGCTTCATGTGACCTGTTGGCAACTCTTTGAGAAGCCTTGACTTTAGAGTTCTCCAGAGCATTCATTGAAATGAGCTTTCTCAACACTTAACGGTTCCTGAATGAATTGAAACCCACAGTGCCTCTAACTTCATCCTTGAAAACTTGCTAGATAAATACCATAAAATTTTGGAAATTCCCATGACCAGGTGGCACTGCAGAAACGCTGGATGTCCTGTTGCTGATCATGTGTATACCAGAAAGTGCCTTGTTTGACTGGGTTTCATGAAAATGGTGTAGAATACGAGATGCCAGGAATTTGGAACCTGCTGTGTAGTGGGCCTAGAGCAGTGGTGGGCAGGTGTGTGATGAAACATCATGGTGGGGCCATGTGGATCGGCTATCGGCTTACAAATGGCTTGTGACTGATATGGCGCAGCCCCCATTCCCTTGTATGTAAAGGCATCTTGTTATATGGAGAGGTTTCAGGGCAATGTTCATAATCAGGTTGCTATGGTTATTGGGACAAGCTATGTGGGATAGAAGCCTGGTTGGTACATTCTCCTGCAGATGCTAACCCACCCCACGTGACAGAACACCCTCCAGCACTGTATCCCAGATGAACTTCTTATATTGTGTGAAGCAAGTACCAAATTCCCAGTGTAGCAGCAAGAAACACCACGAAAATTGGAGGATAATCAAATGTCTTCACTGTCCCCACCGGGAGACACTTAGCCTCCAGTGGACACAGTTTACCTACAAAGAGAAAATTGAGCACTGCTGCCTCATGTTCATTGAAATATACGAAATCATGTCTTCCAGGTCACATAGATGCAGACCCAGCTTTTATGGTCTCACGACAAAGGAAGCCAAAGCTCATGACAACAACATATATTTCAAGTGCCCAACCTCAGAAGCCGTATTCCAAGAAGTCTTAGGCCAGCAGAGCTCTTTGTTTGTGGAGTGTTTACCCTGTTCTTTACTTTTGGAAACGCCTCTACCACCTCCAAGGTTGTGAACTCCCGAGCATATTCCATTAAATATATGTATTCATAGATTTTCACACTTTTCTACTATAATTGTGTCTTACTTGGGTGAAGGTAATGTCAAGGCATTGTTCTGGATGTGAGTGGGAAGATTTTTGTGTAGCACATATTTACACACACACTGGATTCATTTTTCAATTTTTATTTTGAAATACTGAATCCCTGACACTAACCCATACCCTACTAGACTCTGAATTATGATCCTAATATGATGGTAAAAAATAACCCAAAAAGAATAGAAATACAAGCAGTTCAGAGGAGGCATGGTGTATAGTTGGAATTGCCTTTTGCATTATATTTTGTAGGAGTTATAAATCTAGTCAATTTTTTGTTGAAATAGTTCTACATGTGTTTTTAAAATTAACAAATATATGAATCCCTGTCTCCCTTTCTCTGTAGCCTATTCAGCACATGTATTTTTATATGCACATATAGAATCCTACCTGATATCACTCGTATACAGTTGTGAGGTGGCTGAATTTGCAGATGCAAATTGAGAGAAGAGATCACTCCTCCTAAACGTTGTTAGAACTGAAAATTCAACCTATGGGTGAGCTTCCTAGTTGAATAACATTATTCATAATTTCATGTTCAGTAAAATTAATATTTTTTCAATCTGTTGATTATATATATTTCATGATAAATTTCTATTGGCATATATATCACTACTTTTTTTATTGGTTGCTCAAAACATTACAAAGCTCTTGACATATCATATTTCATACATTAGATTCAAGTGGGTTATGAACTCCCATTTTTACTCCAAATACAGATTGCAGAATCACATCAGTTACACATCCATATTTTTACATAATGCCCTATTAGTTAATGTTGTATTCTGCTACCTTTCCTATACTCTACTATACCCCCTCCCTTCTCTTCCCATCTTTTCTCTCTACCATACCTACTCTAATTCATTTCTCTCGTTGTTTATTTTCCCACAACCTCTTATATGTAACTTTGTGTAACAATAAGGGTCTCTCTCCATTACCATGCAATTTCCCTCTTCTCTCACTTTCCCTCCCACCTCATGTTTCTGCTTAATGTTAATCTTTTCTTCATGCTCTTCCTCCCTGCTCTGTTCTTAGTTGCTCTCATTATATCAAAGAAGATATTTGGTATTTGTTTTTTAGGGATTGGCTAGCTTCACTAAGCATAATCTTCTCTATTGCCATGCATTTCCCTGCAAATTCCATGATTTTGTCATATTTTAGTGCTGCGTAATCCTCCATAGTATACAAAGGTCACTTTTTTTTTTATCCATTCATCTATTGAAGGGCATCTGGGTTGGTTCCACAGTGTAGCAATTGTGAATTGTGCTGCTATGAAAATCGATGTGGCAGTATCCCTGTAGTACGCTCTTTTAAGGTCTTCAGGGAATAGTCCAAGAAGGGCAATAGCTGGGTCAAATGGTGCTTCCATTCCAAGCTTTCACAGGAGTCTCCATACTCCTTTCCAAATTGGCTGCACCAGTTTCAGTCCCACGAGCAATGTACAAGAGTACCCTTTTCCTCACATCCTCGCCAGCATTTGTTGTTGTTTGACTTCATTATGGCTGCCAATCTCACTGGTTTGAGATGGTATTTTAGGGTGGTTTTTATTTGCATTTCTCTTACTGCTAGAAATGGAGAGCATTTTTTCATGTACTTGTTAATTGATTCTATGTCCTCCTCTGAGAAGTTTCTGTTCAGGTCCTTGGCCCATTGGGTTATTGGTTATATTATTGTCTAATTTTCTGAGTTCTTTGTATACTTTGTATACTCTAGATATTAGGGCTCCATGTGAAGGGTGAGGACTAAAAATTTGTTCCCATGATGTAGGCTCCATATTTACCTCTCTTATTGTTTCTCTTTCTGAGAAAAAAAAAATTCAGTTTAAGTAAGTCCCATTTCTTGATTCTTGTTATTAACTCTTGTTCTATGGGTGTCCTATTAAGGAATTTGGAGCCTGACCACACAATATGTAGATCTGAGCCAACATTTTCTTCTATCAGACGCAGAGACTCTGATTTGAATCTAGCTTCTTGATCCACTTTGAGTTAACTTTTGTGCAGGGCGAGAGGAGGGGATTCAGTTTCATTTTGTTGCATATGGATTTCCAGTTTACCCAACACCATTTGATGAAGATGCCATCCTTCCTCCATTGCAGGCCATTAGCTCTTTTATCAAATATAAGATAGTTGTAGCTTTTTGGATTAGTCTCTGTGTCCTCCATTCTGTACCATTGGTCCACCCGCCTGTTTTGCTACCAGTACCATGCTGTTTTTATTATAATTGCTCTGTAATATAGTTTGAAATCTGGTATTGCTATACTGCCTGATTCACACTTCCTGCTTAGAATTGCTTTTGCTATTCTGGGTCTTTTATTTTTCCATTTGAATTTCATAATTGCTTTATCTATTTCTACAAAAAATTCCTTTGGGATTTTGATTGGCATTGCATTAAACCTGTAGAGAACTTTTGGTAATATAGCCATATTGATGATGTTAGTTCTTCCTATCCATGAACGGGGTATATTTTTCCATCTTCTAAGATCTTATTCTATTTATCTTTTTAGGGTTCTGTAGTTTGCATTATATAAATCTTTCACCTCTTTTGTTAGGTTGATTCCCAAGTATTTAATTATTTTGAGGAAATTGGGAATGCAGTGTTTTGACTCATTTTTGTTTCAGAAGTTTTGTCGCTAATATACAGAAATGCCTTTGATTTATGCATGTTGATTTTCTATCCTGCCACATTGCTGCATTCATTTATTAGTTCTAGTAGTTTTTTCTGTAGACCCTTTTGGGTCTTCTATGTATAGAATCATGTCATCTGCAAATAGTGATAAGTTAAGTTCTTCTTTTCCTATTTTTATGCCTTTAATGTCTTTCATCTCTCTAATTGCTCTGGCCAGTTTTTCGAGAACTATATTGAATAGAAGTGGTGATAGAGGACATCCCTGTCTTGTTCCAGATTTTAAAGGGAATGCCTTCAATTTTTCTCCATTCAGAATGATGCTAGCCTGAGGCTTAACATAGATAGCTTTTACAATGTCGAGGTAAGTTCCTGTTATCCCTAGTTTTTAAAATGTTTTGAACATAAAGGAATGCTCTACTTTGTTGAATGTTTTTTCTGCCTCTATCGAGAGGATCATATGGTTCTTATCTTTAAGTCCAATGATGTTGTGAATAACATTCATTAATTTCCATATATTGAACCAGCCTTGCATCCCAGGGATGAATCCTAGTTGATCATGGTGCACAATTTTTTTGATGTGCCTTTGTATCCAATTCGCCAGAATTTTAATGAGGATTTTTGCATCTAGGTTCATCAGAGATATTTGTCTGTAGTTTTCTTTCTTTGAGGTGTCTTTGTCTGGTTTCAGAATCAGGGTGATGTTGTCCTCATAGAACGAATTTGGCAGAGCTCCCAGTTTTTCTATTTCCTGAATAACTTGAAAAGTAATGGTATTAATTCTTCTTTAAAGGTTTTGTAATACTCTGCTGTATACCCATCCGGTCCTGGGCTTTTCTTGGTTGGTAGTCTTTTGATTGCTTCTTCTACTTCATCCATTGATATTGGTCTGTTTAAATTGTGTGTTCCCTTATGACTCAGTGTGGGCAAATCATATGACTTAAGAAATTTATCGATGTCTTCACTATTTTTTATTTTATTGGAATACAGGTTTCCAAATAATTTCTAATTTTCTTCTGTATTTATGTTGCATCTGTTGTGATATTGCCTTTTTCATCCCGTATGTTAGTAATTTGAGTTCTCTCGCTTCTTCTCTTCATTAGCATGGCTAAGGGTCTGTCGATCTTATTTATCTTTTTGAAGAACCAACTTTTAGTTTTGTTAATTTTTTCAATAGTTTCTTTTGTTTCAATTTCGCTCTGATTTTAATTATTTCTTGCCTTCTGCTACATTTGCTGTTGTTTTGCTCTTCCTTTTCTAGGGCTTTGAGATAAAGTGTGAGCTCATTTATTTGTTGTTTTTTTTTTCTTTCTTTTTTTGAGGAATGACCTCCAGGAGATGAATTTACCTCTTAAAACTTCTTTCATTTTGTCCCATAGAATCTGATATGTTGTGTCTGTATTTTCATTTATCTCTAAGAATTTTTTGATTTCCTCCTTTATGTCTTCTGTAACCCATTGATCATTCAGTAACATATTGTTCATTTTGCATGTAATGTATGATTTTTTCTTTTTTCTTTTATCATTGGTTTCCAGTTTCATTCCATTATGATCACAAAAAATTCATGGTATTATCTCCTCCCCTTTATTTTTACTGAGGGTTGCCCTATGGCAAAACATATGGTCTATTTTTGAGAAGGATCCATGTGCTGCTGAGAAAAAAGTATATCCACTTGATGATGGTTGATATATTCTATATATGTCACTTAAGTCTAAGGTATTGATTGTGATATTGAGTTCTATAGTTTCTTTATTCAACTTTTGTTTGGAGGATCTGTCCAATGGTGAGAGACGTGAGTTGAAGTCACCCATAATTATTGTACTGTGGTCTATTTGATTCTTGAACTTGAGGAGAATTTGTTTAATGAACGTCACAGCACCATTATTTGCTGCGTGAATATTGATAATTGTTATGTCTTGTCGGTGAATGGTTTCTTTTAACAGTATATAATGTCCTTCCTTATCCCTTTTGATTAAATTAGTCTTGAGGTCGATTTTATTCTATAGGAGGATGGCCACCCCTGCTTGGTTACGAGGACTGTGTGCATGGTATAAATTTTCCCAATCTTTCACCTTCAGCTTGTGTATGTCTTTTCCATTCAGATGTGTCCCCTGGAGGCAACATATTGTTGGATTTGTTTTTTTTAATTCAAGTTACAAGCCTATGTCACTTTATTGGAGAGTTTAAGCCATTAATGTTTAGAGTTACTATTAATATATGGTTTGTACTGCCACCCATGTTTGCTTATATCTTTTTTTTAAATTAGTTTGTTTCTCCATGATTAGCTTTTCCCGCCCTCTGTCATTACTGAGGCACTTCCCACTGATGGTTTACATTGTTGATTTTCATTTCTTCCTCGTGTAGTGTTTTGCTCAAGATGCTTTCCAATGCTGGTTTTCTGGCTGCAAATTCTTTTAGCTTTTGTTTATCATGAAATATTTTTATTTTGTTGTCTTACATTAAGCTTAATTTTGCTGGATACATAATTCTTGGTTGGCATCCATCGTCTTTCAGTGTTTGAAGTACGTTGTTCCAGGATCTTCTCACTTCCAGCATCTGTGATAAAAAAAAAAACCATTGTTAACCTTTTTGTTTTACCCCTGATTGTAATCTGCCTCTTTTCTCTGGTAGGTTTTAATATTTTCTCTTTGTTGTGTATATTGGATATCTTCATAACAATGTGTCTTGGCATTGGTCTACTGTGATTTTGTGTGCTCAGTGTCCTGTAAGCATCTACAATTTGTTTATCTGTTTCCATTTTTATTTTTGGAAAGTTTTCTCTAATTATTTCATTCAGCAGGTTACTCATTTCCTTGGTTTGAATCTCTGTACCTTCCTCTTTCGGGATGACTCATAAGTTTGTTTTTTTAATGTTATCCCATATCTCTTGGATGTTTTCTCATAATTTTTTTACAGCATTTCTTTCTTGGATAGAGTTTTTTCAAGATGATATATTTTGTCTTCATTATCTGACATTCTGTCTTCTACTTGCTCCACTCTCTTAGTGATACTCTCAATTGAGTTTTTAATTTGGTTTATCATTTCCTTCATTTCTAGAATTATTGTTTGATTTTTCTAATAATCTCTTTCTCCTGATAAAGATGCTTAATTTCTTATTTTATCTGTTTATGTAATTCATTTTCAATGCGTTCTTTCACTGTTTGTTTTTGTTGTCTCGTATCCTCTTTAATGTTCCATTACATCTGTCTAAGGTATTCCTTGAGTTCTTTATATGACCATTTTTCTGATGACTCCAGATGCTCTTGAATATTTAGGCTGTCCTTCATTGTTTGTACTTTTTTTCTTCCTTGCTTTTTTATGCTGCTCATGTTACTTCTTGTTCTGTTTGACTACTGAGTTACTGCTTACTCATATAAATTTATTTGATGCTTGGAAGGAAAGATATTAGAAGGGAAGGGAAGAAGTCACTAAAGAGAATGAGAGTAGCCAGGTAGAATTCAAGGAAGGGGGTATAATAAAATTGAAAAGAAATGAAAAGACAAAAGAAAAAAAATAGAAAATAAAGAAAGAAAATTTTAAGTAATAATGATAATTAAAAAATGAAAATTAAAATTTAAAATAATAATAATAATAATGAAATAAAAAATTAAAAAAATAAAAAAACATTAAAAAAGTTAAAGAACAACAACAAAAATGAAAATGAAAGAAAAAGAAAAACATACAAATAATATAATAATAATAATACATGCAGTACTAGAGTTCAATTAACTTCTCTTCCAGTAGTTGGAGCTGTGTGCACTGGGCCAAGCTTCTCCTCTAAATAAGTGGGAACAAATCACTGTGCAGCAGCTCTTCCTCCCAGACTCGGCGGGTCTCCAATCCTGAGTGCTAGGGCCTTTTCTTGTGCTTCCTCAAGCCAGGCCCCGCTCACCTTTGATGCTCACCACAATACTGGTTACACGCCAGGCCTCTGCTCCTGGTAGCCCTGTTTTAATGAACGCCTGGGCACACTCTCCCTGTTTGCCTCCCTCAGACCCTAAGTTTGTAGAGCTTTGTCCTGAGAACCGCCAGCGAATTTTCTTGTCTTCCGGGAGCCATGCCCCTGGTAGGTGGTGTAAAAGACCTCAATTGTCAGCACTGGTGGAAGTGGTAGCCGGGAATTCCACGCCGCAAGTCCCGAGGCAATCCTGTTTCCCTAGGTCTGGCTATCGTGCTCCTGGGAGAGCTGGGAGGGGCCCTTGAGGTTTCCCTGTGGTGTTGAGAGAGATGGCAATGGGATTACACACTTGTCGCGTTGGTTTCAATGAAGTTATCTCCTCCGCCTGTAATGTCAGTTCTATGCCATGGTGGTATCACATTAAAATGGTGACCGTTCGTTCCCTTTGCTGGGTGACCAATGCAATGGGTGGGTCCTGACTATCTCTCCCAAGCCCCATTTCAATCCTGTGGCCACTGCCTATGAAGGCTCAGTTGTCTTTTAACTCTGTCAATTCAGAAAGCCCAACCAGTTATTTCAGCGGGAATGTTAGTGCTGAGTTACAAAAAAAAGACGAATCTAAGCTTGAATGCAGCCAATCCGGGCTCTGTGTGTGTTCTGAGGGGCCCAGACTGTTCGCCCCAGATTCACAACAGGTCAACATTGCCTAGTGATTCTGAGCAAACAGCATTTAGACAGTTTACGACTTCCTATGCCCGTGCAGCTGAAGAGATCAGAGACTTGATTTCTCCATGCCTGCCTTAATAATGGATCTCCTGTATTGCTACTTTTTAATATCTGTGCATGTGCGTGTTTGTATATATATATACATATATATATATATATATATATATATATATATATATATATATATATTTATTTATTTATATTTATATATACACACTCTTCAGATTTTTCAAAATATGAAATATATGTGTCTTATTATACACTCCCTAAATTCATTCATATTCATATCTGTGGATTTATAATCAACTTTCCACAAGATTATTCTCATAATAATCATCCACCTGCAATACATATTGTTTCCTATTACTGAAAACTAAATTCAGTGAATGGTGCATACAAACCCTATTATTTCTACATTTACTTAGCCAGTTTAAAATCAATGCAAGTAGATTCCTAGGGGACATGATGTGTATTTTGACTTTCATTTTTATTCTACACTTGTACGTTACTATGTTATCAGTTTATCCACATCATAGGATATATATTTCAGTCACAAATTAGAAAATTTATAGGCATTTGTTTCACGATCAATCACTTCCTGATTCAGAACACATGCATTCCTCCATGTTTCTTGACTGGTCTTTTCATGAGACTTCTTTCCAAACACATTACTTTCGTTTAACATCATCACTTATAAAGCAAAACTCAAACACCATTCATCATAAATCATAATCCTAATATTACTATTAGATATATAACTGGTTGGAATGAATGATTGTATATCAATATAAGATTTCTTATATATTTTCACATGTCAATTCAATCCATTATTTAAAGTGGAATCAGTTATGTTATTTATTCATAGTATGGTCTATTCATGCATTATTTCTATATTCATAGACAGAGGTTACATCTCTTTGTGCCCCTAATACTAATGTATGCGTCTTCAAATTATTGCTCCCAAAAATGGTGAAAGAAATACTCATGTCACCTGATCTACATATACATTTTATCACAGTAATATTCTGAACAACAAAAAAATAAAATATCACACTTATGATTGTACCAAAGCCTAAAAGGAAAGTGAATGTTGATAACTAATAACATCCATATCCAGGTTGCCTAATGCTCTCAAATGTCATTCCCATTCATGACGACATATTTGTTTTTTCCTATGATTATATATTCAAACTCAAGCCTGTTGAAAATGTCTAATCCTATCCCTCACTTTATACTTTGCCTGATTTAGTAATGTCTCTATTGACACCTGCTTTCCTACATATTTTCCCCAGTTCATCATTTTGGCTTACTCTTCACATGTGCTGACATTTACATTCACTCTCTAAACGAAACCCTATTGCTAAAGAAGCTTTTTTTTCCAAATCATATACTCACTCTTCTTCCTAAACCTACTGACTATCTTCCTAATCCTACCAACTATCCCTTTTTGACTGGATGTTCTCTTCTACATTCAATCATCCAAGGTACAAGGTCCTATGCCATTGTATTTCGATTTAACTGAGAAAATTGTACAGAACATTATTCAACACTAAGTATCCAAACCAAGGGCCCAATGCCCTTCTGGGCTTCAAATCTTTCTTAGATTCCCGTTTTTATACATATATTTCACCTATATATTCTTATAAATATCACAGGTTCCCAATCCCATTATTCATCCTGCAGAATGATTCCTAACCCAAATCGAAAATATTATTAACCCTAACCATACACTAACTTTGCAGGAGAGCAGGAACAGTGTGGGTATTAAACTACAGGAATCTAGAGGATCTTCACCTGCTGAGAAACTCAAATGTTCATGCAGAAATAATCCCTGGTGAAGATGAAGGCAGCTATGAAGTACCTCAGAAAGCAAAAGTCAACTTCCATGGCAATCATCCTGGTCAGGATGAAGGGTTGTGTCTGAATCATTCTCTCTCTTCTTAATGTATAGAACATGGACCAAACCAGTCCTGTGTGGAAGCTGTTCCCGGGTGCTTATGGTTGATATAACATTCTAACTAGAGAAAGTGCCACATGAAAATCGGGGCAGCCTCCACCTCATGGTACTTTTGGAAGCAACAAAGTGGTTGCCAAGGCAGTGACATCATTCAGATCCTGAAGAAAGTGATCTCACCTCACTTCCTTGGTGAGGGAACTCTCTGAACTTGGGATCCAGGAAGCCAGGCACCCAGAGACAGTCCCTGTTCTAGTCCCAGTGGTCTCACATGTTTGGAATTACCAAGGACAGAGTCAGTCTTTCTTGGTACCTACAGATGTGAGGATGGCCAAATGCCAGGAAACCTCTGAAGAGGGGCTTTCCCTGAGAAAGCAGGTAGTGGATCATTTTCTGAGAATAGGTAGGAAAGGCGGTTTGTTTGGTATGATGTGGAATATTTCAATTAAGTCCTTTGACAAGGTGAGTGTTTCTATGTGTGTGTATCCCACTGAGTCCATTTTTGTAGACATTAGAAAAGACAATGCATCAATGGATGTGTCCTGTCTAGTAGAAAGCTTCCCAGCATTCATCCTGCCCAATTCATGAGTGGACTCTGGCTTGCCTTATGGATGGGCAAAACCTACAAGCTTCCTAATTTCCTGTTTTCTCTCTCAATTCAGCCCACTATCCAGAATAGTATCATGGTTTTGTGTCCAAGATTTGTACCACCTCCAAGATCTGTGACATGGCTATGTACTGGAGAGCTGAAGGAAATGGCTAGCATCTCAGAAATCTCAGATATCTGTTGACCAGGAAAGTCTCAGTGGAGAAACCCTGCTTTGGTCCTTTTGCTTAACTATTGTTCTGTTGAATGTCAGGAAGTTTTTTGCCTCAAGCCACCACTTTGTGAACCCTGAAGAAAACAGTTTTCAAATGGAAATGAATGGGCATCACCTGTGGCTCTTTGCTTAATTGCTTAGGATTGGGATATGTCTGAATCAGCCTGTTGGCCCTGTGTGAGGCTTTGGCTTAGATTCTCATCACCTGATGGATCTAAAGATAGATCCCATGCGTGCATCCAAAACCAAAATGGCAAAAAGATCAGATATTGTTGATGAACTCTCTTGCCTTCCTCTGGTAGGTTCCAGATATCCATCAAGTGAGAATAGGGATTCTTTGGGTCAAATGAGTTCTTCAAAGCCCTGCAGAGGCTAGGCCATAGGTGCTTGATTATCATGACTCCAATTCACTTAAAGAATCTAAACCCCAAAGCTAGAAGGCCTCAAGTTGGAGAAGCCAAGCAATATTAAAGGTAGGCCTATTTGATCACTCCTGGTTCACAGGAAGAGAGTCCAGGCCACCCTTACTTTAGGCAAATGCGGTGCAAGGAGCTTATTTTGGACACTGTCGTGGGCTGCGTCCCTTATGGAAACCTCCAGCCAGAGGATATAATGAGTGTCTATATGGAAGAAGATGAGGGCCATGTGAGAGTGTTTTGGTTATAATTGTGGACATTTGTCTGGCGGTTGGAAGAGATCACTGGGTCCACCTAGGCTTGCACTCTGGTGTGATTCCCCTTAGAGACTGAGTTCTTTTACTGATCTCAGAGAATTATTTCCAGGAATTGTGTTGGAATTTTAGATGGCCATGCATGAGAGTTGCCCTTGGAAAGTGACATCTAGGCCCTAGTTGACTTTCCACAGAGCACAGGGAATCTCAGCCAGGATAACACAGGATATTATTCTTAAAGACTTGACAGCCATATTTGAGAGTCAAAACACACATGGACCATACATTGTAGACCTCAATGGGCCTGGCTTAATCTGACTTTTGGCCACTTTTGGAAGCCTTGCCTGTAAGAATTCTCCAGAGTTTTCATTTAATGGTTTCTGAGTGAATTGAAATCCACAGTGCCTCCAACTTCATCCTTGAAAATTGGCTATATCAATATCATGAAGTTTTTGAAATTCCCATGACCGGGTAGCACTGAAGAACATTTGGATGTCCTCTTGCTGATCATGAGTATACATGACAGTGCCTTGATTGACTGGGTTTTATGAAAATGGTGTAGAAAAGAGATTCCAGTAAGTTGGATCTTGCTGAGTAGTTGTTCTAGAGCAGTGGTTGGCAGGTGTGTGATAAAACATCTGTGGTGGGGGCATGTGGATCTGCCATTGGCTTCCAAATGGATTGTGACTGACATTTTGCAGTCAGTAGAACCTTATATGTAAAAGCATATTGTTATATGGAGAGGATTAAGGGCAATGTTCAGAATCAGGATGCTATGGTCAATAGAGCAAGTTATGTGGGATAGAAGCCTGGTTGGTGCATTCTCCTGCAGAACTCGACACACCACACTTGACAGAACTCACTTCAGCACTGTGTCCCAGGTGAACCCTTGTATTTAATGAAGCAAATACCAAACTCCCAGTGCAGCAGCAAGAAACACCACGAAAGTGGAGGATGACCAAATGAATTTACAGTCCACACGGGGAGACACCTAGAATCCAGTGGCCACAGTATACCTACAAATAGAAAATTCAGCACTGCTGCCTCATGTTTATTGGAAAATAAGAAACCATGTCATCCAGGTCACATAGATGCAGAACCAGATTTGATGGTCTCACTACATATGAAGCTAATGCTTCTGACAACAGCATATATTTCATTGCCCAACCTCACAGGCAGTTTCTTCAGATGTTAGGCTGGCAGAACTTCATGTTTTTGGAGTGATTACCCTGTCCCTTACTTTTGGAAACTCCTCTACCAACTCCAAATTTGTGAACTTCTGAGCATTTTCCATTCCACATATGTATTCACAGATTTTCTAAATGTTCTCCTCTAATTGTGTCTTATGTAGGGCGAAGGTAATGTCAAGGCATTATTCTGAATGAGAGTGGGAAGATTTTTGTGTAGCACATATTTGCATACACATTGGATACATTTTCCAATTTTCCATTCGAAATACTGAATCCCTGACACTAACACATACCCTACTAGACTTTGACTTCTTATCCTAATTTGATGGAGAATAATAACCCAAACAGAATACAAATACAAGAGGTTCACAGGAGGCATGGTGTATAATTGGACTTGCCTTTCGTATGATAAATTGTAGGTGTTATAAATCTAGCAAATTTTAATTGAAATAGTTCTCCATGTGTTTTCAAAGTTAACAAATATGTGAATAACTGTCTCCCTTTCTCTGTAGCCTATTCATCACATGTATTTTTATAAGCACATACAGAATTCTACCTGGTATCAGTCGTACATTTGGTGAGGTGGCTGGCTTGGCAGATACAAATTGTGAGAAGAGATCACTCCTACTTAACGCTGTTGGAACTGAAAATTCAACATATGGGTGAGCTTTTTAGTTAAACAACGTGAATCCATGTACATTAAAATGAATATTTTTGGATCTGTGGATGATATATATTTCATGGTGAATTTCAATTCACATACATAATGCTACTTTTTAATGTCTGTGTGTGTGTGTGTGTCTGTGTGTGTATATATATATATATATATATATATATATATATATATATATATATATATATATATATTCACTCTGCAGATTTTTCAAAATATTTAGTATATTTTTCTTTTTATACCCTCCCTAAATTCATTCATATTCATGTATGTGGATTTATAATCAACTTTTCACAAGATTATTCTCAGAAATATTCCTCCACCTGAAATACATATTTTTTTCCTTGTACTGAAAACTAACTTTGGGGGATCACATGATGGCGGCGAATGGAGTGCATTACCCCCATGTACCGCGTCACTGTGCGGGAAAATGACAAGTTAGAACGCCTAAAACCTATCTTTTTCGGAATTTCCAGCAAATTTGGTGTGCTCCAAAACCTAGTGGACATATATCCATCTCACGAGGATCAGCTATGGGGGCTCAAAAGCGAGTGATTTTCCCGCACGGAGGGTCATGCTGCTTATTCAGCAAATTGCCCTGCAGCTAGAGTGTGTGGCGCGCACTGGGAAAAGACGAGATAGCATCGCAAATATACAGTGGTGCGAATTCTATGGGCTCCTGCCCGCTATGCAATTACTGTGCTCAGTGCTGAATTCTGGGATTGAGACTGGGATGGATGTGGTCCAATTCCGTTCTCCATACCGGTCAGACCACAGAGGAAGCCAGCGTCCACCATCTTGAAGAGCTGACGTCACCATCCCTGTTTTCGACTGATCGCAGCTCATTCAGCTATAGAACAGGTAATTTCAGGATTCCATTCACCTTTGCTTCGCAGACAAATTACTCAGGCTCAGTGCTAAAGAACCCGCAGTAACTGCGTCTTGGAGCCTGCTCCTATTAGAACATACACTGAGCCCAGAGCGGCCAAATTTGGCCTCCCTGAACTGATCTGGCCCAGGGCTCAAGAACCCGTGGAAACTGCTTCCCGGTGTGGGTCTTGCTGAATAATGTGGAGGTAAATATCAACCGAGCCTTCATAGGCAGTGGCAACAGGATTGAGATGAGGCTTGTGAGGGCAAGTCAGGACTCACCCATTGCTTTGGTCACCCAGCAAAGGGAACGAAATGCTGCCTTTTGCATGGGATACCAACATGGCAGAGATCTGATGTCATCAGAAAGCAGCAGAGGAGATAACTTCATTAATACCAGCGGTGACAGAAACAGTTGGTCTCCTGGTAAAGAAAGTGAGTCAGAAACACCCGAGTCTCTCTCACTTTGTCATCAAGCCAGAGGGGCAGAGCAGAGCCACTGCCCATGCCTGGAACAGGCCCAGCGACACACCTGCATGATACTCACTTCACCCCAATTGGAATAGAGGCAGAGCAGAGCCGCCACAGGTGCCCAGAACAGGCCTAGCGACCAGCAGGCATTGTAGTCACGTCACCTCAATTGGAGTAATTGCAGAGCAGAGCCTTCTCCAGCACCTAGTACAATCCAAGTGGCCCACCGGCATGGTAGTCACATAACCCCAATAGGAGTAGGGGCAGAGCAGAGTCTTTGCCCATGGTGCCCGGAACAGGCCCAGCAACCTGCCGGCTTCGTAGTCACGACACCCCAATTGGAGTAGCGGCAGAGCAGAGCCACCACCCGCGCCCTCAAGGTAGACAAATCTGCACCCGACCAGCAGAAGAGGCCCAGCGGCCTGCCAGCGCGGCAGACACTTCACCCCATTTGGACTAGGGGCAGAGCAGATCCATCCCCCATGCCCGTAAGGTAGGCAGACCTGCGACCGACGGCAGAACAGGCCCACCCACCCGCCGGCGTGGTAGTCACGTCACCCCAATTGGAGTAGGGGCAGAGCAGAGCCGCTGTCCGTGCCTCTAAGGTAGGCAGACCTGAGACCGACTGGCAGAACACCCCAGGGGTCCATGGGTGTGGTACACACGTCACACCAATTAGAGGAGGGGCTTAGCAGAGCCGCTTCCTGCGCCTGCAGGGTAGGCAGACCTGCAACCGATCAGGAGAACAGGCCCAGCGGCCCATCAGCATGGTAGATAGATCACCCCAATTGGAAGAGCACAATAGCCACCCCCCGCCCCTGCAAGGAAGACTTTTCAAATATACAAGAGCAATATAAATATATAGGGGGAAAATTTCAAAATCACAACAGTTTCACCAAGCAGAAAGAAACGCGAGCCGTATGAAAAGACAAAGAAAAAATGACCACAAGCAATGCAGGTCAACACAACTTTAGAAGAGGTAATAGCTGCAGCAGATGGAATGTCAGATAAAAAACTCAGGATATACATGCTTCAGATAATCTGGAGTCTCAAGGAAGACATTAGACAGCAAAATCAGACAATGAAAGATCACTTCGACAATGAATTACACAAACAAATCCAAGAAGCAAAAGATCAATTATACAGGGAGATAGAAGTTGTAAAAAATGACAAACAGAAATCCTAGAAATGCAGGAAGCAATAAAACAACTTAAAAACTCAATTGAGAACACTTCCATCAGAGTAGAACACTTAGAAAATAGAACATCAGACAATGAAGACAAAGTATTTCAACTTGAAAAGAACATAGACAGCTCAGCAAGACTGTTAAGAAACCATGAACAGAACATCCGAGAAATATGGGATAACATAAAGAGACCAAACTTAAGAGTCATTGGGATACAGGAAGGTATAGAGGTCCAAACCAAAAGAATGAGCAATGTATTTAATGAAATAATACGAGAAAACTTCCCAGACTTGAAGAATGAGACAGACTCCCAAGTCCTAGAAGCCAACAGGACGCCGAATGTGCAAAATCATAAGAGATCCACACCTAGACGCATTATAATGAAGATACCCAACGTACAGAATAAAGAGAGAATTTTAAAAGCTACAATTGAAAGGAAGCAGATTATATTTAGGGGTAAAGCAATCAGGATAACAGCTGATATTTCAAGACAGACTCTGAAAGCTACAAGATCCTTGAAATATATGTTTTTGTCAGGAGCTTTAGCTTCATTTCTAGTGAAAGCATCAAAGCTGTGTCTGCATCTATGTAACCTGGAGAACATGGTTTCTTATTTTCCAAAAGACATGAGGCGGCAGTGCTGAATTCACTCTTTGTCGGTAAACTGTGGCCACTGAAGGCTAAGTGTCTCCCCGTGTGGACTGTGAAGCCATTTGGTCATCCTCCACTTTTCATGGTGTTTCTTGCTGCTGCACTGGGAGTTTGGTATTTGTTTCACTAAATAAAATGAGTTCAACTGAGACCCAGTGCTGGAGGGAGTTCTGTCATGTATGGTGGGTCAGGGTCTGCAGGAGAATTCACCAACCAGGATTCTATCCCACATAGATTGCCCCCTTGATCATAGCAACCTGATTCTGAACATTGCCCTGAAAATCTCCATATAAAAAGATGCCTTTACATGGAGAGGTTTCAGACATATAAGGTTCTGCTGGATGCACCATGTCAGTCTCAAGCCCTTTGGAAGTAATGGCAGATCCACATGGCCCCACAAGAGATGTTTTATCACACACCTGCACACCACCTGCACACACACCACTATTCAGTAGGCTACAAGTTACTGGCATTTCGGTTCTACACCATTTTCATGAAACCCAGACAATCAAGGCACTATCTGGTACACTCATGATGAGCAAAAGGACATCAAAGGTTCTCCAGTGCCACCTGGTCATTGGAATGGCAAAAATTTCATGGTATTTATGTAGCCACTTTTCAAGGATGAAGTTGGAAGCACTGTGGGTTTCAATTCATTCAGGAACCATTAAATGGTGAGGAAGCTCATTTCAATAAAAGATCTGGAGAACTCTCACAGGCAATTTTTCCCAAGGAGTGAGCTAGATCTCAGTTTAGAAGGGCGAATCTCATTAGTGGCCTATTCCACTGCCACACAAATGACCGCAATTGAAACCAAAACACTCCCACATGACCCTCATCTTCTGCCATAGAGACACTCATCATAACCTCTTGCTGCAGGTTTTCATGAGGGATGCAGCCCAAGACAGTGTCCAAAATAAGCTCACTTACCCCTCAATTGCCTAAAGTCAGGGTGGCCTGGACACCCTTCCTGTGAACCAGGAGTGATCAAATAGGCCTGCCCTTAATACTGCTCTGCTTCTCCATTTTGACTGTTACTGATTGTTGAGTATAAATTCTTTGTGTGAATTGGAGTCATGAGAAAATCCAAGCACCTATGCATTAGCCTCTTCAGGGCTTTGAAAAACTCATTTGACCCAAATGATATCTATTCTCACTTGATAGAGGTCAGGACTTACAGAGGAAGGCAAGAGACTTCATCCACATTGACTGCTCTTATGGCCATTTTGGTTTTGGATTCAGAGATGGGATCTTTCTGTAGATCCGTCAGGTGCCGAGAATCTAAGCCCCAGCCTCACATAGGGCCAAGGGGCTGATTCAGACACATCCCTTTTGAAGCAATTAAGCAAACAGCCACAGGTGATGCCCATTCATTTTCATTTGAAAACTGTTTTCTTCAGGCTTTACAAAGGGGTTGCCTGAGGCAAAGAAATTCCTGACATTCAGGGCAACAGAACAATAGGTTAGCAAAAGGCCCAAAGCAGGGTTTCTCCACCGAGACTTTACTGGTCACACTGATATCTGAGTTTTCTGAGATGCTCCCATTGCCTTCAGCTATCCAGTACATGGCCATGTAACAAAGCTTGGAGGCGGTACATATCTTGGACACCAAACCATGAGACTATTCCGGAGAGTGGCCAGAATTCAGGAAAAAAACTGGAGCTTAGGAAGATATAGGTGTTGTCCATTCATAAGGCAAGCTGCAGTCCATTCATCAATTGCGCAGGATGAATGCTGGGTAGCTTTCTACTAGACAGGGCACTTCCATTGATGCATTCTCTTTTCAAATGTCAACAACCACGGACACAGTGGGATACACTTTTAGAAACCCTCGCCATGTCAAACGACTTTCTAGAAACAATCCACTCAAAAACAAACAATCCACCATCCCTACCTATTCTCAGAACATGAGACAAAACCACAAACTCACACCCACACCCACAAAGCACCTCCTTCCCAGAAGTAGGTCTTTGATTATCCGGAGTTTCCTCTTACTGGTGGGCCATACCATGTTCCCCCGAAATGGCCTGTACTTTCTCAGATTTGGTGTCTTTGCCAGAACAACTACCTGCTTTCTCAGGAAACACCTGTCTTCATAGCTTTCCTGGCATTTGGCCATCCTCACATCAGTTGGTACCAATAAAGACTGACTCTGTCCTTGTTAAATCCAATCAAGTGTGCCAACTGGGACTGGCACTGGCTCTGGGGGCCAAGCTTCCTGGTTCCCAAGTTAAGAGAGTTCCACTACAAAGGAAGTGAGGTGAGGTCACTTTTTTCAGGAACTGAATGAGGTCACTGCCTTGGCAACTACTTTGCCCTAACAGTTGCTTCCAAGGGTCCCATGAGATGGATGCTGCCCCAATTCCTGTGACATTTTTACAAGTTAGAATGGTATATCAACCATAGTCACCCAGGAACAGCTCTCCACACAGGCTTGGTTTGGTCCATCTTCTCTACATTAAGAAGAGAGAGGCTGATTCAGACACAACCCTTCATCCTGACCAGGCTGTTTGCCATGGAAGATGACCTTTGCTCTCTCAGGTCCTTCATACCTGCCTACATGTTTTCCAGGGATAATTTCTGCATGGACCATTGAGGTTCTAAGTAGGTGGAAGAACCCCTCCATCCCTGCATTGTAAGACCAACTCTGTTCCAGCTCTTCTGTAATGTTATATTGAGGGAACAGTGTATGGTTATGCTTAATAACCATTTCGATTTGGGTTAGGAATCATTCTACGGGATGTATAATGGTATTGGGTAACTGAAATACTTACAAGAATATATAGGTGAAATATAAGTATGAAAACAGAAATCCAGGTAAGATTTGAAGTCCAGAAAGTCATTGGGTCCTTGATTGGATTACTTAGCTTGAATTACGTTCTGCACAGGTATCTCAGATAAATTGATATACAATGGCATAGGAACTTGTACCTTGGATGATTGAATGTAGAAGAGAACATCCCCTCAAACAGAGATAGTCAGTAGGATCAGGAAGATAGACGGTAAGTATCGGAAGAACAATGAGTATAGGATTTGGACCAAAAGTTATTTAGCAATAGGGTTTCGGTTAGAGAGTGAATTTCAATAACAGCACATGTGAAGGGTCTCTAACAATGATGAAGTGGGGAAAATATGTAGGAATGCAGATATCAATAGAGACATTAGGAAATCAGGCAAAGTATAAAGTGAGTGATAGGATTAGATATTTTCAACAGGGTTGAGGTTGAACATATAATCTTAGGAAGAAACAAATATGTAGTCACCAATCGGATTGACATTTGAGAGCATAAGGCACCCTGGACATGGATGTTTTTAGTAATCCATGTTCACTTTCTATTTAGGATTTGGTAGAATCATAAGTGTGACCTTTGAATTTTGTGTCTAGAATATTACTGTGATGAAATGTATATGTAGATCAGGTGACATGAGTATTTCTTCCACCATTTCTGGAAGCAATATTTTGAAGATGTATAAATTTGTATTGGGGCTACAAAAAGGTGCACCCTGTGTCTATGAATACAGAGGAAATGCATGAATAGACCATACTGTGAATAAATAATAAAACTGGTTTCAACTTGAAATAATAGATTGAAATAAATTTGAAAACAAATAAGAAATTTTATATTAATATACAATCATTCATTCCAACCCATTATACATCTAATGGAAAGATGAGGATTTTGGTTTAACATGAAAAGTGTGTGACTTTGCTTCAAATTGATTATGAAAATCGAAAATAATTTGTTTGGAAAGAAGTCTCATGAAAAGACCAGTCAAGAAACCTGGAGGAATACATGTGTTCTGAAGCAGGAAGCGATTGAAAGTGAAACAAATGCCTATAAATTTGCGAAATTGTTGATGAAATATATGCCCTATGATGTCCATAAACTTAAGAAAGAGTAATGTACCAGTGTGGAATAAAAACGAACGTCAAAATACACATCACGTCCAATAGAATTCTACATGCATTGATGATAAACTGGTTCAGTTACTGTAGAAATATTAGGATTTGAAGGCACCAATCACTGTAGTTAGTTTTCAGTACTAGGAAACAAATATGTACTTCAGGTGGATGAATATTTCTGAGAATAATCTTGTGAAAATTTTATTATAAATCCACATACATGAACATGAATAAATTTTGGGACTCTAAATAAGACACAAATATTTCATATTTTGAAAAATATGGAGACTATATATATATATATATATATATATATATATATATATATATACACACACACACACACACACACACACACACACACACACACACAAAACACACACACAGACTTTAAAATGTAATAATATATGGCCAATCGAAATTCATCATGAAATATATATCATCCACAAATGCAAAAATATATATTTTACAGAATATGGATTTATGTATAATTTTGTTCAACTAGGAAGCTCACCCATAGGTTGAATATTCAGTTCCAAAGCGTTTAGGAGGAGTGATCTCTTCTCACAATTTGTATTTGCTGAGGAAGCCACCTCACAAAAATGTAGGTGTGATACCAGGTAGCTTTCGGTATGTGCATATAAAAATACATATGTTGAATAGGCTACAGAGAAAGGGAGTCAGTAATACACATATTTTGAACTTTAAAAACACATGGAGAACTATTTAATTAAAAATTGACTTGATTTATAACACATAAACTTTATCATGTAAAAGGCAAGTCCAAATATACATCATGCCTCCTTTGAACTGCTTGTATTTATATTCTGTTTGTGTTATTTTTCTCCATCATATTAGGATTAGTAGCCAGAGTCAAGTAGGGTATGGGATAGTGTCAGGGATTCTGTATTTTGAATGGAAAATTGGAAATTGTATCAAATGTGTGTGCAAATATGTGCAACCCAAAACTTCCCACTCTGATCCAGAACAATGCCTTGACATTACCTTCGCTCCAAGGAAGACACAATTAGAGGAGAAGAGTTAGAACATTTGTGAATACATGTCTGGAATGGAAAATGCTCAGGAGTTCACAAACTTCGAGATGGTAGAGGAGTTTCCAAAAGCAAGGGACATGGTAAACACAACACCAACATGGAGCTCTTCTGGCCTAAAGACTGTTTGAGAAACTGCATGTGAGATTGGGCACTTGAAATATAAGTTGTTGTCAGAAGTTTTAGCTTTCTTTCTAGTGAGACCATCAAAGATGGGTCTGCATCTATGTGACCTGGACGACATGTTTTCTTATTTTCCAATGAACATGGGGCAGCAGTGCTGAATTCTCTCTTTGTAGGTAAACTGTGGCCACTGGGGGCTTAGTGTCTCCCCGTGTCGCTGTGAAGACATTTGGTCATCCTCCACTTTTCGTGGTGTTACTTGCTGCTGCACAGTGAGTTTGATATTTGCTTTACAAAATACAAGGAGTTCAACTGGGACACAGTGCTGCAGGGAGTTCTGTCACTTGTGGTGGGTTAGAGTCTGCAGGAGAATGCACCATCCAGGCTTCTATCACTCATTGCTTGCTACATTGCCCCCTTTTCCATTGCAACCCAATTCTGAACATTGCCCTGAAACCTCTCTATATAACAAGGTGCCTTTACATAAATGGGTCTGCTGGCTGCTGCAAGTCAATCACATGCTATTTGGAAGCCAATGGCAGATCCACATGGCCCCACCACAGATGTTTTGTCACACACCTGCCCACAACTGCTCAAGGTGCACTACTCAGAAGGTTCCAACTTACTGGCATCTCTGTTCTATGCCATTTTCATGAAACCCAGTAAATCAAGGCCCAGTCTGGTACACTCATGATGAGCATCAGGAGATCTAACTGTTCTCCAGTGCCACCTGGTCATGGGAATTTAAAAAATTTCATGGTATTTATCTAGCCATTTTTCAAAAGGAATTTGGAGCCACAGTGGGTTTCAATTCATTCATGAACCATTAAATGTTGTGGAAGCTCATTTCAATGAAAGATCTGGAGAACTCTCACAGGCAATGCTTCCCAAAGAGTGGCCTAAAGGTCACATGAGGCCAGGCCCATTGAGGTCTACAATGTGAGGTCCATGGGTGTTTTGACTCTCAAATATGCCTGCCAAGTCTTTCAGAATAAAATCCGGGTATATCCTGGCTGACATTCTCAGTGCTTTGTGGAAAGCCACCCTGGGCTTAGATCTCAGTTTCCAAGGGCAAGTCTAATGCGTGGCCTCCTAAAATCCCAACACAATTCATGTCAATACTTCTCTGAGGTCAGTTCCAGAACTCAGTCTCTAAGGTGAATCAAACCCGAGTTAAAGCCCAGGTGGACCCAGTCTTATCTTCCAACAGCCAAATAAATGACCACAATTAAATCCAAAACACTCCCACATTGCCCTCATCTTCTTCCATATAGACACTCATCATTACCTCTGGCTGGAGGTTTCCATGAGGGGTAAAGCACAAGACAGAGTCTGAAATAATCTCCCTTGCCCTCATTTGCCTAAAGTCAGTGTGACCTGGACACCCTTCCTGTAAACAAGGAGTGATTTAATAGGCCTGCCACTAATACTGCTCTGCTTCTCCAATTTGAGGCCTACTGACTGTCATGTATAGATTCTTTATGTGATTTGGATTCATTAGAAAACCCAAGCACATATGGGCTAGCCTCTGCAGGGCTTTGAAGAACTCGATTAATTCAAAGGATCCCCAAATTCACTTGTTGGAGGTCAGGAACCTAACAGAGAAAGGCAATAAACTTCATCTACAATGACTGATTTTTTAGACATTTTGATTTTGGATGAACACATGGGATCTTTCTTAAGATCCATTAGGCGCTGAATATCTAAGACACAGCCTCACACACGGCCAAGAGGCTGATTCACACACATATCTCTCAAAGCATTTTAGCAAACAGCCACAGGTGATGCCCATTCATTTCCATTTGAAAACTGTTTTCTTCAGGATTCACAAAGGGGTGGCCTGAGGCAAAGACCTTCCTGACATTCAGGGCAACAGAAGAATAGGGAAGCAAAAGGCCCAAAGCCGGTTTTCTCCACTGAGACTTTCCTTGTCACACTGATATCTGAGTTTTCTGAGATGCTCCCTTTCCTTTCAGCTATAGAATACATGGCCATGTCACAGAGGTTGGAGGTGGTACATAACTTGGACAAAAAACCATGAGCCTACTCTGGAGAGTGGCCAGATTCAGAAAGAAAACAGGAACTTAGGAAGATAGTACGTGTTGCCCATTGATAAGGCAAGTCACAGTCCATTCATAAATTAGGCAGGATAAATGCTGGAATTCTTTCTACTAGACAGGACACATCCATAGATGAATTCTCTTTTCTAATGAATACAACCACGGACACAGAGAGTTACACAGACATAGAAACACTCACATTGTCAAAGGAATTACTAGACACAGTCCACTCCAAACCCAACAAACTGCCTTTCCTACTTATTCTCAGAACATGAGAAAAAACCACAAACTCACTCCCACACCCACAAAGACACCTCCTTCCCCCAAGTAATTCCGTGACTATCCTGAGTGTCGTCTGACTGGTAGGCCATACTATGTACCCCCAAATGGCCTGTCCTGTCTCAGATATGGTCTCCTTGGCCAAATCTGTGACGTTGTCAGGAGCCAGAAATGGGAAAGTACCTTTTTCTCAGGAAAGGCCCCTCTACAAAGCTCTCCTGGCATTTGGCCATCCTCACATCAGTAGGTTCCAGGAAACACTGATTCTGTCCTTGGTAAATCCAAACAAGTGACCTCAATGGGACTGGGACTGGGACTGGCTCTGGTTGCCTGGCTTCTGCACACAAGTTCAGAGAGTTCCATCACCAAGGAAGAGAGGTGAGATCACTTACTTCAGGTAGTGAATGAGGACACTGCCTTGGCAATCACTTTGTCCTAACAGTTGCTTCCAAGGGTCCCATGAGATAGAGGCTGCCCCTACTTCCTGTGACACTTTCACAAGTTAGAATGGTGAATCAACCATAGGCACCCAGGAACAGCTCTCCACACAGGCCTGGTTTGGTCCATTTTCTCTACATTGAGAACAGAGAGGCTCATTAAGATACAACCCTTCATCCTGACCAGGTTGTTTGCAATGGAAGATGAGTTTTGCTCTTTAAGGTCCTTCATAGCTGCCTATATCTTCTCCAGGGATCACATCTGCATGGACCTTTGAGTTTTTCAGCATATGGAATATCCCCTACATTCCTGTATTGTAAGACCAACACTGTCCCTGGTCTTTTGTTAAGTGAGATTGTGGGAACAGTGTATGTTTAGGGTTTAATAACATGTTTGATTTGGGTTAGGAATCATTCTGCTGGATGAATAATCGTATTGGGAACCTGTGATATTTATTAAAACATAGACATAAAATATAAGTATGAAAACAGAAATCTAGGTAAGATTTGAAGCTCAGAAGGGCATTGAGCTGTTGATTGTGATACTTAGCTTTGAATTATGTTCCGCATATATGTCTCAGATAAATCGATAATCAATGGCATAGGACCTTGTACCTTGGATGATTGAATGGAAAAGAGAACTTCCACTCAAACAGGGAAACTCAGTAAGATTAGGAAGATAGTCAGTAGCTTTCAGAAGAAGAGTGAGTACAGGATTTGGACCAAAAATTCTTTATCAATAGGTTTTCGCTTAGAGAGTGAAAGTAAATATCATCACATGTGAAGAGTCACTCACATGGTGAACTGGGGAAAATATTTAGGAAAACAGACATCAATAGAGACATTAGGAAATCAGGCAAAGTATAGAGTGAGTGATAGGATTAGACATTATTAACTGCATTTAGGTTGAATATATAATTTTAGGAAGAAACAAATACGTAGTCACCAATAGGATTGATATTTGAGACTATTAGGCAAACTGGACCTGGATGTTTTTAGGAATCCATGTTCAGTTTCCATTTAGGCTTTGGTACAATCATAAGTGTGACTTTTGCTTTTTGTGTCCAGAATATTACTGTGATACAATGTATATGTAGATAAGGTGACCTGAGTATTTCTTCCACCATTTCTGGGAGCAATATTTTGAAGATGTATAAATTAGTATTCGGGGTACAAACAGGTGTACTCTTTGTCTTTGAATATGGAGAATATGCATGTATGGACCATACTGTGAATAAATAATATAACTGGTTCCAACTTCAAATAATGGATTGAATTGAAATGTGAAAATAAAAAGGAAATCTTATATTGATATACAACCATTCATTCCAACCCGTTTTACATCTAATGGTAATATGAAGATTATGGTTTATCATGAAGAGTGTGTGAGTTTTGCTTAAAATTGATTATGGAAATTGAAAATATTTTTTTTGGAAAAAAGTCTCATAAAAAGACCAGTCAAGAAACCTGGAGAAATACATGTGTTCTGAAGCAGGAAGTGACTGAAAGTGAAACAAATGCGTATAAATTTGTGAAATTGTAGATGAAATACATATCCTCTAATGTGCATTAACTGAAGGAATAGTAATGTACCAGTGTTGAGTAAAAATGAACGTCAAAATAAACATCATGTCCCATAGGAATCTTCTTGCATTGATGTTAAACTGAGTCAGTTAATGTAGAAATATTAGGATTTGAATGCACCATTCACTGAATTTAGTTTTCAGTCCTAAGAAACAAATATGTACTTCAGGTGGATGAATATTTCTGAGAATAATCTTGTGAAAATTTGATTATAATTCCACATACATGAACATGAATGAATTTTGGGACTGTACATAAGACACATCTATTTCATATTTTGAAATATATGGAGAGTGTGCATATATATATATATATATATATATATATATATATATATATATATACAAGAGTGTGTATACACACACACACACACACACACACACACAAAACAGACATTAAAAAGTAGCAATATATATGCCAATTGAAATTCTTCATGAAATATATATCATCCACAGATCCAAAAATCTTCATTTTACTGAGCGTGGATTTATGTGTAATATTGTTTAACTAGGAAGCTCACCCATAGCTTAAATTTTCAGTTACAACATCGTTTACGAGGAGTGATCTCTTCTCATAATTTGTATCTGCCAAGTCAGCAACCTCACAAAAATGTACGTGTGATACCAGGTAGGATTCTATATGTGCATATAAAAATACATGTGCTGAATATGCTACAGAGAAAGGGAGACAGGAATTCACATATTTGTCAACTTTAAAAACACATTGAGAGAGGGAGGGGCAGATCTGCCAATCGCTCCTTCAAGGTAGGCGGACCTGCGACCCACCAGCTGAACAGGACCAGTGGCCCGCCACCGTGGAAAACACATCGCCCTGGTTGTGGGAGGGGCAATGCCGCCGGGCCTGCAAGGTAGGCAGACCTGTGACCCACAGAAGGACAGGCCCAGCAATCTGCGGAGGGGCAGAGACGCCCTCTGCGCCTGCAAGGTAGGTGGACCTGCAACCACCGACAGACCAGGCCTATGGCCCGCCAGCATGGTATACACATCGTCCCGGTTGGGGGAGGGGCGGAGCAGCCACAGGCGCCTGCAAGGTAGACAGACATGCAAGGGACAGACAAAACAGACCCAGTGGCCCGCGGATGGTCAAAGCTGCCGCCCACGCCTGCAAAGTAGCCCGACTTGCGACCCACTGGCAGAACAGGCCCAGTGCCTGCAGAGGGGCAGAGCTGCTGCTCGCACCTTCAAGGTAGGCGGACCAGCTACTGACTTACAGAACAGGCCCAGCAGCCTGCTGGTGTGGTAGGCACATTGTCCCAATTGTAGGAGGGGCAGAGCCACCACCCGTGCCTGCGAGGGAGACTTTGAAACTATACAAGAGCAATATAAATATATAGGGGAAAAATTCAATAACACAACAGTTTCACCAAGCAGAAAGAAATATGAACAGTATGAAAAGACAAGGAAAGAAAGGACCATAAGCAATGCAGGTAAAGTCAACGTTAGAAGAGGTAATATCTGCAGCAGATGGAATGTCAGATAAAGAACTCAGGATATACATGCTTCAGATGATCTGGAGTCTCAAGGAAGACATTAGAGAGCAAAATCAGACAATGAAAGATCACCTTGATAATGAATTACATAAAAAAAATCCAAGAAGCATAAGATCAACTATACAGGGAGATAAAGATTATAAAATCAAACAAACAGAAATCCTAGGAATGCAGGAATCAATAAACCAACTTAAAAACTCAATTGAGAATACTACCAGCAGAGTAGAACACTTAGAAGATAGAACATCAGACAATGAAGACAAATTATTTCAACTTGAAAAGAACACAGACAGCTCAGCAAGACTTTTAAGAAACCATGAGCAGAACATCCAAGAAATATGGGATAACATAAAAAGACCAAACTTAAGAGTCATTGGGATACAGGAAGGTATAGAGGTCCAAACAAAAGGAATGAGCAATATATTCAATGAAATATAGGAGAAAACTTCCCAGACTTGCAGAATGAGACAAAATCGCAAATCCTAGAAGCTTACAGGATTCCAAATGTGCAAAATCATAAGAGATCCACACCTAGACATATTATAATGAAGATGCCCAACATACAGAAAAAGGAGAGAATTTTAAAAGCTACAAGATAAAGGAAGCAGATTACATTTAGTGGTAAACCATTCAGGATAACAGCTGATCTTTCAACACAGATTCTGAAAGCTAGAAGATCCTGCAATAACATTTTTCAAACACTGAAAGAAAATGGGTTCCATCCAAGAATTGTGTATCCAGCGAAATTAAGCTTCAGGATAGAAGATGAAATTAAAACTTTCCACGATAAACAAAAGTTAAAAGAATTTGCAGCTAGAAAACGATTTCTTAAAAACATCCTTGGCAAAACATCACAGGAAGGGGAAATGGAAAATAACAATGAAAACCAACAGTGGGAGGTAGAGGAGTAAAGGGGGGGAAATAATCAAGGAGGAAAACAAACCATGTTTAGTAACATAAATATACAAATATGGCTGGAAGAACAACCCATATCTCAATAATAACCCTAAATGTTAATGGCTTAAACTCACCAATTAAGAGACACAGGCTAGTAGAATGGATCGTAAAACAAGACCCAACAATATGCTGCCTACTGGAGACACATTTGTTAGGAAAAGATATACATAGACTGAAGGTGAAAAGTTGGGAAAAATCATATCACTCATATGGACTTCGGAAACAAGCAGAAGTGTCCATACTCATATCAAATAAAATAGATTTCAAGCCAAAGTTAATCAAAAGGGATAAAGAGGGACACTACATACTGCTCAAGGAAACCATACACCAACAAGACATAACAATCATAAATATATATGCCCCAAACATTGGTGCAGCTATGTTCATCAAACAAATTCTTCTCAAGTTCAAGATTCTAATAAACCAATATACAATACTCATGGGAGACTCAAACACACCTCTCTCAGTAATGGACTGATATTCCAAACAAAAGTTGAATAATGAAACTATAGAACTCAATAACACAATTAATAACCCAGACTTATGATATATATATATATATATATATATATATATATATATATATATATATATATATATAGAATATACCACCCAACATCAAGCAGTTACACTTTTTTCTCAGCAGCACATGGATACTTCTCAAAAAATAAATGATATATTATGTCACAGAGCTACTCTTAGACAATATAAAGGAGTAGATATAATACCAGGCATCTTATCTGATCATAAGGAAATGAAACTGAAAATCAACAATGAAAGAAAGAAGGAAAAATCATGTATCACATGGAGAATGAAAAATAGGTTACTGAATGATCAATGGGTTATAGAAGACACCAAGGAGGAAATTAAAAAATTCTTAGAGATAAATGAAAACACAGACATTACATATCAGAATCTATGGGACACATTGAAAGCAGTTCTAAGAACAAAATTCATTGCTTGGATTTCATTCCTTAAAAAAAGGAAAAAAAAAAGACAAATAAATGATCTCATACTTCATCTCAGAATCCAAGAAAAAGAAGAGCAAAACAACAGCAAAAGAAGTAGAAGCCAAGAAATAATTAAAATCAGAGCTGAAATTAATGAAATCGAAACAAAGAAACAATTGAAAAAATTGACAAAACTAAAAGATGGTTCTTTGAAAAAATAAATAAAATCGACCGACCCTTAGCCAAGCTAACAAAGAAAAGAAGAGGGAGAATTCAGTATCACAACAGATAGTTCAGAAATACAGAAGATAATCAGAAATTATTATGAATTCTTATTCTTCAATAAAATAGAAGATAGTGAAGGCATCGATAAATTTCTCAAGTCATATAATCTGCCCAGATTGAGTCAGGAGGATATAGGCAACCTAAACAGACCCATAACAATTGAGGAAATAGAATAAACCATCAAAAGACTACCAACTAAGAAAAGCCCCGGACCGGTTGGGTATACAGCAGAGTTTTACAAAACCTTTAAAGAGGAACTAATACCAATACTTTTCAAGCTATTTCAGGAAAAATGCAAAAATCCTCAATAAAATTGTGGCGAATCGGATACAAAAACATATTAAAAAAATTGTGCACCATGATCAAGTAGAATTCATCCCTGGGATGCAAGGCTGGTTCAATATACAGAAATCAATAAATGTTATTCATCACATCAATAGACTTAAAAATAAGAACCATTTGATCATCTCGATAGATGCAGAAAAAGCATTCGACAATGTACAGCATCCCTTTATGTTCAAAACTCTGGAAAAACTAGGGATAACAGGAACATACCTCAATAATGTAAAAGCAATCTATGCTAAGCCTCAGGCTAGCATCATTCTGAATGGAGAAAAATTGAAGGCATTCCCTCTAAAATCTGGAAGAAGATAGGGATGCCCTCTCTCACTACTTTTGTTCAACATAGTTCTCGAAACACTGGCCAGAGCAATTAGAGAGATTAAAGAAATCAAAGGCATAAAAATAGGAAAAGAAGAACGTAAATTATCACTATTTGAAGATGACATGATTCTATACTTAGCAGACCCAAAAAGGTATACAAAGAAACTATTAGAGCTAATAAATGAATTCACCAAAGTGGCAGGATATAAAATCAATACGCATAAATCAAAGGCATTCCTGTATATCAGCAACAAATCCTCTGAAATAGAAATGAGGACAACCATTCCATTCAAAATATCCACACACACACACAAAAAAAAAATACTTGGGAATCAACCTAACAAAAGAGGTGAAAGACTTATAAAATGAAAACTACAGAACCCTAAAGAGAGAAAGAGAAGAAGATCTTAGAACATGGAAAAATATACTATGTTCATGGATAGGCAGAACTAACATCATCAAAATGGCAATATAACCAAAATTCTCTATATGTTAAATGCAATGTCAATCGGGTCTAAAAGCATGCAATGGAGGAAGGATAGCATCTTCAACAAATGGTTCTGGGAAAACTGGAAATTCATATGCAACAAAATGAAACTGAATCCATTTCTCTCATCATGCACAAAAGTTAACTCAAAATGGATCAAGGAGCTTGATATCAAATCAGAGACACTGCATCTGATACAAGAAAAAGTTGGCTATGATCTACATACTGTGGGGTTGGGCTCCTAATTCCTCAATAGGACATCCATAGCACAAGAGTTAATAACAAGAGTTAATAACTAGAATCAACACATGGGACTTACTCAAAGCAAAAAGTTTTTTCTCAGCAAAAGAAACAATAAGAGAGGTAAATAGGGAGCCTAAATTCTGGGAACAAATCTTTACTCCTCACACTTCAGATAGAGCCCTAATATCCAGAGTATACAAAGAACTCAAAAAATTAAACAATAATAAAACGAATGACCCAATCAACAAATGGTCCAAGGACCTGAACAGACACTTCTCAGATGAGGACATACAATCAATCAATAAGTACATGAAAAAATGCTCACCATCTCTTGCAGTCAGAAAAATGGAAAACAAACCCACCCTAAGATACCATCTCACTCCAGTATGATTGGCAGCCATTATGAAGTCAAACAACAAGTGCTGGCGACGATGTGGGGAAAAGGGTACACCTGTACATTGCTGGTGGGACTGCAAATTGGTGCAGCCAATTTGAAAGAAGTATGGAGATTTCTTGGAAGCTAGGAATGGAACCACCATTTGACCCAGCTATTCCCCTTCTCAGTGTATTCCCTAAGACCTAAAAAGTGCATGCTGCATTGACACTGCTACATTGATGTTCATAGCAGCACAATTCAAAATAGCAAGAGTGTGGAACCAACCTAGATGCCCTTCAATAGACGAAGGAAAAAAAAAATGTGGCATTTATACACAATGGAGTAATACTCTGCATTAAAAAATGTCAAAATCATAGAATTTGCCGGGAAATAGATGGCATTAGAACAGATTATGCTAAGTGAAGCTAGCCAATCCCTAAAAAAAACAAATGCCAATAGTTTTATTTGATATAAGGAGAGTAACTAAGAACAGAGTTGGGAGGAAGAGCATGAGAAGAAAATTAACATTAAACGCGGGTGAGAGGTGGAAGAGAAAAGGAAAGAGAAGGAAAATTGCATGGAAATGGAAGGAGACCCTCATGGTTATACAAAATTACATACAAGAGGAAGTGAGGGGAAAGGGGGGAAAAACCAAGGGGGAGAAATGAATAACAGTAGATGGAGTAGAGAGAGAAGATGGGAGGGGAGGGGATGGGGGATAGTAGAGGATAGGAAAGACAGCAGACCACAACAGACACTACTATTGCAATACGTACAACAGTGGATGTGTAACAGATGTGATGCTGAAACCTGTATACGGGGTAAAAATGGGAGTTCATAACCCACTTGAATCAAAGTATGAAATATGATATGTCAAGCAAAAGGTAAAGTTTTGAACAACCAACAATAAAAATTAAAGGAAAAAAACACATAGAGAACTATTTCAATGAAAAATGGACTAGATATATAACACCTACCCTTTATCATGCAAAAGGCAATTCCAACTATACACCATGCTTCCTCTGAACGGCTTGTATTTCTATTCTGTTTGTGTTATTATTCTCCATCATAGTAGGATTAGTAGTCAGAGTCTAGTAGGGTATGGGTTAGTGTCAGGGATTCAGTATTTTGAATGGAAAAAAGGAAAATGAATCCAATGTGCATGCAAATATGGGCTACACAATAAATTTCCCACTCTCATCCAGAACAATGCTTCACATTACCTTCGCCCCAAATAAGACGCAATTAGAGGAGAAGAGTTGGAAAATCTGTGAATATATATCTGAAATGGAAAATTCAAAGGAGTTCACAACCATGGATGTGGTAGAGGAGTTTCCAAATGTAAGGGACAAGGTAAACACTCCACATACTTGTAGCTCTTCTGGCCTAAAGACTTCTTGAGAAACTGCCTCTGAGGTTGGGAACTCAAAATATATGTTGTTCTCAGGAGCTTTAGCTTTCTTTCTAGTGAGACCATCAGAGCTGGGTCTACATCTATGTGACCTGGAGGACGTGGTTTCTTATTTTCCAATGAACACTAGGCTACAGTACTGAATTCTCTCTTTGTAAGTAAACTGTGACCACTGGGATCTAAGAGTCTCCCCTTGTGGACTGTGAAGGCATTTGGTCATTCTCCACTTTTCGTGGTGTTTCTTGCTGCTACACTGGGAGATTGGTATTTTCTACACGAAATACAAGGAGTTGAACTGGGACACAGTGCTGAAGGGAGTTCTGTCATGTGTAGTGGGTCATGGTCTGCAGGAGAATGCACCAACCAGGCTTCTAGCCCACATAGATTGTCCCCTTGTCCATAGCAACTTGATTATGAACATTGCCCTAAAAATTCTCCATATACCAATATGCCTTTACATATAAGGGTTTCCTGGCTGCACCACGTCAGTCACATGCCATTTGGAAGCAATGGCAGATCCACATGGCCCCACCACGGATGTTTTATCACAAACCTGCACACCAAAGCTTGCGCCTACAATTGAGGAGTATCCAACTTACTGGCATCTCTGTTCCACACCATTTTAATGAAACTCAGTCAATAAAGGCACTCATGATCAGCAATAGGGCATACAAAGGTTCTCCAGTGCCACCTGGTCATAGGAATTTCAAAAATTTTATGGTATTTATCTAGCCATTTTTTAAGGTGGAAGTTGGAGGCACTGTGGGTTTCAATTCATTTAGGAACCATTAAATTGTGAGGAAGCTAATTTCAATGAAATCTCTGGAGGACACTCAAAGGCAAGTCTTCCCAAAGAGTCGCCAAAAGGTCACATGAAGCCAGGCCCATTGAGGTCTACAGTGTGAGGTCTATGTGTGTCTTGTGATATCCTGGGTGAGATTCCCAGTGCTCTGTGGAAAGCCACCCTCGGCCTAGGTCTCAGTTTCCAAGAGCGAGTCTCATGTGTGGCCTCCTAAAAACTCAACACAATTCATGCCAATACTTCTCTGAGTTCAGTTCCATAACTCAGTCTCTAAGGGGAATCACACCAGATTTCAAGTCCTGGTTGACCTACTCATCTCTTCCAACCCCAACACAAATGACCAAAATTAAACCAAAACATTCCCACATGACCCTCATCTTATTGCATATAGACACTCATCTTAACCTCTGGCTGGAAGTTTCCATGAAGGACACAGCCCAAGACAGTGTCCAAAATAGGCTTCCTTGCCCCTTATTTTCCTAATGTCAGGGTGGCCTGGACACCCTTCCTGTAACCCAGGAGTGATCAAATAGGCCTGCTGTAATACTGCTCTGCTTCTCCAATTTGAGGCCTACTGACAGTGGGGTTTAGAATCTTTATGTGAATTGGAGTCATAAGAATACACAAACACCACTGGGCTAGCATGTGCAGGGCTTTGAAGAAATCATTTGACCCAAAGGATCCCTATTCTCACTTGATGGAGTTCAGGAACCTTACAGTGGAAGGCAAGAGACTTTATCCTCAATGACTCCTCTTTTGGGCATTTTGGTTTTGGATTCACACATGGGATCTTTCTTTATATCAATCAGGTGCTAAGAATCTAAGCCACAGCCTCACACAGGGCCAAGAGGCTGATTCAGACACACCCCTTTCTAAAGCAATTAGGCAAAGAGCCACAGGTGAGGCCCATTCATTTCCATTTGAAAAGTGTTTTGTTCCGGCTTCACGAAGGTGTGGCCTGAGGCAAAGAAATTCCTGACATACAGGGGAATAGAACAAAAGGTAAGCAAAAGGCCCAAAGCACGGTTTTTCCACTGAGACTTTACTGGTCACACTGATATCTGAGTTTACTTAGTTGCTCGCCATTCCCTTCAGCTATCCAGTACATGGCCATGTCACAGAGCTTGAAGGTGGTACTTCTCTTGGACACAAAACCATGAGCCTATTCTGGAGAGTGGCCAGAATTCAAAAATAAAACCAGAACTTAGGAAAATAGCAGGTGTTACCCATCGATAAGGGAAGCCACAGTGCATTCATATATTCGGCTGGATGAATGCTGGGAAGCTTTCTACCAGACAGGACACATCCATTCATGCATTCTCTTTTCTAATGTCTACAACCACGGACACAATGGGATACACAGACATAGAAACACTTGCTTTATCAAATCACTTATTAGAAACAGTTCACTCCAAACCAAACAAACCGCCATTCCTACCTATTCTGAGAACATGAGACAAAAGCACAAACACACACCCACACCCACAAAGCACCTTCTTCCCCCAAGTAGGTCTCTGACTATCCGGAGTGTCCTCTGACTATTGGGCCAAACTATGTTCCCCCGAAATTGCCTGTCCTGTTTCAGATCTGGTTTCCTTGGCCAACTCTGTAAAGTTGTCAGGAGGCAGCGGTGATCCACTACCTGCTTTCTCAGGAAAGGCCACTCTTCAGAGCTTTCCTGGCTTTTGGCAATCCTCATATCAGTAGGTACCAACAAAGACTGATTCTGTCCTTGGTAAATCCAAAGAAGTGAGACCACTGCTACTGGGACTGGAATGGGATTTGGGTGCCTGGATTCCTTGATCCCAAATTCAGAGTGTTCTATCACCAAGGATGTGAGGTGAGGTCTGAGGTCACTTCCTTCAGGAACTGAATGAGCTCACACCATTTGCAACCACTTTGTCCTAACAGTTGCTTCCAAAGGTCCCCTGAAATGAAGGCTGCCCCTACTTCCTGTTACAGTTTCACAAGTTTGAATGGTATATTAACCATAGGCAACCGGGAACAGCTCTCCACACAGCCTGGTTTGGTTCTTCTTCTCTACATTAAGAAGAGAGAGGCTGATTCAGACATATCCCTTCATCCTGACCAGGTTGTTTGCAAGAGAAGATGACTTTTGCTCACTCAGTTCCTTCATAGCTGACTACAACTTCTCCAGGGATCATTTTTGCATGTACCTTTGAGTTTCTTAGCAATAGGAAGTTCCCCTACATTCCTGTATTGTAAGACCTACTCTGTCCCTGCTCTTCTGTAAAGTTATATTGAGGGAACAGTGTATGGTTAGGGTTAATAACAGGTTCAATTTGCATTAGGAATCATTCTGCTGGATGAATAATGGTATTGGAAACCTGCGATATTTAGAAGAATATATAGGTGAAACATAAGTTTGAAAACAGAAATCTATTTAAGATTTGAAGCCCAGAAGAGCATTGGGACCTTGATTGTGATACTGAGCTTTGATTTATTTTCTGCACAGTTGTCTCAGATACATCAATATACAATGGCAAAGTTACGTGTATTTTGGATGATTGATTGTCAAAGAGAACTTCCAGTCAAAAAGGGATAATCAGTAGGATTAGGAAGATAGTTGGTAGGTTTAAAAAGGAGAGTGAGCATAGGATTTGGACCAAAAGTTCTTTAGCTATAGGGTTTTGGGTATAGAGTGAATGTAAATGTCACCACATGTGAAGAGTCAGTCACAATGATGAACTGGGGAAAATATGTAGGAAAGCAGATATCAATAGAGACATTAGGAAATCTGGCAAAGTGTAGTCGGTAGTGAAAGGTTAATATAATAGGTACTTATCACTTCCTGTTTTCTGTATGCTTAATAAAACACTGTTGAAATCTTGAGAACTGTTTGCTAATCTTGTTCCCAGAATGTTCTGTCCTCAACTGCCAAACTGCAGAAAGTACTTCCTCACCCAATTGGCCACAAACAGCTCACTCGCCCGGACCCATCAATAAACATCCTGCCCTGCCCTCTCAAAGGAAAGTATATAAGCTCTGCTTAAGCTGTTTTCAGGGCTCTCTGCTCTATTCAAGTGAACTCTGAGCCCCAGCATGCTGGACCCATAATAAACCCTTTGCTTTTGCATGAGACAGTCTCTTGGTGGTTTCTTCCCCGGACGCTCGCCCGACCTTTACATATGGAGGTTCCACCGAGATCCAGCAGCGGCAGATGAGAGACCCCAACGGGCTCCTCTCGGGGTATGTAAGGTGCCTCTTTCTGGTTTCAGGTTTCAGGTTACGGCTTGGCAAAATGGCTGTTGATGAAGAGTGTGAGCTCTCTCCGACGATGGCTGAGAGACATGTCATAGAGCCACAGGCCACGTCACTGTGGGACTCCCCAGAGAACTCGGGAAATCGAGGAACAATAGTCTCCTCGACTCAGTGATATTTTGCTTCAGATTCGGCATATCCAGCCCATCAGGTTTTGCCGGCTACTCAGTCCTGATCTCAGTGTTGGACTTCCTTTGCCTGTCTTTATTGTATTGTCTTGTCTGTGTCGTGTGTCGTTGCTTTTACTGATTGTTTGTCTTTCATAATGGGATAGAGCACTTCAATGCCTCTTTCCCTGACCCTTGATCATTGCACCAAAGTCCGCTTAAGGGCTCAGAATCTTTCTTTTTCAGTAAAACGCTGGACCTGGCAGACTCTCTGTGCCTCAGAATGGCCCACCTTTGGATTCAGATAGCCCCTAGAAGGATCTTTCTACTTCCCACTAATTTAAAAAGTCAGAGATATTGACTTTCAGCCAGCGCCACATAGACATCAGGATCAAGAGACATATATCTTAACTTTTCAGGACATCTGCAATTCTCCTCCTCCATGTGTGAAGCTTTTCCTTGCCCCTGCCCCCACTCCTACTCCTTCCCTCATGCTCTCTCAAACCTTCTGCTCCTCCTCCTCCTTCAACCTCTGTTCTCCCTGAGTCACAAGATTTGACTCTACTGGACTCTCATCCTACTACTTATTCCCTGCCCTCGTCCCCCAACCCCCAACACCCTCTAAGTAATTCCCCTGCTGCTGACTCAGCCTGTCCGCCATTGGAGGAAGCTAAGCGAGCCCAGCGCACTCCAAATAAGTCCCCTGCAGCAAACACACCCCCTCCTCCCCTGGAGGATGCTGGCCCGGCTAAAGGAATTTGCCGGCGTTGAATGATTGAAATCCCTGGAACTCCCGTGATGCTCCCTCTCCATTTCTAAGGAACAATGATTGATGACAACCATGGGGGAAAAATGCAAGCCTACCAGTTTTTACCTTTCTCCTCTTCAGACCTAAATAACTGGAAAAATAACAATCCCCCTTTTACCGAGGACCCCACCTGGGTCTCAGGTGTGGTTGAATCATTGATGTTTTCACACCAGCCTACTTGGGATGACTGACAACAACTCCTAGGGACTCTCTTCATGACAGAGGAACAAAAGAGAATCTTCCTGGATTCTAGAAAAAAATATTCTCGGACCAGATGGGTGACCGACAAAACTTCCCAACATATGCAAAGCCGCCTTTCCCTTGCACAGACCCAACTGGGACCCCAAAACCTGTGAAGGTAATGAGCATCCTTCCTCTTATTGCCGGGCTCTAATAGTGGGTATCTTAGTGGCCGCTAGGCGATCAACTATTTTGGCCAAGGTAAGAGAGATTATTCAAGGGACTGATGAATGTCCCTCCATGTTCCTACAGGGAATTATGGAGGCATATAAGAGATTTACTCCTTTCGATCCTCAGGCAGAGAATCAAAAGGCATCTGTCATGGTGGCCTTTATTGGACAAGCTGTTCTGGATATTAAAAGACAGTTACAATGCTTAGATGGATTACAAGATATGACTTTGAGAGGTTTAGTCAGAGAAGCCAAGAAGGTATACTAAGAGAGAAACTGAGGAAGAGTATGGAGCAAAGGGAGGATAAAAGAAATAAAAGACAGACTAAGGCATTGACTAAGGTCCTGGTCACAACAACAAATAGACCAGAAATTAAGAAACATGGAGACAGGAAGGGACACCGGGGACCACACTAGAGGCCACCCCTGGCCTCAATTCAATGTGCCTACTCTAAAAAAAAGGACACTGGGCTAAAGAGTGCCCTAGAAAGAGACAGCCAGGCCAGCTGGACATTCTGACTCTGTAGGATTACTAAGAAAGTCGGGGCTCAGATCCTCTCCTCGAGCTCAGGTTAACTTTTGAAGTGGAGGGGACCCCAGTATACATTGAAGTGGGTACAGGGGCAATATATTCTGCCTTTAAGGCCCCATTGGAACCTCTATCAAATAAAAGGTCTCTAATTCAAGGGGCTAATGGCAGTAAATATCAGGCTTGGACAACTAAGAGGAACATGGACCAGGGGAAAGGAAAAATCCATCACTCCTTCCTAGTAATCCCAGAATGCACGGCCCCATTGATTGGCAGAGATCTGCTCACAAGCTCTGGGCCAAAATTACTTTTAACCCTGAAGGCCCCCAAGTGGAATTTCTAAATCCTTCAGTAAAAACTCCTATAATCACGGCTCTAACTATGTCAGTAGAAAATGTACATCAAATCACTCACCTTGGTTCAAAGAAACTGCATTCATTTTTGAAGGATCAAAAACAGAGTTTTCCACTAACCGACTCACAGTGAAAGGAAACAACTGAATGGATAACAAAAGCCTGTTGGGTCCATCAATTGGTTAATTCTTACCCTTCCAAGCTTCCTGCAGGAAAGCACCTACGAGGAACCAGACCAGGACAATTCTGGGAAGTGGACTTTACTGAAATTAAGCCAGCAAGGAATGGACTTAAATATCTCCTAGTCTTTGTAGATACATTTTCAGGATGGATTGAAGCTTTCCCCCCCAAAAAAAAAGAAAAGAAAAAAAAATGAAGCAGTGCAAATGGTGGTCAAGAAGATCCTGGAAGATATTTTTCCAAGGTATGGCCTGCCTAAAGTAATAGGGTCTGATAATGGACCGGCGTTCGTGGCCCAGGTAACTCAGAGGTTAGCAAGGACCCTGGGGATTAATTGGAAATTACATTGTGTTTACAGACCCCCGAGTTCAGGACAGGTAGAAAGAATGAATAGAACCATTAAAGAGACCATAACGAAATTAAGCTTAGAGACCGGCATAAAAGATTGGACTATGCTCCTGCTTTATGTACTGTTTCATGCAAGAAATACTCAATCTATTTCTTTGTGTAACCTCACACCCTGTGAAATTCTCTATGGTGTCCCTCCTCCAGTAAGGGTCCTACCCCAACTCTAAGACCTTCCATACCCCCTTGCTTAACAGACTTAAAGCTCTTGAAAGAACTCAGAGATACCTGTGAAAACAGATGGCCACTGCCTACCAACCTGGGGATGAGGGGACTCTACAGTGATATCAAATAGAGACTTCATCTATGTAAGACGACATCTGGTGTCATCCCTGGAACTCCACTGAAAAGGACCATACCAGGTGCTACTTATAACACCTACAGGGTAAAGGTAGTCAAAATCACTTCCTGGATCCCTACCTCTCATCTCAAGCCTGTGCCCTGTCCAGACTCTGGCTGGAAACTGGAAAAGACTGGAAACCCTTTCAAATTGTGGATTCGCTGTGTGGAGAAAGCTATAGACTCTCCCCTTGACCACCAGTAGTCCTAACCCTCATAAGCCTGTTCAGCAGCGATGTCTGATCACAAATCCTACTGGAAAGGAAGTATGGTCTATCTTGCATACAGCCCACATAGGGACCTGGTGGCCATCTCTCCAGCCAGACAATTGTCAGCTGCGTATAGGTCTTCCCAATTGGGATATCCCTAATGAAGAGGATCCCACTAAAATTCCATTAAATTCCTTCCATACCATAGATAATGGAAACAAACATTATTGATGTAGGGACACGCGAGTCAGATGCTGGTTGGCTAGCCTAGATTACTATGTTTGCCCAGTGTACTATCAAAGCCACAAACAGTCAAGGCTGTGTGCTGGAAACGCCGACATCTTCTGTAAGTCATGGGGATGTGAGCATACAGGGACTGCCACATGGAACCCAAACTCCTCATCAAATTCTGTACACAGCATTGGCCATATTACCAATTAGACAACCAAAACTGATGGCCCCCTGAGGGGTCTCTAGATCTTCAAATTCTGTGTGACGTTTTTAACTTCTGCAAGTGCTCAAAAGGGTGAAAGGAGATTCCTCTATGTGGAGGCCTTTTCTCTCCTTTGCTCACATCGTGAACTATGCTTCTCCAATACATGCTCACCCTCAGCCTTCTGCTCTAGACTCTCTGTTGTCACTCCCACATCATCAACTTGATTTCTCCCCTCCAATTACTATATTAAAAACCCAAACCTCCACCGTTTCTCAGACCATTGCCCCCTTGCTGAGGTAGCAGGTACTGAGGTAACCCTCCACTCACTCACTCCTCTCTTCTCCTGTCAGTGCCCACACTAGGTCCCACCAGGTCCTCTTACCAGCTAACCCAAAGCTCAAACCAGCTGAGAAGAGCCCTCAGATCCCTATCCAAGATGTAATGAAAATGGCCTTTAAAGTTGCTTTGTCATCACTGAAAACAGGTTACTAAGAATTTAAAGTCCCTTACAGGCTTTTTGGGATACTCACTCCCATCTCCCCCTCTGTTCTACCCGTTCTACTACTCATGTTTTTGGTGCTAGGAAGATCTCAAAACCCTTTTCCACTATTCTTTTACATCTCTCCTTCCTCATTCTCAGATCCAAAGAGCTGCGCTCAGCCCTGCATTCCCCGTCTTCCCCCTCTGTACCAGGCCCACAGGAAAGTCTTAACTGACCTTATCCAGAAGTTTTCACCATGGCTAACTTTAGGACTTTCAGCAAAAGAGTCCCTATAAAAGAGTTCAGTGTAGATAAACTTCCTCTTTTTGTGATGCCCTGGTCTACCTGGCAACTGGCTGAAAAAAATCAGCACTCCTGAGCTAGACACACCCTTACTAGTTTTTCACAACATATGTGATCATGGCCTCTGGCCTTGAGCTGGGGCTTCATAGAGATGGCTACATTTGTAAGATGGATAAGTTGAAAACTGGGATCCGTGGAAACAGCTGGCAGAGGGAAAAAAGGGGAAAAAAAAGCTCTCCCCCACCCAGGTGTCCTTGAAAATTTAACTTGCCCAGAACTGAGGAAAAATCAGAAACAAAAACTGCTCTTTGTGAACTTCTGCAGACTGTGAACTTCAGAGCCCCTTCCCTTACATGTTGGGTACAAAATTCTGAAACTACCTAAACTTGGGTTTCAGGGGATTAATTGATTACAACAGAAGCAATGCCCTCTGAATCTGGTTGCAACCAAATATGACTGTTTCCTTGTCTTTGGTGCTATCTTACGTGCCTTGCCTTTTCCGTCCCTACAACAATATAATTCTATATACTTAAACGTTGTTTATGTTTTTATGAAATGGTCAACAGAAGTGATTAATTGTGTAATGGTGCAGATGTTTCCCAGAGTGCTCTATTATGACGCAGGTTCATTTGAAGATCAAATAGAGGGGCATACAACCCGGTTCAGGTAGGAACATATATCTCTCACCTTAGCCATTCTATTATGAATAGGAGTTGCTGCCCGGGTTCGCACAGGAACCACTGCCCTGGTCCATGAGACACAACAAATGACCCAATTAGAAGCAGCAATAGATCAAAACTTAAAGATATTAGAAAATTCCATCACAGCTTTGTAGGAATCTTTTACCTCTCTCTTTGAAGTTTGCTGGGAGCCATCAGCCAAGTAGGTATGACAAATTCCTTGCCAGCTTACTCCCATGCTGTCTAGTGGAAGGACTTCTGAAAGGTGACCTTGCTCAAGGACCAGGGCAGGATCCGTGTTTAGGGTGTTCCCCCTTTAGAATAGGGCGGTTTAGCATAATAGGAGATTAGGGTGTTCCCCCTTTAGAATAGGGCAGTTTAGCATAATAGGAGATTAGGGTGTTCCCCCTTTAGAATAGGGCATATCCTGCTGCTGAGTTCCTCTTGAGTGCTTAGGGTCAGACAGTATGTTTTGGGAGACAGAAGCCCATGCGGAGTGGATTTGGGAGAGAGTGGATTTGGGCAGAGAACGTGGATTCCCCCAGAGCGTGTTTGTAGACGGCCGGTGTGAGTTCGGGAATAAAGAATTGCTGTTTGAATCTACAAGCTGTGTGGAGACTCGTGATTTGTGCCCAGCCAAAGACTGCGGCAGAAGTTGTTTTACAGAAAAGTCGAGGGTTGGACCTCCATTTCATGAGAGAAGGGAGCCTTTGTGCTGCATTGAGGAAAGAATGTTTTTTTTTTTTTTTTTTTTTTATGTCGACCATACTGGAGTTGTAACAAACTCTATGAGTAAATTAAAAAGATGCCTTGAAGAGCATCAAAGAGAGATAGAGACCCAAAATTGGTGGTTTGAGTCTTGGTTTACACAGTCCCCCTGGTTAACTACATTTTAATCAACCCTAGCCAGTCCAATAATAATCCTCATTTTATTGCTTACTATAAAACCCTGTTTCTCAACCATGTAATTTCTTTTCTCCAAGCTCAAATTGGACAAGTTAAACTTATGTTAATACCCCACTAACATACATAAAATGTGACACCCCCCAACAATCACTTTTATGATTAAAAGTAGCCAGAAGAAGAAGTGGGGAATGAAATGTTAATAAAATATGTACTTGTCACTTCCTGTTTTTCTGTACGCTTAACAAACCACTGTTGAAATGTTGAGAAATGTTTCCTAATCTTGTTCCCAGAATGTGCTGTCCCCAACTGCCAAACTGCAGAATGTACTCCCTCACGCGTTTACACACAAACCGCTTACTCGCCCTGACCCATCAATAAACTTCCCTTCCTGCCCTCTCCAAGAAAATTATATAAGCTCTCCTTAAGATGTTCTCAGGGCTCTCTGCTCTATTCAAGTGAGCTCTTAGCCCCAGCATGCTGGACCCCAAATAAACCCTTTGTGTTGCATGAGATAGTCTCTTGGTGGTCTCATCCTCTGACACTCGCCCTACATTTACTTGGATGATTGAATGTAGATGAGAACATCCATTCAAAAGTGATAGTCGGTAAAATTAGGAAGATAGTCGGTAGGTTTAGGAAGAAGAGTGAGTATAAAATTTGAAACAAAAGTTCTTTAGCAATAGGGTTTCGGTTACAGAGTGAATGTAAATGTCAACACAAGTGAAGAGTCAGTCACAATGATGAATTGGAGAAAATATGTTGGAAAGCAGATATCAATACAGACATTACAAAATCAGGCAAAGTATAAAGTCAGTGATAGGATTAGACATTTTCAACAGGGTTGAGTTTGAATATATAATCTTAGGAAGAAACGAATATGTAGTCATCAATAGGATTGATATTTGAAAGCATTAGGCAAATTGGAAATTGATGATTTTAGTAATCCATGTTCACTTTCCATTTAGGCTTTGGTACAAATATAAGTTTGACCTTTGAATTTTGTGTCCAGAATATTACTGTGATAAAATGTATATATAGATCGGGTGACATAAGAATTTCTTCCACCATTTTTGGGAGCAATATTTTGAAGACTTATAAATTAGTATTTGGGGTACAAACAGGTGTACCCTGTGTCTATGAATATAGAGATAATGCATGAATAGACCAACTGTGAATAAGTAATATAACTGGTTCCACTTTAAATGGTGAATTGAATTGATATCTGAAAATATGAAAAATCTTATATTGATATACAATCATTCATTCCAACAAGTTATACATCAATGTTAATATTAGGGTTATGGTTTATCATGAAGGGTGTGTGAGTTTTGCTTCAATGTGATTATGAAAATCGAAAATAATGTGTTTGGAAAAAAGAATCTTGAGAAGACCAGTTAAGAAATATGGAAGAATACATGTGTTCTAAAGTAGGAAGTGATTGAAAGTGAAAAAATGCCTATAATTTTGTGATCTTTTTGATGAAATATATCCTATGATGTGCATAAACTGAAGAAATAGTAATGTACCAGTGTTGAATTAAAATGAACATCAAAATACACATCATGTTCCATATGAATCTTCTTGCATTGAGGTTAAACTGGGTCAGTTACTCTAGATATATTAGGATTTGTATGCAACATTCACTGAAGTTAGTTTTCAGTACAAAAAACAAAAAAGTATTTCAGGTGGATGAATATTTCTGAGAATAATATTTAGAAAAGATCATCATAAATCCACATACATGAATATGAATGAATTAAGGGAGTGTATATTAAGATACAAATATTTCATATTTTGAAAAATCTGGAGAATGTGTGTATGTATATATATATATACACATATATATACATACACACAAACACATTAAAAACTCACAATATATATGCTATTCGAAATTCATCATGAAATATATATCATTCACAGATCTAAAATATTCATTTTACTGAACATGGATTTATGTATAATGTTGTAAAACTAGGAAGCTCATCCATTGGTTATATTTTCAGTTCCAACGGTGTTTAGGAGGAGTGATCTTCTCTCACAATTTGTATCTGCCAAGTCGTTCACCTCACAAGAATGTAGGTGTGGTACCAGGTAGGATTCTATATGTGTTTATTGCTGTTGCATTGGGAGTTTAGTAATTGCTTCATGGAATCCAAGGAGTTCAACTGGGACACAGTGCTGGAGCGAGATCTGTCAGGCGTGGTGGGTCAGGGTATGCAGGAGAATGCACCAACCAGGCTTCTATCCCACATAGCTTGCACCCTTAAACATAGCAACCTGATTGTAAACATTGCCCTGAAACCTCACCATATAACAAGATGCCTTTGCATAGGAGGGTCTGCTGACTGCACCATGTCAGTCACAAGCCATTTGGAAGCCAATGGCAGATCCACATGGCCCCACCACAGATGTTTTTCACACACCTGCCAACCACTACTCTAGGACAACTACTCAGCAGGCTCCAACTTATTTTCATGAAACCCAATCAATCAAGGCACTGTCTGGTACACTCATGATCAGCAACAGAATATCCAATGGTTCTCCAGTGCCACCTGGTCATGGGAAATTGAAAATTTTCATGGTATTTATCTAGCCATTTTTCACGGATGAAGTTGGATGCACTGTGGGTTTCAATTCATTCAGGAACCATTAAATGTTGAGGAAGCTCATTTCAATGAAAGTTCTGGAGAATTCTCACAGGCAAGGCTTCCCAAAGAGTGGCCAAAAGGTCACATGAAGCCAGGGCCATTGAGGTCTAAAATGTGATGTCATTGTCTGTTTTGACTCTCAACAATGGCTTCCAAGTCTTTCAGAATAAAATCATGTGATATCCTGGTTGAGATCAGAGTGCCCTCTGAAAAGCTACCCTGGGCCTTGATCTCAGTTTCCAAAGATGACTCTCATGCGTGGCTTCCTCAAATCCCAACACAATTCATGGCAATACTTCTCTGAGGTGAGTTCCAGAACTCAGTCTCTAAGGGGAATCACACCAGAGTTCAAGCCCAGGTGGACCCAGTCATCTCTTCCAACTGCCACACAAATGACCACAATAAAACCAATATTCTCCCACATGGCCCTCATCTTCTTCCATATTGACACTCATCATAACCTCTGGCTGGAGGTGTCCATGAGGGACGCAGCCCAAGACAGTGTCCAAAATAAGCTCCATTGCTCCTCATTTGCCTAAATTCGGGGTGGCCTGGACACCCTTCCTTTGTACCAGGAGTGATCAAAAAGGCCTGCCCGTAATACTGCACCACTTTTCCCATTTGAGGCCTATTGAGTGTCGGTTAAAGATACTTTATGTGAATTGGAGTGATGAGAAAACCTAAGCACCTACGGGATAGCCTTTGAAGGGCTTTGATGAACTCATCTGACCCAAATGATCCCTATTCTCACTTGATGGAATTCAGGAACCTTACAGAGGAAGGCAAGAGACTTCATCCACAATGACAGCTCTTTTTGCCATTTTTGATTTGGATGCACACATGGGATCTTTCTTTAGATCCATCAGGTGCTGAGAATCTAAGTCAAAGAATCACACTGGGCCAAGAGGCTGATTCAGACACAACTCTTTCCAAATCAATTAACGAAAGAGCCAAAGGTGAAGCCTATTTATTTCCATTTGAAAACTATTTTGTTCAGGATTCACAAAGGGGTGGCGTGAGACAAAGACTTCCTGACTCTCACTGCAACAGAACAATAGGTAAGCAAATGGCCCAAAGCAGGGTTTCTCCACTGAGACTTTCCTGGTCAACTGATATCTGAGTTTTCTCAGATGCTCGTCATTTCCTTCAGCTATCCAGAACATTGCCTTGTCACAGAGCTTGGAGGTTGTACATAACTTAGACACAAAACCATGAGCCTATTCTGGAGAGTGTCCAGAATTCTGGAAGAAAGCAGCAAATTAGGAAGGTAGCAGGTATTGCCCATTAATAAGGCAATCCACAGTCCATTCATAAAATGGGCAGGATGAATGCTGGGAAGCTTTCTACTAGACAGGACATATCCATTGATGCATTCTCTTTTCTAATGTCTACAACCACGGACACAGTGTGATACACAGACCCAGAAACACTTGCCTTGTCAAACGACTTACTAAAAACAGTTCACTCCAAACCTAACAAACTGACTTTCCTTCCTATTCTCAGAACATGAGACAAAACCACAAACCCACAGCCACACTGACAATGACACCTTCTTCCCCCAAATAGGTATGAGACTATCCGGAGTATCCTCCGACTGGTGGGCCATACTATGTTCCCCCAAAATGTCCTGTTCTGTCTCAGATCTGGTCTCCTTGGCCAACTCTGTGAAGTTGTCAGGAACCAGGAGTGAGCCGCTACCTGCTTTTCCAGGAAAAGCCCATCTTCCGAGCTTTCCAGGCATTTGGCCTCCTCACCTTAGGAGGAAGCAAGAAAGACTGATTCTGTCCTTGGTAAATCCAAACAAGTGAGACCACTGGGACTGGGACTGGGACTGGATCTGGATGCCTGGCGTCCTGGATCCCATGTTCAGAGAGTTCCATCAATAAGGAAGTGAGTTGAGGTCACTTTTTTCAGGAACTGAATGAGATCACTGCCTCAGCAACCACTTTGTCCTAAGAGTTTCTTTCAACGGTCCCATGAGATGGAGGCTGCCCCTACTTCCTGTGACACTTTCACAAATTAGAATGGTATATCAACCATAGGGAACCAGGAACAGCTCTCCACACAGTCTTGGTTTGGTCCATATTCTCTACATTAAGATGAGAGAGGCTGATTCAGAAACATCCCTTCATCCTGACCAGGTTGTTTGCAATGGAAGATGACTTTTGCTCTCTCAGGTCTTTCATACCTGCCTACATCTTCTCCAGGGATCATTTCTGCATGGCGCTTTGAGGTTCTCAGCAGATGGAAGATCCACTACATTCCTGTATTGTAAGATCAACACTGTCCCTGCTCTTCTGTAAACATGTTATTAACACAAACAGTGTATGGTTAGTGTTAATAACATGTTCCATTTGGGTTAGGAATTATTCTGCTGCATGAATAATGGTATTGGAAACTTGTGATTATTTTAAGAATATAGAGATGAAATATATGTATGAAAAAAGAAATCTAAGTAAGATTTGAAGCCCAGAAGGGCATTGGGCCCTTAATTGTGATACTTAGCGTTGAATTACATTCTGCACCGATGTCTCAGATAAATCAATATACAATAGCATAAGACCTTGTACCTTGAATGATTGAATGTAGAAGAGAACATCCAGTCAAAAAGGGATACTCGGTAGGATTAAGAAGATAGTTAGTATGTTTAGGAAGAAGAGTGAGTATAGGATTTGGAACAAAAGTTCTTTAGCAATAGGTTATTTATTAGGGTGTGAATGTAAATGTCAGCACATGTGAAGAGTCAGTCACAATGATGAACTAGGGAATATATGTAGGAAAGCAGATAGCAATAGAGACATAATGAAATCAGGCAAAGTATAAAGTGAGGGATAGGATTAGACATTTTCAATTGGGTTGAGTTTGAATATATAATTTTAAGAAGAAACACATATGTAGTCACCAATAGGATTGACATTTGAGAGCATTAGGGAACCTGGACATGGATGTTTTTAGTAATCCATGTTTTCTTTCCATTTGGGCTTTTATACAATCATAAGTGTGACCTTTGCATTTTGTGTCCAGAATATTTCTGTGATTAAATGTATATAAAGATCAGGTGACATGAGTCCACATCCACCATTTCAGGGAGCAATATTTTGAAGACGTATAAATTAGTATTGGGGGTACAAAGAGGTGTACACTGTGTCTATGAATATAGAGATAATGCATGAATAGACCATAGTGTGAATAAATAATATAACTGGTTCCACTTTAAATAATGGATAGAATTGATATCTGAAAAGATATAAGAAATCTTATATTGACATACAATCATTCATTCAAACCAGTTATACATCTAATGGTAATATCAGATTGATAATTAATATGAATGGTATGTGAGTTTTGCTTCAAAAGTGATTATGAAAATCAAAATCAATGTGTTTGGTATAAAATCTCATGAAAAGACCAGTCAAGAAACTTAGAGGAATACATGTGTTCTGAAGCAGGAAGTGATTGAAAGTGAAACAAATGCCTATAAATTTTTGAACTTGTGGATGAAATGATATATCCTATGATGTCCATAAACTGAAAAAATAATAATGTACCAATATTGAATAAAAATAAACTTCAAAATACACATCATGTCCCGTAGGATTCTACTTGCATTGATGTTAAACTGATTCAGTTACTGTAGAAATATTAGGATTTGTAAGCTCCATTCACTGAAGTTAGTTTTCAGTACTAGGAAATAAATATGTATTTCAGGCGGATGAATATTTCTGAGAATTATCTTGTGAAAAGTTGATTATAAACCACATATAAAAACATGAGTGAATTTAGGGAGTGTATAATAAGACATATATATTTCATATTTTGAAAAATCTGGACAGTATATATATATATATATATATATATATATATATATATATATATATATAGATAGATAGATGGATACTCACACGCAGACATTATAATGTAGCAATATAAATGCTAATCGAAATTCACCGTGTAATACATATCATCCACATATCCAAAAATATTCATTTTACTGAACATCGATTTATATATAATGTTGTTCATCTAGGAAATTCACCAATAGGTTTAATTTTCAGTTCCATCATTATTTAGGGGGAGTGATATCTTATCACAATATGTATCTTTCAAAATCAGCGAGCTTACAAAAATGTACTTGTGATACCAGGTAGGATTCTAAATATGCATACAAAATACATGTGATGAATAGGCTACAGAGAATGGGAGACAGAAATTTACATATGTGTTAACTTTAAAAACTCATGGAGAACTATTACAATGAAAAGTTTACTAGATTTATAACACATACCCTTGATAAAGCAGAAGGGAAGTCCAAGTATACACCATGCCTCCTATGAACGGCCTGTATTTCTATTCTGTTAGGTTTCTTGTTCTCCATCATATTAGGATTAGTAGTCAGAGTCTAGTAGGTTATGGGTTAATGTCAGGGATTCAGTATTTCAAATGGAAAATATGAAAATGAATCTAATGTGTATGCAAATATGTGCTACACAAAAATCATCCCACTCTCATCCAGAACAATGCCTTGACATAACCTTCGCCCCAATTAAGACACAATTAGTGGAGAAGAGTTAGAAAATCTGTGAATACGTATGTGGAAATGAAAATGCTCAGGAGTTCACAGCCTTGGAGGCGGTAGAGAAATTTCCAAAAGTATGGGATAGGGTAAATACTCCACAAATATGGAGTTCTGCTGGCCTAATGACTCTTTGAGAAACTGCCTTTGAAGTTGGGACCTTGTAATATATGTTGTTGTCAGGAGCTTCAGCTTCCTTTGTAGTGAGACAATCAAAGCTGGATCTGCATATATGTGACCTGAAGGACATGGTTTCTTATTTTCTAGTGAACATGAGGCAGCAGTTCTGAATTCCCTCATTGTGGGTAAACTGTGGCCACTGGGAGCTAAGTGTCTCCTTGTGTGGACTGAGAAGCCCTTTGGTCATCCTCCACTTTTCCTGGTGATTCTTACTGCTGCACTGGGAGTTTGTTATTGGCATCAGTAAATACCATGAGTTCAACGGGGACACAGTGCTGGAGGGAGTACTCTCACGTGTGGTGGGTCAGGGTGTGCAGGAGAATGCCCCAACCAGGCTTCTATTCAACAAAGCTTGCCTCCTTGTCTGCAGCAACCCAATTCTGAACATTGCCCTAAAACCTCTCAATGTAACAAGATGCGTTAACATATAAGGGTCTGCTGGCTGCACCATGTCAGTCACAAGGCATTTGGAAGCCAATGGCAGATCCATGTGGCCCCATCACAGATGTTTTATCATACACCTGCAAACCACTGCTCTAGGCCCACTACTAAGCAGGTTCCAACGTACTGGCACCTTTGTTCTACACCATTTTCATGAAACCCAGTAAATCAAGGCACTGTCTGGTACACTCATGATCAGCAACAGAACATCCAAAGATTCTCCAGTGCCACCTGCTCTTGGGAATTTCAAATATTCCATGGTATTTATCTAGCCATTTTTCAAGGATGAAGTTGGTGTCACTGTGGGTTTCAATTCATTCAGGAACCACTAAATGGTGAGGAAGCTCATTTCAATGAAAGCTCAGGAGAACTCTCACAGGCAAGTCTTCCCAAAGAGTGGCCAAAAGGTCAAATGAAGCCTGGCCCATTGAGGTCTACAATGTGAGTTCCATGTGTGATTTGACTCTCAAGTATGGCTGCCAAGTTTTTCAGAATAAAATCATGTGATATCCTAGATGAGATTCCCAGTGCTCTGTGGAGAGCCATCCTGGGCCTAAATCTCAGTCTCCAAGGGCAATTCTCATGCGTGGCCTTCTAATATCCCAACAGAATTCATGGTAATACTTCTCTGAGTTCAGTTCCAAAACTCAGTCTCTAAGGGGAATCACACCATAGTTCAAGCCCAGGTTGACCCAGGAATCTCTTCCTACTGCCACACAACTGACCACAATTAATACCAAAACACTCCCACATGGCCCTCATCTTCTTTTATATAGACACTCATCATAACCCCTGGGTTGAGGTTTCCATGAGGGGGTGCATACCAAGACAGTGCCCAAAATAATCTCCCTTGCCTCTAATTTGCCTAAAGTCAGGGTGGCCTGGAAACCCTTCCTGTTAACCAGGAATGATCAAATAGGCCTGCCATTAATACTGATCTACTTCTCCAAATAATCACACTGGGAGAATATGCTGATTAAGACACATCTTTTTACAAAGCAATAAAACAAAGAGCCACAGGTGATGCCTATTCATTTCCATTTGAAAACTCTTTTCTTCAGGATTCACAAAGGGGTGGCCTAAGGCTAAGACCTTCTAGATATTCACAGCACCAGAACCATAGGTAAGCAAAATTCCCAAAGCAGGGTTTCTCCACATAGTCTTTACTGTTCACACTGATATTTGAGTTTCCTGAGATGCTCCCATTTCCTTCAGCTCTCCAGTACATGGCCATGTCACAGAGCTTGGAGGTGGTACATATCTTGGACAGAAAACCATGAGCCTATTCCGGAGAGTGGCCAGAATTCAGGAATAAAACAGGAAATTAGGAAGTTAGTCATTGCTACCCATCCATAAGGAAAGCTGCAGTCCAATCATGAATCGGGCAGTATGAATTTTGGGAAGCATTGTACTAGACAGGACACATTCATTGATGCATTATGTTTTCTAATGTCTACAACTACAAACACAGTGGGATACATAGACATAGAAACACTTGCCTTGTCAAACGACTTACTAGAAACAGTCCACTTCAAATCAAACAAACTGCCTTTCCTACCAATTCTCAGAACATGAGACAAAACAACAAACTCACACCCACAACAACATAGGACTTTCTTCCCCCAAGTAGTTCTTTGACTCTCGGAATTTCCTCTGACTGTTTTACCATACTATGTTCCCCCAAAATGCCCTGTACTGTCTCAGAGCTGGAATTTTTCGCCAACTCTTTGAAGTTGTCAGGAGCCAGCTTTGAGCCACTACCTTCTTTCTCAGGGAAGGGCACTCTCCAAAGCTCTCCTGGCATTTGGCCATTCTCAAATCAGTAGGTACCAAGAAAGACTGATTCTGTCCTTGGTAAAACCAAACAAGTGAGCCCACTGGGACTGGGTCTGGGACTGGTTCTGTGTGCCTGGCTTCCGGGATTCCAAGTTCAGAGTGTTCCAAGACCAAGGAAGTGAGATAGGTCACTTCCGTTCGGAACTGAATGAGGTCACTGGTTTGGCAACCACTTTGTCCTAACAGTTCCTTCAAAGGGTCCCATGAGATGGAGGCTGCCCCTACTTTCTGTGACACTTTCACAACTTAGAATGGTATATCAACCATAGGCACCCAGGAACAGCTCTCACACAGAACTGGTTTGGTCCATCTTCTCTACATTAAGAAGAGAGAGCCTGATTCACACACATCCCTTCATCCTAACCAGGTTGTTTGCCTTACAAGATGACTTTTGCCCTCTCAGGTCCTTTATAGCTGCCTTCATCTTCCCCAGGGATAATTTCTGGATGGACCTTTGAGGTTCTCAGCGGGTGGAAGATCCCCTATATTCCTCTATATTAAGACCAACTCTGTCCCTGTTCTTCTATAAAGTTGGATTGAGGGAACAATGTATGATTAGGGTTAATAACATGTTCGATTTGAGTTAGGAATCATTCTGCTGGATGAATAATGGTATTGGGAACCTGGGATATTTATAAGAATATAGATGTGAAATATAAGTATGAAAACAGAAATCTAGGTAAGATTTTAAGCCCAGAAGGGCATTGGGTCCTTGATTGGAATACTTAGCATTGAATTTCGTTCGCACAGATGTCTCAGATAAATCAATATACAATGGCATATGACCTTGTACCCTGGATGATTGAATGTAGAAGAGTTCATCCAGTCAAAAAGGGATAGTTGTTAGGATTAGGAAGATAGTCGGTCTGTTTCGGAAGAAGAGTGAGTATAGGATTTGGACCAAAAGTTCAATAGCCCTAGGTTTTCGGTTAGAGAGTGAATGTAAATTTCAGCACATGTGGAGAGTCAGTCACAATGATGAACTGGGAAAATTATGTAGGAAATCAGATATCAATACACACATTATGAAACCAGGCAAAGTATAAAGTGAATGATAGGATTAGACATTATCAATAAGGTTGAGTTTCAATATATAATCTTAGGAAGAAACAAATATGTAGTCACCAATATGATTGACATTGGAGAGCATTAGGCAACCTGGACATGGATGTTTTTAGTAATCCAGGATCACTTTCCATCTAGGATTTGCTACAATCAGAAGTGTGACCTTTGCATTTTGTGATCAGAATATTACTGTGATAAAATGTATATGTAGATCAGGTGACATGAGTATTTCTTCTAACATTTCTTGGAGCAATATTTTGAAGAGATATAACTTAGTATTGGGGGTACACACAGTTGTACCCTGTGTCTATGAATGTAGAAGAAATGCATGAATTGACAATACTGTGAATAAATAATATACTGTTTCCACTTTAAATCATGGATTGAATTGATATCTGAAAATACGTAAGAAATCTTATATTGATATACAATCATTCATTCCAACGAGTTATACATCTAATGGTAATATTAGGGTTATGTTTTATCATGAAGGGTGTGTGAGTTTAGCTTCAAAAGTTATTATGGAAATGGAAAATAATGTGTTTGGAAAGAAATCTCATAAAAAGATGAGTCAAGAAATATAGAGGAATTCATATGTTCTGAAGCAGGATTTGATGGTAAGTATAAAAAAAGCCTATAAATTTCCTAACTTGTGGATGAAATATATATCCTATGATGTGCAAAAACTGAAAAAATAGTAATGCACCAGTGTTGAATGAAAATGAACGTCAAAATACACATCATATCCCATAGGAATCTACTTGCATTGATGCTAAACTGTGTCAGTGACTGTAGAAATATTATGATTTGTATGCACTATTCACTGAAGTTAGTTTTCAGTAGTAGGAAACAAATACGTATTTCAAGTGGATGAATTTTAATGAGAATAATCTTGTGAAATGTTGAGTATAAATTTACATATATGAACACGAATGAATTTAGGGAGTGTATAATAAGAAACATATATTTCATATTTTGAAAAATCTTGAGAGTGTATATATATATATAGATATGTGTGTGTGTGTGTGCATTTATGTATATATATATATATATATATATATATATATATATACACACACACACACACACACACACACAGACAGACACTAAAATGTATCAATATGCATGCCAATCGAAATTCACTATGAAACATATATCATCCACAGATCCAAAAATAATCATTTTACTGAACATGGATTTATGTATAATATTGTTCAACTAGGAAGTTCACCAATAGGTTGAATTTTAAGTTCCAACAGCGTTTAGGAGGAGTGATCTTTTCCCATGATTTGTATCTCCCAAGACAGCCAAACTCACAAGGATGTACGTGTGATACCAGTTATGTTTCTATATTTACATATAAAAATACATGTGCTGAACAGGCTACAGAGAAAGGGAGACAGGAATTCACATATTTGTTATCTTTAAAAACACATGGAGATCTATTTCAATTAAAAATTGACTAGGTTTATAACACCTACACTTTATCATGCAAAAGGAAAGTCCAACTATACACCATGCCTTCTCTGAACTGCTTTCATTTCCATTCTGTTTGGTTATTTTTGTCCATCATTTTAGGATTAGTAGTCAGAGTCTATTAGGGTATGGGTTAGTGTCAGGAATTCAGTAATTCGAATGGAAAATAGGAAAATGAATCCAATGTGTATGCAAATATGTGCTACACAAAAATATTCCCACTCTCATCCAGAACATTGCCTTTACATTACCTTTGCCCCAAATAAGACATGATTAGAGAAGAAGAGTTAGGAAATCTGTGAATACATATCTGAAATGGAAAATATTCAGGAGTTCACAATATTGGATGTGGTAGAGGAGTTTCCAAAAGTAAGGGACAGGGTAAACACTTCAAAAACATGGAGCTCATTGGGCCTAAAGACTCTTGAGAAACTGCCTCTGAGGTTGGGCACTTGAAATATATGTTGTTGTCAGGAATTTTAGCATCCTTTCTAGTGAGACCAACAAAGCTGGGTCTGATCTCTGTGATCTGGAGGATATGTTTTTTTTTATTTTTTTATTTTCCAATGAACATGAGGAAGCAGTGCTGAATTCTCTCTTTGTAGGTAAACTGTGGCCACTGGGGTCTAAGTGTCTCCCCATGTGGACTGTGAAGCCATTTGATCATCTTCCACTTTTCGAGGTGTTTCTTGCTTCTGCATGGTGAATTTGGTATTTGCTTCAGGAAATACAAGGAGTTCAACAGGTACCAGTTATGGAGGGAGTTCTGTCACGTGTGGTGGGTCAAGGTCTGCAGGAAAATGCACCAACCAGGCTTCTACCCCACATAGCTTGCCCGCTTGTCCATAGCAATCTGATTCTGAATATTGCCCTGAAACCTCTCCATATAACAAGATGCTTTTATATATAAGGGTCTGCTGACATCACCATGTCAGTCTCAAGCCATTTGGAATCCAAGGGCAGATCCACATGGTACCACCACAGATGTTTTATCACATACCTGCACACCACTGCTCTAGGCCCACTACTCAGCAGTCTCCAACTTACAGGGATCTCTTTTCTACACTGTTTTCATGAAACCAAGTAAATCCAAGCACAGTCTGGTACACTCATGATCAGCAACAAGTCATCCAAAGTTTCTCCATTGCCACCTGGTCATGGAAATTTCAAAAAATCCATGGTATGTACATAGCTATTTTTCAAAGATGAAGTTGGAGGCACTGTGGGTTTCAATTTATTTAGGAAACATTAAATGGTGAGGAAGCTCATTTCAAAGAAATCTCTGGAGAACTCTCACAGGCAAGGCTTCCCAAAGATTGGCCAATATTTCACATGAATCCAGGCCCATTGAGGTCTAAAATGTGAGGTCCATGTGTGTTTTGACTCTCAATTATGGCTGCCAAGACTTTCAGAATAAAATCACGTGAAATCCTGACTGAGATTCCCAGTGCTCTGTGGAAGCCACCTTGGCCTAGATCTCAGATTTCAGGGTGACTCTCATGTGTTGCCTCCTAAAATCCCAACACATTTCATGGCAATACTTCTCTGAGGACAGTTCCAGAATTCAGTCTCTAAGGGGAATAACACCAGAGTTCAAGCCCAGGTGAACTAAGTCATCTCTTTCAACCGCCACACAAATGACCAGAATTAAAACCAAAACACTCCCACATGGCCCTCAACATCCTCCATATAGACACTTATCATAACCTCTGGCTGGAAATTTCCATGAGGGGTGCAGACAAAGAAAGTATCCAAATAAGTTTCCTTGCCCCTCATTTGCCTAAAGTCAGGGTGGCCTGGACACCCTTCCTGAGAACCAAGAGTGATTAAATAGGCCTGCACTTAATACTGCTCTGCATCTCCAATTTGGGGCCTACTTACTTTCAGGTATAGATTCTTTATGTGATTTGGAGTCATGAGAAAAGCCAAGCACCTCTGGGCTAGTCACTGCAGGGTTTGAAGAACTCATTTGACCCAAATTATCCCTATTCTCACTTGATGGATTTCAGGAACCTAACAGAGGAAAGCAAAAGACTTAATCTACAATGACTGCTCATTTGGCCATTTTGGTTTTGGATGCACACATGGTATCTTTCTTTAGATCCATCAGGTGCTAAGAATCTAAGCCACAGCCTCACATAGGGTCATGAGGCTGATTCAGACACATCCCTTTCCAAAGCAATCAAGCAAAGAGCCACAGGTGATGCCCATTCATTTGCATTTGACAACTCATTTCTTCAGGCTTCACAAAGGGGTGGTCTGAGGCAAAAAGCTTCCTGAAATTCAGGGCAACAGAACAATAGGTAAGCAAATGGCCCAAAGCAGGATTTCTCCACTGAGACTTTCCTGGTCACACTGATATCTGAGTTTTCTGAGATGCTCGCCATTCCCTTTAGCTATCCAGTACATGGCCATGTCACAGAGCTTGGAGGTGGTATATATATTGGACACATAACCATGAGCCTATTCTGGAGAGTGGAGTGGATTCAGGAACAAAATAGAATCTTAGGAAGATAGTAGGTGTTGCCCATTCATAAGGCAAGCCGCAGTCCATTCATAAATTGGCAGGATGAATGTTGGGAAGATTTCTACTAGACAGGAGACATCCATTGATGCATTCTCTTTTCTAATGTCTAGAACCACGGACACAGTGGGATACACAGACTTAGAAACAATCGCCTTTTCAAAAGACTTATTAGAAACAATTCACTTCAAACCAAAAAACCGCCTTTATTACCTATTCTCACAACATGAGACAAAACCACAAACCAACACCCACATCCACAAAGACACCTTCTTCCCCCAGTCAGTCTGTGACTATCCATAGTGTCCTCTGAATGGTGGGCCATACTATGTTACCCCGAAATGGCCTGTCCTGTCTCAGATCTGGTCTCCTTGGTCAACACTGTGAAGTTCTCAGGAGCCAGCGGTGATCCACTAACTGCTTTCTCAGGAAAGGCCACTCTTCAGAGCTTTCCTGGCATTTGGGCATCCTCACCTCCGTAGGTACCAACAAAGACTGACTCTGTCCTTGGTAAATCTGAACAATTGAAACCACTGCGACTGGGACTGGGACTGAGACTGAATTTGGGTGCCTGGCTTCCTGGATCCCAAGTTCAGAGAGTTCCATCACAAAGGATGTTAGGTGAGGTCACTTCCTTTAAGATCTGAATGAGGTCACTGCCTTGGCAACCACTTTGTCCTAACAGTTGCTTCAAAGTGTCCCATAAAATGGAGGCTGCCCCTACATCCTGTGACACTTTCACAAGTTAGAATGGTATATCAACCATAGGCACCCTGGAAGTGCTCTCCACACTGGCTTAGTTTGGTCCTTCTTCTCCATATTAAGAAGAGAGAGGCTGATTCAGACACATCCCTTCATCCTGACCAGGTTGTTTTCAATGGAAGATGACTTTTGCTCTCTCAGTTCGTACATATGTGCCTACAACTTCTCCAGGGATCATTTTTGCGTGGACCTTTGAGTTTCTCAGCAGTTGGAAGAAACCGTAAATTCCTGTATTGTAAGACCAACTCTGTCCCTGCTCTTCTGTAAAGTTAGATTGAGGGAAGAGTGTATGCTTAGGGTTAATAACAGTTTCGATTGGGGTTAGGAATCATTCTGCTGGATGAATAATGGTATGGCGAACCTTCGATATTTTCAAGAATATATAGGTGAAATATAAGCACGAAAACAGAAATTAAGGTAATATTTGAAGCCCAGAAGGGCGTTGGGCCCTTGATTGCAATATTTAGCATTGATTCATTTTCTGCACAGATGTCTCAGATAAATCAATATACAAATGCATAGGACCTTGTACTTTGGATTATTTATTGTCAAAGAGAACTTCCAGTCATAAAGGGATAGTCGGGGGGCTGGGGATGTGGCTCAAGTGGTAGCGCGCTCGCCTGGCATGCGTGCGGCCCGAGTTCGATCCTCAGCACCATGTACAAACAAAGATGTTGTGTCTGCCAAGTACTAAAAAAAATAAATGTTAAAAAATTCTCTCTCTCTCTCCCTCTCTCTCTAACTCTTTCTTTAAGAAAAAAAAATTAAAAAAAAAGAATAGTCGGTAGGATTAGGACGATAGTCGGTAAGTTTAGAATGGAGAGTGAGTATACGATTTGCACCAAAAGTTCTTTAGCTATGGGGTTTCGGGTATAGAGTGAATGTAAATGTCAGCACATGTGAAGAGTCAGTCACAATGATGAAATGGGGAAAATATGTAGGAAAGCAGATTTCAATAGAGACATTAGGAAATCTGGCAAAGTATATTTGGTAATGAAAATTTAGTAAAATAGGTAAATGTCACTTCCCGTTTTTCTGTATGCTTAACAAAACACTTTTGAAATCTTGAGAACTGTTTGCTAATCTTGTTCCCAGAATGTGCTGTCCCCAACTGCCAACCTGCAGAATGTACTCATTCACCCGGTTGCACGCAAACTGCTCACTCGCCCAGACCAAACAATAAAGTTCCCTCTCTGCCCTCTCCAAGCAAAGTATATAAGCTCTGCTTAAGCTGTTCTCAGGGCTCTCTGCTCTATTCAAGTGAGCTCTGAGCCCCAGCATGCTGGACCCCCAATAAACCCTTTGCTTTTGCATGAGACAGTCTTTTGGTGGTCTCTTCACCCAATGCTCGTCTGACCTTTACATATGGAGGTTCCAGTGAGATCCGGCAGCGGCGAACGAGAGACCCCAACAGGCTCCTCTTGGGGTATGTATGGTGCCTCTTTCTGGTTTCAGGTTTCAGGTTAGGGCTTCTCAAAATGCCTGTCAATGAAGAGTGTGACCTCTCTCCGATGGTGGCTGACATACGTGTCACAGAGCCACAGGCCACATCCCTGGGGGATGCACCAGAGTACTCGGGAAATCGAGGAGCAATAGTCTCCTCAACTCAGTGATATTTTGTTTCAGATTCTGTATCGCCAGCCCATCGGGTTTGGCCAGATACTTAGTCCTGGTCTCAGTGTTGGAAGTTCCATTGTCTGTCTTTATTTTCTTGTCTTGTCTGTGTCATGTGTCATCGCTTTTACTGTTTGTGTATCTTTCATTATGGGACAGAGCACTTCAATGCCTCTGTCCCTGACCCTTGATCACTGGACCAAAGTACCCTTAAGGGCTCAGAATCTTTCTTTTTCAGTAAAATTCTGGACCTGGCAGACTCTCTGTGCCTCAGAATGGCCCACCTTTGGATTCGGATGGCCCCTAGAAGGATCTTTCTACTTCTCACTAATTTAAAAAGTCAGAGGATATTGTCTTTCAGCCAGGGCCACATATCCATCCGGATCAACAGCCATATATCTTAACTTGGCAGGACCTCTGCAAATCTCCTCCATGGGTGAAGCATTTCCTTGCCCCTACCCCCGCTCCTAGTCCTTCCCCCATGATCTCTCAAACCCTCTGCTTCTCCTCCTCCTCCACCCTCTGTTCTCTCTGAGTCACAAGATTTGACTCTACTGGACTCTCGTCCCCCTCCTAATCTCCTGCCCACGTCCCCCAAAGACCAACACCCTCTAAGTGATTCCCCTGCTGCTGACTCAACCTCTCCACCATTGGAGGAAGATAAGCCAGCCCAGCGCCCTCCAGATAATTTCCCTGCAGCACACACAGCCCCTCCTCCTCTGGAGGAAGCTAGCCCAGCTAAAGGTACTCACCAGCAGTGAATGATTGAGAAACCTGGAACTCGAATGATGCTCCCCCTCATCCCTAGGGGCCAATGATTGACAACGGCCTTGGGGGAAAAATGCAAGCCTACCAGTATTAACCTTTCTCCTCTTCAGACCAATATAACTGGAAAAATAAATATCCCCCTTTTACCGAGGACCCCACCCGGCTCCTAGGTGTGGTTGAGTCATTGATGTTTTCACACCAGCCTACTTGGGATGACTGTCAACAACACCTAGGGTTGTCTCTTCATGATAGAGAAACAAAAGAGAATCCTCCTGGATGCTGGAGAAAATATCCTCTGACCAGATGGGTGACCAACAAAACTTCCCAACATATTCAACCCGGCTTTCCCTTGAATCGACGAAACTGGGACCCCAACACCTTTGAAGGTAGGGAGCATCTGTCCACTTATCGCTGGTCTCTAATTGTGGGTATCTTAGTGGCCGCTAGGCGACTAACAAATTTTGCCAAGTTAAGAAAGATTATTCAAGGTCCTGATGAATCTCCCTCTATGTTTTTAGAGAGAATTATGGAGGCATATAGGAGATATACTCCTTTCGATCCTCAGGCAGAGGATCAAAAGGCATCTGTCAAGATGGCCTTTATGGGCAAGCTGCCCTGGATATTAAAAGAAAGTTACAATGCTTAGATGGATTACAAGATATGACTTTGAGAGATTTAGTCAGAGTAGCCGAGAAGGTATACTATAAGAGAGAAACTGAGGAAGAGTAGGGAGCAAAGGGAGGATAAAAGAAACAAAAGACAGACTAAGGCATTGACTAAGGTCCTGGTCACAACAACAAATAGGCCAGAAATAAGAAACATGGAGACAGGAATGGATATCGGGGCCCATACTAGAGGCCACCCCTGTCCTCAATTTAATGTGCCTACTGTAAAGAAAAAGGACACTGCTTCAAAGAGTGCCATTGAAAGAGACAGCCACTCTAGCCAGCCATTCTGACTCTGGAGGATGACTAAGAACGTTGGGGCTCAGATCCCCTCCGAGAGCTCAGGATAAATTTTGAAGTGGAGGGGACCCCAGCAAACTTTGAAGTGGATACAGGGGCAATATACTCTGCCCTTAAGGCCCCATTGGTCTCTCTATCAAATAAAAGGTCTCTAATTCAAGGGGCTAATGGCAGAAAATATCGGGCTTGGACAACTAAGAGGACCATGGACCAGGGGAAAGGAAAAATCCATCACTCGTTCTTAGTAATCCCAGAATGCCCGGCCCCATTGATGGGCAGAGATCTGCTCACCAAGCTCCGGGCCAAAATAACTTTTAACCCTGAAGGACCACAAGTGGAATTTCTAAATCCTTCAGTAAAAACTCCTATAGTCACGGCTCTATATATGTCAGTAGAAAATGTACATCAACTCAATCAACTTGGTTCAAAGAAATTGCATTCATTCCTGAAGGATCAAGAACAGAGTTTTTTACTAACCGACTCAAAGCAAAAGGAAATAACTGAATGGGTAACAAAAGCCTGTTAGGTCTGTCATGGATAATGCTTACCATTCCAAGCTTCCTGCAAAAAAGCACCTACGAGGAACCAGACCAGGACAATTCTGGGAAGTGGAATTTACTAAAATTAAGCCAGCAAGGTTTGAAATTAAATATCGACTAGTCTTTGTAGATATATTTTGAGGATGGATTGAAGCCTTTTCCAGGAAAAAAGAAAAAAAAACGAAACAGCGCAAATGGTCAAGAAGGTCCTGAAAGATATTTTTACAAGATACGGCCTGCCTTAAGTAATAAGGTCTGATAATGGACTGGCGTTTGTAGCCCAGGTAAGTCAGGGGTTAGGCCAAACCCTGGGGATTAATTAAAAGTTACATTGTGCTTATAGACCACCGAGTTCAGGACAGGTAGAAAGAATGAATAGAACCATTAAAGAGACCATAACGAAATTAAGCTTAGAAACCTGCAGAATAGATTGTACTATGCTCCTGCCTTATGCACTATTTCATGGAAGAAATACTCCCTCTGTTTCTTCGTGTAACCTCACCCCCTATGAAATTGTCCATGGTGCCCCTCTTTCAGTAAGGGACCTAACCCCAACTCTAAGACCTAACAATTCCTTCCACACCCCATTGCTTGACTGAATTAAAGCTCTTGAAAGAACTCAGGGATACCTGTGAAAACAGATGGCCAATGCCTATCAACCTGGGGACGAGTGGACTCTACATCGATATCAAGTAAGAGACTTCATCTATGTAAGTCGACATCAGGTGTCATCCCTGGAACCCCACTGGAAATGACGATACAAGGTGCTACTTATAACACCTACAGCGGTAAAGGTAGAAAGAATCACTTCCTGGATCCATACCTCTCATCTCAAGCCTGACCCTGTCCAGACTCTGGCTTGAAACAGGAAAAAATTGGTAAAACTTTCAAATTGTGTATTTACCCTGTGTCGAAGGCTATACACTCTCCCCTTGACAACCAGTAGTCCTAAACCTCTTCAACCCGTTCAGCAGCGATGGCTGATCACAAATCCTACTGGTAAAGAAGTATGATCTATCTCGTATAGACTTAGGGACTTGGAGGACATCTATCCACCCAGACATTTGTCAGCTGGCTATAGGTCTTTCCTATTGGGATATACCTGGTGAAGAGGATCCCACTAAATTTCCATTAAATCCATTCTGCACCATTGATAATGGAAACAATCATTATGGATGTAGGGACATGCGAGCCAGATGCAGGTTGGCTAGCCTAGATTACTATGTTTGCCCGGTGGACTACCAAAGCAACAAACAGTCACGGTTGTGTGGGGGGAATGCCGACTTCTTCTGTAAGTCTAGGGATGTGATCATACAGGCAGTGCATGATGGAACCCAAACTCCTCATCAAATTCTGTACAGAGCATTGGCCCTATTACCAATTAGATCACCCAAACTGTTGGCCCCTAGAGGGGTCTCTAGACCCTCAAATTCTGCATGACCTTTTTAACTTCTGAATGTCCTCAAAAGGGTGAAAGGAGATTTCCCTATGTGGAGGCCTTTTCCCTCCTTCGCTCACATCCTGAACTATGCTTCTCCAATAGGTCCTCACACTCAGCCTTCTGCTCCAGACTCTCTGCTGTCACTCTCACCTCAGCAACATGATTTCTCCCCTCCAATTACTAGATCAAAAACCCAAACCTCCGCCGGATCTCAGACCATTTCCCCCTTTCTGAGGTAGCAGGTACTGAGGTAACCCTCCACCGAATCACTCCTCTCTTCTCCAGTCAGTGCCCACACCGGGTCCCACCAGTTCCTCTTACCAGCTAACCCAAAGCTCAAACCAGCTGAGGAGAACCCTCAGACCCCTATCCAAGATGTAGTGAAAATGGCCTTTAAAGTTTCTTTGTCATTAGTGAAAACAGGTTACTAAGAATTTAAAGTCCCTCACAGGCTTTTAGGGATACTAACTCCTATCTTCTCCTCTGTTCTACCTCTTCTACTGCTCACCTTTTTGTTCCTAGGAAAATCACAAACACCTTTGCCAGTATTCTTTCACATCTCTGCTACCTCATTCTCAGATCCACGGAGCTGCTCACAGCCACGCCTTCCCCATCTCCCCCCTCTTTTCCAGGCCCACAGAAAAACATTAATTGACCTTCTACGGAAGTCTTCAGCATGGCTGACTTTAGGACTTTCAGGAAAAGAGTCCCCATGAAAGACTTCAAAGTAGATAAACTTCCTCTTTTCATGTTGCCCTGTTGTACTTGGTCACTGGCTAAAAATATCAGCACTCCTAAATTAGACACCCCCTTACTAGTTTTTCACAAAATATGTGAACAAGGCCTTTGGCATTGATCTGGGGCTTCACAGAGATGGCTACATTTCAAAGATAAAGAAGTTACCAACTGGGCTCCATGGTAACAGCTGGAAGGGGGAAAAATAAAGGGAAAAAAAAGCTCTCCTTCACCCAGGTGTCCTTGAAAAGTTAACTTGCCCAGAACAGAGGAATAAAACAGAAAAAAATCTGCTTTTTGTGAACTTCTGCAGGCTGTGAACTTCTGCGCCCCTTCCCTTATATGTTGGGTACAAAATTCTGAAACTACCTAAAAGTGAGTTTCAGGGAATTAATTGATTATAACAGAAGTAATGCCCTCTGAATCCGGTTGCTAATAAAATGGAAAGTTTCCCTGTTTTTGGTAGTATCTTAGGTGCCGTGCCTTGTCCGTCTCTACAACAGTATAATTCTATAGACTTAAACATTGTTTATGTTTTCATGAAATTGTCAAGACGATGTGATTAAATGTGTAAAGGTGCAGATGTTTCCCAGAGTGCTTTATCATAATGCAGGTTCATTTGAAGTTCAAATAGGGGGGCATAAAACCCGGTTCCACTGAGAACATATATCCATCACTTTAGCCATCCTATTTGGAATAGGAGTTGCTGCAGGCGTGAGCACAAGAACCACTGCCTTTGTCCATGGGATACAACAAATGACACAATTAGAAGCAGCAATAGACCAAAACTTAAAGATATTAGAATCCTCCATCTTGGCTTTGCAGGAATCTTTAACCTCTCTCTCTGAAGTTATTTTACAGAAAAGGCGAGGGTTGAACCTCCTCTTCATGAAAGAAGGGGGCCTTTGTTCTGCATTGATGGAGAATGTTGTGTTTTTGCCGACCATACTGGAGTTGTAAAAAAATCTAGGAGTAAATTAAAAAGATGCCTTGAAGAGTGTCAATGAGAGAGAGAGGCCCAAAAAGTGTGGTTTGAGTCTTGGTTCACACAGTCCCCCTGGTTAACTACGCATTTATCAACCCTGGACAGTTCAATAATTATCCTCATATTATTGCTAACTATAAAACCCTGTTTGCTCAACCGTGTAATTTCTTTTTTCCAAGCTCAAATTGGATGAGTTAAACTTTTGGTAATACCCCACTAGCAAACATAGAATGTGACACCCCGCAATGATCACTTTTATGATTAAAAGTAGCCAGAAGAAGAAGTGGGGAATGAAAGGTTTATTAAATAGGCACTTTTCACTTCCTTTTTTCCTGTATGCTTAACAAAACACTGTTGAAATCTTGAGAAATGTTTGCTAATCTTGTTCCCAGAATGTGCTGTCCCCAACTGACTAACTGCAGAATGTGCTCCCTCACTGGGTTGTGTGCAAACTGACCACTCGCCCTGACCTATCAATAAAGTTCCCTCCCTGCCGTCACGAAGGAAAGTGTATAAGCTCTGCTTAAGCTGTTCTAAGGGCTCTCTACTCTATTCAAGTGAGCTATGAGCATCAGCATGCTGGACCCCCAATAAACACTGCGCTGTTGCATGAGATAGTCTCTTGGTGGTCTCTTCTTTCGACCTCATCCGACCTTTACTTGGATAATTAAATGTAGAAGAGAACATCCATTCAAAAAGGGATAGTCGGTAGGATTAGGAATATAGTTGGTAGGTTTAGGAAGAAGACTGTGTATAGGATTTGGAACAAAAGTTCCTTAGCAATAGGGTTTCGGTTAGAGAGTGAATGTAAATGTCAGCACATGTGAAGAGTCAGTCACAATGATGAACTGGAGAAAATATGTAGGAAATCAGATATCAATACACACATTATGAAATCAGGCAAAGTATAAAGTGAATGATAGGATTAGACATTAACAACAAGGTTGAGTTTCAATGTATAATCTTAGGAAGAAACAAATATGTAGTCAGCAATATGATTGACATTTGAGAGCATTAGGCAACATGGACATGGAAGTTTTTAGTAATCCAGGATCACTTTCCATTTAGGATTTGCTACAATCATAAGTTTGACCTTTGCATTTTGTGATCAGAATATTACAGTGATAAAATGTATATGTAGATCAGGTGACATGAGTATTTTTTCTAACATTTCTGGGAGCAATATTTTGAAGACGTATAAATTAGTGTTGGGGGTACACAGAGTTGTACCCTGTGTCTATGAATATAGAAGTAATGCATGAATTGACAATACTGTGAATAAATAATATAACTGTTTCCACTTTAAATCATGGATTGAATTGATATCTGAAAATATATAAGAAATCTTATATTGATATACAATCATTCATTCCAACGAGTTATGCATCTAATGGTAATATTAGGGTTATGTTTTATCATGAAAGGTGTGTGAGTTTAGCTTCAAAAGTGATTATGAAAATGGAAAATTATGTGTTTGGAAAGAAGTCTTATGAAAAGACGAATCAAGAAACATAGAGGAATACATGTGTTCTGAAGCAGGAAGTGATTGTAAGTATAAAAAAAATCGTATAAATTTCCTAACTTGTGGATGAAATATATATCCTATGATGTGCAAAAACTGAAAAAAATAGTAATGTACCAGTGTTGAATGAAAATGAATGTCAAAATACATATCATGTCCCATAGGAATCTACTTGCATTGATGTTAAACTGGGTCAGTTACTGTAGAAACATTAGGATTTGAAAGGACCATTTACTAAAGTTAGTTTTCAGTACTAGGAATCAAATATATATTTCAGGTGGATGAATATATCTGAGCTTAATCTTGTGAACATTTTATTATAAATCCACATTCATGACATGAATGAATTTAGGGAGTGTATATAAGACACATATATTTCATATTTTGAAAAATCAGGAGGGTGTAAAATATATATATATATATATATATATATATATATATATATATATATATATATATATATATATATATATATATATATATATCACAGATACATTAAAAAGTAGCAATATATAAATATATATGGGTATCAAAATTTATCTTGAAATATATATCATCCACAGATTAAAAAGTATTCATTTTAGTGAACATGGATTTATGTATAATGTTGTTCAACTATGAACCTCACTCATAGGTGGAATTTTAAGATCCAAAAGCATTTAGGAGGAGTGATCTCTTCTCACAATTTGTATCTGCAAAGTTAGCCACCTCACAAAAATGTACGTGTGATACCAGGTAGGATTCTATATGTGCATATAAAAATACATGTGCTGAATAGGCTCCAGAGAAATGGAGACAGAAATTCAGAAATAAGTTAACATTAAAAAGAATGGAGAACTATTTCAATTAACAATTGACTATATTTTTAACACCTACCATTTATCATGCAAATAACAAGTCCAACTATACACCATGCCTCCTCTGAACTGCTTGTGTTTCTATAATGTTTCGGTTACTTTCCTCCATTATATTAGGATTAGTAATCAGAGTCTAGTAGGGTGTGAGTTAGTGTCAGGGAATCAGTATATTGAATGGAAAATAGAAAAATGAATCCAATGTGTATGCAAATATGTGGTACACAAAAATCTTCCCACTCTCATCAAGAACAACACCTAGATATCACCTACGCCCCAAGTAAGACATAATTAGAGGAGAAGAGTTAGAAAATCCATGACTACATATCTGGAATGGAATACGATCAGGAGTTCACAACCTTGGAAGTGGTAGAGGAGTTTCCAAAAGTAAGGGACAGGGTAAACACTCCACAAACATGGACCTCTGCCTGCCTAAAGACTTCTTGAGAAACTGTCTCTGAGGTTGGGCACTTAAAACATATGTTGTTGTCAGGAGCTTTAGCTTCCTTTCTAGGGAGACCATCAAAGCTGGGTCTTCATCTCTGTGACCTTGTGGATATGGTTTCTTATTTTCCAATGAACATGAGGCAGCAGTGCTGAATTCTCTCTTTGTAGGTAAACTGTGGCCACGGGGGGCTAAGTGTATCCACATGTTGGCTGTGTATCCATTTGGTCATCCTCCACATTTCGTCGTGATTCTTGGTGCTGCACTGGGAATTTAATATTTGCTTCATGGAATACAAGGAGATCAACTGGAACACAGTGCTGGAGGGAGTTCTGTCATGTGTGGTGGGTCAGGGTCAGCAGGAGAATGCACAAACCAGGTTTCTATCCCACACAGTTTGCCCCCTTGACCATAATAACCTGATTGTTAAGATTTCCCATAAACCTCTACTTATAAAAAGATGCCTTTACATATAAGGGTCTGCTGGATGCACCATGTCAGCCACAAGCCATTTGGAAGTCAAAGGCAGATCCACAAGGCCCCACGACAGAAGTTTTATCACAAAACTGCACATCTCTGCTGTAGGTCCACTAATCAGCAGGCTTGAACTTACTGGCATCTCTGTTCTACACCATTTTCATGAAACCCAGTCAATCAAGGAACTGTCTGATACACTCATCGTCAGCAACAGTATATCCAAAGGTTCTCCTGTGCAACCTGGTCAAGGGAATTTTAAGAATTTCATGGTATTTATCTAGCCATTATTCAAGCATGAGGTTGGAGGCACTGTGGGTTTCAATTTTTTCAGGAAACATTAAATGGTGAGGAAGCTCATTTCAATGAAACCTCTGGAAAACTCTCACAGGAAAGTCTTCCCAAGGAGTGGCCAAAAGGTCACCGAAATCCAGGACTATTGAGGTCTACAATGTGAGGTCCCTGTGTGTTTTGACGCTCAAGTATGCCTGCCATGTGTTTTAGAAAAAATCATGTGATATCCAGGCTGTGATTCTCATTGCTCTGTGGAAAGCCACCCTGGACCTAGATCTCAGTTTATAAGGGCGACTCTCATGTGTGGCCTGCGAAAATCCCAACACAATTCATGGCAATACTTCTCTGAGTTCATTTCCAGAACTCAGTCTCTAAGTCCCCTTGAACTCACACCAGAGTTCAAGACCAGTTGGACCCAGTCATTTCTTCCAACCGCCACACAAATGACCAAAATTAAAACCTAAACACTCCCACAAGGCCCTCATGTTCTCCATATAGACACTCATCATAACCTCTGGCTGAATTTTTCCATGAGGGGCGCAGCCCAAAACAGTGACCAAAATGAGCACCTTTGGCCCTCATTTGCCTAAAGTCAGGGTGGCCTGGACACCATTCCTGTGAACCAGGAGTGATTAAATAGACCTGCCGTTAATACTGCTCTGCTTCTCCATTTTGAGGCCTACTGAATGTCAGGTATAGATTCTTTATGTGGTTTGGAGTCATGAGAAAACCCAAGCACTTCTGCATGGCTTTGAAGAACTCATTTGACCCAAAGGATCCCTATTCTCACTTGATGGAGTCAGGAACATCACAGAAGAAGGCTAGAGACTTCATCCACAATGACTGATCTTTTTGCCATTTTGGTTTTGGATGCACACATGGGATCTTTCTTTAGATCCATCAGGTGCTGAGAATCTAAGCTGGAGCCTCACACAGGGCCAAGTGGCTGATTCAGACACCTCCCTTTCCAAAGCAATTATGCCAAGAGCCACAGGTGATCCTCATTCATTTCCATTTGATAACTGTTTTTTTCAGTCTTCACAAAGGGGTGGCCAGAGGCAAATACCTTCCTGACATTCAGGGCAACAGAACAAAATGTAAGTAAAAGGCCCAAAGCAGGGTATCTCCACTGAGAGTTTCCTGGCCACACTGATATCTGAGTTTTTTGAGATGCTCGCCATGCCAATTCCTTCAGCTATTCAGTACATCGTCATGTCACAGTGATTGGAGGTGGTACATATCATGGATAAAAAACAATGAGCATATTCTGGCTAGTGGCCAGAATTCTGGAAGAAAACAGGAACTTAGGAAGGTTGGAGGTGTTTCCCATTGGTAAGGCAAGCCGCAGTCCTTTCATAAATTGGACAGGTTGATTGCTGGGAGGCATTCTACTACACAGGACATATTCATTGATGCATTCTCTTTTCTAATGTCTACAACCACGGACACAGTGGCATGCACAGAAATAGAAACACTCACCATGTCAAATGACTTATTAGAAACAGTCCATTCCAAAAGAAATAAATCACGTTTTTTCTACCTATTCTAAGAACATGAGACAAAACCACAAACTGACATCCACACACCCTGGCACCTCCTTCACCCAAGTAGGTCTGTGACTCTTCTGAGTGTCCTCTGACTGGTAGGCCATACGATGTTCCTCTGAAATGGCCTTTCCTGTCTCAGATCTGGTGTCATTCACCAACTCTGTGAAGTTGTCAGGAGGCAGTGGTGAGCCAATTCCAGTCTTGTCAGGAAAGGCCCCTCTTCAGAGCTTTCTTGGAATTTGGCCACCTTCACATGAAAAGGTACCTAGAAAGACTGATTCTATCCTTGGTAAATCCAAACAAGTGAGACCACTGGGACTTGGGCGGGTAATGGCTTTGGGTGCCTGGCTTCCTGGATCATAATTCAGAGAATTCCATCACCAAGGAAGTAGGTGAGGTCACTTCCTTCAGGAACTGAATGAGGTCACTGACTTGGCCACCAATATGTCCTAACAGTTGCTTCCTAGGTTCTCATAAGATGGAGGCTGCCCCTACTTCTTGTGACACATTCACAAATTAGAATGGTATAGAAACCATAGGCACCTGGGAACAGCTCTCCACAAAGGCCTGGTTTGATCCGACTTCTCTACATTAAGAAGAGAGAGGCTGATTCAGAAACATCCCTTCATCCTGACTAGGTTGTTTGCCATGGAAGATGACTTTTCCTCTCTCAGGTCCTAAATAGCTGCCTAAATCTTCTCCATCGATCATATCTGCATGGACTTTTGAGGTTCTCAGCAGGTGGAAGATCCCCTACCTTCCTGTATTGTAAGACCAGCTCGGTCCCTCCTCTTCTGTAAAGTTAGATTGACGGAACATTGTATGGTTAGGGTTAATAGCATGTTCGATTTTGGTTAGGAATCATTCTGCTGGATGAATAATGGTTTGGGAACCTCTGATACTTATAAGAATATAGACGTGAAATATAAGTACGAAAAAAGAAATCTAGGTAAGATTTGAAGCCCAGAAGGGCATTTGCCGATTGATTGGCATACTAAGCTTGAATTATGTTCTGCACCGAGGTCTCAGATAAATTCATTTACAATGGCATAGGTTGCTGTACCTCAGATGACTGAATTTAGAAGAGATCATCCAGTCCAAAAGGGATAGTCCATAGGATTATGAAGATTGTCTGTAGGATTAGGAAGAAGAGTGAGTCTAGGAGTTGGACCAAAAGTTCTTTAGCAATAGGGTTTCAGTTAGAGAGTGAATGTAAATGTCAGCACATGTGAAGAGTCAGTCACAATGATGAACTGGGGAAAATATGTAGGAAAGAGAGTAAATATGTATCAATAGAGACATTAGGAAATCAGGCAACGTATAAAGTGAGTGACAGGATTAGATATTTTCAACAGGGTTGAGGTTGAATATATAATCTTAGGAAGAAACAATTATTTAGTCACCAATAGGATTGACATTTGAGCACATTAGGGAACCTAGACATGGAGGTTTTTAGTAACCCATGCTCACTTTAAATTTAGGCTTTAGTACAATCATAAGTGTGACCTTTGCATTTTGTGTCAAGAATATTACTGTGGTAAAATATATATGTAGATCAGATGACATGAGTATTTCTTCCACCAATATGAGGAGCAATATTTTGAAAACTTATAAATTAGTATTGCGAATAAAATAGGCGTACCCTGTGTTGATGAATAAGAGATGATGCATGAATAGACCATATTGTGAATAAATTATATAACTGGTTCCAACTTTAAATAATGCATTGAAATTATATTTGAAAATATATAGTAAATCTTATATTGATATATATATACATTCATTCCAACCAGTTATACATCTAATGGTAATATTAGGGTTACGGTTTATCATGAAGAGTGTGTGAGTTTTGCTTCAAAAATGAGTATAGAATCGAAAATAATGTTTTTAGAAAGAAGTCTAGTGAAAAGACCACTAAAGAATCATAGAGGAATACATGTTTTCTGAAAGAGGAAGTGATTGAAAGTGAACCACATGCCTATAAATTTGTGAATTTGTGGATGAAAGGATATATCCTATGATGTCCATAAACTGAAGAAATAGTAATGTACCAGTGTGGAATAAAAATGAACTTAAAAAATACATATCATGTCCCATAGGAATCTAACTGCATTGATGTTAAACTTGGTCAGTTACTATAGAAATATTAGGATATATAAGGACCATTCACTGAAGTTAGTTTTCAGTACTAGGAAACAAATATGTATGTCAGGTGGTTGAATATTTCTGAGAATAATCTGTTGAGAGCCACAGCCAAAGGAGCCCCAGCAAACTTGCAGCTGCCAGCAAACTTCCATCTGCCGGCTGATGATTGGCTCAAAGCGGCCACAGCATCATCTAGCTGATTTGCTTCTCTGTGGTGATGCTCATTGAGATGCTCAATGAGCGGTTTCCCCGACCTTTCAGACTGCCAGCGGATGATTGGCTCACAGCGGCCCCAGCAACATCTAGCTGATTGGCTCCTCTGTGGTGATGCACATTGGGCTGGGTCCCTTCCCTTTCAGACCATGGAACTGCTCATTGGGGGACTTTTTGGCTTCGCCCACGTGACCCAGCCAATCGGCCTCAAGAGGAGGAGACTTGTGTTTGAGGGAGAGGCTTGTGGGAAGCCTGTGGTGGCAGTTGGGCTCTGACGGCTTTTCCTGAGGAGCTGTTTTGTTTGGTGTCATCTTGTTGGGTTGTATTATAGTAGAAATACGGGATCAGAAATTAGTAAAAAAAAAAAAAAAAACTTAAAGAGTGTTCAGTAAATTGTTAGAGGAAGGAGGCATCTCAGTAAAATCAAGAAAAGTCAGGGAAAACGTTGATACAATACAAAAATGTAGCCCATGGCTTTTTCAGGAGGAGTTGTTAAATATATCACAATGGAACCATCATGGTGAAGATTTAAAAAGAATAGAAAAGAAAAGCCCAGGGACTCTGCCAGTTGGCACATTGCTACTGTGGACGTTTGTACCTTGTTTGCTTAGTGGAAAGCCTTCAGTTCAGACAATGGTAGAGGAAGGAGAAGACATATTGATTCAAGTAAAACAGAAGGTCTCTCAAGTTATTCAGATAGAGGAAAAAATTCAAGTAAAAGAAAAGGTCTCTCGAACTAGTCAGACAGAGGAAAAAAATCAAGTAAAAGAGAAGGCCTTTCAAGCCAGTCAGACAGAGGAAGAAAGTGTAAAACAGAAAAAGCCATCAGGGGGAAAGTTACAACTGGAGACTACTACTAACACCTTTCTATCACCAGAGGGTGTAAGTGTCCAACCAACAGCACAACCTCTACAGGAGACTGCTACTAACACCTTTCTATCACCAGAGGAAGTAAGTGTCCAACTAACAAGGCCACCTCCATATGCTGGGAGGCCCCCAACCCCCACAGTTGATAGTTGGAATCCTGAGACAAGATCTCAAATATTAACATGCCCAGTATTTGAGGCAGGAGGGCAGTGAGATTACCATGCTTTAAATTTCAAAACAGTGAAGCAGCTAATAGAAGCTGTAACAACCTATGGTCCTCAAGCACCCTTCACTGTAAGCATTATCAAATCCATTAACAACATGAACATGAAGCCAGCAAATTGGGCTAATATGTGTAAAGCTGTGCTAAATGGAGGAAATACCTGTTATGGAAGATTGCCAATGAGGAATTTTGCAAGGAGACGGCTAGGCAAAATGCAGCAGCTAGTTATCCTCAGAGAAATCTAGATATATTGTTAGGAAAGGGACCTTATGAGGATCAGCAGCAGCAATGTGCATATGATCCTGGTGTATATGCACAGATTGCTATAGATGCAATTAAGGCATGGAAGACTTTTCAAGGAAATGGAGGTTTACAAGGTCAGTTATCTAAGGTAATACAAGGAGCTAATGAACCTTATGCTGAATTTGTAGATAGGCTTATTCAAACAGCTACCAGAGTTTTTGGAAATACACAACAAGCAATGCCATTACTAAAACAACTGGCTTATGAGCAAGCGAATCGTTGGTGCAAAGATATCATTAGACCATGGAAACATGAAGATTTAAACACATATATTAAATTATGTAGAGACATTAAAGAACAAGAGCAAGTCGTGGAAGCTGCAGTAAAACAGGCTTTAGATGCCAGAGACATTAATGAACAAGGGCAAATTGTGGCAGCTGCAGTAAAACAGGCTTTAGATGCCAGGCCAAGAACATGCTACAACTGTGAAAAAACAGGACATTTTAAAAGGAATTGTCCCATAGGAGGAGGGTTTAACAAAACTAGGTATCAAAGGAGTAGAATACCAGGTATTTGTCCACGATGCCGTAGAGGGAGACTTTGGGCTAATGAATGCTGTTCTCAAACCACCATAGAGGGTACACCATTATCAAAAAACGAACAAGGACCAGGTGTTTATCCACAATACCGTGGACAAAAACATGGAGCTCCATTGCCAAAAAATGGACAAGGGGGCACAATTCTCCGGGGCCCAAAACCACAAATATACGCAGCACTGGAGAAACCCAGCAACCCCATCAGGGTAGTGCCCAGGACACATTGTCCATCAGATCCCTCATCAGACAAACCAGAGGGAGCGCAGGGTTAGACATCTGTGCCTCTGCCAGAGCAGTACTAACTGCAGAGATGGGAGTTCAATTCATTTCCACAGGGGTAAAAGGACCTCTTCCCAAAGGAACAGTAGGCTTATTATTGGGACGCAGATCTTCTACTCTAAAAGGACTTATGATAAGTCCTGGGGTAATTGATCTCGACTATGAAGGTGAAATAAAAATTATAGCCAGTTCTCCAAAGGGTATATCAGTAATTTCACCAGGAGATAGAATAGCACAGTTACTAATAATACCAAGCCTACGTGAAAAATTTTCCAGTCGTACTGTAGAAAGAGGTTCCAAGTGATTAGGCTCCACAGGTGTAGATTGGGCTATGCTTTCTTTAAATTTAGATTCTGGCCCCATGCTAAAACTAAATATTCAAGGGCATGAATTTAATGGGCTACTGGATACAGACGCAGACCTTAGCATCATCTCTCGTCATAATGGCCAAAACATTGGCCATTACAACAAGCCACTCAAACGCTTCGAGGCCTAGGAGTAGCGTATAATCCCCATAGAAGTGCAATGGTATTAGATTGGAAGCATCCTGAAGGATGTGAAGGAACTCTACAGCCATATGTATTGGATCATCTTCCCGTAAATTTATGGGGACGAGATAGTCTCCTGGACTCATTGATATTTTTTTTCGGATTCGGTATTGCCAGTCAATCGGGTTTTGCCGGCTCCTCAGTCCTGGTCTCATTGTTGGACGTCCATTGCCTTTCTTCATTGCCTTGTCTTGTCTGTGTCATGTTTCATTGCTTTAACTGTTTGTGTATCTTTCATTATGGGACAGAGCACTTCAATGCCTCTGTCCCTGATACTTGATCACTGGACCAAAGTCCGCTTAAGGGCTCAGAATCTTTGTTTTTCAGTAAAGTGCCGGATGTGGCAGACTCTCTGTGCTTCAGAATGGCCCACCTTTGGATTTGGATTACCCCTAGAAGGATCTTTCTACTTCCCACTAATTTAAAAAAGTCAGAGATATTGTCTTTCAGCCGGTGCTACATAGCCATCTGGATCAACAGCCATATATCTTAACTCGGCGGGAACTCTGCATATCTCCTCCTCCATGGGTGAAGCCTTTCCTTGTCACTGCCCCCACTCTGACTCCTTCCCCCAGGAACTCTCAAATCCTCTGATCCTCCTCCTCCTACACACTCTGTTCTCCCTGAGTCACCAGATTTCACTCTACTGGAGTCTCCTTCCCCTCCTTATCCCCTGCCCTTGTCCCCCAAAATCCAACACCCTCTAAGTGATTCCCCTGCTGCTGACTCAGCCTCTCCTCCATTGGAGGAAGCTATGCCTGCCCAGCACCCTCCAGATAATTCCTTTGTGGCACACACAGCACCTCTTCCCTTGGAGGAAGCTGTACCATCTAAAGGAACTCTCTGGCGGTGAATGATTTAAAACCCTGGAACTCTTGGGATGCTCCCCCTCCATCCCTATGGGCCAATGATTGACGATGGCCACGGGGAAAAAATGCAAGCCTACCAGTATTAGCCTTTCTCCTCGTCAGACCTATATAACTTAAAAAAATTATAATCCCCCTTTTTCTGAGAACCCCACCAGGCTCTCAGGTCTGGTTGAGTCATTGATGTTTTCACACCAGCCTACTTCGGATGACTGCCAAAAACTCCTAGGGATTCTCTTCATGACAGAGGAACAACAGTGAATCCTCCAGGAAGCTAGAAAAAAAATCCCTCAAACAAGATCTGCGTCCGACACAACTTCCCAACATAATCAAAGGCGGCTTTCCCTTGAACCCACCCAACTGAGACCCCAAAATCTTTGAAGGTAGGGAGCATCTGTCCCCTTATCACCGGGCTCTAATAGTGTGTCTCCAAGCAGCCGCTAGCGACAAAGTAATTTCGCCAAGGTAAGAGAGATTATTCAAGAGCCTGATGATTCTCCCACTATGTTTCTAGAGAGAATTATGGAGGCATATTGGAGATATACTCCTTTTGATCCTCAGGCAGAGAATCAAAGGCATCTGTCACGATGGCCTTTATTGGGCAAACTGGCTTGGATATTAAAACAAAGTTACAAAGCTAGATTGATTACAAGATATGACTTTGAGAGATTTAGTCAGAGAAGCCAAGAACGTATACTATAAGAGAGAAACTGAGGAAGAGAAGGGAGCAAGGGGAGGATAAAAGAAACAAAAGGCAGACTAAGGCGTTGACTAAGGTCCTGGTCACAAAAACAAATAGGCCAGAAATTAAGAAACAGGTAGACAAGAAGGGATAACATTGGCCCATGCTAGAGGCCACCCTGGCCTCAGATCAATGTGCCTACTCTAAAGAAAAAAGGACACTGGGCCAAAATTGCCCTAAAAAGCGACAGCCACACCAGCCAGCCATTCTGACTCTGGAGGATGACTAAGAAAGTCGGGGCTCAGATTCCCTCCCCAAGCTCAAGGTAACTTTTGAAGTGTTTCAAAAGTGATTATGGAAATCGAAAATAATGTGTTTGGAAAGAAGTCTCATGAAAAGATCAGTCAAGAAACATGGATGAATACATGTGTTCTGAAGCACGAAGTGAATGAAAGTCAGACAAATGCGTATAAATTTGCTAACTTGTGGATGAAATATATATCCTATGATGTGCATAAAGTGAATAAATAGTAATGTAGAAGTGTTGAATAAAATTGAACATCAAAATACACATCATGTCCCATAGTAATCTACTTGAATTGACGTTAAACAGGGTCAGTTACTGTAGAAATATTAGGATATGTTTGCACCATTCAAAGAAGTTAGTTTTCAGTACTAGGAAACAAATATGTATTTCAGGTGGATGAATATTACTGAGAATAATCTTGTGAAAAGTTGATTAAAAATCCAAATACATCAATATGAATGAATTTAGGGAGTGCATAATAAGACACATGTTTTTTATATATATATATATATATATATATATATATATATATATATATATATATATATATTAAAAATAGCAATATGTATGCCAATTGAATTTCATCATGAAATATATATCATCATCATATCCAAAAATATTCATTTTAATGAATATGGATTTTTATATAAGTTTGTTCAAATAGGAAGCTCACCCATGGGTTGAATTTTCAGTTCCAACATTGTTTAGGAGGAGTGATCACTTCTCACAATTTGTATGTGCCATGTCAGCCACCTCACGAGAATGTACGTGTGACACCAGGTAGGATTCTATATGTGCATATTAAAACACATGTGCTGAATAGGCTACTGAGAAAGGAAGACAGTAATTCATATATTTGCTAACTTTAAAAACACATGTAGAACTATTTCAATTAAAAACTGACTAGATTTATAACTCCTACCCTATATATTTCAAAAGGCATGTCCAACTATACACCATGCCTCCTCTGAAATGCTTGTATTTCTATTCTGTTTGGGTTATGTTTCTCCATCATATTAGGATTAGTAGTCAGAGTCTAGTAGGGAATGGGTTAGTGTCAGGGATTTAGTATTTCAAATATATGCTGCACAAAATTCTTCCCACTCTCATTCAGAACAATGCCTAGACATTACCCTCGTCCCAAGTAAGACACAATTAGAGGAGAAGAGTTAAAAATTCTGTGAATACATATCTGGAAATGAATATTCTCATGAGTTCACAACCTTGGAGGTCGTAGAGGAGTTTCCAAAAGTATGGGACAGGGTAAGCACTCCACAAACATGGAGCTCTGCTGCCCTAAAGACTTCTTGAGAAACTGCCTCTGAGGTTGGGCACTTGAAATATATGTTTTCGTAAGGAGCTTTCTTTGTACTGAGACCATCAAAGCTGGGTGTGCATCTATGCGACCTGGAGGACATGGTTTCATATTTTCCAATGAACATGAGGCAGCAGTGCTGAATTCTCTCTATGTAGGTAAACTGTGTCCACTGGGGCCTAAGTGTCTCTGCGTGTGGACTGTGAAGCCATTTGGTCATCCTCTACTTTTCCTGGTGTTTCTTGCTGCTGCACTGGGAGTTTGGTATTTGCTTATGAAGTAAAAAAAGATCACCTGGGACACAGTGCTTGAGGGAGTTCTGTCACGTGTGGTGGGTCAGGGTCTGCAAGAGAATATACCAACAATGCTTCTATTCCACAAAGCTTTTCCCCTTGACCACAGCAACATAATTCTCAACATTTCCCTGAAACCTCTCTATATAACAAGATGCCGTTACATATAAGGGTCTGGTGGTTGTACCATGTCAGTCACAAGGCATTTCGGAGCCAATGGAAGATCAACATGGCCCCACCACAGATGTTTCATCACACACCCCCCCTCCACTGCTCTAGGCCCACTACTCAGCAGGCTCCAATTTACTGGCATCTCTGTTCTACACCATTTTGATGAAACCTAGTCAATCAAGGCTCTGTCTGGTATACTCATGATCAGCAACCGGTTTTCCAAATTTTCTACAGTGCCACCTGGTCATGGAAATTTCAATAATTTTATTGTATTTATCTAGCCATTTTTCACGGATGAATTTGGAGGCACTGTGGATTTCAATTCGTACAGGAACCATTAAATGATGAGAAACCTCATTTCAATGAAAGCTCTGTAGAACTGTTACAGACAAGTCTTCCCAGGGAGTGGCCAAAATGTCACATAAAATCAGACCCATTGAGGTCTACAATGTGAGGTCCATGTGTGTTTTGACTGTCACCCGTGCCTGCCAAGTCTTTCAGAAAAAAAAAAAATCATGTGATATCCTGGCTGAGATTCCCAGTGCTCTGTGGAAAGCCACCCTGGGCCTAGATCTCAGTTTCCAAGGGAGACTCTCATGCGTGCCCTCCTAGAATCCCAACACAATTCATGGCACAAGTTCTCTGAGATCAGATCCAGAATGCACTCTCTAAGTGTAATCACACCAGAGTTCAAGCCCATGTCGACCCAGGCATCTCCTTTAACTGCCACACAATGACCACAATTAAAACCAAAACACTCCCACATGGCCCTCATCTGTTTCCATATAGATACTCATCATAACCTCTGGCTGGAGGTTTCCATGAGGGGCACAGTCCAAGACAGTGTCCAAAATAAGCTCCCTTGCCCCTCATTTGCCTAAAGTCAGGGTGGCCTGGACATACTTCCTGTGAACCAGGAGTGATCAAATAGGCATGCCGTTAATACTGCAGCGCTTCTTCAATTTGAGGCCTACTGAGTTAGAGGTATAGATTGTTTATGTGAATTAGAGTCATGAGAAAACCCAAGCACCTCTGCAGGGCTTTGAAGAACTCAATTGACACAAAGGATCCCTATTCTCACTTGATAGAGGTCAGAAACCTCACAGAGGAAAGCGAGACTTTATCCACAATGACTGGTCTATTTGCCATTTTGGTTTTAGATGCACACATGGGATCTTTCTTTAGATCCATCTGGTGCTGAGAATCTAAGCCACAAACTCACACAGGGCCAAGATGCTAATTCAGACACATCCCTTTCCAAAGCAATTAAGCAAAGAGCCACAGGTGATGCCCATTCATTTCCATTTGAAAACTGTTTACTTCAGGCTTCACAAAGGGGTGGCCAGAGCAAGAACTTCCTGACATTCAGTTCAACAGAACAATATATAAGCAAAATGCCCAAAGCAGGGTTTTTCCACTGAGAATTTCCTGGTCACACTGATATCTGAGTTTTTTGAGATGCTCGCCATTCCCTTCAGCTATCCAGTACATGACCATGTCACAGAGCTTGGAGGTGGTACATATGTTAGACACAAAACCATGAGCCTATCCTGGAGAGTGAACAGAATTCACGAAGAAACCTGGAAATTAGGAATGTAGTAGGTTATGCCCATCTTTAAGTAAAGCCGCAATCCATTCATAAATTGGGCAGGATGAAATGGGAAGCTTTCTACTAGACAGGACACATCCATTGATGAACTCTCTTTTCTAATGTCTACAACCACGGACACCATGGGATACACAGACATAGAAACACTCGCCTTTTCAAACGACTTACGAGAAACAGTTCACTCCAAACCATACAAACCACCTTTCCTTCCTATTCTCACAACATGAGACAAAATCACAAACTCACAACCACACCCACAAAGGCACCTCCTTACCCTAAGTAGGTCTGTGACTCTATGGAGTGTCCTCTGACTGGTGGGCCACACAATGTTCCCCCAAAATGTCCTGTCCTGTCTCAAATATGGTCTCCTTGGCCAACTCTATGAAGTTGTCAGGAGCCAGCGGTGGGCCAATACCTGCTTTTTCAGGAAAGGCCCCTCTTCAGAGCTGTCCTGGCTTTTGGCCATTCTAACATTAGTAGGTACAAAGAAAGACTGACTCTGTCCTTGGTAATTCCAAACAAGTGAACCCACTGGGACTGGTACTGGGACTGGCTCTGTGTGCCTGGCTTCCAGGATCCCAAGTTCAGAGAGTTCCATCACCAAGGGAGTAAGGTGAGGTCACTTCCTTCAGGAACTGAATTAGGTCACTGCCTTGGCAACCACTTTATCCTAACAGTTGCTTCCAAGTGTCTCATTAAATGGAGGCTTCCCCTACTTCCTGTGAAACATTCACAAGTTAGAATGGTATATCAACCATAGGAACCCGGTAATAGCTCTCCACACAGGCCTGGTTTGGTCCATCTCCTCTACATTGAGAAGAGAGGTTCTGATTCAGACACATCCCGTCATCCTGACCAGGTATTTTGCCATGGAAGATTACTTTTGCTTTCTCAGGTCCTCCATAGCTGACTACATATTCTCCAGGGATCATTTCTGCATTGAACTTGTGGTTCTAAACAGGTGAAAGATCCCCTACATTCCTGTATTGTAAGACCAACTCTGTCCCAGCTCTTCATTAAATTTACATTGAGGGAAGAGTGTATTGTTAGGGTTAATAAAATGTTTGATTTGGGTTAGAAATCATTCTGCTGGATGTATAATGGTACTGGGAACCTGGGATATTTTTAAAAATATAGAGGTGAAATATATAAATGAAAAAAGGAAGTCTAGGTAATTTTGAAGCCCAGAGAGGCAATAGGCCCTTCATTGGGATACTTAGCTTTGATTTATGTTGTGCACAGATATCTCAGATAAATCGATATGCAATGGCATAGGACCTTGTACCTTGGATGATTAAAATTCGAAGAGAACATCCAGTCAAAAAGGGATAGTCGGTAGGATTAGATAGATATTCCGTAGGTTAACAAAGAAGAGTGAGCATAGGATTTGGAACAAAAGTTCTTTAGCAATAGGGTTTGGGTTAAAGTGTGAAAGTAAATATCAGCACACTTGAAGGGTCAGTCACAATGATGAACAGGGGAAAATATGTAGGAAAGCAGATATCAATAGAGATATTACAAAATCAACAAGTGGGCCAAGGACCTGAACAGACACTTCTCAGAAGAAGACATACAATCAATTAATAAGTACATGAAAAAATTCTCACCTTCTCTAGCAGTCAGAGAAATGCAAATCAAAACCACCCTAAGATACCATCTCACTCCAGTAAGATTGGCAGCCATTAGGATGTCAAACAATAATAAGTGGTGGCAAGGATGTGGGGAAAAGGGTACACTTGTACATTGCTGCTGGGACTGCAAAATGGTGCGGCCATTATGGAAAGCAGTATGGAGATTCCTGGAAAAGCTGGGAATGGAACCACCATTTGACCCAGCTATCGCCCTCCTTGGACTATTCCCTGAGGACCATAAAAGAGAATGCTATAGGGATACTGCCACATCAATGATCATAGCAGCACAATTCACAATAGCCAGACTGTGGAACCAACCTAGATGCCCTTCAATAGATGAATGGATAAAAAAAATGTGGCATCTATACACAATGGAGTATTATGCAGCACTAAAAAATGACAAAATCATGGAATTTGCAGGAAAATGGATGGCATTAGAGCAGATTATGCTAAGTGAAGCTAGCCAATCCTTAAAAAACAAATGCCAAATGTCTTCTTTGATTTAAGGAGAGCAACTAAGAACTGAACAGAGGGAAAGAGCATGAGGAAAATATTAACATTAAACTGAGACAAGTGATGGGAGGGAAAGGGAGAGAGAAGGGAAATTGCATGGAAACGGAAGGAAACCCTCATCGTTATATGAAATCACATATACAAGGTTGTGAGGGGAAAGGGGGGGGAAGGGAGAGAACGGAACAATAACAGATGAGGTAGAGAGGGAAAATGAAAGGGGAGGGGAGGGGGGATAGTAGGGGATAGGAAAGCAGGCAGAATACAACAGTCACTAATATGGCATTATGTAAACATTGTGAATGTTTAACTGATGTGATTCTGCAATCTGTATTTGGGGTAAAAATGGAAATGCATAACTCATTTGAATCAAATTCATGAAAGATGAAAAAAATAAAAATTTTAAAAAGTACTAAATTGGCTCATCCTAACATTAAAAAAAGAGATATTACAAAATCAGGCAAAGTATAAAGTGAGTGATATGATTAGATATTTTCAACAGGGTTTATTTTGAATATATAATCTTAGGAAGAAACAAATATGTAGTCACCAATAGGATTGATATTTGAGAGAATTAGGCAACCTGAACATGGAAGTAATCCATGTTCACTTTCCATTTAGGCTTTAGTACAATAATAAGTGTGAACTTTGCATTTTGTGTCCAGAATATTACTGTGATAAAATGTATATGTAGATTAGGTGACATCAGTATTTCTTTCACCATTTCTGTGAGTAATATTTTGAAGACATATACATAAGTATTGGTTGTACAAAAACCTGTACCCTGTGTCTATGAATATACAGATAATGCATGAATAGACCATACTGTGAATAAATAGTATAGCTGGTTCCACTTTAAATAATGGATTGAATTGATATTCACAAAGGAGTGGTCTGAGGCAAAAACCTTCCTGAAATTCAGGGCAACAGAACAATAGGTAAACAAAACGCACAAAGCAGGGTTTCTCCACTGAGACTTTCCTGGTCACACTGATATCTGAGTTTTCCTAGATGCTCGCCTTTCCCTTCAGCTATCCAGTACATAGCCATATCACATAGCTTGGAGGTAGTACATATCTTGGTCACAAAACAATGAGGGAATTCTGGAGAGTGTCCAGAATTCAGGATGTAAACAGAAACTTTGGAAGATAGCAGGTTTTGCCCTTCAATAAGGAAAGCCGCAGTCCATTAATAAATCGGGCAGGATGAATGTTGCGAAGCTTTCTCCTAGACAGGACACATCCATTGATGCATTTTCTTTTCTAATGTCTACAACCACGGACAGAGTGGGATTCACAGACATAGAAGCACTCGCCTTGTCAAAGGACTTACTAGAAACAGTCCACGCCAATTCAAACAAACAGCCTTTCTTACATCTTGTCAGAACATGAGAAAAAAACCATACACACACCTACACCCACAAAGGCACCTCCTTTGTGGAGTGTCCTCTGAATGGTGGACCATACTATATTCGCCAAAAATGGCCTGTTGTATCTCAAATCTGGTCTCCTTGGCCAACTCTGTGCAGTTGTCAGGAGCCAGCGGTGAACCAATACCTGCTTTCTCAGGAAAGGCCTTTCTTCAGAGCTTTCCTGGCATTTGGCCATCCTCATATCTGTTGGTACTAAGAAAGACTGACTCTGTCCTTGGTAAATTGAAACAAGTGAGACCACAGGGACTGGGACTGCAACTGGCTCTGGGTGCCTCTCTTCCTGGATCCCAAGTTCAGAGAGCTCCATCACCAAGGAAGTGAAGTGAGGTCACTTCCTTCAGGAACTGAATGAGGTCACTGCCTTGGCAACCTCTTTGTCCTAACAGTTACTTCTAAGGGTCCCATGAGATGGAGTCTGTCCCTACTTTCTGTCACACTTTCACAAGTTAGAATGGTATATCAACCATTGGCACCTGGGAAGAGCTCTCCACACAGGCCTGATTTGGTCCATCTTCTCTACATTTAGAAGATAGAGGTTGATTCAGACACATCCATTCATCCTGATCAGGTTGTTTACAATAAAAGATGACTTTTCCTCTCTCATGTCCTTCATAGCTGCCTACATCTTCTCCAGGGATCATTTCTGCATGGACCTTTGATGTTCTCAGAAGGTGGAAGATCCCCTACATTCCTGTATTGTAAGACTAACTCTGTCCCTCCTCTTTTGTAAAGTTAGATTGAGGGAAGAGTGTATGTTTAGGGTTAATAACATGTTTGATTTGGGTTAGGAATCTCTCTGCTGCATGAATAATGGTATTGGGAACCTGTGATATTTACAAGAATATATAGGTGAAATGTAAGTATGAAAACAGAAATCTAGGTAAGATTCGATGTCAGAAGGGCATTGGGTCCTTGAGTGGGATTCTTAGGTTTGAAGTATGTTCTGCATATATGTCTCCGATAAATTGAAACACAATGGTTTAGGACCTTATACCTTGGATGATTAATTGTCAAAGAGAACATCGAGTCAAAAAGCAATAATCAGTAAGATTAGGAAGATAGTCAGTAGGTTTAGAAATAAAAGTGAGTATAGGATTTAGACCAAAATTTCTTTAGCAATAGGGTCTCGGGTAGACATTGAATGTAAATGTCAGCATATGTGAAGTGTCAGACACAATGATGAACGGCGGAATATATGTAGGAAAGCAGATATCAATAGAGATATAAGGAAATCAGGCAAAGTATAAACTGAGTGATAGAATTAGACATTTTCAACAGCCTTGAAGTTGAATATATAATCTTAGAAAGAAACAAATATGTAGTCACCAATAGGATTTACATTTGAGAGCATTAGGCAACCTGGACATGGTTGTTTTTAGTAATTCATGCTCACTTTCCATTTAGGCTTTGATACAATCATGAGTGTGACCTTTGTTTTTTGTGTCCAGAATATTACTGTGATAAAAAAAAGAAATATATATATATATATATATATATATATATATATATATATATATATATATATATATATATATATACACACACACACACATATATAGATAGATAAGGTGACATGAATATTTCTTCTACCATTTCTGGGAGCAATGTTTTGAAGAGGTATAAATTAGTATTGGGGGAACAAAGAGGTGTACACTGTGTCTATGAATATAGAGATAATGCATTAATAGACCATACTGTGAATAAATAACATACCTGGTTCCAACTTTAATAATGGATTGAACTGAAATGTGAAAATGTACAGGAAATCTTATATTGATATACACACATTCATTCCAACCACTTATACATCTAATGGTAATATTAATGTTATGGTTTATCTTGAAGAGTGTGTGGGTTTAGCTTCAAAATTGATTATGGAAATCGAAAATAATGTGTTTGGAAAGAAGTCTCATGAAAAGACCAGTCAAGTAACATGGAGGAATACATGTGTTCTGAAGCAGAAAGTGATTAAAAGTGAAACAAATTCCTATAAATTTGTGAACTTGTGAATGAAATATATATCCTATGATGTGCAAAAACTGAAGAAATAGTAATGTACCAGTGTTGAATTAAAATGAACGTCAAAATAGACATCATGTCCCCTAGGAATCTATTTGCATTGATGTTAAACTGGGTCAGTTACTGCAGAAATATTAGGATTTGTAAGCACCATTGATTGAAGTTAGTTTTCAGCACTGGGAAACAAATATGTATTTCAGGTAGATGATTATTTCTGAGAATAATCTTGTGAAATGTTGATTATAAATCCACATACATGAACATGAATGAATTTATGGAGTGTACATAAGACACATATATTTCATATTTTATAAAATCTGTAGAGTGTATATATATATATATATATATATATATATATATATATATATATATACAAAAAAAACACAAAAATTCATTAAAAAGTATCAATATATATATGCCAATCGTAATTCATCATGTAATATATATCATACACAGAAGCAAAAATATTTATTTTACTAAACATGGGTTTATGTATAATATTGTTCTAATAGGAAGCTCACCCATAGTTTGAATTTTCAGTTCCAACAGCGTTTAGGAGCACTGATCTCTTCTTACAATTTGTTTCTGCCAAGTCAGCCAACTCATAAAAATATACGTGTGATACCAAGTAGGAATCTATATGTGCATATAAAAAGTACAAGTGCTGAGTAGGCTACAGAGAAAGGGAGACAGGAATTCACATATTTATTAACTTTAAAAACGCATGGAGAGAGCTGGGGATGTGGCTCAAGTGGTAGCGTGCTCGCCTGGCATGCGTGCGGCATGGGTTCGATTCTCAGCACAACGTGAAAACAAAGATGTTGTGTCCGCCGATAACTAAAAAATAAATATTATAGAATTCTCTCTCTCCTCTCTCACTCTCTCTTTAAAAAAAAACACATGGAGGACTATTTCAATTAAAAATTGAGTAGATTTATAAAACTGACCCTTTATCATGCAAGAGGGAAGTCCAACTATACACCATGCTTCCTCTGAACTGCTTGTATTTTCATTCTTTTGGGGTATTTTTCTCCATCATATTAGGATTAGTAGTCAGAGTCTAGTAGGGTATGAGTTAGTGTCAGGGATTCAGTATTTCGAATGGAAAATTGGAAAATGGATCAATGTGTATGCAAATGTGTACTACAAAAAAATTTTCCCACTCTCATTCAGAACAATGCCTTGACATTACCTTCACCCCAAGTAAGACACAATTAGAGGAGAAGAGTTAGAAAATCTTTGAATACATATCTGAAATTGAAAATGCTTAGGGTTCACAACCTTGGAGATTGTAGAGGAGTTTCCAAAAGTAAGGGACAGTGTAAAAACTCTACAAACATGGAGATTTGCCTGCCTAAAGACGTCTGGAGAAACTGCCTCTAGGTTGGGCACTTGAAATATATGTTGCTGTCAGGAGCTTTAGCTTCCTTTCTAGTGAGACCATCAAAGCTGGGTCTTCATCTCTGTGATCTGGAGGACATGGTTTATAATTTTCCAATAAACATGAAGCAGCAGTGCTGAATTCTTGCTTTGTAGGTAATCTGTGGCCACTGGGGGCTAAGTGTCTCCCCATTTGGACTGCGAAGCCATTTCATCATCCTCCACTTTTCATAATGTTTCTTCCTGCTGCACTCGGAGTTTGGTATTTGCTTCACGAAATACAAGGAGTTCAACTGGGACAAAGTGCTTCAGCGAGTTCTGTCACGTGTGGTGGATCAGGGTCTGCAGGAGAATGCACCAACAGGGCTTGTATACCACATAGGATGCCCCCTTGACCATAGCAACCTGATTCTGAACATTGCCCTGAAACCTCTCAAGTTGCCTTTACATATAAGGGTCTGCTCGCTGCACCATGTCAGTCACAAGCCATTTGGAAGCCAATGGCAGATCCACATGGCCCCACCTCAGATGTTTTATCACACATTTGCTCACCACTGCTCTAGGCCCACTACTCAGCAGGATCCAAATTACTGAGATCTCTGTTTTACACCATTTTCATAAAAACCAGTCAATCAAGGCACTGTCTGGTACACTCGTGATCAGCAACAGGACATCCAAAGGTTCTTCATTGCCACCTGGTCATTGGAATTTCAAAAATTTCATGGTATTTATCTAGCAAATTTTCAATTATGAAGTTGGAAGCACTATGGCTTTCAAATCATTCAGGAATCATTCAATGGTGAGGAAGCTCATTTCAATGAAAACTTTGGAGAACTCTCACAGGCAAGGCTTCCCAAAGAGTGGCCTAAAGGTCACATGAATCCAGGCCCATCGAGGTCTACAATTGAGGTCCATGTGTGTTTTGACTAGCAAATATGGCTTCCAAGTCTTTCAGAATAAAATAATGTGATATCCTGGCTGAGATTCCCAGTGCTCTGTGGAAAGCCACCCTAGGACTAGATCTCAGTTTCCAACGGAGACTCTCATGTGTGGCCTCCTAAATTCCCAACACAATTCATGGCAATACTTCTTTGATGATTGATCCAGAACTCAGTGTTTAAGGGGAATGACACCAGAGTTCAAGCCCAGGTGGATCCAGTCATGTCTTCCAACTGCCACATGAATGACTACAATTAAAACCAAAACACTCCCACATGGTCCTTACCTTCTTCCATATAGACACTCATCATTACCTCTGGCTAGAGTTTTTCATGTGGGACGCATCCCAAGAGAGTGTCCAAAATAATCTTCCTTGCCCCTCATTTGCCTAAAGTCAGGGTGGCATTGTCACCCTTCCTGTGAACCTGGAGTGATCCAATGGGCCTGCCATGAATACTGCTCTGCTTCTTCAATTTGAGTCCTACTGACTCTCAGGGATAGATTCTTTAAGTGATTTGGAGTGACAAGAAAACACAAGCACCTCTGCAGTTCTTCAAAGAACTCATTTGACTTAAAGGATCCCTATTCTCACTTGACAGAGGTCAGAATCCTAACAGAGGAAGGCAAGAGACTCATCAACAAAGACAGATTTTTGGCCATTTTGGTTTTGATTGCACACATGGAATCTATCCTTAGATCCATCATGTGCTGAGAATCTAAGCCACAACCTCATACAGGGCCAAGAGGCTGATTTAGACACATCCTTTTACAAGCAATTAAGCAAAGAACCACAGGTGATGCCCATTCATTTCCATTTGAAAATTGTTTTCTTCAGGCTTCACAAAGGGGTGGCCTGAGGCAAAGACCTTCCTGACATTCAGGACAACAGAACCATAGGTAAGCAAATGAACCAAAGCAGGATTTCTCCACTGAAAATTTACTGGTCACACTGATATCTGAGTTTTCTAAGATGTTCCCATTCTCTACAGCTATCAAGTATATAGACATGTCTCAGAGCTTGGAGGTGGTACATATCTTGGAAACAAAACCATGAGCCTATTCTGGAGAGTGGCCAGAATTCAGGAAGAAAACAGGAACTTAGGAATTTAGTAGGTGTTGCCCATCCATAAGGCAAACCTCAGTCCATTCTTTAATTAGGCAGGATGAATGCTGGGAAGTTTTCTACTAGACAGGACACATCCTTTGATGCCTTCTCTTTTCTAATGTCTACAACCACGGACACAGTGGGATACTCAGACATAGAAACACTAGCCTTGTCAAACGACTTACTAGAAACAGGCCACTCCAACCCAAACAAACAGCCTTTCCTACCTATTCTCAGGACATGAGAGAAAACCACAAACTCACTCCACACCCACAAAGGCACCTCCTTAACCCAAGTAGGTCTGTGACTATCCGGAGTGTCCTCTAACTGGTGGGCCATACTATGTTCCCCTGAAATGGCCTGCCCTTTCTCAGATCTGGTCTCCTTGGCCAACTCTGTGAAGTTGTCAGGAGCCAGCGGTGAACCAATACCTGCTTTCTCAGGAAAGGCCCCTCTTCAGAGATCTTCTGCCATTTGACAATCCTCATATCAGTCGGTACCAAGGAAGACTGACTCTGTCCTTCGTAAATCCAAACAAGTGAGACCACTGGGACTGGGACTGGGACTGACTCTGGGTGCCTGGCTTCCTGCATCACAATTTCAGAGTTTTTGATGACCAAGGAAGAGAGGTGAGGTCACTTCCTTCAGGAACTGAATGAGGTCACTACCTTGGCCACCACTTTGTCCTAACAGTTGCTTCGAAAGGTCCCATGAAATGGAGGCTGCCCCTACTTCCTTTGACACTTTCACAAGTTAGAATGGTATATCAACCATAGGCACCTGGAAACAGCTCTCCACACAGGCATGGTTTGATCAGTTCTCTACATTAAGAAAGGAGAGGCTGATTCAACACATCTCTTCATACTGACCCGGTTGTTTGCCATGGAATATGACTTTTTCCCTCTTAGGTCCTTCATAGCTGCCTGCAACTTCTTAAAGGTATAATTTCTGCATGGTCCTTTGATGTTCTCAGCAGGTGGGAGATCCCCTACATTACTGTATTGTAAGACAAACTCTGTCTCGGCCCTTCTGTAAAGTTAGTTTGAGGGAACAATATATGGTTAGGCTTAATAACATGTTTGATTTGAGTTAGGAATCATTCTGCTTAATGAATAATGGTATTGGGAACTTGCGATATTTACAAGAATATATTGGTGAAATATAAGTTTGAAAACAGAAATCTAGATAAGATTTGAATCCAGGAAGGGCATTGGGCTGTTGATTGGGATACTTAGCTTTGAATTATGTTCTGCAAAGATGTCTCAGATAAATCAATATACAATGGCATAGGACCTTGTACCTTGGATGATTGATTGTCGAAGTGATCATCCAGTCAAAAAGGGATAGTCTTTAGGATTAGGAAGATAGTCGGTATGTTAGAAAAAAGAGTAATATAGGATTTGGACCAAAAGTTCTTTAGCAATAGGGTTTCGGATAGAGAGTGAATGTAAATGTCAGCACATGTGAAGAGTCAGTCACAATGATGAACTGGGGAAAATATGTAGGAAAGCAGATATCAATAGACATTAGGAAATCAGACAAAATATAAAGTGACTTATAGGATTAGTCATTTTCAACAGGGTTGAGGTTGAATATATTATCTTAAGAAGAAACAAATATGTAGTCACCAATAGGATTGATTTGAGAGCATTAGGCAACCTGGACATGTATGTGTTTAGTAATCCATGCTCACTTTCCATTTAGGCTTTGGTGAAAGGTTAATAAAATAGGTACTTGTTACTTACTGTTTTTCTGTATGCTTAACAAAACACTGTTGAAGTCTTGAGGACTGTTTGCTAATCTTGTTTCCAGAATGTGCTGTCCCCAACTGCCAAACTGCAAATGTATACCCTCACCCGTTTGCACGCAAACCACCCACTTGCCCTGACCCATCAATAAACTTCCCTCCCTGCCCTCTCCAAGGAAAGCATATAAGCTCTGCTTAACCTGTTCTCATTGCTCTCTGCTCTATTCAAGTGAGCTCTGAGCCCCAGAATGCTGGACCCATAATAAACCATTTACTGTTGAAGGAGACATTCTCTTGGTGGTCTCTTCCTCCGATGCTTGCCCGACCTTTACATCTGGTGGCACCAGCAAGATCCGACAGCGGCAGATGAAAGATCCCCAAGGGGCTCCTTTCAGGGTAAGTAAGGGAACTCTTTTGGGTTTTAGGTTTCAGGTTAGGGCTTGGCAAATGGCTATGGGTGATGAGCGTGAGCTCTCTCTGACAGAGGCTGACATACGTGTCACAGAGCCACAGGCCACGTCCCTGGGGGATGCCCCAGAGGACTCAGGAAATCGAGGAACAATAGTCTCCTTGACTCAGTGATATTTTGCTTCGGATTCGGTATTGCCAGCCCATCAGGTTTTGCCGGCTACTCAGGCCTGGCCTCAGTATTGGACGTCCAATGCCTGACTTTATTGTCTTGTCTTGTCAGTGTGGTGTGTCGTTGCTTTCACTGTTTGTGTATCTCTCATTTTGGGACAGAGAACTTCAACACCTCTCTTCCTGACCCTTGATCACTGGAACAAAGTCCGCTTAAGGGCCCAGAATCTTTCTTTTTCAGTAAATCGCTGGACCTGGCAGACCCTCTGTGCCTCAGAATGACCCACCTTTGGAGTTGGATAGCCCCTAGAAACATCTATGTCCCACTAATTCGAAAAGTCAGAGATTTTGTATTTCAACCGGGGCCACATGGACATCCAGATCAACAGCCATATATCTCAACTTTGCAGGACCTCTGCAAATCTCCTCCTCCATGGGTGAAGCTTTTCCTTGTCTCTGCCCCCTCTCCTACTCCTTCCACCATGATTCCATCTCTCAAACCCTCTGCTCCTCCTCCTCCACCCTCTCTTCTCCCTGAGTCTCAAGACTCTACTGGACTCTCCTCGCCTTCTTATCCGCTGCCCTCGTCCACCAACCCCCAACAACCTCTAAGTGATTCCCCTGCTGCTGACTCAGCCTCTCCGCCACTGGAGGAAGCTAGGCCAGCCCAGCGCCCACCAAATGACCCCCCCTTGTCACACACACAGCCCCTCCTTCCCTGGAGGAAGCTGGCCTGGCAAAAAGAACTCAAAGAACTCCCTGGCGTTTTCAAACCTGCCTACTTGGGATGACTGCCAACAAATCCTAGGGATTCTCTTCATGACAGAGGAATGAGAGAGAAACTTCCTGGAAGCTAGAAAAAAAATATCCTCGGACCAGATGGGTGACCAACACAACTTCCCAACATAATCAAAGCCGGCTTCCCCTTGAACTTACCCAACTGGGACCCCGACACCTTTGAAGGTAGGGAGCATCTGTCCACTAATTGCCGGGCCCTAATAGTGGGTTTCCAACCGGCCGCTAGGCAACCAAATAATTTGGCCAAGGTAAGAGAGATTATTCAAGGGCCTGATGAACATCCCTCTCTGTTTCTAGAGAGAATTATGGAGGCCTATAGGAGATATACTCCTTTCGATCTTCAGGCAGAGGATCAAAAGGCATATGCCATGATGGCCTTCATTGGGCAAGCTGATCTGGATATTAAAAGAAAGTTACAATACTTAGATGGATTACAAGATATGACTTTGAGAGATTTAGTCAGAGTAGCCGAGAAAGTATCCTATAAGAGAGAAACAGAGAGAACGAAAGGGAGCAAAGGGAGGATGAGAGATGAAAAAGACAGATTAAGGTATTAACTAATGTCCTGGTCACAACAATAAATAGGCCAGAAATTAAGAAACAGGGAGACAAGAAGTGATACCTGGGTCCCCTCCAGAGGCCACCCTTGGCCTCAGATCAATGTGCCTACTGTAAAGAAAAAGGACACTGAGCCAAAGAGTGCCCTAGAAAGAGAAAGCCACGCCAGACAGCCTTTCTGACTCTGGAGGTTGACTAATAATGTCGGGGCTCAGATCTCTTCCCCGAGCTCAGGGTAACTTTTGAAGTGAAGGGGACCCCATTAACTTTGAAGTGGATACAGCAGCAGTATACTCAGCCCTTAAGGCCCCACTGGGCCCTCTATCAAATAAAAGATCTCTAGTTCAAAGGGCTAACAGCAGTAAATATCAGACTTAGACAACTAAGAGGACCATGGACATGGGGAAAGACAAAATCCAACATTCCTTCCTAGTAATCCCAGAATGCCTGGCCCCATTGATGGGCAGAGATCTGCTCAGTAAGCTCCGGGCCAAAACAACTTTTAACCCCGAAGGCCCCAAAATGAAATTTCTAAATCCTTCATTAAAAACTCCTATAGTCATGGCTTTATAAATGTCAGTCGAAGATGAACATCCACTTTTCACACACCCCAAGACTGATCAAACAGGCAAGCTACCCCAGAAATGGATAACAGTTTACCCAGATGCCTGGGCAAAATTGTTGGGTTAGGCCTAGCCATGAAACAACCTCCAAGAACAGTGGAGTTAAAAACCTCAGCCTCCCCAATCAATGTCAAACAACATCCTCTGAGCAAAAAAGATAAAGATGGGATAAGGCCCCATATTCAGAAATATCTGGCCTTAGGGTCCTAAGGCCCTGTCAATCGGCCTGGAACACTCCCCTGCTACCGGTAAAAAATCCAGGAACTGGGGACTATCCCCCATACAAGACCTAAGAGAGATCAACAACAGAGTGCAGGACATTCACCCCATGGTAAATAATTCGTACAATCTGCTTATCACTCTGAACCCTGAGTAGAAATGGTATGGACCTAAAGATGCTATCTATTGCATGCCTCTGCATAAAGACAGTCAGTTGCTGTTTGCTTTTGAGTGGGTAGACCCAGAAACCGGAACGTATGGTAAACTAACATGGACTAGACTCCCACAGGGGTTCAAAAACTCCCCCACTCTCTTTGATGAAGCCCTCCACAGAGATGTCAACAACTTCAGAACTATGCACCCTGAAGTCACCCAGCTTCAATACGTGGATGACCTGCTACTGCAGCCAACACCAAGGAAAACTGTGAGTCTGGGAACCAAGCACTATTATATAAGCTTGCTCAACTCGGGTATAGAGCTTCTTCCAAAAAACCCCAAATTTGCCAGCAAGAAGTAGTCTTCCTGGGCTATTACCTTAGGGGTGGTAAACGATGGCTCACTGAGCCCAGAAAACAAACGGTTGTGCAGATACACCCCCCCCCCCAGCAGCAGACAACACAGAGAGTTTCTTGGGACTACTGGGTTTTGCAGGTTATGGAATCCTGTGTTTGCATCCTTAACTTCTCCTTTATACCCGCTGTTAAAGGGAGATGCCCAATTCCAATGGACCCCTGAGCACCAGCAAGCTTTTGATAACATCTAACAACACTGGCACTGAACTCCTCAAGTTCACTGAGCCAAGCCTGCAATTTCAGAAATCCCTACACTACGTTTAAAATGTACATCAATTCACACACCTTGGTTCAAAGAAACTGCAGGCATTCCTGAAGGATCAAGAACAGAGTTTTCCACTAACCGACTCACAGCGAAAGGACATAACTGAACGGGTAACAAAACCCTGCCGTTCTGTCAATAGGTTAATGCTTACCCTTCCAAGCTTCCTGCAAAAAAGCACCTAAGAACAACCAGACCAGGACAATTCTGGGAAGTGGACTTTACTGAAATTAAGCCAGCGAGGTATGGAATTCAATATCTCCTAGTGTTTGTAGATATATTTTCAGGATGGATTGAAGCCTTCCACACAAAAAAAGGCACAAATGGTGGTAAAAAATCCTGAAAGATATTTTTCCATGATACGGCCTACCTAAGGGTATATTGTCTGATAATGGACCGGTGTTCATGGCCCAGGTAAGTAAGGGGTTAGCCAGGACCCTGGGAATAAATTGGAAGTTACATTGTGCTTATAGACCCCAGAGCTCAGGACAGGTTAAAAAAAAATTAATGGAACCATTAAAGAGACCTTAACGAAATTAAGCTTAGAGAGGACATCAAAGGTTGGACTATGCTCCTGCCTTATGCACTGTTTCATGCAAGAAATACTCCCTCTGTTTCTTTGAGTAACCTCACCTCCTATGAAATTCTCTATGGGGCCCCTCCTCCAGTAAGGACCTAACCCCAACTCTAAGACCTACCGATCCCTTCCACACCCCCTTGCTTGACAAACTTAAAGCTCTTGAAAGAACTCAGTGATACCTGTCAAACCAGCTGGCCACTGCCTACCAACCTGGTGAAGAGGAGACTCCACATCGATATCAAATAAGAGACTTCGTCTACATAAGATGACTTCAGGTGTCATCCCTGGAACCCCGATGGACAGGACCATACCAGGTGCTACTTATAAAACCTACAGTGGTAAAGGTAGACGGAATCACTTCCTGGATCCTAATTCTCATCTCAAGCCTGCGCCCTGTCCAGACTCTGGCTTGAAAGTGGAAAAGACTGGTAACCCTTTCAAATTGCATATTGTCCATGTGGATAAGGCTATAGACTCTCCCCTTGGCCACCACTAGTCCTAACCATCATCAGCCCATTCAGCAGCAATGGCTGATCACAAATCCTATTAGACAAGAAGTATGGTCTGTCTTGCAGACAGCCCCCTTAGGGACCTGGTGGCCATCTCTCCACCCAGATATTTGTCAGCTGAGTATACGTCTTTCCAATTGGGATATCTCTGATGAAGAGGATCCCATTAAAATTCCATTAAATTTCTTCCGTACCATAGATAATGGAAACAGACATTATGGATGTAGGGACACGCAAGCCTGATGCAGGTTGGCTAGCCTAGATTACTATGTTTGCCCGGTGGACTATCAAAGCCACAAACAACCACGGCTGTGTGGGGGAAAAGCCGTCTTCTTCCGTAAGTCATGGGGATGTGAGCATACAGGGGCTGCCTGGTGGAACCCAAACTCCTCAACAAATTCAGTTCACAGCATTGGCCATATTACCAATTAGACAACCAAAACCGATGGCCCACAGAGGGGTGTCTAGATCCTCAAATTCTGTGTGACTTTTTCAACTTCGGCAAGTGCTCAAAAGGATGGAAGAAAATTCCCCTATGTGTATGCCTTTTCCCTCCTTTGCTCACATCATGAGCTATGTTTCTCCAATAGATCCTTCTGCTCCAGACTCTCTGCTGTCACTCTCAAATCAACAACCTGATTTCTCCCCTCCAATTACTAGATCAAAAACCCAAACCTCCAATGGTTCTCAGACCATTGCCCCCTTGCTGAGGTAGCAGGTACTGAGGTACCCTTCCACCCACTCACTCCTCTCTTGTCCTGTCAGTGCCCACACCGGGTCCCACCAGGTCCTCTTACCAGCTAACCCAAAGCTCAAACCAGCTGAGGAGTGCCCTCAGACGCCTATCCAAGTTGTAATGAAAATGGCCTTTAAAGTTGCTTTGTCATCACTAAAAACAGGTTACTAAGAATTTAATGTCCCTCACAGGCTTTTTGGGATACTCACTCCTGTCTTCCCATCTGCTCTACCTGTTCTACTGCTCACGTTTTGTTGCCAGGAAAATCCCAAACCCTTTTCCCATTATTCTTTTATATCTCTTTTTCCTCATTCTCAGAACCACAGAACTGCTCTCACCCCCCCGCCTTCCCCGTCTTCCCCTCTGTACCAGGCCCACAGAAAAATCTTAAATGGCCTTCTCCAGAAGTCTTCATCGTGGCTGACTTTAGGACTTTCAGCAACAAAGTCCCTATAAAAGTGTTCAGTGTACATAAACTTCCTCTTTTCGTGTTGCTCTGTTATACTTGGCCACTGGCTGGAAAAATCAGCACTTCTAAGCTAGACACCCCCTTACTAGTTTTTCACAAAATATGTGAACAAGGCCTCTGGCCTTGAGCTGAGGCTTCCAGAGATGGCTACATTTCCAAGATAAAGAAGTTACCAACTGGGCTCCATGGTAACAGCTGGCAGGGAGAAAATAAAAGAGAAGAAAAAAGCTCTCCCCCTCCCAGATGTCCTTAAAAAGTTATCTTTCCCAGAGAAGAGGAAAATAAAAACAGAACCAAAAACTGCTTTTTGTGAACTTCTGCAGACTGTAAATTTCTGAGTCTTTTCTCTTACATGTTGGGTACAAAATTCTGAAACTACCTAAACTTGGGATTCAGGGGATTAATTGATTACAATAGAAGCAATGCCCTCTATATCCGGTTGCAACCAAATAGGACTGTTTCCCTGTCTTCGGTGCTATCTTAGGTGCCTTGCCTTGTCCATACCTACAAAAGTATAATTCTATATACTTAAACATTGTTTATTCATAGAATTATCAACAGATGTGATTAATTATGTAATGGTGCAGATGTTTCCCTGAGTGCTCTATCATGAGGCAGGATCATTTAAATTTCAAATAGGGGGGCATACAACCCGGTTCTGCTGGCAACCTGTATCTTTCACTTTAGCCATCCTATGAGGAATAGTAGTTGCTGCAGAGGTGGGCACAGGTACCACTGCCCTAATCCATGGGACACAACAAATGACCCAATTAGAAGCAGCAATACACCAAAACTTAACAATATTAAAAAACCACCATCACAGCTTTACAAGAATCTTTAACCTCTCTCTCTGAAGTTGTTTTACAGAACAGGCGAGGGTTCGACCTCCTCTTCATGAGAGAAGGGGCCTTTGTCCTGCATTGAGGGAAGAATGTTGTTATTATGCCTACCATACTGGAGTTGTAAAAGAATCTATGATTAAATTAAGAAGACACATTGAAGAGCATCAAGAAGAGAGAGAGGCCCAAAAAGGGTGGTTTGAGTCTTGGTTCACAGAGTCCCCCTGGTTAACTACGCTTTTATCAGCCCTGGCCGGTCCCTTAATAATCTTCACATTATTGCTAACTGTAGGACCCTGTTTGCTCAACCATGTAGTTTCCTTTCTCCAAGCTCAAATTGGACAAGTTAAACTTATGGTAATCAGAAATCAATATACCACACTAGCAGACATAAAATGTGACATCCCCAATGATCACTATTATGATTTAATGTAACCAAAAGAAAGTGGGGAATGAAAGGTAAATAAAATAGGTAATTGTCACTTCCAGTTTTACGGTATGCTTAACAAAACACTGTTGATATCTTGAGAACTGTTTGCTAATCTTGTTCCCTGAATGTGCTGTACCAACTGCAAAACTGCAGAATGTACTCCCTCACCCATTTGCACGCAAACTACCCACTCGCCCTGACCCATCAATAATCTTCTCTCCCTGCCCTCTCCAAGGAAAGTATATAAGCTCTGCTTAAGCTGTTCTCAGGGCTCTCTCCTCTATTCAAGGGAGCTCTGAGCCCCAGCATGCTGGACCCCCATAAACTTTTGGCTGTTGCATTAGACAGTCCCTGGTAGTCTCTTCCTCCGATGCTCGCCTGACATTTACATTGGTAAAATAATAAGTGTGACCATTGCTTCTGTGTCCAAATGTACAAATTAATATTGGGGGTACAAATAGGTGTACCCTGTGATATGAATATAGAGATAATGCATGAATAGGCAATACTGTGAATAAATAATAAAATGGGTTCCAAATTTAATAATGGATTCAATTGATATCTGAAAATATACAGGAAATCTTATATTGATACACATACATTCATTCCAACCAGTTATACATCTAAACGTTATATTAGGATTATGGTTTGTCATGAAAAGTGTGTGAGTTTTGCTTCAAAACTGATTATGAAAGTTGAAAATAATGTGTTTGGAAAGAAGTCTCATGAAAAGACCAGACAAGAAACGTGGAGGAATCCATGTGTTCTGAAGCAGGAAGTTATTGAAAGTGAAACAAATGCCTATAAGTTTGCTAATTTGTGGATGAAATATATATCCTATGATGTGCATAAATTGAAGAAATAGTAATGTACCGGTGTTGAATAAAAATGAATGTCAAAATACTCATCATGTCCCATAGTAATCTACTTGCATTGATGTTAAACTGGGTCAGTTACTGTACAAATATTAGTATTTGTATGCAACATTAACTGAAGTTAGTTTTCAGTACTGGAAACAAATATGTATTTCATGTGGATGAATATTTCTGAGAATAATCTTGTGAATACTTGATTATAAATCCATATACATGAACATGAATGAATTTAGGGAGTGTATATAAGACACATATATTTCATATTTTGAAAAATCTGGAGAATATATATATATATATATATATATATATATATATATATATATATATATATATATATACAAAAAAACACACACAGAGACATTAAATTACCAATATATATGCCAATCGAAATTTATCATGAAATATATATCATCCACAGATGCAAAAATATTTCTTTTACTGAACATGGATTTATGTTTAATGTTGTTCAACTAGGAAGCTCACCCATAGGTTGAATTTTAAGATCTAACAGGGTTTAGGAGGAGTGATCTCTTCTCATAATTTGTATCTGCCAAGTCAGCCACCTCACAAGAATGTACATGTGATACCAAGTAGGATTCTATATGTGCATATAAAATTACATGTTCTGAATAGGCTACAGAGAAAGGGAGACAGGAATTTATATATTTATTAACTTTAAAAACACAAGGAGAACTATTTCAATTAAAAATTAACTAGATTTATAACACCTACCCTTCATAATGCAAATGGCAAGTCCAACTATACACCATGCCTTTTTTGAACTGCTTGTATTTCTATTCTGTTTGGGTTAGTTTTCTCCATCATATTAGGATTAGCAGTCAGAGTCTAGTAGTTTATGAATTACTCTCAGGGATTAAGTATTTTGAATGGAAAATTGGAAAATGAATCTAATGTGTATGCATATATGTGCTACACAAAAATCTTCCCACTCTCATCCACAACAATGCCTTGACATTAACTTCGTCCCAAGTAAGACACAATTAGAGGAGAAAAGTTAGAAAATCTGTGAATGCATATGTGGAATGGAATATACTCAGGAGTTCACAACCTTGGAAGTGGTAGAGCAGTTTCCAAAAGTAAGGCACATGGTAAACACTCCACAAACATGGAGCTCTGCTGGCCTAAAGACTTCTTGATAAACTGCCTCTGAGGTTGGGCACTTGAAATATATGTTGTTGTCAGTAGCTTTAGCTTACTTTCTAGTGAGACCATCAAAGCTGGGTCTGAATCTATGTGACCTGGAGGACATTGTTTCTAATTTTCCAATGAACATGAGGCAGCAGTGCGAATACACTCTTTGTAGTTAAACTATGGCCACTGGGAGCTAAGTGACTCACCATGTGAACTGTGAAGCCATTTGGTCCTCCTCCACTTTTCGTTGTGGTTCTTGCTGCTGCACTGGGACTTTGGTATTTTCTTCATGAAATACAAGGAGATCAACTGGGACACAGTGCTGGAGGGAGTTCTGTCACATGTGGAGCTCACGGTCTGCATGTGAATGCACCAACCAGGATTTTATCCCACATGGGTTGCCCCTTTGTCCATAGCAACCTGATTCTGAACATTGCCTTGAAATCTCCCTATATAAAAAGATGCCTTTACATGGAAGGTTCTGCTGGCTGTACCATGTCAGTCACAAGCCATTTGGAAGCAAATGGCAGATCCACATAGCCCCACCACACATGTTTTATCACACACCTTCACACCACTGCTCTAGGCCCACTAATTTGCAGGTTACAACTTACTGGCATCTCTGTTCTACACAATTTTCATGAAACCCAGTCAGTCAAGGCACTGTCTGATACACTCATGATCAGCAATAGGACATCCAAAGATTCTCCAGTGCCACCTGGTCATGGGAATTTCAAAAATTTCATGGTGTTTATCTAGCCATTTTTCGAGGATGAAGTTGGAGGAACTTTGGGTTTCAAAAACCATTAAATGTTGAGGAAGCTCATTTCAATGAAACTCTGGAGAACTCTCATAGGCAAGTCCTCCCAAAGAGTGGACAAAAGGTCACATGAAGCCAGTCCAATTGAAGTCTACAATGTGAGGTACATGTGTGTTTTAACTCTCAACTATGGCTGCCAAGACTTTAAGAAGAAAATCATGGATTATCTTGGCTGAGATTCCCAGTGCTCTGTGGCCTTGATCTAAGTTGATAAGGGCTACTTTCATGCGTGGCCTCCTAAAATCCCAACAAAACTCATGGCAATTCTTCTCTGAGGTCAGTTCCAGAACTCAGTCTCTATGTGGATTCACACGAGAGTTCAAGCCCAGGTGGACCCAGTGATTTCTTCCAATCGCCACACAAATGACCAAAATTTAAACGAAAACACTCCCATATGGCCCTCATCTTTTCCACATGGACACTCATCATAACCTCTAGCTGGAGGTTTCTATGAGGGGCGCTGGACAAGACAGTGTCCAAAATAAGCTCCCTTGCCCGTCATTTGCCTAAAGTCAGGGTGGCCTGGAAACCCTTCCTGTGAACCAGGAGTGATCAAATAGGCCTACCATTATTACTGTTCCACTTCTCCAATTTGAAGCCTACTGACTGTGGGGTTTAGATTCTTCATGTGGTTTGGGGTCATGAGAAAACCCAAGCACCAATGGGCTAGACTCTGAAGGGCTTTGAAGAACTCATTTGACCCAAAGGATTCCTATTCTCACCTTATGGAGGTCAGGAAACTTACAGAGGAAGGCGAGAGACTTCATCCATAATGAATGCTCTTTTGGCCATTTTGGTTTTGGATGCACACATGGCATCTTTCTTTAGATCCATCAGGTGCTGAGAATCTAAGCCACAGCCTCACACAGGGCCAACAGGCTGATTCAGACACATCCCTTTCGAAATCAATTACTCAAAGAGGGACAGGTGATGCCCATTCATTTGCATTAGAGAACTGTTTTATTCAGGCTTCACAACGGGGTGGCCTTGGCAAAGACCTTCCTGACATTTAGTGCTATAGAACAATAGGTAAGCAAAAGTCCCAAAGCAGGGTTTCTCCACTGAGACTTTTCCTGGTAACACTGATATCTGAGTTTTCTGAGATTCTTGCCATTCCCTTCAGCTATCCAGTACATGGCCAAGTCACAGAGCTTGGAGGTGGTACCTATCTTGGTCACAAAATCATGAGCCTATTCTGGAGAGTGGCCAGAATTCAGGAAGAAAACAGGAACTTAGGAAGATTGCAGGTCTTGCCCACAAATAAGGCAATCCACTGTCCTTTTATAAATTGGGCAGCGTGAATGTTGGGAAGCTTTCTCCTAGACAGGACACATCCATTGATGCATTTTCTTTTGTAATGTCTACACCCACGGACAAAGTGGGATACACAGACATAGAAACACTTGCCTTGTCAAATGACTTAATAGAAACAGTCCACTCCAAAACAAACAAACCAACTTTCCTACGTATTCTCAGAACATGAGACAAAACCACAAACCCACACTCATTCCCACAAATGCACCTCCTTCCCCCAAGAAGGTCTGTTACTAACCGGAGTGTCCTCTGCCTGGTGAGCCATTCTTTGTTCACCCGAAATGGCCTGTCTGTTCTCAAATCTGGACTCCTTGGCCCACTCTGTGAAGTTGTCAGGAGCCAGCTTTGAGCCGCCACTACCTGCTTTCTCAGGAAAGACACCTCTTCAGATTTTTTTCTGGCATTTGGCCATCTTCATATCTGTAGGTACCAAGAAAGACTGACTCTTTCCATGATAAATCCAAACAAGTGAGATCTCTGTGACTGTTACTGGGCCTGGCCCTGGGTGCCTGGTTTCCGGGATCCCAAGTTCAGAGAGTTCCATCACAAAGAAGTGAGGTAGGTCACTTCCTTCATGAACTGAATGAGCTCACAGCCTTGGCAAACACTTTGTCCTAACAGTTTCTTCCTAGGGTCCCATGAGATGGAGGCTGCCCCTACTTCCTGTGACACTTTCACAAGTTAGAATGGTATATCAACCATAGGTACTGGGGGAGAGATCTCCACACAGGCTTGGTTTTGTCCATTTTGTCTACATTAAAATGTGAGAGGCTTATTCAGACACATCTCTTCATCCTGACAAGGTTATTTGCCATGGAAAATGACTTTTGGTCTCTGAGGTCCTTCATAGCATTATATATCTTCTTCAGGGATAATTTCTGCATGGATCTTTGTGATTCTCAGCAGGTGGAAGATCCCCTATATTCCTGTATTGTAAGACCAACTCTATCCCTGCACTGCTGTAAAGTTAGATTGAGGGAACAGTGTATGGTTAGTGTTAATATCATGTTCTATTTGGGTTAGGAATCATTCTGCTTGATGAATACTGGTATTGGGAACCTGAGATATTTACAAGAATATATAGGTGAAATATAAGTATGGAAACAGAAATCTAGGGAAGACTTGAAGCCAAGTAGGACATTGGGCCCTTGAGTAGCATACTTTGCTTTGAATTATATTCTGCACAGATGTCTCAGATAAATCGATATACAAAGAAATAGGATCTTATTCACTGGATGATTGAATAACATACAGAATATCCAATAAAAAAGGGATAGTCTGTAGGATTAGCAAGATAGTCAGTAGATTTAGAAAGAAGAGTTAGTATAGCATTTGTACCAAAAGTTCTTTACAAATAAGGTTTCGGGTAGACAGTGAATGTAAATGTCAGCACAATGATGAATTGGGGAAAATATGTAGGAAAGCAGATATAAATAGAGACATTAGGAAGTCAGTAAAAGTATAAAGTGTGTAATTTGTTTAGACATTTTCAACGGTTTGAGTCTGAATATATAATCTTAGGCAGAAACTAATATGTTGTCACAGATTGGATTGACTTTTGAGAGCATTAGGTAACCAGGACATGGATGTTTTTATTAATCCATGCTCACTTTTTATTTAGGCTTTGGTAAAATCATAAGTGTGACCTTTGCATTTTGTGTCCAGAATATTATTGTGATAAAATGTATATGTAGATCAGGTGACATGAGTATTCCTTCCACCATTTCTGGGAGCACTATTTTGAAGAAATATAAATTAGTATTGGGGGTACAAAGGGGTATACCCTGTGTCATAGAATATATTGATAATGCATCAATTGACCATCATGTGAATAAATAATATAACTGGTTCCACTTTAAATAATGGATTGAATTGATATCTGAAAATATAAAAGAAATCTCACATTGATATACAATCATTCACTGCAACCAGTTATACATCTAATGGTAATATTATGGTTGTGGTTTATCCTGAAAGGTGTGTGAGTTTTGTTTCAAAAGTGATTATGGAAATCAAAAATAATGTGTTTGGAAAGAAGTCTCATGAAAAGAATAGTCAAGAAACCTGTAAGAATACATGTGTTCTCAAGCAGGAAGTGATTGAACATTATATATCATACTATATATAATGTGCATAAACTGCAGAAATAGTAATGTACCGGTGATGAATAAAAATGAACATCAAATACACATCATGTCCCATAGGAATCTACTTGCATTGATGTTAATCTGGGTCAGTTACTGTAGAAATATTAGGGTTTTTATGCACCATTCACTGAAGTTACTTTTCAGTACTAGGAAAAAAGTATGTATTTAAGTTGGATGGATATTTCTGAGAACAATCTTGTGAAAATTTGATTATAAATCCACATAAATCACAAAACATTATAAACACAAAAGTCACATGGACATTAAAATGTAGCAATATATATGCCAATTTAAATCCATCTTGAAATATATATCATCCACTGATCCAAAACTATTTATTTAATGAACTTGAATTTATGTATAATGTTGTTCAGCTAGGAAGCTCCCCAATAGATTGAATTTTCTGTTCCAACAGTGTTTAGGATTAGTGATTTCCTAAATGTGTATGTAAATATGTGCTACACAAAAATCTTCGCACTCTCATCCAGAACAATGCCTTGATATTACCTTCACCCCAAGTAAAACACAGTTGGAGGACAAGAGTTAGAAAATCTGTGAATACATATCTGGAATGTAAAATGGTCAGGAGTTCACAACCTTGCAGGTTGTAGAGGAGTTTCCAAAAGTAAAGGACAGGCTTGATAGACCCAACCTGATCTTTTATTAGAATTGGGAGCCATCTTGCCAGAAAGCCGTGAAAAGATAATTTGGGCTTTACTATAAATTACTGCAAATTCTGAACCTGCTTGGAATGCGTGCCCGTGCCTTGAACTCATCCTTGCCTGGCTCTCTGACCAGATAACAGTGCTCTCTGAAACATTAGTGACACCTAATAAATATTGGCCTTCCCAGGCCAGACAACGACCCTCTCTGAGTCTCTAATGGTCCTCATAATTTCTAATGTTGGGGCCAGCAAAAAAAATGTAAACTACCATTAGTGTGATGCTTTCAAAGTTCTGTTATCTGTAACCCCCTTTTTGTGTAACTTTCTGGGCTATATAGCTGGGCTGTAGGAAAGGTGGTGTTGCTGTCTTGTTCCCGCCATTTTTGGAGGGAGAGGCAGCCTGGCCGGTTTTAATAATAAGCTTGCCTTAATTTGATTTTAATTGGATTCAGTGGTCTTTTCTTGCATCCTAGTCCAACATTTTGGAGTTCCCCAGTGAGATGACCCTGCCCGACCAGATCACAAGGGCAGACTGCTGAAAATTCTGAAGCTGGCCTTCCCTCCAGGGCTACGGGCTGGGGAGCCACTCTAGGGGGTGCACAACTTGAGATGTTCCAAGGCCTTGGAGTGAGCCGTCGGTCTGGGGAGCACTGCAGTGAACCACCGCTCTGAAACTATTAGCAAGCACCTGGTGGAGGAGGCCTCCATAGGTAAGTGGCACCTTGATAACATCTTATATCTGGTTAAGGGAGATCTCTTCTAATGACAGAGAGGTGGCCTGGGGAGGCTCACATACACTCCTGTCCAGGACAGTAATGAGAATCGTTCTGTCCTCTGTTCCGTTCTGTAGGGAATTCCTTTCAAGGTTAGAGAGGTGCCGAGGGACACGCACGTGCTCCTACCCCAGAGCTTTAGCAAGACGTTGAATTGCTCCTCTGTTTTTCTGTTTTGGCACCGGGATTCTGGTTTTTTTTTTTTGTTTTGTTTTGTTTTGTGTGTGTGTTTTGTTCTGTGTTCTATATGTTTTTTTGTTTTTGTGCATTTTGTTTTGTGATTTCTGTGATAAAATCTTAAGGATATTGAACGTGAAAATGGGTAACAAAGCAAGTAAGCCTGACACCCCTTTGGACTGTGTTTTAAGGAACTGTGATGATCTTTACCACCATTTGTTAAGCAGAATGAGAGAAGCCCCTAGCTGGCTGCCTGGAGCACACCCAGTGCAGATGGCAATGCCTGCTGGGGAATGAAGAACTGAGTATCTCCCAGCATCTGCCAAAGCCCTGTTTCTTCAGGGAATTCCCTCCTTCGTTCCCTGCACTGTAAGGATAATGCTGCCTCTGTCTTTTTAAAAAAAGAGAAAAACAAAAAGGGGACACTAAATGCAGTAAAGTCACCATGGAGACACTATTTTACATTTCAGGTTGCTCCTCTGTGAAAACATTTGGTCCCCTTGTGGGGACATCTGTGGTGCCACTGGGGAAGGAGATTTTTCTCTTATTTGCTCTGTTTTAAAGGGTTCTGTCTGTCAGCCATTGTCTGGAGTTCATTTCTGCCTGTCTTGTGCCTTTTTTCTGGCCCTTTAAGACATGTGCAATAATGTGTTAATATTATAAATTGTTTCTTGGAAATGATCTTAGCTGAATTTGTGTCTAAATGATGATGTTTCATTGTACCAATCTGGTATCTGAATGGGTTTTTGAAGCATTTCACAATCTTGCAGTTAAAAGTCGGGTTTAGGTAATTGTTTAGTTTATGGTTTCAGATAATTCATGCCAGAGAACATAAATACTTAGGATGGAAAACTAAAGAACTCTACTTCCAAGTTGGCAAGTAACTTCCCAATCATTCAGTCTTTTTTTCACCAATTTTGAATTAGGTAGCCTGGGAAAATGTCACTGTGTGTACCAGTGCATTAATTTGGACAAGGATACTAAATCATAGTATGATATCTGTTGACAAAACAACTTGTAAAGATATAAAATTTTGTGAATTGTATCTTAAACTTGTATCATAATTTTCAACATCCTAACCTGAAAATAATGGTTAAAATACCTTAGGCCTGTAAGCCTGTAAGCTTAGTAGGAGACTTATTTGAGGCCTAAGGAAAAAAAAAAGTAAATTGTATGGTATTTACTTATTACTGGCCAGTCATTTTTTCTAGGACTCATATTTTTTTCCTTAGATTCTTTATTTATTTTTTAAGCTCATGATTTTGCTCCTACAGACCTAGGTTAATGTTTTTCTGATCAGTAATATCTTTGACCAACTGTGGAATTTTTAAATCATTGCAGTGGAGATTTCACCTGTGAAAAGCTACAAGGCCTTCAGTTTTATTATGTGTGCACAATTTGTTATGTGTTGTATGTGTATATATGTACACATATGTCCATATATCATATATATGATACACAAATTAACATATATAAGGAGCACTCATATTAAAAAGCACTCATAAAAACAATTTTAAAAAGTGGATCCAAAGATCTTTAATTCACGTGATTTAAATGTTTCAATTTAAATTGGGTAAATTGATAAATATAAATTTCTTCAAATTTAAGCTTACAAGTTTTTCTAGGTGTTCAAAAATCTAATAAAGTATTAATGTCTACAAAAGGTCTAATATGCCTATGTTCCAGGACTTTTCTTTCAATCAAAAAAATGGCTTACACTGTTCAAAACATTTGTCTAATATTTTGATAAATAAGTAAAGTAAATTTGATATGGGATTACTCATTCATGAGTACTTTTGTTTGATATCTGATTGATATACTAAGGTCTGTATAAGTTTGTACTAAAGTCTGTATAAGATTGTAAAAATCAGTCATGTGTTAAAGAGACAAAAATTTCTTAAACATAAGTTTACCCATAACATTTAGTTTATTAAGATTTAAATTTTCTAGAGCAGGCAACCATAAAAATTAAACAACTGTTTAATTAAGAACTGTTATTTTAGAGCACTGTACTGCCATTTCTTTAAAAGCTAAACTTGGTTAATGTAGAAACATCAATGTAATTGTGATGCTATTAATGTGCTCATATCTTCCAGTTATAAAACTCTATAAGGTAGAAACTTTAAAAGAGCATTATATCAAGCAGGTGTTCTGAAGTTGAATGGTAAATAAAATATATATTGGGGATTTATTTACCTGTTATCAATAATATCTGTAAAGTTTTATGTTACTTTTTACATTGTGGAACAATTTAAATGTATTTTTAAGTTAATGAGACCCTAATCTATGTAAAGGTTAAAATCTTTCAGCCGTACTTTAATTCATGTTTTAAATGTGATATCATATGGTGTGAGCTAATGTTCATGTGACCTCAAAAAATTTATGTAAACTTTGTAAAATGATATTTAAAAAACAAAGATCAGCTTTAGAATTAAAGCATTTAAGGTTTATAAGGAGCCCTGCTTACCTGAGATAAGACTCTGTGTCCCATCTTACTACATGTGAGAATGACTACAAAAGCAGTAGGTCAGATTTTATTTCATTTAAAGTTATGTTCAAATTTTTTTTTTCTGTCAAGATTACTAGGATCTCAAAAAGATGATATAATATATAACTCCCCAAAAAATTCAGGGTAGCTATTACATGAACTAAGTATTTTTACTCTTGTTAAAAAAATTTTATTTTTTAATTTCCTTATAAGTGATCTAAAGATTCCCTGTTGGTGTTTTACAGAAATGTTGCTTTAAGAACACAACATGGGTTAATTTAAGATAATAAGTCATCAACTACAAGACAGACAGAATAATAAGATCCCAATTAATAATATATAAATAATTATAAACTTATAGACATTAAAGCACAGTACTCTTAATATATGGCTGTTAAAATTCATTTGCTGGTTGTTTCAGATTATGATTGAAAATTAAAGTTAAATAAAAAGGTCCAAAAAAAACGATATTTGACTTTTGCCCTCTGAGTCAGTCTGAATCCAGGGAACAAGGGATTTCTCTATGAGCTTTGCAACTCTGGGCCACATAACCTCCCGATCAGAGAGATTAATGAGACCACTGGAGAACAGAAAGCCAATCAGTGCATTTGCTACAAAGAGGTGAGTCATCAGGAAAGGAAGACATCCCTGATGCTTCTGAGGGAAGCCACATGGTCAAGCAAGACCTGGACGCACATAGCTCAAATTGCACTAGCAGAACTGAGAAGCTGCTCTCAAGTTTCCCAAAAAATGACTCCCATAAAAGCTCAGCTGACTGCTAACAATAGATAGAAACAAAAGTCAGTTTGACTGCTTCATCTTAAACACTTAGCAAAGACAGTTAAAACCAAAATACAGCCAATCCTGGGCATTTTAAATAATAATAATAATAATAATAATAATAATAATAATAATAATAATAATAATAATAATATTTTAAGGTATACACTTTATGTTAGCCTCCCAAAATAAGTAAAACTGTTGGCTACAAAGAAGGATTCTCAGAGAGGAATGCCTGATAACTATAAAAATAGACTATCAAGAGGAGCTGCCAGAGGCAGAAGTTTTTAGTTTAAGGCCTACAGATATTCCTAACCTACACAGGTAGGCTTGGTGTTTGCTAGTACAATTATCCAGCCCTGAGTAACAGAATTAAATGTTTCTCTATTAAACACAGAGGTCATACTAGTGAAAGGATTCTGCAAAATCAGATGACATTAAATTATTAAACTGTATATTATGGGGAGGGACAACTGTATCACTAAAAGTTAAATATTAAGTTCACAATCCTGATAATTGGGGATATTAAAGACTGGTGAGGGTACTTCATACAGTGACATGATCCAGCTACTGCAACATTTATTCAATACTCATGTTTTTTGTTTCTCTCATAGAAGAACCAATCCCCAGATGACTTTACAACCTGTTCTTCCTCAACAAGACTTCAAAAAGAACTGACTTCAAAAAGGCAACTCATGTCCCTCACGCCATGCACACTCATGTCACCCTTTCTCAGCTGAGAAAAAGCCAAAATGAGAGACGACTCTCTACTTACACCAATGGAGCCAAAAATAAATAGACTATCAATATAAGTAATTAATTAAGTCAGGTAATATCAGGGAGACTGGTTTTCGGTGAGTTCTAAAAATTTGGTGACTGTTAACTGAGGGATTAAAATTTCCTCAGTGCTTTTCCACTAACCTATCAAGGATTACAAAGGGACACATAAGAAAAGGGGGGAATGATACACCCAACCTTACCTTTTATTAAAATTGGGAGCCATCTTGCAACAAAGCCATGAAAAAATCATTTTGGCTTTACTGTAAATTACTGCAAATTCTGAACCTGCTTGGAATGACTGCCCGTGCCTTGAACTCACCCGTGCATGGTTCTCTGACCAGATATCAGCCCTCTCTGAAACTTTGTCACACCTCATAAATATTGGCCTTTTGTGGCCAGACAATGACCCTCTCTGAGGCTCTAATGGTCCTCATAAATTTTGATGTTGGGGCTAGCAAAAAAAAAAAAAAAGTAAACTCCCATTAGTGTGATGCTTGTCAGAGTTCTATTATCTGTTACCCCATTTTTGTGTAACTTTCTGGGCTACAAACCTGGGCTGTAGTAAAGGTGGGGTTGCTCTCTTGTTCTCGCAATTTTGGGAGGGAGTGGCAGCCCAGCCAGTGGAAATAATAAGCTTACTTTAATTTGATTTTAATTGGAGTCAGTGTTCTTTTCTTACATCCTGGTCTAAGAGGTAAACACTCCACAAACATAGAGCTCTGCTGGCCTAAAGACTTCTTGAGAAACTGCCTCTGAGGTTGGATACTTTAAATATATTTTGTTGTCAGAAGGTTTAGCTTCTTTTCTAGTGAGACCATCAAAGCTGGGTCTGCATCTATGTGAATGGAGAGCATGGTTTCTTATTTTCCAATGAACATGAGGCAGCAGTGCTGAATTATCTCTTGGTAGGTAAACTGTGGCCATTGGGGGCTAAGTGTCTCCCTGTGTGGACTGTGAAGCCATTTGATCATCCTCCATTTTTGTGGTGTTTCTTGGTGCTGCACTGGGAGTTACGTATTTGCTTCACGAAATTCAAGGAGTTCAACTGCGACACAGTGCTGGAGGGAGTTCTGTCATGTGTGGTGGGTCAGAAACTGCAGGAGAATGCACCAACCAGGCTTCTATTTCACATAGCTTTTTCCTTGACCATACCCACCTGATTCTGAACATTGCCTTGAAACTTCTCCATATAATAAGATGCCTTAACATGTAAGGTTCTGCTGGATGCACCATGGCAGCCAAAAGGCATTTGGAAGTCAATTGGAAATCCACACGGCCCCACCTCAGATATTTTATCACACACCTGCACACCACTGCTCTGGGCCCACTATTCAGCAGTGCAAATTACTGGCATCTCTGTTCTTCACCATTTTCATGAAACCCAGTCAATCAAGGCACTGTCTGGTACACTCATGATCAGCAACAGGAGATCCAAAGGTTCTCCAGTGCCACCTGGTCATGGGAGTTTTAAAAATTTCAGGGTGTTTATCTAGCCACTATTCAAGGATGAAGTTGGAGAAACTGTGGGTTTCAATTCATTCAGGAACCATTTAATGTTGAGGAACCTCATTTCAATGAATGCTCTGGAGAACTCTCAAAGGCAAGGCTTCCCAAAGAGTAGCCAAACGGTCACATGAAGCCCAGCCCATTGAGGTCTACAATGTGAGGTCCATGTGTGTTTTGACTCTCAACTATGCCTGTCAAGTCTTTCAGAATAAAATCATGTGATATCCTGGCTGAGATTCCCAGTGATCAGTCGAAAGCCACCCTTGGCCTAGATTTCAGTTTCCAAGGGCGACTCTCATGCGTGGCATTCTAAAATCGCAACACAATTCATGACAATACTTCTCTGAGGTCAGTTTCAGAACTCAGTCTCTAAGGGGAATCATACCAAAGTTCCAGCCCTGGTGGATCCAGTCATTTCTTCCAACTGCTACACAAATGAACACAATTAAAACCAAAACACTCCCACATGGTCCTCACCTTCTTCTATATAGACACTCATTATAACCTCTGGCTGGAGGTTTCCATGAGGGGTGCAGCACAAGACGGTATCCAAAACAAGCTCCCTTGTCCCTTATTTGCTTAAAGTCACCTAGGCCTGGACACCATTCCTGTGAACCAGGAGTGATAAAATAAGCCTGGCCTTAATACTGCTCTGCTTCTCCAATTTGAGGCCTACTGACTGTCAGGTATAGATTCTTTATGTGATTTGGAATAATGAAAAAACCCAAGCTCATATGGGCTAGCCTCTCCAAAGCTTTGAAGAACTCATTTGACTCAAAGGATCCATATTCTCACTTGATGGAGATCAGAAACCTATCAGAGTAAGGCAAGATAATCCATACACAGTGACTGATCTTTTTGCCATTTTGGTTTTGAAAGCACACATGGAATCTTTCTTTAGTTCCAACAGGTGCTGAGAATCTAAGCCACTGCCTCACACAGGGCCAAGTGGCTGATTCAGACACATCCCTTTCCAAAGCAATTAAGCAAAGATACACAGGTGATGCCCATTCATTTCCATTTGAAAACTTTTTTCTTAAGGCTTCACAAATTGGAGGACTGAGGCAAAGACCTTCCTGACACTCAGAGCAACAGAAAAATAGGTAAGCAAAAGGCCCAAAGCAGGGTTTCTCTACTGAGACTTTCTTTGTCACACTGTTATCTGAGTTTTCTGAGATGCTTGCTATTCCATTCAGCTATCCAGTACATGGACATGTCACAGAGCTTGGAGGTGGTACATATCTTGGACAGAAAACAATGAGCCTACTCTGGAGAGTGGCCAGAATTCAGGAAGAAAACAGGAACTTCAGAAGATAGTGGGTGTTTCCCGTCCCTAAAGCAACCTGCAGTCCACTCATAAATTGGACAGGATGAATGTTGGCAAACTTTCTACTAGACAGGACACATCCATTGATGCATTATCTTTTATAATGTCTACAACCACGGACACAGTGGGATACACAGGCATACCAACAATCGCCTTGTCAAATGACTTACTATAAACAGTCCACTCCAAAACAAACAAACCGCCTTTCTTACCTATTCTCAGAACATGAGACTAAACCACAAAATCACAACCACACCCACAACGACACCTCCTTTATTCAAGTAGGTCTGTGACTAATTGGAATGTACTCTGACTGATGGGCCATACTATGTTTCCTTGAAATGGCCTGTCCTTCTCAGATCTGGTCTCCTTGGCCAACACTGTGAAGTTTTCAGGAGCCAGAAGTGAGCCACTACCTGCTTTCTCAGGAAATTCCCCTTTTCAGAGCTCTCCTGGCATTTGGCAATCCTCACATCAGTAGGTACCAAGGAAGACTTACTCTGTCCTTGGTTATTCCAAACAACTGAGCCCACTGGGAAAGAAACTGGGACTGACTCTGGGTGCCGGGCTTCCTGGATCCCAAGTTCAGAGAGATCCGTCATCAAGGAAGAGAGGTAGGTCACTTCATTCAGGAACTGAATGAGGTTACTGCCGTGGCAACCACTTTGTCCTAACAATTGCTTTCAAGGGTCCCATGAGATGGAGGCTGCCCCTACTTCCTGTGACACTTTCACAAGTTAGATTGGTATATCAACCATTGGCACCTGGGAACAGCTCTCCACACAGGCCTGGTTTGGTCCATTTTCTCTACATTAAGAAGAGAGAAGCTGATTCAGACACAACCCTTCATCCTGACAAGGTTGTTTGCCATGGAGGATGACTTTTGCTCTCTTAGGTCCTCCATAGCTGCTTACAACTTCTCAAGGAATTATTTCTGCATGGACCTTTGAGTTTCTCAGCATGTGTAAGATCCCATATATTCCTGTATTGTAAGACCAACTCTATCCCTGCTCTTCTGTAAAGTTAAATTGACTGAAGAGTGTATGGTTAGGTTAACTAACAGGTTCGATTTGGATTAGGAATCTTTCTGCGCGATGAATAATGGTATTGGGAAACTGCGATATTTACAAGAATATATAGGTGAAATATAAGTATGAAAACAGAAATCTAGCTAAGATATGAAGCCCAAAAGGGCATTGGGCCCTTGATTGGAATACGTAGCTTTGAATTATGTTCTGCACTGATGTGTCAGGTAAATCGATATACAATGGCTTAGGTCCTTGTACCATGGATGATTAAATGTAGAAGAGAACTTCCAGTCAAAAGGGATAGTCAGTAGGATTCGGAAGATTCTCAGTAGGTTTAGAAAGAAGAGTGAGTATAGGATTTGGACCAAATGTTGTTTAGCAATAGGGTTTCCGGTAGACAGTGAATGTTAATGTCAGCACAAGTGAAGAGACTGTCACAATGATGAACTGGGGAAAATAGTTAGGAAAGCTGATATCAATAGAGACATTATGAAATCAGGCAAAGTATAAAGTGAGTGATAGGATTAGATATTTTCAACAGGGTTGAGTTTGAATATATAATCTAAGAAAGAAACAAATATGTAGTGACCAATAGGATTGACATTTGACAGCATTAGGCAACCTGGACATGGATGTTTAGTAATCCATGCTCACTTTTCATTTAGTCTTTGCTACAATCTTAAGTGTGACCTTTGCTTTTTTTGTCCAGAATATTACTGTGATAAAACGTACATGTAGATCAGGTGACATGACTCTTTCTTCCACCATTTCTGGCAGCAACATATTCAAGACGTATAAATTAGTAATGGGGGTAAAAAGAGGTGTACCCTTTGTCTGTGCATATAGAGATAATGCATGAATAGACCATACTGTGAATAAATAATATATCTGGTTCTGACTTTAAATAATCGATTGAAATTATATCTGAAAAAATACAGGAAATCTTATATTGACATACAAACATTCATTCCAACCAGTTATATATCTAATGGCCACATTAAGGTTATGGTTTATCATGAAGGATGTGTGAGTTTTGCTTCAAAAGTGATTATGGAAATAGAAAATAATGTGTTTGGAAAGAAGTCTCATGAAAAGACCAGTCAAGAAACCTGGAGGAATACATGTTTCATGAAGCAGGAAGTGATTGTGAAACAAATGCGTATAAATTTGTGAACTTGTGGATGAAGTATATATTTCCTATGATTTGTAAAAACTGAAGAAATAGTATTGTACCAGTGTTGAATGAAAATAAACGTCAGAATACACATCATGTCCCATACGAATCTACTTGATTGATGTTAATCTGGGTAGTTACTGTACAAATATTAGGATTTGTAAGCACCATTTACTGAAGTTAGTTTTCAGAACTATGAAACAAATGTGTATTTCAGGTGGATGAATATTTCTGAGAATAATTTTGTGAAAAGTTTATTATAAATCCACATTTTTGAACATGGATGAACTTAGGGAGTGTATTTAAGATACATATATTTCATATTTTAAAAATCAGGACAGTGTATATATATATATATATATATATATATATATATATATATATATATATATTCATAATTGTATATGTGTGTATATATATACACATATAATTATATATATGTATATACACACACACACACACACACACACAAAACACACACACAGACATTAAAATGTAGGAATATATATGCCAATCGAAGTTCATCATAAAATATATAGAATCCACAGATGCAAAAATATTTATTTTACTGAACAAGGATTTATGTATAATGTTGTTCTACTAGAAAGCTCACCCATAGTTTGAATTTTCAGTTCCAACAGCGTTTAGAGGAGTGATCTCTTCTCACAAGTTGTATCTGCCAAGTCAGTCACCTCACAAAACTGAAGGTGTGATACCAGGTAGAATTCTATATAAGCATATAAAAATAAATATGCTGAATAGGCTACAGAGAAAGGGAGAGGAATTTACATATTTGTTAACTTTAACAACACATGGAGAACTATTTCAATTAAAAATTGACTAGATTTATAACACCTACCTTTTATCATGCAAATGGCAAGTTCAACTATACCCCATGCCTCCTCTAAACTGCTTGTATTTCTATTATGTTTGGGTTGTTTTTCTCCATCATGTTTGGATTAGTAGACAGAGTATAGTAGGGTATGGGTTATTGTCAGGGATTCAGTATATTCAATGGAATATAGGAAAATGAATCCAACGTGTATAAAATATATGCTACACAATTATCTTCCCACTCTCATCCAGAACAATGCCTTTACATTACCTTCACCCCAAGTAAGACACAATTAGAGTAGAAGAGTTTGAAAATCCGTGAATGCATATCTGGGGTGGAAACAGTACTAAGAAACAAATAAGTATTTCAGGTAGATGAATATTTCTGAGAATAATCTTGTGAAAAGTTGATTATAAATCCACAACATAAATATGAATGAATTTAGGAAGTGTGTAATAAGACACATATTTCATGTTTTGAAAAATCTTGAGAGTGTATCCATATATATATATACATATTTACATACACAAACAGAGAGAGACATTTAAAATTGCAATATATATGCCAAACGAAATTCACCATGAAATGTATTTCATCCACAGATCCAAATATATTCATTTTACTGAACATTGATTTATGTATAATGTTGTTCAACTAGGAAGCTCACTCACATTTGAATTAAATGTTCAAGCAGCATTTAGGAGGAGTGATCTCTTCTTCCAATTTGTATCTGCCAAGTCAGCCACCTCACAAGAATGTATGTGTGGTACCAGGTAGGATTCTATATGTGCATATAAAAATACGTGTGCTGAATAGGCTACAGAGAAAGGGGGACAGGAATTCATTATTTGTTAACTTTAAAAACGCATGGAGAACTATTTCAACAAATTATTGACTAGATTTATAACTGCTACACTATACCATGCAAAAGGCAACTCCAACTATTAAACATACCTCCTCTAAACTGCCTGTATTTCTATTCTGTTTGTGATATTTTTCTCCATCATATTAGGATTAGTAGTCAGAGTCTAATAGGGTATATGTTAGTTTCAGGGATTCAGCATTTCTAATGGAAAATAAGAAATTGAATCCAATGTGTATGCAAATATGTGCTACACAAAATTCTTCCCACTTTCATCCAGAACAATGCCTTGACATTACATTCTCCTCAAGTAAGACACAATTAGAGGATAAGAGTTAGAAAATCTGTGAATATATATCTGGAATGGAGAATACTCAGGAGTTTACAACTTTGGAGGTGGTACAGAAGATTCTAAAAGTAAGGGACAAGGTAAACATTCCACAAACATGCAGCTCTGCTGGCCTACATACTTTTTGAGAAACTGCCTCTAAGGGTGGGCACTTGAAATATTTGATGTTCTCAGAAGATTTAGTTCCTTTGTAGAGAGACCATCAAAGCTGGGTCTGCATCTATGTTACTTGGAGGACATGGTTTCTTATTATCCAATGAACATGAGGCAGCAGTGCTGAATTCTCTCTTTGTAGGTAAACTGTGGACACTGGGGTCTAAGTGTCTTTCAGTGTGGACTGTGAAGCCAATTGGTCATCCTCCACTTTTCGTGGTGTTTCTCGTTGCTCCACTGGGAGTTTGGTATTTGCTTCAAGAAATACAAGGAGTTAAAATGGGACAGAGTGGTGGAGGGAGTTCTTTAAGGTGTGGTGAGTCAGGATCTTCAGGAGAATGCACCAACAAAGGTTCAATCCCACGTAGATTGCCCCCTTGAGAATAGCAATATGATTCTGAACATTGCAGTGAATCCTCTCCATATAACAAGATGCCTTTACATATATGGGTCTGCTGGGTGCACCATGTCAGTCACAAGCCATTTGAAAGCCAATGGCTGATCCACATGGCCACAACACAGATGTTTTATCACACAATTGCATACCACTTCTCTAGACCAACTACTCACCAGGCTCCAACTTACTGGCATATCTGTTCTACACCATTTTCATGAAACAAAGTCAATCAAGGCAGTGTCTGGTATACTCAGGATCAGAAGCAGGACATCCAAAGTTTTTTCAGTGCCAGCTGAACATGAAAATATCAAAAATTTCATGGTAATTTTCTAGCCATTTTTCACGGATGAAGTTTGCGGCTCTGAGGGCTTCAATTAATTCAGGAACCATTAAATGGTGAAGAAGCTAATTTCAGTGAAAGCACTGGAGCACTCTCACAGGCATGGTTTCCCTAAGGGTGGCCAAAATGTCACATGAAGCCAGGCCCATTGAGATCTACAATGTGAGGTCCATGTGTGTTTTAAACTCAAATATGGCTGCCAAGTCTTTAAGAAAAATTGTATGTAGTATCCGGGCTGAAATTCCCAGTGTTCTGTGGAAATCCAACCTGGGCCTAGATCTCACGTTCCAAGGGCGACTCTCATGTGTGGCCTCCTAAAATCCCAACACAATTCATGGCAATACTTCTCTGAGGTCAGTTAAAGAACTCAGTCTCTAAGGGGAATCACACCAGAGTTCAAGCCCAGTGGAACAGTCATCTCTTCCAACCGCCACACAAATGACCACAATTAAAACCAAAACACTCCCACATGGTCCTCATCTTCTTCCACATAGACACTCCTTATAACGTCTGGCTGGAGTTTTCAATGAGGTCCACAGCCCAAGTCAGTGTCCAAATTAAGGTCCTGTTCCCCTCATTTGTCTAACATCAAGGTGGCCTGGACACACTTCCTGTAAACCAGGAGTGATCAAATAGGCCTGCCATTAATACTGCTCGGCTTTTTCAATTTGAGGCCTTCTGACTCTGTGGTTTAGATTCTTTATGTGAATTTGAGTCATGAGAAATACCAAGCCCCTCTGCAGAGATTTGAAGAACTCATTTGGCCCAAAGGATTCCTATTCTCCCTTGATGGAATTCAGGATCCTAACAGAGGCAGGTAAAAGAATTCATTCACAATGAGTTAATATTTGCCATTTTGGTTTTGGATGGACACATGGGATCTTTCTTTTGATCCATCAGGTGCTAAGAATCTAAGCCACTGCTTCACACAGGGCCAAGAGGCTGATTCAGACACATCCTTTTCCAAAGCAATTAAGCAAAGAGCCACAGGTGATGCCCATTCATTTCCATTTGAAAACTGTTTTCTTCAGGGTTCACAAAGGTGTGGCCTGAGGCAAAGACCTTCCTGACACTCAGAGCAACAGAAAAATAGGTAAGCAAAAGGCCCAAAGCAGGGTTTCTCTACTGAGACTTTCTTTGTCACACTGATATCTGAGTTTTCTGAGATGCTTGCTATTCCCTTCAGCTATCCATTATATGGCAATGTCACAGAGCTTGGATTTGGTACATATCTTGGACAGAAAACCATGAGCCTACTCTGAAGAGTAGCCAGAATTCAGGAAGAAAACAGGAACTCCGGAAGATAGTAGGTGTTGCCCGTCCCTAAAGCAACCTGCAGTCCACTCATAAATTGGGCAGGATGAATGTTGGCAAGCTTTCTACTAGACAGGACACATCCATTGATGCATTATCTTTTATAATGTCTACAAATACGACACAGTGGTATACACAGGCATACAAACAATCGCCTTGTCAAATGACTTACTATAAACAGTCCACTCCAAAACAAACAAACCACCTTTCTTACCTATTCTCAGAACATGAGACTAAACCACAAAATCACAACCACACCCACAACGACACCTCCTTTATTCAAGTAGGTCTGTGACTAATTGGAATGTACTCTGACTGATGGGCCATACTATGTTTCCTTGAAATGGCCTGTCCTTCTCAGATCTGGTATCCTTGGCCAACACTGTGAAGTTTTCAGGAGCCAGTGGTGAGCCACTACCTGCTTTCTCAGGAAATTCCCCTTTTCAGAGCTCTCCTGGCATTTGGCAATCCTCACATCAGTAGGTACCAAGGAAGACTTACTCTGTCCTTGGTTATTCCAAACAACTGAGCCCACTGGGAAAGAAACTGGGACTGACTCTGGGTGCCTGGCTGCCTGGATCCCAAGTTCAGAGAAATCCGCCATCAAGGAAGAGAGGTAGGTCACTTCATTCAGGAACTGAATGAGGTTACTGCCGTGGCAACCACTTTGTCCTAACAACTGCTTTCAAGGGTCCCATGAGATGGAGGCTGCCCCTAGTTCCTGTGACACTTTCACAAGTTAGATTGGTATATCAACCATTGGCACCTGGGAAGAGCTCTCCACACAGGCCTGGTTTGGTCCATCTTCTCTACATTAAGGAGAGAGAAGCTGATTCAGACACAACCCTTCATCCTGACCAGGTTGTTTGCCATGGAGGATGACTTTTGCTCTCTTAGGTCCTCCATAGCTGCTTACAACTTCTCCAGGAATCATTTCTGCATGGACCTTTGAGTTTCTCAGCATGTGGAAGATCCCCTATATTCCTGTATTGTAAGACCAACTCTATCCCTGCTCTTCTGTAAAGTTAAATTGACTGAACAGTGTATGGTTAGGTTAACTAACATGTTCGATTTGGATTAGGAATCTTTCTGCGTGATGAATAATGGTATTGGGAAACTGCGATATTTACAAGAATATATAGGTGAAATATAAGTATGAAAACAGAAATCTAGCTAAGATATGAAGCCCAAAAGGGCATTGGGCCCTTGATTGGGATACATAGCTTTGAATTATGTTCTGCACTGATGTGTCAGGTAAATCGATATACAATGGCTTAGGTCCTTGTACCATGGATGATTTAATGTAGAAGAGAACTTCCAGTCAAAAGGAATAGTCGGTAGGATTCAGAAGATTCTTAGTAGGTTTAGAAAGAAGAGTGAGTATAGGATTTGGACCAAATGTTGTTTAGCAATAGGGTTTCCGGTAGACAGTGAATGTTAATGTCAGCACAAGTGAAGAGACTGTCACAATGATGAACTGGGGAAAATAGTTAGGAAAGCTGATATCAATAGAGACATTACGAAATCAGGCAAAGTATAAAGTGAGTGATAGGATTAGATATTTTCAACAGGGTTGAGTTTGAATATATAATCTAAGAAAGAAACAAATATGTAGTGACCAATAGGATTGACATTTGACAGCATTAGGCAAGCTGGACATGGATGTTTAGTAATCCATGCTCACTTTTCATTTAGTCTTTGCTACAATCTTAAGTGTGACCTTTGCTTTTTTTGTCCAGAATATTACTGTGATAAAACGTACATGTAGATCAGGTGACATGACTCTTTCTTCCACCATTTCTGGCAGCAACATATTCAAGACGTATAAATTAGTAATGGGGGTAAAAAGAGGTGTACCCTTTGTCTGTGCATATAGAGATAATGCATGAATAGACCATACTGTGAATAAATAATATATCTGGTTCTGACTTTAAATAATCGATTGAAATTATATCTGAAAAAATACAGGAAATCTTATATTGACATACAAACATTCATTCCAACCAGTGAAATATCTAATGGCCACATTAAGTTTATGGTTTAACATGAAGGGTGTGTGAGTTTTGCTTCAAAAGTGATTATGGAAATCGAAAATAATGTGTTTGGAAAGAAGTCTCATGAAAAGACCAGTCAAAAAACCTGGAGAAATACATGTTTTATGAAGCAGGAAGTGATTGTGAAACAAATGCGTATAAATTTGTGAACTTGTGGATGAAATATATATTTCCTATGATTTGTAAAAACTGAAGCAATAGTAATGTACCAGTGTTTAATGAAAATAAACGTCAGAATACACATCATGTCCCATACGAATCTACTTGATTGATGTTAATCTGGGTCAGTTACTGTACAAATATTAGGATTTTAAGCACCATTTACTGAAGTTAGTTTTCAGAACTATGAAACAAATGTGTATTTCAGGTGGATGAATATTTCTGAGAATAATTTTGTGAAAAGTTTATTATAAATCCACATTTTTGAACCTGAATGAACTTAGGGAGTGTATTTAAGATACATATATTTTATATTTTAAAAATCAGGACAGTGTGTATATATATATATATATATATATATATATATATATATTCATAATTATATATATGTGTATATATATACACATATAATTATATATATGTATATATACACACACACACACACACAAACACACAAAACACACACACAGACTTTAAAATGTAGGAATATATACGCCAATCGAAGTTCATCATAAAATATATAGCATCCACAGATGCAAAAATATTTATTTTACTGAACAAGGATTTATGTATAATGTTGTTCTACTAGGAAGCTCACCCATAGTTTGAATTTTCAGTTCCAACAGCGTTTAGAGGAGTGATCTCTTCTCACAACTTGTATCTGCCAAGTCAGTCACCTCACAAAAATGAACGTGTGATACCAGGTAGGATTCTATAAAGCATATAAAAATACATGTGCTGAATAGGCTACAGAGAAAGGCAGTCAGGCATTTACATATTTGTTAACTTTAACAACACATGGAGAACTATTTCAATTAAAAATTGACTAGATTTATAACACCTACCATTTATCATGAAAAAGGCAAGTCCAACTATACCCCACGCCTCCTCTGAACTGCTTGTATTTCTATTCTGTTTGGGTTGTTTTTCTCCATCATTTGGATTAGTAGACAGAGTATAGTAGGGTATGGGTTATTGTCAGGGATTCAGTATTTTCAATGGTATATAGGAAAATGAATCCAATGTGTATAAAAATATATGCTACACAATTATCTTCCCACTCTCATCCAGAACAATGCCTTTACATTACCTTCACCTCAAGTAAGACACAATTAGGGTAGAAGAGTTTGAAAATCCGTGAATGCATATCTGGGGTGGAAACAGTACTAAGAAACAAATACGTATTTCAGGTGGATGAATATTTCTGAGAATAATCTTGTGAAAAGTTGATTATAAATCCACAACATAAATATGAATGAATTTAGGAAGTGTGTAATAAGACACATATTTCATATTTTGAATACTCCTGAGAGTGTATCTATATATATATATATATATATATATATATTTATATACACACACAGAGACAGACATTAAAAATTGCAATATATATGCCAAACGAAATTCACCATGAAATGTATATCATCCACAGATCCAAATATATTCATTTTACTGAACATGGATTTATGTATAATGTTGTTCAACTAGGAAGCTCACTCACATTTGAATTACCAGTTCAAGCAGCATTTAGGAGGAGTGATCTCTTCTTCAAATTTGTATCTGCCAAGTCAGCCACCTCACAAGAATGTACGTGTGGTACCAGGTAGGATTCTATATGTGCATATAAAAATACGTGTGCTGAATAGGCTACAGAGAAAGGGGGACAAGAATTCACTTATTTGTTAACTTTAAAAACGCATGGAGAACTATTTCAACAAATAATTGACTAGATTTATAACTGCTACACTATACCATGCAAAAGGCAACTCCAACTATAAAACATACCTCATCTAAACTGCTTGTATTTCTATTATGTTTGTGTTATTTTTCTCCATCATATTAGGATTAGTAGTCAGAGTCTAATGGGGTATATGTTAGTTTCAGGGATTCAGCATTTCTAATGGAAAATAGGAAATTGAATCCAATGTGTATGCAAATATGTGCTACACAAAAATCTTCCCACTTTCATCCAGAACAATGCCTTGACATTACATTCTCCTCAAGTAAGACACAATTAGAGGATAAGAGTTAGAGAATCTGTGAATATATATCTGGAATGGAAAATACTCTGGAGTTTACAACTTTGGAGGTGGTAGAGAAGATTCTAAAAGTAAGGGACAGGGTAAACCTTCCACAAACATGTAGCTCTGCTGGCCTAAATACTTTTTGAGAAACTGCCTCTAAGAGTGGGCACTTGAAGTATTTGATGTTCTGAGGAGATTTAGTTCCTTTGTAGAGAAACCATGAAAGCTGGGTCTGCATCTATGTTACTTGGAGGACATGGTTTCTTATTATCCAATGAACATGAGGCAGCAGTGCTGAATTCTCTCTTTGTAGGTAAACTATGGACACTGGGGTCTAAGTGTCTTTCAGTGTGGACTGTGAAGCCAATTGGTCATCCTCCACTTTTCGCGGTGTTTCTCGCTGCTGCACTGGGAGTTTGGTATTTGCTTCAAAAAATACAAGGAGTTAAAATGGGACAGAGTGGTGGAGGGAGTTCTTTAAGGTGTGGTGAGTCAGGGTCTTCAGGAGAATGCACCAACCAAGGTTCTATCCCATGTAGATTGCCCCCTTGAGAATAGCAACATGATTCTGAACATTGCAGTGAATCCTCTCCATATAACAAGATGCCTTTACATATATGGGTCTGCTGGCTGCACCATGTCAGTCACAAGCCATTTGGAAGCCAATGGCTGATCCACATGGCCGCAACACAGATGTTTTATCACACAATTAGATAGCACTGCTCTAGGCCCACTACTCACCAGGCTCCAACTTACTGGCATATCTGTTCTACACCATTTTCATGAAACAAAGTCAATCAAGGCAGTGTCTGGTATACTCAGGATCAGAAACAGGACATCCAAAGTATTTCCAGTGCCAGCTGATCATGAAAATATCAAAAATTTCATGGTAATTTTCTAGCCATTTTTCACAGATGAAGTTTGAGGCTCTGAGGGATTCAATTAATTCAGGAACCATTAAATGGTGAAGAAGCTAATTTCAATGAAAGCTCTGGAGCACTCTCACAGGCAAGGTTTCCCTAAGGGTGGCCAAAATGTCACATGAAGCCAGGCCCATTGAGATCTACAATATGAGGTCCATGTGTGTTTTAAACTCAAATATGGCTGCCAAGTCTTTAAGAAAAATTGTATGTTATATCCGGGCTGAAATTCCCAATGTTCTGTGGAAATCCAACCTGGGCCTAGATCTCAGGTTCCAAGGGCGACTCTCATGTGTGGCCTCCTAAAATCCCAACACAATTCATGGCAATACTTCTCTGAGGTCAGTTAAAGAACTCAGTCTCTAAGGGGAATCACACCAGAGTTCAAGCCCAGTGGAACAGTCATCTCTTCCAACCGCCACACAAATGACCACAATTAAAACCAAAACACTCCCACATGGTCCTCATCTTTTTCCATATAGACACTCCTTATAACGTCTGTCTGGAGTTTTCAATGAGGTCCACAGCCCAAGTCAGTGTCCAAATTAAGGTCCTGTTCCCCTCATTTGTCTAACATCAAGGTGGCCTGGACACACTTCCTGTAAACCAGGAATGATCAAATAGGCCTGCCATTAATACTGCTTGGCTTTTTCAATTTGAGGCCTTCTGACTCTGTGGTTTAGATTCTTTATGTGAATTTGAGTCATGAGAAAATCCAAGCCCCTCTGCAGAGATTTGAAGAACTCATTTGGCCCAAAGGATTCCTATTCTCACTTGATGGAAGTCAGGATCCTAACAGAGGAAGGTAAAAGAATTCATTCACAATGAGTGAATATTTGCCATTTTGGTTTTGGATGCACACATGTGATCTTTCTTTTGATCCATCAGGTGCTGAGAATCTAAGCCACAGCCTCACACAGGGCCAAGAGGATGATTCAGACACATCTTTTTCCAAAGCAATTAAGCAAAGAGACACAGGTGATGCCCTTCATTTCCATTTGAAAAATGTTTTCCTCAGGCTTCCCAAAGGGGTGGCCAGAGGCAAAGACATCCTGAGATTCAAGGCAACAGAACAATAGGTTAGCAAAAGGCCCAAAGCAGGGTTTCTCCACTGAGACTTTCCTGGTCACACTGATATCTGTGTTTTCTGAGATGCTGGCCATTCCCTTCAGATATTCAGTACATGGCCATGTGACAGAGATTGGAGGTGGTACATATTTTGGACACAAACCCAAGAGCCTATTCTGAAGAGTTGTCAGAATTCAGAAAGAAAACAGGGACTTAATAAGGTAGTAGGTGTTGCCTATCGATATGGAAACCACACTCCATTCATTAATTGGGCAGGATGAATGCTGGGAAGCTTTCTACTAGAGGGGACACATGCATTGATGCATTCTCTTTTCTAATGTATACAACCACGGACACAGTGGGATACACAGACATAGAAACACTCACCTTGTAAAACGACTTACTAGAAACAGTTCACTGCAAACCAAAGAAACCTCCTTTCCTACCTATTCTCAGAACAGAGACAAAACCACACACCCACACTCAAAAAGACACCTCCTTCCCCCAAGTAGGGCTGTGATTATCCGGAGTGTCCTCTGACAGGTTTGCCATACTATGTTCCCCGGTAATGGTCTGTCCTCTCTCAGATCTGGTCTCCTTGTACAACTCTGTAAAGCAGTCAGGAGCCAGCAGTGAGCCACTACCTGCTTAGTCAGGAAAGGCCCCTGTTCATATCTTTCCTGGCATTTGGCCATCCTCACATCAGTCAGTACCAAGAAGACTGACTCTGTCCTTGGTGATTCCAAACAAATGAGACCACTTGGACTGGGACTGGGACTGGCTCTGGTGCTTGGTTTCCTTGGTCCCAAGTTCAGAAAGTTCCATCAACAAGGAAGTGAGGTAGGTCACTTCCTTTAAGAACTGAATGAGGTCACTGCCTTGGCAACCACTTTGTCCTAACAGTTGCTTCCAAGGGTCCCATGAGATGGAGGCTGCCCCTACTTCCTTTGGCACTTTCACAACTTAGAATGGTATATCAACCTTAGGCACCCGAGAACAGCTCTCCACACAAGCCTGGTTTGGTCCATCTTCTCTACAGTAAGAAGATAGAGGCTGATTCAGACAAAACCCTTCATCCTGACCAGGTTGTTTGCCATGGAAAATGACTTTTTGTCTCTCAGGTCCTTCATTGCTGCCTACATCTTCTCCAGGGATCATTTCTGCATGGACCTTTGAGGTTCTTAACAGGTAGAGCATCCCCTACATTCCTGTATTGTAAGAACAATCTGTCTCTGCTCTTCTGTAAAGTTAGATTGAGTGAACAGTGTATGGTTAGGGTTAATTTCATGTTCGATTTGGGTTAGGAATCATTCTGCTGGATTAATAATGGTATTGGGAACCTGTGATATTTATAAGAATATCGAGGTTAAATATACATATGAAAACAGAAATTAAAGTAAGATTTGAATCCCAGAAGGACATTGAGCCATTGGTTGGGATATTTAGCTTTGAATTACTATCTGCACACATGTCTCAAATAAATTGATATACAATGGCAGAGGAACTTGAACCTTGGATGATTGAATGCTGAAGAGAACATCCAGTCAAAAGGGATTGTCGGTAGGATTAAGAAGATAGTCGCAGTCATTAATATGGTATTATGTAAAAATGTAGATGTGTAACCGATGTGATTCTGCAACTTGTATTTGGGGTAAAAATGGGAGCTGATAACCCATTTGAATCAAATGTATGGAAGATGATATGCCATGAGCTTTGTAATGTTTTGAACAACCAATAAAAAAAATTAAAAAAAAAAAAAGAAGATAGTCGTTATGTTTAGCAAGTAGAGTTAGTATAGGATATGTAACAAAAGTTCTTTAGCAATTTTTTTCAGGCAGTGAGTGAATATAAATGTCAGCACATATGAAGAAATAAGACACAATGATGAACTGGGTAAAATTTGTAGAAAAGCAGATATCAATAGAGACATTAGGAAATCAGGCAAAGTATAAAGTGAGTCATAGAATAAGACATTTTCAACAGGGTTGAGATTGAATATCTATTCTTAGGAAGAAACAAATATGTAGGTCACCAATAGGATTGACATTTGAGAGCATTAGGCAACATGGACATGGATATTGTTAGCAATCCATGTTCACTTTACATTTAGGCTTTGGTACAATCCTAAGTGGGACCTTTGCATTTTGTTTCCAGAATATTACTGTGATAAAATGTATATGTAGATCAGATGACATGATTTTTTCTTCCACCATTTCTAGGAGCAGTATTTTGAAAACGTATAAATTAGCATTGGGGGTTAAAAGAGGTGTACCCTGTTTTTATGAATATACAGATAATGCATGAATAGACCTTAATTTCAATAAATAATACAACTTGTTCCACTTTAAATAATGGATTGAATTGATATCTGAAAATATATAAGAAATCTTATATTGATATGCAATCATTCATGACAACCAGTTATACACCTAATGTTAATATTAGGGTACGATTTATCATGAAGTTTGTGTGAGTTTTGCTTCAAATGTGATTATAGAAATCGAAAATAATGTGTTTGGAAAGAAGTCTCATGAAAATGCCAGTCAAGGAACACCGAGGAATTCATGAATTCTGAAGCAGGAAGTGATTGAAATTGAAAAAAATGACGATAAATTTGCTTACTTGTGGATGAAATATTATAATATGATGTGAATAAACTGAAGAAATAGTAATGTACCAGTGCTGAATAAAAATGAACATCAAAATACACATCATGTCCCACAGGAATCTTCTCGCATTGATGTTAAACTGTGTCAGTTACTGTAGAAATATTAGGATTTCTTTGCACCATTCACCAAAGTTAGTTTTCTTTTTTTTTAATTTTTATTTATGCTTGTTGAAAACATTACATAGTTCTTGATATATCATATTCCACACTGTGATTCAAGTGGGTTATGAACTCCCATTTTTACCCCATAAACAGATTGCAGAATCACATCAGTTACACATCCATTGATTTACATATTGCCATACTAGTGTCTGTCGTATTCTGCTGCCTTTCCTAACCTCAATATCCCCCTCCCCTTACCTCCCCTCTCCTCTTCTCTCTCTACCTCTTTACTGTAATTCATTTCTCCCCCTTGTATAATTTTTTCCTGTCCCTCACCTCCTCTTGTATGTAATTTTGTATAACCCTGAGGGTCTCCTTTTATTTCCATGCAATTTCCCTTCTCTCTCCCTTTCCCTTCCTCCTCTCATCCCTGTTTAATGTTAATTTTCTTCTCATTCTATTCATCCCTACTCTGTTCTTAGTTACTCTCTTTATATCAAAAAGACATTTGGCATTTGGTTTTAGGGATTGGCTAGCTTCACTTAGCATAATCTGCTCTAATGCCATCCATTTCTCTGTAAAAATTTTGTCATTTTTTAATGCAGAGTAATACTCCATTGTGTATAAATGCCTCATTTTTTATCCATTCATCTATGGAAGTGCATCTAGGTTGGTTCCACAGTCTTGCTATTGTAAATTGTGCTGCTATGAACATCAATGTAGCAGTGTCCCTGTAGCATTATTTTTAGGTCTTTAGGGAATTGACTGAGAAGGGGAATACCTGGGTCAAATGGTGGTTCCATTCCCACCTCTACAAGAAATCTCCATACTGCTTTCCAATTTGGCTGCACCAATTTGCAGTCCCACCAGCAATGTACAAGTTTACCCTTTTCTCCACAGCCTCACCAGCACTTGTTGTTGTTTGAGTTCATAATAAATATCTGGAATGGAAAATGCTCAGGAGTTCACAACTTTGAAGGTGGTAGAGGAGTTTCCAAAAGTAAGGGACAGGGTAATTACCACAAACATGGAGCTGTGTCGGCCTTAAGACTTCTTGAGAAAATGCCTCTGAGGTTGGGCACTTGAAATATATGTTGTTGTCAGGAGCTTTAGCTTCCTTTGTAGTGAGACCATCAAAGCTGAGTCTGCATCTATGTGACCTGAAGAACATGGTTTTTTATTTTCCTATAAACACGAGGCAGCAGTGCTGAATTCTCTCTTTGTAGGCAAACTGGGGCTACTGGGGGCTAAGTGTCTCCCCGTGTGGACTGTGAAGCCATTTGATCATCCTTCACATTTCGTCATGTTATTTGATGCTGCACTGAAAGTTTGGTATTTACTTTACGAAATAAAGGAGTTTAACTGCGATACAGTGCTGCAGGGAGTTCTGTCACATGTTGTGGTCAGGATCGGCAGGAGAATGTACCAAGCAGGCTTCTATCACACATAGTTGCCCCCTTGACCATAGCAATATGATTCTGAACATTGCCCTGAAACCTCTCCATTCAACAAGATGCCTTTACATCCAAAGGTCTGCTAGCTGCACATGTCAGTCACAAACCATTTCAAAGCCAATGGCAGATCCACGTGGCTGCACCACAGATGTTTTTTCACACACCTACACTCTACTGCTCTTGGCCCACTACTCAGCAGGCTCCAACTTACTGGCATCTCTTTTCTACACCATTATCATGAAACTCAGTCAAACCAGACACTGTCTTGTATACTCATGATAAGCACCAGGACATCAAATGGTTTTGCAGTGCCAGCTGGTCATGGAAATTTCAAAAATTTCATGGTATTTTCTAGTCATTTTTCAAGGATGAAGTTGGAGGTACTGTGGGTTTCAATTCATTCAGGAACCATTAAATGTTGAGGAAGCTCATTTCAATGGAAGCTCTAGAGAACTCTCACAGGCAAGTCTTCCGAAAGAGTGGCCCAATGTAACCTAAAGCCAGCCACATTGAGGTCTACAATGTGAGGTCCATGTGTGTTTTGACTCTCAACTATTGCTTCCAAGTCTTTCAGAATATAATCAAGTGATATCCTCGCTGAGATTCCCAGTGCTCTGTGGAAAGCCACCCTGGGCCTAGATCTCAGTTTCCAAGGGTGACTCTCATGTGTGGCCTCCGAAAATCCCAACACAATTCATGGCAATACTTCTCTAAGGTCAGTTCCAGAACTCAGTCTCCAAGGGGAATCCCACAAGAGTTGAAACCCAGGTGGACACAGTCATCTTTTCCAACTGCCACACAAATGACCACAATTGAAACCAAAACACTCCCACATGGCCCTCATGTTTTTCCATATAGACACTCATCATAACCTCTCGCTGGAGGTTTCCATGAGGGGCGCAGACCAAGACACTGTCCAAAATAAGCTCCCTTGCCCCTAATTTGCCGAAAGTCAGGGTGGCCTACACACCCTTACTGTGAACCAGAACTGATCAAATAGGGATGTAGTTAATACTGTTCTGCTTTTCCAATTTGAGGCCTACTGACTGTCAGGTATAGATTCTTTATGTGATTTGGAGTCATCAGAAAACCCAAGCACTTCTGCAGGGGTTCAAAGAACTCATTTGAACTAAAGGATCCTTATTCTTACTTGATGAAGGTCAGGAATCTAATAGAGGAAGGCAAGAGACTCATTTGCCATTTCTGTTTTGAATGCACACATGGAATCTATCTTTAGATGCATCAGGTGCTGAGAATCTAAGCCACAACCTCACACAGAACCAAGAGGCTGATTCAGACACATCCTTTTACAAAGCAATTAAGCAAAGAGCAACAGGTGATGCCCATTCATTTTCATTTGAAAACTGTTTTCTTCAGGCTTCACAAAGGGGTGGCCAGAGGCAAAGACCTTCCTGACATTTAGGGCAACAGAAAAACAGGTAAGCAAAAGACCCAAAGCAGGGTTTCTCCACTGAGACTTTCCTGGTCACACTGATATCTGAGTTTTCTGAGATGCTCTCCATTCACTTCAGCTATCAAGTACATGGTCATGTCACAGAGCTTGGAGGTTGTATATATCTTGGACACAAAACCATGAGCCTATTCTGGAGAGTGGCCAGAATTCAGGAAGAAAACAGGATCTTAGGACGATAGTAGGTTTTGCCCATCCAGAAGGCAAGCCGCGGTCCATTCATCAATTGGGCAGGATGAATGCCAGGAAGCTTTCTACTAGACAGGACACATCCATTAATTCATTCTCTTTTCTAATGTCTACAACCACAGACACAGTGGGATACACAGACATAGAAACACTCACATGTCAAACGACTTACTAGAAACAGTGCAATCCAAACCAAACAAACCGCATTTTCTACCTATTCTCAGAACATGTGACAAAACCACAAAACCACAACCACTCCCACAAAGGCACCTCCTTCCCCCAAGTAGGTCTGTGACTATCCAGAGTGTCCTCTGACTGGTGGGCCATACAATGTTCTCCCGAAATGTCCTGTCCTGACTCAGATCTGGTCTCCTTGGCCAACTCTGTGAAGTTGTCAGGAGCCAGCGGTGAGCCACTACCTGCTTTCTCAGAAAAGGTCCCTCTTCAGAGCTCTCCTGGCCTTTTGCCATCCTCACATAGGTAGGTAACAAGAAAGACTGACCCTGTCCTTGGTAAAACCGAACAAGTGAGCCCACTGGGACTGGGACTGGGACTGGCTCTGGGTGCCTGTCTTCATGGATCCCAAGTTCAGAGAATTCCTTCACCAAGGAAGTGACGTAGGTCACTTTCTTCAGGAACTGAATCAGGTTACTGCCTTGGCAACCAATTTGTCCTAACAGTTGCTTCCAAGAGTCCAATGAGTTGGAGGCTGCCCCTACTTCCAGTGAAACTTTCACAATTTTGCATGGTATATCAACCATAGGCACCCAAAAAAAGCTCTCCAGATAGGCCTGGTTTGGTCCATCTTCTATACATTAAGAAAAGAAATGTTGATTCAGACACATCCCTTCATGCTAACCAGGTTGTTTGTCATGGAAGATGACTTTTGCTCTCTGACGTCATTCATAGCTGCCTACTTTTAATCCTGGGATCATTTCTTTAATGACCTTGGAGGTTCTCAGCAAGTGGAAGATCCCCTAATTTCTGTATTGAAAGACCAACTCTGTCCCTGCTCTTCAGTAAAGTTAGATTGAGAGAACAGTGTATGGTCAGGGTTAATAACATGTTCCATTTGGGTTAGGAATCATTCTGCGGGATGAATTATGGTATTGGGAACGTGCGATATTTATAAGAATATAAGTGAAATATAAGTATGAAAACAGACATCTAGGTAATATTTGAAGCCCAGAATTGCATTGGACCCTTGGCTGGGATTCTTAGCTTTGAATTATATTCTGCACAGATGTCTCAGATAAATCGATATACAATGGCATAATTCCTTGTACCTTGGTTGATTGAATGTTGAAGAGAACATCCAGTCAAAAAGAAATAATTTGTAGGATTAGTAAGATTGTTGGTAGGTCTTGAAAGAAGAGTGAGTATAAGATTTGGATGAAAAGATCTTTAGCAATAGGGTTTCGGATAGAGAGTGAATGTAATTGTCAGCACATGTGGAGAGTCTGTCAAAAGGATGAACTGGGGAAAAAAGTAGGAATGCAGATATCAATTGACATTAGGATATCAGAAAAGTATAAAGTGAGTGATAGAATTATACATTTTCAACAGGCTTGAGTTTGAATATATAATCTTAGGAAGAAACAAATATGTAGTCACCAATAGGATGAACTTTTGAGAGCATTAGGCAATATGGACATGGATGTTTTCCGTAATCCATGCTCACTTTTCATTTAGGCTTTGGTACAAACATAAGTTTGACCTCTTCTTTCTGTGTGCAGAATATTACTGTGGTAAAATATATATGTAGATCAGGTGACATGAGTATTTCTTCCACCATTTCTGGGAGCAATATTTTGAAGATGTATCAATTATTTTTGGAGGTAAAAATGGTGTACACTGTGTCTATAATTATAGAGATAATGCATGAATAGACCATACTGTAAAGAAATATTATAACTGGTTCTAACTTTAAATAATGGATTGAATTGATATCTGAAAATATACAGAAAATCGTGTATTGATATACAATCCTTCATTCCAACCAGTAATATATATAATGGTTATATCAGCATTATGGTTTTTCATGAAGAATGTGTGAGTTTTGCTTCAAAAGTGATTATGGAAATCGGAAATAATGTGTTTGGAAAGAAGTCTCATGAAAAGACCAGTCAAGAAACCTGGAGGAATACATGTGTTTTGAAGCAGAAAGTGATTGAAAGTGAAACAAATGCCTATAAATTTGTGAACTTGTGGATCAAATATATATACTATGATGTGCGTAAACTGAAGAAATAGTAATGTACCACTGTTACATAAAAATGAACGTCAAAATACACATCATGTCCTCTCCCACAGGAATCTACTTGCATTGATGTTAAACTGGGTCAGTTATTGTAGAAATATTAGGATAATGCCACAGTCTTGCTGGGCACAATCAGCAGCCACTTGTCAAAAGAAACAAACTTTATTTTTAGAACCACACAAACCAAACAAAACAGCTTCTCAGGAAAAACCCTCAGAGCCCAACTGCCACCACAGTCTTCCCACAAGCCTCTCCCTCAACCACAAGCCTCCTCCTTTTGAGGCCGATTGGCTGGGTCACATGGGTGGAGCCAAAATAGTCCACCAATGAGCAGCTCCGTTGTCTGAAAGGGCAAGGAAACATCCCATTGAGCATCACCACAGAGGAGCCAATCAGCTAGATGTTGCTGGGGCCTCTGTGAGCCAATCATCCACTGGCAGTCTGAATGGGCGGGGAAACAGCTCAATGAGAATCTGCAATGAGCATCACCACAGAGGAGCCAATCAGCTAGATGTTGCTGGGGCCGCTGTGAGCCAATCATTAGCCGGCAGCTGGAAGTTTGCTGGCAGTTGGAGGTTTCCTGGGGCCCCTTTGGCTGTGGCTCTCAACATCTCCCCCTCTCTGTTTAAACAACAAGCATGTGGCTTAGGGACCATGCCTGCCTTTGGTTGTTCAAAAGTACATATGGTCCTTACTGGAGAACCTTGGCTGTGGCTATCAACAGGATTTGTATGTACCATTCACTGAAGTTAGTTTTCAGTACTAGGAAACAAATATGTATTTCAGGTGGATAAATATTTCTGCGAAAAATCTTGTGAAAAGTTGATAATAAATCCACATACTTGAACATAAATGAATTTAGGGAGTGTAAATAAGATACATATATTTCATATTTTGAAAAATCTGGAGAGTGTGTGGGTGTGTGTGTGTATACACACACACACACACACACAGATATTAAAATGTAGCAACATATATGCAAATCGAAATTCACCATGAAATATACATCAATCACAGATCCAAAAATATTCAATTTTCTTAACAGGGATTTATGTATAATGTTGTTCTACTAGAAAGCTCACCCATTATTTGAATTTTCAGTTCCAACAGCGTTTAGGAGGAGTGATGTCTTCTCACAAATTGTATCTCCCAAGTCAGTCACCTCACAAGAATGTAGGTGTGACACCAGGTAGGATTTGATATGTGCATATAAAAATACATTGCTGAATAGGCTACAGACAAAGGGAGACAGGAATTCACATATTTGTTAACTTTAAAAACACATGGAGATCTATTTCAATTAAAAATAGACTGGATTTATAACACCTAACATTTATCATGCAAAAGGCAAGATCAACTATACACCATGCCTCATCTGAACTGCTTGTATTTCAATTCTGTTTGTGTTACTTTTCTGAATCATATTAGAATTAGTAGTCAGAGTCTAGTAGGGTATGGGTTCGTGTCAGGGATTCAGTATTTCGAATGGAAAATTGGAAAATGAATCCAATGTGTATGCAAATATGTGCTACACACAAAAAATTCCCACTCTCATTCAGAACAATGGCTTGAAATACCCACGCCCCATGTAAGAAACAATTAGAGGAGAAGAGTTAGAAAATCTATGAATACATACGTAGAATGGAAAATGCTCAGTAGTTCACAACCTTTGAGGTGGAAGAGACGTTTCCAAACCTTAGGGACAGGGTAAAACTCCACAAACATGGAACTCTGCTGGCCTAAACACTTCTGGAGATACTGACAATGAGGTTGGGTACTTGAAATATATGTTGTTGTCAGAAGCTTTAGCTTCCTTTGTAGTGAGACATCAAACTTGGGTCTGCATTTTTGTGACCTGGAGGACATGAATTCTTATTGTCCAATGAACATGAGGCAGCAGTGCTGAATTCACTCTTTGTAGCTAAACTGTGGCCACTGGGGGATAAGTGTCTCCCCGTCTGGACTTTGAAATCATTTGGTCATGCTCCACTTTTCGTGGTGTTTCTTTCTGCTGCAGTGGGTGTTTTGTATTTGGTTCATGAGATACAAGGAGTTAAACTGGGACACAATGCTGGAGGGGGTCCTGTAACGTATGGTGTGTCAAGGTCTGCAGGAGAATGCACCAACCAGGCTTCTATCCCCCATTGCTTGCCCCATTTACTATAGGAACTTGATTCTGAATATTGCCCTGAAAACTCTCCATGTAACATGATGCCTTTACATACAAAGTTCTGCTAGCTGCACCAGGTCAGTCACAAGCCATTTGAAAGCCAATGTAAGATCCACATGACCCCACCACAGATGTATTGTCACACACCTGCACACAACTGCTCTAGGCCCACTACTCAGCAGGCTCCAACTTACTGGCATCTCTGTTCTACACCATTTTCATGAAACGCAGTCAATGAAGGCATTTTGTGGTACACTCATGATCAGCAACAGGACATCCAAAGGTTCTCCAGTGCCACCTGGTCATGGGAATTTCAAAATTTGGTGGTAGTTATCTAGCCATTTTTGAAGGATGAAGTTGGAGGCACTGTGGGTTTAAATTCATTCAGGAGCCATTAAATATTGAGTAAGCTCATTTCGATGAAAGCTCTGGAGAACTCTCACAGGAAAGGCTTCCCAAAGAGTGGCCCAAGGTCACATGAAGCCAGGCCCATTGAGGTCTACAATGTGAGGTCCATGTGTGTTTTGACTCTCAACTATGGCTGTCAAGTCTTTCAAAATAAAATCATGTGATATCCTTGCTGAGATTCTCAGTGCTCTGTGAACAGGAACCCTGGGCTTAGATCTCAGTTTCCAAGGGTGACTGTCATGCATGGCCTGCTAAAATCCCAACACAATTCATGGCAATACTTCTCTGAGGTCAGTTCCAGAACTCAGTCTCTAAGGTAAATCACACCTGAGTTCAATCCCAGGTGGACCCAGTCATGTCTTCCAAATGCCACACAAATGACCACAATTAAAACCAAAACACTCCCACATGGCCCTCATCTTCTTCCATATAGACACACATCATAACCACTGGCTGGTGGTTTTCATGAGTTGCGCAGCCTAAGACAGTATCCAAAATAAGCTCCCTTGCCCCTCATTTGCCTAAAGTCATGGTGGCCTGTACACCCTTCCGGTGAACCATGAGTGATCAAAAAGGCTTGCTGTTAATACTGCTTCGATTTTCCAATTTTAGGCCTACTGACTCTTGGGTTTAGATTCTTAATGTTAAATGGAGTCATGAGAAAAACCAAGCACCTCTGGGCTAGCCTCTTCAGGGCTTTGAAAAACTCATTTGACCAAAAAGATCTTGATTCTCACTTGATGGAGGTCAGGGTCCTTAGAAGAAGTCGAGAGACTTCATCCACAATGACTGCTCTTTTGGCCATTTTGGTTTTGGATACACAAGAGATCTTTCTTTAGATCCCTCAGGTTCTGAGAATCTAGGCCACAGCCTCACAGGGGGCCAAGAGCCTGAATCAGACACATCCCATTCCAAAGCAATTAAGCAAAGAGCCACAGGTGATGCCCATTTATTTCCATTTGAAAACTGTTTTCTTCATGCTTCACAAAGGGGTGGCCTGAGGCAAAGATGTTCCTGACATTCAGTGCAACAGAACAATAGGTAAGCAAAATTCCCAAAGCAGGGTTTCTCAACTGAGACTTTCCTGGTCACACTGATATCTGAGTTTTCTGAGATGCTCACCATTCCCTTCAGCTATGTAGTACATGGCCATGTCACAGAGCTTGGAGGTGGTACATATTTTGGACACAAAACCATCAGTCTATTCTGGAGAGTGCCCACAATTCAGGAAGAAAACAGGAACTTAGGAAAATAGTAGGTGTTGCCCATCTATAAGACAAGCCACAGTCCATTCATAAATCGGGCAGGATGAATGCTGAGAAGATTTCAACAAGACAGGACTCATCCATTGATGCATTTTCTTTTCTAATGTCTACAACCAGGGGCACAGTGGGATACACTGATATCCAAACACATGCCTTGTCAAACGACTTACTACAAACAGGTCCCGCCAAAACAAACAAACCGCCATTCCTACCTATTCTCAGAACATGAGACAAATTCACAAATCCCCACCCACACCCACAAAGACACCTCCTTCCCCCAAGTAGGTCTGTGACTATCTGGAGTTTCCACTGACTCGTGGGCCATAGTATGTTCCAAATAAATGCCCTTCCTGTCTCAGACCTGCTTCCCTTGTGCAACTCTGTGAATTTGTCAGGAGCCAGCAGTGTGCCACTACCTGCTTTCTCAGGAAAAACCCCTCTTCAGAGCTTTCCTGCGTTTTGGACATCCTCACATCAGTAGGTACCAAAAATGAATGTCTGTGTCCTTGGTAAATCCAAACAAGGAGACCACTGGGACTGGGACTGGACTGGCTATGGGTTCCTGTCTTCCTGGATCCCAAGTTCAGAGAGTTCCATCACCAAAGAAGTGATGTGAGGTCACTTCCTTCAGGAACTGAATCAGATCACTGCCTTGGCAACCTCTTTGTCCTAACAGTTGCTTCCAAGGCTACCATGAGAAAGAGGCTGCCCCTACTTCCTGTGACACTTTCACAAGTTAGAATGCTATATCAACCATAGGCACCTGGGAGCAGCTCTCCACACAGGCCTGGTTTGGTCCATCTTCTCTACATTAAAAAGAGAGAGGCTGATTCAGAAACAACCCTTCATTCTGACCATGTTGTTTGCCAGGGAAGATGACTTTTGCTCTCTCAGGTCCTTCATAGCTGCCTACATCTTCTCCAGTGATCATTTCTGCATGGAACTTTGTGGTTCTCAGCAGGTGGAAGATCCCCTACATTCCTATATTGTAAGACCAACTCTGTCCCTGCTCGTCTGTAAAGTTAGATTGAGGGAACAGTGTATGGTTAGGGTTAATAACATGTTCGATTTGGGTTAGAAATTATTCTGCTGGATGAATAATTGTACAAGAATAATGAGGTGAAATGTATGTAGGAAAACAGAAATCTAAGTAAAATTTGAAGCCCAGAAGGGGATTGGGCTTCAAGGGATTGTGATACTTAGCATTGGGATCAAGGGATTGTGATACTTAGCATTGAATTATGTTCTGCAGAGATGTCTCAGAGAGATCGATATACAATGGCATAAGACCCTGTACCTTGGATTATTGAATGTAGAAGAGAACATCCAGTCAGAAAGCGTTAATAGGTAGGATTAGGAAGATAGTCAGTAGGTTTAGGAGGAAGAGTGAGTATAGGATTTGGAACAAAAGTTTCTTAGCAATAGGGTTTCGATTAGAGTGTGAATGGAAATGTCAGCACATGTGAAGAGTCAGTCACAATGATGAACTGGGGAAAATATGTAGGAAAGCAATCAATAGAGACATTATGAAATCAGGAAAAGTATAAAGTGAGAGAAAGGATTAGATGTTTTCAACAGGGTTGAATTTGAATATATAATCTTAGGAAGAAACAAATATATTGTCACAAATAGGATTGATTTTTGAGAGCATTAGTCAACTTGGACATGGATGTTTTTAGTAATCCATATTCACTTTACATTTAGGCTTTGGTACAAACGTAAGTGTGACCTTTTCTTTTTGTGTCCAAATATTACTGTGAAAAAATGTATATGTAGATAAGGTGACATGAGTATTTCTTCCATCATTTCTGAGACCAATAATTTGAAGACGTATAAATTAGTATTGGGTTTACAAAGAGGTGTACCCTGTGTCTATGAATATAAAGAAAAAGCATGAATAGACTGTACAGTGAATAAATAATATAAATGGTTTCACTTTAAATCATGGATTGAATTGATATCTGAAAATATATAAGAAATATTATATTGATACAAAATCATTCATTCCAACCAGTTATACATCTAATGGTAATATTGGGGTTATGGATTATCATGAAGGGTGTGTGAGTTTTGCTTCAAAAGTGATTATGGAAATCGAAAATAATGTATTTGGAAAGAAGTCTCATGAGAAGACCAGTCAAGAAACATGGAGGAATACATGTGTTTCGAAGCAGAAAATGATTGAAAGTGAAACAAATGCCTATAATTTTGTAACTTGTGGATGAAATATATATCTTATAATGTGCATAAACTGAAGAAATAGTAAAATACCAGTGGTGAATAAGAATGAACATAAAAATACACATCATGTCCCATAGGAATCTACTTGCATTAATGAGAAACTGGGTCAATTATTGTAGAAATATTAGGATTTGTATTCACGATTCACTGAAGTTAATTTTCAGTAATAGGAAACAAATAGTATTTCAGGTGGTTGAATATTTCCGAGAATAATCTTGTGAAATGTTGACTATAAATCCACATACATGAACTAGAATGAAATTAAGGAGTGTATAATAAGACACATATATTTAATATTTTAAAACATCTGGAGTGTGTATACACACACAAACACACACACACATTAAAAAGTAGTAGTATATATGCCAATCGAAATTCATCATGAAATATATATCATCCACAGATCGAAAAATATTCATTTTCCTGAACATGGAATTATGTATAATATTGTTCAACTAGGAAGCTCACAGAGAGGATGAATTTTCAGATCCCACAGTGTTTAGGAGGAGTGATCACTTCTCAGAATTTGTATCTGCCAAGTCAGACACCTGACAAGAATGTACGTGTGATACCAGGTAGGATTCTATATATGCATATAAAAATAGATGTGCTGAATAGGCTACATAGAATGGGAGAGAGGAATTCACATATTTGTTAACTTTAAAAACACATGGAGAACTATATCAATTACAAATTGACTAGATTTATAACACCAACACTTTGTCACGCAAAAGCCGTGTCCAACTATACACTATGCCTCCTCTGATATGCTTGTATTTCTATTCTGTTTGAGTTATTTTTCTCCATCATATTAGGATTAGTAGTCAGAGTATAGTAGGTTATGGGTTAGTGTCAGGGATTCAGTATTTCAAGTAGAAAATAGGAAAATGAATCTAATATGCATGAAAATATGTGCTACAAAAAATATTCCCACTCTCATCCAGAAGAATGCCTTGAAATTATCTTCGCCCCTAGTATGACACAATTAGAGGAGAAGAGTTAGAAAATATGTGAATACATATCTGGACTGGAAAATGCTCAGCATTACACAACTATGGAGGTGGTAGAACAGTTTCCAAAAGTAAAGGACAGTGTAAACCCTCCACAAACATGGAGCTATGCTGGCCTAAAGACTTCTTGAGAAACTGCCTCTGAGTTTGGGTAGTTGAAATATATGTTGTTGTCAGGAGCTTAACTTCCTTTGTAGTGAGACCATCAAAGTTTGGTCTGCATCTATGTGACCTGAAGGACATGGTTTCTTATTTTCCAATGAACATGAGGCTGCAGTGCTGAATTCACTCTTTGTAGCTAAACTGTGGTCACTGGGGGCTAAGTGTCTCCCCATGTGGACTTTGAAGCCATTTGGTCATCCTCCACTTTTCCTGGTGTTTCTTGCTGCTGCACTGGGTGTTTTGTATTTGCTTCACGACATACAAGGAATTCAACTGGGAAACAGTGCTGGAGGGAGTCCTGTAACATGTGGTGGGTCAGGGTCTGCAGGAGAATGACCCAACTTGGCTTCTATCCCACATTGTTTGCCACCTTGACCATACCAACCTGATTCTGAACATTGCCCTGAAACCTCTCCATATTACAAGATGCCATTTCATATAATGGTCTGCTGGCTGCACGAAGTCAGTCACAAGCAATTTGGAAGCCAATGTAATATCCACATGGCCACACCACAGATGTATTATCACACACCTGCACACCACTGCTCTAGGCCCACTACTCAGCACGCTCTAACTTACTGGCATCTCTGTTCTACACCATTTTCAAGAAACCCAGTAAATCAAGGCACTGTCTGGTACACTCATGATCAGCAATGGGACATCCAATGGTTATCCAGTGCCACCTGGTCATTGGGAATTTCAAAAATTTTATGATATTTATCTATCCATTTTTCAAGAATGAAGTTGAAGGCACTTTGGGGTTTCCATTCATCCCAGAACCATTAAATGGTGAGGAAGCTCATTTCAATGAAAGCTCTGAGGAACTCTCACAGGCAAGGCTTCCCAGAGTGTGCCCAAAAGGTCACAAGAAGAAAGGCCCTTTAAGGTCTATAATGTGAGGTCCTTGTGTGTTTTGACTCTTAACTGTGGCTGCCAAGTTTTTCAGAATAAAATCATGTGATATGCTTGCTGAGATTCTCAGTGCTCTGTTGAAAGCTTTCCTGGGCCTAGATCTCAGGTTTCAAGGGCGACTCTTATGCATGGCCTCCTACAATCCCAACACAACTCATGGCAATACTTCTCTGAGGTCAGTTTCAGAACTCAGTTTCTAAGGGGAATCACACCAGAGTTCAAGCCCATGTGGACCCAGTCATCTATTCCAAACGCCACAAAAATGACCACATTTAAAACCAAAACATTCCCACATTGCCCTTATCTTTAACCATATAAACACTCATCATTAACTCTGGCTGCAGGTTTCCAAGAGTGGCGCAGCCCAAGACAGTGTCCAAATAATGCACCCTTGCCCCTGATATGTCCAAAGTAAGGGTGGCCTGTTCACCCTTCTTATGAACCAGGAGTGATCAAATAGGCCTGCCATAAATACTGCTCTGCTTCTCCAATTTGAGGCCTACTGACTGTCAGGTATAGATTCTTTATGTGATTTGGCATCATGAGACAACCCAAGCAGTTCTGCAGGAATTTGAAGAACTCATTTGATCCAAAGGATCCCTATTCTCACTTGATGGAGGTCAGGAACCAAACAGAAGAAGTCAAGAGACTTCATCCACAATGACAGATTTTTTGCCATTTTGGTTTGGATGCACACATGGGATCTTCTTTAGATCTATCAGGAGCTGAGAATTTTAGCCACAGCCTCAAACAGGGCCTAGTGTCTGATTAAGACACATCCCTTTCCAGAGCAATTAAGCAAAGAGCCACAGGTGATGCCCATTCATTTCCATTTGAAAACTATTTCTTCAGGCTTCACAAAGGGGTGGCCTGAGGCAAAGACCTTCCTGACATTCAAGGCAACAGAAACATAGATAAGCAAATGGAGCCAAGCAGGGTTTCTCCACTGAGACTTTACTGGTCACACTGGTATCTGAGTTTTCTGAGATGTTCCCATTCCCTTCAGCTATCAAGGACATGGCCATGTCACAGAGTTTGGAGGTGGTACATATCTTGGACAATAAACCATGATACTATTCTGGAGAGTGGCCAGAATTCAGGAAGAAAACAGCAACTTAGGAAGTTAGTAGGTGTTTCCCATCCATAAGGCAAGCAACAGTCCATTAATCAATTGTGCAGGATGAATGCTGTGAATCTTTCTACTAGACAGGACACCTCCATTGATGCATTCTCGTTTCTAATGTCTAAAACCACGGACACAGTGGCTACACAGACATAGAAACCCTCGCCTTGTCTAAAGACTTACTAGAAAAAGTCGACTCCAAACCAAACCAACCACCTTTCCTACCTATTCTCAGAACATGAAACAAAACCACAAACTCACACCCACAACCAAAAAGGCACCTCCTTCCCAAAAATAGGTCTTTAACTATCTGGAGTGTCCTCTGACTGGTGGGCCATACTATGTTCCACTCGAAATGGCCTGTCCGGTCTCAGATCTTGTCTCCTTGGCCAACTCTGTTATTCTGGGAGGAGCCAGTGGTTAGCCACAACCTGCTGTCTCAAGAAAGGCCCCTCTTCAGAGCTCTACTGGCATTTGGCCATCCTCACATCACTAGGTACCAAGAAGGTCTGACTCTGTACTTGGTAAATCCAAACACGTGAGCCCACTGGGACTGGGACTGGGACTGGCTCTTGGTGCCTGGCTTCTTGCATCCCAATTTCAGAGAGTTCCATCACCAAGAAAATGAGGTATGTCACTTTCTTTGGAACTGAATGAGGCCACTGCCTTGGCAACAACTTTGTCCTAACACTTGCTTACAATGGTCCCATGAGTTGGAGGGTGCCCCTACTTCCTGTGACAATTTGACTAGTAAGAATGGTATATCAAAATAGACACCATGGAACAGCTCTCCACGAAGGCCTGGTTAGGTCCATCTTCTCTACATTAAGAAGAGAGAGTCTGATGCATACACATCCCTTCGTCCTGTGCAGGTTGTTTGCCATGGAAGATGGCTTTTGCTCATTCAGGTCCTTCATAGCTGCCTACATCTTCTCCAGGGACAATTTCTACATCGAACTTTGAGGTTCTCAGCAGTTGGAAGATCACCTACATCCCTTATTGAAAGAATAGCCCTGTCCCTGCTCTTTTGTAATTTTAGATTGAGGCAACAGTGTATGGTTAGCGTTAATAACAGGTTCGATTTGGGTTAGGAATCATTCTGCGGGATGAATAATGGTATTGGGAACCTGCAATATATAGAAATATAGTGGTTAAATATAAGTATGGAAACAGAAATCTACGTAAGATTTGAAGCTCAGAAGTGCATTGGGCAATAGATTGGGACACGTAGCTTTGAATTACGTTCTGCATACATATTTCAGAAAAATCGATATACAATGGCATAGGACCTTGTACCTCGGATGATTGAATGTAGTAGAGTACATCCACTCAAAAAGGGATAGTCGATAGGATCAGGAAGATAGTCAGTATGTTTCGGAAGAAGATAGAGTATAGGATTTGGACCAAAGTTCATTAGCAATAGGGTTTTGGTTAGAGAGTGAATGTCAATGTCAGCACATGTGAAGGGTCAGTCACAATGTTGAACTGGGAAAAATATGTAGGAAAGTAGATATCAATAGAGACATTAGGAAATCAGGCAAAGTATAAAGTGAGTGAAAAAACTAGACATTTCCAACAGTTTTGAGGTTGAATATATAATCTTAGGAAGAAACAAAAATGTGGTCACCAATAGGATTGACATTTGAGAGCATTAGGCAACCTGGATATGGATGTTTTTAGTAATCCATGTTCAGTTTCCATTTAGGCTTTGGTACAATCATACGTGTGACTTTTGCATTTTGTGTCCAGAATATTACTGTGGTAACATGCATATGTAGATCAGGTGACATGAGTATTTCTTCCACCATTTCTGGGAGCAGTATTTAGAAGACGAATAAATTAGTATTGGGCATACTAAGAGGTGTACCCTGTGTCTATGAATATAGAGATAATGCATGAATAGACCATATAGTGAATAAATAATATAACTGGTTCCACTTTAAATAATGGATTAAACTGATATCAGAATATATATAAGAAATACTATATTGATATGAAATCATTCCTTCCAACCAGTTATACATCTAATGGTGATATTATAGTTATGGTTTATCATGAAGTGAGTGTCAGTTTTGCTTCAAAAGTGATAAAGGAAATCAAAAATAATGTATTTGGAAAGAAGTCTCATGATAAGACCAGTCAAGAAACCTGGAAGAATCCATGTGTTCTGAAGCAGGAAGTGATTGAAAGTGAAACAAATGCCTATAAGTTTGCTAACTTGTGGATGAAATATATATCCTATGATGTGCAAAAATTGAAGAAATAGTAATGTACCAGTGTTGAATTAAAATAAATTTCAAAATACACATCATGTCACATAGGAATGTACTTGCATTGATGTTAAACTGGGTCAGTTACTGTAGAAGTATTAGTATTTGTATGCAACATTAACTGAAGTTAGTTTTCAGTACTGCAAACAATATGTATTTCAGGTGGATGAATATTTCTGAGAATGATCTTGTGAAAAGTTGATTATAAATCCATATACATGAACATGAATGAATTTAGTTAGTGTATATAAGACACATATATTTCATATTTTGAAAAATCTGGAGAATGTATATATATATATATGCAAAAAAAACACACACAGACAATAAATTAGCAATCGAAATTTATCATGAAATATATATCTTCCACAGATGCAAAATTATTTCTTTTAGAACATGTATTTATGTATAATGTTGTTCTTCTAGGAAACACACACCTAGGTTAAATTTTCAGTTCCAACAGAGTTTAACAGGAGTGATCATTTCTCACAAATTGTATTTGCCAAATTAGCTTCCTCACAAGAATGTAGGTGTGATACCAGGTAGTGTTCTATATGTGCATTTAAAAATACATGTGCTGAATAGGCTACAGAGAAAGGGAGAGAGGAATTCACATATTTGTTAACATTAAAAACACATGGAGAACTATTTCAATTAAAAATTGACTAGATTTATAACACCTACAATTAATCATGCAAAAAACAAGTCCAACTATACACCATGATTCCTCTGAACTGCTAGTATTCCTTTTCTGTTTGTGTTATTTTTCTCCATCATATTAGGAGTAGTAGTCAGAGTTTATTAGGGTATGCGTTAGTGTCAGGGATTCAGTATTTCGAATGGAAAATTGGAAAATGACTCTAAAGGGTATGCAAATATGTGCTACACAAAAATGTTCACACTCTCATCGAGAAGATTGCCTTGGCATTACCTTAGTTCCAAGTAAGATACAATAAAGGAGAAAAGTTAGAAAATCTGTAAATACATATCAGGAATAAAAAATGCTCAGGAGTTCACAAACTTGTAGGTGGTAGAGGAGTTTCCAAAAGTAAGGGACAGGGTAAACACTCCACAAACATTGAGCTCTGCTTGTGTAAAGACTTCTTGAGAAACTCTCTGAGGTTGGGCTCTTAAAATACATGTTGTTGTCAGGAGCTTTAGCTTCCTTTGTTGTGTGACCATCAAATCTGGGTGTGCAAATATGTGACCTGAAGGACATTGTTTCTAATTTTCCAATGAAAATGAGGCAGCAGTGCTGAATACTCTTTTTGTAGTTAAACTATGGCCACTGGGGTGTAAGTGTCTCCCCGGGTTGACTGTGAAGCCATTTGGTCATCCTCCAATTTTCGTGGTGTTTCTTGCTGGTGCACTGGGAGTTTGGTATTTGTTTCATGAAATACAAGGAGTTCAACTGGGACACAGTGCTGGAGGGAGTTCTGTCACGTGTGGAGGGACACGGTCTGCATGAGAATGCACCAACCAGGATTCTGTCCCACATAGGTTGCCCCTTTGTCCATAGCAACCTGATTCTGAACATTGCCAAGAAACCTATCCATATAACAAGATGCCTTTACATATAAGGGTCTGCTGGCTGTACCCTGTCAATCACAAGGCAATTGGAAGCCAATGGCAGATCCACATGCCCCAACACACATGTTTTTTCACACACCTTCACACCACTGCTCTAGGCCCACTAATGAACAGGCTCCAACTTACTGGCATCACTGTTCTACACAATTTTCATGAAACCCAGTCAGTCAAGGCACTGTCTGATACACTCATGATCAGCAACAGGACATCCAAAAGTTTTCCAGTGCCACCTGGTGATGGGAATTTCAAAAATTTCATGGTATTTATCAAGCCATTTTTCGAGGATAAAGTTGGAGGCTCTGTGGGTTTCAATTCATTCAGGAACCATTAAATGTTGAAGAAGCTCATATCAATGAAAGATCTTGAGAACACTCACGGGCAAGGCTTCCCAAAGAGTGGCCAAAAGGTCACATGAAGTCAGGCCCACTGAGGTATACAATGTGAGGTCCATATGTGTTTTGACTCTCAACTGTGGCTTTAAAGAATTTCAGAATAAAATCATGTGATATTCAGGCTGAGATTCCCAGTGCTGTGGGCAAAGCCACCCTGCACCAAGATCTCCCTGCACCACAATTAATACCTGAGATGTTGGTTGCATGGCCTAGTAAAATCCAAACACAATTCATGACAATACTTCTCTTATGTCACTTCCAGAATTCAGTCTCTAAGGGGAATCATACCAGAGTTCAAGCCCAGGTGGACCCAGTCACCTGTTCCAAGCGCCAAACAAATTACCACAATTCACAACAAAATGCTCCCACATGCCCCTTATCTTATTTCATGTAGACACTCATCATAACATCTGGATGGAGGTTTCCATGAGGGGCACAGCACAAGACAGTGTCAAAAATAACCTTTCTTGCCCCTCATTTGCCTAAAGTCAGTGTGGCCTGGAAATCCTGACTGTGAACCAGGAGTGATCAAATACGCCTGCCGTTAATACTCCTTGGCTTCTCCAATTTGATGCCTACTGACTGTGGGGTTTAGATTCTTTATGTAAACTGGATTCATGAGAAAACCCAAGCACCTGTGGGCTAAACTCTGCAGGGCTTTAAAGAACTCATTTGACCCAAAGGATCCCTATTTTCACTTGATGGATGTTAGGAATCTTAGAGAAGAAGGTGAGAGTCTTCATCCACAATAACTGCTCTTTTGGCCATTTTGGTTTTGGATGCACCCATGGGATCTTTCTTTAGATCCATCAGGTGCTGAAAATCTAAGCCACAGCCTCACACAGGGCCAAGAGGCTGATTCAGACACATCCCTTTCCAAAGCAATTAAGCAAAGAGCAAAACACACACAGACATTATAAAGTGGCAATATATATGCCAATTGAAATTCATGATGAAATATATATCGTCCACAGATCCAAAAATATTAATTTTACTGAACATGGATTTATGAATAATGTTGTTCAACTAGAAAGGTTACCCTTAGGTTGAATTTTAAGATCCAATAGCGTTTAGGAGGAGTGGTCTCTTGTCATAATTTGTATCTGCCATGTCAGCCACCTCACAAGAATGTATATGTGATACCAGGTAGGATTCTATATGTTTATATAAAAATACATGTGATGAATAGGCTACAGAGAAAGGGATAGAGGAATTCACATATTTATTAACTTAAAAAACACAAGGAGAACTATTTCAATTAAAAATTAACTAGATTTATAACACCTACCCTACATAATGCAAAAGGCAAGTCCAACTATACACCATGCCTCTTCTGAACTGCTTGTATTTCTATTGTGTTTGTATGCACTGTGGGTTTCAAGAACCAATAAATGTTGAGGAAGCTCATTTGAATGAAACTCTGGAGAACTCTCATAGGCAAGGCTTCCCAAAGAGTGACCAAAAGGTTAGATATAGCCAGGCCCATTGAGGTCTACAATGTGGGGTCCATGTGTGTTTTGACTCTCAACTATGGCTACCAAGTCTTTAAGAATAAAATCATGGGATATCTTGGCTGAAATTCTCAGTGCTCTGTGGAAATCCACCCTCGGCCTTGATCTTAGTTTCCAAGGGCGACTCTCATGCTTGGCCTTCTAAAATATCACCACAATTCATGGCAATACTTCTCTGAGTTCAGTTCCAGAAGTCAGTCTCTAAGGGGAATCACACAAGAATTCAAGCCCAGGTGGACCCACTCATCTCTTCCAACCGTCACACAAATGACCACAATTAATACCAAAACACTCTCACATGGCCCTCCTCTTCTTCTATAAAGGCACTCATCATAACATCTGGCTGGAGGTTTCCATGAGGGGCACAGCCCAAGACAGTGTCCCAAATAAGCTCCCTTGCCACTCATTTGCCTAAATTCAGGGTGGCTTGGACACCCTTCTTGTACACCAGGAGTGATCTGAAAGGGTAAAATAAATTGAAATTAAAGTGTAAAAGTTGAAGTGTAAAAGACTGGGTTTTGTAAAGTTTCTAAGCTGCAAGGCCTGAGTTAAAATGTAAAGGACCAGGTATTGTTAAGTTCCTATGCTACATGCAAAACCTGAAATTCCTGTAGCTTGTAGTACAATTCCCGACTGCCCAGTAAATATTCCCTCTGACCGCCTGGTTATTTAATAACCTAGGACCCTGTGTGGCCTGGCACATAGGCATTGCAAGGCCTAAAGCAATCTGTTTGAATGTGTACCTCGCTTTAGAACTGACCTATCACTCCTGCCTCACCTGTTCCTGCCAATGAATGAACTAATCATGTTTAGGAATTGTTGTTTGATTTTTCTGCGGTGTATGTTGATTTCTTAAAGGAGACTGTGATATATGTAAAGTCCCGCCCTCCCCAAAAAGTGTACTTAAGCACTGCTCAACCCCTGCTCGGGGCTCTGGGCTGCTCTGCCTTCTTGAGTGAGCACGTAGCCCCAGCATGCTGGATTGGATCCTCAATGAACGCCTTTTTCTGTTGCATGAGCCGCGGTCTCTTGGTGGTCTCTTCCTCCGACGTTCACCGGATCCTTACATTTGGTGCGTTGGCCGGGAATCACGCAGCATAGGACAAGGACACCCCAACAGAACCCTCTGGGGGTAAGTAAGGCGCTTCTTTCCATTTTTCCTTGCGATCGCTCAGAGCTTTTTGTTCAGGTTCCGTTTTTCCGTTTTTGGTTTGGGTTGGCAGAGTGGCTGCCAGCGGAGAACTTAAGTTCCCCCTGTCAGTGGTGGACAAACGTGTCCTAAAGCCACAGACCACGTCCTTGCAAGGGATGCCTTGGAGGACTCAGGGAGTGATGGATGTGCCCTCATTAGGTGAGGAGGGACGGATGAGCCCACATTAGGTGACTCTGCTGCCAACCCATCATATCTTGCTGGCTACTTTTTTCTCTCAGGTTGAATTCACTGTCTGGCTTTGTGGTCTAACCCATCAGGTTTTGCCAGTTACTAGGTTCTAATCTTTACTTCTGAACTCGTGTTAAATGTTACCTGTGTGTACATGTTTGTGTCACGTTTGTATTGTCCTTGTCTCTGTTTGAGAAACTCTCATTATGGGACAAAGCCATTCCAAGCCTCTGTCCTTGAAGCCTTTCCTGGTCCCTGCCTCCAATCCGACACCGTCACCCAGGATCCTATCACTCAAACCTTCTACTCCTTCCCCTCTTCCCTCCATTCTCCCTGAGTCACAAGATTGTAGATCTTGGGGTTGTGAACAAACGGGAGCTGCATGATGGTCTTTGTGTGTCTTTTTATCTGTGTTTCTGTTAAATGTGATGGCATTGTTTTGACCGATGCAGAGTCCCGAGTTCCAACCTGCCTTACATATGTGGAAGTTACTTTAGCTAAATTTTAAACTATTGCTTCTCCTGTGAGGGACCAAAAGTCAATAGAACCGCCAGTTTTTCTGTTCTCACCTTTTGCACCTCTCTTAGCTGTGTTTTAAAGAACTTTGATAAACTTTACTCCCCTTTGTTAAGCAAGATTACGGAAGCAGTGATTTCTTTTCTTCCCGTAGTAGGCTTGAGCATGCCCACTCCAGAGGGAAATGTCTGGGGTCAAAGAACTTTGATATCTCGCTTAAACTTTTCTCAAAACCCTGTCCTCATTATTAAATTGGCATTAATTGGCTTTGGGATGGGAACCAAGCCTTCAGTCATAAATTTTGACACCCCAGAGGGGACTTTAAATAAACCCCACTCTGCCCTCTTGGGGAAGCCTAGCACTCAAAACAACTGCAAGCAGAGGATGAAATTTTTGGGAGCTGACTACTGCAAAGTTGGGAGACATAGAATATGCCTGGTGCCTGGGGTCAAAGCAAACCAGAGGAACTAATCCTGTAAGTAAATGGTGAGGCTAAGGGACTCCCAGCAGCTGACAGAGCCATTTTGCTGTGGGGAACTCCCTTATTCCTTATGTGCACTTTAAGGATTTCTCCACCTCTGTTTACTTAAAAAAGGGACAATGAATGCATTAATATGTTGATATTATAGATTGTTTCTTGGGGATGATCTAGGGTGAATGTGTATCTAAAAATGATTTTTTTTTAATTTTAACCATCTCGTATCTAAATGGGTTTCTAAAGCATTGCACTATGTTACAGTTAAAAGTTGGGTTTAAACAATTGTTTAGTTTGATTTCAGGTAGTTCATGCTAGGAAACTTAAATACTTAGGATAAAAAATAATTAAAGAGTTTTAATTTTGAACTAGGCAGCCTGAAAAAATTTCACTAGATATACCAGTGCATTAACTTGGGAAGAGATAATAAATTATGATATGGTATCTATTCCCATCAGTGTGTAAGATTTAAAAAAATGGTACTAAATTAAAACGTTGGTCTGGCTTATTGAAATGACATTAATTAGCAACAGTCTTGGAAATTTTTAAAGCTTAATTTCGGATACACATGGTAGTGTGTGGTTCTTTTTAAAAAATTTTCAGCCAATTTAATGTAACTTAATACTATTAGAAACTTCATAACAAAGAAAGGGGCTTAACGATCCTATAGAAACTTCTTCTGATGGTGGCTTTAATATTATCAAAAAATGATCCTATATTCAGTTTTTTGTGAGCAAGTTTTTCTAGTGTAGAAAAATCTAAAGATATAAAATTTTGAGAATTACATCTTAAACTTGCATCAAAATTTTCAACATCCAAACCTGGAAATTATGACTTATAGCTAAAATGCCTTAGGCATGAGGTTTCTGCTACGAATTCCAGTCTTTTCAGTTTTCCAGACCTCAGCCAGGACTTAAGTTGATATGCAAATAAAAGAAGCCTGCAGCACTCAGCAGGAGACAGATAAAAAAAGAGTAAATGTGTCTTTTTACCTGAACTCAAACTAGACCTAACCAAAAAATTATATTATACGGTATTTACTAATTACTGGCCAGTCATCTTTTTTAGGACTCTTGCTTTTCTTTGATTCTGTATTTTTTTTTTGAGCTCATGATCTTGATTCTGCTGATGGGTTAATGTTTTCTGATCAGTTCTATTTTTGATCGACTCTGGAGTTTTTAGCATTTCAATGGAGATTTCACCTGAAAAAGCTACAAGGCTTTTACTATTGTGTTATGTGTTACATTTGTGTTACGCGTTGTATGTTGGTATGTCTGTATGTGTGTATGTCCATATATCATGCAGTGATATGACAATTGACAGATGAGGAGCACTCATGAAAAATTTAGAATGTATCCAAATGTCTTTGATTCACGCGATTCATATGTTTTAATTCAAATTGGGTAAACAGATAAAAATAAAGATGTCTTTAAAATTAGGCCTATAAGTTTTCTAGGTTTTCAAAAAGGCCCTAATAAAATGTAGATGTCTATAAAATAATCTGCCTAAATTCAGAAATTTACAAGTATTGTATTGAAATGTGAACAGAAAGAGGTTAGTAGATGAAAAAGAGAAACTAAAAGGTTCCAGATATAGATCTAATTGAGGAAAAATGTGTTTCTGGATAAGAGAGTCTATATGATTAAGTAATTAAAAGGGTTTAAGTAAATAATAAAAAAAGGTTTGTGTAACTTGATTATATGTGTAAGTTTTGAGCAAGTAATCTTAAAAAAATAAACAGCTGGTAAAACAAGTACTGTTTTTATAAAATTGTGCCATTTATTTCTTTAAAATCTAAACTTGTTTAATACAAAAACATCAATGTAATTGTGGTGTTAATGTGTTCATATCTTCCAGGTATACAAGTCTGTAAGGTAGAAGCTTCCAAAGACCATTGTATCAAGCTGGTGTTCTAAGGTTGTATGGTAATTCTAGGCTTAAAAGAAAAACATGTTGGAGATTTATGTATATCATTTGTGTTCTATAATTGGACTTGTTATCACTGAGATACAATCTAAAAGTATTTTTAACTTAATGAGAGCCAAACCTGTGAAGGTTTTATTGTAAACACAAAGGTAATGCCCATTCATTTCCATGTGAAAACTGTTTTCTTCAGGCTTCACAAAGGGGTGGCCTGAGACAAAGACTTTCCTGATATTCAGGGCAACATAACAATAGGTAATCAAAAGGCCCAAAGCAGGGTTTCTCCACTGAGACTTTACTGGCTACACTGATATCTGAGTTTTCTGAGATGCTTGCCATTCCCTTCAGCTATCCAGTACATGGCCATGTCACAGAGCTTGGAAGTGGTTCATATATTGGACACAAAATCATGAGCCTATTCTGGAGAGTGGCCAGAATTCAGGAAGAAAACAGGAACGTAGGAAGATAGTTGGTGTTGCCCATTGATAAGGCAAGCCACACTCCATTTATAAATTGTGCCGGATGAATGCTGGGAAGTTTTCTCCTTGAGAGGATACACCCATTGAGGCATTCTCTTTTCTAATGTCTACAACCACGGACACAGTGGGATACACAGACCTAAAAACACTCGCCTTGTCAAAGGACTAACTAGAAACACTCCACTCCAAACCAAACACACCCCCTTTCCTAACTATTCTCAGAACAAAAGAAAAAACCACAAACCCATACCCACAACCACAAAGGCACCTCCTTCCCCCAAGTAGGTCTGGAACTATCCAGAGTGTCCTCTGACCGGAGGGCCATACTATGTTCCCCAGAAATGGTCTGTCCTGTCTCAGATCTGGGCTCCTTGGTCAACTCTGTGAAGTTTTCAGGAGCCAGCAATGAGCCTCTACCTGTTTTCTCCGGAAGGGGCCCTCTTCAGAATTTTTCTGGAATTTGGCCATTCTCACATAAGTAGGTACAACAAAAGACAGACTCTGTCCTTGGAAAATCCAAACAAGTGAGAACACTGGAACTGGTGCTGGGACTGGGTCTTGGTGCCTGGCTTCCTGGAACCCAAATTTGGAGAGTTCCATCAACAAGGATGTGAGGTGAGGTCACTTCCTTTAGTAACTGAATGAGGTCACTGCCTTGGCAACCAATATGTCCTAACATTTGCTTCCTAAGGTCTCATAACATGGAGGATGTCCCTACTACCTGTGACACTTTCACAAGTTAGAATAGTATAGAAACCATAGTCACCTGGGAACAGCTCTCCACAAAGGCCTAGTTTGGTTCATCTCCTCTACCTTAAGAAGAGAGAATCTGATTCAGACACAACCCTTCATCCTGACCAGGTTGTTTGCCATGGAAGATGCCTTTTGCTCTATCATGTCCTTCATAGCTGCCTACGTCTTCTCCAGGGATCATTTCTGCATGGAACTTTGAAGTTTTCAGCAGGTGGAAGATCCCCTGCATTCCTGTATTGTAAGACCAAATATTTCCCTGCTTTTCTGAACACTTAGATTGGGGGAACAGTGTATGGTTAGGGTTAATAATATGTTCAATTAAAACCAAAATACTCCCACATGGCCCTCATTTTCTTCCATGTAGACATTCATCATAACCTCTGGCAGGAGGTTTCCATAAGGGGCGCAGCCCAAGACAGTGTCCAAAATAAGTTCCCTTTCCCCTCATTTTCCTAAAGTCAGGGTTTCCTGGACACCCTTCCTGTAAACCAGGATTGATCAAATAGGCCTGCCAGTAATACTGCTCTGTTTCTTCATTTTGAAGCCTACTGACTGTGAGGTATAGATTCTTTATGTGATTTGGAGTCATGTGAGAACCCAAGCACTGCTGCAGGGCTTTGAAGAACTCATTTGTCTCAAAGGATCCCTCTACTTACTTGATGGAGGTCAGGAACCTAACAGAGGAAGCAAGAGACTTCATCCACAATGACTGATCTTTTTGCCATTTTGGTTTTGGATGCACACATGGGATCTTTCTTTAGATCCATCAGGTGCTGAAAATCAAAGCCACAGCCTCTCTCAGAGCCGAAAGGATGATTCAGACACATCCCTTTCCAAAGCAATTAAGCAAAGAGCCACAGGTGAAGCTCATTCATTTCCAATTGAAAGCACTTTTCTTCAGGCTTCACAAACTGGTGGCCTGAGGAAAAGACCTTCCTGACATTCAGGTCAACAGAACAGTAGGTTAGCAAAAGGCACAAAGCAGGGTTTCTCTACTGAGACTTTACTGGTCACACTGATATCCGAGTTTTCTGAGATGCTCCCAATTCCCTTTATCTATCCAGTACATGGCCATGTCACAGAACTCGACAGAGGTCCATATCTTGGACAAAAAAACATGAGCCAATTCTGGAGAGTGGCCAGAATTCAGGAAGAAAACAGGAACTAAGGAAAGAAGTAGGTGTTGCCCATATAAGGCAAGCCACAGTCCATTCATAAATTGGGCAGGATGTGTGCTGAGATGCTTTCTACTAGACAGGACACATCCATTGATGCATTCACTTTTCTAATATCTACAACCACGGAAAAAGTGGGAAACACAAACATAGAAACACTCGCCATGTCAAATGACTTACCAAAAACAGTCCACTCCAAACCAAACATACTGCCTTTCCTACCTATTCTCAGAACATGATACAAAACTACAAATTCACACCCACACCCACAAAGGCACCTCCATTACCCAAGTAGGTCTGTGACTATCCAGAGTGTCCTCAGACTGGTGGGCCTTACTCTGCTCCCTCGAAATGGACTTTCCTGTCTCAGATCAGGTCTCCATTACCAACTCTGTAAAGTTGTCAGCATCAATCAGTGAGTCACTACCTGCTTTCTCAGGAAAGGCCCCTCTTCAGAGCTTTCCTGGCATTTAGCCATCCACACATCAGTATGTACCAAGAAAGACCGACTCTGTCCTTGGTAAATCCAAACAAGTGAACCCACTGGGACTGGGACTGGGACTGGCTCTGAGTGCCTGGCTTCCTGGATCCCAAGTTCAGAGAGTTCCATCACCAAGGAAGTGAGGTAGGTCACTTCCTTCAGGAACTGAATGAGGTCACTATCTTGGCAACCACTTTATCCTAACATTTGCTTCCAAGGGTCCCATGAGAGAGAGGCTTCCCCTACTTCCTGTGTCACATTCACAAGATAGAATGGTATATCAACCATAGGCACATGTTAACAGCTCTCCACACAGACCTGGTTTGGTCCATCTTGTCTACATTAAGAAGAGAGAGGCTTATTCAGACACATCGCTTCATCCTGACCAGGTATTTTACCAAGGAAGATATCTGTTGCTCTCTCAGGTTCTTCATAGCTGCCTACATCTTCTCCAGGGTTTATTTCTGCATGGAACTTGAGGTTCTCAACAGGTGGAAGATCCCCTATCTACCTGTATTATAACACCAACTCTGTCCCTGCTCTTCATAAAGTTAAATTGAGGGAACAGTGCATGGTTAGGTTTAATAGCATGTTCGATTTGGGTTAGGAATCATTCTGTGAGATGAATAATGGTATTGGGAACCTCCGATATTACAAGCATATATAGGTGTAATATAAGTATGAAAACAGAAATCTAGGAAAGATTTCAAACCCAGATGAACATTGGGCCCTTGATTGGGATACTTAGCTTTGAATAATTTCCGCAAAGTTGTCTCAGATAAATCGATATACAATGGTATAGGACCTTGTACCTTGGATGACTGAATGAGGAAGAGATCGTCCAGACAAAAAGAGATAGTTCGAAAAGTTATTTAGATATAGGGTTTTGGTTAGAGAGTGAATGTAAATGTCAGCATATGTGAAGAGTCAGTCACAGTGATGAACTGGGGAAAATGTTTAGGAAAGCAGATATCAATAGAGACATTAGGAAATCAGGGAAAGTACAAAGTGAGTGATAGGATAAGATGTTTTTAACATGGTTGAGTTTGAATATATAATCTTAGGAAGAAACAAATATGTAGTCACCAATAGGAATGATATTTGAGATCATTAGTTAATCAGGACATGGATGTTGTTAGTAATACATGCTCACATTAAATTTAGGCTTTGGTACAATCATAAGGGTGTCCTTTGCATTTTTGGTCAGGAATATTACTGTGTTGAAATGTAAATGTATATCAGGTGACTACAGTATTTCTTCAACTATTTCTGAAAGCAACATTTTAAGACTGATAAGTTAGTATTGGGGACACAAGTACGTGTACCCTGTGCCTATGATTATAAAGATGATGCCTTAATAGACCATACTGTAAATAAATAATATAACTGGATCAAACTTTAAATAATTGATTGAATTGATATCTGAATATATATAGGAAATCTTATATTGATATACATAAGTTCATTCTAACCAGTTATACATCTAATGGTAATTTTAGCATTATGGTTTATGATGAAGAGTGTGGGAGTTTTGCTTCAAAAATGATTATGGAAATCGAAAATAATATGTTTGGAAATAATCTCATGCAAAGAACAGTCAAGAAACATGGAGAAATACATATGTTCTGAAGCAGCAAGTAATTGCAAGTGAACCAAATGCGTACAGATTTGTGAACTTGTGGATGAAAAGAATTATCCTATGATGTCCATAAACTGAAGAAATTGTAATGTACCAGTGTTGAATAAAAATGAACTTCAAAATACACATCATGTCCCATAGGATTTTACTTGCATTGATGTTAAACTGGGTCAGTTACTGTACAAATATTAGGATTTGTAAGCACCATTCACCAAAGTTAGTTTTCAGTACTGGGAAATAAATATGTATTTCATGTGGATGAATATTTCTGAGAATAATCTTGTGAAAATTTGATTATAAATCCACATATAGGAACATGAGTTAAATTAATGAGTGTATAATAAGACACATATATTTCATATTTTGAATAATCTGGAGAAAAAAAAAAAAATATATATATATATATATATATATATATATATATATATATACAAACACAGACATTAAAATGTAGTAATATGTATGCCAGTCAAAATTCATTATGAAATATATATCATCCTCATATCCAAAAATATTCTTTTTACTGAGCATAGATTTATGTATAATTCTGTTCATCTAGGAAATTCACCAATATGTTGAATTTTCAGTTCCATCAGTATTTAGGGGCAGTGATCTCTTCTCACAATCTGTATCATCCTAAAACAGCAAGCTCACAAGAATGTACGTGTGATACCAGGTAGGATACTAAATATGCATAATAAATTTCATGAGATGAATAGGCTACAGAGAAAGGGAGACAGAAATGTACATATGTGTTAACTTTAAAAACTCATGGAGAAGTATTACAATAAAAAGTTGACTAGATTTATAACACATACACTTGATAAAGCAGAACGCAAGTCCTAGTATACACCATGCCTCCTATGTACGGCCTGTATTTCTATTCTGTTAGGTTTCTTTTTCTACATCATATTAAGATTAGTAGTCAGAGTCTAGTAGGGTATGGGTTAGTGACAGGGATTCAGTATTTCTAATGGAAAATAGGAAAATGAATCTAATGTGTATGCAAGTATTTGCTAGACAAAAATCTTCCCACTGTCCTCCAAAACAATGCCTTGATATTTCCTTCGCCACAAGTAATACACAATTAGTGGAGAAGAGTTTGAAAATCTGTGAATATATATCTGGAAAAGAAAATGCTCAGGAGTTCACAACCTTGGAGGTGGTAGAGGAATTTCCAAAAGTAAGGTACAGGGTAAACACTCCACAAACATGGAACTCTGGTGGCCTAATGAGTTTTTGAGAAACTGCCTCTGAGTTTGGGCCCTTGAAAAATTTGTTGTTGTCAGGAGCTTTAGCTTCCTTTGTATTGAGACCATCAAACCTGGGTCGGCATCTATGTGACCTGGATGACATGGTTCCTTATATGCTATTGAACATGAGGAAGAAGTTCTGAATTTTCCCTTTGTTAGTAAACTGAGGACACTGGGGTCTAAGTGTCTAACCATGTGATCTGTGAAGCCATTTGGTCATACTCCACATTTCGTGGTGTTTCTTACTGCTGCACTGGGAGTTTGGTATTGGCTTCACGTAATACAAGGAGAAAAACTGGGACACAGTGCTAGAGGGAGTACTCTCACGTGTAGTGGGTGAGGGTCTGCAGGAGAATGCACCAACCAGGCTTCTATCCCAAAAAGCTTGCACCCATGTCCATAGCAACCTGATTCTGAACATTGCCCTGAAACCTCTCCATATAACAAGGTCCCTTTACTTGTAAGGTTCTGCTGGCTGCAACATGTCAGTCACAAGTCATTCGGAAACCAATGGCAGAACCACGTGTCCCGACGACAGATGTTTTATCATACACCTGCCCACCACTGCTCTGGGCCCACTAATCAGCAGGCTCCAACTTTCTGGCACCTATGTTCTCACCATTTTCATGAAACCCAGTCAATCAATGCAATGTCTGGTACACTCATGATCAGCAACAGATATCCAAAGGTTCTCCAGTGCCATCTGTTCATGGAAATTTAAAAAATTCATGGTATTTATCTAGCCAATTTTCAAGGATGAAGTTGGAGGCACTGTGGCTTTCAATTTATTCAGGAACCATGAAATGGTAAGGAAGCTTATTTCAATTAAAGCTCGGGAGAACTCTCAGAGGCAAGGTTTCCCAAAGAGTGGCCAAAAGGTCACATTAAGCCAGGCCCATTGAGGTCTACAATTGAGGTCCATGTGTGTTTTGACTCTCAACAATGGCTGCCACGTCTTTCTGAATAAAGTCATGTGATATCCTGCCTGAGATTCCCAGTGCTCTTTGGAAAGCTGTCCTGAGCCTAGATCTCAGTCTCCAAGGGCAACTCTCATGTGTGGCCTCCTAAAATCCCAACACAATTCATGTCAATACTTCTCTGAGTTCATTTCAGTCTCTAAGGGGAATCACTCCAGAGTTGAAGTCCATGCGGACCCAGTCATCTCTTCCAACCACCACACAAATGACCACAATTAAACCAAAACACTCCCACATGGCCCTCATCTTCTTCAATATAAACTCTCATCATAACCTCTTGCTGGAGGTTTCCATGAGGGGCGCAGCCTAAGGAAGTGTCCAAAATAAGCTCACTTGCCCCTTATTTGCCTAAACTCAGTGTGGCCTGGAAACCCTTCCTGTGAACCAGATGTGATCATATAGGCCTGCCATTAATACTGCTCTACTTCTCCAATTTGAGGCCTACTCTCTGTGGGGCATAGATTCTTTATGTGAATTGGGGTCATGAGAAAATCAAGTACCTATGTGCTACCCTCTGCAGGGCTTTGAAGAACCCATTTCAGTGAGTCGAGGAATTGGACCAAATGTTCTTTAGATATAGGGTTTTTGTTAAAGAGTGAAAGTAAATGTCAGCATATTTGAAGAGTCAGTGTAGGATATGTGTAGGAAATCACATATCAATAGAGACATTAGGAAATCAGGCAAAGTACAAAGTGAGTGATAGGATAAGACATTTTTAACAGGGTTCAGATTCAATATTTAATCTTAGAAAAAAACAAATATGTAGCCACCAATAGGAATGATATTTGAGATCATTAGTTAATCAGGACTTGGATGTTGTTAGTAATACATGCTCACTTTCAATATAGGCTTTGGTACAATCATAAGTGTGTCCGTTGCATTTTGTGTCAGGAATATTACTGTGATAAAATGTGTATGTATATCAGGTGACTAGAGTATTTCTTCCACCAATTCTTAAAGCAATATTTTAAAGACTTATAAATTAGTATTTGGGATACAAATAGGTATACCATCGGTCTATGAATATAGAGATGATGCCTTAATAGACCATACTGTGAATAAATAATATAACTGGTTCAAACTTTAAATAATGGATTGAATTGATATCTGAAAATATATAGGAAATTTTATATTGATATACATAAATTCATTCTAACCAGTTATACATCTAATGGTAATATTAGCATTATGGTTTATCATGAAGAGTGTCTGAGTATTGCTTCAAAAATGATTATGGAAATCAAAAATAATGTGTTTGGAAAGAATCTTATGAAAAGAACAGTCAAGAAACATGGAGGAATACATGTGTTCTGAAGTAGGAAGTGATTGAAAGTGAACCAAATGCCTATAAATTTGTGAAATTGTGGATGAAAGGATATATCCTATAATGTCCATAAACTGCAGAAATAGTAATGTATCAGTGTGGAATAAAAATGAACTTCAAAATACACATCATGGTCCCATAGGTGTCTACTTGCATTGATGTGAAACTGGGTCAGTCACTGTGGAAATATTACGATTTGTATGCACCATTCACTGAATTTAGTTTTCAGTACTAGGAAATAAATATGTATTTAAGGTGGATGAATATTTCTAAGAATTATTTTGTAAAAATTTGATTATAAATCCACATACACACACATGAGTGAATTTAGAAAGTGTATAATAAGACACATATATTTCATATTTTGGAAAATCTAAAGAGTAGATATCTATATCTAGATAGATAGATAGATAGATAGATAGATAAATAGATAGATAATTAGATAATCACATACACAGACATTAAAATGTAGCAATATATATGCCATTCGAAAATCATAATAAAATAGATATCATCCACGTATCCAAAAATATTCGTTTTACTGAACATTTATTTATGCATAATACTGTTCATCTAGGAAATTCACCCATATGTAGAATTTCCAGTTCCATCAGTATTTAGAGGGAGCGATCTCTTCTCACAATTTGTATCTTCCAAAATAAGCAAGCTCACAAGAATGTACATGTGATACCAGGTAGAATTCTAAAGATGCATTAAAAAAATACATGTGATGAATAGGCTACAGAGAAAGTGAGACAGAAATTTACATATGTGTTAATTTTAAAAACTCATGGAGAAGTATTACAATGAAAAGTTGACTAGATTTATAACACATACCATTGATAAAGCCAAAGGCAAGTCCAAGTATACACCATGACTCCTATGAAAGGCCTGTATTTCTATTCTGTTAAGTTTCTTTTTCTCCATCATATTTTGATTAGTAGTCAGAGTCTAGTAGGGTATGGGGTAGGTTCAGGGATTCAGTATTTCAAATGGAAAATAGGAAAATGAATCTAATGTGTATGCAAATATGTGCTACACAAAAATCTTCCCACTCTCATCCAGAACAATGCTTTGACATTACCTTCGCCCCAAATAAGACACAATTAGTGGAGAAAAGTTAGAAAATCTGTGAATACATATGTGGAAAGGAAAATGCTCAGGAGTTCACAAACTTGTAGGAGGTAGAACGGGTTACAAAAAGAGAGAGGGTAAACACTCCACAAACATGGAGCTCTGCTAGCCTTTTTGAGAAACTGCCTCTGAGGTTGGGCAGTTAAAACATATGTTGTTGTCAGGAGCTTTAGCTTCCTTTGTAGTGAGACCATCAATTCTGGGTCTCCATCTATGTGACCTGGATGACATGGTTTTTTATTTTCTAGTGAACATGAGGCAGCAGTGCTGAATTCTCTCTTTGTAGGTAAACTTTGGCCACTGGGGTCTAAGTATCTAACTGTGTTGTCTGAAAAGCCATTTGGACATTATCCACTTTCGTGGTGTTTTTTACTGCTGCACTGTGAGTTTGGTATTGGCTTCACGAAATACAAGGAGTTCTACTGGGACTCAGTGCTGGAGGATGTACTCTCACGTGTGGTGGGTTACTAAAATGCACCAGTGGGGCTTCAATCCCACATAGCTTTTCAACTTGACAATAGCAACCTGATTCTGGACATTGGCAGGAATCCTCTCCATATAATAAGATGCCTTTACATACAGTCTGCTGGCTGTACCATGTCAGTCACAAGTGATTTCTAAGCGAATGGCAGATCCACGTGGCCCCACCAGAAATGTTTTTTTCACACACCTACACTCCACTGCTCTAGGCCCACTAGTCTGCAGGCTCCAACTTTCTGGCATCTATGTTCTACACTTTTTCCATGAAACCCAGTCAATCAAGGCACTGTCTGGTACAATCTTGATCAGCAACAGGACATCCAGAGGTTCTCCAGTGCAACCTGGTCATGGTAATTTCAAAAAATTCATGGTATTTATCTAGATATTTTTCAATAATGAAGTTGGAGGCACTGTGGGATTCAATTTATACAGGAACCATTAAAAGGTGAGGAATCTCATTTCAATGAAAGGTCTGGATAACTCTCACAGGCAAGGCTTCCCAAAGAGTGGGCAAAAGGTCACATGAAGCCAGGCCCATTGAGGTCTACAATGTGAATTCCATGTGTGTTTTGACTCTCAACTATGGCTGACAATCTTTCAAAATAAAATCTTGTGATATCCTGGCTAAGATTCCCAGTGCTCTGTGGAAAGTCACCCTGGGCCTAGATCTCAGTTTCCAAGGGTGACTCTCATGCATGGCCTGCTAAAATCCCAACACAATTCATGGCAATACTTCTCTGAGGTCAGTTCCAGAACTCAGTCTCTAAGGTAAATCACACCTGAGTTCAATCCCAGGTGGACCCAGTCATGTCTTCCAAATGCCACACAAATGACCACAATTAAAACCAAAACACTCCCACATGGCCCTCATCTTCTTCCATATAGACACACATCATAACCACTGGCTGGTGGTTTTCATGAGTTGCGCAGCCTAAGACAGTATCCAAAATAAGCTCCCTTGCCCCTCATTTGCCTAAAGTCATGGTGGCCTGTACACCCTTCCGGTGAACCATGAGTGATCAAAAAGGCTTGCTGTTAATACTGCTTCGATTTTCCAATTTTAGGCCTACTGACTCTTGGGTTTAGATTCTTAATGTTAAATGGAGTCATGAGAAAAACCAAGCACCTCTGGGCTAGCCTCTTCAGGGCTTTGAAAAACTCATTTGACCAAAAAGATCTTGATTCTCACTTGATGGAGGTCAGGATCCTTAGAAGAAGTCGAGAGACTTCATCCACAATGACTGCTCTTTTGGCCATTTTGGTTTTGGATACACAAGAGATCTTTCTTTAGATCCCTCAGGTTCTGAGAATCTAGGCCACAGCCTCACAGGGGGCCAAGAGCCTGAATCAGACACATCCCATTCCAAAGCAATTAAGCAAAGAGTCACAGGTGATGCCCATTTATTTCCATTTGAAAACTGTTTTCTTCATGCTTCACAAAGGGGTGGCCTGAGGCAAAGATGTTCCTGACATTCAGTGCAACAGAACAATAGGTAAGCAAAATTCCCAAAGCAGGGTTTCTCCACTGAGACTTTCCTGGTCACACTGATATCTGAGTTTTCTGAGATGCTCACCATTCCCTTCAGCTATGTAGTACATGGCCATGTCACAGAGCTTGGAGGTGGTACATATTTTGGACACAAAACCATCAGTCTATTCTGGAGAGTGCCCAAAATTCAGGAAGAAAACAGGAACTTAGGAAGATAGTAGGTGTTGCCCATCTATAAGACAAGCCACAGTCCATTCATAAATCGGGCAGGATGAATGCTGAGAAGATTTCAACAAGACAGGACTCATCCATTGATGCATTTTCTTTTCTAATGTCTACAACCAGGGGCACAGTGGGATACACTGATATCCAAACACATGCCTTGTCAAACGACTTACTACAAACAGGTCCCGCCAAAACAAACAAACCTCCATTCCTACCTATTCTCAGAACATGAGACAAATTCACAAATCCCCACCCACACCCACAAAGACACCTCCTTCCCCCAAGTAGGTCTGTGACTATCTGGAGTTTCCACTGACTCGTGGGCCATAGTATGTTCCAAATAAATGCCCTTCCTGTCTCAGACCTGCTTTCCTTGTGCAACTCTGTGAATTTGTCAGGAGCCAGCAGTGTGCCACTACCTGCTTTCTCAGGAAAAACCCCTCTTCAGAGCTTTCCTGCGTTTTGGACATCCTCACATCAGTAGGTACCAAAAATGAATGACTGTGTCCTTGGTAAATCCAAACAAGGAGACCACTGGGACTGGGACTGGACTGGTATGGGTTAATGTCTTCCTGGATCCCAAGTTCAGAGAGTTCCATCACCAAAGAAGTGATGTGAGGTCACTTCCTTCAGGAACTGAATCAGATCACTGCCTTGGCAACCTCTTTGTCCTAACAGTTGCTTCCAAGGCTACCATGAGAAAGAGGCTGCCCCTACTTCCTGTGACACTTTCACAACTTAGAATGCTATATCAACCATAGGCACCTGGGAGCAGCTCTCCACACAGGCCTGGTTTGGTCCATCTTCTCTACATTAAAAAGAGAGAGGCTGATTCAGAAACAACCCTTCATTCTGACCATGTTGTTTGCCAGGGAAGATGACTTTTGCTCTCTCAGGTCCTTCATAGCTGCCTACATCTTCTCCAGTGATCATTTCTGCATGGAACTTTGTGGTTCTCAGCAGGTGGAAGATCCCCTACATTCCTATATTGTAAGACCAACTCTGTCCCTGCTCGTCTGTAAAGTTAGATTGAGGGAACAGTGTATGGTTAGGGTTAATAACATGTTCGATTTGGGTTAGAAATTATTCTGCTGGATGAATAATTGTACAAGAATAATGAGGTGAAATGTATGTAGGAAAACAGAAATCTAAGTAAAATTTGAAGCCCAGAAGGGGATTGGGCTTCAAGGGATTGTGATACTTAGCATTGGGATCAAGGGATTGTGATACTTAGCATTGAATTATGTTCTGCAGAGATGTCTCAGAGAGATCGATATTCAATAATGAAGTTGGAGGCACTGTGGGATTTAATTTATACAGGAACCATTAAAAGGTGAGGAATCTCATTTTAATGAAAGCTCTGGAGAACTTTCACAGGCAAGGCTTCCCAAAGAGTGGGCAAAAGGTCACATGAAGCCAGGCCCATTGAGGTCTACAATGTGAATTCCATGTGTGTTTTGACTCTCAACTATGGCTGACAATTTTTCAAAATAAAATCTTGTGATATCCTGGCTGAGATTCCCAGTGCTCTGTGGAAAGTCACCCTGGGCCTAGATCTCAGTTTCCAATGGCGAATCTCATGCGTGGCCTCCAAAAATCTCAACACAATTCATGGCAATACTTCTCTGAGCTCAGTTCCACAACTCAGTCTCTAAGGGGAATCACAACAGAGTTCAAGCCCAGGTGGACCCAGGCATCTCTTCCAATTGCCACACAAATGACGACAATTAAAACCAAAATACTCCCACAGGGCCCTCTTCTTCTTTTATATAGACACTAATCATAACCTCTAGCTGGAGGTTTTCATGAGGGGCACAGCCCAAGACAGTGTCAAAAATAATCTCACTTGCCCCTCATTTGCCTAAAGTCAGGGTGGCCTGGACAACATTCCTGTGAAACAGAAGTGATCATATAGGACTGCTGTTAATACTGCTCCACTTCTCAAATTTGAGGCCTACTGACTGTGGGGTATAGATTCTTTGTGTGAATTGGAGTCATGAGAAAACGCAAGCACCTATTGTCCAGCCTCTGCAGGGCTTTGAAGAACTCATTTGACACAAATGATCCCTATTCTCACTTGATGGAGGTCATTAATATTACAGAGGAAGGCGAGAGGCTTCATGTACAATGACTGATCTTTTTTTCCATTTTGGTTTTGGATGCCCACATGGGAACTTTCTCTAGATACATCAGGTGCTGAAAATCTAAACCACAGGCTCACACAGGGCCAAGAGGCTGATTCAGACAAATCCCTTTCCAAAGCAATGAAGTAAAAAGCCACAGGTGATTCCCATTCATTTGCATTTGAAAACTCTTTTCTTCAGGCTTCACTAAGGTTTGGCCTGAGGCAAAGACCTTTCTGACATTCAGAGCAACAGAACAATAGGTAATCAAAAGCCCCCAAGCAGGGTTTCTCCTAGGAGACTTTCCTGGTTACTCTGATATGTGAGTTTTCTGAGATGCTCGCCATTCCCTTCAGCTATCCAGTACATGGCTATGTCACAGAGCTTGGAGGTGGTACGTATCTTGTACAAAAATACATGATACTAATCTTTAGAGTGGCCAGAATTCAGGAAAAAAATGAGAACATAGGTAGATAGCAGGTGTTGCCCATGGATAAGGCAAGCCTCAGTCCATTCATTAATTGGGAAGGATGCATACTGGGAAGTTTTCTACTAGACAGGACACACCCAATGAGCTATTTTCTTTTCTAATATCTACAAAGAAAAACACAGTGGGATACACAGACACAGAAACAGTCTCCTTGTCAAATGACTTACTAGAAACAGTCCACTCCATACCAAACAAACCTCCTTTTTTACCTATTCTCAGATCATGAGAAAAATCCACAAACACAAACCAACACCCACAAATGACCTCCTTCTTCCAAGTAGGTCTGTGACTATCTGGAGTGTTCTCTGACTGGTAGGACATACGACGTAACCCAGAAATGGCCTTTCTGTCTCAGATCTGGTCTCCTTCGTCAAATCTGTGAATTTATAAGGAGGCAGTGATGAGCCAATTCCTATGCTCTCAGGAAAGACCCCACTTCATAGCTTTCTTGGTATTTGGCAACCCTTACATCAGTAGGTACCAAGAAAGACTGACACTGTCCTTGGTAAATCCAAAGAAATGAGCCCACTGTGACTGCGACTGGGACTGGCTCAGGGTGCCTTGCTTCCTGGATCACAAAATTCAGAGACCTCCATCACCAAGGAAGTGAGGTGAGGTCACTACCTTCAGAAAATGAATGAGGTCACTGTCTTGGCCACCACTTTGTCCTAACAGTTTCTTCCTATTGTCTCCTGACATGGAGGCTGCCCTACTTCCTGTGATACTTTCACATGTTAGAATGGTATAGAAACCATAGTCACCTGGGAACAGCTCTCCACACAGGCCTGGTTTGGTCCATCTTCCCTACATTAAGAATAGAGAGGCTGACTCAGACACATCCTTTCATCCTGACCATGTTGTTTGCCATGGAATATGACTTTTGTTCTCTCAGGTCCTTCATAGCTGCCTGCATCTTCTCCAGGGATAATTTCTGCATGGATTTTGAGGTACTCAGCAGGTGGAAGATCTCCTAACTTCCTGTATTGTAATACCAACTTTGTCCCTGCTCTTCTGTAAAGTGAGATTGAGGGAATATTGTATGGTCAGGGTTAATAGCATGTTCGATTTGGGTTGGAAATCATTCTGCTGGATGAATAATTGTATTGGGAACCAGCGATATTTTTAAGAATATAGAGGGAAAACATAAGTATGAAAACAGAAATTTAGGTAATATTTGAAGCCCAGAAGGATTTGGACCCTTGATTGGGATCCTTAGCTTGAGTTATGTTTTGCACCGAGGTCTCAGTTAAATTGATATACAATGGCATAAGACCCTGTACCTCAGATGATTAAATGTAGAAGAGAACATCCAGTCAAAAAGGGATTGTGTGTAGGATTAGGAAGATAGTCAGTAGGTTTAGGAGGAAGAGTGAGTCTAGGATTTGGACCAAATGTTCTTTAGCAATAGGGTCTTGGTTAGAGAGTGAATATAAATGACACCATATGTGAAGAGTCAGGCACAATGATGAACTGGGGAAAATATGTAGGAAAGCAGACATCAATAGAGACATTAGGAAATCTGGCAAAGTATAACATGATAGGATTAGAGATTTTCAACAGGGTTGAGGTTGAATACATAATCTTAAGAAGAAACAAATTTGTAGTCACCAATAAGATTGACATTTGAGAGCATTAGGCAACGTGGACATGGATATATTTAGTAATCCATGTTCACATTCCATTGAGGCTTTGGTACAATCATAAGGGTGACCTTCGCATTTTGTGTCCAAAATATTACTGTGATAACATGTATATGAAGATCAGGTGACATGAGTATTTCTTCCACCATTTCTGGGGGAAATATTTTGAAAAGATATAAATTAGTACTGGGGATACTAATAGGCTTACCCTGTGTTGATGAATATAGAGATGATGCATTAATAGACCATAATGTGAATAAATTATATGACTGGTTCCAAATTTAAATAATGGATTGTATTGATATCTGAAAAAATAGAAGAAATCATTTATTGATATACATAAATTCATTCCAACCACTTACATATCTAATGGTTATCTTAGGGTTACCGTTTATCATGAATAGTGAATGAGTTTTGCTTCAAAAATGATTATGGAATCGAAAATAATGTGTTTAGAAAGAAGTCTAGTGAAAAGACGAGTCAAGAAACATGGAGAAATATAAGTGTTCTGAAGGAGGAAGTGATTGAAAGTGAACCAAATTTTTATAAATTTGTGAATTTGTGAATGAAAGGATATATTTTATGATGTCTATAAGCTGAAGAAATAATAACGTACCAGGTTTGAATAAAAATGAACTTTAATAAACACATCATATCCAATAGGAATCTACTTGCATTGATGTTAAACTTGGTCAATTACTGTAGAAATATTATGATTTGTAAGCACCCTTCCCTGAAGTTAGTTTTCAGTACTAGGAAACAAATATGTATTTCAGTGGATGTATATTTCTGAGAATAAACTTGTTAAAAGTTGATTATAAATCCACATATATGAATATGAATGAATTCAGGCGGTGTATAAGAAGACACATATATTTCATATTTTGGTAAATCTGGAGAATATATATATATATATATATATATATATATATATATATATATAGAGAGAGAGAGAGAGAGAGAGAGAGAGAGAGACAGAGAGAGAGAAACACACAAACACACACACATTATAATGTAGCAATATATATGCCAATTGAAATTCATCATGAAAAATAACTCATCCGCATATCCCAAAATATTCATTTTACTGAACAGTAATATATGTATAGTGTTGTTCATCTTGGAAGCTCACTCATGGGTTGAATTTTCTGTTAAAACAGCGTTTAGGAGGAGTGATCTCTTCTCACAATTTGTATCTGCCAAGTCAGCCACCTCACAAAAATGTACATGTGAAACCAGGTAGGATTCTATTTGTGCATATAAAAATACATTTGCTTAATAGGCTACAGAGAAAGGGAGACAGGAATTCACATATTTCTTAACTTTAAAAACACATGGAGAATTATTTCAACAAATAATTGACTAGATTTATAACTCCTACCTTATATCATGCAAAAGGTAAGTCCAACTATACACCATGCTTCCTCTGAAATGCTTGTATTTCTATTCTGTTTGGGTTATTTTTCTCCATTATGTTAGGATTAGTAGTCAGAGTTTAGTAGGGTATGGGTTAGTGTCAGGGATTCAGTATTTCAAACAGAAAATTGTAAAATGAATCCAATGTTTATGCAAATATGTGCTAAACAAAATCTTCTCTCTCTCATCCAGAACAATGACTTGACATTCCCTTCGCCCCAAGTAAGTCATAATTAGAGGAGAAGAGTTAGAAAATCTGTGAATATATATTTAGAATGGAAAATGCTCAGGAGTTCACAACCATGGAGTTGATAGAGCAGTTTCCAAAAGTAAGTGACATGGTAAACACTCCACAAACATGGAGATCTGCTTGCCTAAACACTTCTGGAGAAATTGCCTCTGAGCTTGGGCACTTGAAATATATGTTGTTTTCAGGAGCTTTAACTTCCGATGTAGTGAGACCATCAAAGCTAGGTCTGCATCTATGTGACCAGGAGGACATGGTTTCTTATTTTCCAATGAACATGAGGCAGCAGTGCTAAATTCTCTCTTTGTAGCTAAATTGTGGCCACTGGGGCTAAGTGTCTCCCCATGTGGACTGTGAAGCCATTTGGTCATCCTCGACTTTTCGTTTTGTTTCTTGCTGCTGCACTGGGAGTTTGGTATTTGCTTCACGAAATACAAGGAGTTCAAGTGGGACACAGTGCTGGAGGGAGTTCTGTCACGTGTGGTGGGTCAGTGTCTGCATGAGAATGCACCAACTAGGCTTCTATCCCACATAGCTTGCCCCTTGACCATAGCAACCTGATTCTAAACATTGCTGTGAAAAATCTCCATATAACAAGATGCCTTTATATAGAAGGGTCTGCTGGCTGCACCGTGTCTGTCTCAAGGCATTTGAAAGTCAATGGCAGATCCACATGGCCCCACCAGAGATGTTTTATCACACACCTGCACACCACTGCTCTAGGCCCACTACTCAGCAGGCTCCAACTTACTGGCATCTCTGTTCTACACGATTTTCATGATACCTAGTCAATCAAGGCACTGTCTGGTATACTCATGATCAGCAACAGGACATCCAATGGTTCTCCAGTGCCAACTGGTCATGAGAATTTCTAAAATTTTATGGTATTTATCTAACTATTTTTCACAGATGAAGTTGTTGGTACTGTGGGTTTCAATTCATTCAGGATCCATTAAATGTTGAGGAAGCTCATTTTAATGAAGGATCTGGAGATCTCTCACAGGCAAGGCTTCCCAAAGAGTGGCCAAATTGTCACATGAAGCCAGGACCATTGAGGTCTACAATGTGAGGTCATGTGTGTTTTGACTCTCAACGATGGCTGCCAAGTCTTTCAGAATAAAACCTGTGATATCCTAGCTGAGATTCCCAGTGCTCTCTGGAAAGCGTCCCTGGGCCTAGACCTCAGTTTCCAAGGGCGACTCTCATGTGTGGCCTCCTGAAATCCCAACAACATTCATGGCAATACTTCTCTGAAGTTAGTTCCAAATCTCATTCTCTAAGGGGAATCACATCAGAGTTCAAGGCCAGGTGGACCCAGTCATCTCTTCCAACTACCACACAAATGACCACAATTAAAACCAAAACACTCCCACATGGTTCTCATCTTCTTCCATATAGACACACATCATAACCTGTGGATGGAGTTTTCCATGAGGGGCACAGCCAAACCAGTGCCCAAAATAAGCTCCCTTGCCCCTCATTTGCCTAACGTCAGGGTGGATTGGACATGCTTCCTGTGAACCAGGAGTGATTAAATAGGCCTGCCGTAAATGCTCCACTTCTCCACTTTGAGGGCTTCTTACTGTGGGGATTATATTCTTCTTTTTCTAAATTTTTTTGGAAATTTAATTGGAAAGTTAAAAAAAATTGTTTTGCAGAATGTTAAATTTCTAATGGCAAAGCCTTCACCTTGTTTGTGAAGGAAACCTTCATGCCTTGCCAATCTGGTAACATGGAGACACTCAAAATTTTCTGTTACATACTACATGGATGAATGGCAACAGCACATAGTTTTTTAAAACTGAAAGGCAGATACCAGCAAGTAAGATAACAAATAAAAGACAATTTTATTAAAAAATATATTGTTAAATGACTCAAATATTGGAAATTCAATTCTTTTTATTTTTGGTTGTTCAAAACATTATAAAACTCATGATATATCATCTTTCATACATTTGACTCAATTGGGTTATGAACTCCCATTTTTAGCCCAAATACAAATCGCAGAATCACATCAGTTACACACTCACGTTTTTACATGATAGCATACTAGTTATTGTTGTATTCTGCTACCTTTCTTATCCCCTACTATTCCCCCTCCCCTCCCATCTTCCCTCTCTACCTCACTGCTGTTGTTTAATTCTCTCCCTTGTTTTCCCCTCTTTAGCCTCACAACCTCTTATATGTAATTTTGTGTAACATTGAGTAGTCTCCTACCATTTCCATATGCTTTTCCTTCTCTCTCCCTTTCTCTCCCCCCACTCATCTCTGTTTAGTTTTAATATTTTTCTCATGTTCTTCCTCCCTGTTCTGTTCTTATTTGCTCTCTCTATATAAAAGGAAACATTTGGCATTTGTTTTTTAAGGATTGGATAGATTCGCTTAGCATAATCTATTCTAATGCCATTCATTTCCCTGCAAATTCTATGATTTTGTCATTTTTCAGTGCTGTGTAATACTCCATTGTGTATAGATGCCACATTTTTATTATCCATTCGTCTATTGAAGGGCATCTAGGTTGGTTCCAAAGTCTAGCTATTGTGAATTGTGCCGCTATGATCATCGATGTGGCAGTATCCTTATACTGCTCTCTATTAACATCCTCAGGGAAGAGTCTGAGAAGGGCGATATCTCGGTCAAATGGTGGTTCCATTCCCAGCTTTCCCAGGAATCTCCATACTGCTTTCCATATTGTACTCACCAATTTGCAGTCCCACAAGCAGTGTACAAGTGTACCCTTTACCCCACATCCTCACCAACACTTATTGTTGTTCGACGTCATAATGGCTGCCAATCTTACTGGAGTGAGATGGTATCTTAGGGTGGTTTTGATTGCATTTCTCTGACTGCTACAGATGGTGAGCATTTTTTCATGTACTTGTTGATTGATTGTATGTCCTCCTCTGTGAAGTGTCTGTTAAGATCCTTGGCCCATTTGTTGATTGGGTTATTTGTTATCTCATTGTTTAATTTTTTTGAGTTCTTTGTATATTCTAGATATTAGGGCTCTATCTGAAGTGTAAGGGGTAAAAATTTGTTCCCAGGATGTAGGCTCTCTATTTACCTCTCTTATTTTTTCTCTTGCTGAGAAAGATCTCTTTAGATTAAGTAAGTCCCATTTGTTTATTCTTTTTATTAACTCTTGGCCTATGGGTTTCTTATTAAGGAATTTGGAGCCCAACCCCACAGTATGTACATCGTAGCCAACTTTTTCTTCTATCAGACGCAGTGTCTCTGATTTTATATCTGGCTCCTTGATCCATTTTGAGTTAACTTTTGTGCATTGTGAGAGAAAGGGATTCAGTTCCATTTTGTTGCATATGAATTTCCAGTTGTCCCTGCACCATTTGTTGAATATGCTATCCTTCTTCCATTGCATGCTTTTAGGCCCTTTTTCAAATATAAGAAAGTTGTAATTTTGTGGATTTGTCTCTATGTCCTCTATTCTGTACCATTGGTCCATCTGCCTGTTTTGATACCAGTACCACACTGTTTTTGTTACTATTGCTTTGTAGTACAGTTTGAACTCTGGATTCACACTTCCTGCTTAGAATTGCTTTCGCTATTCTGGGTCTTTTGTTTTTCCATATGAAATTCATGATTACTTTATCTATTTCTACAAGAAATGCCATTGGGTTTTTGATTGGCATCGCATTAAACCTGTAGAGAACTTTGGGTAATATCGCCATTTTGATGATGTTATTTCTGCCTATCCATGTACAGGGCATACTTTTCCATCCTCTAACATCTTCTTCTATCTCTCTCTTTAGGGTTCTGTAGATTTCATTGCATAAATCTTTCACCTCTTTGGTTAGGTTGATTCCCAAGTTTTTTATTTTCTTTGAGTATACTGTAAAAGGAGTGGTTTTCCTCATTTAAATTTCAGAAGTTTTGTTGCTGATATACAGGAATGCCTTAGATTTATGCGTGTTGATTTTATATCCAGCCACTTTGCTGAATTCATTTACTAACTCTAGCAGTTTCTTTGTAGACCCTTTTGGGTCTGTTAAATATATTATCATGTCATCCCAAAATAGCGATAATTTAAGTTCTTCTTTTCCTATTTTTAAGTCTTTAATTTCTTTTGTCTGTCTAATTGCTCTGGCTAGTATTTCAAGAACTAAATCGAATAGAAGTGGTGATAGATGGCATCCCTGTCTTGTTCCAGATTTTAAAGGGAATGCCTTCAGTTTTTCTCCATTTACGATGATGCTAGCCTGAGGTTTAGCATATATAGCTTTTACAATGTTGAGGTAAGTTCCTGTTATTCCTAGTTTTTATAGAGTTTTAAACATAAAGGGATGCTGTACATTGTAGAATGCTTTTTCTGCATCTATCGAGATGATCATATGGTTCTTCTCTTTAAGTCTATTGATGTGGTGAATAGTATTTATTGATTTCCGTATATTGAACCAGCCTTGCATCCCTGGGATGAATCCCTCTTGATCATGATGCACAATTTTTTTATATGCTTTTGTATTTGATTTGCCAGGATTTTATTGAGAATTTTTGCATCCAAGTTTATTAGAGATATTGGTCTGTAGTTTTCTTTCTTTGAAGTGTCTTTGTCTGGTTTTGGGATCAGGGTGATGTTGGCCTCATAGAATGAATTTGGAAGAACTCCTTCTTTTTCTATTTTTTGAAATAGCTTGAAAAGTATTGGTATTAATTCATCGTTGAACGTTTTGTAGAACTCTACTGTATAACCATCTGGTCCAGGGTTTTTTTTGGTAGGTAGTCTTTTGAAGGTTTCTTCTATTTCTTCCTTTGTTATTGGTCTATTTAAATTTTGTGTGTCTTCCGGACTCAATCTGGGCAGATCATATGACATAAGAAATTTTTCGATATCTTCATTATCTTCTGTTTTATTGGAATATAGGGTTTCAAAATACTTTCGAATTATCTTCTGTATTTCTGTAGTGTCTGTTGTGATATTGCCTTTTTTATCCCATATGTTAGTAATTTGAGTTCTCTCTCTAGTTCTCTTCATTAGCATGGCTAAGGGCCTGTCGATTTAATTTATTTTCAAAGAACCAACTTTTATTTGTTCAATTTTTTTTTGTTTCAATTTTGTTGATTTCTCCTCTAATTTTAATTATTTCTTGTCTTCTACTACATTTGTTGTTTTGCTCTTTTTTTCTAGGTTTTTGAGATGTAGTGTGAGATCATTTATTTGTTGTTTTTTTCTTTTTTTGAGGAAAGAATTCCAAGAAATGAATTTCCCTCTTAAAACTGCTTTCATTGTTTCCCACAGAATCCGGTATGTTGTGTCTGTATTTTCATTTGTCTCTAAGAGATTTTTTATCTCCTCCTTGATGTCTTCTGTAACCCATTGATTATTCAGTAACATATTGTTCATTTTCCATGTGATGTAGAATTTTTCCTTTCTTCTTCAATCATTAATTTCAAGTTTCATTCCATTATGATCAGATATGGTGCATGGTATTATCTCCATACTTTTATATTTACTAAGAGTTTCCATATGGCATAATATATGGTCTATATTTGAGTAGGACCAATGTGCTGCTGAGAAGAACATGTATCCACTTTATGATGTTTGATATATTCTATGTATGTTGGTTAAGTCTAGGTTATTGATTGTGCTATTGAGTTCTATAGTTTCTTAATTCAGATTTTCTCTAGAGGATCTGTCCAATGGCGAGGGTTGTGTGCTGATGTCACCCGTAATTATTGTGTTATAGCCTATATGACTCTTGAACTTGAGGAGAGTTTGTTTTATGACTTTGCACCACCATTGTTTGGTGCATACAAATTGATAATTGTTATGTCTTGTTGGTGAATGTTGCCTCTTAACAGTATATAGTGTCCTTCTTTATCACTTTTGATTAACTTAGGTTTTAAGTTGATTTTATTCGATATGAGTATGGCCACTCCTTCTTGCTTCCGAGGGCCAACAATGGCTGCGAAGTCTTTCAGAATAAAATCATGTGATTTCCTGGCTGAGATTCCCATTGCTCTGTGGAAAGCCACATTGGGCCTAGATCTCACTTTGAAAGGGTGACAATCATGCGTGGCCTCCTAAAAACCAACACAATTCATATCAATACTTCTATGAGGTACGTTCCAGAACTCAGGCTCTAAGGGGAATCACACCAGAGTTCAAGCCCAGGTGGACCAAGTCATCTCTTCCAACCCCCACACAAATGACCACAATTGAAACAAAATAACTACCACATGGCCCTCATCTTCGTCCATAAAGACCCTCATCAAATGTTCTGGATGGAAGTTTCCATGAGGGTTGCAACTAAAGACAGTTTTCAGAATAAGCTCCCTTGCCTCTAATTTCCCTAAAGTCAGGGTGGCCTGGACACCCTTCCTGTGAACCAGGAGTGATCAAAAAGGCCTGCCATTAATTCCGCTTTGTTTCTATAATTTGAGGCTTACTGAATGTCAGGTATAGATTTTTTATGTGATTTGGAGTCATGAGAAAACCCAAGCACATCTGCAGAGCATTCAAGAATTTATTTGACAAAGAGGATCCCTATTCTCACTTGAAGGGGGTCAGGAACCTAACAGAGAAAGGCAAGAATCTTCATCCACAATGACTGCTCTTTTGCCATTTTGGTTTTGAATGCACACATGGGATCTTTCTTTAGATCCATCAGGTGCTGAGAATCGAAGCCACAGCCTCACACAGGGCCAAGAGGCAGATTCAGACAAATTCCTTTCCAAAGCAATTAAGCAAAGAGCCACAGGTGATGCCCATTTATTTCCATTTGAAATTTTTTTCTTCAGGCTTCACAAAGGGGTGGCCTGAGGCAAAGACCTTCCTGACATTCAGGGCAACAGAACCTTGATTGGTATACTGAGCTTGAATTATGTTCTGCACCGAGGTCTCAGATAAATCGATATACAATGGCATAGGACCGTGTACCTCGGATGATTGAATGTAGAAGAGAACATCCAGTCAAAAAGGGATAGTCTGTAGGATTAGGAAGATAGTCAGTGGGTTTAGGAAGAAGAGTGAGACTAGGAGTTGGACCAAAAGTTCTTTAGCAATAGGGTTTCAGTTAGAGAGTGAATGTAAATGTCAGCACATCTGAAGAGAAAGTCACAATGATGAACAGGGAAAAATATGTAGGAAAGCAGATATCAATAGAAAGATTAGGAAATCAGGCAAAGTATAAAGTGAGTGATAGGATTAGACATTTTCAACAGGCTTGAGGTTGAATATATAATCTTAGGAAAAAACAAATATGTAGTAATCAATAGGATTGACATTTGAGAGCATTAGGCACCCTGGACATGGATGTTTTTAGTAATCCATGGTCACTTTCCATTTAGGCTTTGGTACAATCATATGTGTGACCTTTGCATTTTGTGTCCAGAATACTACCGTGATAAAATTTATATGTAGATAAGGTGACATGAGTATTTCTTCCACCATTATGGGGAGTAATATTCTGGAAACTTATAAATTAGTACTGGTGATACAAATAGGTGTACCTTGTGTTGATCATTATTGAGATGTTGCATGAATAGACCAGATTGTGAATAAAGTATATAACTGGTTCCAACTTTAAATAATGGATTGAGTTTGCATCTGAAAATATATTGGAAATCTTATATTGATATATATACAATCATTCCAAGCAATTATATATGTAATGGTAATATTAGGGTTACGGTTTATCGTGAAGAGTGAGTATTGCTTCAAAAATGATTATGGAATCAAAAATAATGTGTTTAGAAAGAAGTCTAGTGAAAAGACCAGTAAAGAAACATGGAGGAATACATGTGTTCTGAAGTAGTAAGTAAATGAGAGTGAACCAAATGCCTATAATTTTGTGAAGTTCTGGGTGAAAAAATATATCCTATGATGTCCATATACTGAAAAAATAGTAATGTACCAGTGTTGAGTAAAAATGAACTTCAAAATACACATCATGTCCCATAGCAATCTACTTGCATTGATGTTAAACTGGGTCAGGTACTGTAGAAATATTAGGATTTGTATGCACCACCTACTGAACTTAGTATTCAGTAGTAGGAAACCAATATGTATTACAGGTGTATAAATATTGCTGAAAATAATCTTGTAAAAATTGGATTTTGAACCCACATACATGAATATAAATGAATTTAGGGAGTGTATAATAAGACACATATTTTTCATATTTTTTTTAAAATCTGGAGAATATATATACATATATATATATATAATATATATATTATATATATATATACATATATATACATATATAATATATATATATGTATATATATACACATATACATTTTTTTTCCAGATTTAAAAAAAAATACATACACACACACACACATTAATATTTAGCAATATATATGCCAATCGAAATTCATCATGAAATATAATTCATCCACATATCCAAAAATATTCATTTTACTGAACATGGATTTATATATAGTGTTTTTCACTAGGAAGCTCACCCATAGGTTGAATTTTCAGTCCCATCATTATTTAGGGAGAGTCATCTGTTCTCACAATTTTATATTCCAAAATCAGGGAGCTCACAAGAATGTCCGTGTGATACCAGGTAGGATATTATATATATATGTATAAAAAAATACATGTGCTGAATAGGATACAGAGAAAGGGAGACAGGAATTTATATATGTGATAATTTTAAAAAATTATGGAGAAATATTACAATGAAAAGTTGACTAGATTTAAAACACATACTCTTGATAATGCAGAAGGCAAATAGAAGTATACACCATGCTTCCTATGAAAGGTCTGTATTTCTATTCGGTTAGGTTTCTTTCTCTCCATGATATTAGGATTAGTAGTCAGAGTCTAGTAGGGTATGGGTTAGTGTCAGGGATTCAGTATTTCAAATGGAAAAAAGGAAAATGAATCTAATGTGTATGCAAAAATGTGATACACAAAAATCTTCCCTCTCTCATCCAGAACAATGCCTTGACATAACCATTGCTAAAAGTAAGACACAATTAGAGGAGAGGAGTTAGAAAATCTGAATATATATGTGGAATGGAAAATGCTCAGGAGTTCACAACACTGGAGGTGGTAGAACAGTTTCCAAAAGTAAGGGAGAGGGTAAACAATCCAGAAACATGGAGCTGTGCTGGCCTTGAGACTTCTTGAGAAACTTCCTCTGAGGTTGGGAACAAGAAATATATGTAATTGTTAGGAGATTTAGCTTCGTTTGTAGTGACACCATGAAATCTGGGTCTGCATCTCTATGACCTGGAGCACATGGTCCTTATTTTCTAATGAACATGAGGGAGCAGTTCTGAATTCTCTCTTTGTAGGTAAACTGTGGCCACTGGGAGCTAAGTGTCTTTCCGTGTGGACTGTGAAGCCATTTGGTGATCCTCCACTTTCCAGGGTGATTCTTACTGCTGCACTGGGAGTTTGGTATTTGCTTCACGAAATACAAGGAGTTCAACTGGGACAAAATGCTGGAGGGAGTTCTGTCATGTGTGGTTGGTCAGGGACGCAAAGAGAATGTACGAACCAGGCTTCTATCCTACATAGCTTTCCCCTTGACTATAGAAACCTGATTCTGAACATTGCCCTGAAACCTCTCCATATGACAAGATGCCTTTACATATAAAGGTCTGCTGCCTGCACCATGTCAGTCGCAAGTCTTTCGAAGCCAATGGAAGATCCAGGTGGTCCTACCAAAAATATTTATTTACACACCTACAGTCCACTTCTCTACGCCCACTACTCATTAGGCTCCAAATTACTGGCATCTCTGTTCTACACCATTTTCACGAAAACCAGTCAATCAAGGCACTCTTTTGTACACTCATGATCAGCAACAGGAAATCCAAAGTTTATCCAGTGCCACCTGGTCATGGGAATTTCAAAAATTTTATGGTATTAATCTAGTCATTTTTCAAAAATTAAGTTAGAGGCACTGTGGGTTTCAATTAATTCAGGAACCATTAAATGGTGAGGGAGCTCATTTCAATGAAAGCTCTGGAGAACACTCACAGAAAAGCCTTTCAAAAGACTGGCCAAAAGGTCACATGAATCCAGACACATTGAGGTGTACAATGTGAGGTCCATATGTGTTTGGACTCTCAACTAGGGCTGCCAAGTCTTTAAGAATTAAATCATGTGATATCCTGGCTCAGAATCCCCGAGCTCTGTGGAAAGCCATCCTGGGCCTAGATCTCAGTTTCCAAAGGCGATTCTCACGCGTGGCCTAGTAAAATCCCAAGAGAACTCACGACAATACTTCTCTGATGTCAGATCCAGAACTCATTCTTTAAGGGAAATCACACCAGAGTTCAAGCCCAGGTGATCCCAGTCATCTTATCCAACTACCACACAAATTACCACAATTAAAACAAGAACACTCCCATATGGCCCTCATCTTCTTTCATATTGACACTCATCATAATTTTGCTGGAGGTTTCCATGAGGGGAGCAGACCAAGACAGTGTTCAAAATAAGCTCCTTTGACCCTCATTTGCCTATAGTAAAGGTGGCCTGGACACCCATCCTGTGAACCAGGAGTGATCAAATAGGCCTGCCATTAATACTGCTCCAATTCTCCAATTTGAGGCCTACTGACTGTTTGGTTTAGATTCTTTATGTGAATTTTAGTCATGAAATAACCAAGCACCTATGGGCTAGCCTCTGCAGGTTTTGAAGAACTCATTTGACCCAAAGGATCCCTATTTTCACTTGATGGAGTTCCGGAACCTTACAGAGGAAGTCGAGAGACTTCATCCCAATGGCTGCTCTTTCTGCCATTTTTCCTTTGGATGCAAACATGGGAACTTTCTTTAGATCCATCAGGTGCTGAGAATCTAAGCCTCAGCCACACACAGGGCCAGGGGGCTGATTCAGTCACATCCCTTTTCAAAGCACTTAAGAAAAGAGCCACAGGTATGCCCAATCATTTCCATTTGAAAACTGTTTTCTTCAGGCTTCACAAAGGGGTGGCCAGATGCAAAGAACTTCCTGACATTCAGGGCAACAGAACAATAGGTAAGCAAAAGGCCCGAAGCAGGGTTTCTCCTCTGAGACTTTCCTCGTCACACTGATATCTGAATTTTCTGAGATGCTCGCCATCACCTACAGCTATCCAGTACATGGCCATGTCACAGAGCTTGGAGGTGGTACATATCTTGGACACAAAACCATGGGCCTATTCTTGAAATTGGCCGGAATTCAGGACGAAAATAGAAACTTAGGAAGGTAGCAGGTGTTGCTCATTGATAAGGCAAGCTACAGTCCATTCATAAACGGGGCAATATGAATGCTGAGAAGCTTTCTACTAGACAGGACACATGCATTGATGAATTCTCTTTTCTAATGTCTACAACCACGGAAACAGTGGAATACACAGACATAGAAACACTCGCCCTGTGAAAAGACTTACTAGAAACAGTCCACTTCAAATGAAACAAACCTACTGTCCTACCTATTCTCAGAAAATGAGACAAAACCACAAACCCACAACCACACCCACAAAGGCACCTCCTTCCCCTAAGTAGGTCTTTGACTATCTGGAGTGTCCTCTGACTTGTAGGCCATAATACGTTCCCCCGAAATGGCCTGTCCTGTCTCAGATCTGGTCTCCTTGGCAAACTCTGTGAACTTCTCAGGAGCCAACGGTGAGCCACTAACGACTTTCTCAAGAAAAGCCCCGCTTCCGAGCTTTCCTGGCATTTGGCCTTCTCACGTCTGAAGGTACCAAGAAAGACTGACTGCATTTAGTAAATCCAAACAAGTGAGACCATAGGGACTGGGACTGGGACTGGCTCTGGGTGCCTGGCTTCCTGGATCCAAAGTTCAGAGAGTTCCATCACCATGGAAGTGAGGTGAGGTCACTTCCTTCCTGAACTGAATGAGGTCCCTGTCTTGGCAACCACTTTGTCTTAACTGTTACTTCCAAGGGTCCCATGAGATTGAGGCTGCCCCTACTTCCTGTGACACTTTCACAAGTTAGAATGGTATATCAACCATAGGCACCCAGGAATAGATCTCCACAAAGGCCTGTTTTGGTCCATGTTCTCTACATTAAGAAGAGAATCTGATTCAGACACAACCTTTTATCCTGACCGGGTTGTTTGCCATGGAAGATGACTTTTGGTCTCTCAGGTCCTTCATAGCTGCCTACATCTTCTCCAGGGATCATTTCTGCATGGGCCTTTGAGGTTCTCAGCAGGTGGAAGTTTCCCTACATTTCTGTATTGTAAAATCAACTCTTTCCCTGCTCTTCTATAAAGTTAGATTGAGGGAATAGTGTATGATTATGGTTAAAAACATGTTTGATTTGGGTTAGAAATCATTGTGCTGGATGAATAATGGTATTGGGAACCTGCTATGTGTATAAGAATATATAGGTGTAATATATGTATGAAAAAAGAAATCTAAGTATGATTTGAAGGCCAGAAGGGCATTGGGCCCTTGATTGGGATACGCAGCATTGAATTACGTTCTGCAGAGATGTCTCAGATAAATCGATATACAATGGCATAGGACCTTGTACCTTGCATGAATTAATGCAGAAGGAACATTCAGTCAAAAAGGGATAGTCGGTAGTGAAAGGTTAATAAAATAGGTACTTGCTATTTCCTGTTTTTCTGTATGCTTAAAAAAACACTGTTGAAATCTTGAGAAATGTTTGCTAATCTTGTTCTAGAATGTCCTGTTCCCAACTGCCAAACTGCAGAATGTACTGCCTCACTCGGTGTCACGCGAACCGCCCACTCACCCTTACACATCAGTAAACTTCCCTCCCTTCCCTCTCCAAGGAATGTATGTAAGCTCTGCATAAGCTGTTCTCAGAGCTCTCTGATCTATTTAAGTTAGCTGTGAGCCCCAGCAAGCTGGACCCAAAATAACCCTTTGCTGTTGCATGAGACAGTCTCTTGGTAGTCTCTTCCTCCAACACTCACCTGACCTTTACATATTGAGGTTCCACCGAGTTCCGGCAGTGGCGGATGAGAGACCCCAACGGGCTCCTCTCGGAGCAAGTAAGGCGCCTCTTTCTGGTTTCAGGTGTCATGTTAGATGTTAGAGCTTGGCAAAATTGCTGGCGATGAAGAGCCTGGGGTCTCTCCGACGGTGGCTGAGAGACGTGTCACAGAGACATAGGGCACCTCCCTGGGGGACCCCGCAGAGGACTCGGAGAATCAAGGAACAATTGCTTCATCGACTCAGTGATATTTTCTTTTAGATTCGGTATTGCCATCCTATCGGGTTTTGCCGGCTACGCATTCCTGGTCTCAGTGTTGGATGTCCATTGCCTGTCTTTATGGTCTTGTCTTATCTGTGTCATGTGTCTTTGCTTTTACTGTTTGTGTACCTTTCATTATGGGACAGAGCACTTCAATGCCTCTGTCCCTGACCCTTGATCACTGAACCAAAGTCCGCTTAAGGGCTCAGAATCTTTCTTTTTTTAGTAAAACGCTGGACCTGGCAGACTCTCTGTGCCTCAGAATGGCCCATCTTTGGAGTCGTATGGCCCCAAGAAAGATCTTTCTACTTCCCACTAATTTAAAAAGTCAGAGATATTGTCTTTCAGCCAGGGCCACATAGCCATCCTGATCAACAGCCATATATCTTAACTTTGCAGGACCTCTGCAAATCTCCTCCTCCATGGGTGAAGCCTTTCCTTGCCCATGCCTCTGCTCATACTCCTTCCCACATGATCTCTCAAACCCTCACCTCTTCCTCCTCCTCCACCCTCTGTTTTCCCTGAGTCACAAGATTTGACTCTACTGGACTCTTCCTCCTCTCCTTATCCCCTGCCCTCATCCCCTAACACACAACACACTCTAAGTGATTCCCCTGCTGCTGACTAAGCCTCTCTACCATTGGAGGAAGCTAAGCTGGTAATAGGATCTGATAATGGACCGATGTTCATGGCCCAGGTAAGTCAGGGGTTAGCCAGGAACCTGGGGATTAATTGGAAGTTACATTGTGCTTATAGACCCCAGAGTTCAGGACAAATAGAAAGAATGAATAGAACCATTGAAGAGACCTTAACGAAATTAAGCTTAGAGACCAGCATAAAAGATTGGACTGTGCTCCTGACTTTTGCAATGTTTCATGCAAGAAAAAATCCTTCTGTTTCTTTGAGTAACCTTACCCCCTGAGAAATTCTCTATGGTGGCCCTCGTCCAGTAAGGGTCCTAAGCCCAACTGTAAGACCTAAGGATCCTTTCCACACCCTCTTGCTTGACAGACTTAAAGCTCTTGAAAGAACTCAGTGATACCTGTGAAAATAGCTGCCCACTGCGTAACAAACTGTGTACCAGGGGATTCCACATGCATATCAAATAAGAGACTTCATGTATGTAAGATGACATCAGGTGTCATCCCTGGAACCCAGCTGGAAAGGACCATACCAGGTGCTACTTATAACACCTACAGTGGTAAAGGTATACAGAATCACTTCTTGGATCCATGCCTCTCATCTCAAGCCTGCACCTTGTTCAGAATCTTTCTGGAAACTGGAAAAGACTGGTAACAGTTTCAAATTGTGTATTCGCCATGTGGATAAGGTTATATACTCTCCCCTTGGCCACAAGTAGTCCTAACCCTCATCAGCCTTTTAAGCAGCGATGGCTGATCACAAATCCTACTGGAAAAGTGTATAATCTATCTCGCATACAGCCCCCTTAGGGACCTGGTGGCCATCTCTCCACCCAGACATTTGTCAGCTGGCCATAGGTTTTTTTCTATTGGGATATCCCTGATGAAGAAAATCCCACTAAAATACCATTAAATCCCTTCTGTACCATAGATAATGGAAACAAACATTATGGATGTAGGGACACGCGAGCCAGATGCAGGTTGGCTAGCCTAGATTACTATGTTTGCCCGGGAAACTATCAAAGCCACAAACAGTAACGGCTGTGTGGGGGAAAAACCGACTACTTCTGTATGTCATGGAGATGTGAGCATACAGAGGCTGCCTGATGGAACCCCAATACTTCATCAAATTCAGTACACAGCATTGGCCATATTACCAAGTAGAAAACAGAAAAAGGATGGCCCCCAGAGGGGTCTCTAGATCCTCAAATTTTGCGTGACCTTTTTAAATTCTGCAAGTGCTCAAAAGGGTGAAAGGAGATTCCCCTATGTGGAAGCCCTTTCCCTCCTTCACTCACATCCTGAACTATGCTTCTCCAATAGATTTTTATCCTCAGCCTTCTGCTCCAGACTCTCTGCTGTCACTCCCACCTCAGCAACGTGATTTCTCCCCTCCAATTACTAGATCAGAATCCCAAACCTCCACCAGTTCTCAGACAATTGCCCGCTTGTGAGGTAGCAGGTACTGAGGTACGCCTCCACCCACTCACTCCTCTCTCTTCCTGTCAGTGCCCACACCGGGTCCCACCAGGTCCTCTTTCCAGCTAACCCAAAGCTCAAACGAGCTGAGGAGAGCTCTCAGACCCTTATCCAAGATGTAATATAAATGGCCATTAAAGTTGCTTTGTCATCACTGAAAACAGGTTACTAAAATTTAAAGTCCCTCACAGGATTTTGGGATACTCACTCCCGTTTTCTGCTCTGCTCTACCTGTTCTACTTCTCAAGTTTTTTGCTAGGAAATTCCCAAACACCTTTCCAATTATTCTTTTACATCTCTCTTTTTCTTCATTCTCAGATCCTCGGAGCTTCTCTCAGCCCCACCTTCCCCGTATTCCCCCTCTGTACCAGGCCCACAGAAAAGTCTTAAATGTCCTTCTCCAGAAGTCTTCACCATGGCTGACTTTAGAACTTTCAGCATAGAGTTTCTATAAATAGTTCAATGTAGATAATCTTTCTCTTTTTGTATTGCCCTGTTATACTTGGCCACTGGCTAAAAAACTCAGTACTTCTAAGCTAGACAACCCCTAACTAGTTTTTCACAAAATATGTGAACAAGTCCTCTGGCCTTCAGCTGGGGCTTCACAGAAATGGCCACATTTCTAAGATAAAGAAATTACCAACTGGGCTCCGTTGTAACAGCTGGCAGGGGGAAAATAAGAAAGGGAATAAAAAGCTCTCCTCCTCCCAGGTGTCCTTGAAAATTTAACTTGCCCAGAACAGAGGAAAAATCAGAAACATATACTGCTTTTTTGAACTTCTGCAGACTGTAAACTTCTGAGCCTCATCCCTTATATGTTGGGTACACAATTCTGAAACTACCTAAACTTGAGTTTCAGGGGATTAATTGATTACAACAGAAGCAATGCCCTCTGAATCCAGTTGCAACAATATAGGACTGTTTCCCTGTCTTCAGTGCTATCTTAGGTGCCTTGCCTTGTCTGTCCCTACAACAGCATAATTCTATATACTTAAACATTGTTTATGTTTTCATGAAATGGTCAACAGATGTGATTATTTTGAAATGTTGCAGATGTTTCCCAGAAAGCTCTATCATGACGCAGGTTCGTTTGAAGATCAAATGGGGGGGGCATACATCCGGTTCCACTGGGAACTTGTATCCCTCACTTTAGCCATCCTATTAGGAATAGGAGTTGCTGCACGGGTGGGCACAGGAACCACTGCCATTGTCCATGGGACACAACAAATGACCCAATTAGAAGAAGCAATAGAGAAAAACTAAGATATTAGAAACCTCCATCAGAGCTTTGCATGAATCTTTAACCTCTCTCTCTGAAGTTGTTTTAAAGAACAGTTGAGGGTTGGACCTCCTCTTCATTAGAGAAGGGGGCCTTTGTGCTGCATTGAGGGAAGAATGTTGTTTTTATGCTGACCATACTGGAGTTGTAATAAAATCTATGAGTAAATTTAAAAGACACCTTGAAGAGCATCAACAAGAGAGAGAGGCCCAAAAAGGGTGGCTTGAGTCTTGGTTCACACACTCCTCCTGGTTAACTACGTTTTTATCAACCCTGGCCGGTTCAATAATAATCCTCATATTATTGCTAACTATAAAATCCTGTTTGCTCAACCGTGTAATTTCTTTTCTCCAGGCTCAAATTGGACGAGTTAAACTTATGGTAATACCCCACTAGAAGACATAGAATGTGACACCCTCCAATAATCATTTTTATGATTAAAAGTAGCCAGAAGAAGAAGTGGGGAATTAAAGGTTAATAAAATAGGTACTTGTCACTTCTTGTTTTTCTGTATGCTTAACAAAACACTATTGAAATCTTGAGAAATGCTTGCAAATCTTGTTCCCAGAATGTTCTGTCCCCAACTGCCCAACTGCAGAATGTACTCCCTCACCCAGTTGAATGCAAACCACCCACTCACCCTGACCCATCAATAAAATTCCCTCCCTGCCCTCTCCAGGGAAAGTATATAAGCTCTATTTAAGCTATTCTCAGGGCTATCTGCTCTATTAAAGTGATCTCTGAGCCCCAGCATGCTGGACACCCAAAAAACCCTTTGATGTTGCAAGAGATAGTCTGTTGGTGGTCTCCTCCTCTGAAGCTCGCCCCACATTTACTTGGATGATTGAATGTAGAAGAGAACATTCAGTCAAAAACGATAGTCTGTAGCATTAGGAAGATAGTCAGTACTTTTATGAAGAAGGGTGAGTATAGGAATTGGAAAAAAAATTTCTTTAGCAATAGGGTTTCTATTAGAGAGTGAATGTAAATGTCAGCACAGGTGAAGAGTCAGTCACAATGATGAACTGGGGAAAATATGTAGGAAAGCAGATATCAATAGAGACATTACAAAATCAGGCAAAGTATAAAGTGAGTGATAGGATTAGATATTTTGAACAGGGTTGAGTTTAAATATATAATCTTAGGAAGAAACAAATATGTAGTCACAATTAGGATTGACATTTGAGAGCATTAGGCAAATTTCAGGTGGATGAATATTTCTCAGAATAATCTTGTGAATAGTTGATTATAAATCCACATAATAAACATGAATGAATTTAGTGAGTGTATATAAGACACATATATTTCATATTTTGAAAAATCTGGAGAGTATATATATATATATATATATACATACAAAACACACACAGACAAAAAAGTATATGTCAATCAAAATTCATTATAAAATATATATCATCCACAGATCTAAAAATATTAATTTTACTGAACATGGATTTATGTATAATGCTGTTCAACTAGCAAGCTCAACCATAGGTTGAATATCCAATTCCAACAAGTTTAGTAGGAGTGATCTCTTCTAACAATTTGTATCTGCCAAGTCAGCCACCTCACAAGAATGTACGTGTGGTACCAGGGAGGAATCTAAATGTGCATATAAGAATACAGAGAAAGGGAGACAGGAATTCACATATTTGTTAACCTTAAAAATACATGGACAGCTATTTCAACAATAAATTGACTAGATTCATAACTCCAACTCTGTATCACGCAAAAGAAAAGTACAACAATACACCAGGCCTACTCTGAACTACTTGTATTTCGATTCTGTTTGGGTTATTTTTCTCCATCATATTACAATTAGTAGTCAGAGTCTGGTCGGGTATGGGTTAGAGTCAGGGATTCAGTATTTTGAATGGAAAATAGAAAACTGAGTCCAATGTTTATGCAAATATATGCTACAGAAAATTCTTCCCACTCTCCTCCAGAACAATGCCTTGACATTACCTTCGCCCCAAGTAAGACACAATTAGAAGAGAAGAGTTAGAAAATCTGTGAATACCTATCAGGAATGGAAAATGCTCCAGATTTCACATCTTGGAGGCGGTAGAGGAGTTTCCAAAAGTAAGGGACAGGGTAAACACTCCACAAATATGGAGCTCTGCTGGCCTAAAGACTTTTTGAGAATCTGCCTTTAAGGTTGGGCACTTAAAATATATGTTGTTTTCAGGAGCTTTAGCTTTATTTGTAGTGAGACAATCAAAGCTCGATCTGCATCTACGTGACCTGGAGGACATGGTTATTTATTTTTCAATAAAAATGAGGCAGCAGTGCTGAATTCTCTCTTTGTAGGCAAACTGTGGCCACTGAGGGCTAAGTGTCTCCCCGTGTGGACTGTGAAACAACTTGGTCATCCTCCAATTATCGTGGTGTTTCTTGATGCTGCACTGGGAATTTGGTATTTGCTTCATTAAATACAACGAGTTTCAATGGGAAACAGTGCTGAAGGGAGTTCTGTCAGCTGTGGTGTGCAGGGTCTCCAGGAGAATGCACCAACCAGGGTTCTATCCCACGTAGCTTGCCCCCTTGACAATAGCAACATGATTCTGAACATTGCCCTAAAACCTCTCCATATAAAAATATGCCTTTACGTATATGGGTCTGATGGCTGCACCATGTCAGTCTCAAGCCATTTGGAAGCCAATGGAAGATCCACATGGCCCCACCACAGATGTTTTATCACTCACTTGCGTAACACTTCTCTAGGCCCACTACGCACTATTCTTCTACTTACCAGCATCTCTGTTCTACACCATTTTCCTGAAACCCAGTCAATCAAGGCCCTGTCTGGTATATTCATGATCATCAACAGGACATCAATGGTCCTCCAGTGACATCTGGTCATGGGAATTTTAAAAATTTCATGGTAATTATCTAGCAATTTTTCACGGATGAAGTTGGAGGCACTGTGGTTTGCAATTCATTCAGGAACCATTAAAGGGTTAGGAAGCTAATTTCAGGGAAAGTTCTGGAGCACTCTCACAGGCAAGGCTACCCAAAGAGTGTCCAAAAAGTCACATGAAGCGAGGCCAATTGAGGTCTATAAAGCGAGGTCCATGTGTGTTTTGAATCTCAATAATGCATGCCAAGTCTTTCAGAATAAAATCATGTAATATCCTGGCTGAGATTCCCAGTGTTCTGTGGAAAGCCAAGCTGTGCCTAGATCTCAGGTTCCAATGGCAACTTCATGCCTGGCCTCCTAAAATCCCAATACAATTCATGGCAATACTTCTCTCAGGTCAGTTCCAGAACTCAGTCTATAAGGAGAATCACACCAGAGTTCAAGTCCAGGTGGACCCAGACAACTCTTCCAACCGCGACTCAAATGAAAACAATTAAAACCAAAATACTCCCTCATGGCCCTATTCTTCTTCCATATAGACACTAATCATAACCTCTTCCTGGAGTTTTCTATGAGTTGTGCAGCCCAAGAGAATGTCCAAAATAAGCTTCTTGCACCTCTTTTGCCTAACTTCAGGGTGGCCTGGGCACCCTTCCTGTGAATCAGGAGTGATCAAATAGGCCTGCCCTTAATACTGCTCCGCTTATCCAATTTGAGGCTCTCTGACTGTGGGGTCTAGATTCTTTATGTGAATTGGAGTCATGAGAAAAGCCAAGACAGTGTCCAAAATCAGCTCGCTTGCCCCTCATTTGCCTAAAGTCAAGGTGGCCTGGACACCGTTTCTGTGAACGAGGAGTGATCAAATAAGCCTGCCGTTAATACTTCTGTGTTTCTCCAATTTGACGCCTACTGATTTCAGGTATCAATTCTTTATGTGATTTGGAGTTATGCGAAAACCCAAGCACCTCTGCAGGGAATTGAAGAACTCATTTGACCCAAAGAATCCCTATTCTCACTTGATGGAGTTCAGAACTTAACAGAGGAAGGCAAGAGACTTCATCCATAATGAATGATTTTTTTTTTTTGCCATTATGGTTTTGGACGCACACATGGGATCATTCTTTAGATCCATCAGGTGCTGAGAATCTAAGTCATAGACACAAACATGGCCAAGAGACTAATTCAGACACATCCCTTCCCAAAGCAATTAAGCAAAGAGCCACAGGTGATGACATTCATTTCCATTTGAAAACTGTTTACTTCAGGCTTCACAAAGTGGTGGATTGAGGCAAAGAACTTCCTGACATTCAGTGCAAAACAACAATAAGTAAGCAAAAGGCCCAAAGCAGGGTTTCTCCACTGAGACTTTCCTGGTCACACTGATATCTGCGTTTTCTGAGATGCTCGCCATTCTCTTCAGCTATCCAGTACATGGCCATGTCACAGAGTTTGGAGGTGGTACATATTTTGGACACAAATCCATGAGCCTATTCTGGATAGTGGCCAGAATTCAGGAAGAAAACAGCAACTTAGAAAGATAGCAGGTGTTGCACATCAACAAGACAAGCTGCACTCCATTTATATATTGGGCAGGTTGAATTATGGGAAGATTTACACTAGACAGTACACATCCATTAATGCATTCTCTTTTCCAATATCTACAACAACGGACACAGTGGGATACACAGACATAGAAACACTTGCCTTGTCAAATGACTTACTAGAAACTGTCCACTCCAAACCAAACTAACCGCCTTTCCCATCTATTCTCAGAACATGAGACAAAACAATAAACCCATACCCACTCCCACAAAGTCACCTCCTTCCCCCAATTAGGTCTGTGACTATCCAGATTGTCCACTGACAGGTGGGCCATACTATGTTCCCCTGAAATGGTCCGTCTTCTCTAAGATCTGGTGAAATATAAGGATGAAAACAGAAATCTAGGTATGATTTGAAGCCCAGAAGGGTTTTTCCCTTGATTGGGATACTTAGCTTTGAATTATGCTCTGCAAAGTTGTCTCAGATAATTCGATATACAATGGCATAGGACCTTTTACCTTGGATGATTGAATGTAGAAGAGAACATCCAATCAAAAAGGGATAGTCGGTAGGATTAGGAAGATAGTCGGTAGGTTTAGAAAGAAGAGTGAGTATAGGATTTGGACCAAAAGTTCTTTAGCAATAGGGTTTCGATTATAGAGTGAATGTAAATGTCAGCACATATGAAGTGTCAGTCACTAGGATCAACTTGGGAAAACATGTAAAAAAGCAGATATCAATAGAAACATTACGAAATCAGGCAAAGTATAAAGTGAGTGATAGGATTAGACATTTTCAACAGGGTTGAGTTTGAATATATAAATTAGGAAGAAACAAATATGTAGTCACCAATAGGATTGACAATTGACAGCATTAGGCAACCTGGACATGAATGTTTTTAGTAATCCATGTACACTTTACATTTAGGCTTTGGTACAATCATAAATGTGACCTTTACATTTTTTTGTCCAGAATATTACTTTGATTAAATGTATATGTACATCAGGTGACATGAGTATGTCTTCCACCATTTCTGCGAGCAATATATTGAAGATGTAAAATTAGAATTGGGGGTACAAAGAGGTGTACCCTGTGTCTATGAATATAGAGATAAAGCATGAATAGACCCTAATGTGAATAAATAATATAACTTTTTTCAACTTTAAAAAATGAATTGATCTAATATCTGAAAAATTACAGGAAATTGTATATTGATATACAATCATTCATTCCAAGCAGTTATACATCTAATGGTAATATTCGTGTTTTGGTTTATCATGAAGAGTGTGTGAGTTTTGCTTCAAAAGTGACTTTGTAAATCGAAAATAATGTGTTTGGAAAGAAGACTCATGAAAATACCAGTAAAGAAACCCTGACAATACATGTGTTCTGAAGCAAAAAGTGATTAAATTTGAAACAAATGCCTATAAATTTGTGAACTTGTGGATGAAATGTATATCCTATGATGTGCAAAAACTGAAGAAATAATAATGTACCAGTGTCGAATACAAATGAATAAAGAATTACATATCATGTCCCATAGGAATCTACTTGCATTGATGTTAGACTGGGTCAGTTACTGTAGAATAATTAGGATTTGTATGCATCATTCCCTGAAGTTAGTTTTCAGTACTAGGAAACAAATATGTATTTCAGGTTGATGAATATTTCTGAGAATAATCTTGTGAAATGTTGATTAAAAATCTACCTACATGAACATGAATGAATTTAGAGAGTGTATATTAGACACATATATTTCATATTTTGAAAAATCTGGAGAGTGTATACACACACACACACACACACAAATAAAAAACACTCAAAGACATTAAAAAGTAGCAATATAAATGCCAATCGAAATTCATCAGTAAATATATATCATCCACAGATGCAAAAATGTTTATTTTACTGAACATGAGTTTATGTATAATGTTGTTCTACTAGGACGCTCCCTACAGGTTGAATTTTCAGTTCCAACAGCGTTTAGGAGGAGTGATCTCTTCTCACAATTTGTATCTGCCAAGTCAGCCACCTCACAAAGATGTACGTGTGATACCTGGTAGGATTCTATATATGCATATAAATATACAAGTGTGAATAGGCTAAAGAGAAAGTGAAACATGAATTCTCATATTTGTTAACTTTAAAAACACATGGAAATCTTTTTCTATTAAGCATTGACCAGATTTATAACTCCTACCTTGTATAATGCAAAATGCAAGTCCAACTATACAACATGCCTCCAATGAACTGCTTGTATTTCTATAGGTTTGTGTTATTTTTCTCTATCATATTAGGATGAGTTGTCTGAGTCTAGTAGGTATGGGTTAGTGTCAGGGATTCAGTATTTCAAAAGGAAAATTGGAAATTGAATCCAATTTGTATGCAAATATATGCTGCACAAATATCCTCCCACTCTCATCCAGAACAATGCCTTGAAATTACCTTCACCCCAAGTAAGACACAGTTAGAGGAGAATAGATAGAAAATCAGTGAATACATATCTGGAATGGAAAATGCTCAGGAGTTCACAACTTTGGAGGTTGTAGAGGAGTTTCCAAAAGTAAGGGACAGGGTAAACACTCCACAAACATGGAGCTCTGCTGGCCTAAAAACTTTTAGAGCAACTGCCTCTGAGTTTGGGAACGTGAAAATTATGTTGTTGTCAGGAGAATTGGCTTCATTTGTAGTGAGACCATCAAAGCTGGGTCTGCCTCTATGTGACGTGGAGGACATGGTATCTTATTTTCCAATGAACATGAGGTAGCAGTGTTGATTTTCTTCTTTTTAGGTAAACTGTGGCCTCTGGGGGCTAAGTGTCTCCCCGTTGGACTGTGAAGCCATTTGGTCCTCCTCCACTTTTTGTGGGGTTTTTGCTGCTGAACTGGGAGTTTGGTATTTGCTTCATGAAATTCAAGGAGTTCAACTGAGACACAGTGCTGGAGGGAGTTCTGCCATGTGCGGTGGTTCAGTCTGCAGAAGAACGCACCAACCACGCTTCTATCCCTCAAAGCTTGCCACATTGCATCCTTGTCCATAGCAACCTGATTCTGAACATTGCCCTGAATCCTCTTCATATAACAAGATGCCTTTAATTACAAGGGTCTGCTGGCTGCTTCATGTAATCCACAAGCCATTTGGAAGCCAATGGAAGATCCACATTGCTCCAACAGAGATGTTTTATCACACTCCTGCCCACCAAAGCTCTAGGCCCACTTCTCAGCAGGCTGCAACTTTCTGGCACCTCTGTTCTACACCATTTTCATGAAACCCAGTCAAGCAAGGCACTGTCTGGTACATCCATGATCAGCAACAGGACATCCAAAGGTTCTCCAGTGCCACCTGGTAATGGGAATTTCAAAAATTTCATGGTATTTATTTAGACATTTTTCAAGGATGAAGTTGGAGGCACTGTGGGTTTCAATTTATTCAGAAACCAGTAAATGGTGAGCAAGATTATTTCAATGAATGCTCTGAAGAACCCTCACAGGCAAGGCTTCCCAAAGAATGGCCAAAAGGTCACATTAAGCCAGGCCCATTGAGGTCTACAATATGAGGTCCATGTGTGTTTTCACTCTCAACTATGGCTGCCAAGTCTTTCGAATGAAATCATGTGATATCTTGGCTGAAATTCCCAGAGCTCTGTGGAAAGCCACTCTGGGGCTAGATCTCAGTTTCCAAGGGTGACTCTCATACATGGCCTCTTAAATCACAACACAATACATGGCAATACTTCTCTGAGATCAGTTCCTGAACTCAGTCTATAAGGGGAATCACACCAGAGTTCAAGCCCAGGTAGACCTTGTTATGTCTTCCAACTGTCACACAAATATCCACAATTAAATCCAAAACACTTCCACATGGCACATGTATGTAGATCATATGACATGAGTATTTCTTCCACCATTACTGGGAGCAATATTTGAAGACATATAAATTAGTATTGGGGGTACAAAGTGGTGTACCCTGTGTCTTTGAATATAGAGATAATGCATGAATAGACCATACTGTGAATAAATATTACAACTGGTTCCACTTTAAATAATGGATTGAATTGATATCTGAAAATATATAGGAAATCATATATTGACATACAATCATTCACTCCAACCAGTTATATATCTAATGGTAATCTTAGGGTTATTGTTTATCATGAAGTGTGTGTGAGTTTTGTTTCAAAAGTGATTTTGGAAATCGAAAATAATATGTTTGGGAAAAAGTCTCATAAAAAGACCAATCAAGAAATATGGAGGAATTCATGTGTTCTGAAGCAGGAAGTGATTGAAAGTGAAACAAGTGCCTATAAATTTTCTAAATTGTGAATGAAATATATATCCTGTTATGTGCATAAACTGATGAAATAGTAATGTACCAGTGTTGAATAAAAGTGAACGTCAAAATACACATCATGTCCAATAGGAATCTACTTGCATTGATGTTAAACTGGGTCAGTTACTGTAGAAATATTAGAATTGCATGCATTATTCACCAAAGAGAGTTTTTTTTTTATTTTTATTTATGGTTGTTCAAAACATTACATAGTTCTTGATATATCATATTTTACACTTTGATTCAAGTGGGTTATGAACTCCCATTTTTACCCTGTATACAGATTGCAGAATCACATCAGTTACACATCCATTGATTCACATATTGCCATACTAGTGTCTGTTGTATTCTGCTGCCTTTCGTATCCTCTACTATTCCCCCTGGCCTCCCCGCCCCTCCCCACTTCTCTCTCTACTCCCTCTACTGTAATAAATTTCTCCCCCTTGTATTATTTTTCCCTTTCCCCTCAATTCCTCTTGTATGTAATTTTGTATAACCCAGAGGGTCTCCTTCCAATTCCATGCAATTTCCCTTCTCCCTCCCTTCCTCCTCTCATCCCTGTTTAATGTTAATCATCTTGTCATGCTCTTCATCCCTATCTGTTCTTAGTTACTCTCCTAATATCAAAGATGACATTTGGCATTTGTTTTATAGGAATTGTGTAGCTTCACTTAGCATAATCAAGTCTAATGCAATCCATTTCCCTGCAAATTCTATGATTTTTTATTTTTCAATGCAAAGTAATAATCCATTGTGTATAAATGCCACATTTTTTTTTATCCATTCTTCTATTGAAGGGCATCTAAGTTGGTTCCACAGTCTTGCTGTTGTGAATTGTGCTGCTATGAACATCGATGTAGCAGTGTCCCTGTAGCATGCTCTTTTTAGGTCTTTAGTGAATAGACCAAGAAGGGCAATAGCTGGGTCAAATGGTGGTTCCATTCCCAGCTTTCCAAGAAATCTCCATACTGCTTTCCAAATTGGCTGCACCAATTTGCAGTCCCACCAGCAATGTACAAGTGTACCTCTTTTCCCACATCCTTGCCAGCACTTCTTGTTGTTTGACTTCATAATGGCTGCTAATCTTACTGGAGTGAGATGGTATCTTAGGGTGGTTTTGATTTGCATTTCTCTGACTGCTGGAGATGGTGAGCATTTTTTCATGTACTTGTTGATTGATTGTATGTCCTCATCTGAGAAGTGTCTGTTGAGGTCCTTGGCCCATTTGTTGATTGGGTTATTTGTTATCTTATTGTCTAATTTTTTGAGTTCTTTGTATACTCTGGATATTAGGGCTCTATCTGAAGTGTGAGTAGTAAAGATTTCTTTCCAGTATGTAGGCTCCCTATTTACCTCTTATTGTTTCTTTTGCTGAGAGAAAACTTTTTTAGTTGAGTAAGTCCCATTTGTTGATTCTAGTTATTAACTCTTGTACTATAGGTGTCCTATTGAGGAATTTGGAGCCCAACCCCACAGTATGTACATCGTAACCAAATTTTTCTTCTATCAGACAGTGTGTCTCTGATTTGATATCAAGGTCCTTGATTCATTTTGAGTTAACTTTTGTGCATGGTGAGAAAAAGGGATTCAGTTTCATTTTGTTATATATAGATTTTCAGTTTTCCCAACACCATTTGTTGAAGATGCTATCCTTCCTCCATTGCATGCTTTTAGCTCCTTTATCAAATATAAGATAGTTGTAGTTTTGTTGATTGGTTTCTGTGTCCTCTATTCTGTACCATTGATCCACCTGCCTGTTTTGGTACCAGTACCATGCTATTTTTGTTACTATTGCTCTGTTTTATAGTTTGAACTCTGGTATCGCTATACCGCCTGATTCACACTTCCTGCTTAGCATTGTTTTGCAATTCTGGGTCTTTTATTTTTTCATATGAATTTCATGATTGCTTTCTCTATTTCTACAAGAAATGCCTTTGGGATTTTGATTGGCATTGGATTAAACCTATAGAGAACTTTTGGTAATATCGCCATTTTGATGATGTTAGTTCTGCCTATCCATGAACAGGGTATATTTTTACATCTTCCAAGATCTTCTATTTCTCTCTTTAGGGTTCTGTAGTTTTCATTGTATAAGACTTTCACCTCTTTTGTTAGGTTGATTCCCATTTTTTTTTTTAGGATATTGTGAATGGAGTGGTTGTCCTCATTTCCATTTCAGAGGATTTGTCACTGATATACAGGAATGCCTTTGATTTATGCGTGTTGATTTTATATCCTGCCACTTTGCTGAATTCATTTATTAGCTCTATTAGTTTCTTTGTAGAACCTTTTGGGTCTGCTAGGTATAGAATCATGTCATCTGCAATAGTGATAATTTAAGTTATTCTTTTCCTATTTATATGCCTTTAATTTCTTTCATCTGTCTAATTGCTCTGGCCAGTCTTTTGATAACTATATTGAACAAAAGTGGTGAGAGCAGGCATCCCTGTCTTGTTCCAGATTTTAGAGGGAATGTCTTCAATTTTTCTCCATTCAGAATGATGCTAGCCTGCGGTTTAGCATAGATTGCTTTTACAATATTGAGGAATGTTCCTGTTATTCCTAGTTTTTCGAGAGTTTTGAACATAAAGGGATGCTGTACTTTGTCGAATGCTTTTTCTGCATCTATCTAGATGATAATATGGTTTTTATTTTAAGTCTATTGATGTGGTGAATAACATTTATTGATTTTCGTATATTGAACCCTCCTTGCATCCCAGGGATGAATCCTACTTGATCATGGTGCACATTTTTTTGATATGTTTTTGTATCTGATTTGCCAGAATTTAATTTAAGATTTTTGCATTTAGGTTCATTAGAGATATCGGTCTTTAGTCTTCTTTCTTTGAAGTGTCTATCTGGTGTAGGAATCAGGGTGATATTGGCCTCGTAGAATGAATTTGGAAGATCTCCCTCTTTTTCAATTTTCTGAAATAGCTTTAAAAGTATTGGTATTAGTTCATATTTAAAGGTTTTGTAAAACTCTGCTGTATACCCATACGGTCCTGGGATTTTCTTAGTTGGTAATCTTTGGATGGTTTTTTTTTATTTCCTCAATTGATATTGGTATGTTTAGGTTGTCTATATCCTCCTAACTCACTCTGGTCAGATCATATGACTTAAGAAATTTTTTGATGCCTTCACTATCTTCTATTATTTTAGAGTGTAAGGATTCAAAGTAATTTCTGATTATCTTCTGTATTTCTGAAATATCTGTTGTGATATTGCCTTTTTCATCCCGTATGATAATAATTTGAGTTCTCTCTCCTCATCGTTAGCATGGCTAGGGGTCTGTCCATTTTATTTATTTTTTCCTCCAATTGGTGTGACGTGTCTACCACGCCCGTGGACCCCTGTGGTGTTCTGCCAATCAGTCGCAGGTCTGCCTACCTTGCAGGCGTGGGTGGCGGCACTGCTCTACTCCTACTCCAATTGGGGTGACGTGACTACCATGCCGGCGGGCTGCTGTGCCTGGTCCGCCGGTTGGTCGCAGGTCTGCCTACCTTGTGAGCACGGGCTACAGATCTGTTCTGCCCCTACTCCAAATATGGTAAAGTGTCTGCCGCGCCAGCCGGCCGCTGGGCCTCTTCTTCTGGTCAGGTGCAGGTCTGCTACCTTGCAGGCGTGGGTGATGGCTCTGCTCTGGCCCTACTCCAATTGGTGTGTCGTGACTACCATGCCGGCAGGTTGCTGTGCCTGTTCTGGGCGTGGGCGAAGGCTCTGCTCTGCCCCTACTCCTATTGGGGTGATGTGACTACCATGCCGGTGACCCACTGGGATTTTACTAGGTGTGGGAGAAGGCTCTGCTCTGCAACTACTCCAATTGGGGTGACGTGACTACCACACCTGCGGGTCGCTGGGCCTGTTCTGTGCACGGGCGGCGGCTCTGTTCTGCCTCTACTCCAATTGGGTTGACGTAACTACCATGCAGGTGTGTCACTGGGTCTGTTCCAGTCGCGGGCAGCTGCTCTGCTCTGCCCCTCTGGCTTGATGACAAAGTGAGAGAGACCCAGGTGTTTGTGACTCACTTTCTTCACCAGGAGACCAACTGTTTCTGTCACTGCTGGTATCAATGAAGTTATCTCCTCTGCTGCTTTCTGATGACATCAGAAATTTGCCATGTTGGTATCCCATGTGAAAGGCAGCATTTCGTTCCCTTTTCTGGGTGACCAAAGCAATGAGTGAGTCCTGACCGGCCCTCACAAGCCGTGTCTCAATCCTGTTTCCACTGCCTATGAAGGCTCGGTTGATATTTACCTCCACAGTATTCAGCAAGACCCGGAACGAGAAGCAGTTTCCGCGGGTTCTTTAGCCCTGGGCCAGATCAGTTCCGAGAGGTGGAATTCGGCCGCTCTGGGCTTTGTGTATGTTCTAATAGGAGCAGGCTCCAAGACGGAGTTTCTGCAGGTTCTTCAGCACTGAGCCTGAGTAATTTGTCTGCAACACAAAGGTGAATGGCATCCTGAAATTACCTGTTCTATAGCTGAATGAGCTTCGATCAGTCAAAAACAGGGATGGTGACATCAGCTCTCCAAGATAGTGGCCGCTGGCTTCCTCTGTGGTCTGACCGGTGTGGAGAACCGAATTGGATCGCATCCTTCCCCATCTCAAACAAAGAATTCAGCACTTAGCACAGTGATTGCATACCTGGCAGGAGCCCACAGAATCCACACCGCTGTATATTTGCATTGCTATCTCTTCATTTCCCAGTGCGCGCCGCAGACTCTAGCCACAGACTGATTTCCTGAATAAGCAGCATGACGCTCCATGCGGACAAATCACTCGTGTTTGAGCTCGCGTAGCTGATCCTCGTGAGATGGAAATATGTCCACTAGGTTTTGGAGCACCCCAATTTTGCTGGAAATTTCTAACAAGATATATTTTAGCAGTTATAACTCGTCATTCTCCCACACAGTGACCCGGTACATGGGGGTGATGCACCCCCTTCACCAGCATCATATGATCCCCCGAAGTTAGTTTTCAGTACTAAGAAACAAATATGTATTTCAGGTGGATGAATATTTCTGAGAATATTCTTGTGAAAACATGATTATAAATCCACATACATGAATATGAATGAATTTATGGAGTGTATAATAAGAAAAATATACTTCATATTTTGAAAAATCTGGAGAGTGAATATATATATATATATATATATATATATATATATATATATATATACACTCACAGACATTAAAAAGTAGCATTATGTATGCCAATCGAAATTCACCATGAAATAATATATCATCCACAGATCCAAAAATATTCATTTTAATGAACATGGATTTATGTTGTTCAACTAAGAAGCTCACTCATATGTTGTATTTTCAGTTCCAACAGCGTTTAGTAGGAGTGATCTCTTCTCACAATTTGCATCTGCCAAGCCAGCCACCACACAAAATGTACGAGTGATACCAGGTAGAATTCTAAATGTGCATATGACAATACATGTGATGAATATGCTACAGAGAAAGGGAGACAGTTATTCACATATTTGTTAACTTTTAAAACACATGGAGAACTCTTTCAATTAAAATTCGCTAGATTTATAACACCTACCATTTATCATACGAAAGGCAAGTCCAACTATACACCATGCCTCCTGTGAACCTCTTGTATTTCTATTCTGTTTGGGTTATTTTTCTCCACCATATTAGGATTAGAAGTCAAAGTCTAGTAGGGTATGTGTTAGTGTCAGGGATTCAGTATTTTGAATGGAAAATTGGAAAATGTATCCAATGTGTATGCAAATATGTGCTACACAAAAAATTCCCACTCTCATTCAGCACAATGCCTTGACATTACCTTCGCCCCACATAAGACACAATTAGAGGAGAAGAGTTAGAAAATCTGTGAATACATATGTGGAATGAAAAATGCTCAGGAGTTCACAAATTTGCAGGTGGTAGAGGAGTTTCCAAAAGTAAGGGACAGGGTAAAAACTCCACAAACATGAAGTTCTGCCAGCCTAACATCTGGAGAAACTGCCTCTGAGGTTGGGCAATGAAATATATGCTGTTGTCAGGAGCATTAGTTTCATTTGTTGTGAGACCATCATAGCTGAGTCTTCATCTATGTGATCTGGATGACATGGATTCGTATTTTCCAATGAACATGAGGCAGCAGTGCTGAATTTTCTATTTGTAGGTAACCTGTGGCCACTGGGGTCTAAATGTCTCCCCTTGTGGACTGTAATTCCATTTGGTCATCCTCCACTATTCGTGGTATTTCTTGCTGCTGCACTGGGAGTTTGGTATTTGCTTCATGAAATACAAGGAATTCAACTGGGACACAGTGCTGAAGTGAGTTCTGTCAAGTGTGGTGGGTCAGGTTCGTCAGGAGAATGCACCAACGAGGCTTCTATCCCACATAGCTTGCCCCATTTTCCATAGCAACCTGATTCTGAACATTGCCCTAAAACCTCTCCATATAACAATATGCTTTTACATATAAGGGTCTACTGGCTGCAAAATGTCAGTCACAATCCATTTGGAAGCCAATGGCAGATCCACATGCCCCCACCACAGATGTTTTATTGCACACCTGCCATCCACTACTCTAGTACAACTACTCAGCAGGATCCAACTTACTGGCATCTCGGTTAAACACCAATTTCATAAAACCCAGTCAATCAAGGCACTGTCTTGTATACTCATGATCAGCAACAGGACATTCAAATGTTCTCCAGAGCTACCCGGTCATGGGAATTTCAAAAATTTCATGGTATTGATCTAGCCAATTTTCAAGGATGAAGTTGGAGGCACTGTGGATTTCAATTCACTCAGAAACCATTAAATGGTGAGGAAGCTCATTTCAATGAAAACTCTGGAGAATTCTTACAGGCAAGGCTTCCAAAAGTGCCCAAAAGTCAGATTAAGCCAGGCCCATTGAGGTCTACAATGTATGTTCCATGTGTGTTTTGACTCTCAAATATGGCTGCCAAGTCTTTAAGAATAATATCATGTGATATCCTGGCTGAGATTCCCTGTGCTCTGTGGAAAGTCACCTTGGACCTTGATGTCACTTTCCAAGGACAACTCTCATGCATGGCCATCTAAAATTCCAACACAATTCCTGGCAATAATTCTCTGAGATCAGTAAAAGAACTCAGTCTCTAAGGGGAATCACACCAGAGTGCAAGCCTAGGTGGACCCAGTGATCTCTTCCAACCGCCAGACATATGTCCACAATTAAAACCAAACACTCTCACATGGCCCTCATCTTCTTCCATATAGACACTCATCATATCCTCTGGCTGGAGGTTTCCATAAGGGACGCAGCCCACGACAGTGTCTAAAATAAGCTCCTGCCCCTCATTTGCCTAAAGTCAGGGTGGCCTGGACTCTCTTCCTGTGAACCAGGAGTGATCAAATAGGCCTGCCTTTAATATTGCTTGGCTTCTCCAACTTGAGGCCTTCTAGCTTTGGGGTTTAGATTCTTTAAGTGAATTGGAGTCATGAAAATCAAGCACCTATGGCCTAGCCTCTGCAGGGCTTTGAAGAACTCATTTGACCCAAAGGATCCCTATTCTCACTTGATGAATATCAGGAACCTACCAGAGGAAGGCAAGAGAGTTCATCAACAATATCTGAACTTTTTGCCATTTTGGTTTTGGATGCACGCATGGGATCTATCTTTAGATCCATCAGGTGCTGAGAATCTAAGCCACAGCCTCACACAGGGCCAACAGGCTGATTCAGACATATCCCAATCCTAAGCAATTAAGCAAAGAGCCACAGGTGATGCCTTTTCATTTCCATCTGAAAACTCTTTTCTTCAGGCTTCACAAAGTGGTGGCTTGATGCAAAAAACTTCCTGACATTCAACAGAACAATAGGTAAGCAGAAGGACCAAAGCAGGGTTTCTCCACTGAGACTTTCCTGGTCAACAGATATCTGAGATTTCTGAGATGCTAGCCATTTCCTTCAGCTTCCAGTATATAGCAATGTCACAGATCTTGGAGGCGGTACAATTCTTGGACACAAAACCATGATACTATTCTGGAGAGTCGCCAGAATTGAGAGAGAAAACAGGAAATTCGGAAGCTTGTAGGTGTTGCCCATCCATAAGGCAAGCCAGAGTCCACTCATGAATTGGGCAGGATGAATGCTGGGAAGCTTTCTACTAGACAGAACACATCCATTGATGCATTGTCTTTTCTAATGTCTACAACAATGGACTCAGTGGGATACACACACACATAGGAACACTCGCCTTGTCAAAGGACTTAATACAAATATTCCACTCCATACCAAACAAACCGCCTTTCCTACCTATCCTCAGAACATGAGACAAAACCACAAACTCACACCCACACCCACAAAGGCACCTCCTTCCCCCTAGTACGTCTGTGACTCCCCGGAGTATCCTCTGACTGGTGAGCCATACTATGTTCCTCCAAAATGACCTCTCCTGTCTCAGATCATGTCTGCTTGGCCAACTCTGTGAAGTTCTCAAGAGCCAGCGGTGAGGCACTACCTGCCTTCTCAGGAAAAGCCCCTCTTCAGAGGTTTCCTGGCATTTGGCCTTCCTCACATCTGTAGGTACCAAGAAAGACTGACTCTGTCCTTGGTAAATCCAAACATGTCAGACCACTGGGACTAGGACAGAGACTGTCTCTGGGTGCCTGGCTTCCTGGATTTCAAGTTCAGAGAGTTCCATCACCAAGGAAGTGAGGTGAGATCACTTCCTTCAGGATCTGAATTATGTCACTGCCTTGGCAACCACTTTGTCCTAACAGTTGCTTCCAAAATACTATGAGGTGGAGGCTGCCCTGATTTTCATGGGACACTTTCTCTAGTTAGAATGTTATATCAACCGTAAGCACCCAGGAACAGCTTCCACACAGGACTGGTTTGGTCCATGCTCTATACATTAAGAAGAGAGAGATTGATTCAGACACAACCCTTCATCCTGACCAGGATGATTGCCATGGAAGATGACTTTTGCTTTCTGAGGTAATTCATAGCTGCCTTCATCTTCACCAGGGATCACTTCTGCATGAACATTTGAGTTTCTCAGCAGGTGAACATCCCCTAGATTCCTGTAGTTTAATACACACACTGTTCCTGCTCTCCTGCAAAGTTAGTGTATAGTTAGGGTTAATAATATGTTCGATTTGGGTTAGGAATCATTCTGCAGGATGAATAATGAGATTGGGAACCTGCAATATTTATAAGAATATATAGGTGAAATATATGTATGAAAACGGGAATCTAAGAAGGATTTGAAGCCCAGAAGGGCATTGAGCCCTTGATTTGGATACTTAGTGTTGAATTATGTTCTGTACAATTGTCTCAGTTAAATCGAAATACAGTGGCATAGGACCTTGTACCTTGGATGATTGAATGTAGAAGAGAACATCCAGTCAAAAAGGGATAGTCAGTAGGATTAGGAAGATAGTCAGTAGGTTTAGGAAGAAGAGTGAGTATATGATTTGGAATAAAAAGCTTCTTTAGCAATAGGGTTTCATTGGGAGAGTGAATGTAAATATCAGCACATGTGAAGAGTTAGTCAGAATGATGAACTGGGGAAAATGTGTAGGAAAGCAGGTGTCAATAGAGACATTACGAAATCAGGCAAAGTATAAAGTGAGTCATACGATTAGACATTCACAACAGGGTTGAGTTTGAATACATAATCATAGGAAAAAACAAATATGTCGTCACGAATGGGAATGACATTTGAGAGCATTAGGCAACCTGGACATGGATGTTATTAGTTATCCACGTTCACTTTCCTTTTAGGCTTTTGTACAATCATAAGTGTTACATTTTTATGTTTTTTTTGTTCAGAATATTACTGTGATAAAATGTATATGTAGATCAGGTGACATGAGTATTTCTTTCACCATTTTTGGGGGCAATATTTTGAAGACGTATACATTAGTATTAGGGGTACAAAGAGGTGTACCCTGTGTCTATTAATATAGAGATAATGCATGAATAGACCATACTATGAATAAATAACATAACTGATTCCACTTTAAATAATGGATTGAATTGATATGTGAAAATATATAAGAAATCTTATATTGATATACAATCATTCATTCCAACCAGTTATATATCTAATGGTAATATTAGGATTATGGTTTATGAAGAATGGTGTTTGAGTTTTGCTTTATACGTGATGATGTTAAACAAAAATAATGTGTTTGGAAAGAAGTCTCATGAAAAGACCAGTCAAGAAACATGGAGGGATACATGTGTTCTGAATCAGGAAGTGATTGATCGTGAAACATATGCCAATAAATTTTCTAATTTGTGACTGAAATATATATCCCATGATGTGCATAAACTGAAGACATAGTAACGTGCAAGTGTTGAATAAAAATGAGAGTCAAAATACACATCATGTCCCCTAGAAATCAACTTGCATTGATTTTAAACTGGCTAAGTAACTGTAGAAATATTAGGGTTTGTATGCACCATTCACTGAATTTAGTTTTCAGTACTAGGAAACAATATGTATTTCAGGTGGATGATTATTTCTGAAAATAATCTTGTGGAAAGTTGATTATAAATCCACAGATATGAATATGAATGAATTTAGGGAGTGCATAATAAGACACATATATTTCATATTTTGAAAAATCTATATATATATATATACACACACACGCAAAAGCACAGATATTAAAAAGTAGCAATACAGGAGATCCATTATGAAGGCAGGCATGGAGAAATCAAGTCTCTGATCTCTTCAGCTGCGCGGGCATAGGGAGTCGTAAACTGTCTAAATGCTGTTTGCTCAGAATCACTAGGCAATATTGACCTGTTGTGAATCTGGGGTGAACAGTCTGGGCCCCTCAGAACACACACAAAGCCCGGATTGGCTGCATTCAAGCTTAGATTCGTCTGGTTTTTGTGACTCAGCACTAACATTCCCGCTGAAATAACTGGTCGGGCTTTCTGAATTGAGAGTTAAAAGCCAACTGAGCCTTCATAGGAAGTGGCCACAGGATTGAAATGGGGCTTGGGAGAGATAGTCAGGACCCACCTGTTGCATTGGTCACCCAGCAAAGGGAACGAATGGTCACCATTTGAATGGGATACCACCATGGCAGAGAACTGACGTCACAGGCGGAGGAGATAACTTCATTGAAACCAGCGCGACAAGTGTGTAATCCCATTGCCATCTCTCTCAACAACGCAGGGAAACCTCAAGGGCCCTTCCCACCTCTGCCGTAATGGCCCCTCCCAGCTCTCCAAGGAGCGCGATACCCAGACCTAGGGAATCAAGATTGGCTCGGGACTCGTGGCGTGGAATTCCCTGCCACCGCTCCCACCAGTGCTGACAATTGAGGTCTCTTACACCACCTACCGGGGCCATGGCTCCTGAAGGGCAAGCAAATTCGCTGGAGGTTCTCAGCCCCAAGCTCTACAAACTTAGGGTCTGAGGAAGGCAAACAAGGAGAGTGTGCCCAGGCGTTCATGGAAACAGGGCTACCAGGAGCAGAGGCCTGGCTTGTAACCAGTATTGTGGTGATCAGCACAGGTGAGTGTGGACTGGCTTGAGGGAGCACAAGAAAAAGCCCTAGGCACTCAGAATTGGAGACCCGCCCAGTCTGGGAGGAAGAGCTGCTGCACAGTGATTGGTTCTCACTTATTGAGAGGAGAAGCTTGGCCCAGTGCGCACAGCTCCACCTACTGGAAGAGAAGTTATTTGAACTCTAGGACTGCATGTATTATTATTATTTTTTTATTTGTATTTTTTTCTTTCATTTTCATTTTTGTTATTGTTTTTCTTTAACTTTTTTAAATGTTTTTATTTTTTAATTTTTTTATTTTATTATTATTATAATTATTTTAAATTTTAATTTTCAATTTTTTAATCATCATCATTACTTAAAACTTTCTTTCTTTATTTTCTATTTTTTTCTTTTGTCTTTTTATTTCTTTTCATTTTTCTTATTCCCCCTTCCTTGAATTCTACCTGCCTACTCTCATTCTCTTTAGTGACTTCTCCCTTCCCTTCTAATATCTTTCCTCCCAAGCATCAAATAAATTTATAAGAGTAAGCAGTAACTCAGTAGTCAAACAGAAGAAGAAGTAACATGAGCAGCATATAAAAACAAGGAAGAAAAGGAGTACGAACAATGAAGGACAGCCTAAATATTCAAGAGCACCTAGAGTCATCAGAAAAATGGTCATATAAAGAACTCAAGTAATACCTTAGACAGATGGAATGGAACCTTAAAGAGGATACGAGACAGCAAAAACAAACAGTGATAAAACACATTGAAAATGAATTACATAAACAGATAAAATGGGAAATTAAGCATCTTTATCAGGAGATAGAGATTATTAGAAAAATCAAACAATAATTCTAGAAATCAAGGAAATGATAAACCAAATTAAAAACTCAATTGAGAGTATCACTAACAGAGTAGAGCAAGTAGAAGACAGAATGTCAGATAATGAAGACAAAATATATCATCTTGAAAAAAGTCTAGCCAACAAAGAAATGCTGTAAAAAATTATGAGAAAACATTCAAGAGATATGGGATAACATAAAAAAAAAAAAAAAACTAATGAGTCATATGGATAGAGGAAGGTACAGAGATTAAAACCAAGGGAATGAGAAACCTGGTGAATGAAATAATTACAGAAAACTTTCCAGAAATAAAAATGGAAATGGATAAACAAATTGTAGATGCTTACAGGACACCGAGCACACAAAATCACAGTAGACCAATGCCAAGACACATTGTTATAAAGATATCCAATATACAGAACAAAGAGAAAATATTAAAAGCTACCAGAGAAAGGAGGCAGATTACAATCATTACAGTCAGGGGTAAACCAAAAAGTTTAACAATGGATTTTTCATCATAGACGCTGGAAGTGAGAAGATCCTGGAACAATGTACTTCAAACACTGAAAGACAATGAATGCCAACCAAGAATTATGTATCCAGCAAAATTAAGCTTAAGATAAGACAACAAGATAAAAATATTTCATGATAAACAAAAGCTAAAAGAATTTCAGCCAGATAACCAGCATTGCAAAGCATCTTGAGCAAAACACTACACGAGGAAGAAATGAAAATCAACAACGAAAACCATCAGTGAGAAGTGCCTCAGAAATGACAGAGGGAAGGGGAAAAGCAAATCATGGAGAATCAAACTAATTAAAAAATATATATATAAAAAACATGGGTGGAGGTACAAACCATATATCAATAGTAACTCTAAATGATAATGGCTTAAACTCTCGAATAAAGTGACATTGGCTTGTAACTTGAAATAAAAAAAAACAAATCCAACAATATGTTGCCTCCAAGGGACACATCTGAATGGAAAAGACATACACAGGCTGAAGGTGAAAGATTGGGAAAATTTATACCATGCACAGGGTCCTCGTAAGCAAGCAGGGGTGGCCATCGTCCTATCAAATAAAATCGACCTCAAGACTAATTTAATCAAAGGGATAAGGAAGGACTTTATATACTGTTAAAAGAAACCATTCACCGACAAGACATAACAATTATCAATATTCACGCAGTAAATAATGGTGCTGCGACGTTCATAAAACAATTTATCCTCAAGTTCAAGAATCAAATAGACCACAATACAATAATTATGGGTGACTTCAACTCACCTCTCTCACCATTGGACAGATCCTCCAAACAAAAGTTGAATAAAGAAACTATAGAACTCAATATCACAATCAATACCCTATACTTAACTGACATATATAGAATATATCAACCATCATCAAGTGGATATCCTTTTTTCTCACCAGCACATGGATCCTTCTCAAAAATAGACCATATGTTATGCCATAGGGCAACCCTCAGTAAATATAAAGGAGTGGAGATAATACCATGAATTTTTTGTGATCATAATGGAATGAACCTGGAAACCAATGATAAAGAAGGAAGAAAAAATCATACATCACATGCAAAATGAAGAATATGTTACTGAATGATCAATGGGTTACAGAAGACATAAAGGAGGAAATCAAAAAATTCTTAGAGATAAATGAAAATACAGACACAACATATCAGATTCTATGGGACACAATGAAATAAGTTTTAAGAGGTAAATTAATCGCCTGGAGGTCATTCCTCAAAATAGAAAAAAAACAAACAAACAAAGAAATGAGCTCACACTTCATCTCAAAGCCCTAGAAGAAGAAGAGCAAAACAACAGAAAATGTAGCAGAAGGAAAGAAATAATTAAAATCATAGCGAAATTGAAACAAAAGAAACTATTGAAAAAATTAACAAAACTAAAAGGTTCTTCTTCAAAAAGATAAATAAGATGGACAGACCCTTAGCCATGCTAACGAAGAGAAGAGAGAGAACTCAAATTACTAACATACGGGATGAAAAAGGCAATATCACAACAGATGCTACATAAATACAGAAGAAAATTAGAAATTATTTTGAAAAACTGTATTCCAATAAAATAGAAAATAGTGAAGACATCGATAAATTTCTTAAGTCATATGATTTGACCAGACTTAGTCAGGAGGAAACACACAATTTAAAATGACCAATATCAATGGATGAAGTAGAAGAAGCAATCAAAAGACTACCAACCAAGAAAAGCCCAGGACCGGATGGGTATACAGCAGAGTTTTACAAAACCTTTAAAGAAGAATTAATACCAATACTTTTCAAGTTATTTAGGAAATAGAAAAACTGGAAGCTCTGCCAAATTCATTCTATGAGGCCAACATCACCCAGATTCTGAAACCAGACAAAGACACCTCAAAGAAAGAAAACTACAGACCAATATCTCTGATGAACCTAGATGCAAAAATCCTCATTAAAATTCTGGCGAATTGGATACAAAGGCACATCAAAAAAATTGTGCACCATGATCAACTAGGATTCATCTCTGGGATGCAAGGCTGGTTCAATATATGGAAATTAATAAATGTTATTCACAACATCATTGGACTTAAAGATAAGAACCATATGATCATCTCGATAGATGCAGAAAAAACATTCAACAAAGTAGAGCATTCCTTTATGTTCAAAACATTTTAAAAACTAGGGATAACAGGAACTTACCTCTACATTGTAAAAGATAACTATGTTAAGCCTCAGGCTAGCATCATTCTGAATGGAGAAAAATTGAAGGCATTCACTTTAAAATCTGGAAGAATGCAGGGATATCCTCTATCACCACTTCTATTCAATATAGTTCTCGAAAAACTGGCCAGAGCAATTAGAGAGATGAAAGACATTAAAGGCATAAAAATAGGAAAAGAAGAACTTAAATTATCACTATTTGTAGATGACATGATTCTATACATAGAAGACCCAAAAGGGTCTACAGAAAAAACTACTAGAACTAATCAATGAATGCAGCAATGTGGCAGGATATAAAATCAACATGCATAAATCAAAGGCATTTCTGTATATCAGCGACAATACTTCTGAAACAAAAATGAGTCAAAACACTGCATTCCCAATTTCCTCAAAATAATTAAATACTTGGGAATCAACCTAACAAAAGAGGTGAAAGATTTATATAATGCAAACTACAGAACCATAAAAAGAGAAATAGAATAAGATATTAGAAGATGGAAAAATATACCCTGTTCATGGATAGGCAGAACTAACATCATCAAAATTGCTATATTACCAAAAGTTCTCTATAGGTTTAATACAATGCCAATCAAAATCCCAAAGGATTTTTTTTGTAGAAATAGATAAAGCAATCATGAAATTCAAATGGAAAAATAAAAGACCCAGAATAGCAAAAGCAATTCTAAGCAGGAAGTGTGAATCAGGCAGTATAGTGATACTAGATTTCAAACTATATTACAGAGCATTCATAACAAAAACAGCATGGTACTGGTACCAAAACATGCGGGTGGACCAATGGTACAGAATGGAGGACACAGAGACTAATCCAAAAATCTACAACTGTCTTATATTTGATAAAGGAGCTAATGGCCTGCAATGGAGGAAGGATAGCATCTTCATCAAATGGAGTTGGGTAAACTGGAAATCCATATGCAAATAAATGAAACTGAATCCCCTCCTCTCGCCATGCACAAAAGTTAACTCAATGTGGATCAAGGAGCTAGATTCAAATCAGAGTCTCTGCGTCTGATAGAATAAAAAGTTGGCTCCGATCTACATATTGTGTGGTCAGGCTCCAAATTCCTTAATAGGACACCCAAAATCAAGAGTTAATAATAAGAATCAACAAATGGGACTTACTTAAACTGATTTTTTTTTCTTAAAGAGAGAAACAATAAGAGAGGTAAATATGGAGCCTACATCATGGGAACAAATTTTTAGTCCTCACCCTTCACATGGAGCCCTAATATCCAGAGTATACAAAGTATACAAAGAACTCAGAAAATTAGACAATAAGATAACCAATAACCCAATGGGCCAAGGACCTGAACAGAAACTTCTCAGAGGAGGACATAGAATCAATTAACAAGTACATGAAAAAATGCTCTCCATTTCTAGCAGTAAGAGAAATGCAAATAAAAACCACCCTAAAATACCATCTCAATCCAGTGAGATTGGCAGCCATAATGAAGTCAAACAACAACAAGTGCTGGCGAGGATGTGGGGAAAAGGGTACTCTTGTACATTGCTGGTGGGACTGAAAACTGGTGCGGCCAATTTGGAAAGCAGTATGGAGATTCCTGGGAAATCTGGGAATGGAAGCACCATTTGATCCAGCTATTGCCCTTCTCGGACTATTCCCTGAAGACCTTAAAAGAGCGTACTACAGGGATACTGCCACATCGATTTTCATAGCAGCACAATTCACAATTGCTACACTGTGGAACCAACCCAGATGCCCTTCAATAGATGAATGGATAAAAAAATGTGACTTTTATATACTATGGAGAATTACGCAGCACTAAAAAATGACCAAATCTTGGAATTTGCAGGGAAATGCATGGCACTGAGCAGATTATGGTTAGTGAACCTAGACAATCCCTAAAAAACAAATGCCAAATATCTTGTTTGATATAATGAGAGCACCTAAGAACAGAGCAGGGAGAAAGAACATGAAGAAAAGATTAACATTAAGCAGAAACATGAGGTGGGAGGGAAAGGGAGAGAAGAGGGAAATTGCATGGTAATGGAGAGAGACACTTATTGTTACACAAAATTACATATAAGAGATTGTGGGAAAATAAACAAGGAGAGAAATGATTTAGAGTAGGTATGGTAGAGAGAGAATATGGGAAGAGAGGGGAGTGGGGATAGTAGAGTATAGGAAAGGTAGCAGAATACAACAGTAACTAATAGGGCATTATGTAAAAATATGGATGTGTAACTAATGTGATTCTGCAATCTGTATTTGGAGTAAAAATGGGAGTTGATAACCCACTTGAATCTAATGTATGAAATATGATATGTCAAGAGCTTTGTAATGTTTTGAGCAACCAATAAAAGAAAAAAAAGTAGCAATATATATGCCAATAGAAATTCATCATGAAATGTATATAATCCATAGATCGAAAAATATTCATTTTACTGAACATGGATTCATGTATAATGTTTTTCAACTAGGAAGCTCACCCATAGGTTGAATTTTCAGTTCCAACAGCGTTTAGGAGGAGTGATCTCTTCTCTCAATTTGCATCTACCAATTCAGCCACCTCACAAGTGTATAGAGTGATATCAGGTAGAATTCTATATGTGCATATAAAAATACATGTGCTGAATAGGCTACAGAGAAAGGGAGATAGGGATTCACATATTTGCTAATTTTAATAACACATGTAGAACTATTTCAACAAAAAATTGACTAGACTTATAACTCCTACATTATATAATGCAAAAGGCAATTCCAACTATACACCATGCGTCCTCTGAACTGCTTGTGTTTCTTCTCTTTTTGGCTTATTTTTCACCATCATATTAGGATTATTAGTCAGAGACTAGTAGGGTATGGGTTATAGTGTCAGGGATTCAGTATTTCAAATGGAAATTGAAAAATGAATCCAATGTGTATGTAAATATGTGCTACACAAAAATCTTCCCACTCACATCCAGAACAATGCCTTGACATTACCTACGCCCCAAGTAAAACACAATTAGAGTAGAAAAGTGTGAAAATCTATGAATACAAATATGGAATGGAATATGCTCGGGAGTTCACAACCTTGGAGGTGGTAGAGGAGTTTCCAAAAGTAAAGGACAGGGTAAACACTCCACAAACAAGGAGCTCTGCTGGCCTAAGAATTCTTGGGAAACGGCTTCTGAGGTTGGGCACTTGAAATATATGATGTTGTCATGAGCTTTAGCTTACTTTGTAGTGAGACCATCATAGCTGGGTCTGTATCTATGTGACCGAAAGACATGGTTTCTTATATTCCAATGAACATGAGGCAGCAGTGCTCAATTCTCTCTTTGTAGCTAAACTGTGTCCATTGGAAGCTAAGTGTCTCCCGGTGGGGACTGTGAAGACATTTGGTCATCCTCCACTTTTCATGGTATTTCTTGCTTCTGCACTGGGAATTTGGTATTTGCTTCACAAAACATAAAAAGTTCATCTGGGATACAGTGCTGGAGGGAGTTCTGTCACGTGTGGTGGGTCAGGGTCTGCAGGAGAATGCACCAACCAGGCTTCTATCCCACATAGCTTGCCCCAATAACCATAGCAACCTGATTCTGAATATTGCCCTAAAAATTCTCCATTTAACAAGATGCCTTTACATATAAGGGTCTGATGTCTGCACTATATCAGTCACAAGCCATTTGGAAGCCAATGGCAGATTCACATGGCCCCACCATGATGTTTTATCACACACCTGCCCAACACTGCTCTAGGCCCCCTACTCAGCAGGCTCCAAATTACTGGCTTCTCTTGTTCTACAGGATTTTCATGAAACCCAGTCAAAAACAAGGCACTGTCTGGTATACACATGATCAGCAACAGGACATCAAAAGTTTCTGCAGTGCCACCTGGTCATGGGAATTTCAAAAATTTCATGGTATTTATCTAGCAATTTTTCAAGGGTGAAGTTAGAGGCACTGTGGGTTTCAATTCATTCAGGAACCAATAAGAGTTGAGAAAGTTCATTTCAATGAAAGCTCTGGAGAACTCTCACAGTCAATGCTTCTCAAACAGTTGCCAAAAGGTCTCCTAAAGCCAGGCCAATTGACATCTACAATGTGAGGTCCATGTGTGTTTTGACTCTCAAATATGGCTGCTAAGTCTTTCAGAATAAAATCATGTGATATCCTGGCTGAGATTCTCAGGCCTCTGTGGAAACCACCCTGGGCCTAGATCTCAGTTTCCAAGAGTGAGTCTCATGCGTGGCCTCCTAAAATCCCAACACAATTCACCCCAATACTTCACTGAGGTCAGTTTCAGAACTCAGTCTCTAAGGGGAATCACACCAGAGTTCAAGCCCAGGTGGACCCAGTCATCCCTTCCATCCGCCAAAAAATGACCACAATTAAAATCAAAACACTCCCACAGGGCCATCATCTTCTTCCATGTAGACACTCATCATAACCTCTAGCTGGAGGTTTCTATGAGCCCAAGGTAGTGTCCAAATAAGCTCACTTGCCCCTCATTTGCCTAAAATCATGATGGCCTGGACACTCTTCCTGTGAACCAGGAATGATCAAATATTCCTGCTGTTAAAGTGTTCCACTTCTCCAATTTGAGGCCTACTGGCTGTAGGGTATAGATTCTTTATGTGATTTGGAGTCATGAGAAAACCCAAGCAAATATGGGCTAGCCTCTGCAGGGATTTCAAGAACTCATTTGACCCAAAGGATCCCTATTCTCACTTGATGGAGGTCAGGAACCTAAAACAAGAGGGCAAAATTATTCACCCACAATGACTGCTCTTTTGGCCATTTTAGTTTTGAAAACACATGTGATCTTTCTGTAGATCCATCAGGTGCTGAGAATCTAAGCCACAACCTCATACAAGGACAAGAGGCTGATTCAGACACATCCCAATCCAAATCAATTAAGCAAAGATCCACTGGTGATGTCCATACATTTCCATATGAAAACAGTTTTCTTCAGGCTACACAAAGGGGTGGCCTGAGGCAAAGACCTTCCTGACATTCAGGGTAATAGAAATAGAAGTAAGCAAATGGCCCAAAGAAGGGTTTCTCCACTGAGACTTTACTGGTCACACTGAAATCTGAGTTTTCTTAGATGCTCCCATTCCCTTCAGCTATCCAGTACATGGCCATGTCACAGAACCTTGTGGTCTTACATATTTGGGAAACAAAACCATGAGTCTATTCTGGAGAGTGGCCAGAATTCACGAAGAAAACAGGAACTTTAGAAGATAATAGATGTTGCCCATCCATAAGGCAAGCTGCAGTCCATTCATTAATTGGGCAGTATGAATGCGGGGAAGCTTTCAACTAGAGACAACACATCCATTGATGCATTCTCTTTTCTAATGTCTACAACCACGGATACAGTGGGATACACAGACTTAGAAACACTCACCATGTCAAACGACTTACTAGAAACAGTCCACTCCAAACCAAACAAACCACCTTTCCTACCTATTCTCAGAACATGAGAAAAAACCACAAACTCACACCTACAACGGCAAAGGCACTTCCTTCCCCCAAATAGGTCTGTGACTATCCGGAGTGTCTTCTGACTGGTGGGCCATATTATGTTCCCCCAAAATGGCCTGTCCTGTTTCAGATCTGGTCTCCTTGGCCAACTCTGTGAAGTTGTCAGGAGCCAATGGTGAGCCACTACCTGCTTACTCAGGAAAGGCCCCTCTTCAGAGCTCTGCTGGCATTTGGCCATCCTCACATCAGTGGGTACCAAGAAAGACTGACTAGGTCTTTGGGAAAAGCAAACAAGTTAGCCCACTGGAACTGGGAGTGCGACTGGCTCTGCGTGCCTTCCTTCCTGGATCCCAGGTTCAGAGAATTCCATCACCAAGGAAGTGAAGTGAGGTCACTTCTTTCAGGAACAGAATATGCTCACTGCCTTGGTAACCACTTTGTGCTAACAGTTGCTTACAGGGTTCCCATGAGATGGAGGCTGCCCCAACATCCTGTGACACATTCAGAAGTTAGAATGGTATATCAACCATAGGCACCAGGGAACAGCTCTCCACAGAGGCCTGGTTCAGTCCATCTTCTCTTTATTAAGAAGAGAGAGGCTGATTCAGACCATCAATTAATCCTGACCAGGTTGTTTGCCATGGAAGATGACTATTGCTCTCTCAGGTCCTACATAGCTGCCTATATCTTCTGCAAGGATCATTTCTCCATGGATCTTTGATGTTCTCAGCAGGTGGAAGATTATCTACATTCCTATATTGTAAGACCCACACTGTCCCTGCTCTTAAGTAAGTTATACTGAGGGAACAGTGTATGGTTAGGGTTAATAACTTGTTCAATTTGGGTTACAAATAATTCTGCGGGATGAATAATGGTATTGGCAAAATGCGATGTATATATGTGAAACATAAGTATGAAAGCAGAAATCTAGGTAAGATTTGAAGCCCAGAAGGGCATTGGGGACTTGAGTGGGATACTTAGCTTTGAGTAATGTGCAGCACAGATGTCTCAGATAAATCAATATACACTGGCATCGGACCTTGTACCTTGGATATTGAATGTTGAAGAGAACATCCAGTCAAAAACCGATAGTCGGCAGGATTAGGAAGGTAGTTGGTAGGTTTAGAAAAAAGAGTGAGTATAGGATTTGGACCAAAAGTTCTTTAGCAATAGAATTTAGGGTAGAGAGTGTATGCAAATGTAAGCACATGTGAAGAGTCAGTCACAATGATGAACTGGGGAAAAATATAGGAAATCAGATATCAATAGAGACATTAGGAAATCAAGCAAAGTATAAATTGTGTGATAGGGTTAGACATTTTCAACAGGTTTGAAGTTGAATATATAATCTTAGGAAGAAACAAATATATAGTCAAAAATAGAATTGATATTTGAGAGCATTAGGCAACCTGGACATGGATGTTTTTAGTAATCCATGCTCACTTTCCATTTACGCTTTGGTACAATTGTAAGTGTGACCTATGCTTTTTGTGTCCAGAATATTTCTGTAATAAAATGTGTATGTAGATCAGGTGACAATAGTATTTCTTCCACCAATTCTGGGAGCAATATTTTGAAGACTTACAAATTAGTATGGGGGTACAAATAGGTGTACCCTGTTTCTATGAATATAGACATAATGCATGAATAGACCATACTGTGAATAAATAATATAACTGGATCCACTTTAAATAATGAATTGAATAAATATCTGAAAATTTATAAGAAATTTTATATTGATATGCAATCATTCATTCCAACCAGTTATATATCTAACGATCATCTTAGGGTTACGGTTTATCATGAAGGGTGTGTGAGTTTTGGTTCAAAATTGATTATGGAAATAGAAAATAATATATTTGGAAAAAAGTCTCATGAATAGACCAGTCAAGAGACATAGAGGAATATATGTGTTCTGGAGCAGGAAGTGATTGAAAGTGAAACAAATGCCTATAAATTTGCTAACTAGTGAATAAAATATATATACTATGATGTGCATAAACTGAAGAAATAGTAATGTACCAGTGTGGAATAAAAATTAACGTCAAAATACACATCATGTCCCATAGGAACCTACATGCATTGATGTTAAACTGGGTCAGTTAATGTACACATATTAGGATTTGTATGCACCTTTTACTGAAGTTAGTTTTCAGTACTAGGAAACAAATATGTATTTCGGGTGGATGAATATTTCTAAGAATATCTTGTGAAAAGTTGATTATTAATCCACATACATGAACATGAATGAATTTAGGGAGTGTATATAAGACACATATATTTCATATTTTTAAAAATATGGAGAGTATATATATATATATATATATATATATATATATATATACATATATATACACACACACACACACACACACACACACACAAACACAGACATTAAAAAGTAGCAATATATATGCCAATCAAAATTCATCATGAAATATATATCATAAAGATGCAAAAACATTCATTTTAGTGAACATGGGTTTATGTATAATGTTGTTCCACTGGGAAGATCACCCATAGGTTGAATTTTCAGTTCCAACAGCGTTTAGGAGGAGTGATCACTTCTCACAGTTTGTATCTGCTAAGTCATATATCTTACAAGGATGTACGTGTGATACCTTGTAGGATTCTATTTGTGCATATAAAAATACATGTGCTGAATAGGCTCCAGAGAATGGGAGACCGTAATTCACATATTTGTTAACTTTAAAAACACATTGAGAACTATTTCAATTAAATATTGAATAGATTTATAACACCTACCCTTTATCATGCAAAAGGCAAGTCCAACTCTGAACTGCAAGTATTTATGTACTGTTTGGGTTACTTTTTTCCATCATATTAGGATTAGTAGTCAGAGTCTAGTAGAATATGGGTTAGTGTCAGGGATTCAGAATTTCAAATGGAAAAAAGGAAAATTAATCTTCCAACTCTCATCCAGAACAATGCCTTGTCATTACCTTCGCCCCAAGGAAGACACAATTAGAGTAGAAGAGTTACAAAATCTGTGATTACATTTCTGGAATCGAAAATGCTCAGGAGTGCACAAACTTGGAGGTGGTATAGGAGTTTCCAAAAGTAAGGACAGGGTACACACTCCACAAACATGAAGCTCTGCTTGCCTAAAACTTTTTGAGAAACTGCCAGTGAAGTTGGGCACTGAAATATAGGTTGTTGTCAGGAGTTAAGCTTCCTTTGTAGTGAGACCCTCAAAGCTGGGTCTTCATCTATGTGACCTGGAGGACATCGTTTCCTATTTTCCAATGAACACGAGGCAGCAGTGCTCAATTCTCTCTTTGTAGGTAAACTGTGTCTCCCTGTGTGGACTGTGAAACAATTTGGTCATCCTCCACTTTTCGTGGTGTTTCTTGCTGCTGCACTTGGAGTTTGGTTCATGCTTCACAAAATACAAGGAGTTCAACTGGGAAACAGTGCTTGAGGTATTTCTGTCACGTGTGGTGGGTCAGGGTCTGCAAGAAAATTCACCAACCAGGCTTCTATCTCTCAAAGATTGCCCCCTTGTCCATAGCAACCTGATTCTGAACATTGCCCTGAAACTACGCCATATAACAAGATGCCTTTACATATAAGGGTCTGATGTCTGCACTCTGTCAGTTACAAGCCATTTGGAAGCCAATGGCAGATCCAACTTGCCCCACCATGATGTTTTATCACACACCTGTCCACCACTGCTCTAGGCCCACTACTCAGCAGGCTCCAAAATACTGGCATCTCTGTTCTAAACAATTTTCATGAAACCCTGTCAATCAAGGCACTGTCTGGTACACTCATGGTAAGCAACAGGACATCGAAAGTTTCTGCAGTTCCACCTGGTCATGGAAAATTCAAAAATTTCGTGGTATTTATCTAGCCATTTTTCAAGGATGACGTTGGATGCACAATTATTCAGGAACCATTAAATGTTGAGAAAGTTCATTTCAAAGAAAATTCTAGAGAACTCTCACAGGCAAGGCTTTCCAAAGAGTGGACAAAAGGTCACTTGAAGCCAGGACCATTGAGATCTACAATGTGAGGTCCTATGTCTTTTGACTCTCAACTATGGCTGCCAAGTCTTTCAGAATAAAATCATGTGATATCCAGGCTGAGATTCCCAGTTCTTTGTGGAAAGCCACCCTGGTCCTAGATCTCAGGTTCCAAGGGCGACTCTCATGCGTGGCCTCCTAAAATCCCAACACAATTCATGGCAATTCTTCTCTGAGATCAGTTTCAGATCTCGGTCTCTAAGTGGAAACACACCAGAGTTCAAGCCCAGTTGACCCAGTCATCTCTTCCAACCGCCACACCAATGACCAGAATTAAAACCAAAACACTCCCACATGGCCCTCATTTTCTTCCATATAGACACTCATCATAACCTTGGCTGGAAGTTTTTATGAGGCACACAGCCCAAGAAAATGTCAAAATAAGCTCCCTTGCCCTTCATTTGTCTAAAGTCAGTGTTTCCTGGACAACGTTCCTGTGAACCAGGACTGATCAAAGAGGTCTGCCATTAATACTGTTCTGCTTTTCCAATTTGAGGCATACAGACTGTCGGGTATAGTTTCTTTATGTGATTTGCAGTCATGAGAAAACCCAAGCACCTATGGGCTAGCCTCTGCAGGGCTTGAAGAACTCAGTTGACCCAAAGATCCCTGTTATCACTTGATGGAAATCAGGAACCTTACAGAGGAAGGCAAGAGACTTCATCACAATGACTTCTCTTTTGGCCATTTTGGATTTGGATGCACACATGGGATCTTTCTTTAGATCCATCAGGTGCTGAGAATCTAAGCGATAATCTCACACTGCACTAAGAGGCTGATTCAGACACATCCCTTTGCAAAGCAATTAAGCCAGGAGCCACAGGTGATGCCCATTTATTTCCATTTGAAAACTGTTTTTTTCAGGCTTTGGAAATGTGTGGCCTTAGGCAAAGTCCTTCCTTTCATTCAGGGCAACAGAACAATAGGTAAGCAAAATCCCAAAGCAGATTTTCTCCACTGAGACTTTCCTGGTCACACTGATATCTGAGTTTTCTGAGATATTCACCATTCTCTTCAGCTATCCAGTACATGGCCACGTCCCAGATTGTGGAGGAGATACATATCTTGAACACAAAACCATGAGCCTATGGGAGAGTGACCAGATTCAGGAAGATATCAGGAATGTAGGAAGGTAATAGGTGTTGCCCATCCATAAGGTAACCTGCAGTCCATTCATAAATTGGACAGGATGAATTCTGCGAAGAATTCTACTAGACAGGACACATCTATTGATGCATTCTCTTTTCTATTGTCTACAACCACAAATACAGTGGGATACCCAGACATAGAAACACTCACCCTCTCAAAGGACTTACTAGAAACAGTCCACTCCAAACCAAACAAAACGACTTTCCTACATATTCTCAAAACTTGAGACAAAATCACAAACACACAAACACACACACACACACCCTCAAAGGCACCTTCTTTCCCCAAAATAGGTCTGTGACTATCCGGAGCGTCCTCTGACTGGTGGGCCATACTATGTTTCCCCGAAATGGGGTGTCCTATGTCAGATCTGGTCTTCTTGGCCAAAACTGTGAAGTTATCAGGAGCCAGCGGTGAGCCACTGCCTGTTTTCTCAGGTAAAGCCCCTCTTCAGAGCTTTCCTGGCATTTGTCCATCTTCAATTTAGTAGTTGCCAAGAAAGACTTACTCTATCCTTCTTAAATCCAAAAATTTGAGACCACTGGGACTTAGACTGGGACTGCCTCAGGGTGCCTGGCTTCCTGGATTCCAAGTTCAGAGTGTTCCATCAACAAGAAAGTGACATGGGTCTCTTCGTCTAGAACTGAATGAGGTCACTGCCTTGGCAACCACTTTGTCCTAACAGTTGCTTCCAAGGGTCCATGAGATGGATCCTGCCCCTACTTCCTATGACACTTTCACAAGTTAGAATGGAATATCAACCATAGGCACCCGGGAACAGCTCTCCACACAAGCCTGGTTTGGTCCATCTTCTCTACATTAAGAAGAGAGAGACTGCTTCAGACACACCCCTTCATCCTGACCTGTTTTTTTTTTTTTTTTGGTCATGAAAGATGACTTTCGCACTCTCAGGTCCATCATAGCTGCCTACATCTTCTTTAGGGATCATTTCTGCATGGACCTTTGAAGTTCTCCGGAAGTTGAAGATCTCCTACATTCCTGTATTGTAAGACCAACTCTGTCCCTGCTCTTCTGTAAAGTTAGATTGAGGGAACAGTGTATGGTTACAGTTAATAACATGTTTGATTTGGGTTAGGATCATTCTGCTTGATGAATAATGGTATTGGGAACCTGCAATATTTATAAGATTATATAGGTGAAATATATGAATGAAAACAGAAATCTCGGTAACATTTGAAGCCCAGAAGGGCATTGGGTCCTTGATTGGGATACTTAGCTTTTAATTATGTTCTGCACAGATGTCTCAGATAAATCTATACACAATGGCATAAGATCTGATACCTTGGATGATTGAATGTTGAGGAGAACAACCATTCAAAGAGGGAGAGTCGGTAGGATTAGGAAGATAGTTGGTACTATTATAAAAAAGTGTGAGTATAGCATTTGGACAAATAGTTCTTTAGCAATAGGTTTTCAGGTAGACAGAAAATGTAAATGTCAGCATATGTGAAGAGTCAGTCACAGTGATGAACTGGGGAAAATATGTAGGAAAGCAGATATCAATAGAGACATTAGGAAATCAGGCAAAGTATAAAGTGAGTGATAGCAAAAGACATTTTCAACAGGCTTGAGATTGAATATATAATCTTAGGAAGTAACAAATATGTAGTCACCAATAGGATTGACATTTGAGAGCATTAGGCAACCTGGACATGGGTGATTTTCATAATCCATACTCACATTCCATTTAGGCTTTGGTACAATCGTAAGTGTGACTTTGCATTTTGTGGCCAGAATATTACTGTGATAAAACGTATATGTAGATCAGGTGACATGAGTATTTCTTGCACCATTTCTTGGAGCAATATTTTGAAGGGGTATAAATTATTATTGGGGGTACATATAGGTGTACCATGTATGTATGAATATAGAGATAATACATGAAAAGATGATACTGCGAATAAATAATATAACTTGTTCCAACTTTAAATAATGGATTGAGTTGATATCTGAAAATACACAGGAATCATATATTGATATACATACATTCATTCCAACCAGTAATACATCTAATGGTAATATTACGGTTGTGGTTTATCACCAAGAGTGTGTGAATTTTGCTTCAAATTTGATTATGGAAATCGAAAATAATGTGTTTGGAAAGAAATCTCATGAAATGACCACTCAAAAACAAGGAGGAACACATATGTTCTGAAGCAGGAAGTGATTGAATGTGTTACAAATTTCTTTAAATTTGTGAACTTGTGGATGAAATGTATATTGTATAATGTATAAAAACTGCAGAAATAGTAATGTACCAGTGTTTAATAAAAATGAACGTCAAAATACACATCATGTTCCATAGGAATCTACTTGCATTGATGTTAAAGTGGGTCAGCTACTGTAAAAATATAAGGATTTGTTTGCACCATTCACTGAAGTAACTTTTTAGTACTAGAAAACAAATATGTATTTCAGGTGGATGAATATTTTTAAAATAATCTTATGAAAAGTTTAATATAAAACCACATACATGAACAAGAATGAATTTAGGGAGTGTATAATAGGACACATATATTTTATATTTTGAAAAATCTAGAGAGTATATATATAATATATATATATATATATATATATATATATATACACACACACACACACACACACACACACACACAAAACACACACAGAGACATTAAATAGTAGCAATATATATGCCAATTAAAATTCATTGTGAAATATATATCATCCACAGATCCAAAATATTAATTTTACTGAACATGGATTTATGTATAATGTTTTTCAACTAAGAAGCTCACTCATAGTCTGAATTTTCAGTTCCAAAAGCATTAATGAGGAGTGATCTCTTCTCACACTTTGTATCTGCCAAGTTAGCCACCTCTCAAGAATATACGTGTGATACCAGGTAGGATTCTATATGTGCATATAAAAATACATGTGCTGAATAGGCTACAGAAAAATGGAGACAGGAATTCACATATGTGTTAACTTTAAAAACACATGCAGAACTATTTCAACAAAAAATTGACAAGATTTATAACTCCTACTGTATATCATGCAAAAGGCAAACCAACTATCCACCATGCCTCCTCTGAAGTGCTAGTATTTTTATTCTGTTTGGGTTACTTTTCTCCATCATATTAGAATTAGTAGTCAGAGTCTAGTAGGGTATGGGTTAGTGTCAAAGATTCAGCATTTCGAATGGAAAATTGAACAATGAATCCAATGTGTATGTAAATATGTGCTACACAAAATTATTCCCACTCTCATCCAGAACAATGCCTTGACAATTCCTTCACCCCAAGTAAGACACAATTAGAGGAGAAGATTTAGAAAATCTGTGAATAAATATGTTAAATGGAATATGCTCAGGAGCTCACAACCTTTGAAGTGGTGGAGTAGTTTCCAAAAGTATGGGACAGGGTAAAAACTCCACAAACATGGAGGTCTGCTGGCCTAGAGACTTCTAGAGAAACTGCCTGTGAGTTTGGGCACTTGAAAAATATGTTGTTGTCAGGAGCTTTAGCTTCCTTTCTAGGGAGACCATAAAAGCTTGGTCTGGATCTATGAGACCTGGAGGACATGGTTTCTTATTTCCCAATGTACATGAGGCAGCAGTGCTGAATTCTCTTTTTAGGTAAACTGTGGCCACTGGGGGATAAATGTGTGCCAGTGTGCACTGTGAAGCCATATGGTCATCTTCCATTTTCGTGGTGTTTCTTCCTGCTGCACTGGGTGTTTGGTATTTGCTTCATGAAATACAAAGAGTTCAACTGGGTCACAGTGCAAGAGGAAGTTCTGTCATGTATGGTGGGTCAGGTTTTGCAGGAGGATCCAAGAACTAGGATCCTATCCCACATATCTTGCCCCCTTGACCATAGCACCCTGATTCTGAACAATGTACTGAAACCTCTCCAAATAACAACTTGCCTTTACATGGAAGGTTCTGCTGGCTGCACCATGTCAGTCACAAGGCATTTGAAGCCAATGGAAGATACACATGGCCCCACCACAGATGTTTTATCACATACCTGCCCACCACTGCTCTAACCTACTACTCAACAGAGTCCAACTTACTGGCATCTCTGTTCTACACCATTTACATGAAACCCAGTCAATCAAGGCACTGTCTGGTATATTCATGATCAGCAACAGGAAATCAAAAGGTTTTCCAGTGCCACCTGGTGATGGGAAATTCAAAAATTTCATGGTATTTATCTAGCAATTTTTCAAGGATGAAGTTGGAGGCACTGTGAGTTTCAATTCTTTCAGGAACCATTAAATGGTTAGGAAGCTCATTTCAATGAAATCTCTGGAGAACACTCACAGGTAAGGCTTCCCAAAGAGTTTCCAAAAGATCATATGATGTTATGCCCATTTAGGTCTACAATGTGAGGTCCATATGAGTTTTGACTCTCAACTATGGGTGCCAAGTCTTTCAGAATAAAATTTGTGGTATCCTGGCTGAGAGGCTCAGTGCTCTGTGGAAAGCCACCCTGGGCCTAGAACTCAGTTTCCAAGGGCAACGCTCATGCCTGGCTTCCTAAAATCTCAACACTATTTATGGCAATACTTCTCTGAGGTCAGTTCCAGAATTCAGACTCTAAGGGAGTCACACCAGAGTTCAAGAACATGTGGACCAAGTCATCTCTTCCAACCGCCACCCAAATGACCACAATTTAAACCAAAACACTCCAACGTGGCGCTCATCTTCTTCCATATAGACACTCACAATAACCTATGGCTGGAGTTTTCCATGAGGGGCACACCCCAAGACCGTGTCCAAAATAAGCTCTCTTGCATCTAATTTGCCTAAATTCAGGGTGGCCTGGACACCCTTCTTGTGAACCAGGAGAGATTAAGTAGGCCTCCCGTTAATACTGCTCTGCTTCTTCAATTTGAGGCCAAATGACTGTGGGGTTTGGATTCTTTATGTGAATTGGAGTCTTGAGAAAACCCAAGCAAATATGGGCTAGCCTCTGCAGGACTTTGAAGAACTCATTTGACCCAAAGGATCCCTAATCTGACTTGATGGAGGTCAGGAAAGTTACAGAGGAAGGCGAGAGACTTCATCCACAAGGACTGCTCTTTTGGCCATTTTGTTTTTGGATGTAAACATGGGATCTTTCTTTAGATCCATCAGGAGCTGAGAATCTAAGTCACAGCCTCACACAGGGTAAATAGGCTGATTCAGACACATCCTTTCCAAAGCAATTAAGCAAAGAGCCACAGGTAATGCCCATTCATTTCCATTTGAAAACTGTTTTCTTCAGGCTTCAAAAAGTGGTGGACTGAGGAAAAGACCTTCCTGACATTCAGTGCAACAGAAGAATAGGTAAACAAAAGGCCCCAAGCAGGGTTTCTCCACTGAGACTTTCCTGGTCACACTGATATCTGAGTTTTCTGAGATGCTCACCATTCCCTTCAGTACATGGTCATGTCACAGAGCTTCGAGGTTGTACATATCTTAAACAGAAAACCATGAACCTATTCTGGAGAGTGGCCAGAATTCAGGAATAAAACAGGAACTAAGGAAGATAGCAGGTGTTGCACATCAATAAGGCAAGCTGCAGTCCATTCATAAATAGGACAGGATGAATGCTGTGAAGCTTTCTACTAGACAGGACATATTCATTGATGCATTCTCTTTTCTAATGTCTACAACCACGGACACAGTGGGATACACAGACATAGAAATTCTCGCCTTGTCAAACGACTTACAAGAAACAGTTCACTCCAAAAAAAAACAAACTGCCTTTCATACCTATTCTCAGAACATGAGACAAAACCACAAACCCACACCCACACAACAAAGGCACCTCCTTTCCCCAAGTAGGTCTGTGACTATCCGGAGTGTCCTCTGACTGGTGGGCCTTACTATGTTCCCTGGAAATAGCCTGTTCTGTCTCAAATCTGGTCTTTTTGGCCAACTCTGTGAAGTTGTCAGGAGCCCGCGGTGAGCCACTGCCTGCTTTCTCAGGAAAGGCCCCTCTTCATAGCTTTCCTTGCATTTGGCCATCCTTACATCAATAGGTCCCAAGAAAGACTGAGTCTGTCCTTGGTAAATCAAAATAAGTTTGACCACTGGGACTGGGACTGGGACTGGCTCTGGGTGCCTGGCTTCCTGGATTCCAAGTTCAGAGAGTTCCATCACCAAGGAAGTTAGGTGTGGTCACTTCCTTTTGGAACTGAATGAGGTCACTGCCTTGGCAACAACTTTGTCCTAACAGTTGCTTCCAAGGTTACCATGAGAAGGAGGCTGCTCCTACTTCCTGTGACACTTTCACAGGTCAGAGTGGTATGTCAACCATAGGCATGCAGGAGCAGCTCTCAACACATGCCTGCTTTGGTCCACCTTCTCTACATTAAGAAGAGAGTGGCTGATTCAGACACATCCCTTCATCCTGAGCAGGTTGTTTGCCATGGAAGACTTTTGCTCTCTCAGGTCCTTCGTACTTGCCTACATCTTCTCCAGGGATCATTTCTGCGTGGACCTTTGAGGTTTTCAGCAGGTGGAAGATCCTCTATAATTCTGTATTTTAATACCAATTCTGTCCCTGCTCTTCTGTAAAATTAGATTGAGAGAACAGTGTATGGTTAGGATTAATAACAGGTTCGATTTGGTTTAGAAAGGAAACTACACGGTTGAGCAAACAGGGTCCTACAGTTAGCAATAATATGAGGATTTTTAATGGACCGGCCATGGCAGATAAAAGCGTAGTTAATCAGGTCACTATGTGAACCAAGACTCAAACCTCCCTTTTGGGGCCTCTGTCTCTCTTTGACGCTCTTCAAGTCGTTTTCTTAATTTACTCATAGATTCTTTTACAACTCCAGTATTGTCGGCATAAAAACAACATTCTTCCCTCAATGCAAGCAAAAAGGCACCTTTCTCTCATAAAGAGGAGGTCCAACACTCGCCTGCTTTGTAAAACAACTTCAGAAAGAGAGAGGTTAAAATTCCTGTAAAGCTGTGATGTCGGTTTTTAATGTCTTTAAACTTTGGCATATTTCTGCTTCTAATTGTGTCTTTGTTGTGTCTCATGGACTAGCCCACCTCTTCAGCAACTATTATTTCTAATAGGATGGCTAAAGTGAGGGATACAGGTTCCCAGTGGAACCGGGTTGTATGCCCCCTATATGATCTTTAAATGAACCTAAGTCATGATAGAGAACTCTGGAAAACATCTGCATCATTACATAATTAATCACATATATTGACCATTTTATGAAAACATAAATAATGTTAAAGTGTATAGAATTATACTGTTGTAGGGACGGACAAGGAAAGGGACCTAAGATAGCACCAAACACAGGAAAACAGTCTTATTTGGTTGCATCCGGATTTAGAGGGCATTGCTTCTGTTGTAATCAATTAATCCCCTGAACCCCAAGTTTCGGTAGTTTTAGAATTTGTACCCAACATGTAAGGGAAGTGGCTCAGAAGTTCACAGTCTGTAGAAATTCACAGAAATCAGTTTTTGTTTCTGTTTTTGTTCCTCTGTTCTGGGCAAGTTAACTTTTCAAAGACACCTTGGAAAGGGAGAACTTTTTTGTCTCTTTTTTTTCTCCCTGCCAGCTGTCACCATGAAGCCCAATTGGTAACTTTTTTATCTTAGAAATCTAGCCATCTCTGTGAAGCCCCAGCTCAAGGCCAGAGGCCTTGTTCACATATTTTGTGAAAATCTAGTAAGGCGGTGTCAAGCTTAGGGGTGGTGATTTTTCCAGCCAGTGGCCAAGTAAAACAGGGCAACACGAAAAGTGGAAGTTTATCTACATTGAACTCTTTCAGAGGGACTCTTTTGCTGAAACACCTAATGTAAGCCTCGGTGAAGACTTCTGGAGAAGGTAATTTAAGACATATCTATGGACCTGGTACAGAGGGGGAAGATGGGGAAAGCGAGGCTGAGAGCAGCTCCGTGGATCTGAGAATGAGGAAGATGAGATGTAAAAGAATAATGGAAAAGGGGTTTGGGATTTTCCTAGAACAAAACTTGAGCAGTAGAACAGGTAGAGCAGAGGTGAAGATGGGAGTGAGTATTCCAAAAAGCCTGTGAGGGACTTTAAATTTTTAGTAACCTGTTTTCAGTGATGACAAAGCAACTTTAAAGGCTATTTTTATTACATCTTGGATAGGGGTCTGAGGGCTCTTCTCAGCTGGTATGAGCTTTGGTTTAGCTTCTTAGAGGACTTGGTGGGACCTAGTGCAGGCACAGACAGAAAAAGAGAGGAGTGAGTGAGTGGAGGGGTACCTCGGTACCTGCTACCTCAGCAAGGGGGCAATGGTCTGAGAACTGGCGGAGGTTTGGGTTTTTGATGTAGTAATTGGAGGGAAGAAATCAGGTTGCTGAGGTGGGAGTGACAGCAGAGAGTCTAGAGCAGAAGGCTGAGGGTGAGGAACTATTGGAGAAGCATAGTACAGGATGTGAGTGAAGGAGGGAAAAGGATTCCACATAGGGGAATTTTCCCCTTTTGAGCACTTGCCGAAGTTAAAAATGTCACGCAGAATTTGAGGATCTAGAGAACCCTCTGGGGGCCATAGTTTTTGGTTGTCTAATTGGTTATATGGCCAATGCTGTGTACTGAATTTGATGAGGAGTTTGGGTTCCACCAGGCAGCCCCGGTATGCTCACATCCCCATGAATTACACAAGAAGTTGGCTTTCCCCCCACACAGCCATGGCTGTTTGTGGTTTTGATAGTCCGCCGGGCATATATAGTAATCTAGGCTAACCAACCTGAATCTGGCTCGCGTTTCCGTGCATCCATAATGTTTGTTTCAATTATCTATGGTATGGAAGGGATTTAATGGAACTTTAGTGGGATCCTCTTCATTGGGGTTATCTCAATAGGAAAGACCTATACCAAGCTGAAAAATGTCTGGGTGGAGAGATAGCCACCAGGTCCCTAAGGGGGCTGTATGTGAGATAGACCATACTTCTTGTCTAGTAGGATTTCAGATCAGCCTTCACTGCTGAACAGGCTGATGAGGGTTAGGAGTACTGGTGGCGAAAGGGAGAGTCTATAGTCTTGTCCACATAGCGAATACGCAATTTGAAATGGTTACCAGTTTTTTCCAGTTTCCAACCAGAGTCTGGACACAGCGAAGGCTTGAGATGAGAGGCATGGATCCAAAAAGTGATTCTGTCTACTTTTATGGCTGTAGGTGTTATAAGTAGCACCTGGTATGTTCCTTTCCAGCGGGGTTCTAGGGATAACACCTGATGTTGTCTTATGTTGACGAAGTCTCTTACTTGATATTGATGTGGAATCCCCTCGTCCCCAGGTTGGTAGGCAGTGGCCAGCTGTTTCCACAGTTATCACTGAGTTCTTTCAATGGCTTTAAGTCTGTCAAGCAAGGCGTGTGGAAGGGATTGTTAGGCCTTAGAGTTGGGGATTAGGTCCCTTACTGGATGATGGGCATCATAGAGAATTTCATAGGGGGTGAGGTTACACAAAGAAACTGAGGGAGTATTTCTCGCATGAAACAGTGCATAAGGCAGGAGCATAGTCCAATCTTTTATGCCGGTCTCTAAGCTTAATTTTGTTAAGGTCTCTTTAATGGTTCTATTTATTTTTTCTACCTCTCCTGAGCTCTGGGGTATATAAGCATAATGTAACTTACAATTAATCCACACCTGACTTACCTGGGCCATGAACACAAGTCCATTATTAGACCCTATTATCTTAGACAGACCGTATCTTGGAAAAATATCTTCCAGGATCTTCTTGAGAACCATTTGGGCCGTTTTTTTTTTTTTTTTCCTGTGTGTGTGTGTGTGTGTGTGTGTGTGTTGTGTGTGTGTGTGTGTGTGTGTAAGGCTTCAATCCATCCTGAGAATGTATCCACAAAGACTAGGAGATATTTAAGTCCATACCTTGCTGCCTTAATTTCAGTAATGTCCACTTCCCAGAATTGTCCTGGTCTGGTTCCTCGTAGGTGCTTTCGTCTAAGAAACTTGGAAGGGTAAGCATTAAACAATTGACTGACCCGACAGGCTTTTGTTACCAGTTCAATTATTTCCTTTCGCTGTGAGTCAGTTAGTGGAAAACTCTGTTCTTAATCCTACAGGAATGCCTGCAGTTTCTTTGAAACAAGATGAGTGAGTTGATGTACATTTTTAACGTAGTGTAGGGCTTTCTGTAATTGCAGGCTGAGCTCAGTAAAGTTGAGGCATTCAATGTCAGTGTCCTTAGATGTTATCTAAAGCTTCCTGGTACTTAGGGGTCCATTGGAATTGGGCATCTCCCTTTAATGGCGGGTATAAAGGAGCAGCTAAGGACTCAAACCCATTTATCCATAACCTGCAAAACCCAGCAATCCCAGGAAACTCTTAGTTGTCTGCTGTAAGATGGGGTTGGTATCTGCTCAATGGTTTGTTTTCTGGGCTCAGTGAGCCATCGTTTACCGCCCCTAAGAAAATAGTCGAGGAAGATTACTTCTTGCTGGCAAATTGGGCAATTTTGGCCAAAGCTCTATACCCGAGTTGAGCAAGCTCGGATAATAGTGCTTGGGTCCCAGTTCACAGTTTTCCTTGGTGTTGGATGCCAGTAGCAGGTGATCCACATATTGAAGCTGTTTGACTTCGGGGTGTGTAGTTCAGAAATTGTTGAGATCTCTGTGAAGGGCTTCATCAAAGAGAGTGGGGGAGTTTTTGAACCCCTCTGCGAGTCTAGTCCAAGTTAGTGGACTAGACTTTCCGGTTTCTGGGTCTACCCACCCAAAAGCAAACAGCAACTGACTATCTTTATGCAGAGGCAAGCAAAAGAAAGTTGTTTTAAGTCCAGAACAGTATACCATTTCTGCTCAGGGTTCAGAGTGCAAAGCAGGTTGAACAGATTAGGTACCGTGGGGTGAATGTCCTGCACTCTGTTGTTGATCTCTCTTACGTCTTTAACAGGGTGATAGTCCCTGGTTCCTGGCTTTTTCTTCTAATAGCAGGGGAGTGTTCCAGGCCAATTGACAGGGCCTTAGGACCCCTAAGGCCAGATATTTCTGAATATAGGGCCTTATCCCATCTTTAGCTTTTTATGCTTAGAAGATATTATTTGAGATTGATTGGGGAGGCTGAGGTTTTTAACTCCACTGTTATTGGAGGTTGTTTCACGGCCAGGCCTAACACAGCAGTTTTTGCCCAGGCATCTCGGTAATCTGTTATCCATTTCTGGGGTAGCTTGCCTGTTTGATCAGTCTTGGGGGGTGTGAAGAGTGGACGTTCATCTTCTACTAATATAGTTAAAGCCGTGACTATAGGAGTTTTTACTGAAGGATTTAGAAATTTCATTTGGGGGCCTTCAGGGTTAAAAGTTATTTTGGCCCAGAGCTTGGTGAGCAGATCTCTGCCCATCAATGGGTGCGGGCATTCTGGGATTACTAGGAAGGAGTGATGGATTTTTCCTTTCCCCAGGTCCATGGTCCTCTTAGTAGTCTAAGCCCGATATTTACTGCCATTAGCCCTTTGAACTACAGACATTTTATTTGATAGACGGCCCAATGGGGCCTTAAGGGCTGAGTATACTGCTCCTGTATTCACTTCAAAGTTTACTGGGGTCCCCTACACTTCAAATGTTACCCTGAACTAGGGGAAAGAATCTGAGCCCCAACTTTCTTAGTCATCCCCCAGAGTCAGAATGGCTGGCTGGCGTGTCTGTCTCTTTATAGGGCACTCTTTGGCCCAGTGTCCTTTTTTTTTTCAGTAGGCACATTGATCTGAGGCCAGGGGTGGCCTGTGGCACCGGCCCAGGTATCGCTTCCTGTCACCTTATGTCTTAATGTCTGGCCTCTTCCTTGTTGTGACCAGGATCTTAGTCAATGCCTTAGTCTTTCTTTTGCTTCTCTCATCCTCCCTCTGCTCCCTTTCTTTTTCCCTGTTTCTCTCTTATAGTATACTTTTTCGGCTTCTCTGACTAAATCTCTCTTTTAACTTTTTTTCTTTAATATCCATGGCAGCTTCAACAATTAAGGCCATCGTGACAGATGCCTTTTGATCTGCTGCCTGAGGATCGAAAGGAGTATATCTCTTATATGCCTCCATAATTCTCTCTAGAAACGTAGAGGAAGATTCATCAGGCCTTTTAATAATTTCTCTTACCATGGCCAAATTAGTTGGTCACCTAGCGGCCCCTTGGATACCCGCTATTAGAGCCTGGCAATAATTGGACAGATGCTCCCTATCTTCAAAGGTGTTGGGGTCCCAGTTGGGTTGGTTAAAGGGGAAGGCAGCTTTTATTATGTTGGGAAGTTGTGTTGGTCGCCCATCAGGTCCGAGGATATTTTTTTCTAGCTTCCAGGAGGTTTTTCTCTCATTCCTCTGTCATGAAGAGAGTCCCTAGGAGTTGTTGGCAGTCATTCCAAGTAGGCAGGTGTGAAAACGTTGGCGAGTTCTCTGAGTTTTTTTAGCCGGGCCCGCTTCCTCCAGGGAAGGAGGCGCTGTGTGTGTCATGGGACAGTCATCTGGAGGGTGCTGGGCCATTCTGGCTTCCTCGAATGGTGGAGAGGCTGAGTCAGCAGTAGGGGAATTACTTACAGGGTTTTCGGGGTTGGGGGACAAGGGCAGAGGGTAAGGACGAGTAGAGTCTTGAGACTTAGGGAGAACAGATGGTGGAGGTTGAGGAACAGAGAGTTTGAGAGATAGAATCATAGGGAAAGGAGTAGGAGTGGGTGCAGGGACAAGGAAAGGCTTCACCCATGGAGGAGGAGATTTGCAGAGGTCCTGACAAGTTAAGATATATGGCTATTGATCTGGATGTCTATGTGGCCCCGGCTGAAAGACAATATCTCAGACTTTTCAAATTAGTGCGAAGTAGAAACATCCTTCTAGAGGCCATCTGACTACAAAGGTGGGTTATTCTGAGACACAGAATCTGCCAGGTCTGGTGTTTTAATGAAAAAGAAAGATTCTGAGCCCTTAAGCAGACTTTGGTCCAGTGATTAAGGGTCAGGGACAGAGGCATTGAAGTGCTCTGTCCCATAATGAAATATACACAGACAGTGAAAGCAACAACACACGACACATACAAGACAAGACAATAAAGACAGGCAATGGACGTCCAATACTGAGACCAGGACTGAGTAGCCGGCAAAACCTGATGGGCTGGCAATTCCGAATCTGAAAGAAAATATCACTGAGTCGAGGAGACTATGGTTCCTCGATTTCCCGAGTGAATCCCCCAGGGACATGGCCTGTGGCTCTTTGACATGTGTGTCAGCCACCGTGGGAGAGAGCTCACGCTCTTTACCAATAGCCATTTTGTCAAACCCTAACCTGAATCCTGAAACCAGAAAGAGGGGCCTTATTTACCCCCAGAGGAGCCCATTGGGGGTCTTTCATCTGCAGCTGCCGGATCTCGCTAGGGCCACCAGAAGTAAAGGTCGGGTGAGCATCGATGAAAGAGACCACCAAGAGACTGTATAATGCAACAGCAAAGGGTTTATTGGGAGATCGGCATGCAAGGGCTCAGAGCTCGCTTGAATAGAGCAGAGAGCCCTGAGAACAGCTTAAGAAGTGCTTATATATTTTCCTTGGAGAGGGCAGGGAGGGAAGTTTATTGATGGGTAAGGGCGAGTGGGCGGTTTGCGTGCAAATGGTTGATGGAGTACATTCTGCAGTTTGGCAGTTGGGGGCAGCACATTCTGGGAACAAGAAGAGCAAACAGTTCTCAAGATTTCAACAGTGTTTTATTAAGCATACAGAAAAACAGGAAGTGACAAGTGCCTATTTTATTAACCTTTCAATATAAGTATGAAAACAGAAATCTAGGTTAGATTTGAAGCCCAGAAGTTCATTTGGCCCTTGATTGGTATACTTAGCTTTGAATTACGTTCCGTAGAGATGTCCCAGAAATATGGATATACAATGACACAGGACCTTGTACCTTCTCAGAGGACAGTTCCAAAACACAGTCTCTAAGGGGAATCACACCAAAGTTCAAGACAAGATGGACTCAATTATCTCTACCAACCGCCACACAAATGACCACAATTAAAACCAAAACACTCCCAAATGGCACTCATCTTCTTCCAAATAGACACTCATCATAACTTCTGGCAGGAGGATTCCATGAGAGGCGCAGCCAAAAGTCAGAGTGGCCTGGACACCCTTCCTGTGAACCAGGAGTGATCAAATATGCCTGCCATTAATACAGCTCTGTTCTTCAATTTGAGGCCTACTGACGGTGGGGTTTAGATTCTTTATTTGAATTGGATTCATAATAAAACACAAGAACCTATGGGCTAGCATCTGCAGGGCTTTGAAGAACTCAATTGACCCAATGGATCCCTTTTCTCACTTGATTGAGGTCAGGAACCTTACAGAGGAATGCGAGAGACTTCATCAACAATGACTGATTTTTTGGCCATTTTGATTTTGGATCCACACATGGGATCTTTCTTTAGATCCATCAGGTGCTGATAATCTAAGCCACAGGCTCACACAGAGCCAAGAGGCTGATTCAGACACATCCCTTTACAATGCATTTAAGCAAAGAACCACAGGTGATGCCCATTCATTTCCGTTTGAAAACTGTTTTCTTCAGGCTTCACAAAAGCGTGGCCTGAGGCAAAGCCCTTCCTGACATTCAGGGCAACAGAACAATAGGTAATCAAAAGGCCCTTCACAGGGTTTCTCTACTGAGACTTTCTGGGTCACAGTGATATCTGACTTTTCTGAGATGCTTGCCATTCTCTTCAGCTATCCAGTACATGTCCATGTCACAGTGCTTGGAGGTGGTACATATCGTGGATGCAAATGCATGAACCTATTCTGGAGAGTGGCTAGATTTCAGGAAGAAAACAGGAACTTAGGAAAATAGCATGTGTTGCCCATCGATAAGGCAAGCCCTAGTGCATTCATAAATTGGGCAGAATGAATGCTGGGAAGCTTTCTACTTGACAGGAAACATCCATTGATGCATTCTCTTTTCTAATGTCTACAAGCACGGAAACAGTGGGATACACAGACATAGAATCACTCGCCTTGTGAAACAACTTACTAGAAACAGTTCACTCCAAACCAAACAAACCGACTTTCCTGCCTATTCTCAGAACATGAGACAAAACCACAAACACACATCCACACCCACAAAGGCACCTCCTTCCCCAAGTAGGTCTCTCACTCTCCAGAGTATCCTCTTACTGCTGGCCATACTATGTTCCCCCGATATGGCGTTTCCTGTCTCAGATCTGGTCTCCTTGTCCAACTCTGTGAAGTGGTCAGGAGCCAGCTGTGAGCCACTACCTACTTTTTCAGGAAAGGCCCCTCTTCAGAGAACTCCTGGCATTTGGCCATCCTCACATCAGTAGGTACCAAGAAAGACTGACTCTGTCCTTGCTAAATCGAAGCAAGTGAGACACTGGGACTGGGACTGAGACTGACTCTGTGTGCCTGGCTTCCTGGATCCCAAGTTCAGAGAGTTCCATTACCAAGGGATTGAAGTGAGGTCACATCCTTCAGGAACTGAATGAGGTCACTGCCTTGGCAACCACTTTGTCCAAACAGTTGCTTTCAAGCGTACCATGAGAAGGAGGCTTACCCTATTTTCTGTGGCACTTTCACAAATTAGAATGGTATATCAACCATAGGCACCAAGGAACCGCTCTCCACACAGGCCTGATTTGGTCCATCTTCTTTATATTTGGAAGAGAGCCTTTAGTCCAGGGAGCACTGCAGTGAACCTCTGCACTAAAACTATTAGCAAGCACCTGATGGAGGACACCTCCATAGGTAAGTGGCTCCTTTATAACATCTGATATCTGGTTAAGGGAGATCTCTTCTGATGACAGAGATGTGGCACGGGGAGGCTCACATATACTTCTGTCCAGGACAGTAACGAGAATCATTCTGTCCTCTGTTCTGTTCTGTAGGGAATTCCTCTGGAACTGTAGAGAGGTGCCGACGGGCACGCACGCGCTCCTACCCTGGAGCTTTAGCAAGATGTTGCACTCTTCCCCTGTTTCTGTGTTTAGGCGCTGGGTTTCTGTTTTTTTGTGTTCTGTGTTCTATTTTTTGGTTTTTTGTTTGTTTGTTTTTGTTCGTTTTGTTGTGTGATTTTGGTGGTAAAAACTTAAGTATATTGGACATGAAAATCAGAAATAAAGAGATTAAGCCTGACACCCCTTTGGACTGTGTTTTAAGGAACTGCAATGAACTTTATCCCCCATTGTAAAGCAGGATGATAGAAGCCCCTAGCTGGCTGCCTGGAGCACACCCATTGCAGAGGGCTATGCCTGCTGGGGACCTAAGAACTGAGTATCTCCCAGGTTAACAAGTGAAACTCCTTTAAAACCCCTTGTCCCTCCAGATAAAGAGAGTCACAACTTTGGCAGAGTCCCCTGTGTTTCTCCTTTGTTAGCCAAGCAATAAAACTCCTTTTTTTCTTTTTCTCAAAACCCAGTCCTCATTATTAAATTTGTATTAATTGGCTTCAAGGCCAGGAACCAAACTTTAAGTTACAAAACTTGTACCCACCTTCCGCCCCTGAACTTTGTGAGATCTATCTACTGAAATGTTAGGAGATAGAGCATGCTTGATGTGGAACTGAATCAGAGGAGCTAATCCTGTATGTAAAAGGGGAAACTGAGGGACTCCCAGCAGCTGCCAAAGCCCTGTTGATTCAGGGAATTACCTCCTTCCTTCCCTGCACTGTAAGGATTATGCCACCTCTGTCTTGTTAAAAAAAGAGAAAAAGAAAAAGGTGACACTAAATGCAGTAAAGTCACCATGGAGACACTTTATTTTACATTTCAGGTTGCCCTTCTGTGAAAACATCTGGTCCCCTTGTGGGGACATCTATGGTGCCACTGCTGTAGGAGATTTTTCTCTTATCTGCTCTGGTTTAAAGGGTTCTGTCTGACAGCCATAGTCTGGACCTCCTTTCTGTCTGTATTGTGTCTTTGTTTCTGGCCCTTTAAGGCATCTGCAATAATGTGTTGATATTATAAATTGTTTTTGGGGAATGATCTTAGCTGAATGTGTGTCTAAATGATGATGTTTTATTTTAACAATCTGGTAACTGAATGGGTTTTTGAAGCATTGCACAATCTTGCAGTAAAAAGTCGGGTTTAGGTAATTGTTTAGTTTATGATTTCAGATAATTCATGCCAGAGAACTTAAATACTTAGGATGGATAACTGAAGAACTCTACTTCCAAGTTGGCAAGAAACTTCCCAATCATACGGTCTTTTTTTTTTTTTTTTTTTTTTCACCAATTTTGAATTGGGTAGCCTGGGAAAATGTCACTGTGTGTACCAGTGCATTAATTTGGACATAAATAGTAAATCATAGTATGGTGTCTGTTGACAAAACAAGATGTAAAGATATAAAATTTTGTGAATTGTATCTTAAACTTGTATCATAATTTTCAACATCTGAACCTGAAAATTATGGTTAAAATGCCTTAGTCCTGAGATGTCTGTTCAGAATAGCAGTTTTTTTGCTGCTCCTTCCAGACCTCAGCCATGACTTATGTTGAAATGCAAATGAAAGAAGCCTGCAAGCTTTGTAGGAGAGTGATTTGACGTCTAAGGGAAAAAAAGGTAAATTGTATGTTATTTACTAATTACTCTCAAGTCATTTTTTCTAGGACTCTTATTTTTTTTCTTAGATACTTTATGTTTTTTGACCTCATGATTTTGAGCATACAGACCTAGGTTAATGTTTTTCTGATCAGTTCTATCTTTGACCAACTGTGGACTTTTTGAAACATTGCAATAAAGATTTCAACTACGAAAAGCTACAAGGCCTTTACTATTATTATGTGTGCACAAATTGTTATGTGTTGTATGTCTATATATACATATGTCCGTATATCATATATATGATACACAAATTAACATATATAAGGAGCGCTCATAAAAAAATAGCCCTCGTAAAAACAAATTTTAAAAAAGTGGATCCAAAGATCTTTAATTCACGTGATTTAAATGTTTCAATTTCAATTGGATAAAGTGATAAAAACAAATGTCTTTAAATTTAAGCTTACAAAGTTTTCTAGGTGTTCAAACATCTAACAAAATATTAACATCTACAAAATGTCTAATATGCCTTGGCTCTAGTACCTTTCCTTCAACATAAAAATGGTTTACACTGTTCAATACATTTCTCTAACTTTTTGATAAATAAGTAAAGTAAATTTGATATGGGATTACTCATTCATGAGTACTTTTGTTAGATATCTGATTGATTTACTAAGATCTGTATTTTTTTTAGTAAACTCTGTATAAGATTGTAAAAATCAGTCATGTGTTAATGAGGCAAAAATTTCTTAAAACATAAGTTTACCCATAACATTGAGTTTATTAAGATTTATGTTTTCTAGAGCAAGCAACCATAAAAATTAAACAACTGATTAAATAAAACTGTTATTTTAGAGCACTGTACTGCCATTTCTTTAAAAGCCAAACTTGATTAATGTAGAAACATAAATGTAATTGTTATGCTATTAATGTTTTCATATCTTACAGGTATGCAAGTCTGTAAGGTAGAAACGTTTAAAGAGTATTATATCAAGCTGGTGCTCTGAAGTTGTGTGGTAAAAAATATATTGTGGATTTATTTACCTGTTATCAATAAGATATGTAAATTTTTATGTTACTTTTTACATTGGGGAACAATTTAAATGTATTTTTAAGTTAATTAGAGCCTAATATTTGTAAAGGTTAAAAACTTTCAGCCTTTCTTTAATTCATGTTTTAAGTGTGATATCATATGGTGTTATCTAATGTTCATGTGACCTCAAACAATTTATTTAAACATTGTCAAATGATATTTAAAAATAAAGATCAGCTTTAGAACTAAAATAGTTAAGATTTATAAAGAGCCCTGCCTTACCTGAGATAAGGCTGTGTGTCCCATCTTACTACATGTGAGAATGACTATGAAACCATTAGGTCAGATAATATTTCTTTAAAGTTATGTTAAAAAGTTTTTTTTTATTGTCAATATTCCTAGGATCTCAAACAGGGGATATAATGTATAACTCAGCCAAAAAATTCAGGGAAGATATTACACGAACTAAGTATTTTTACTTTTGTTAATTTTAGTTTGAAATTTTCTTATAAGTTATCGAAAGATTCCCTGTTAGTGTTTTACAAATGTGTTGCTTTAAGAACACAACATGGGTTTATTCAAGATAATAAGTAATCAACTACAATACAGACAGAATAATACAGATCCCAATTAATAAAAAGGTAATTATAAAGTTATAGACATTAAAGCCCAGTACTCTTAATGTAAGGCTGTTAAAATTTATTTGCTGGATTTTTAAGATTAGGATTTAAAATGAATGTTAAATGAAAAGGGCCAAGAAAACCAATATTTGGCTCTTGCCCTCTGAGTCAGTCTGAATCCAGGCAACAGGGGACTTCTCTAAAGAGCTTTGCAACTCTGAGCCACATAACCTCCTGATCAGGGAGATTAATGAGACCACTGGAGAACAGAAAGCCAATCAGTGCATTTGTTACAAAGAGGAGAGTCATCATAGAAAGGAGACATCCATGATGCTTCTGAGGGAAGTCAAATGGTTAAGCAAGACCTGGACCCACCTAGCGCAAATGGCACTAGCAGAACTGAGAATCTCTTCTCAAGTTTCCCCAGAATTGATTCCCACAAAAGCTCAGCTGACTGTTAACAATAGATAGAAACAAAAGTCAGTTTGACTGCTTCATCTTAAACACTTAGCAAAGACAGTTAAGACCAAAATACAGCCACTCCTGGGCATTTTAAATAATAAAAATAATAATAATAAAATTTTAAGGTATGCACTTTATCTTATCCTCCCAAAATAAGTAAGACTGGAGGCTACAAAGAAGGATTCTCACACAGGAATGCCTAATACTTATAAAAAGAGACTATCAAGAAGAGCTGCCACAGGCAGAAGTTTTCAGTATAAGACCTACAGATATTCCTAACCTACACAGGTAGGCTTGGTGTTTGCTAGTATGATTATCCAGCCCTGAGTAACAGAATTAAAGGTTTCTCTATTAGACGCAGAGGTCATACTAGTAAAAGGATTTTTACAAGATCAGATGACATTAAATTATTAAACTGTGTCTTATTGGGAGGGCCATCTGTAACACTTAAAGTTAAATATTAAGTTGACAGCCCTGATAATTGGGGATATTAAAGACTGGTGAGGGAATATCTATACAGTGACATGTTCCAGCTGCTGCAACATTTATTCAGTACTCATGGTTTTTGTTTCACTCATAGAAGAATCCATTCACAGATGACTTTACAACCTGTTCTTCCCCAACCTGACTTCAAACCGAACTGACTTCTAAAGGGCAACTCATGTCTCTCAACTGACTTCTAATAGGCAACTCATGTCCCTCACGACGAGCCCACTCACGTCACCCTGTCTCAGGACAGAAGAAGAAAAAATTAGTGATGCCACTCTTTTTACAACAATGGAGAGAAAGATAAATAGACTATCAATATAAATAATTAATTAAGTCAGGTAAAATCAGGGAGATCAGTTTTGGGTGAGTTGTAAAAATTTGGAGACTCTTATCTGAGGGATTTAAATTTCCTCAGTGCTCTTCCCATAATCTATCAAAGATTTGAAAGGGACACAGAGAAAAGGGGGAAATTGTAGACCCTAACTGTTCTTTTATTAAAATTGGGAGCCATCATGCCACAAAGCCATGAAAAGATAATTTTGGCTTTACCATAAATTACTTCAAATTCTGAACCTGCGTGGAATGCCTGCCCACGCCTTGAACTCACGCATGCCCAGATCTCTGACCAGATAGCAGCCCTCTCTGAAACTTTAGTGACACATCATAAATATTTGCCTTCTCTGGCCAGACATCAACCGTCTCTGAGGCTCTAATGGTCCTCATGAATTCTGATGTAGGGACAGCAAAAAAATTGTAAACTACCTTTAATGTGATGTTTATCAGAGTTCTGTTATCTGTAACCCCCCTTTTGTGTAACTTTCTGGGCTATAAAACTGGGCTGTAGGAAAGCTGGGGATGCTGTCTTGTTCCCACCATTTTGGGAGGGAGAGGCAGCACGGCCGGTGGAAATAATAAGCTTAATTTTATTTGATTTTAATTTGAGTCAGTGGTCTTTTCTAGCGTCCTGGTCTAACAGGTAAACACTCCAAAGACGTGGAGCTCTGCCGGCCTAAAGACTTCTTGAGAAACTTCCTCTGAGGTTGGGCACTTGAAATATATGTTGTTGTAAGGAGATTTAGCTTCCTTTCTAGTGACACCATAAAAGCTGGGTCTGCATCTACGTGACATGGAGGACATGGTTTCTTGTATTCTAATGAACATGAGGCAGCAGTGCTGAATTTTGTATTTGTAGGTAAACTGTGGCCACTTGGTGCTAAGTGTCTCCCCGTGTGAACTGTGAAGCCATTTGGTCATCCTCCACTTTTCGTGGTGTTTCTTGCTGCTGCACTGGGAGTTTGGTATTTGCTTCATGAAATACAACGAGTTCAACTGGGACCCAGTATTGGAGAGAGTTCTATCACTTGTGGTGACAGAGAATGCACCAACCAGGCTTCTATCTCACAAAGCTTGCCCATTTGTCCATAGAAATCTGACTCTGAACTTTGCCCAGAAACCTCTCCATGTAACAAGAAGGGTCTGCTGGCTGCACCATATCAGTCACAAGCCATTTTGAAGGCAATGGAAAATCCTCCTGGCCACACCACAGATGTATTATCACACACCTGCCCACCACTGCAATAGGCCCACTACTCAGCAGGGTCCAACTTACTGGCATCTTTGTTCTACACCATTTTCATGAAACCCCGTCAATCATGGCATTCTCTTGTACACTCATGATCAGGAAAAAGACATCCAAAGGTTCTCCAGTGCCACCTGCTTAAGGGAATTTCAAAAATTTTATTGTATTTATTTAGCCATTTTTCATGGATGAAGTTGGAGGCATTGTGGGTTTCAGTTCATTCAGGAACCATTAAATGGTGAGGAAACTCATTTCAATGAAATCTCTGGAGAAATCTCACAGGCAAGTCATCCCATAGATTGGTCAAAAGGTCACATGAAGCCAGGCCCATTGAGGTCTTCAATGTGGCGTCCATGGGTGTTCTGACTGTCAACAATGGCTGCCACATCTTTCAGAATAAAATCATGTGATATCTTAGCTGAGATTCCAAGGCTCTGTGGAAAGTCACCCTTCTTTTTTGATCTCAGTTTCCAAGGGGAAATCCAATGCGTGGCCTCCTAAAATCTGAACACAGTTCATGGCAATATTTCTCTGAGATCAGTTCCAGAACTCAGACTCTAAGGGGAATCACACCAGAGTTCAAGCCCAGGTAGACCCTGTCATCACTTCCAAGCACTACACAAATGACCACAATTAAAACCAAAACACTCCCACAAGGCCCTCATCTTCTTCCATATAGACACTCATCATAACCTGTGGCTGGAGGTTTCCATGAGGGGCTCAGCCCAAGACAGTGTACAAAATAAACTCCCTTGCCCCTAATTTGCCTAAAGTCAGGGTTGCCTGGACACCCTTCCTGAGAACCAGTAGTGATCAAATAAGCCTGCCATAAATACTGCTCTGCTTCTCCAATTTGAGGCCTACTGACTCTTGGGTATAGACTCTTTATGTGAATTGGAATCATGAGAAAACCCAAGCACATATGGGCTATCATCTGCAGGGTTTTGAGAACTCATTTGACACAAAGGATCCCTATTTTCACTTGATGGAGGTTAGGAACGTTACAGAGGAAGGCGAGAGACTTCGTCCACAATGACTGCTTTTTTGGCCATTTTGGTTTTGGAAGCACACGTGGGAACTTTCTTTAGATCCATCAGGTGCTGAGAATCTATGCAACAGCCTCACACATGGCCAAGAGTCTGATGCAGACACATTCCTTTCCAAAGCAATTAAGCAAAGAGCAACAGGTGATGCCCATTAATTCCCCTTGAAAACCGTTTCCTTCAGGCTTCACAAAGGAGTGGCCTGAGGCAAAGACCTTTCTGACATTCAGGGCAACAGAACAATAGGTAAGCAAATGGCCCATTGCAGGGTTTCTCCAATGATATCTGAGTTTTCTGAGATGATCCCATTCCCTTAAGCTATCCAGTACATGGCCATGTCACAGAGCTTGGAGGTGGTACATATCGTGGACACAAAACCCTGAACCTATTCTGGAGAGTGGCCAGAATTCAAGAAGACATACAGGAACTTAGGAAGATAGTAGTTGTTGCCCATCCATTAGGCAAGCCACAGTCCATTCATAAATTGGGCAGGATGAATGCTGTGAAGTTTTCTACTAGACAGGACACATCCATTGATGCATTCTCTTTTCTAATGTCTACAACCACGGACACAGTGGGATAAACAGACATAGAAACACTCGCATTGTCAAAAGACTTACTAGAAACAGTCCACTCCAAATCAAACAAACCGACTTTCCTATATATTCTCAGATCATGAGACAAAACCACAAACTCACACGCACACCCACAAAGTCAACTCCTTCCCCCAAGTAGGTCTGTGACTTTCCGGAGTGTCCTCTGACTGATGGGACATACTACGTTTCCCCGAAATGGGCTGTCCTATGTCATATCTGGTCTCCTTGGCCAACACTGTGAAGTTGTCAGGTGCCAGTAGTGAGACACTACCTGCTTTCTCAGGAAAGCCCCCTCTTCAGAGCTCTCCTGGAATTTGGCCATCCTCACATCAGTAGTTACACAGAAAGACCGATTCTGTCCTTGGTAAATCCAAACATGTGTGGCCACTGGGACTGGGACTGGGAATGACTCTGGATGCCTGGCTTCCTGGATCCCAAGTTCAGAGTGTTCCATCACCAAGAAAGTTATATAGGTCACTTCCTTCAAGAACTGAATGAGGTCACTGCCTTGGCAACATCTTTGTCCTAACAGTTGCTTCCAAGTGTCCCAATAGATGGAGGCTGCCCCTACTTCCTGTGACACTTTCACAAGTAAGAATGGTATATCAAACATAGGCACCCGTAAACAGCTCTCCACACAGGCCTGGTTTGGTCCATCTTCTCTACATTAAGAAGAGAGAGACTGCTTCAGACACACCCCTTCATCCTGACCTTTTTTTTTTTTTTTTTTTTTGTCATGAAAGATGAGTTTCGCTCTCTCAGGTCCTTCATAGCTTTCTATATCTTCCCCAGGGTTCACTTCTGCATGGACCTTTGAGGTTCTCAGCAGGTGGAAGATCTCTTTCATTTCTATATAAGACCAACTTTGTCCTTGCTTTTCTGTAAAGTTAGGTTGAGGAAACAAAGTATGGTTAGGGTTAATAACATGATTGATTTGGGTTAGGAATCATTCTGCTGCATGAATAATGGTATTGGGAACCTGCAATATTTATAAGGATATATAGAGGTGAAATATATGTATGAAAACACAAATCCAGGTAAGATTTGAAGCCCAAAAGGGCATTGGATCCTTGATTGGGATAATTTACTCTGAATTATGTTGTGCACATGTGTCTCAGATAAATCTATACATAATGGCATAGGACCTTGTACCTTGGATAATTGAATGTCGAAGAGAACATCCAGTCAAAAAAGGATAGTTGGTAGGATTAGGAAGATACTTGATAGGATTAGAAAAAAGAGTCAGTATAGGATTTGGACCAAAAGTTCTTTAGCAATAGGGTTTCAGGTAGACAGAAAATGTAAATGTCAGCACATTTGAAGAGTCAGTCACAATGATGAACTGGGGAAAATATGTAGGACAGCAGATATCATTAGAGACATTAGGAAATCAGGCAAATGATGAAGTGATTGATAGGATTAGACATTTTCAACAGGCTTGAGGTTGAATACATAATCTTAGGAAGAAACAAATATGTAGTCACCAATAGGATTGACATTTGAGAGCATTAGGCAACATGGATATGAGTGATTTTCATAATCCATACTCACATTCCATTTAGGCTTTGGTACAATTGTAAGTGTGACATTGCATTTTGTGGCCAGAATATTACTGTGATAAAATGTATATGTAGATCAGGTGACATGAGTCTTTCTTGCACCATTTCTGGGAGCAATATTTAGAAGAGATATAAATTAGTATTGGGGGCACAAATAGGTGTACCATGTGTGAATATATAAAATAACTGATTCCAACTTTAGAAATTGGAATAAATTGATATCTGAAAATACACAGTAAATGTTATATTGATATACATACATTCATTCCAACAAGTTATACATCTAATGGTAATATTAGGGTTGTGGTTTATCATAAAGTGTGTGAGTTTTGCTTCAAAATTGATTATGGAAATCGAAAATAATGTGTTTGGAAAGAAGTCTCATGAAATGACCAGTCAAAAGCAAGGAGGAATGCATGTGTACTGAAGGAGGAAGTGATTGAATGTGTTTCAAATGTCTTTAAATTTGTGAACTTATGGATGAAATGTTTATACTATGATGTACAAAAACTGAAGAAATAGTAATGTACCAGTGTTAAATAAAATGAACGTCAAAATACACATCATGCCCCATTGGAATCTACATGCATTGATGTTAAATTGGGTCAGTTACTGTAGAAATATAAGAATTTGTTTGCACCATTCAGTGAAGTGAGTTTTCAGTACTAGAAAACAAATATGTATTTCAGGTGGATGAATATTTCTGAAAATAATCGTATGAAAATTTGATTATAAAACAACATACATGAGCATGAGTGAATTATTAAGGGAATGTATAATAAGACACATATATTTTATATTTGGAAATATATATATATATCACACAGAGAAACATTAGGAAGTAGCAATATATATGCCAATCAAAATTCATCGTGAAATATATATCATCCACCGATCCAAAAATATTAATTTTACTGAACATGGATTTATGTATAATGTTGTTCAACTAAAAATCTCACTCATAGTTTGAATTTTCAGTTCCAAAAGCGTTTAGGAGGGGTGATCTCTTCTCATACTTTGTTTCTGCCAAGTTAGCCACCTCACAAAAATGTACGTGTGATACCAGGTATGATTTTATATGTGCATATAAAAATACATGTGCTGAATTGGCTACAGAAAAAAGGAGACAGAAATTCACATATGTGTTAACTTTAAAAACACATGGAGTACTATTTCAACAAACAATTGACAAGATTTATAACTCCTACACTATATCATGCAAAAGGCAAGACCAACTATACACCATGCCTCCTCTGAACTGCTTGTATTAATATTATGTTTGGGTTATTTGTCTCCATCATATTAGGATTAGTAGTCAGAGTCTATTAGGGTATGGGTTACTGACAGGGATTCAGTATTTCGAATGGAAAATTGGAAAATGAATCCAATGTGTATGTAAATATGTGCTACACAAAAATCTTCCCACTCTCATCCAGAACAATACCTTGACAACACCTTCACCCCATGTAAGACACAATTAGAGGAGAAGAGTTAGAAAATCCATGAATAAATATCTGGAATGGAATGCGATCAGGAGTTCACAACCTTGGAAGTGTTAGAGGAGTTTCCAAAAGTAAGGGACAGGGTAAACACTTCAAAAACATGGAGGTCTGTTGTCCTAGAGACTTCTTGAGATACTGCCTGTGAGGTTGGGCACTTGAAATATATGTTGTTGTCATGTGCTTTAGCTTCCTTTCTAGTGAAACCATAAACCTGGGTCTGCATCTATGTGACCTGGAGGACATGGTTTCTTATTTTCTATCCGTCGGTGGGCCCCTTGCTTAAGAGCTCTGGCTACTGGACAAATTTTACACAAAGAAGCCTCTAATCTGACTTTTGGGGCCCCTTGAATTATCTACTCCCCACATCACTTGAAAGATCTTTTACTTTAAAAGGGCCTTCAAACCCTCCCTACATCCAGAGTTCTGTCGCTCCTCACTTCCTTTCTGGAAAACCCTAATATTATTTTCCTCCCCTGCTCTGCACTGAACCCTGCCTCACTGCTCCCAATGACTCCCATGTCTCACACACCAACTCATAATTGCTTGGAAAACTTAGATGATTTCCTCCCCTGTCATTCTTCCATTTCTGAGAGACCACTCACCAAGGCTGACCTTATCTGGTTTACTGACAGCAGTTCCTTTAGGCAGAATGGAACTCATTACTCTGGATACGCTGTATTTTCAGCCACTGAGATTATAGAGGCCAAAGTTTTGCCTTCAGGAACTACAGACCAGCAGGCTGATTTTATAGCATCCACTCATGCCTGCCTTCTAGCACAAGGCAAATCCCTCACCCTCTAAACCGATTCAAAATATGTCTTCCATATCTTATTATCCCATGCTGCAATTTGAAAGAAGCGAGGCCTACTTACCACCAAAGGTAATGCGATCACTAATTCAGCTCTTATAACCAATCTGATAGAGCCCTCCCACTTACCCACCCAGTTGGGAGATGTCCATTGTAGGTCCCATCAGAAGGACGGCTCTCTTATCACTGAGGGCAATGCCAAAGCTGACCAGGTGGCAGGAATGGCTGCTACCACTTCCAATCATGGCCCCCATGGTGGACATATAATGGCCACTTTAGACAGCTCATCTGAAGCCCCTACTTCTTTCAGTAAGAACAAGCATCTTTTCAAGTTCCTTCATACTCTATTCCTTTCCAATTCTCAGTCTTTGACCCTCTTTTTACAGAGTTTCTTCTTCCTCACTCCTTGGCAACCACTTTGTCTTAACAGTTGCTTCCAAGGGTCCCTGAGGTGGATCCTGCCCCTACTTCCTATGATGCTTTCACAAGCTAGAATGGAATATCAACCACAGGCACCCGGGAACAGCTCTCCACACAAGCCTGGTTTGGTCTATCTTCTCTACATTAAGAAGAGAGAGACTGCTTCAGACACATCCCTTCATCCTGACCTGTTTTTTTTTTTTTTTTTTTTTTTTTTTTGTCATGAAAGATGACTTTCGCACTCTCAGGTCCTTCATAGCTGCCTACATCTTCTTTAGGGATCATTTCTGCATGGACCTTTGAGGTTCTCTGCAGGTTGAAGATCTCCTACATTCCTGTATTGTAAGACCAACTCTGTCCCTGCTATTCTGTAAAGTTAGATTGAGGGAACAGTGTATGGTTACGGTTAATAACATGTTTGATTTGGGTTAGGATCATTCTGCTGGATGAATAATGGTATTGGGAACCTGCGATATATATAAGATTATATAGGTGAAATATATGAATGAAAACAGAAATCTCAGTAAAATTTGAAGCCCAGAAGGGCATTAGGTCCTTGATTGGGATACTTAGCATTTAATTATGTTCTGCGCAGATGTCTCAGATAAATCTATACACAATGGCATAGGACCTGATACCTTGGATGATTGAATGTTGAGGAGAACAACCATTCAAAGAGGGAGAGTCTGTAGGATTAGGAAGATCGTTGGTAGGATTAGAAAAAAGTGTGAGTATAGCATTTGGACAAATAGTTCTTTAGCAATAGGTTTTCAGGTAGACAGAAAATGTAAATGTCAGCACATGTGAAGAGTCAGTCACAGTGATGAAATGGGGAAAATATGTAGGAAAGCAGATATCAATAGCGACATTAGGAAATCAGGCAAAGTATAAAGTGAGTGATAGCAATAGACACTTTCAACAGGCTTGAGATTGAATATATAATCTTAGGAAGTAACAAATATGTAGTCACCAATAGGATTGACATTTGAGAGCATTAGGCAACGTGGACATGGGTGATTTTCATAACCCATTCTCACATTCCATTTAGGCTTTGGTACAATCGTAAGTGTGACTTTGCATTTTGTGGCCAGAATATTACTGTGATAAAACGTATATGTAGATCAGGTGACATGAGTCTTTCTTGCACCATTTCTTGGAGCAATATTTTGAAGGGGTATTAATTAGTATTGGAGGTACATATAGGTGTACCATGTATGTATGAATATAGAGATAATGCATGAATAGACAATACTGCGAATAAATAATATAACTTTTTCCAACTTTAAATAATGGATTGAATTGATATCTGAAAATACACAGGAATCATATATTGATATATATACATTCATTCCAACCAGTAATACATCTAATGGTAATATTACGGTTGTGGTTTATCATAAAGAGTGTGTGAATTTTGCTTCAAAATTGATTATGGAAATCGAAAATAATGTGTTTGGAAAGAAGTCTCATGAAATGACCAGTCAAAAACAAGGAGGAATACATATGTTCTGAAGCAGGAAGTGATTGAATGTGTTACAAATTTCTTTAAATTTGTGAACTTGTGGATGAAATGTATATTCTATGATGTACAAAAACTGCAGAAATAGTAATGTACCAGTGTTTAATAAAAATGAACGTCAAAATACACATCATGTCCCATAGGAATCTACTTGCATTGATGTTAAAGTGGGTCAGCTACTCTAAGAATATAAGGATATGTTTGCACCATTCACTGAAGTAACTTTTTAGTACTAGAAAACAAATATGTATTTCAGGTGGATGAATATTTTTAAAATAATCTTATGAAAAGTTTAATATAAAACCACATACATGAACAAGAATGAATTTAGGGAGTGTATAATAGGACACATATATTTTATATTTTGAAAAATATTGAGAATATATATATATATATATATATATATATATATATATACACACACACACACACACACACACACACACACACACAAAACACACACAGAGACATTAAAAAGTAGCAATATATATGCCAATTAAAATTCATTGTGAAATATATATCATCCACAGATCCAAAAATATTAATTTTACTGAACATGGATTTATGTATAATGTTCTTGAACTAAGAAGCTCACTCATAGTCTGAATTTTCCGTTCCAAAAGTATTAATGAGGAGTGATCTCTTCTCACACTTTGTATCTGCCAAGTTAGCCACCTCTCAAGAATATACGTGTGATAACAGGTAGGATTCTATATGTGCGTATAAAAATACATGTGCTGAATAGGCTACAGAAAAATGGAGACCGGAATTCACAGATGTGTTAACTTTAAAAACACATGCAGAACTATTTCAACAAAAAATTGACAAGATTTATAACTCCTACCCTATATCATGCAAAAGGCAAGACCAACTATACACCATGCCTCTTCTGAAGTGCTAGTATTTCTATTCTGTTTCGGTTATTTTTCTCCATCACATTAGAATTAATAGTGAGAGTCTAGTAGGGTATGGGTTAGTGTCAAGGATTCAGTATTTCGAATGGAAAATTGAACAATGAATCCAATGTGTATGTAAATATGTGCTACACAAAATTATTCCCACTCTCAACCAGAACAATGCCTTTACAATCCCTTCACCCCAAATAAGACACAATTAGAGGAGAAGATTTAGAAAATCTGTGAATAAATTTGTGGAATGAAATATGCTCAGGAGGTCACAACCTTGGAAGTGGTAGAGTAGTTTCCAAAAGTATGGGACAGGGTAAAAACTCCACAAACATGGAGGTCTGCTGGCCTAGAGACTTCTTGAGAAACTGCCTGTGAGGTTGGGCACTTGAAAAATATGTTGTTGTCAAGAGCTTTAGCTTCCTTTCTAGGGAGACCATAAAAGCTTGGTCTGCATCTATGAGACCTGGAGGACATGGTTTCTTATTTCCCAATGTACATGAGGCAGCAGTGCTGAATTCTCTTTTTAGATAAACTGTGGCCACTGGGGGCTAAATGTGTGCCGGTGTGCACTGTGAAGGCATATGGTCATCTTCCATTTTCGTGGTGTTTCTTCCTGCTGCACTGAGAGTTTGGTATTTGCTTCACAAAATACAAGGAGTTCAACTGGGTCACAATGCAAGAGGAAGTTCTGTCATGTATGGTGGGTCAGGTTTTGCAGGAGGATACAAGAACCAGGATCCTATCCCACATATCTTGCCCCCTTGACCATAGCAACCTGATTCTGAACAATGTCCTGAAACCTCTCCATATAACAACTTGCCTTTACATGGAAGGTTCTGCTGCCTGCACCATGTCAGTCACAAGCCATTTGGAATCCAATGGAAGATCCACATGGCCCCACCACAGATGTTTTATCACATACCTGCCCACCACTGCTCTAACCTACTACTCAACAAAGTCCAACTTACTGGCATCTCTGTTCTACACCATTTACATGAAACCCAGTCAATCAAGGCACTGTCTGGTATATTCATGATCAGCAACAGGACATCAAAAGGTTTTCCAGTGCCACCTGGTGATGGGAAATTCAAAAATTTCATGGTATTCATCTAGCCATTTTTTAAGGATGAAGTTGGAGGCACTATGAGTTTCAATTTTTTCAGGAACCATTAAATGGTTAGGAAGCTCATTTCAATGAAATCTCTGGAGAACACTCACAGGTAAAGCTTCCCAAAGAGTGGCCAAAAGATCATATGATGCTATGCCCATTTAGGTCTACAATGTGAGGTCCATATGAGTTTTGACTCTCAACTATGGGTGCCAAGTCTTTCAGAATAAAATTTGTGGTATCCTGGCTGAGAGGCTCAGTGCTCTGTGGAATGCCACCCTGGGCCTAGAACTCAGTTTCCAAGGGCGATGCTCATGCCTGGCTTCCAAAAATCTCAACACTATTCATGGCAATACTTCTCTGAGGTCAGTAGAAGAACTCAGACTCTAAGGGAATCACACCAGAGTTCAAGAACATGTGGACCAAGTCATCTCTTCCAACCGCCACCCAAATGACCACAATTTAAACCAAAACACTCCAACGTGGCGCCCATCTTCTTCCATATAGACACTCACAATAAACTCCACTATGGCTGGAGTTTTCCATGAGAGGCATAGCCCAAGACCGTGTCCAAAATAAGCTCTTTTGCACCTAATTTGCCTAAATTCAGGGTGGCCTGGACACCCTTCTTGTGAACCAGAAGAGATTAAATAGGCCTCCCGTTAATACTGCTCCGCTTCTTCAATTTGAGGCCAAATGACTGTGGGGTTTGGATTCTTTATGTGAATTGGAGTCTTGAGAAAACCCAAGCAACTATGGGCTAGACTCTGCGAGGCTTTGAAGAACTCATTTGACCCAAAGGATCCCTAATCTGACTTGATGGAGGTCAGGAAAGTTACAGAGGAAGGCGAGAGACTTCATCCACAAGGACTGCTCTTTTGGCCATTTTGGTTTTGGATGTACACATGGGATCTTTCTTTAGATCCATCAGGACCTGAGAATCTAAGCCACAGCCTCACACAGGGTATATAAGCTGATTCAGACACATCCTTTCCAAAGCAATTAAGCAAAGAGCCACAGGTAATGCCCATTCATTTCCATTTGAAAACTGTTTTCTTCAGGCTTCACAAAGTGGTGGCCTGCGGAAAAGACCTTCCTGACATTCAGTGCAACAGAAGAGTAGGTAAACAAAAGGCCCCAAGCAGGGTTTCTCCACTAAGACTTTCCTGGTCACACTGATATCTGAGTTTTCTGAGATGCTCACCATTCCCTTCAGCTATACAGTACATGGTCATGTCACAGAGCTTCGAGGTTGTACATATCTTAAACAGAAAACCATGAACCTATTCTGGAGAGTGGCCAGAATTCAGGAATAAAACAGAAACTAAGGAAGATAGCAGGTGTTGCACATCAATAAGGCAAGCTGCAGTCCATTCATAAATAGGGCAGGATGAATGCTGTGAAGCTTTCTACTAGACAGGACATATTAATTGATGCATTCTGTTTTCTAATGTCTACAACCTCGGACACAGTGGGATACACAGACATAGAAATTCTCGCCTTGTCAAACGACTTACTAGAAACAGTTCACTCCAAACAAAAGAAACCGCCTTTCATACCTATTCTCAGAACATAAGACAAAACCACAAACCCACACCCACACCACAAAGGCACCTCCTTCCCCCAAGTAGGTCTGTGACTATCCAGAGTGTCCTCTGTCTGGTGGGCCTTATTATGTTCCCTGGAAATAGCCTGTTCTGTCTCAAATCTGGTCTTTTTGGCCAACTCTGTGAAGTTGTCAGGAGCCAGCGGTGAGCCACTGCATGCTTTCTCAGGAAAGGCCCCTCTTCATAGCTTTCCTTGCATTTGGCCATCCTTACATCAGTAGGTCCCAAGAAAGACTGAGTCTGTCCTTGGTAAATCAAAATAAGTTTGACCACTGGGACTGGGACTGGGACTGGCTCTGGGTGCCTGGCTTCCTGGATTCCAAGTTCAGAGAGTTCCATCACCAAGGAAGTTAGGTGAAGTCACTTCCTTTTGGAACTGAATGAGGTCACTGCCTTGGCAACAACTTTGTCCTAACAGTTGCTTCCAAGGTTCCCATGAGAGGGAGGCTGCTCCTACTTCCTGTGACACTTTCACAGGTCAGAGAGGTATGTCAACCATAGGCATGCAGGAGCAGCTCTCAACACATGCCTGCTTTGGTCCATCTTCTCTACATTAAGAAGAGAGTGGCTGATTCAGACACATCCCTTCATCCTGAGCAGGTTGTTTGCCATGGAAGACTTTTGCTCTCTCAGGTCCTTCATACTTGCCTACATCTTCTCCAGGGATCATTTCTACGTGGACCTTTGAGGTTTTCAGCAGGTGGAAGATCCTCTATTTTCCTGTATTTTAATACCAATTCTGTCCCTGCTCTTCTGTAAAATTAGATTGAGAGAACAGTGTATGGTTAGGATTAATAACAGGTTCGATTTGGTTTAGAAAGAAAACTACACGGTTGAGCAAACAGGGTCCTACAGTTAGCAATAATATGAGGAATTTTAATGGACCGGCCATGGCAGATAAAAGCGCAGTTAATCAGGTCACTATGTGAACCAAGACTCACACCTCCCTTTTGGGGCCTCTGTCTCTCTTTGACGCTCTTAAAGTCGTTTACTTAATTTATTCATAGATTCTTTTACAACTCCAGTATTGTCGGCACAAAAACAACATTCTTCCCTCAATGCAAGCAAAAAGGCACCTTTCTCTCATGAAGAGGAGGTCCAACACTCGCCTGCTTTGTAAAATAACTTCAGAAAGAGAGAGGTTAAAATTCCTGTAAAGCTGGGATGTCGGTTTTTAATGTCTTTAAGTTTTGGCCTATTTCTGCTTCTAATTGTGTCTTTGTTGTGTCTCATGGACTAGCCCACCCCTTCAGCAACTATTATTTCTAACAGGATGGCTAAAGTGAGGGATACAGGTTCCCAGTGGAACCGGGTTGTATGCCCCCCTATTTGATCTTTAAATGAACCTACGTCATGATAGAGAACTCTGGAATACATCTGCATCATTACATAATTAATCACATATATTGACCATTTTATGAAAACATAAATAATGTTAAAGTGTATAGAATTATACTGTTGTAGGGATGGACAAGGAAAGGGACCTAAGATAGCACCAAACACAGGAAAACAGCCTTATTTGTTTGCATCCGGATTTAGAGGGCATTGCTTCTGTTGTAATCAATTAATCCCCTGAACCCCAAGTATTGGTAGTTTTAGAATTTGTACCCAACATGTAAGGGAAGTGGCTCAGAAGTTCACAGTCTGTAGAAATTCACAAAAATCAGTTTTTGTTTCTGTTTTTGTTCCTCTGTTCTGGGCAAGTTAACTTTTCAAAGACACCTTGGAAAGGGAGAGCTTTTTTATATCTTTTTTTTCTCCCTGCCAGCTGTCACCATGAAGCCCAGTTGGTAACTTTTTTATCTTAGAAATGTAGTCATCTCTGTGAATCCCCAGCTCAAGGCCAGAGGCTTTGTTCACATATTTTGTGAAAACCTAGTAAGGCGGTGTCAAGCTTAGGGGTGGTGATTTTTCCAGCCAGTGGCCAAGTAGAACAGGGCAACACGAAAAGTGGAAGTTTATCTACATTGAACTCTTTCAGAGGGACTCTTTTGCTGAAACACCTAATGTAAGCCTCGGGGAAGACTTCTGGAGAAGGTTATTTGAGACATATCTATGGACCTGGTACAGAGGGGGAAGACTGGGAAGGCGAGGCTGAGAGCAGCTCCGTGGATCTGAGAATGAGGAAGATGAGATGTAAAAGAATAATGGAAAAGGGGTTTGGGATTTTCCTAGAACAAAACTTGAGCAGTAGAACAGGTAGAGCAGAGGTGAAGATGGGAGTGAGTATTCCAAAAACCCCTGAGGGACTTTAAATTTTTAGAAACCTGTTTTCAGTGATGACAAAGCAACTTTAAAGGCCATTTTTATTACATCTTGGATAGGGGTCTGAGGGCTCTTCTCAGCTGGTTTGAGCTTTGGTTTAGCTTCTTAGAGGACTTGGTGGGACCTAGTGCAGGCACAGACAGAAAAAGAGAGGAGTGAGTGAGTGGAGGGGTACCTCGGTACCTGCTACCTCAGCAAGGGGGCAATGGTCTGAGAACTGGCAGAGGTTTGGGTTTTTGATCTAGTAATTGGAGGTGAGAAATCAGGTTGCTGAGGTGGGAGTGACAGCAGAGACTCTAGAGCAGAAGACTGAGGGTGAGGAACTATTGGAGAAGCATAGTACAGGATGTGAGTGAAGGAGGGAAAAGGATTCCGCATAGGGGAATTTTCCCCTTTTGAGCACTTGCCGAAGTTAAAAATGTCACGCAGAATTTGAGGATCTAGAGAACCCTCTGGGGGCCATAGCTTTTGGTTGTCTAATTGGTAATATGGCCAATGCTGTGTACTGAATGTGATGAGGAGTTTGGGTTCCACCAGGCAGCCCCTGTATGCTCACATCCCCATGAGTTACACAAGAAGTTGGCTTTTCCCCCACACAGCCATGGCTGTTTGTGGCTTTGATAGTCCGCCAGGCATACATCGTAATCTAGGCTAGCCAACCTGAATCTGGCTCGCGTTTCTGTGCATCCATAATGTTTGTTTCAATTATCTATGGAACGGAAGGGATTTAATGAAGCTTTAGTGGGATCCTCTTCATCAGGGTTATCTCAATAGGAAAGACGTATACCAAGCTGAAAAATGTCTGGGTGGAGAGATAGCCACCAGGTCCCTAAGGGGGCTGTATGCGAGATATACCATACTTCTTGTCTAGTAAGATATGAGATCAGCCTTCACTGCTGAACAGGCTGATGAGGGTTAGGAGTACTGGTGGCCAAGGGGAGAGTCTACAGTCTTGACCACATAGCGAATACGAAATTTGAAATGGTTACCAGTCTTTTCCAGTTTCCAACCAGAGTCTGGACACAGCGAAGGCTTTAGATGAGAGGCATGGATCCAAAAAGTGGTTCTGTCTACTTTTACCGCTGTAGGTGTTATAAGTAGCACCTGGTATGTTCCTTTCCATCGGGGTTCTAGGAATGACACCTGATGTTGTCTTATGTAGACGAAGTCTCTTACTTGATATTGATGTGGAATCCCCTCGTCCCCAGGTTGGTAGGCAGTGGCCAGCTGTTTCCACAGTTATCACTGAGTTCTTTCAATGGCTTTAAGTCTGTCAAGCAAGGGGTGTGGAAGGGATTGTTAGGCCTTAGAGTTGGGGATTAGGTCCCTTACTGGATGATGGGCATCATAGAGAATTTCATAGGGGGTGAGGTTACACAAAGAAACTGAGGGAGTATTTCTCGCATGAAACAGTGCATAAGGCAGGAGCATAGTCCAATCTTTTATGCCGGTCTCTAAGCTTAATTTTGTTAAGGTCTCTTTAGTGGTTCTATTTATTTTTTCTACCTCTCCTGAGCTCTGGGGTATATAAGCATAATGTAACTTACAATTAATCCACACGTGACTTACCTGGGCCATGAACACAAGTCCATTATCAGACCCTATTACCTTAAACAGACCATATCTTGGAAAAATATCTTCCAGGATCTTCTTGAGAACCATTTGGGCCGTTTTTTTTTTTTTTTTTTTTTCTGTGTGTGTGTGTGTGTGTGTGTGTGTGTGTGTAAGGCTTCAATCCATCCTGAAAATGTATCTACAAAGACTAGGAGATATTTAAGTCCATACCTTGCTGACTTAATTTCAGTAATGTCCACTTCCCAGAATTGTCCTGGTCTGGTTCCTCATAGGTGCTTTTCTCTAAGAAACTTGGAAGGGTAAGCATTAAACAATTGACTGACCCAACAGGCTTTTGTTACCGGTTCAGTTTTTTTCTTTCGCTGTGAGTTGGTTAGTGGAAAACTCTGTTCTTAATCCTACAGGAGTGCATGCAGTTTCTTTGAACCAAGGTGAGTGAGTTGACGTACATTTTTAACTTAGTGTAGGGCTTTCTGTAATTGCAGGCTGACCTCAGTAAAGTTGAGGCGTTCAGTGTCAGTGTCCTTAGATGTTATCTATAACTTCCTGTTACTCAGGGGTCCATTGGAATTGGGCATCTCCCTTTAACAGAGGGTATAAAGGAGCAGCTAAGGACGCGAACCCATTTATCCATAACCTGCAAAACCCAGCAATCCCAAGAAACTCTCTTAGTTGTCTGCTGTAAGATGGGGTTGGTATCTGCTCAACGGTTTGTTTTCTGGGCTCAGTGAGCCATCGTTTACCGCCCCTGAGGAAATAGTCATGGAAGATTACTTCTTGCTGGCAAATTGGGCAATTTTGGCAGAAGCTCTATACCCGAGTTGAGCAAGCTCCGATAATAGTGCTTGGGTCCCAGTTCAGTTTTCCTTGGTGTTGGATGCCAGTAGCAGGTGATCCACGTATTGAAGCTGGGTGACTTCGGGGTGTGCAGTTCTGAAATTGTTGAGATCTCTGTGGAGGGCTTCATCAAAGAGAGTGGGGGAGTTTTTGAACCCCTCTGGGGGTCTAGTCCAAGTTAGTTGACTAGACTTTCCGGTTTCTGGGTCTACCCACCCAAAAGCAAACAGCAACTGACTATCTTTATGCAGAGGCAAGCAAAAGAAAGCTTGTTTTAAGTCCAGAACAGTATACCATTTCTGCTCAGGGTTCAGAGTGCTAAGCAGTTTGAACAGATTAGGTACTGTGGGGTGAATGTCCTGCACTCTGTTGTTGATCTCTCTTTGGTCTTTAACAGGTTGATAGTCCCCAGTTCCTGGCTTTTTCTTCTAATAACAGGGGAGTGTTCCAGGCCAATTGACAGGGCCTTAGGACCCCTAAGGCCAGATATTTCTGAATATAGGGCCTTATCCCATCTTTAGCTTTTTATGCTTAGAAGATATTATTTGAGATTGATTGGGGAGGCTGAGGTTTTTAACTCCACTGTTATTGGAGGTTGTTTCACGGCTAGGCCTAACACAGCAGTTTTTGCCCAGGCATCTGGGTAATCTGTTATCCATTTCTGCGGTAGCTTGCCTGTTTGATCAGTCTTGGGGGGTGTGAAGAGTGGATGTTTATCTTCTACTAATATAGTTACAGCCGTGACTATAGGAGTTTTTACTGAAGGATTTAGAAATTTCTTTTGGGGGCTTTCAGGGTTAAAAGTTATTTTGGCCCAGAGCTTGGTGAGCAGATATCTGCCCATCAATGGGTGCGGGCATTCTGGGATTACTAGGAAGGAGTGATGGATTTTTCCTTTCCCCAGGTCCATGGTCCTCTTAGTAGTCTAAGCCCGATATTTCCTGCCATTAGCCCTTTGAACTACAGACCTTTTATTTGATAGACGGCCCAATGGGGCCCTAAGGGCTGAGTATACTGCTCCTGTATTCACTTCAAAGTTTACTGGGGTCCCCTACTCTTCAAAAGTTACCCTGAGCTAGGGGAAGGAATCTGAGCCCCAACTTTCTTAGTCATCCTCCAGAGTCAGAATGGCTGGCTGGCGTGTCTGTCTCTTTATAGGGCACTCTTTGGCCCAGTGTCCTTTTTTTTACGGTAGGCACATTGATCTGAGGCCAGGGGTGGCCTCTGGCATGGGCCCAGGTATCCCTTCCTGTCACCTTATGTCTTAATTTCTGGCCTCTTTCTTGTTGTGACCAGGATCTAAGTCAATGCCTTAGTCTTTCTTTTGCTTCTCTCATCCTCCCTTTGCTCCCTTTCTTTTTCCCTGTTTCTCTTTTATAGTATATTTTTTTGGCTTCTCTGACTAAATCTCTCTTTTAACTTTTTTTTTTTTTAATATCCATGGCAGCTTCCCCAATTAAGGCCATCATGACAGATGCCTTTTGATCTGCTGCCTGAGGATCGAAAGGAGTATATCTCTTATATGCCTCCATAATTCTCTCTAGAAACATAGAGGTAGATTCATCAGGCCTTTTAATAATTTCTCTTACCATGGCCAAATTAGTTGGTCACCTAGCGGCCCCTTGGATACCCGCTATTAGAGCCTGGCAATAATTCGACATATGCTCCCTATCTTCAAAGGTGTTGGGGTCTCAGTTGGGTTGGTTTAAGGGGAAGCCGGCTTTGATTATGTTGGGAAGTTGTGTTGGTCGCCCATCAAGTCCGAGGATATTTTTTTCTAGCTTCCAGGAGGTTTTTCCTCTCATTCCTCTGTCGTGAAGAGAGTCCCTAGGAGTTGTTGGCAGTCATCCCAAGTAGGCAGGTGTGAAAACGTTGGCGAGTTCTCTGAGTTTTTTTAGCCGGGCCAGCTTCCTCTAGGGAAGGAGGGGCTGTGTGTGCCATTGGACAGTCATCTGGAGGGTGCTGGGCCATCCTGGCTTCCTCGAATGGTGGAGAGGCTGAGTAAGCAGCAGGGGAATTACTTACAGGGTTTTGGGGGTTGGGGGACAAGGGCAGAGGATAAGGACGAGTAGAGTCTTGAGACTCAGGGAGAACAGAGGGTGGAGGTTGAGGAGCAGAGAGTTTGAGAGATAGAATCATAGGGGAAGGAGTAGGAGTGGGTGCAGGGACAAGGAAAGGCTTCACCCATGGATGAGGAGATTTGCAGAGGTCCTGACAAGTTAAGATATATGGCTATTGATCTGGATGGCTATGTGGCCCCGGCTGAAAGACAATATCTCAGACTTTTCAAATTAGTGCGAAGTAGAAACATCTTTCTAGGGGCCATCCGACTACAAAGGTGGGTTATTCTGAGAAACAGAATCTGCCAGGTCTGGTGTTTTAATGAAAAAGAAAGAATCTGAGCCCTTAAGCAGACTTTGGTCCAGTGATTAAGGGTCAGGGACAGAGGCATTGAAGTGCTCTGTCCCATAATGAAATATACACAGACAGTGAAAGCAAAGACACACGACACAGACAAGACAAGACAATAAAGACAGACAATGGACGTCCAATACTGAGACCAGGACTGAGTAGCGGGCAAATCCTGATGGGCTGCCAATTCCAAATCTGAAAGAAAATATCACTGAGTCGAGGAGACTATGGTTCCTCGATTTCCCGAGTCCATCCCACAGGAACATGGCCTGTGGCTCTGTGACATGTGTGTCAGCCACCGTGGGAGAGAGCTCACGCTCTTTACCAATAGCCATTTTGTCAAACCCTAACCTGAATCCTGAAACCAGAAAGAGGGGCCTTATTTACCACCAGAGGAGCCCATTGGGGGTCTTTCATCTGCAGCTGCCGGATCTCGCTGGGGCCACCAGAAGTAAAGGTCGGGTGAGCGTCGGTGGAAGAGACCACCAAGAGATTGTCTAATGCAACCTCAAAGGGTTTATTGGGAGTCCGGCATGCAAGGGCTCAGAGATCAGTTGAATAGAGCAGAGAGCCCTGAGAACAGCTTAAGAAGTGCTTATATATTTTCCTTGGAGAGGGCAGGGAGGGAAGTTTATTGATGGTTAAGGGCGAGTGGGCGGTTTGCGTGCAAATGGTTGATGGAGTACATTCTGCAGTTTGGCAATTGGGGGCAGCACATTCTGGGAACAAGAAGAGCAAACAGTTCTCAAGATTTCAACAGTGTTTTATTAAGCATACAGAAAAACAGGACGTGACAAGTACCTATTTTATTAACCTTTCAATATAAGTATGAAAACAGAAATCTAGGTAAGATTTGAAGCCCAGAAGTTCATTTGGTCCTTGATTGGTATACTTAGCTTTGAATTACATTCCGTAGAGATGTCCTAGAATTATGGATATACAATGACACAGGACCTTGTACCTTCTCAGAGGTCAGTTCCAAAACACAGTCTCTAAGGGGAATCACACCAAAATTCAAGACAAGGTGGACCCAATTATCTCTACCAACCGCCACACAAATGCCCACAATTAAAACCAAAACACTCCCAAATGGCACTCATTTTCTTCCAAATAGACACTCATCATAACTTCTGGCAGGAGGATTCCATGAGAGGCACAGCACAAGACAGTGTCCCAAATAATCTCCCTTTCCCCTCATTTGCCAAAAGTCAGAGTGGCCTGGACACCCTTCCTGTGAACCAAGAGTGATCAAATATGCCTGCCATTAATACAGCTCTGTTCTTCAATTTGAGGCCTACTGTCTGTGGGGTTTAGAGTCTTTATTTGATTTGGATTCATAAGAAAACCCAAGAACCTATGGGCTAGCATCTGCAGGGCTTTGAAGAACTCAATTGACCCAATGGATTCCTTTTCTCACTTGATGGAGGTCAGGAAACTTACAGAGGAATGCGAGAGACTTCATCAACAATGACTGATTTTTTGGCCATTTTGATTATGGATCCACACATGTGATCTTTCTTTAGACCCATAAGGTGCTGATAATCTAAGCCACAGGCTCACACAGGGCCAAGAGGCTGATTCAGACACATCCCTTTACAACGCACTTAAGCAAAAAGCCACAGGTGATGCCCATTCATTTCCATTTGAAAACTGTTTTCTTCAGGCTTCACAAAAGCGTGGCCTGAGGCAAAGAACTTCCTGACATTCAGGGCAACAGAACAATAGGTAATCAAAAGGCCCTTTGCAGGGTTTCTCTACTGAGACTTTCCGGGTCACACTGATATCTGACTTTTCTGAGATGCTTGCCATTCTCTTCAGCTATCCAGTACATGTCCATGTCACAGTGGTTGGAGGTGGTACATATCCTGGATGCAAATGCATGAACCTATTCTGGAGAGTGGCTAGATTTCAGGAAGAAAACAGGAACTTAGGAAAATAGCATGTGTTGCCCATCGATAAGGCAAGCCCTAGTGCATTCATAAATTGGGCAGGATGAATGCTGGGAAGCTTTCTACTTGACAGGAAACATCCATTGATGCATTCTCTTTTCTAATGTCTACAAGCACGGACACTGTGGGATACACAGACATAGAAACACTCGCCTTGTGAAACAACTTACTAGAAACAGTTCACTCCAAACCAAACAAACCGACTTTCCTGCCTATTCTCAGAACATGAGACAAAACCACAAACACACATCTACACCCACAAAGGCACCTCCTTCCCCAAGTAGGTCTCTCACTCTCCAGAGTATCCTCTGACTGCTGGGCCATACTATGTTCCCCCAATATGGCGTGTCCTGTCTCAGATCTGGTCTCCTTGTCCAACTTTGTGAAGTGTTCAGGAGCCAGCTGTGAGCCACTACCTGCTTTTTCAGGAAAGGCCCCTCTTCAGAGAACTCCTGGCATTTGGCCATCATCACATCAGTAGGTACCAAGAAAGACTGACTCTGTCCTTGCTAAATTGAAGCAAGTGAGACACTGGGACTGGGGCTGAGACTGACTCTGTGTGCCTGGCTTCCTGCATCCCAAGTTCAGAGAGTTCCATTACCAAGGGATTGAGGTGAGGTCACATCCTTCAGGAACTGAATTAGGTCTCTGCCTTGGCAACCACTTTATCCAAACAGTTGCTTTCAAGCGTACCATGAGAAGGAGGCTTACCCTATTTTCTGTGGCACTTTCACAAATTAGAATGGTATATCAACCATAGGCACCAAGGAACCGCTCTCCATGAAGGCCTGATTTGGTCCATCTTCTTTATATTTGGAAAAGAGCCTTTAGTCCAGGGAGCACTACAGTGAACCTCTGCACTAAAACTATTAGCAAGCACCTGATGGAGGAGGCCTCCATAGGTAAGTGGCTCCTTTATAACATCTGATATCCAGTTAAGGGAGATCTCTTCTGATGACAGAGATGTGGCAGGGGGAGGCTCACATATACTTCTGTGCAGAACAGTAAGGAGAATCTTTCTGTCCTCTGTTCTGTTCTGTAGGGAATTCCTCTGGAACTGTAGAGAGGTGCCGATGAGCACGCACGCGGTCCTACCCTGGAGCTTTAGCAAGATGTTGCACTGTTCCCCTGTTTCTGTGTTTAGCCACCGGGTTTCTGTTTATTTGTGTTCTGTGTTCTATTTTTTGTTTTTTTGTTTGTTTGTTTTTGTTCGTTTTGTTGTGTGATTTTGGTGGTAAAAACTTAAGTATATTGGACATGAAAATCAGAAATAAAGAGAGTAAGCCTGACACCCCTTTGGACTGTGTTTTAAGGAACTGCAATGAACTTTATCCCCCTTTGTGAAGCAGGATGATAGAAGCGCCTAGCTGGCTGCCTGGAGCACACCCATTGCAGAGGGAAATGCCTGCTGTGGACCTAAGAACAGAGTATCTCCCAGGTTAACAAGTGAAACTCCTTTAAAACCCCTTGTCCCTCCAGATAAAGAGAGTCACAAATTTGGCAGAGTCCCCTGTGTTTCTCCTTTGTTAGTCAAGCAATAAACCTCCTTTTTTCTTTTTCTCAAAACCCAGTCCTCATTATTAAATTGGTATTAATTGGCTTCAAGGTCAGGAACCAAACTTTAAGTTACAAATCTTGTACCCCCCCTCCGCCCCGGAACTTTGTGAGACCTATCTTCTGAAATGTTAGGAGATAGAGCATGCTTGGTGTGGAACTGAATCAGAGGAGCTAATCCTGTATGTAAAAGGAGAAACTGAGGGACTCCCAGCAGCTGCCAAAGCCCTGTTGATTCAGGGAATTACCTCCTTCCTTCCCTGCACTGTAAGGATTATGCCACCTCTGTCTTGTTAAAAAAAGAGAAAAAGAAAAAGGGGACACTAAATGCAGTACAATCACCATGGAGATACTTTATTTTACATTTCAGGTTGCCCCTCTGTGAAAACATCTGGTCCCCTTGTGGGGACAGCTATGGTCCCACTGGTGTACGAGATTTTTCTCTTATCTGCTCTGGTTTAAAGGGTTCTCTCTGACAGCCATTGTCTGGACCTCCTTTCGGTCTGTATTGTGTCTTTGTTTCTGGCACTTTAAGGCATGTGCAATAATGTGTTGATATTATAAATTGTTTTTTGGGAATGATCTTAGCTGAATGTGTGTCGAAATGATGATGTTTTATTTTAACAATCTGGTATCTGAATGGGTTTTTGAAGCATTGCACAATCTTGCAGATAAAAGTCGGGTTTAGGTAATTGTTTAGTTTATGATTTCAGATAATTCATGCCAGAGAACTTAAATACTTAGGATGGATAACTGAAGAACTCTACTTGCAAGTTGGCAAGAAACTTCCCAATCATACAGTCTTTTTTTTTCACCAATTTTGAATTGGGTAGCCTGGGAAAATGTCACTGTGTGTACCAGTGCATTAATTTGGACATGGATAGTAAATCATAGTATGGTGTCTGTTGACCAAACAAGATGTAAAGATAAAAAATTTTGTGAATTGTATCTTAAACTTGTATCATAATTTTCAACATCCGAACCTGAAAATTATGGTTAAAATGCCTTAGTCCTGAGATGTCTGTTCAGAATAGCAGTTTTTTTCCTGCTCCTTCCAGACCTCAGCCATGACTTATGTTGAAATGCAAATGAAAGAAGCCTGCAAGCTTTGTAGGAGACTGATTTGAGATCTAAGGGAAAAAAAGGTAAATTGTATGGTATTTTCTAATTACTGGCAAGTCATTTTTTCTAGGACTCTTATTTTTTTTCTGAGATACTTTATGTTTTTTGACCTCATGATTTTGAGCATACAGACCTAGGTTAATGTTTTTCTGATCAGTTCTATCTTTGACCAACTGTGGACTTCTTGAAACATTGCAATAAAGATTTCACCTGCGAAATGCTACGAGGCCTTTACTATTATTATGTGTGCACAATTTTGTTATGTGTTGTATGTCTATATATACATATGTCCGTATATCATATATATGATACATAAATTAACATATATAAGGAGCACTCATAAAAAAAAGCGCTCATAAAAACAAATTTTAAAAAGTGGATCCAAAGATCTTTAATTCACGTGATTTAAATGTTTCAATTTAAATAGGATAAAGAGATAAAAACAAATGTCTTTAAATTTAAGCTTACAAAGTTTTCTAGGTGTTCAAACATCTAACAAAATATTAACATCTACAAAATGTCTAATATGCCTTGGCTCTAGTACCTTTCCTTCAACATAAAAATGGTTTACACTGTTCAATACGTTTCTCTAACTTTTTGATAAATAAGTAAAGTAAATTTGATATGGGATTACTCATTCATGAGTACTTTAGTTAGATATCTGATTGATTTACTAAGATCTGTATTTTTTTTAGTAAACTCTGTATAAGATTGTAAAAATCAGTCATGTGTTAATGAGGCAAAAATTTCTTAAAACATAAGTTTACCCATAACATTGAGTTTATTAAGATTTATGTTTTCTAGAGCAAGAACCATAAAAATTAAACAACTGATTAAATAAGAACTGTTATTTTAGAGCACTGTACTGCCATTTCTTTAAAAGCCAAACTTGATTAATGTAGAAACATAAATGTAATTGTTATGCTATTAATGTTTTCATATCTTACAGGTATGCAAGTCTGTAAGGTAGAAACGTTTAAAGAGTATTATATCAAGCTGGTGCTCTGAAGTTGTGTGGTAAAAAATATATTGTGGATTTATTTACCTGTTATCAATAAGATATGTAAATGTTTATGTTACTTTTTACATTGGGGAAGAATTTAAATGTATTTTTAAGTTAATTAGAGCATAATCTTTGTAAAGGTTAAAAACTTTCAGCATTTCTTTAATTCATGTTTTAAATGTGATATCATATGGTGTTAGCTAATGTTCATGTGACCTCAAACAATTTATGTAAACTTTGTCAAAAGATATTTAAAAATAAAGATCAGCTTTAGAATTAAAATACTTAAGATTTATAAAGAGCCCTGCCTTACCTGAGATAAGGCTGTGTGTCCCATCTTACTACATGTGAGAATGACTATGAAACATGTAGGTCAGATAATATTTCTTTAAAGTTATGTTAAAAAGTTTTTTTTATTGTCAATATTTCTAGGATCTCAAACAGGGGATATAATGTATAACTCAGGGAAAAATTCAGGGAAGATATTACACGAACTAAGTATTTTTACTTTTGTTAATTTTAGTTTGAAATTTTCTTATAAGTGATCTAAAGATTCCCTGTTAGTGTTTTACAAATGTGTTGCTTTAAGAACACAACATGGGTTTATTCAAGATAATAAGTCATCAACTACAATACAGACAGAATAATACAGATCCCAATTAATAAAAAGGTAATTATAAAGTTATAGACATTAAAGCCCAGTACTCTTAATGTAAGGCTGTTAAAATTTATTTGCTGGATTTTTAAGATTAGGATTCAAAATTAATGTTAAATGAAAAGGGCCAAGAAAACCAATATTTGGCTCTTGCCCTCTGAGTCAGTCTGAATCCAGGGAACAAGGGACTTCTCTAAAGAGCTTTGCAACTCTGAGCCACATAACCTCCTGATCAGGGAGATTAATGAGACCACTGGAGAACAGAAAGCCAATCAGTGCATTTGTTACAAAGAGGAGAGTCATCAGAGAAAGGAGACATCCCTGATGCTTCTGAGGGAAGCCAAATGGTCAAGCAAGACCTGGACCCACCTAGCGCAAATGGCACTAGCAGAACTGAGAATCTCCTCTCAAGTTTCCCCAGAATTGATTCCCACAAAAGCTCAGCTGACTGTTAACAATAGATAGAAACAAAAGTCAATTTGACTGCTTCATCTTAAACACTTAGCAAAGACAGTTAAGACCAAAATACAGCCACTCCTGGGCATATTAAATAATAATAATAATAATAATAATAATAATAATAATAATAATAAAATTTTAAGGTATGCACTTTATCTTATCCTCCCAAAACAAGTAAGACTGGAGGCTACAAAGAAGGATTCTCTCACAGGAATGTCTAATACTTATAAAAAGAGACTATCAAGAAGAGCTGCCACAGGCAGAAGTTTTCAGTTTAAGACCTACAGATATTCCTAACCTACAAAGGTAGGCTTGGTGTTTGCTAGTTCGATTATCCAGCCCTGAGTAACAGAATTAAAGGTTTCTCTATTAGACGCAGAGGTCATACTAGTAAAAGGATTTTACAAGATCAGATGACATTAAATTATTAAACTGTGTCTTATTGGGAGGGCCAACTGTAACACTTAAAGTTAAATATTAAGTTGACAGTCCTTATAACTGGGGATATTAAAGACTGGTGAGGGAATTTCTATACAGTGACATGTTCTAGCTGCTGCAACATTTATCCAGTACTCATGGTTTTTGTTTCACTCATAGAAGAACCCATTCACAGATGACTTTACATCCTGTTCTTCCCCAACCTGACTTCAAACCGAACTGACTTCTAAAAGGCAACTCATGTCTCTCAACTGACTTCTAATAGGCAACTCATGTCCCTCACGCCGAGCCCACTCACGTCACCCTGTCTCAGGACAGAAGAAGAAAAAATTAGTGATGCCACTCTTCTTACAACAACGGAGAGAAAGATAAATAGACTATCAATATAAATAATTAAGAAGGGTAAAATCAGCGAGATCGGTTTTGGTTGAGTTCTAAAAATTTGGAGACTCTTACCTGAGGGATTAAAATTTCCTCAGTGCTCTTCCCATAATCTATCAAAGATTTGAAAGGGACACAGAGAAAAGCGGGGAATTGTAGACCCAACCTGATCTTTTATTAAAATTGGGAGCCATCATGCCACAAAGCCATGAAAAGATAATTTTGGCTTTACCATTAATTACTTCAAATTCTGAACCTGCGTGGAATGCCTGCCCGCGCCTTGAACTCACACATGCCTGGCTCTCTGACCAGATAGCAGCCCTCTCAGAAACTTTAGTGACACATCATAAATATTTGCCTTCTCTGGCAAGACAACAACCCTCTCTGAGGCTCTAATGGTCCTCATGAATTCTCATGTAAGGTCAGCAAAAAAATTGTAAACTACCTTTAGTGTGATGTTTATCAGAGTTCTGTTATCTGTAACCCCCCTTTTGTGTAACTTTCTGGGCTATAAAGCTGGGCTGTAGGAAAGCTGGGGTTGCTGTCTTGTTCCCTTCGTTTTGGGAGGGAGAGGCAGCATGGCCGGTGGAAATAATAAGCTTAATTTTATTTGATTTTAATTTGAGTCAGGGGTCTTTTCTAGCGTCCTGGTCTAACAGGTAAACACTCCAAAAACATGGAGCTCTGCCGTCCTAAAGACTTCTTGAGAAACTTCCTCTGAGGTTGGGCACTTGAAATATATGTTGTTGCAAGGAGATTTAACTTCCTTTCTAGTGACACCATAAAAGCTGGGTCTGCATCTACGTGACCTGGAGGACATGGTTTCTTGTATTCTAATGAACATGAGGCAGCAGTGCTGAATATTCTATTTGTAGGTAAACTGTGGCCACTTGGTGCTAACTGTCTCCCCGTGTGAACTGTGAAGCCATTTGGTCATCCTCCACTTTTCGTGGTGTTTCTTGCTGCTGCACTGGGAGTTTGGTATTTGCTTCATGAAATACAATGAGTTCACCTGGGACCCAGTATTAGAGGGAGTTCTGTCACTTGTGGTGGGTCAGGGTCTGCAGGAGAATGCAACAACCAGGCTTCTATCTCACAAAGCTTGCCCCTTTCTCCATAGAAATCTGACTCTGAACTTTGCCCGGAAACCTCTCCATATAACAAGAAGGGTCTGCTGGCTGCACTATATCAGTCACAAGCCATTTTGAAGGCAATGGAAAATCCTCATGGCCACACCACAGCTGTATTATCACACACCTGCCCACCACTGCAAAAGGCCCACTACTCAGCAGGGTCCAACTTACTGGCATCTTTGTTCTACACCATTTTCATGAAACCCCGTCAATCATGGCATTCTCTTGTACACTCATGACCAGGAAAAAGACATCCAAAGGTTCTCCAGTGCCACCTGGTTAAGGGAATTTAAAAAATTTTATTGTATTTATCTAGCCATTTTTCATGGATGAAGTTGGAGGCACTGTGGGTTTCAGTTCAGTAGTGAGACACTACCTGCTTTCTCAGGAAAGACCCCTCTTCAGAGCTCTCCTGGAATTTGGCCATCCTCACATCAGTAGTTACCAAGAAAGACCGATTCTGTCCTTGGTAAATCCAAACATGTGTGGCCACTGGGACTGTGACTGGGAATGCCTCTGGGTGCCTGGCATCCTGGATCCCAAGTTCAGAGAGTTCCATCACCAAGAAAATGATATAGGTCACTTCCTTCACGAACTGAATGAGGTCACTGCCTTGGCAACCTCTTTGTCCTAACAGTTGCTTCCAAGTGTCCCAATAGATGGAGGCTGCCCCTACTTCCTGTGACACTTTCACAAGTAAGAATGGTATATCAAACATAGGCACCCGTGAACAGTTCTCCACACAGGCCTGGTTTGGTCCATCTTCTCTACATTAAGAAGAGATAGACTGCTTCAGACACACCCCTTCATCCTGACCTGTTTTTTTTTGTCATGAAAGATGACTTTCGCTCTCTCAGGTCCTTCATAGCTTTCTATATCTTCCCCAGGGTTCACTTCTGCATGGACCTTTGAGGTTCTCAGCAGGTGGAAGATCTCTTACATTTCTATATAAGACCAACTCTGTCCTTGCTTTTCTGTAAAGTTAGATTGAGGAAACAAAGTATGGTTAGGGTTAATAACATGTTTGATTTGGGTTAGGAATCATTCTGCTGCATGAATAATGGTATTGGGAACCTGCAATATTTATAAGTATATATAGAGGTGAAATATATGTATGAAAACACAAATCTAGGTAAGATTTGAAGCCCAAAAGGGCATTGGATCCTTGATTGGGATACTTCACTCGGAATTATGTTGTGCACATGTGTCTCAGATAAATCTATACATAATGGCATAGGACCTTGAACCTTGGATAATTGAATGTCGAAGAGAACATCCAGTCAAAAAAGGATACTTGGTAGGATTAGGAAGATAGTTGGTAGGATTAGAAAAAAAGAGTGAGTATAGGATTTGGACAAAAAGTTCTTTAGCAATAGGGTTTCAGGTAGACAGAAAATGTAAATGTCAGCACATGTGAAGAGTCAGTCACAATGATGAACTGGGGAAAATATGTAGGAAAGCAGATATCATTAGAGACATTAGGAAATCAGGCAAATGATGAAGTGATTGATAGGATTAGACATTTTCAACAGGCTTGAGGTTGAATACATAATCTTTGGAAGAAACAAATATGTAGTCACCAATAGGATTGACATTTGAGAGCATTAGGCAACCTGGACATGGGTGATTTTCATAATCCATACTCACATTCCATTTAGGCTTTGGTACAATTGTAAGTGTGACTTTGCATTTTGTTGACAGAATATATATGTAGATCAGGTGACATGAGTCTTTCTTGCACCATTTCTGGGAGCAATATTTAGAAGAGATATAAATTAGTATTGGGGGCACAAATAGGTGTACCATGTGTGAATATATAATATAACTGATTCCAACTTTAGAAATTGGAATAAATTGATATCTGAAAATACACAGGAAATGTTATATTGACATACATAAATTCATTCCAACCAGTAATACATCTAATGGTAATATTAGGGTTGTGGTTTATCATAAAGTGTGTGTGAGTTTTGCTTCAAAATTGATTATGGAAATCGAAAATAATGTGTTTGGAAAGAAGTCTCAATAAATAACCAGTCAAAAGCAAGGTGGAATACATGTGTACTGAAGCAGGAAGTGATTGAATGTGTTTCAAATGTCTTTAAATTTGTGAACTTGTGGATGAAATGTATATACTATGATGTACAAAAACTGAAGAAATAGTAATGTACCAGTGTTAAATCAAAATGAACGTCAAAATACACATCATGCCCCTTTGGAATCTACTTGCATTGATGTTAAATTGGGTCAGTTACAGAAGAAATATAAGGATTTGTTTGCACCATTCAGTGAAGTGAGTTTTCAGTACTAGAAAACAAATATGTAATTCAGGTGGATGAATATTTCTGAAAATAATCATATGAAAATTTGATCATAAAACCACATACATGAGCATGAGTGAATTATTTAGGGAGTGTATAATAGGACACATATATTTTATATTTGGAAAAATCTAGAGAATATATATATATATATATATATATATATATATATATATATATATATATATATATATACATCTCACAGAGAAACATTAGAAAGTAGCAATATATATGCCAATTAAAATTCATCGTGAAATATATATCATCCACCGATCCAAAAATATTAATTTTACTGAACATGGATTTATGTATAATGTTGTTCAACTAAAAATCTCACTCATAGTTTGAATTTTCAGTTCCAAAAGCGTTTAGGAGGGGTGATTTCTTCTCATACTTTGTTTCTTCTAAGTTAGCCACCTCACAAAAATGTACGTGTGATACCAGGTAGGATTTTTTATGTGCATATAAAAATACATGTGCTGAATTATCTACAGAAAAAAGGAGACAGAAATTCACATATGTGTTAACTTTAAAAACACATGGAGTACTATTTCAACAAACAATTGACAAGATTTATAACTCCTACACTATATCATGCAAAAGGCAAGACCAACTATACACCATGCCTCCTCTGAACTGCTTGTATTAATATTATGTTTGGGTTATTTGTCTCCATCATATTAGGATTAGTAGTCAGAGTCTATTAGGGTATGGGTTACTGACAGGGATTCAGTATTTCGAATGGAAAATTGAAAAATGAATCCAATGTGTATGTAAATATGTGCTACACAAAAATCTTCCCACTCTCATCCAGAACAATACCTTGACAACACCTTCACCCCATGTAAGAAACAATTAGAGGAGAAGAGTTAGAAAATTCATGAATACATATCTGGAATGGAATGCGATCAGGAGTTCACAACCTTGGAAGTGTTAGAGGAGTTTCCAAAAGTAAGGGACAGGGTAAACACTTCAAAAACATGGAGGTCTGTTGTCCTAGAGACTTCTTGAGATACTGCCTGTGAGGTTGGGCACTTGAAATATATGTTGTTGTCAAGTGCTTTAGCTTCCTTTCTAGTGAAACCATAAACCTGGGTCTGCATCTATGTGACCTGGAGGACATGGTTTCTTATTTTCCAATGAACATGAGACACCAGTGCTGAATTCTCCCTTTGAAGGTAAACTGTGGCCCCTTGGGGCTAAATGTCTCTAGTGTGGACTATGAAGCCATATGGTCATCCTCTATTTTCGTGGTGTTTCTTGGTGCTGCACTGGAAGTTTGGTATTTGCTTGATGAAATACAAGGAGTTCAACGGGGACACAGTGCGTGAGGGATTTCTGTCACATGTGGTGGGTCAGGGTCTGTAGGAGAATACAAGAACCAGGCTTCTATTCCACATAGCTTGCCCTCTTGAACATAGCAACCTGATTCTGAACAATGTCCTGAATCCTCTCCATGTAACAAGATGCCTTTACATATAAGGGTCTGCTGGCTTCACCATGTCAGTCACAAGCCATTTGGAAGCCAATGGCAGATCCACATGGTCCCACCACTGATGTTTTATCACACACATGCCCACCATTGCTCTTGGCCCACTAATCAGCAGGATCCAACTTTCTGGCATCTCTGTTAAACACCATTTTCATAAAAACCAGTCAATCAAGGCACTGTCTGGTATACTCATTGTTGGGAAAAGTATAAACGGCAGCCATACCCCAGAAAAAAAAACCCAACATGGCGCCTAAGCACTTCTTCTTCCTACATTCTTCTTTTCTGCAGTGGTGCGAAATGTTCCCGCCCGTGTGAACTCTTCTGCTGGCACCAATTTCAAATCTTGCTGGCCGGGAATCTTAGCCTCAATAAGAAATAATTCCTGGGCTCCGGAGCTGATATCTGAAAGAACTTGCCAATAAACGGATTGCCTGCCTTTTATCTAAGCCCTCCCATCTCCTCCTTAGTTCTATATAAGCACACAGCTTTTTGCAATAGAATTGGAATTCTCCCGGTGAAGTGCCTTTGAGTGGGGAGTTCTTTCATTCTGGTGCCCCGTGTGAGGATATGGGTGAGCTCTTTCCAACAAGAGCCCCGTCCACTGCTCCACCGTGGCACTCTGCCCTGGTCTGCTCTTTTCAGACGCAGGCTTCCTGCACTCACCACTGATTTGTTGTATGTAAGCCTCCCCTGACCCCGGCTCGCCAACTCCCTTCGGGCTACCGCTGGCTTTGTGACCATGATCGTCTGTCACACTCTAGACACCTGGTAGGGGGGAGGGAATTCCTCCCACTAAGACCTTTACTGGTTGCAGTGGACCCTCTGGTGATCCGTTTCCCTTTGGGGTGTGAGGCTTCTGAGTTTACATGAGAGGCTCTGTGGTTTTTCCTCCTCTGCTGCTGCTGCCGCTGCCGGCTAGAGTTGCTGTTTCCTGCGGGCCTGCTGTGTCTGGCTGAAGCTGCCTCTCTGCTCGGGGAAAACTGAACTCCCATCCTGGAACTGCATTCTGCTGGAGCCGGAGTTCTGTTTTCATTACTTACTTCTTCTGCTGCGTTCGAAAACTTTCCTGATGTCAGGTTGCCCGTGGCTCCGAACCCATTGGGTCTCACAGATCGCACTTCACTGGTGACGATCAGGTAGTGCCCTCTGTATTTCCTCATGACGGCTGGTCATTTTGGGGATGCCCACCTGACCCCCATTCACCCTGAGCACTTCCCGGAGTCCGTTCCAGGCCGGGTTTTCTCTTTGTCTCTCTTGCTTACACTTATTCTCTCTCTCTCTCTCTCTCTCTCTTCCATCTCTCCCTGTGACTGTGGGCACCTCTTTATCTGTACCTGAAACCTCACCTCTCAAAAGTTTAATAAAAAATCTGGCCACACTCTCCCTCACACCAGACATCAAGCCCAAACTTCTAATCAAATTCTGTACCCAAGATTTCCCTACATATCCACTGGTTAATGGCAATCATTGGCCTCCAGAAGGCTCCTTAGATCCAAACCTCCTCTTGGACCTTTTTAATTACTGCCAGCATCTGAAAAAGTGGAGTGAGATTCCCTGTATTGAATGTTTTAGCCTTCTCGCACAGCACCCTGTCTCTGCTCCTCCTGCCCTCCCTCTCAGGTCCTTCTTGCTTGCAAACCCTTCTCTTCCCCTAGTTCTACTCCTGACTTCGCAGATTCTTCCTCATTCGACCCAGCAGATCAACCCCCACCTTATCCCCCAGCCCCAACTGACCCTTCTCTCCCGCAAAATCCTCCTCTTCCTCTGCCTGATTCCATGGATCCTCAACCTTCCATTTCATCCCCCTCCCTTCCCCACTCTTCTGCCTGCTCCACCTCCTCCTCTTCCACAGAGACATTCCATTCCCCTCCCTCTCCTTCCTGTCCACCGCCTGCCTCTATCAGTCCTCCTGTTACCAGGTCTAAGGGACTCCTTCCCACCCCCAAGACAATCGCACCCCTTCGTGAGGTAGCTGGTCCCAAGGGTGTCATCAGAGTCCACGTGCCCTTCTCCATGTCGGACATTACTCAGCTAGAGAGGAAGTTAGGCTCTTTCACCACTGACCCCACCACTTACATTCGGGAGTTTCAATGGGTACTGCAAGCATATAGCCTCACTCATCATGACATCTACATGCTCTTGGCCAATAAACATCTCCCCAAGGAAAGGCAATGGTTCTGGGAGCTAGCCCAAGCCCATGCTGATGAAAATCATAGGACCAATCATAACCACCCACAGGCCCTCATGCTGTCCCAGAGCAGGATCCCCTATGGGCTTACAGTCTAGTGACCTTTTTACATCCTGCCTCTTGGCGGGACTGAAAAAGGCCACCCGCAAGGCTGTTAACTTTCAAAAGATGCAGGAGGTCATTCAAAGGAAGGAGGAAACACCTTCAGAATTCCTGGATAGACTAACCAAGGCCCTTCAGCAGTACACAAACCTCGACCCAGAAACCCCTGATGGCCGTCATGTCTTAATGACATATATTCTGGCCCAAAGCTACCCTTACATTAAAGCCAAGCTTAAAAAGTTTGAACAGGGCCCTGCTACTCCTCAGACCAAAATCCTCGCTGTCACTTTCAAGGTTTTTCATGGTAGAGAGGATGAAAGTGAATTCCGTAGGCAGAGGGCTGAAAATGCCAAACTCCAAATGTTGGCCCAGCTCATTCAGAGAAGGCCATCACCATGCCGTCCCAATATGACCCCCCCTGGAGCTTGCTTCAAATGAGGTAAGGAGGGACATTGGACCAGGAATTGTTCTTCGCCGAGGACACCCTACAACCCCTGCGCAAAATGCCATCAAAGTGGACACTGGGAGGCAGACTGCCCAACAACCCAGAAGGGAGGTTGGTCTGCTGCCCAGCAACCCCAGCCTCACCTGGGCTTGGCAGAGGAGGATTGACGGAGTCCTGGGCCTTCCCTCCAGACTATTATCATCAAGAATCAAGAGCCTAGGGTCACCTTCCTGGTGGATGGACGCTTCATTAACTTCCTCTTGGATACTGGTGCCGCTTTTTCGATTTTGAGGGAGTATTAGGGTCCTACCACACCCTCAAAAACTCCTATTGTAAGGGTAGGAGGTAAAAAGATTTTTCCTCAAACCCCCCCGAATCATGTTATATGCAGCGATCCCTTTTGTCCTTCACTCACTCCTTTCTTGTTATGAGCCATTGCCCCATTCCCTTTCTGGGAAGGGACATACTCTCACTATTAAAAGTCACCATTCACTTATCACCCCACACCTCTCCTACCTCTCATTTCCTCATGATATTCCTAGGGGCAGATACACCTCCTTCATGCACTCTCCCACGACTATCTAAACCATTTAACCCTGAGGTTTGGGACACAATTACACCCTTTATGGCTAAATGCAGTCCTATTCATATTGTCTTACGGGACCCTTCAAGATATGTTAGTCAACCACAATATCCACTCACAACCACATCCCTCCTTGGATTAGAACCCATCATCCAGGATTTATTATGAAAGGGGTATCTTAGGCCTACACACTCTCCTTTCAACACACCCATTCTTGCAGTTAAGAAACCTAACGTGTCCTACAGGCTGGTTCAAGAACTTTGCCTTGTCAACTCCTCTGTGGACCCCATCCACCCGCTAGTGCCCAACCCTTACACCCTCCTCTCTCAGATCCATGCCACTACTACTCACTTCTCAGTCCTAGATTTAAAAGATGCATTCTTTTCTATTCCCTTGTTCTCAGAATCTCAGGATATCTTTGCTTTTTCATGGACTGACTCTCACACCTGCCATTCTCATCAGCTTACCTGGACTGTCCTCCCACAGGGATTCAGGGATAGCCCCCATCTCTTTGGCCAATTTCTTGCCCAGGACCTCACATCCTTTCACCTGACCTGTCCTGACTCTACTCTACTTCAATATGTCTATGACCTTCTTCTATGTAGTCTTTCTGGGAACACTCTCAATCCCACACCGCTCAGCTTCATAAATTCCTAGAAGACAAGGGATATAGGGAGTCTCCCCACAAGGCCCAGGTTTCCCAGTCTTCGGTCACCTATCTTGGTTTTTGCCTTACACCCGGGAAAAAGGAAATAACACTGGATAGGAGGCAACTCCTCTGTGATCTTTCAGTGCCCTATACGAAAGCCAAAATACTATCATTCCTAGGATTAGCAGGTTATTTTAGGGCCTGGATCCCAAATTATTCTCTTCTCTCCAAACCCCTGTATGACCTAGCAAAGGGACCCCCTAGTGAATCTCTTGCCTCCTTTCCCATCTACCACTTCCGCAGGCTTCAGCAACTCCTCTTAAAGGCACCTGCCCTTCACCTTCCAGATCTTTCAAGAACATTTCATCTATATGTCCATGAAAAAGGGGGGCAAGCACTTGGGGTCTTAGGTCAAAACTATGGGCGTACATTTGCACCTGTGTCATATTTGTCCAAGCAACTAGACCCTACCATCCGTGGGTGGGCCCCTTGCTTAAGAGCTCTGTCTACTGGACAAATTTTACACAAAGAAGCCTCTAAGCTGACTTTTGGGGCCCCTTGAACTATCCACTCCCCACATCACTTGAAGGATCTTTTAGCTTAAAAGGGCCTTCAAACTCTCCCTACATCCAGATTTCTGTCGCCCCTCACTTCCTTTCTGGAAAACCCTAATATTATTTTCCTCCCCTGCTCTGCACTGAACACTGCCTCACTGCTCCCAATGACTCCCATGTCTCACATACCAACTCATAATTGCTTGGAAACCTTAGATGATTTCCTCCCCTGTCATTCTTCCATTTCTGAGAGACCACTCAGCAAGCCTGACCTTATCTGGTTTACTGACAGCAGTTCCTTTAGGGAGAACGGAACTCATTACTCTGGATACGCTGTATTTTCAGCCACTGAGATTATAGAGGCCAAAGTTTTGCCTTCAGGAACTACAGACAAGTAGGCTGAACTTATAGCATCCACTCGTGCCTGCCTTCTAGCACAAGGCAAATCCCTCACCCTCTAAACTGATTCAAAATATGTCTTCCATATCTTATTATCCCATGCTGATATTTGAAAGTAGCGAGGCCTACTTACCACCAAAGGTAATGCGATTACTAATTCAGCTTTTATAACCAATCTAATAGAGGCCACTTACCCACCCAGTTGGGAGTTGTCCATTGTAGGTCCCATCAGAAGGACGGCTTTCTTATCACTGAGGGCAATGCCAAAGCTGACCATGCGGCACGAATGGCTGCTACCACTTTCAATTATGGCCTCCATGGGGGGCATATAATGGCCACTTTAGACAGCTCATCTGAAGCCCCTACGTCTTTCAGTAAGAACAAGCATCTTTTCAAGTTCCTTCATACTCTATTCCTTTCCAATTCTCAGTCTTTGACCCTCTTTTTACAGAGTTTCTTTTCCCTCACCCCCTCTGACAAGCCATGCTACAGAATATAGCCTCTAATTGTCAGATCTGTCAGCGGACCAACCCTCATACTCCTTTAAGGCCCAAACCTTTCCCTTTCCACCAAGCCCGGGGACACATTCCCGCTGCTGACTGGCAGGTAGACTTCACCAACATGCCCACAGTATGGCGCACTAAATACCTCCTTGTCTTTGTGGACACTTTCTCTGGTTGGGTTGAGGCATTTCCCACTTCCAATAAAAAGGCTTCCACTGTAGCTTCAATCTTACTGACAGACATCATCCCCAGGTTTGGTATGCCCACTTCCCTACAATATGACAATGGCCCTGAGTTTACTTCTAGGATCACACAAAAGGTCTCTCAAGCCCTCTCCTTCAAGTGGCATTTCAACTGTCCATATTTCCCCCAGGCTTCAGGGAATGTGGAAAGGGTAAATCGTACTCTAAAGGAAGTCCTTACCAAATTGACAATGGAATTAAACATAGACTGGGTCAAACTCCTTCCCTTGGCTTTGCTTCGAATCAGAGCTCTCCCTAAGAAACCATCTTTACTGTCTCCTTTTGAGATAATGTATGAAAGACATCTTATAACCCCTGCATTGGTCATTTCACAAGGACCTCTCACCCGAGATTTGTCTTTGCCTCTCTTGCTTCATCTCCGCTCGGAACTCTGGAAATATCAGGACTGGCTTCTTCCGGACCCAGTCTCCTCTCCAAACACTCCTCCCTTAACACCTGTTAGTCTAGTCAATTATAATACCCCAGAGGAGAAAGGGACTTTTGCTCCAAAATGGGAAGGCCCCTATCCTGTCATTTTCTGTACCCCCACTGCCGCCAAACTCTCCTTACCAGACAACCGTCTCACTCCCTGGAATCACATGTCTAGGTTGAAGCCACATCACCAGGAGGCCCCACATGCTGACGACAGGGCCACCCCAGAGGAACTCCAAGAATCACCTCCTGAACCTCCCCTTTACTCCTGCTCTCCACACCCATCTCACCCATTTAAGTTGCGGCTCACACGGTTTTCCTTGAAGCCCAATTCCTCTTAAAGAAGGCACAATGAGCTCTCCCAACACCCTAGTCTTCTCTAACTGCTTGTTTTTTGTGCTCTGCTTATTTTCTGTGCTCTGTCAGGACTGGTCTTTACCCTCCTCACCTACCATGCATTTATTCACTCTTCGGGAACGATACTCAGAACATGGCATGCAGAAGGTCCGCGGAGTGGATGCAACTACTTGCTTCATCCACAACTGCACCTCTATTTCCCTAAAATTGTCACCTTCAAGGACCTTCTTCCCTGGTAGCTGGAACTGGCCTTTCATTTGCTTCCTTTTTGATCAAACAAAAGATTATTGTCATTGGTGGCCTGAGATATATAATGGGTGCCCGTATTGTTCATGCAGGTTCCATGATGAACGTGGTAGCTATTCTTACCACTCACTCAGTTACCCTGAAGGGTGGACTTCTAGTTACATAAAGTGGCATAAAGGCTCTTCATCCAATAACAATGGATGGTATACTTTAGATAAACCTGACCCCAAGGCCAAACGTTGGGGCTATGTTGAGTTTGCTGTCTATGCTCAGACAATCTCAGTCAGACCCACAGGGTGGATGACTATTGGCCGCACCCTGATTACGCCACCTAAGGCAACCATCCAGGTAGTCGAACACATTAAGGACTCAGAATCAAAACTTCGAGATCGTATCCATAGCTCATCCAAAGAGGATTCAGAGCCTTCAACCCCCTCAGGTCCCCCTCCCACATGGCTCAATTTGGTACACCAAACGTTTTGATTATTAAACACCACCCGTCTTTCTTTGCCTACTTCTCAGTGCTTTCTCTGTGCTTCACTTAGTCGTCCACTTCTAGCAGCAGTCCCATTAGCGGCAGAAAATATTCCAGCAAAACCCTACAATTTCTCTAAAAAGGACAACCCCTACATGTGACACGTATCCCACTGTGGGAAAGTAATTCCACCAATACTTTATTTCCTTTCACCTGTTTCCACCTGCCAATAATGAATCCTTTACCCGTTTGTTCCTTGAGCTACAACACCCCATAGAGCCCTGTGTTTAGGCAACCTGAACATTTCCTCTGGTGTAATGGGTCTTTAAGTACCTCAACGATCAATGTCTCTGGCACCTGTTTCTTGGTTACTGTAGTTCCTCAGCTATCTTTGTATACTCCCACCGAATTCCGACAGTTGGCCCTACCTTCCCGCACCCATAGGGTAGTCTTTCTGCCGGTTCTGGTAGGCCTCATTTTAACAACCTCAGTGACGAGTCTCGGACTCTCTGGTGGAGCTATAGGTCATGCTCTATGGGCATCCAATGACCTTCAACAAAAACTGCAGGAAACACTCCATACCATGGCTGAGTCTCTGGGTTCCTTGCAGCGGCAGGTTACATCATTGGCACAAGTGGCTTTACAGAACCAAAGGGCAATTGATCTTCTCACTGCAGAAAAAGGGGTTACATGCCTATTCCTCAGAGAGGAATTTTGCTATTATGTTAATGAATCTGGGCTAATAAAAAAAAATGTTGTTAAATTGCAGGAATTATCGACCGAATTGGTCAAACATACCTCCTCCAATCCCATCATGGGGTTCTTCCAATTCTATCTTGCCATGTACTTACTACATATCTTGGGGCCCCTTATTGGGATGCTCCTTTTTTGTGCTCTCTTGACCTGCAAAATGAAGTGCCTTCAAACCCAACTGCATAAAATTCCTAATCAAACTTTCAACCAGCTTTTGCTTAGGCACTACCAGCCTCTGATGACCGATGAACCCCCAACATCTCCAAGAGAACAGTAACTCAGTGATGAAGCTCACTACCAGGCATGATGGAATGCAATGGGTATCAGACAGCGGGAGACAATGAGCTCTGAGAACCTCTTAATCTGCCATCCTGGATTCATGAGTCTTTACCACCTTCTAAGATTTCTCATGGCCCTTGGCCTCTTCTATGTCAGTCCCCCAACATGGAACTTCTGCCAAAAAATGACATTTCCTTTAATTTTTATCTTCATTCTGTTTTTATTTGCTCTGATCTTCTTCAGGTGCTGGTGACGCCATGTCCAGGCAACGCTTCCAGTATTTCCTAGAGTCTCTGTTACAGGACCAGTGACTGATACCAACAATCTCTTCCATCCAGGACTAGTTCCATGCCATCGACAACTTTGGCTTCAGGGAACATTCATTGACTTCACCCCTACGAAAGTAGTTGTCTATAGCCACTGGGTTTTATTTCTGGCTGCCATGATAATCCCAAACCTGCTCCCTGAGCATTCCTCCACTTCTCTTTCTAGGCCCCAAACCACCCCCACACAGCAGAAAGCAGCCGGATCTGACAAATGACGCCCCACTTCCTAAGAAAACAAAAAGGGTGGAATGTTGGGAAAAGAATAAATGGCAGCCATACCCCAGAGAAAAACCTCAATATGGCGCCTAAGGACTTCTTCTTCCTACCTTCTTCATTTCTGCAGTGGCGCAAAAAGTTCCCACCCTTGTGAACTCTCACATCAGCGCCAATTTCAAATCTCACTTGTGGGGAACCTTAGCCCCAATGAGAACTAATTCCTGGGCTCTGGAGCTGATATCTGAAAGAACTTTCCAATAAACGGGTTGCTGCCATTTATCTAAGCCCTACCATCTCCCCATTAGTTCTATATAAGCACACAGCTTTGAGCAATAAAATTGGAATTCTCCCGGTGAAGTGTCATTGCGTGGGGAATTATTTCACTCATGATCAGCAACAGGATATCCAAAGGTTCTCCAGTGCCACCTGGTCATGGGAATTTCAGAAATTTGATGGTATTTATTTAGCCATTTTTGAAGGATGAAGTTGGAGTCACTGTACGTTTCAATTAATGCAGGAACCATTATGTGGTGAGGAAGCTCATTTAAATTAAAACTCTGGAGAAATCTCACAGGCAAGGCTTCCCAAAGAGTGGCCACAAGGTCACATGAAGCCAGGATCATTGAGGTCTACAATATGAGTTCCATATGTGTTTAGACTCTCAACTATGGCTGCCAAGTCTTTCAGAATAAAATCATGTGATATCCTGGCTGAGATTCTCACTGCACTGTGGAAAGACACCCTGGCACTCGATCTCAGTTTTCAAGGGCGCTTCTCATGCGTGGCCTCCTAACATCCCAACACATTTCATGGCAATACTTCTTTGAGGTAAATTCCAGAACTCAGTCTCTAAGAGGAATCATGCCAGAGTTCAAGCCCAGGTGGATCCAGTTATCTCTTCCAACCGCCAAACAAATGACCACAATTAAAACCAAACACTCCCGCATGGCCTTCATCTTCTTCCATATAGACACTTATCATAACCTCTGGCTGGAGTTTTTCATGAGGGGTGCAGCCCAAGACAGTGTCAAAAATAAGCTCCCTTGCCCCTCATTTGCCTAAAGTCAAGGTGGCCTGGACACCCATCCGGTGAACCAGGAGTGATCAGATAGGCTAGCTGTTAATACTGCTCTGCATCTCCAATTTGAGGCCTACTGACTGTCAGGTATAGATTCTTTATATGATTTGGAGCCATGAGAAAACCCAAAAACATATGGGCTAGCCTCTGCAGGGCTGTGCATAACTCATTTGACCCAAAGGATCCGTATTCTCACTTGATGGTGGTCAGGAACCTTACAAATGAATGCGAGAGACTTCATTCACAATAATTGCTCTTTTGGCCATTTTGGTTTTGGATGCACACATGGGATCTCTCTTTATATCCATCAGGTGCTGAGAATCTAAGCCACAACCTCACACAGGGCCAAGAGGCTGATTTAGACACATCCCTTTCCAAAGCAATTAAGCAAAGAGCCACAGGTGGTGCCCATTCATTTTCATTTGAAAACTGTTTTCTTCAGGCTTCACAAAGGGGTGGCCTGAGGCAAAGACCTTCCTGACATTCAGGGAAACAGAACAATTGATAAGCAAAAGGCCGAAAGCATGGTTTCTCAACTGAGACTTTCTTGGTCACACTGATATCTGTGTTTTCTGAGATGCTCGCCATTCCCTTCAGCTATCCAGGACATGGCAATGTCACAGAGCTTGGAGGTGGTACATATTTTGGACACAAAACCATGAGACTATTCTGGAGAGTGGTAAGAATTCTGGAAGAAACAGGAACTTAGGAAGGTAGCAGGTGTTGCCCATGGATAAGGCAAGCTGCAGTCCATTCATAAATTGGGCAGGATGAATGCCGGGGATCTTTCTACTATACAGGACATATCAATTGTTGCATTCTATTTTCTAATGTCTACAACCACGGACACAGTGGGATACACAGACATAGAAACACTTGCCTTGTCCAACGACTTACTAGAAGAAGACCACTCCAAATCAAACAAACCGTCTTTCCTACCTATTCTCAGATCATGAGACAAAAACACAAAATCACACCCACACCCACAAAGACACCTCCTTCCCCCATGTAACTCTGTGACTATCCGGAGTTTCCTCTGAGTGGTGGGCCATACTATGTTCCCCCAAAATGGCCTGTCCTATCTCAGATCTGGTCTCCTTGGCCAACTCTGTGAAGTTGTCAGGAGCCTGCGGTGAACCACTACCTACTTTCTCAGGAAAGGCCCCTATGCAGAGCTCTCCTGGTATTTGGCCATCCTCACATCTGTAGGTACCATGAAAGACTGACACTCTCCTTGGTAAATTCAAACAAGTGAGCCTACTGGGTCTGGGACTGGACTGGCTCCGGGTGCCTGGCTTCCTGGATCCCAAGTTAAGAGAGTTCCATCACCAAGGAAGTGAGGTAGATCACTTCTTCAGGAACTGAATGAGGTCATTGCCTTGACAACCACTTTGTCCTAACAGTTGCTTTCAAGAGTCCCATGAGATGGAGGCTGCCCCTACTTCCTGTGACACTTTCACAAGTTAGAATGGTATATAAACCATGGGCACCCTGGAACAGCTCTCCACCTAGCACTGTTTTGGTCCATCTTCTCTACATTAAGAAGAGAGAGGCTGATTCATACACATCCCTTCATGCTGACAAGGTTGTTTGGCATAGAAGATGACTTTTCTCTCTCAGGTCTTTCGTAGCTGCCTACATCTTCTCAAGGGATCATTTCTGCATGGACCTTTGATGTTCTCAACAGGTGGAACATGCCCTACATTCCTGTATTTTAAGAGCAACCCTGTCCCTGCTGTTCTGTAAAGTTCGATTGAGAGAACAATGTATGGTTTGGGTTAGTAACATGTTCAATTTGGGGTTAGGAATCCTTCTGCATGACGAATAATGGTATTGGGAAACTATGATATTTACAAGAATATATAGGTGAAATATAAGTATAAAAACAGAAATCTAGGGAAGATATGAAGTCCAGAAGGGCATTGGGCCCTTAATTGGTACACTTAGCTTTGAATTATTTTCTGCAAAAATGTCTCAGATAAATCTATATACAATGGCATAGGAGCTTGTACCTTGGATGATTGAATGTCGAAGAGAACATCCACTCAAAAAGGGATAGTCGGTAGGATTAGGAAGATAGTCAGTAGGTTTACAAAAAAGAGTGAGAATAGGATTTAGACCAAAAGTTCTTAAGCAATAGGGTTTCAGGTAAACAGTGAATGTAAATGTCAGCACAAGTGAAGAGTCAGTCACAATGATGAACAGGGGAAAATATGTAGGAAAATAGATATAAATAGAGACATTACTAAATCAGGCAAAGTATAAAGTGAGTGATAGGATTAGACATTTTCAACAGGCTTGAGGTTGAATATATAATCTTAGGAAGAAACAAAAATGTAGTCACCAATAAGATTGACATTTGAGAGCATTAGGCCACCTGGACATGGAAGGTTTTAGTAATCCATGCTCACTTTCCATTTAGGCTTTGGTACAAACTTAAGGGTGACCTTTGATTTTTTTGTCCAGAATATTACTGTGATAAAATGTAGACATAGATCAGGTGACATGAGTATTTCTTCCACCATTTTTTGAGGAATATTTTGAAAACGTATAAATTAGTATTGAGGGTAAAAATAGGTGTACCCTGTGTCTATGAATATAGAGATAATGCATGAATAGATCATACAGTTAATAAATAATATAACTGGTTCCCCTTTAAATAATGTATTGAATTGATATCTGAAAATATATAAGAAATCATATATTTTTTTAATTAATTTTTTTGTAGGTTGTTCAAAACCTTACATAGTTCTTGATATATCATATTTCACACTTTGATTCAAGTGGGATATGAGCTCCCATTTTTACCCCATATACAGATTGCAGAATCACATCAGTTGCAGAACCATTGATTTACATATTGCCATTCTGGTGTCTGTTGTATTCTGCTGCCTTTTCTATCCTCTACTATCCCCCTTCCCCCCTCCCCTCCCCTCTTCTCTCTCTACCCCCTCTACTGTAGTTCATTTCTCCCCCTTATATTTTCCTCCTTTCCCCTCACATCCTCTTGTATGTAATTTTGTATACCCCTAAGGGTCTCCATCCATTTACATGCAATTTCCCTTCTCTCTCCCTTTCCCTCCCACCTCTCATCCCTGTTTAATGTTAATCTTCTTCTCATGCTCTTTGTCCCTACTCTGTTCTTAGTTACTCTCCTTATATCAAAGAAGACATTTGGCATTTGTTTTTAAGGGATTGGCTAGCTTCACTTAGCATAATCTGCTCTAATGCCATCCATTTCCCTCCAAATTCTATGATTTTTTCATTTCTTAATGCAGAGTAATACTCCATTGTGTATAAATGCCACATTTTTTTTATCCATTCGTCTATTGAAGGGCATCTAGGTTGGTTCCACAGTCTTGCTATTGTGAATTGTGCTGCTATGAACATGGATGTAGCAGTGTCCCTATAGTGTGCTCTTTTTAGGTCTTTAGGGAATAGACCGAGTAGGGGAATAGCTGGATCAAATGGTGGTTCCATTTCGAGCTTTCCAAGAAATCTCCATACTGCTTTCCAAATTGGCCACACCAATTTGCAGTCCCACCAGCAATGTACAAGAGTACCCTTTTCCCCACATCGTCACCAGCACTTGATGCTGTTTGACTTCCTAATGGCTGCCAATCTTACTGGAGTGAGATGGTATCTTAGGGTGGTTTTGATTTGCATTTCTCTGACTGCTAGAGATGGTGAGCATTTTTTCATATACTTGTTGATTGATTGTATGTCCTCCTCTGAGAAATTTCTGTTCAGGTCCTAGGCCCATTTGTTGATTGGGTTATTCGTTATCTCATTGTCTAATTTTTTTAGTTCTTTGTATATTCTGGATATTATGGCTCTGTCTGAAGTGTGAGGAGTAAAGATTTGTTCCCAGGACGTAGGCTCCCTATTTACCTCTCTTATTGTTTCTTTTGCTGAGAAAAAACTTTTTAGTTTGAGTAAGTCCCAATTGTTGATTCTAGTTATTAACTCTTGTGCTATGGGTGTCCTATTGAGGAATTTGGAGCCCGACCCCACAGTATGTAGATCATAGCCAACTTTTTCTTCTATCAAATGCCATGTCTCTGATTTGATATCAAGTTCCTTGATCCACTTTGATTTAAATTTTGTGCATGGCGAGAGAAAGGGATTCAGTTTCATTTTGTTGCAAATGGATTTCCAGTTTTCCCAACACCATTTGTTGAAGATGCTATCCTTCTTCCATTGCATGCTTTTAGCCCCTTTATCGAATATAAGATAGTTGTAGTTTTGTGGATTGGCTTCTGTGTCCTCTATTCTGTACCATTGGTCCACCCACCGGTTTTGTTACCAGTACCATGGTGTTTTTGTTTCTATTGCTCTGTAGTATAGTTTGAAGTCTGGTATAGCTATCCCGCCTGATTCACACTTCCTGCTTAGCATTGTTTTTGCTATTCTGCGTCTTTTATTTTTCCATATGAATTTCATGATTGCTTTCTCTATTTCTACAAGAAATGCCATTGGGATTTTGATTGGCATTGGATTAAACCTATAGAGAACTTTTGGTAATATCGCCATTTTGATGTTGTTACTTCTACCTATCCATGAACAGGGTATATTTTTCCATCTTCTAAGATCTTCTTCTATTTCTTTCTTTAGGGTTCTGTAGTTTTCATTGTATAACTCTTTCACCTCTTTTGTTAGGTTTATTCCCAAGTATTTTACTTTTATTGAGGATATTGTGAATGGGGTGGTTGTCCTCATTTCCATTTCAGAGGATTTGTCGCTGATATACAGGAATGCCTTTGATTTATGCGTGTTGATTTTATAGCCTGCCACTTTGCTGAATTCATTTATTAGCTCTAATAGTTTCTTTGTAGACCCTTTTGGGTCTGCTAGGTATCAAATCATGTCATCTGCAAATAGTGATAATTTGAGTTCTTCTTTTCTATTTTTATGCCTTTATTTTCTTTCGTCTGTCTAATTGCTCTGGCCAGTGATTCGAGAACTATGTTGAACAGAAGTGGTGAGAGAGGGCATCCCTGTCTTGTTCCAGATTTTAGAGGGAATGCCTTCAGTTTTTCTCCATTCAGAATGATGCTAGCCTGAGGCTTAGCATAGATTGCTTTTACAATATTGAGGTATGTTCCTGTTATCCCTAGTTTTTCTAGAGTTTTGAATATAAAGGGATGCTCTACTTTGTCGAATGCTTTTTCCGCATCTATCGAGATGATCATATGGTTCTTATTTTTAAGCCTATTGATGTGGTGAATAACAATTATTGATTTCCGTATATTGAACCAACCTTGCATCCCAGGGATAAATCCTACCAGATCATGTTGCACAATTTTTTTGATATGTTTTTGTATCCGGTTTGCCAGAAGTTTATTGAGGATTTTTGCATCTAGGTTCATTAGAGATATTGGTCTGTAGTTTTCTTTCTTTGAAGTGTCTTTGTCTGATTTAGAAATCAGGGTGATGTAGGCCTCTTAGAATGAATTTGGAAGTTCTACCTCTTTTTCTATTTCCTGAAATAGCTTGAAAAGAATTGGTATTAGTTCCTCTTTAAAGGTTTTGTAAAACTCTGCTGTATACCCATCCGGTCCTGGGCTTTTCTTAGTTGGTAGTCTTTTGATGGTATCTTCTATTTCCTCAATTGATATTGGTCTGTTTAGGTTGTCAATATCCTCCTAACTCAATCTGGGCAAATCATATAACTTAAGAAATTTATCGATGCCTTCACTATCTTCTATTTTGTTGGAGTATAAGGATTCAAAATAATTTCTGATAATCTTCTGTATTTCTGAAGTGTCTGTTGTGATATTGCCTTTTTCATCCCGTATGCTGGTAATATGAGTTCTCTCTCTTCTTCTCTTAGTTAGCGTGGCTAAGGGTCTGTCGATTTTTTTTATTTTTTCAAAGAACCAACTTTTAGTTTTGTCAATTTTTTCTATTGTTTCTTTCGTTTCGATTTCATTAATTTCAGCTCTGATTTTAATTATTTCTTGTCTCCTACTTCTTTTGCTGTTGTTTTTCTCTTCTTTTTCTAGGATTTTGAGTTGAAGTATTAGATCATTTATTTGTTGGTTTTTCCTTTTTTTAAGGAATGAACTCCAAGCAATAAATTTTCCTCTTAGAACTGCTTTCAATGTGTCCCATAGATTCCAATATGTTGTGTCTGTGTTTTCATTTATCTTTAAGAATTTTTTAATTTCCTCCTTGATGTCTTCTATAACCCATTGATCATTCAGTAACCTATTGTTCATTCTCCCAAGTGATGCAGGATTTTTCCTTACTTCTTTTATCGTTAATTTTCAATTTCATTCCATTATGATCAGATAAGATGCATAGTATTATCTCTACTCCTTTTTATTGTCTAAGAGTTGCCCTGTGACATAATATATGATCTAATTTTGAGAAGGATCCATGTGCTGCTGAGAAAAAAGTGTAACTGCTTGATGTTGGGTGGTATATTCTATATATGTCAATTAAGTCTAGGTTATTAATTGTGTTATTGAGCTCTATAGTTTCCTTATTCAACTTTTGTTTGGAAGATCTGTCCAGTGGTGAGAGAGGTGTGTTGAAGTCTCCCATGATTATTGTATGGTGGTCTATTAGACTCTTGAACTTGAGAAGTGTTTGTTTGATGAACATAGCTGCACCATTGTTTGGGGCATATATATTTATGATTGTTATGTCTTGTTGGTGTATGGTTCCCTTGAGAAGTATGTAGTGTCCATCTTCATCCCTTTTGATTAACTTTGGCTTGAAATCTATTTTATTTGATATGAATATGGACACTCCTGCTTGTTTCCGAAGTCCATATGAGTGATATGATTTTTCCCAACCTTTCGCCTTCAGTCTAAGTATGTCTTTTCCTATCAAATGCGTCTCCTGAAGGCAGCATATTGTTGGGTCTTGTTTTGTGATCCATTCTACTAGCCTGTGTCTCTTAATTGGTGAGTTTAAGCCATTAACATTTATGGTTATTATTGAGATATGGGTGTTTTTCCAGCCATATTGGTTTATTTATGTTACTAAACATGGTTTGTTTTCCTCTTTGATTATTCCCCCCCCCTTTACTGCACTACCTCCCGCTGTTGGTTTTCATTGACATTTTCCATTTCCTCTTCCTGTAATATTTTGCCGAGGATGTTTTGAAGAGATGGTTTTCTAGCTGCAAATTCTTTTAACTTTTGTTTATCATGGAAGGTTTTAATTTCATCTTCCATCCTGAAGCTTAATTTCACGGGATACACAATTCTTGGTTGGAACCCATTTTCTTTTAGTGTATGAAATATGTTATTCCAGGATCTTCTAGCTTTCAGAGTCTGTGTTAAAAGATCAGCTGTTATCCTGATTGGTTTCCCCCTAAATGTAATCTGCTTCCTTTCTCTTGTAGCTTTTAAAATTCTCTCCTTATTCTGTATGTTGGGCATCTTCATTATAATGTGTCTAGGTGTGGATCTCTTATGATTTTGCACATTCGGCGTCCTGTAGGCTTCTAGGATTTGGGATTCTGTCTCATTCTTCAAGTCTGGGAAGTTTTCTCGTATTATTTCATTGAATAGATTGCTCATTCCTTTGGTTTGGACCTCAATACCTTCCTGTATCCAAATGACTCTTAAGTTTGGTCTCTTTATGTTATCCCATATTTCTTGAATGTTCTGCTCATGGTTTCTTAACAGCTTTGCTGAGCTGTCTATGTTCTTCTAGAGTTGAAATACTTTGTCTTCATTGTCTGATGTTCTATCTTCTAAGTGTTCTACTCTGCTGGTAGTATTCTCAATTGAGTTTTTAAGTTGGTTTATTGTTTCCTGCATTTCCAGGATTTCTGTTTGTTTGTTTTTTATAACCTCTATCTCCCTGAATAATTGATCTTTTGCTTCTTGGATTTGTTTATGTAATTCATTGTCGAAGTGGTCGAAGTGGTCTTTCATTGTCTGATTTTGCTGTCTAATGTCTTCCTTGAGACTCCAGATCATCTGAAGCATGTATATCCTGAATTCTTTATCTGACATTCCATCTGCTGCAGATATTACCTCTTCTAAAGTTGAATTGACCTGCATTGCTTGTGGTCCTTTTTTTCCTTGTCTTTTCATACTGATCGCGTTTCTTTCTGCTTGGTGAAACTGTTGTGTTATTGATTTTTCCCCCTATATATTTATATTGCTTTTGTATATCTGCATCGTCTCCCTTGCAGGCTTTGGCAGTGGTTCTGCCCCTCCTTCAATTGAGGCAATGTGCCTACCACGCCAGAAGGCCGCTGTGCCTGTACTTTCGATGGGCCTGTTCTTTCGGTGGTCACAGGTCCGCCTACCTTGCAGGAGTGAGCAGCGGTTTTGCCCCTCTGCTGGCCACTAGGCCTGTTCTGTCTGTCGGTTGCAGGTCTGTCTACCTAAAAGGCGCTGGTGGCGGCTCTGCCCCTCCCCCAACCGGGGTGATGTATCTGGCGGGCCACTGGGCCTGTTTTGTCGGTGGTCACGGTTCCGCCTACATTGCACGCGCGTGGAGCAGCTGTGTCCCTCTGAGAGTTGCTGAGCCTGACCTGCCGGTGGATGGCAAGTGTGCCTACCTTGCAGGCGCAGGGGTGGCTCTGCCGCTCCGCGGGTCACTGGGCCTGATGTGCTGGTGAGTTGCAGGTCTGCCTAACTTGCAGGCGCCCGGCGGCTCTGCCCCTCCCCCAACCGGGGCGGGGCGATGTGTCTGGCCGGCCGCTGGGCCTGTTCCGTTGGTGGTCACGGTTCAGCCTACCTAGCAGGCACGTGGGGCAGCTGTGTCCCTCCGCAGGTTTTTGGGCCTGACCTGCCGGTGGGTCGCATGTCTGCCTACCTTGTAGGCTCGGGGGGTGGCTCTGCTGCTCTGTGGATTGCTGTGCCTGTTTTGCTGGTGGGTCGCGGGTCCGCCTACCTTGCAGGCACCCGGCGGCTCTGCCCGTCCGCAAACCGGAGCTATGTGTCTGGCGGTCCACTGGGCCTTTTTTGTCGGTGGTCACGGTTCCGCCTACCCTGCACGCGCGTGGAGCAGCTGTGTCTCTCTGAGAGTTGCTGTGCCTGACCTGTCGGTGGGTGGCAAGTGCGCCTACCTTGCAAGCCCGGGGGTGGCTCTGCCGCTCTGCGGGTTGCTGGGCCTGATATGCTGGTGAGATGCAGGTCTGCCTAACTTGCAGGCGCCCGGCGACTCTGCCCCTCCCCCAACCGGGGTGGGGCAATGTGTCTGGCCGGCCTCTGAGCCTGTTCTGTTGGTGGTCAGGGTTCTGCCTACCTAGCAGGCTCGTGGGGCAGCTGTGCCCCTCTGCAGTTTCTTGGGCCTGACCTGCCGGTGGGTGGCAAATGCGCCTATCTTGCAGGCCCGGGGGTGGCTCTGCCGCTCCGCAGTTGCTGGGCCTGATCTGCTGGTGAGTCGCAGGTCTGCCTACCTTGCAGGCGCCCGGCTGCTCTGCCCCTCCCCCAACCGGGGTGGAGCGATGTATCTGGCTGGCCTCTGGGCCTGTTCTGTCGGTGGTCAGGGTTCTGCCTACCTAGCAGGCTCGTGGGGCAGCTGTGCCCCTCCGCAGTTTGTTGGGCCTGACCTGCCGGTGGGTGGCAAGTGTGCCTACCTTGCAGGCCCGGGGGTGGCTCTGCCGCTCCGCGGTTGCTGGGCCTGATCTGCTGGTGATTCGCAGGTATGCCTAACTTGCAGGCGCCCGGCGGCTCTGCCCCTCCCCCAACCTGTGCGGGGCGATGTGTCTGGCCGGCCGCTGGGCCTGTTCTGTTGGTGGTCACGGTTCAGCCTACCTAGCAGGCACGTGGGGCAGCTGTGCCCCTCCGCAGGTTTTTGGGCATGACCTGCCGGTAGGTCACAGGTCTGCCTACATTGTTGGCTCGGGGGGTGGCTATGCTGCTCTGTGGATTGCTGTGCCTTTTCTGCTGGTGGGTCGCGGGTCCGCCTACCTTGCAGGCGCCCGGCGGCTCTGCCCCTCCCCCAACCGGAGGGATGTGTCTGGCGGTTCACTGGGCCTGTTTTGTCGGTGTTCACAGTTCCGCCTACCTTGCACACGCGTGGAGCAGCTGTTTCATTAGTGCCTGGGCACACTCTTCTTGTTGGCCTCCCTCAGGCCCTAAGTTTGTAGAGCTTGGGGCTGAGAACCCCCAGCCAATTTGCTTACCTTCTGGTAGCCACGCCCCCGTATCTGGTGCAAGAGACCTAAGTTGTCAGCACTGGTGGGAGCAGTAGCCGTGAGTCCCACGCCGAGGCGAGTCGGTGCAAGAGACCTCAGTTGTCAGCACTGGTTGGTGCGGTAGCTGGGAGTCCCGCGCCGCGCAGCTCCCGCCGGCTCCTGTGCCAGCGCTGCCTCCGGGTTTTCTTGACTACCACGCCGGCAGGTCGCTGGACCTGTTCCGGGCCCGGGCGGCGGCTCTGTTCGGCCCCTCTGGCCTCCACAGTATTCAGCAGGACCCGGACCGAGAAACAGTTTCCGCGGGTTCTTTATCACCGGGCCAAAACAGTTCCGGGAGCCAGAATTCGGCCTCTCCGGACTTGGTGCATGCTCCGACAGGAGCAGGCTCCAAGAAGCAGTTTCTGCGGGTTCTATAGCCCTGGGCCAGAGCAGCTCAGGGAGCCGGAACTCCGACACTCCGGGCTCGGTGCGTGTTCTGATAGGAGCAGACTCCAAGAAGCAGTTTCCGCGGGTTATTTAGCACTAAGTCTGAGCAATTTGTCTGCGAGATGCAGACAATTGTCAGCCTGAAATTACCTGTTCTATAGCTGAATGAGCTGCAAACAGTTGAAAACAAGGATGGTGACGTCAGCTCTCCAAGATGGTGGCCGCTGGCTTCCTCCGTGGTCTGACCGGTGTGGAGAACCAAACTGGACCGTTTCCTTTCCCCGTCTCCAACCCAGAATTCAGCTCCGAGCTCAGCAAATGCCTAGCTGGCAGGAGCCCACAGAATCAGGATCGCTGTATCTCTGCGCCACCAGCCAGTCGTTTCCCAGCGCGTGCCGCAGACTCCAGCCATGGGGTGATCTGCCGAACAAGCAGCGCTCCATACAGACGGACAGATCGCTCGCATTTGAGCCCCTGAAGCTGATCCACGTGCGATGAAAATCCTTCCACTAGGTTTTGGAGCACCCCAATTTTGCTGGAAATTCCTAACAAGATAGCTTTTAGCCGTTCTAACTCGTCATTTTCCCTCACAGTGACGCAGTACACAGAGTTACTGCACTCCCTTTGCTGCCATCTTGCCTCTCAAGAAATCATATATTGATATAGAATCATTCATTACAACTAGTTATATGTCTAATTGTAATCCTAGGCTTATGGTTTATCATGAAGAGTGTGTGAGTTTTGCTTCAAAAGTGATTATGGAAATCAAAAATAATGTGTTTTGAAAGAAGTCTCATGAAAAGACCAGTTTGAAACATGGCAGAACACGTGTTTTCTGAAGCAGAAAGTGATTGAAAGTGAAATATATGCCTATAAATTTGTGAACATGTGGATGAAATATATATCCTATAATGTGCATAAACTGAAGAAATAGTAATGTACCAGTGTTGAAATAAAAATGAACTTCAAAATACTTATCATGTCCCATAGGAATCTACTTGCATTGATGTGAAACTGGATCAGTTACTGTAGAAATACTAGGATTCATATGCACCATTCACTGAAGTTAGTTTTCAATACTAGGAAAAAAATACGTATATCAGGTGAATGAATATTTCTGAGAATAATCTTGTGAAAAGTTTTTTATAAATCCACATACATATTCATGAATGAATTTAGGGAGTGTATAATAAGACACATATATTAAATATTTTGAAATATCTGGAGAGAATATATATATATATATATATATATATATATATATATATATATATATATAACCACACACAGATTTTAAAAATTAGCAATATATATGCCAATCGAATTACACGGTGAAATACATATCATCCACAGATCCAAAAATATTCATTTTACTGGGTATGGATTTATGTATAACTTTTTTCAACTAGGAAGCTCACCCATAGTTTGAATTTTCAGTTCAAAAAGTGTTTAGGAGGAGTGATCTCTTCTCACACTTTGTATCTGCCAAGTTATGTAACTCACAAGAATGTACGTGTGATACCAGGTAGGATTCTATATGTGCATATAAAAATACATGTGCTGAATAGAATACAGAGAAAGGGAGACAGGAATTCACATATTTGTTAACTTTAAAAGCACATGGAAAACTATTTCAACAAAAAATTTACTAGATTTATAACTCCTACCCTATATAATGCAAAAGGCAAGTCCAAGTATACAACGTGCCTCCTCTGAACTGCTTGTATTTCTATTCTGTTTCGGTTATTTTTCTCCATCATATTAGGATTAGTATTCAGAATCTAGTAGGGTATGTGTTAGTGTCAGGGATTCAGTATATCAAATGTAAAATAGAAAAATGAAACCAATGTGTATGCAAATATGTGCTAAACCAAATCTTCCCACTCTCATCCAGAACAATTCCTTGACATTTCCTTCCCCCAAAGTAAGACACAATGAGAGAAGTAGACTAATAAAATCTGTGAATAATATGCTCAGGAGTTTACAACCTTGGAAGTGGTAGAGGAGTTTTCCTAGTATGGGACAGGATAAACACTCCATATATATGGAGCTCTGCTGGCCTAAATACTTCTTGAGAAACTGCCTCTGAGTTTGGGCACTTGAAATATATGTTTTTGTCAGGAGCTTTAGCTTCTTTCTAGTGAGACCATCAAAGCTGTGTCTGCATCTATGTGACCTGGAGGACATGATTTCTTATTTTCCAATGAACATGAGGCAGCAGTGCTGAATTCTCTCTTTGTAAGTAAACTGTGGCCACTGGGGGCTAAGTGTATTCCCATGTGCACTGGGAAGCCATTTGGTCATCCTCCACTTTTCGTGATGTTTCTTCCTGCTGCACTGGGACTTTGGCATTTGCTTCATGAAATAAAAGAAGTTCAACTGGGACACAGTTCTGGAGGCAATTCTGTCATGTGTGGTTGGTCAGGGTCTGCAGGAGAATGCACCAACCAGGCTTCTATCCCACATAGCTTGGCCACATGTCCATAGCAACCTGATTCAGAACATTGCCCGGAAACATCTCCATATAACAAGAAGCCTTTACATGGAAGGGTCTGCTGGCTGCACCATGTCAGTCACAAGCCATTTGGAAGCCAATGGCAGATCCACATGGCCCCACCACAAATTTTTTATCACACATCTGCCTACCACTGCTCTAGGCCCACTACTCAGCAGGTTCCAACATACTGGCAACACTGTTCTACACCATTTTCATGAAACCCACTCAATCAAGGCACTGTCTTGCATATTTACGATTAGCAACAGGACATCCAAAGTTTCTCCAGTGCCACCTGATCATGGGAATTTCAAAAATTTCATGGTATTTATCTAGGCATTTTTCAAGGATGACGTTGCAGGCACTGTGGGTTTCAATTCATTCAGGAACCATTAAATGGTGAGGAAGCTCATTTCAATGAATGCTCTGTAGAACTCTCACAGGCAAGGCTTCCCAAAGAGTGGCCAAAATGTCACATGAAGCCAGGCCCATTGAGGTCTACAATGTGACGTCCATGGGTATTGTGACTCTCAACTATGGCTGCCAAGTCTTTCAGAATTAAATCATGTGATATCCTGGCTGAGATACCCAGGGCTCTGTGGAAAGCCAACCTGGGCCTACATCTCAGTTTCCAATGGTGATTCTCATGGGTGGACTCCTAAAATCCCAACAAAATTCATGGCAATACTTCTCTGAATTCAGTCTCTAAGGGGAATCACACCAGAGTTCAAGCCCAGGTGGTCCAGGTCATGTCTTCATACTGGACACAAATAACCAAATTTAAAACCAAAACCCTCCCATATGGCCCTCATCTTCCTCCATATAGACACTAATCAAAACCTCTGGCGGAAGGTTTCCATGAGTGGCGGAGTCCAAGAGAGTGTCCAAAATAACTCCCTTGCCCCTCATTGGCGTAAATTCAGGGTGGTCTGGACACCCTTCATGTGAAACAGGAGTGATCAAATATGCTAGACGTTAATACTTCTATGCTTCTCCAATTTGTGAAAAACTGAGTGTCAGGTATATATTTTTATGTGATTTGCAGTCATGAGAAATCACAAGCACCTCTGCAGGTATTTGAAGAACCCATTTGACCCAAAGGATCCCTATTTTCACTTGATGGAGTTCAAGAACTTTAAAGAGGAAGGCGACAGACTTCATCCACAAGGACTGCTTTTTGGCCATTTTGGTTTTGGATGCACACATGGGATCTCTCTTTACATCCACCAGGTGCTGAGAATCTAAGCCACAACCTCACACAGGGCCAAGAGGCTGATTCAGACACATCCCTTTCCAAAGCAATTAAGCAAAGAGCCACAGGTGATGCCCATTCATTTCCATTTGAAAACTGTTTTCTTTAGGCTTCACAAAGGGGTGGCCTGAGGCAAAGACCTTCCTGACATTCAGGGGAACAGAACAATAGCTTAGCAAATGGCCCAAAGCAGTGTTTCTCCACTGAGACTTTCCTGGTCACACTGATATCTGAATTTTCTGAGATGCTCACCATTCCCTTCAGCTATCCAGTACATGGAAATGTCACAGAGCTTGGAGGTGGTACATATCTTGGTCACAAAATCATGAGCCTATTCTGGAGAGTGGCCAGAATTCAGGAAGAAAACAGGAACTTAGGAAGATAGCAGGTGTTACCCATACATAAGGCAAGCCGCATTCCTTTCATACATTGGGCAGAAAGAATTCTGGTAAGCTTTCTACTAGCCTGGACACATCCTTTGATGCATTCTCTTTTCTAATGTCTACAACCATGGACACAGTGGGATACACAGACTTAAAAACACTCGCCTTGTCAAATCACTTGTTAGAAATCGTCCACTCCAAACCAAACAAACTGCCTTTCTTACCTATTCTCAAAACATGAGACAAAATCACAAACACACACTCACACCCACAAAGTCACCTCCTTTCCCAAAGTAGGTCTCTGACTATCGGGTGTGACCTCTGACTGGTGGGCCGTACTATGTTCCCATCAAATGGCCTGTTCTGTCTCAGATCTGGTTTCCTTGGCCAACTCTGTGAAGTTGTCAGGAGACAGCGGTGAGCCACTTCCTGCTTACTCAGGAAAGGCCACTCTTCAGAGCTTTCCTGGCATTTGGCCATCCTCACATCAGTAGATACCAAGAAAGACTGACTCTGTCCTTGGTAAATCAAAAGAAGGGAGACCACTGGGACTGGGCCTGGGACTAGATTTGTGTGCCTCCATGCCTGGATCCCAAGTTCAGAGAGTTCCATCACCAAGAATGTGAGGTGAGGTCACTTCCTTCAGGAACTGAATGAGGTCAATGCCTTGGCAAGCAGTTTGTCCTAACATTTGCTTCCAAAGGTCCCATGAAATGGAGGCTGTCTCTAATTCCTTTGACACTTTCACAAGTTAGAATGGTATATCAAACATTGGTAACCAGGAACAGCTCTCCACAGAGGCCTCGTTTTGTCCTCCTTCTCTACATAAAGAAGAGAGAGGCTGATTCAGACACATCCCTTCATGCTGACCAGGTTGTTTGCAATGAAAGATGACTTTTGCTCTCTCAGTTCCTTCATAGGTGCCTACAACTTCTCTAGGGATCATTTGCGCATAGACCTTTGAGTTTCTCAGCAGTTGGAACATCCCCTACATTCCTGTATTTTAAGACCAACTCTGTCCTTGCTCTTCTCTAAAGTTAGATTGAGGGAACAGTGTATGGTTAGGGTTAATAACAGGTTTGATTTGGAACAAATCATTCTGCTGGATGAATAATGGTATTGGGAATCTGCGATATTTTCAAGAATATATAGGTAAAATATATGAATCTGAAAACAGAAATCTAGGTAAGATTTGAAGCCCAGAAGGGCATTGGGCCCTTGATTGCGGTATTAAGCATAGGACCTTGTAACTTGGATGATTGATTTTCAAAGAGAACTTCCAGTCAAAATGGATAGTCAGGAGTATTAGGAAGATAGTCGGTATGTTTATAAAGGAAACTGAGTATAGGATTTGGACCAAAAGTTCTTTAGCTATAGGGTTTCGGGTATTGAGTGAATGTAAATGTCAGCACATGTGAAGAATTAATCACAATGATGAACTGGGGAAAATATGTAGGAATGCAGATATCAATAGAGACTTTAGGAAATCTGGCAAAGTATAGTCGGTAGTGAAATGTTAATAAAATAGATTCTTGTCACTTCCTGTTTTTCTGTATGCTTAATAAAACACTGTTGAAATCTTGAGAAGTGTTTTCTAAACTTTTTCCCAGAATGTGCTGTCCCCAACTGGCAAACTTCAGAATGTACTCCCTCACCAGTTGCACGCAAACTGCTCACCCGCCCAGGCCCATCAATAAACTTTCCTCCCTGCCCTCTTCAAGGAAAGTATATAAGCTCTGCTTAAGCTGTTCTCAGGGTTCTCTGCTCTATTCAAATGAGCTCTGAGCCCCAGCATGCTGGACCCAGAATAAACCCTTTGTTTTTGCATGAGAGAGTCTCTTAGTGGTCTCTTCCCCCAATGCTCTTCCGATATTTATATATGGAGGTTCCACCGAAATCCAGTAGCGGTGAACGAGAGACCCCAATGGGCTACTCTCAGGGTAAGTAAGGCGCCTCTTTCTGGTTTCAGGTTTCAGGTTAGGGCTTGGCAAAATGGCTGTCGATGAAGTGTGTGAGCTCTCTTTGATGGTGGCTGGCAGACGTGTCACAGAGCCACAAGCCAAGTCCCTGGGGGACGCCACAGAGCACTCGGGAATCGAGGAATAATAGTCTCCTCGACTCAGTGATACTTTGTTTCAGATTCGGTATTGCCAGCCCATCGGGTTTTGCCACCTGCTCAGTCTTGGTCTCAGTGTTGGACGTCCATTGCCTGTCTTTATTGTTTTCTCTTGTCTGTGTCCTGTGTCGTTGATTTAATGTTTGTGTATCTTTCATTATGGGACAGATCACTTCAATGCCTCTGTCCCTGACCCTTGATCTATGGACCAAAGTCCGCTTAAGGGCTCAGAATTTTTCTTTTTCAGTAAAATGCTGGACCTGGCAGACTCTGTGTGCCTCAGAATGGCCCACCTTTGGATTCGGATGGCCCCTAGAAGGATCTTTCTACTTCCCACTAATTTAAAAAGACAGAGATATTGTCTTACAGCCAGGGTCACATAGCCATACTGATAAACAGGAATATACCTTAACTTGGCAGGACCTCTGCAAATCTCCTCTTCCGTGGTTGAAGCCTTTCCTTGCTGTGTCCCCGTTCCTACTCCTTCCCCCACGATCTCTCAACCCCTCTGCTCCTCCTCCTCCTCCACCCTCTGTTCTCCCTGAGTCACAAGATTTGACTCTACTGTACTCTCCTCCCCTTCCTTATCTTCTACCCTTGTCCCACAACCCCCAACACCCTCTAAGTGATTCTCCAGCTGCTGACTCAGCTTCTCCGCAATTGGAGGAAGCTAAGCCAGCCCAGGGCCCTCCAGATAACTCCCCTGCGTCACACACAGCCCCTCCTCCCCTGGAGGAAGCTGGAGTTGCTAAAGGAACTCGCCGGTGGCAAATGATTGAAAACCCTGGAACTCCCGTGTTGCTTCCCTCCATCCCTAAGGGCCAATGATTGACGATGGCCATGGGGAAAAAAAATGGAAGCCTACCAGTATTGGCCTTCTTCTCTTCAGACCTATATAAATGGAAAAATAACAATCCCCCTTTTACCGAGGACCCAACCTGGCTCTCAGGTCTGGTGAAGTCATTGATGTTTTCACACCAACCTACTTGGGATGACTGCCAACAACTCCTAGGGACTCTCTTCATGACAGAGGAACAAAAGAGAATCCTCCTGGAGCCTAGAAAAAAGTATCCTCGGACCAAATGCGTGACCGACACAACTTCCCAACATATTCAAAGCCGGTTTTCTCTTGAAACGACCCAACTGGGACCCCAACACCTTTGAAGGTAGGGAGCATCTGTCCACTTATCGCCGGGCTCTAATAGTGGGTATCTTAGTGGCCGCTAGGTGACCAACTAATTTGGCCAAGGTAAGAGAGATTATTTAAGGGCCTGATGAATCTCCCTCTATGTTCCTAGAGATAATTATGTAGGCATATAAGAGACATACTCCTTTCGATCCTCAGGTAGAGGATCAAAAGGCATCTGTCACAATGGCCTTTATTGGGAAAGCTGCCCTGGATATTAAAAGAAAGTTACAATGCTTAGATGGATTACAAGATATGACTTTGAGGGATTTAGTCAGAGAACCCGTGAAGGTATACTTTAAGAGAGAAACTGAGGAAGAGAAGGGAGCTGAGTGAGGATAAAAGAAACAAAAGACAGACTAAGGCATTGACTAAGGTCCTGGTCACAACAACAAATAGGCCAGAAATTAAGAAACAGAGAGACAGGAAGGGATACCTGGGCACACACTAGAGGCCACCCCTGGCCTCAGATCAATGTGCCTACTCTAAAGAAAAAGGACACTGGGCCAAAGAGTGCCCTAGAAAGAGACAGCCATGCCAGCCAGATATTCTGACTCTGGAGGAATACTAAGAAAGTCCGGGCTCAGATCCTCTCCCTGACCTCAAGGTAACTTTTGAAGTGGAGGGGAACACAATAAACTTTGAAGTAGATACAGGGGCAATATACTCAGCCCATAAGGCCCATTGGGCCCTCTACCGAATAAAAGGTCTCTAATTCAAGAGTCTAGCAGAAGTAAATATCGGGCTTTGACAACTAAGAGGACCATGGACCAGGGAAAAGGAAAAATCCATCACTCCTTCCTAGTAATCCCAGAATGCCTGGCCCCATTGATGGGCAGAGTTCTGCTCACCAAGCTCTGGGCCAAAATAACTTTTAACCCTGAAGGCCCCCAAGTGGAATTTTTTAATCCTTCAGTAACTACTCCTATAATCATGGCTCTAACTATGTCAGTAGCAAATGTTCATCAACTCACTCACCTTTGTTCAAAGAAACTGCATTCATTCATGAAGGATCAAGAACACAGTTTTCCACTAACCTACTCACAGCAAAAGGAAATAACTGAATGGGTAACAAAAGCCTGTCAGGTCCATTAATTGGTTAAAGCTTACACTTCCAAGCTTCCTGCAGGAAAGCACCTATGAGGAACCAGACGAGGACAATTCTGGGAAGTGGACATTACTGAAATTAAGCCAGTAAGGTATGGACTTAAATAACTCCTAGTCTTTGAACATACATTTTCAAGATGTATTGAAGCCTTCCCCACACACACACAAAAAAAAGAAATAAAAAAGAAGAAAAAAGAAACATCACAAATGGTTGTAAAGAAGATCCTGGAAGATATTTATTCTCCCCTTGACGACCAGTAGTCTTAACCCTCATCAGCCCCTTAAGCTGCGATGGCTGATCACAAATTCTACTGGACACAAAGTATGGCCTATCTCGAATACAGCCCCCTTACGAACCTGGTGGCCATCTCTCCACCCAGTCATTTGTCAGCTGGCTATAGGTCTTTCCTATTGGGATATCCCTGATTAACAGGATCCCACTAAAATTCCATTAAATCCCTTCCGTACCATAGATAATGGAAACAAACATTATAGATGTAGGGACACGTGAGCCAGATGCAAGTTGGCTAGCCTAGATTACTATGTTTGCCCGGCAGACTATCAAAGCCACAAACAGTCACGGTTGTGGGGGGGGGGGAGAGCAGACTTCCATTGTAAGTCATGGGGATGTGAGCATACAGGGACTGTCAGATGGAACCCAAACTGCTCATCAAATTCTGTACACAGCATTGGCCATATTACGAACTAGATAACCAAAACCGATGGCCCCCAGAGGGGTCTCTAGATCCTCAAATTCTGTGTGACATTTTTAACTTCTGCAAGTGTTCAAAAGGGTGAAAGGAGATTCCGCTATGTGGAGGCCTTCTCTCTCCTTTGCTCACATCCTGAACTATGCTTCTCCAATAGATGCTCACCCTCAGCCTTGTGCTCCAGACTCTCCGCTGTCACTCCCACCTCAGCAACTTGATTTCTCCCCTCCAATATCTAGATCAAAAACCCAAATCTCGACTGGTTCTCAGACCATTGCTCCCTTGCTGAGGTCGCAGGTACTGAGGTACCACTCCATTCACTCACTCCTCTCCTCTCCTGTCAGTGCCCGCACCGGGTCCCACCCAGTCCTCTTACCACCTAATGCAAAGCTCAAACCCTCTGAGAAGAATCCTCAGACCCTAATACAAGATGTAATGAAAATGGCCTTTAATGTTGCTTTGTCATCACTAAAAACAGGTTACTAAGAATTTAAAGTCCCTCAAAGGCTTTTTGGAAACTCACTCCCGTCTCCCCCTCTGTTCTATCTGTTCTACTGCTCAAGTTTTTGTTGCTATTAAGATCCCAAAGCCCTCTCCCAATATTCTTTTCATCATTCTTCCTCATTCTCAGATCCACAGAGCTGCTCTTATCCCTGCCTTCCAAATTGTCCCCCTCTGTACCAGGCCCACAGAAAAGTCTTAACTGACCTTCTCCAGAAGTCTTCACCATGGCTGATTTAGGACTTTCAGCAAAAGAGTCCCTATAAAAGAGTTCACTGTAGATAAACTTCCTATTTTTGTGTTGCCCTGGTCTCCTTGGCAACTGGCTAAATAATTCAGCACTCCTGATCTAGACACACCCTTACTAGTTTTTCACAAAATATTTGAAAAAAAGGCCTCTGGTCTTGAGCTGGGGCTTCACAGAGATGGCTACATTTCTAAGATAAAGAAGTTACAAACTGGGCTGTATGGAAACAGCTGGAAGTGGGAAAAAAGAAAGGGAAGACACCCCCACCCAGGTGTCCTTGAAAAGTTAACTTGCCCAAACTGAGGAAAAAACAGAAACAAAAACTGCTTTTTGTGAACTTCTGCAGACTGTGAACTTCTGAGCCCCTTCCCTTACGTGTTGGGTACAAAATTCTGAAACTACGTAACTTGGGGTTCAGGGGATTAATTGATTACAACAGAAGCAATGCCCTCTGAATCTGGTTGAAACCAAAAAAGACTGTTTCCGTGTCTTTGGTGCTATCTTAGGTGCCTTGCCTTGTCCGTCCCTACAACAGTATAATTCTATATACTTAAACATTGTTTATGTTTTCATGAAATGGTCAACAGATGTGATTAATTGTGAAATGGTGCAGATGTTTCCCAGAGTCCTCTGTCATGACACAGGTTCATTTGAAGATCAAAGAGGGGGACATACAACCCGGTTCCGCTGGGAACATATGTCCCTCACCTTAGCCATTCTATTACGAATAGGAGTTGCTGCAGGGTTGGGCACAAGAACCACTGCTCTGGTCCATGGGACACAACAAGTGACCCAATTAGAAGCAGCAATAGATCAAAACTTAAAGATTTTAGAAACCTCCATCACAGCTTTGCAGGAATCTTTAACCTCTCTCTCTGAAGTTGTTTTACAGAAAAGGCGAGGGTTGGACCTCCTTTTCATGACAGAAGGGGGCCTTTGTGCTTCATTGAGGGAAGAATGTTGTTTTTATGTCGACAATACTGGAGTTGTAAAAAAATCTATGAGTAAATTAAAAAGATGCCTTGAAAAGCAACAACGAGAGAGAGAGGCACAAAAAGGGTAGTTTGAGTCTTTTTTTACACAGTACCCCTGGTTAATTACGTTTTTATCAACCCTGGCCGGTCCAATAATAATCCTCATAGTATTACTAACTATAAAACCCTGTTTCCTCAATCATGTAATTTCTTTTCTCCAAGCTCAAATTGGACAAATTAAAATTATGGTACTACCCCACTAGCAGACATAGAATGTGACACCCCACAAAGATCACTTTTATGATTAAAAGTAGCCAGAAAAAGAAGTGGGGAATGAAAGGTTAATAAAATATGTACTTGTCACTTCCTGTTTTTCTGTACGCTTAACAAAACACTGTTGAAATCTTGAGAACTCTTTGCTAATCTTGTTGCCAGAATGTGCTGTCCCCAATTGCCAAACTGCAGAATCTACTCCCTCACCCGGTTGAATAGAAACCTGAACTGTACTTGGATCATTGAATGTAGAAGAGAACATCCATTCAAAATGTTATAGTCAGTTTGATTAGAAAGATAGTCGGTAAGTTTAGGAAGAAAAGTGAGTATAGGATTTGGAACAAAAGTTCTTTAGCAATAGGGTTTTGGTTAGAGAGTCAATGTAAATGTCAACACAAGTGAAGAGTCAGTCACAATGATGCACAGGGCAAAATATGTAGGAAAGCAGATATCAATAGAGACATTAGGAAATCAGGAAAAGAATAAAGTGAGTGATGGGATTAGATATTTTCAACAGGGTTGAGGATGAATATGTGAGCTTAGGATAAAACAAATATGAAGTCAACAATAGGACTGACATTTGATAGCATTAGCGTAGCCCAAGACAGTGTCCAAAATAAGCTCTGTTGCCCCTCATTTGCCTAAATTCCCAGTGGCCTGTACACCCTTCCTGTGTACCAGGAGTGATCAAATAGGCCTGCCCTTAATACTGCTCTGCTTCTCCAATTTGAGTCCTACTGAGTGTCGGGTAAAGATTCTTTATGTGAATTGGAAAGATGAGAAAACTCAAGCACCTATTGGATAGCCTCTGAATAGATTTGAAGAACTCATTTGACCCAAAAGATCCCTATTCTCACTTGATGGAATTCAGGAACCTTACAGAGGAAGGCAAAATACTTCATCCACAATGACTGCTCTTTTTGCCATTTTGGATTTTATGCACCCATGGGATCTTTCTTTAGATCCATCAGGTGCTGAGAATCTAAGTCAAAGAATCACACTGGGCCAAGAGTCTGATTCACACACATCTCTTTCCAAATCAATTAAGGAAAGAGCCAAAGGTAAAGCATATTCATTTCCATTTGAAAAATCTTTCCTTCAGGATTCACAAAGGGTTGGCCTGAGACAAAGACCTTCCTGACTCTCAGGGCAACAGAACAATAGGTAAGCAAATGGCCCAAAGCAGGGATTCTCCACTGAGACTTTACTGGTCACACTGATATCTGAGTTTTCTGAGATGCTCGCCATTCCATTCAGCTATCCAGTACATGGCCATGTCACAGAGCTTGGAGGTAGTACATATCTTGGACACAAAACCATGAGCCTATTCTGGAGATTGGCCATAATTCAGGAAGAAAACAGCAACTTAGGAAGGTAGCAGGTATCGCCCATCAATAAGGCAAGCCACAGTCAATTCATAAATTGTGCTGGATGAATGCTGGGAAGCTTTCTATGAGACAGGACACATCCATTGATGCATTCTCTTTTCTAATGTCTACAAGCACGGACACAGTGGGATACACAGACATAGAAACACTTGCATTGTCAAACGACTTACTAGAAACAGTTCACTCCAAACCAAACAAACTGCCTTTTCTACCTATTCTCAGAACATGAGACAAAACCACAAACCCACACCCGCAATGGCACCTCCTTCCCCCAAATAGGTCTGTGACTCTCCGGAGTGTGCTCTGACTGATGGGATATACTATGATCCTCCAAAATGGCCTGCCCTGTCTCAGATCTGGTCTTCGTGGCCAACAATGTGAAGTTGTTAGAAGCCAGGAGTGAGCCACTATCTGCTTTCTCAGGAGGAGCCCCTCTTCCGAGCTTTCCTGGCATTTGGCCATCATCACATCAGTAGGTATCAAGAAAGACTGACTCTGTCCTTTGTAAATCCAAAAAAGTGAGACCACTGGGACTAGGACTGGGACTGGCTCTGTGTGCCTGGCTTTCTGTATACCAAGTTCAGAGAGTTCCATCACCAAGGAAGTGAGATGAGATCACTTCCTTCAGGAACTGAATGAGATCACTGCCTTGGCAACCACTTTGTCATAACAATTGCTCCCAACGGTCCCATGAGATGAGGGCTGCCCCTACTTCCTGTGACACTTTCACAAGTAAAAATGGTATATCACCCGTAGGCAAAAGGGAACAGCTCTCCACACAGGCCGGGTTTGGTCCATCTTCTCTACATTAAGAAGAGATAGGCTCATTCTGATGCAACCCTTAATCCTGACCAGGTTGTTTGCCATGGAAGATGATTTTTGCTCTCTCAGGTCTTACATAGCTGCCTACATCTTCTCCAGAGATCATTTCTGCATGGAGCTTTGAGGTTCTCAACAGATGGAAGATCCACTGCATTCCTGTATTGTAAGACCAACACTGTCCCTGCTCTTCTGTAAACATAGTTGTGAATTGGAGTCATGAGAAAACCCACGAACCTATGGGATAGCCTCTGCAGGGCTTTAAAGGATTCACTTGACCTAAATGATCCCTATTCTCACTTAATGGAGGTCAGGAACCTTACAGAGGAAGGCAAGAGACTCTATCCACCATGACAGTTCTTTTGTCCATTTTGGTTTTGGATGCACACATGGGATTTTTCTTTAGACCCATCATGTGCTGTGAATCTAAGCCACAGCTTCACATAGGGCCAAGAGGCTGATTCAGACACATCCATTTCCAAAGAAATTAACCGAAGAGGCACAGGTAATGACCATTCAATTCCATTTGAAAACTATTTTCTGCAGGCTTCACAAAGTGTGGCCTGAGGCAAAGACCTTCCTGACATTCAGGGCAACAGAATAGGTAAGCAAAAGGCCCAAAGCAGGGTTTCTCCACTGAGACTTTCTTGGGCATACTGATATCTGAGTTTTCTGAGATACTCACCATTCCCATCAGCTATCCAGTACATGGCCATGTCACAGAGATGGAGGTGGTACATATCTTGGACACAAAATCATGAGCGTATTCTGGAGAGTGTCCAGAATTCAGGAAGAAAACAGGAATTTAGAAAGATGGCAGGAATTGCCCATCCATACGGCAAGCTGCAGTCCATTCATAAATTGCACAGGATGAATGCTTTGAAGCTTTCTCGTAGACAGGACACATCCATTGATGCATTCTCTTTTCTACTGTCTACAATCACGGACACAGTATGATATATAGACACAGAAACACTCACGTTGTCAAAGGACTTACTAGAAACAGTTCACTCCAAAACAAACAAACCAGCTTTCCAAACTATTCTCAGAACATGAGACAAAACCACAAACTCACACTCACACCCAAAATGGTACCTCTTTCCCCAAAGTAGGTCTGTGTCTATCCGGAGTGTCCTCTGACTTGTGGGCCATACTATGTTCCCCAAAAATGGCGTGTCCTGTCTTCAATCTGGTCTCTTTAGCCAACTCTGTGAAGTTGTCAGGAGCCCGTGGTGAGAAACTACCTGCTTTCTCTGGAAAGGCCAGTCTTCATAGTTTCCAGGCATTTGGCTGTCCTCACATCAGTAGCTACCAAGAAAGAGTGACTCTGTCTTGTTAAATCCAAACAAGTGAGCCCACTGGGACATGGAGTGGGTTTGACTCTGTGTGCCTGGTTTCCTGGATCCCAAGATCACAGACTTTCATCACCAATAATGTAAGGTGAGGTCACTTCCTTCAAGAACTGAATGAAGTCACTGCCTTGGAAACCACTTTGTTTTAGCAGTTGCTTCCAAGGTTCTCAAAAGATGGAGTCTGCCTCTACTTGCTGTGACTCATTCATAAGTTAGAATGGTATATCAACCATAGGCACCGGGGAACAGCTCTCCACACAGCCATGGTTTGGTCCATCTTCTCTACATTAGGAAGAGAGAGGCTAATTCAGACACATCCCTTCAAACTGACCAGGTTGTTTGCCATGGAAGATGACTTTTGCTCTCTCAGATCCTTCATACCTGCCTACACCTTCTCCAGGGATTATTTCTGCAGGGACTTTTGAGGTTCTCAGCTGGTGGATGATACCCTACCTTCCTGGATTTTAAGACCAACTCTGTCCCTGCTCTTCTGTAAAGTGAGATTGAGGGAACAGTGTATGGTTAGTGTTAATAGCATGTTCGATTTGGGTTAGGAGTCATTCTGCTGGATGAATTATGGTATTGGGAACCTGTGATATTTATAAGAATATAAATGTGAAATATATGTATGAGAACAGAGATCTAGGAAAGATTTGAAGCCCAGAAAGGCATTGGGCCCTTGATTGCTTTACTTAGATTGAATCATGTTCTGCACCGAGGTCTCAGATAAATCAATATACAATGGCATAGGACCCTAAACCTCGGATGATTGAAAGTAGAAGAGAACATCCAGTCAAAAGGGATAATCTGTAGTATTAGGAAGATAGTAAGTAGGTTTAGGAAGAAGAGTGAGTCTCGGAGTTGGACCAAAAGTTTTTTAGCAATTGGTTTTCAGTTAGAGGGTGAATGTAAATGTCAGCACATGTGAAGAGACAGTCACATGATGAACTGGGAAAAATATGTAGGAAAGCAGATATCAATAGGGGCATTAGGAAATCAGGAAACGTATAAAGTGAGTGATAGGATTAGATATTTTCAACAGGCTTGAGGTTAAATATATAATCTTAGGAAGAAACAAATATGTAGTAACCAATAGGATTGACATTTGAGAGCAGTAGGCACCCTGGACATAGATGCTTTTAGTAATCCATGGTCACTTTCCATTTAGGCTTTGGTACAATCATATGTGTGACCTTTGCATTTTGTTTCCAGAATACTACTGTGGTAAAATGTATATGTAGATCAGGTGACATGAGTATTTCTTGCACCATAAAGGGGAGTAATATTCTGGAAACTTATAAATTAGTACTGGGGATACAAATAGGTGTACCTTGTGTTGATGATTATTGAGATGATGCATGAATAGACCATATTGTGAATAAAGTATGTAACTGGATCCAACATTAAATAATGGTTTGAGTTTGCATCTGAAAATATATTGGAAATCTTATATTGATATATATACCATCATTCCAACGAGTTATATATGCAATGGTATTATTAGGGTTACGGTTTATCGTGAAGAGTGAGTTTTGCTTCAAAAATGATTATGGAATCGAAAATAATGTGTTTAGAAAGAAGTCTAGTGAAAAGACCAGTAAAGAAACATGGAGGAATACATGTGTTCTGAAGTAGTAAGTAATTGAAAGTGAACCAAATGCCAAAAAAATTTGTGAAGTTGTGGATGAAAAAATACATCCTATGATGTCCATAAACTGAAGAAATAGTAATGTACCAGTGTTGAGTAAAAATGAACTTCAAATTACACATCATGTCCCATAGCAATCTACTTGCATTAATGTTAAACTGGGTCAGTTACTGTAGAAATATTAGGATTTTTAAGCACCATCCACTGAACTTAGTTTTCAGTAGTAGGAAACCAAAATATATTTCAGGTGTATGAATATTACTGAGAATAATCTTGTGAAAATTTGAATTTAAATGAACATAAATGAATATGAATGAATTTAGGGAGTGTATAATAAGACACATATTTTTCATATTTTTTTAAAATCTGGAGAATATACACACACACACACACACACACACACATTAATCTTTAGCAATATATATGCCAATCGATATTCATCATGAAATATAATTCATTCACAAATCCAAAAATATTCATTTTACTGAACATGGATTTATGTATAGTGTTTTTCACTAGGAAGCTCACCCATAGGTGGAATTTTCAGTTCCATCATTATTTAGGGAAAGTCATCTCTTCTCACAATTTTTATATTCCAAAGCCAGTGATCTTTCAAGAATGTACGTGTGATACCAGGTAGGATATTGTATATGTATAAAAAAATTACATGTGCTGAATAGGATACAGAGAAAGGGAGACAGGAATTTACATATGTGATAACTTTAAAAAATCATGGAGAAATATTAAAATGAAAAGTTTACTAAATTTAAAACACATACTCTTGATAAAGCAGAAGACAAATACAAATATACACCATGCTTCCTATGAAAGGACTGTACTTCTATTCAGTTAGGTTTTTTTTTTCTCCATGATATTAGGAGTAGTAGTCAGAGTCTAGTAGGGTATGGGTTAGTGTCAGGGATTCAGTATTTCAAATGGAAAATAGGAAAATGAATCTAATGTGTATGCAAACATGTGATACACAAAAATCTTCCCTCTCTTATCCAAAACAATGCCTTGACATAACCATCAGTAAAAGTAAGAAACAATTAGAGGAGAGGAGTTAGAAAACCTGTGAATACATATGTGGAATGAAAAATGCTCAGGAGTTCACAACACTGGACGTGGTAAAAGAGTTTACAAAAGTATGGGAGAGGGTAAACACTCCAGAAACATGGAGCTGTGCTGACCTAAAGACTTATTGAGAAACTTCCTCTGAGGTTAGGCACAAGAAATATATGTATGGCAATATGTAAATCAATGGTTCTGCAACTGATGTGATTCTGCAATCTGTATATGGAGTAAAAATGGGAGCTCATATCCCACTTGAATCAAAGTGTGAAATATGATATATCAAGAAGTATGTAATGTTTTGAACAACCTACAATGAAAATTAATTAAAAAAAGAAAAAGAAATATATGTAATTGTCAGGAGATTTAGCTTCGTTTATAGTGACACCAAAAATCTGGGTCTGCATCTATGTGACCTGGAGGACATGGTTCTTTATTTTGTAATGAACATGAGGCAGCAGGTCTGAATTCTCCCTTTGTAGGTAAACTGTTGCCACTGGGAGCTAAGTGTCTTCCCATGTGGTCTGTGAAGCCATTTGGTCATCCTCCACTTTTCAGGGTGTTTCTTACTGCTGCACTGGGAATTTGGTATTTGCTTCACGAAATACAATATGTTCAACTGGGACACAATGCTGGAGGGAGTTCTGTCATGTGTGGTTGGTCAGGGTCGGCAAGAGAATGTACGAACCAGGCTTCTATCCCACATAGCTTTCCCCTTGACTCTAGCAACCTGATTCTGAACATTGCCCTGATACCTCTACATATGACAAGATGCCTTTACATATAAAGGTCTGCTGCCTGCACCATGTCAGTCGCAAGTTTTGGAAGCCAATGGAAGATCCAGGTCGTCCTACCAAAAATATTTATTTACACACCTACAGTCCACTGCTCTACACCCACTACCCAGCAGGCTCCAACTTACTGGCATTTCTGTTCTACACCATTTTCACGAAACTCAGTCAATCAAGGCACTGTTTGTTATACTCATGATCAGCAACAGGATATCTAAAGGTTATCCAGTGCCACCTGGTCATGGGGATTTCAAAAATTTCATGGTATTAATCTAGTCATTTTTCAAGGATAAAGTTGGAGGCACTGTGGGTTTCATTTAATTCAGGAACCATTAAATGGTGAGGAAGCTCATTTCAATGAAAGCTCTGGAGAACACTCACAGGCAAGCCTTCCCAAAGAGTGGCCAAAAGGACACATGAATCCAGGCCCATTGAGGTATACAATGTGAGGTCCATGTGTGTTTGGACTCTCAACTATGGCTACCAAGTCTTTAAGAATTAAATCATGTGATATCCTGGCTCAGAATCCCTGAGCTCTGTGGAAAGCCATCCTGGGCCTAGATCTCAGTTTCCAAAAGCGATTCTCATGCGTGGTCTCCTAAAATCCCAACACTATTCATGGCAATACTTCTCTGAGGTCAGTTCCAGAACTCAGTCTCTAAGGGGAACCACACCAGAGTTCAAGACCTGGTGGACCCAGTCATCTCTTCCAAATACCACACAAATTACCACAATTAAAACAAGAACCCTCCCATATGGCCCTCATCTTCTTTCATATAGACACTCATCATAATCTGGCTGGAGGTTTCCATGAGGGGCGCAGACCAAGACAGAGTCCCAAATAAGCTCCTTTGCCCCTCATTTGCCTAAAGTCAACGTGGCCTGGACACCCATCCTGTGAACCAAAAGTGATCAAATAGGCCTGCCATTAATACTGCTCCAATTTGAGGACTACTGTCTGTGGGGTTTAGATTCTTTATGTGAATTTTAGTCATGAGAAAACCCAAGCACAATGGGCTAGCCTCTGCAGGTTTTGTAGAACTCTTTTGACCCAAAGGATCCCATTCTCACTTGATGGAGGTCAGGAACCTTACAGAGGAAGTCGAGAGACTTCATCCCAATAATTGTTCTTTTGGCGAATTTTCTTTTGGATGCACACATGGTAACTTTCTTTAGATCCATCAGGTGCTGAGAATCTAAGCCACAGCCACACACAGGGCCAAGGGCCTGATTCAGACACATCCCTTTCCAAAGCAATTAAGGAAAGTGCCACAAGTATGCCCATTCATTTCCATTTGAAAACTGTTTTCTTCAGGCTTCACAAAGGGGTGGCCTGAGGCAAAGACCTTCCTGACATTCAGGGCAACAGAACAATAGGTAAGCAAAAGGCCCAAAGCAGGATTTCTCCTCTGAGACTTTCCTGGTCACACTGATATCTGAGTTTTCTGAGATGCTCGCCATCACCTACAGCTATCCAGTACATGGTCATGTCACAGAGCTTGGAGGTGGTACATATCTTGGACACAAAACCATGGGCCTATTCTTGAGATTGGCCAGAATTCAGGACGAAAATAGAAACTTAGGAAGGTAGCAGGTGTTGCTCATCGATAAGGCAAGCTACAGTCCATTCATAAACGGGGCAATATGAATGCTGAGAAGCTTTCTACTAGACACGACACATCCATTGATGAATTCTCTTTTCTAATGTCTACAACCACGGAAACAGTGGAATACACAGACATAGAAACACTCGCCCTGTGAAAAGACTTACTAGAAACAGTCCACTTCAAATGAAACAAACCGACTGTCCTACCTTTTCTCAGAAAATGAGACAAAACCACAAACCCACAACCACACCCACAAAGGCACCTCCTTCCCCTAAGTAGGTCTGTGACTATCCAGAGTGTCCTCTGACTTGTGGGCCATAATATGTTCCCCCAAAATGGCCTTTCCTGTCTCAGATCTTGTCTCCTTGGCCAACTCTGTGAACTTCTTAGGAGCCAACGGTGAGCAACTACCTGCTTTCCCATGAAAAACCCTGCATCCGAGCTTTCCTGGCATTTGGCCTTCCTCACATCTGTAGGTACCAAAAAATACTGACCCTGTCCTTGGTAAATCCAAACAAGTGAGACCACTGGGACTGGGACTGGGATTGCTCTGTGTGCCTGGCTTCCTGGATCCCACGTTCAGAGAGTTCCATCACCAAGAAAGTGAGGTGAGGTCACTTCCTTCCTGAACTGAATGAGGGCACTGTCTTGGCAGGCACTTTGTCCTAACTGTTGCTTCCAAGGGTCCCAAGAGATTGAGGCTGCCCCTACTTCCTGTGACATTTTCACAAGTTAGAATGGTATATCAACCAAAGGCACCCAGGAATAGATCTCCACACAGGCCTGGTTTGGTCCATGATCTCTACATTAAAAAAAAATCTGATTCAGACACAACCTTTTATCCTGACAGGGTTGTTTGCCATGGAAGATGACTTTTGGTCTCTCAGGTCCTTTATTGCTTCCTACATCTTCTCCAGGGATCATTTCTGCATGGACCTTTGAGGTTCTCAGCAGGTGGAAGTTTTTCTACATTTCTGTATTGTAATATCAACTCCTTCCCTGCTCTTCTGTAAAGTTAGATTGAGGGAACAGTGTCCGGTTATGGTTAAAAACATGCTCGATTTGCGTTAGAAATCATTTTGCTGGATGAATGATCATATTGAGAACTTGCTATGTGTAGAAGAATATATAGGTGAAATATATGTATGAAAAAAGAAATCTAAGTCTGATTTGAAGCCCAGAAGGGCATTGGGCCCTTGATAGGGATACGTGGTGTTGAATTACGTTCTGCAGAGTTGTCTCAGATAAATTGATATACAATGGCATAGCACCTTGTACGTTGCATGAATTAATGTAGAAGGAACATCAAGTCAAAAAGGCATAGTCGGTAGTGAAAGGTTAATAAAATTAATAAAATAGGTACTTGTCACTTCCTGTTTTTCTGTATGCTTAACAAAACACTTTTGAAATCTTGAGAAATGTTTGCTAATCTTGTTCTAGAATGTACTGTTCCCAACAGCAGAACCGCAGAATGTACTCCCTCACTCGGTGTCATGCAAACCGCCAACTCGCCCTTACCCATCACTAAACTTCCCTCTCTTCCCTCTCCAAGGAAAGTATATAAGCTCTGCTTAAGCTGTTCTCAGAAGTCTCTGCTCTATTTAATTTAGCTCTGAGCTCCAGCATGCTGGACCACAAATAAACCCTTTGCTGTTGCATGAGACAGTCTCTTGGTAGTATCTTCCTCTGACACTCGCCTGACCTTTACATATTGAGGTTCCACCGAGTTCCAGCAGTGGCGGACAAGAGACCCCAATGGGCTCCTCTCGGAGCAAGTAAGGCGCCTCTTTCCGGTTTCAGGTTTCTTGTTAGGGCTTGGGAAAATTGCTGGCGATGAAGAGCCTGGGCTCTCTCCGACGGTGGCTGAGAGACGTGTCACAGAGACAAAGGGCACCTCTCTGGAGGACCCCGCAGAGAACTCGGGAAATCAAGGGACAATAGTATTCTCGACTCAGTGATATTTTCTTTTAGATTCGTTATTGCCATACCATTGGGTTTTGCCGGCTACTCATTCCTGGTCTCAGTGTTGGACGTTCATTGCCTGTCTTTATGGTCTTGTCTCTTCTGTGTCGTGTGTCCTTGCTTTTACTGTTTGTGGAATTTTCATTATGGAAGAGAGCACGTCAATGCCTCTGTCCCTGACCCTTGATCACTGGACCAAAGTCCGCTTAAGGACTCAGAATCTTTCTTTTTTTAGTAAAACGCTGGACCTGGCAGAATCTCTGTGCCTCAGAATGGCCTATCTTTGGAGTCGTATGGCCCCGAGAAGGATCTTTCTACTTCCCACTAATTTAAAAAGTCAGAGGTATTGTCTTTCAGCCAGCGCCACATAGCCATCCGGATCAACAGCCATATATCTCAACTTGGCAGGACCTCTGCAAATCTCCTCCTCCATGGGTGAAGCCTTTCCTTGCCCCTACCTCTGCTCCTACTCCTTCCCCCATGATCTCTCAAACCCTTTCAACCTCCTCCTCCTCCACCCTCTGTTCTCCCTGAGTCACAGATTTGACTCTACTGGACTCTTCTCCCCCTCCTTATCCCCTGCCCTCGTCCCCTAACACACAACACACTCTAAGTGATTCCGCTGCTGCTGACTAAGCCTCTCTACCATTGGAGGAAGCTAAGCCGGTAATAGGATCTGACAATGGACCGATGTTCATGACCCAGGTAAGTCAGGGGTTAGCCAGGAACCTGGGGATTAATTGGAAGTTAAATTGTGCTTATAGACCACAGAGTTCAAGACAAGTAGAAAGAATGAATACAACCATTAAAGAGACCTTAACGAAATTAAGCTTAGAGACCAGCATAAGATTGGACTATGCTCCTGCCTTATGCAATGTTTCATGCAAGAAAAAATCCCTTTGTTTTTTTGAGTAACCTTACCACGTGTGAAACTCTTTATGGTGGCCCTCCTCCAGTAGGGGACCTAAGCCCAACTGTAAGACCTAAAGATCCTTTCCACACCCCCTTGCTTGACAGACTTAAAGATCTTGAAAGAACTCAGTAATACCTGTGAAAACAGCTGGCCACTGCCTACCCAACTGGGAACCAGGGGATTCCACATCCATATCAAGTAAGAGATTTCATCTATGTAAGATGATATCAGGTGTCATCCCTGGTACCCCGCTGAAAAGGACCATACCAGGTGCTATTATAACACCTACAGTGGTAAACGTAAACAGAATCACTTCCTGGATCCATGCCTCTCATCTCAAGCCTGCTCCCTGTACAGAATCTTTCTGGAAACTGAAAAAGACTGGTAACAGTTTCAAATTGTGTATTCGCAATGTGAATAAGGTTATATACTCTCCCCTTGGCTACAAGTAGTCCTAACCCTCATCAGCCAATTAAGCAGTGATGGCTGATCACAAATCCTACTGGAAAAGAAGTATGGTCTATCTCGCATACAGCCCCCTTAGGGACCTGGTGGCCATCTCTCCACCCAGACATTTGTTAGCTGGCTATAGGTATTTCCTATTGTGATATCCCTGATGAAGAGGATCCCACTAAAATACCATTAAATCCCTTCTGTACCATAGATAATGGAAACAAACATTATGGATGTAGGGACACGCGAGCCAGATGCAGGTTGGCTAGTCTAGATTACTAAGTTTGCCTGGCAGACTATCAAAGCCACAAAGAGTAATGGCTGTGTGGGGGAAAAGCCGACTTTTTCTGTATGTCATGGGAATGTGTGCATACAGGGGCTGCCTGATGGAACCCCAATTCTTCATCAAATTCAGTACACAGCATTAGCCACATTACCAATTAGACAACCAAAAACTATGGCACCCAGAGGGGTCTCTAGATCCTCAAATTTTGCGTGACCTTTTTAACTTCTGCAAGTGCTCAAAAGAGTGAAAGGAAATTCCCCTATGTGGAAGCCTTTTCCCTCCCTCACTCACATCCTGAACTATGCTTCTCCAATAGATCATTATCCTCAGCCTTCTGCTCCAGACCCTCTGATGTCACTCCCATCTCAGCAACTTGATTTCTCCCCTCCAATAACTAGATCAGAAACCCAAAGCTCCACCAGTTCTCAGACCATCGCCCCCTTGCTGAGGTAGCAGGTACATAGGTACCGCGCCACCGACTCATTCCTCTCATCTCCTGTCAGTGCCCTCACCAGGTCCCACCAGGTCCTCTTACCAGCTAACCCAATGCTCAAACGAGCTGAGGAGAGCCCTGAGACCCTTATCCAAGATGTAATATAATTGGCCTTTAAAGTTGCTTTGTCATCACTGAAAACAGGTTACTAAAATTTAAAGTCCCTCACAGGATTTTGGGATCCTCACTCCCGTCTTTCACTCTGCTCTACCTGATCTACTGCTCAAGTTTGCTGCTAGGAAATTCCCAATACCCTTTCGCATTATTCTTTTACATCTCTCTTTTCCCTCATTCTTAGATCCTCGGAGGTGCTCTCAGCCCCAACTTCCCCGTCTTTCCCCCTCTGTACCAGGCCCACAGAAAAGTCTTAAATGACCTTCTTCAGAAGTCTTCACCATGGCTGAGTTTTGAACTTTCAGCAAAACAGTCCCAATAAAGACTTTAATGTAGATAAACATTCTCTTTTGTATTGCCCTGTTCTACTTGGCCACTGGCTAAAAATCTCAGTACTTCTAAGCGAGACAACCCCTAACTAGTTTTTCACAAAATATGTGAACAAGTCCTCTGGCCTTCAGCTGGGGCTTCACAGAGATGGCTACATTTCTAAGATGAAGAAATTACCAACCGGGCTCCATGGTAACAGCTGGCAGGGGGAAAATAAGAAAGGTAAGAAAAAGCTCTCCTCCTCCCAGGTGTCCTTGAAAAGTTAACTTGCCCAGAACAGAAGGAAAAACAGAAACAAATACTGCTTTTTCAAACTTCTGAAGACTGTGAACTTCTGAGCCCCATCCCTTATATGTTGGGTACAAAATTCTGAAACTACCTAAACTTGAGTTTCAGGGGATTAATTGATTACAATAGAAGCAATGCCCTCTGAATCCGGTTGCAACCAAATAGGACTGTTTCCCTCTCTTGAGTGCTATCTTAGGTGCCTTGCTTTGTCAGTGCCTACAACAGCATAATTCTATATACTTAAACATCATTTATGTTTTCATGAAATGATCAAGATATGTGATAAATTGTGTAATGGTGCAGATGTTTCCCAGAGTGCTCTATCATGATGCAGGTTCATTTGAAGATCAAATAGGGGGTGCATACAACCGGTTCCACTGGGAACATATATCCCTCACTTTAGCCATCCTATTAGGAATAGGAGTTGCTGCACGGGTGGGCAGAGGAACCAGTGGCATTGTCCATGGGACACAAAAGATGACCCAATTAGAAGCAGCAATAGAGCAAAAGTAAGATATTAGAAACCTCCTTCAGGGCTTTGCATGAAACTTTAACCTCTCTCTCTGAAGTTGTTTTACAGAACAATTGAGGGTTGGACCTCCTCTTCATTAGAGAAGGGGGCCTTTGTGCTGCATTGAGGGAAGAATGTTGTTTTTATGCTGACTATACTGGAGTTGTAATAAAATCTATGAGTAAATTTAAAAGACACCTTGAAGGGCATGAACAAGTGAGAGAGGCCCAAAAAGGGTGGCTTGAGTCTTGGTTCACACAGTCCCCCTGGTTAACTACGTTTTTATCAACCCTGGCCAGTCCAATAATAATCCTCATATTATTGCTAACTATAAAACCCTGTTTGCTCAACCGTGTAATGTCTTTTCTCCAGGCTCAAATTGGACGAGTTAAACTTATGGTAATACCCCACTAGCAGACATTGAATGTGACACCCTCCAATGATCATTTTTATAATTAAAATTAGCCAGAAGAAGAAGTGGGGAATGAAATATTAATAAAATAGGTACTTGTCACATCTTGTTTTTCTGTATGCTTAACAGAACACTGTTGAAATCTTGAGAAATGTTTGCAAATCTTGTTCCCAGAATGTTCTATCCCCAGCTGCCAAATTGCAGAATGTACTCCCTCTCCCAGTTGCATGCAAACCGCCCACTCGCCCTGACCCATCAATACAATTACTTCCCTTCCCTCTCCAGGGAAAGTATATAAGCTCTACTTCAGCTATTCTCAGGGCTATCTGCTCTATTCAGGTGAGCTCTTAACCCCAGCATGCTGGACACCCAATAAACCCTTTGATGTTGCATGAGATAGTCTGTTGGTAGTCTCCTCCTCTGAAGCTCGCACCACATTTACTTGGATGATTAAATGTAGAAGAGAACATCCAGTCAAAAAGGGATAGTCTGTAGCATTAGGAAGATAGTCAATAAGTTTAGGAAGAAGGGTGAGTATAAGATTTGGAACAAAAGTTTCTTAGCAATAGGATTTCGATTAGAGAGTGAATGTAAATGTCAGCACAGGTGAAGAGTCAGTCACAATGATGAACTGGGGAAAATATGTAGGAAAGCATATATCAATATAGACATTACAAAATCAGGCAGAGTATAAAGTGAGTGATAGGATTAGACATTGTGAACAGGGTTGAGTTTAAATATATAATCTTAGGAAGAAACAAATATGTAGTCACAAATAGGATTGACATTTGAGAGCATTGGGCAAATTTCAGGTGGATGAATATTTCTGAGAATAATCTTGTGAATAGTTGATTATAAATCCACATACATGAACATGAATGAATTTAGGGAGTGAATATAAGACACATATATTTCATATTTTGAAAAATCTGGAGAGTGTATATATATATATATATATATATATATATATATATATATATATATATACACATATGTATACATATACATAAAACACACACACAGACAAAAAAGTAGCAATATATATGTCAATCAAAATTCATTATAAAATATATACCATCCACAGATCTAAAAATATTCATTTTACTGAACATGGATTTATGTATAATGCTGTTCAACTAGCAAGCTCACCCATAGGTTGAATATTCAGTTTCAACAGGGTTTAGTAGGAGTGATCTCTTCTAACAATTTGTATCTGCCAAGTCAGCCACCTCACAAGAATGTACGTGTGGTACCAGATAGGAATCTATATGTGCATATAAGAATACAGAGAAAGGGAGACAGGAATTCACATATTTGTTAACCTTAAAAATACAAGGACAACTATTTCAACAAACAATTGACTAGATTTATAACTCCAACTCTGTATCATGCAAAAGGCAAGTCCATCTATACACCATGCCTACTCTGAACTGCTTGTATTTCTATTCTTTATGGGTTATTTTTCTCCATCATATTAGGATTAGTAGTCAGAGTCTGGTAGGGTATGGGTTAGAGTCAGGTATTCAGTATTTTGAATTGAAAATAGGACACTGAATCCAATGTGTATGCAAATATATGCTACGGAAAAATCTTCCCACTCTCCTCCAGAACAATGCCTTGACATTACCTTTGCCCCAAGTAAGACACAATTAGAGGAGAAGAGTTAGAAAATCTGTGAATACATATCTAGAATGGAAAATGCTCCAGATTTCACATCTTTGGAGGTGGTAGAGGAGTTTCCAAAAGTAAGAGACAGGGTAAACACTCCACAAACATGGAGCTCTGCTGGCCAAAAGACTTTTTGAGAATCTGCCTCTGAGGTTGGGCACTTGAAATATATGTTGTTGTCAGGAGCTTTAGCTTTATTTGTAGTGAAACCATCAAAGCTGGATCTGCATCTATGTGACCTGGAGGAAATGGTTACTTATTTTCAAATAAAAATGAGGCAGCACTGATGAATTCTCTTTTTGTAGGTAAACTGTGGCCACTGAGGGCTAAGGGTCTTCCCGTGTGGACTGTGAAACCAATGGTCATCCTCCAATTTTCGTGGTGTTTCTTGCTGCTGCACTGGTAGTTTGGTATTTGCTTCATGAAATACAACGAGTTCAAATGGGACACAGTGCTGAAGGTAGTTCTGTCAGGTGTGGTTGGCAGGGTCTCCAGGAGAATGCACCAACCAGGGTTCTATCTCAAGTAGCTTGCCCCCTTGACAATAGCAACATGATACTGAACATTGCCCTGAAACCTCTTCATATAAAAATATGCCTTTACATATATGGGTGTGATGGTTGCACCATGTCAGTCACAGACATTTGGAAGCCAATGGAAGATCCACATGGCCCCACCACAGATGTTTTATCACACATTTGCATAACACAGCTCTAGGCCCACTACTTACCAGGCCCCAACTTACTGGCATCTCTTTTCTACACCATTTTCATGAAACCCAGTCAATCAAGGCCCTGTCTGTTATACTCATGATCATCAACAGGACATCAAAGGTCCTCCAGTGCCAGCTGGTCATCGGAATTTCTAAAATTTCATGGTAATTATCTAGCATTTTTTCACAGATGCATTTGGAGGCAATGTTGGTTTCAATTCATTCAGGAACTATTAAATGGTGAGGAAGCTAATTTCAGGGAAATCTCTGGAGCACTCTCACAGGCAAGTCTACCCAAAGAGTGGCCAAAAAGTCACATGAAGCCAGGCCCATTGAGGTCTACAAAGCGAGGTCCAAGTGTGTTTTGAATCTCAATTATGCCTGCCAAGTCTTTCAGAATAAAATCATGTAATATTCTGGCTGTGATTCCCAGTGTTCTGTGGAAAGCCACTCTGGGCCTTGATCCCAGGTTCCAATGGCAACTCTCATTCCTGGCCTCCTAAAATCCCAACACAATTCATGTCAATACTTCAATGAGGTCAGTTCCAGAACTCAGTCTCTAAGGGGAATCACAGCAGAATTCATGCCCAGGTGGACCCAGTCATCTCTTCCAACTGCCACACAAATGACCACAATTATAACCAAAACACTCCTACATGGCCCTCATCTTCTACCATAAAGATACTCATCATAACATCTGGATGGAGGTTTTCATGAGAGGCACATCCCAAGACAGTGTCCAAAATAAGCTCCCTTGCCCCTCATTTGCCGAATGTCAGGGTGGCTTGGACACCCTTCCTGTGAACAAGGAGTGATCAAATAGGCCTGCCCTTAATACTGCTTCGCTTCTCCAATTTGAGGCTCTCTGACTGTGGGGTCTAGATTCTTTTTGTGAATTGGAGTCATGAGAAAAGCCAAGCACCTCTGCAGAGATTTGAAGAACTCATTTCACCAAAAGGATCCCTATTCTGACATGATGGATTTCAGAAACCTAACAAAGGAAGGCAATATAATTCATGCACATTGATTGAACGTTTTTCCATTTTGGTTTAGATGCACATATGGGATCTTTCTTTACATCCATCAGGTGCTGAGAATCCAAGTCACAGCCTAAAACAGGGCAAAGGGCCTGAATCAGACACATCCTTTTCCAATGAAATTAAGCAAAGAGCCAGAGGTGATGCACATTCATTTCCATTTGAAAACTGTTTTCTTCAGGCTTAACAAAGGGGTTGCATGAGACAAAGACCTTCCTGATATTCAGGGCAACAGAACAATAGGTAAGCAAAAGGCCCAAAGCAGGGTATCTCCACTGAGACTTTCCTGGTCACACTGATATCTGAGTTTTCTGAGATGCTGGCCATTCCATTCAGGTATCCAGTACATGGCCATGTCAAAGACCTTGGATTTGGTACATATCTTGGACACATAACCATGAGCCTATTCTAGAGAGTGGCCAGAATTCAGGAAGAAAACAGGTTCTTAGGAAGGTATTAGGTGTTGCCCGTGCATAAGGCAAGCCACACTCCATTAATAAATTGGGCAGGATGAATGCTGGGAAGCTTTATACTAGACATGACACATCCATTGCTGCATTCTCTTTTCTCATGTCTACTACCATAGGCACAGTGGGATACACAGACATGGAAACACTCACCTCGTCAAACGACTTACCAGAAACAGTTCACTCCAAAACAAACAAACCGCCATTCCTACCTATTTTCAGAACATGAGACAAACCACAAACCCACACCCACTCCCAAAAAGGCACCTCCTTCACCAAGTAGGTGTGTGACTAACCAGAGTGTCCTCTGACTGGTGGCCATACCCTGTTCTTCCAAAATGGCCTGTCCTCTCTCAGATCTGTTTTCCTTGGCGAACTCTGTAAAGTTGTAAGGAAAAAATGGAGAGCTACTACCTGCTTTCTCAGGAAAGTTCCCTCTTCAGAGCTATCCAGGCATTTGGTAATCCTCACTTCAGTAGGTACCAAGAATGACTGACTCATTCCTTGCTAAATCCAAACAAGTGAGCCCACTGGGACTGGGATTGAAACTGCCTCTGGGTGCCAGGCTCCTTGGATACAAAGTTCAGAGAGTTCCATCACCAAGGAAATGAGGTATGTCACATTCTTTGGAACTGAATGAGGTCACTGCCTTGGCAAATGTATATCTTATGATGTACAAAAACTGAAGAAATAATAATGTACCAGTGTCAAATACAAATGAATGACAAATTACATATCATGTCCCATAGGATTCTACTTGCATTGATGTTAGACTGGGTCAGTTACTGTAGAATAATTAGGATTTGTATGCACCATTCACTGAAGTTAGTTTTCAGTACTAGGAAAAAAATATGTATTTCAGGTGGATGAATATTTCTGATTATATTCTTGTGAAAAGTGGATTATAAATCCACATGCGTGAACATGAATGAATTTAGAGAGTGTATATTAGACACATATATTTCATATTTTGAAAAATTTGGAGAGTATATCTATATCTATATCTACATCTATATACACACACACACACACACACACACACACAACACTCAGACATTAAAAAGTACCATTATAAATGCCAATCGAAATTCATCAGTAAATATATATCATCTTCAAATGCAAAAATATTTATTTTACTGAACATGAGTTAATGTATAATGTTGTTCTACTAGGAAGCTCTCCTATAGGTTGAATTTTCATTTCCAACAGCATTTAGGAGGAGTGAACTCTTCTCACAATTTGTATCTGCCAAGACAGCCACCTCACAAAAATGTACGTGTGATACCTGGTAGGATTCTATATATGCATATAAATATACATGTGTGAATAGGCTACAGAAAAGGGAAACAAGAATTCACATATTTGTTAAGTTTAAAAACACATGGAGAATATTTCAATTAAAATTTGACTAGATTTATAACTCCTACCTTATATAATACATATGTCAAGTCCAACTATACAACATGTCTCCTCTGAAGTGCTTGTATTTCCATTGTGTTGGGTTAATTTTCTCCATTATATTAGGATGAATAGTCTGAGACTACTAGGTATGGGTTAGTGTCAGGGATTCAGTATTTCGAATGGAAAATTGGAAAATGAATCCAATGTGTATGTAAATATATGCTGCACAAATATCTTCCCGCTCTCATGCAGAACAATGCCTTGACATTACCTTCACCCCAAGTAAGACACAATTAGAGGAGAAGAGTTACAAAATCAGTGAATACATATCTGGAATGGAAAATGCTCAGGAGTTCACAACCTTGGAGGTGGTAGAGGAGTTTCCAAAACTAAGGGACAGGGTAAACACTCCACAAACATGGAGCTCTGCTGGCCTAAAAACTTTTTGAGAAACTGCCTCGGAGCTTCCACACTTGAAATATATGTTGTTTTCAGGAGATTTGGCTTCCTCTGTAGTGAGACCATCAAAGCTGGTTGCATCTATGTGACCTGGAGGACATGGTTTCTTATTTTCCAATGAACAAGATGAAGCAGTGCTGAATCCTCTCTTTGTAGGTAAACTGAGGCCACTGGGGACTAAGTGTCTCCCCGTGTGGACTGTGATGCCATTTGGTCCTCCTCCAATTTGTGGTGTTTTTGCTGCTGCACTGTGAGTTTGGTATTTGTTTCACGAAATACTAGGAGCTAAACTGGGACACAGTGCTGGAGGGAGTTCTGTCACGTGTGGTGGGTCAGGGTCTGCAAGAGAATGCACCAACTAGGCTCCTATCTCTCACAGCTTGCCCCATTGCCCCCTTGTCCATATCAACATGATTCTTAATTTTCCTCTGAAAACTCTCCATATAACAAGATGCCTTTACATATAAGGGTCTGCTGGCTGCACCATGTCAGTTACAAGCCATTTGGAATCCAATGGTAGATCCACATGGCCCTACCACGGATGTTTTATCAAACACCTCCCCACCACTGCTCTAGACCCACTACTCAGCAGGCTCCAACTTACTGGCATCTCTATTCTACACCATTTTCATGAAACTCAGTAAATCAAGGCACTGTCTGGTATACTCATGATCAGCAACTGGACATCCAATGTTTCTCCAGTGCCACCTGGTCATAGGAATTTCAAAAATTTCATGGTATTTATCTAGCCATTTTTCAAGCATGAAGTTGGAGGCACTGTGGGTTTCAGTTCATTCAGCAAACATTAAATGGTGAGGAAGCTCATTTCAATGAAATCTCTGGAGAACTCTCACAGGCACGGCTTCCCAAAGAGTGGACAAAAGGTCACATTAGGCCAGGCCCATTGAGGTCTACAATGTGAGGTCCATGTGTGTTTTGACTCTCAACTATGGCTGCCATTTCTTGAAGAATAAAATCATGTGATATCCTTGCTGAGATTCCCAGGCCTCTGTGGAAATCCACCCGGGGCCTAGGTCTCAGTTTCCAAGAGCGACTTTCATGCGTGACCTCTTAAAATCCCAAAAAAATTCATGGCAATGCTTCTCTGAGTTCAGTTCCAAAACCCAGTCTCTAAGGAAAATCACACCAGAGTTCAAGCCCACGTGGACCCAGTCATTTTTTCCAATGCCACACAAATGACCAAAATTAAAACCAAAACACTCCCACATGGCCGTCATCTTATTCCATATAGTCAATCATCTTAACCTCTGGCTGGAGGTTTCCATGAGGGGCGCAGCCCAAGACAGTGTCCAAAATCAGCTCCTTTGCCCCTCATTTGCCTAAAGTCAGGGTAGCCTGGACACCGTTTCTGTGAACCAGGAGTGAACAAATAAGCCTGCCGTTAATACTTCTGTGTTTCTCCAATTGGAGGCTTACTGATTTTAGGTATCCATTCTTTAGGTGATTTAGAGTCATGCAAAAACACAAGCACCTCTGCAGGGCTTTGAAGAACTCATTTGACCCAAAGAATCCCTATTGTCATTTGATGGAGTGCAGGAACCTAACAGAGGAAGGCAAGAGACTTCATCCACAATGAATGAAATTTTTTGCCATTTTGGTTTTGGAAGCTCACATGGGATCATTCTTAAGATCCATCAGGTGCTGAGAATCTAAGTCACAGCCACACACAGGTCCAAGAGGCTGATAAAGACACATCCCTTTCCAAAGCAATTAAGCAAAGAGCCACAGGTGAGGCCCATTCATTTCCATTTGAAAAATGTTTTCTTCAGGCTTCACAAAGGGGTGGCCTGAGGCAAAGACCTTCCTGACATTCAGTGAAACACAACAATAAGTAAGCAAAAGGCCCAAAGCAGGGTTTCTGCACTGAGACTTTCCTGGTCACACTGATATCTGAGTTTTCTGAGATGCTCGCCATTCTCTTCAGCTATCCAGTACATGGCCATGTCACAGAGCTTGGAGGTGGTACATATTTTGGACACAAATCCATGAGCCTATTCTGGAGTGTGGCCAGAATTCAGGAAGAAAACAACAACTTAGAAAGATAGCAGGTGTTGCACATCGATAAGACAAGCTGCAGTCCATTCATATATTGGGCAGGATGAATTATGGGAAGATTTATACTAGACAGGACACATCCATTAATGCATTCTCTTTTCTAATGTCTACAACAACGGACACAGTGGGATACACAGAAACAGAAACACTCGCCGTGTCAAATGACTTACTAAAAACTGTCCACTCCAAACCAAACAAACCGCCTTTCCTATCTATTCTCAGAACATGAGACAAAACAACAAACCCACACCCACTCCCACAAAGGCACCTCCTTCCCCCAAGTAGGTCTGTGACTATCCGGAGTGTCCTCTGACTGGTGGGCCATACTGTGTTCCCCCGAAATGGCCTGTCTTCTCTCAGATCTTGTTTCCTTGACCAACTCTGTGAAGATGTCAGGAAAAAGTGGTTAGCCACTACCTGTTTTCTCAGGAAAGGTCCATCTTCAGAGCTCTCCTGGCATTTGGCCATCCTCACATCATTAGGTACCAAGAAAACTGACTCTGTCCTTGGTAAATCCAAACAAGTGAGCCCACTGGGACTGGGACTGGGACTGCCTCTGGGTGCCTGGCTTCTTGGATACCAAGTTCAGAGAGTTCCATCACCAAGGAAATGATGTATGTCACATTCTTTGGAACTGAATGAGGTTACTGCCTTGGCCACCACTTTGTCCTAACAGTTGCTTCCAAGGGTAACATAAGATAGAGGTTGCCCCTACTTCCTGTGACACTTTCATAAGGTAGAATGTATATCACCATTGGCACCCGAGAACAGCTCTCCACTCAGCCCTGGTTTGGTCCATCTTCTGTACAATAAGAAGAGAGAGAGGCAGATTCAGACACATCTCTTCATCATGACCAGGTTGTTTGCCATGGAAGATGACTTTTGCTCTCTCAGGTGCTTCAAACCTGCCTACAACTTCTCCAGGTATCATTTGTGCATGGACATTTGAGGTTCTAATCAGGTGGAAGGTCCCCAACTTTCCTGTATTGTAAGAACCACTCTGTCCCGGCTCGTCTGTAAAATGATTGAGGGAACAGTGTATACTTGGGGTTAAAAACAGGTTTGATTTGGGTTACGAGTGATTCTGTGTGATGAATAATGGTATTGGGAACCTGCAATATTTACAAGAATATAGAGGTGAAATATAAGTAGGAAAACAGAAATCTAGGTATGATTTGAAGCCCAGAAGTGTTTTGCCCTTAATTGGGATACTTAGCTTTGAATGATGTTCTGCAAAGATGCCTCAGATAATTCGATATACAATGGCACAGGACCTTGTACCTTGGAATATTGAATTTAGAGGAGAACATGCAGTCAAAAAGGGATATTCAGTAGGATTAGGAAGATAGTTGGTAGGTTTAGGAAGAAGAGTGAGTATAGGATTTGGACCAAAAGTTCTTTAGCAATAGACTTTCGGTTGTTGAGTGAATGTAAATGTAAGCACATATGAAGAGTCAGTCACTATGTTGAACTGGGGAAAATATGTAGAAAAGCAGATATCAATAGAAACATTACGAAATCAGGCAAAGTATAAAGTGAGTGATAGAATTAGACATTTTCAACAGGGTTGAGTTTGAATATATAAATTAGGAAAAAAACAAATATGTAGTCACCAATAGGATTGACAATTGACAGCATTAGGCAACGTGGACAGGGATGTTTTTAGAAATCCATGTTCACTTTCCATTTAGGCTTTGGTACAATCATAAGTGTGACCTTTCCATTTTTTGTCCAGAATATTACTGTGATAATGAGGTGACATGAGTATTTCTTTCACCATTTCTGGGAGCAATATATAGAAGATGTAAAATGAGAATCGGGGGTACAAAGAGGTGTACCCTGTTTCTAGGAACATAGAGAAAAAGCATGAATAGACCATACTGTGAATAAATAATATAAAGTTTTTGAACTTTAAATAATTAATTGAACTGATATCTGAAAAATTAAAGGAAATCGTATATTGATATACAATCATTCATTCCAACCAGATATATATGTAATGGAAATACTAGTGTTTTGGTTTATCATGAAGAGTGTGTGAGATTTGCTTCAAAATGATTATGGAAATTCAAAATAATGTGTTGGGAAAGAAGTCTCATGAAAAGACCAGTCAAGAAACCCTGACAATACATGTGTTCTGAAGCAAGAAGTGGTGAAAGTTGAAACAAATGCTTATTAATTTGTCAACTTGTTAATGAAATGTATATCCTGTGATGTGCAAAAACTGAAGGAACAATAATGTACCAGTGTCGAATACAAATGAATGACAAATTACATATCATGTCCCATAGGAGTCTACTTGCATTGATGTTAGACTGGGTCAGTTACTGTAGAATAATTAGGATTTGTATGCACCATTCACTGAAGTTAGTTTTCAGTACTAGGAAAAAAATATGTATTTCAGGTGGATGAATATTTCTGATTATAATCTTGTGAAAAGTGGATTATAAATCCACATACATGAACATGAAAGAATTTAGAGAGTGTATATTAGACACATATATTTCATATTTTGAAAAATTTGGAGAGTATATCTATATCTATATCTATATCTATACACACACACACACACACACACACACACACACAACACTCACAGACATTAAAAAGTACCAATATAATTGCCAATCCAAATTCATCAGTAAATATGTATCATCCACAAATGCAAAAATATTTATTTTACTGAACATGAGTTAATGTATAATGTTGTTCTACTAGGACGCTCTCCTATAGGTTGAATTTTCATTTCCAACAGCATTTAGGAGGAGTGAACTCTTCTCACAATTTGTATCTGCCAAGACAGCCACCTCACAAAAATGTACATGTGATACCTGGTAGGATTCTATATATGCATATAAATATACATGTGTGAATAGGCTACAGAAAAGGGAAACAAGAATTCACATATTTGTTAAGTTTAAAAACACATGGAGAATATTTCAATTAAAATTTGACTAGATTTATAACTCCTACCTCATATAATGCAAATGTCAAGTCCAACTATACAACATGTCTCCTCTGAAGTACTTGTATTTCTAATGTGTTTGGTTAATTTTCTCCATTATATTAGGATGAATAGTCTGAGTCTACTAGGTATGGTTAGTGTCAGGGATTCAGTACTTCGAATGGAAATTTGGAAAATGAATCCAATGTGTATGTAAATATATGCTGCACAAATATCCTCCCGCTCTCATCCAGAACAATGCCTTGACATTACCTTCACCCCAAGTAAGACACAATTAGAGGAGAAGAGTTACAAAATCAGTGAATACATATCTGGAATGGAAAATGCTCAGGAGTTCACAACCTTGGAGGTGGTAGAGGAGTTTCCAAAACTAAGGGACAGGGTAAACACTCCACAAACATGGAGCTCTGCTGGCCTAAAAACTTTTTGAGAAACTGCCTCTGAGCTTCCACACTTGAAATATATGTTGTTTTCAGGAGATTTGGCTTCCTCTGTAGTGAGACCATCAAAGCTGGGTCTGCATCTATGTGACCTGGAGGACATGGTTTCTTATTTTCCAATGAACAAGATGAAGCAGTGCTGAGCTGAATCCTCTCTTTGTAGGTAAACTGAGGCCACTGGGGACTAAGTGTCTCCCCGTGTGGACTGTGATGCCATTTGGTCCTTCTCCACTGTTTGTGGTGTTTTTGCTGCTGCACTGTGAGTTTGGTATTTGTTTCACGAAATACTAGGAGCTAAACTGGGACACAGTGCTGGAGGGAGTTCTGTCACGTGTGGTGGGTCAGGGTCTGCAAGAGAATGCACCAACTAGGCTCCAATCTCTCACAGCTTGCCACATTGCCCCCTTGTCCATATCAACATGATTCTTAATTTTCCTCTGAAAACTCTCCATATAACAAGATGCCTTTACATATAAGGGTCTGCTGGCTGCACCATGTCAGTTACAAGCCATTTGGAATCCAGTGGTAGATCCACATGGCCCTACCACGGATGTTTTATCAAACACCTCCCCACCACTGCTCTAGACCCACTACTCAGCAGGCTCCAACTTACTGGAATCTCTGTTCTACACCATTTTCATGAAACTCAGTAAATCAAGGCACTGTCTGCTATACTCATGATGAGCAACAGGACATCCAATGTTTCTCCAGTGCCACCTGGTCATAGGAATTTCAAAAATTTCATGGTATTTATCTAGCCATTTTTCAAGCATGAAGTTGGAGGCACTGTGGGTTTCAGTTCATTCAGCAAACATTAAATGGTGAGGAAGCTCATTTCAATGAAATCTCTGGAGAACTCTCACAGGCACGGCTTCCCAAAGAGTGGACAAAAGGTCACATTTGGCCAGGCCCATTGAGGTCTACAATGTGAGGTCCATGTGTGTTTTGACTCTCAACTATGGCTGCCAATTCTTTAAGAATAAAATCATGTGATATCCTTGCTGAGATTCCCAGGCCTCTGTGGAAATCCACCCGGGGCCTAGGTCTCAGTTTCCAAGAGCGACTTTCATGCGTGGCCTCTTAAAATCCCAAAAAAATTCATGGCAATGCTTCTCTGAGTTCAGTTCCAAAACCCAGTCTCTAAGGGGAATCACACCAGAGTTCAAGCCCACGTGGACCCAGTCATTTTTTCCAATGCCACACAAATGACCAAAATTAAAACCAAAACACTCCCACATGGCCCTCATCTTATTCCATATAGTCAATCATCTTAACCTCTGGCTGGAAGTTTCCATGAGGGGCGCAGCCCAAGACAGTGTCCAAAATCAGCTCCTTTGCCCCTCATTTGCCTAAAGTCAGGGTAGCCTGGACACCGTTTCTGTGAACCAGGAATGAACAAATAAGCCTGCCGTTAATACTTCTTTGTTTCTCCAATTTGAGGCCTACTGATTTTAGGTATTGATTCTTTAGGTGATTTAGAGTCATGCGAAAACACAAGCACCTCTGCAGGGCTTTGAAGAACTCATTTTACCCAAAGAATCCCTATTGTCATTTGATGGAGTGCAGGAACCTAACAGAGGAAGGCAAGAGACTTTATCCACAATGAATGAAATTTTTTGCCATTTTGGTTTTGGAAGCTCACATGGGATCATTCTTAAGATCCATCAGGTGCAGAGAATCTAAATCACAGCCACACACAGGTCCAAGAGGCTGATAAAGACACATCCCTTTCCAAAGCAATAAAGCAAAGAGCCACAATTGAGGCCCATTCATTTCCATTTGAAAACTGTTTTCTTCAGGCTTCACAAAGGGGTGGCCTGAGGCAAAGACCTTCCTGACATTCAGTGAAACACAACAATAAGTAAGCAAAAGGCCCAAAGCAGGGTTTCTGCACTGAGACTTTCTTGGTCACACTGATATCTGAGTTTTCTGAGATGCTCGCCATTCTCTTCAGCTATCCAGTACATGGCCATGTCACAGAGCTTGGAGGTGGTACATATTTTGGACACAAATCCATGAGCCTATTCTGGAGAGTGGCCAGAATTCAGGAAGAAAACAACAACTTAGAAAGATAGCATGTGTTGCACATCGATAAGACAAGCTGCAGTCCATTCACATATTGGGCAGGAAGAATTATGGGAAGATTTATACTAGACAGGACACATCCATTAATGCATTCTCTTTTCTAATGTCTACAACAACGGACACAGTGGGATACACAGAAACAGAAACACTCGCCGTGTCAAATGACTTACTAGATACTGTCCACTCCAAACCAAACAAACCGCCTTTCCTATCTATTCTCAGAATATGAGACAAAACAACAAACCCACACCCACTCCCACAAAGGCACCTCCTTCCCCCAAGTAGGTCTATGACTATCCGGAGTGTCTTTTGACTGGTGGGCCATACTATGTTACCATGAAATGCCCTGTCTTCTCTCAGATCATGTTTCCTTGACCAACTCTGGGAAGATGTCAGGAAAAAGTGGTTAGCCACTACCTGTTTTCTCAGGAAAGGTCCATCTTCAGAGCTCTCCTGGCATTTGTCCATCCTCACATCATTAGGTACCAAGAAAACTGACTCTGTCCTTGGTAAATCCAAACAAGTGAGCCCACTGGGACTGGGACTGGGCTGCCTCTTGGTGCCTGGCTTCTTGGATACCAAGTTCAGAGAGTTCCATCACCAAGGAAATGAGGTATGTCACATTCTTTGGAACTGAATGAGGTCACTGCCTTGGCAACCACTTTGTCCCTAACAGTTGCTTCCAAGGGTAACATAAGATGGAGGTTGCCCCTACTTCCTGTGACACTTTCATAAGGTAGAATGTATATCACCATTGGCACCCGGGAACAGCTCTCCACTCAGCCCTGGTTTGGTCCATCTTCTGTACAATAAGAAGAGAGAGAGGCAGATTCAGACACATCCCTTCATCCTTACCAGGTTGTTTGCCATGGAAGATGACTTTTGCTCTCTCAGGTGCTTCAAACCTCCCTACAACTTCTCCAGGTATCATTTGTGCATGGACATTTGAGGTTCTCATCAGGTGGAAAGTCCCTAACTTTCCTGTATTGTAAGAACCACTCTGTCCCTGCTCTTCTGTAAAATGATTGAGGGAACAGTGTATACTTGGGGTTAAAAACAGGTTTGATTTGGGTTACGAGTGATTCTGTGTCATGAATAATGGTATTGGGAACCTGCAATATTTACAAGAATATAGATGTGAAATATAAGTAGGAAAACAGAAATCTAGGTATGATTTGAAGCCCAGAAGGGTTTTGCCCTTGATTGGGATACTTAGCTTTGATTGATGTTCTGCAAAGATGCCTCAGATAATTCGATATACAATGGCATAGGACCTTGTACATTGGATGATTGAATTTAGAAGAGAACATCCAGTCAAAAAGGGATATTCAGTAGGATTAGGAAGATAGTCGGTAGGTTTAGCAAGAAGAGTGAGTATAGGATTTGGACCAAAAGTTCTTTAGCAATAGACTTTCGGTTGTAGAGTGAATGTAAATGTCAGCACATATGAAGAGTCAGTCACTATGTGGAACTGGGGAAAATATGTAGAAAAGCAGATATCAATAGAAACATTACGAAATCAGGCAAAGTATAAAGTGAGTGATAGAATTAGACATTTTCAACAGGGTTGAGTTTGAATATATAAATTAGGAAAAAAACAAATATGTAGTCACCAATAGGATTGACGATTGACAGCATTAGGCAACCTGGACATGGATGTTTTTAGAAATCCATGTTCACTTTCCATTTAGGCTTTGGTACAATCATAAGTGTGACCTTTCCATTTTTTGTCCAGAATATTACTGTGATAATGAGGTGACATGAGTATTTCTTTCACCATTTCTGGGAGCAATATATTGAAGGTGTAAAATGAGAATCGGGGGTACAAAGAGGTGTACCCTGTTTCTAGGAACATAGAGAAAAAGCATGAATAGGCCATACTGTGAATAAATAATATAACTTTTTTGAACTTTAAATAATGAATTGAACTGATATCTGAAAAATTAAAGGAAATCGTATATTGATATACAATCATTCATTCCAACAAGGTATATATGTAATGGAAATATTAGTGTTTTGGTTTATCATGAAGAGTGTGTGAGTTTTGCTTCAAAATGATTATGGAAATTCAAAATAATGTGTTTGGAAAGAAGTCTCATGAAAAGACCAGTCAAGAAACCCTGACAATACATGTGTTCTGAAGCAAGAAGTGGTGAAAGTTGAAACAAATGCTTATTAATTTGTGAACTTGTGGATGAAATGTATATCCTGTGATGTGCAAAAACTGAAGAAACAATAATGTACCAGTGTCGAATGCAAATGAATGACAAATTACATATCATGTCCCATAGGAGTCTACTTGCATTGATGTTAGACTGGGTCAGTTACTGTAGAATAATTAGGATTTGTATGCACCATTCACTGAAGTTAGTTTTCAGTACTAGGAAACAAATATGTATTTCAGGTTGATGAATATTTCTGATTATAATCTTGTGAAAAGTGGATTATAAATCCACATACATGAACATGAAAGAATTTAGAGAGTGTATATTAGACACATACATTTCATATTTTGAAAAATTTGGAGAGTATATCTATATTTATATCTATATCTATATCTATAAATATATATACACACACACACACACAAACACACACACACAACACTCACAGACATTAAAAAGTACCAATATAAATGCCAATCGAATTCATCAGTAAATATATATCATCCACAAATGCAAAAATATTTATTTTACTGAACATGAGTTAATGTATAATGTTGTTCTACTAGGACGCTCTCCTATAGGTTGAATTTTTCATTTCCAACAGCATTTAGGATGAGTGAACTCTTCTCACAATTTGTATCTGCCAAGACAGCCACCTCACAAAAATGTACGTGTGATACCTGGTAGGATTCTATATATGCATATAAATATACATGTGTGAATAGACTACAGAAAAAGGAAACAAGAATTCACATATTTGTTAAGTTTAAAACACATGGAGAATATTTCAAATAAATTTGACTAGATTTATAACTCCTACCTTATATAATGCAACTGTCAAGTCCAACTATACAACATGTCTCCTCTGAAGTACTTGTATTTCTAATGTCTTGGGTTAATTTTCTCCATTATATTAGGATGAATAGTCTGAGTCTACTAGGTATGGGTTAGTGTCAGGGATTCAGTATTTCGAATGGAAAATTGGAAAATGAATCCAATGTGTATGTAAATATATGCTGCACAAATATCCTCCCGCTCTCATCCAGAACAATGCCTTGACATTACCTTCACCCCAAGTAAGACACAATTAGAGGAGAAGAGTTACAAAATCATTGAATACATATCTGGAATGGAAAATGCTCAGGAGTTCAAAACCTTGGAGGTGGTAGAGCAGTTTCCAAAATTAAGGGACAGGGTAAACACTCCACAAACATGGAGCTCTGCTGGCCTAAAAACTTTTTGAGAAACTGCCTCTGAGTTTCCACACTTGAAATATATGTTGTTTTCAGGAGATTTGGCTCCCTCTGTAGTGAGACCATCAAAGCTTTGTCTGCATCTATGTGACCTGGAGGACATGGTTTCTTATTTTCCAATGAACAAGATGAAGCAGTGCTGAATCCTCTCTTTGTAGGTAAACTGAGGCCACTGGGGACTAAGTGTCTCCCCGTGTGGACTGTGAAGCCATTTGGTCTTCTTCCACTTTTTGTGGTGTTTTTGCTGCTGCACTGTGTGTTTGGTATTTGTTTCACGAAATACTAGGAGCTAAACTGGGACACAGTGCTGGAGGGAGTTCTGACACGTGTGGTGGGTCAGGGTCTGCAAGAGAATGCACCAACTAGGCTCCTATCTCTCACAGCTTGCCCCATTGCCCCCTTGTCCATATCAACCTGACTCTTAATTTTCCTCTGAAAACTCTCCATATAACAATATACCTTTACATATAAGGGTCTGTTGGCTGCACCATGTCACTTACAAGCCATTTGGAATCCAATGGTAGATCCACATGGCCCTACCACGGATGTTTTATCAAACACCTCCCCACCACTGCTCTAGACCCACTACTCAGCAGGCTCCAAATTTCTGGCATCTCTGTTCTACACCATTATCATGAAACTCAGTAAATCAAGGCACTGTCTGGTATTCTCATGATCAGCAACAGGACATCCAATGTTTCTCCAGTGCCACCTGGTCATAGGAATTTCAAAAATTTCATGGTATTTATCTAGCCATTTTTCAAACATGAAGTTTGAGGCACTGTGGGTTTCAGTTCATTCATCAAACATTAAATGGTGAGGAAGCTCATTTCAATGAAATCTCTGGAGAACTCTCACAGGCATGGCTTCCCAAAGAGTGGACAAAAGGTCACATTAGGCCAGGCCCATTGAGGTCTACAATGTGAGGTCCATGTGTGTTTTGACTCTCAACTATGGCTGCCATTTCTTTAAGAATAAAATCATGTGATATCCTTGCTGAGATTCCCAGGCCTCTGTGGAAATCCACCCGGGGCCTAGGTCTCAGTTTCCAAGAGCGACTTTCATGCGTGGCCTCTTAAAATCCCAACAAAATTCATGGCAATGCTTCTCTGAGTTCAGTTCCAAAACCCAGTCTCTAAGGGGAATCACACCAGAGTTCATGCCCACGTGGACCCAGTCATTTTTTCCAATGCCACACAAATGATCAAAATTAAAACCAAAACACGTCCACATGGCCCTCATCTTATTTCGTATAGTCAATCATCTTAACCTCTGGCTGGAGGTTTCCATGAGGGGCGCAGCCCAAGACAGTGTCCAAAATCAGCTCGTTTGCCCCTCATTTGTCTAAATTCAGGGTAGCCTGGACACCGTTTCTGTGAACCAGGAGTGAACAAATAAGCTAGCCGTTAATACTTCTGTGTTTCTCCAATTTGAGGCCTACTGATATTAGGTAACGATTCTTTAGGTGATTTAGAGTCATGCGAAAACACAAGCACCTCTGCAGGGCTTTGAAGAACTCATTTGACCCAAAGAATCCCTATTGTCATTTGATGGAGTGGAGGAACCTAACAGAGGAAATCAAGAGACTTCATCCACAATGAATGAAATTTTTTGCCATTTTATTTTTGGAAGCTCAAATGGGATCATTCTTAAGATCCATCAGGTGCTGAGAATCTAAGTCACAGCCACACACAGGCCCAAGAGGCTGATAAAGACACATCCCTTTCCAAAGCAATTAAGCAAAGAGCCACAGGGGAGGCCCATTCATTTCCATTTGAAAACTGTTTTCTTCAGGCTTCACAAAGGGGTGGCCTGAGGCAAAGACCTTCCTGACATTCAGTGCAACACAACAATAATAAGCAAAAGGCCCAAAGCAGGGTTTCTGCACTGAGACTTTCCTGGTCACACTGATATCTGAGTTTTCTGAGATGCTCGCCATTCTCTTCAGCTATCCAGTACATGGCCAAGTCACAGAGCTTGGAGGTGGTACATATTTTGGACACAAATCCATGAGCCTATTCTGGAGAGTGGCCAGAATTCAGGAAGAAAACAACAACTTAGAAAGATAGCAGGTGTTTCACATCGATAAGACAAGCTGCAGTCCATTCATATATTGGGCAGGATGAACTATTGGATGATTTATACTAGACAGGACACATCCATTAATGCATTCTCTTTTCTAATGTCTACAACAACGGACACAGTGGGATACACAGAAACAGAAACACTCGCCGTGTCAAATGACTTACTAGAAACTGTCCACTCCAAACCAAACAAACCGCCTTTCCTATCTATTCTCAGAACATGAGACAAAACAACAAACCCACACCCACTCCCACAAAGGCACCTCCTTGCCCCAAGTAGGTCTGTGACTATCCGGAGTGTCCTCTGACTGGTGGGCCATACTATGTTCCCCCAAAATGGCCTGTCTTCTCTCAGATCTTGTTTCCTTGACCAACTCTGTGAAGATGTCAGGAAAAAGTGGTTAGCCACTACCTGTTTTCTCAGGAAAGGTCCATCTTCAGAGCTCTCCTGGCATTTGGCCATCCTCACATCATTAGGTACCAAGAAAACTGACTCTGTCCTTGGTAAATCCAAACAAGTGAGCCCACTGGGACTGGGACTGGGACTGCCTCTGGGTGCCTGGCTTCTTGGATACCAAGTTCAGCGAGTTCCATCACCAAGGAAATGAGGTATGTCACATTCTATGAAACTGAATGAGGTCACTGCCTTGGCAACCACTTTGTCCTAACAGTTGCTTCCAAGGGTAACGTAAGATGGAGGTTGCCCCTACTTCCTGTGACACTTTCATAAGATAGAATGTATATCAACCATTGGCACCCGGGAACAGCTCTCCACTCAGGCCTGGTTTGGTCCATCTTCTCTACAATAAGAAGAGAGAGATTCAGATTCAGACACATCCCTTCATCCTGACCAGGTTGTTTGCCATGGAAGATGACTTTTGCTCTCTCAGGTGCTTCATACCTGCCTACAACTTCTCCAGGTATCATTTGTGCATGGACATTTGAGGTTCTCATCAGGTGGAAGGTCCCCAACTTTCTTGTATTGTAAGAACCACTCTGTCCCTGCTCTTCTGTAAAATGATTGAGGGAACAGTGTATACTTGGGGTTAAAAACAGGTTTGATTTGGGTTACGTGTGATTCTGTGTGATGAGTAATGGTATTGGGAACCTGCAATATTTACAAGAATATAGAGGTGAAATGTAAGTAGGAAAACAGAAATCTAGGTATGATTTGAAGCCAAGAAGTGTTTTGCCCTTGATTGGGATACTTAGCTTTGATTGATGTTCTGCAAAGATGCCTCAGATAATTCGATATACAATGGCATAGGACCTTGTAAATTGGATGATTGAATTTAGAAGAGAACATCCAGTCAAAAAGGGATATTCAGTAGGGTTAGGAAGATAGTCGGTAGGTTTAGGAAGAAGAGTGAGTATAGGATTTGGACCAAAAGTTCTTTAGCAATAGACTTTCCGTTGTAGAGTGAATGTAAATGTCAGCACATATGAAGAGTCAGTCACTATGTGGAACTGGGGAAAATATGTAGAAAAGCAGATATCAATAGAAACATTACGAAATCAGGCAAAGTATAAAGTGAGTGATAGAATTAGACATTTTCAACAGGGTTGAGTTTGAATATATAAATTAGGAAAAAAACAAATATGTAGTCACCAATAGGATTGACAATTGACAGCATTAGGCAACCTGGACATGGATGTTTTTAGAAATCCATGTTCAATTTCCATTTAGGCTTTGGTACAATCATAAGTGTGACCTTTCCATTTTTTGTCCAGAATATTACTGTGATAATGAGGTGACATGAGTATTTCTTTCACCATTTCTGGGAGCAATATATTGAAGATGTAAAATGAGAATCGGGGGTACAAAGAGGTGTACCCTGTTTCTAGGAACATAGAGAAAAAGCATGAATAGACCATATTGTGAATAAATAATATAACTTTTTTGAACTTTAAATAATGAATTAACTGATATCTGAAAAATTTAACGAAATCGTATATTGATATACAATCATTCATTCCAACCAGGTATATATGTAATGGAAATATTAGTGTTTTGGTTTATTATGAAGAGTGTGTGAGTTTTGCTTCAAAATGATTATGGAAATTCAAAATAATGTGTTTGGAAAGAAGTCTCATGAAAAGACCAGTCAAGAAACCCTGACAATACATGTGTTCTGAAGCAAGAAGTGGTGAAAGTTGAAACAAATGCTTATTAATTTGTGAACTTGTGGATGAAATGTATATCCTGTGATGTGCAAAAACTGAAGAAACAATAATGTACCAGTGTCGAATACAAATGAATGACAAATTACATATCATGTCCCATAGGAGTCTACTTGCATTGATGTTAGACTAGGTCAGTTACTGTAGAATAATTAGGATTTGTATGCAACATTCACTGAAGTTAGTTTTCAGTACTAGGAAACAAATATGTATTTCAGGTGGATGAATATTTCTGATGATAATCTTGTGAAAAGTTGATTATAAATCCACATACATGAACATGAATGAATTTAGAGTGTGTATATTAGACACATATATTTCATATTTTGAAAAATTTGGAGAGTATATCTATATCTATATCTATATCTATATATACACACACACACACACACACACACACACACAACACTCACAGACATTAAAAAGTACCAATATAAATGCCAATCGAAATTCATCAGTAAATATGTATCATCCACAAATGCAAAAATATTTATTTTACTGAACATGAGTTAATGTATAATGTTGTTCTACTAGGACTCTCTCCTATAGGTTGAATTTTCATTTCCAACAGCATTTAGGAGGAGTGAACTCTCCTCACAATTTGTATCTGCCAAGACAGCCATCTCACAAAAATGTACGTGTGATACCTGGTAGGATTCTATATATGCATATAAATATACATGTGTGAATAGGCTACAGAAAAGGGAAACAAGAATTCACATATTTGTTAAGTTTAAAAACACATGGAGAATATTTCAATTAAAATTTGACTAGATTTATAACTCCTACGTTATATAATGCAAATGTCAAGTCCAACTATACAACATGTCTCTGGAGAACCTTTGGATGTCCTGTTGTTTATCATGAGTATACTAGACAGTGCCTTGATTGACTGTGTTTCATGAAAATGATCTAGAACAGACATGCCAGTAAGTTGGTGCCTGCTGAGTATTTTGCCTAGAGCAGTGTTGTGTATGTGTGTCATAATACATCTCTGATGTGGCCATATGGATTTGCCATTGGCTTCCAAATGGCTTGTGACAGACATGGTGAGGCAGGCAGACACTAATATGTAAGGGCGTCTTGTTATATGGAGAGGTTTCATGGCAATGTTAAGAATCAGGTTGCAATAGACAAGGGAAAAAGCAATGTGGGATAGAAGCCTGGTTGGTGCATTCTCCTGCAGACCCTGACCCACCACATGTGGCAGAACTCCATCCAGCACTGTGTCCCTTTTGAACTCCTTGTATTTCGTGAAGCAAATACCAAACTCCCAATGCAGGAGAAAGAAAAACCATGAAAAAGTGGAGGATGACCAAATGGCTTCACAGCCCAGATGGGGAGAGACTTAGCACACACTGGTCACATTTTACTTAAAAGAGAGAATTCACCACTGCTGCCTCATGTTCATTAGAAAATAAGAAACCATGTCCTCCAGGTCACATAGAATCAGACCCAGCTTTGATGGTCTCACGACAAAGGAAGCTAAAGCTCCTGAAAACAACATATATTTCAAGTGCCCAACCTCAGAGGCAATTTATCAAGAAGTCCTTTAGGCCAGCAGAGCTCCATGTTTGTGGAGTTTTTAACCTGTCCCTTACTTATGGAAACTTCTCTACCACATCCAAGGTTGTGAACTCCTGAGCATTTTCCATTCCAGTTATATATTCACAGATTTTATAACTCTTCTCCACTAATTGTGTCTTACTTGGGGCGAAGGTAATGTCAAGGCATTGTTCTGGATGAGAGAGGGAAAATATTTTGTGTAGCACATATTTGATAGACATTGGATTCTTTTTCATATTTTCCATTCAAAATACTGAATCCCTGACACTAACACATACCCTACTAGACTCTGACTACTAATCCTAATATGATGGAGAAAAATAACCCAAATAGAACAGAAATACTAGCAGGTCAGAGGAGGCATGGTGTATTTTTGAACTTTTCTTTTGCATAATAAATGGTAGGTGTTATAAATCTAGTGAATTTTTATTTGGAATAGTTTTTCATGTGTTTTTAAAATTAACAAATATGTGAATTCCTGCCTCCCTTTCTCTGTAGCCTATACAGCACATGTATTTTTATATGTACATATAGAATCCTACCTGGTATCACACGTACATTTTTGTGAGGTTGCTGACTCGGCAGATATAAATTGTGTGAAGAGACTACCCCGCTTAAACGCTGTTGGAACTAAAAATTCAACCTATGGGTGAGCTTCCTAGTACCACAACATTATACATAATTCCATGTTAAGTAAAGTATATATTTTTGCATCAGTAGATGTTATATATTTCATTATAAATTTCATTTGGCATATATTGCTACTTTTTTATGTTTCTCTGTGTGTTTTTTTGGTATATATATATATATATATATATATATATATATATATATATATACTCTCCTGATTTATCAAAACATGAAATATATGTGTCTTATATACACTTTCTACATTCATACATTCATTCATGTTCATGCATGAGGAAATATAATCAACTTTTCTCAAGATTATTCTTGGAAATATTCATCCACCTGAAATACATATTTGTTTCCTTGTACTGACAACTCACTTCTGTGAATGGTGCATACAAATCCTAATAATTCTACAGTATCTGACCCAGTTTAACATCAATGCAAGTAGATGCGTATGGGACATGATGTGTATTTTGACGTTCATTTATATTCAACACTGCTACATTAATATTTCTGCAGTTTTTGCACATCATAGGATATATATTTCATCCACAAGTTCACAACTTTATAGGTATTTTTTCACTTTTAATCATTTCCTGCTTCAGAACACATGTATTCCTCCCGGTTTCTTGACTGGTCTTTTCATGAGACTTCTCTGCAAACACATTTTTTTTAATTTCATAATCAGTTTTGAAGCAAAACTCACACACTTTTCATGATAAACCGTAAATCTAATATCACCATTAGATGCATAACTGTTTGGAATGAATGATTGTATATCAATATTAGGTTTCCTGTATATTTTCAGAAATCAATTCAATCCATTATTTAAAGTTCGACCCAGTTATATTATTTATTCACAGTATGGTCTATTCATGCATTATCTCTATATTCATAGGCACAAGGTACACCTATTTGTACCCCCAATTAATTTATATGTCTTCAAAATATTGCTTTCCTACATATTTTACCTAGTTCATCATTGTGACTGACTCTTCACATGTGCTGACATTTACATTCACTCTCTACCTGAAACCCTATTGCTAAAGAACTTTTGGTCCAAATCCTATACTCACTCTTTTATCTAAACCTACCGACTATTTTCCTAATCCTACCGAATATCCCTTTTTGACTGGATGTTCTCTTCCACATTCAATCATCCAAATTAGAAGGTCCTATGCCATAGTATATTGATTTAACTGAGACAACTGTGCAGGACATAAATCAATGCTAAGTATCCCAATCAAGGGCCCAATGCCCTTCTGGGCTTCAAAACTTAAGTAGATTTCTGTTTTCATATTTATATTTCACCTATGTATTCTTATAAATATCGCAGGTTCCTAATACAAATATTCATTCCAGAGAATGATTCCTAACCCAAATTGAACATGTTATTAACCCTAACCATACACTTTTCCCTCAATCTAATTTTACAGAGGAGCAGGGACAGAGTTGGTCTTACAATACAGGAATATAGGCGATCTTCCAGCTGCTGAAAACCTAAAAGGTCCATGCTGAAATGATCCTTGGAGAAGATGTAGGCAGCTATGAAGGACATGAGAGAGCAAAAGTCATCTTCCATGGCAAACAACCTGGTCAGGTTGATGGGATGTGTCTGAATTAGCCTCTCTCTTCCTAATGTAGAGAAGATGGACCAAACCATGCCTGTGTGGAGAGCTGTTCCCCTGTGCCTATGGTTGATATACCATTCTAACATATGAATGAGTCACAGCAAGTAGAGGCAGCCTCCATCTTTTGGGAACCATGTAAGCAACTGTTAAAACAAAGTGGTTTCCAAGGCAGTGACTTCATTCAGATCTTGAAGAAAGTGACATCACCTTACAGTTTTGGTAATGAAAGTCTGTGATCTTGGGATCCAGGAAACCAGGCACACAGAGTCAAACCCACTCCATGTCCCAGTGGGCTCACTTGTTTGGATTTAACAAGACAGAGTCACTCTTTCTTTGTACCTACTGATGTGAGGACAGCCAAAGGCCTGGAAACTATGAAGACTGGCCTTTCCAGAGAAAGCAGGTAGTTTCTCACCATGGGCTCCTGACAACTTCACAGAGTTGGCCAAAGAGACCAGATTGGAGACAGGACACGCCATTTTGGGGGAACATAGTATGGCCCACAAGTCAGAGGACACTCCGGATAGTCACAGACCTACTTGGGGAAAGGAGGTGAATTTTTGGGTGTGAGTGTGAGTTTGTGGTTTTGTCTCATGTTCTGAGAATAGTTAGGAAAGCTGGTTTGTTTGTATTGGAGTGGACAGTGTCTAGTAAGTCCTTTGACAAGGTGAGTGTTTCTGTGTCTATATATCATACTGTGTCCATGATTATAGACATTAGAAAAGAGAATGCATCAATGGATGTGTCCTGTCTACGAGAAAGCTTCAAAGCATTCATCCGGTGCAATTCATTAATGGACTGCAGGTTGCCGTATGGACGGGCAACTCCTGCCATCTTTCTAAATTCCTGTTTTCTTCCTGAATTCTGGACACTCTCCAGAATACGCTCATGATTTTGTGTCCAAGATATGTACCACCTCCATCTCTGTGACATGGCCATGTACTGGATAGCTGATGGGAATGGTGAGTATCTCAGAAAACTCAGATATCAGTATGCCCAAGAAAGTCTCAGTGGAGAAACCCTGCTTTGGGCCTTTTGCTTACCTATTCTGTTGCCCTGAATGTCAGAAAGGTCTTTGCCTCAGGCCACACTTTGTGAAGCCTGCAGAAAATAGTTTTCAAATGGAAATGAATGGTCATTACCTGTGCCTCTTTTCTTAATTGCTTTGGAAATAGATGTTTCTGAATCAGCCTCTCAGCCCTATGTGAGGCTGTGGCTTAGATTCTCAGCACATGATGGGTCTAAAGAAAAATCCCATGTGTGCATCCCAAACCAAAATGGACAAAAGAGCTGTCAGAGTGGTTCTTACAATACAGGAAAGTTGGGGACCTTCCAACTGATGAGAACCTCAAATGTCCATGCACAAATGATACCTGGAGAAGTTGTAGGCAGGTATGAAGCACCTTAGAGAGCAAAAGTCATCTTCCATGGCAAACAACCTGGTCAGGATGAAGGGATGTGTCTGAATCTGAATCTCTCTCTTCTTATTGTAGAGAAGATGGACCAAACCAGGCCTGAGTGGAGAGCTGTTCCCGGGTGCCAATGGTTGATATACATTCTATCTTATGAAAGTGTCACAGGAAGTAGGGGCAACCTCCATCTTATGTTACCCTTGGAAGCAACTGTTAGGACAAAGTGGTTGCCAAGGCAGTGACCTCATTCAGTTTCAAAGAATGTGACATACCTCATTTCCTTGGTGATGGAACTCTCTGAACTTGGTATCCAAGAAGCCAGGCACCCAGAGGCAGTCCCAGTTCCAGTCCCAGTGGGCTCACTTGTTTGGATTTACCAAGGACAGAGTCAGTTTTCTTGGTACCTAATGATGTGAGGATGGACAAATGCCAGGAGAGCTCTGAAGATGGATCTTTCCTGAGAAAACAGGTGGTGGCTAACCACTTTTTCCTGACATCTTCACAGAGTTGGTCAAGGAAACAAGATCTGAGATAAAACAGGCCATTTCGGGGGAACACAGTATGGCCCACCAGTCAGAGGACACTCCGGATAGTCACAGACCTACTTGCGGGAAGGAGGTGCCTTTGTGGGAGTGGGTGTGGGTTTGTTGTTTTGTCTCATGTTCTGAGAATAGATAGGAAAGGCGGTTTGTTTGGTTTGGAGTGGACAGTTTCTAGTAAGTCATTTGACACGGCGAGTGTTTCTGTTTCTGTGTATCCCACTGTGTCCGTTGTTGTAGACATTAGAAAAGAGAATGCATTAGTGGATGTGTCCCGTCTAGTATAAATCTTCCCATAATTCATCCTGCCCAATATATGAATGGACTGCAGCTTGTCTTATCGATGTGCAACACCTGCTATCTTTCTAAGTTGTTGTTTTCTTCCTGAATTCTGGCCACTCTCCAGAATAGGCTCATGGATTTGTGTCCAAAATATGTACCACCTCCAAGCTCTGTGACATGGCCATGTACTGGATAGCTGAAGAGAATGGCGAGCATCTCAGAAAACTCAGATATCAGTGTGACCAGGAAAGTCTCAGTGCAGAAACCTTGCTTTGGGCCTTTTGCTTACTTATTGTTGTGTTGCACTGAATGTCAGAAAGGTCTTTGCCTCAGGCCACCCCTTTGTGAAGCCTGAAAAAACAGTTTTCAAATGAAAATGAATGGGCCTCACCTGTGGCTCTTTGCTTAATTGCTTTGGAAAGGGATGTGTCTTTATCAGCCTCTTGGACCTGTGTGTGGCTGTGACTTAGATTCTCAGCACCTGATGGATCTTAAGAATGATCCCATGTGAGCTTCCAAAACCAAAATGGCAAAAAATATCATTCATTGTGCATGAAGTCTCTTGCCTTCCTCTATTAGGTTCCTGCACTTCATCAAATGAGAATAGGGATTCTTTGGGTCAAATGAGTTCTTCAAAGCCCTGCAGAGGTGCTTGTGTTTTCGCATGACTCACCTAAAGAATCGATACCTAAAATCAGTAGGCCTCAAATTGGAGAAACACAGAAGTATTAACGGCAGGCTTATTGTTCACTTCTGGTTCACAAAAACGGTGTCCAGGCTACCCTGACTTTAGGCAAATGAGGGACAAATGAGCAGATTTTGGACACTGTCTTGGGCTGCGCCCCTCATGGAAACTTCCAGCCAGAGGTTAAGATGATTGACTATATGGAATAAGATGAGGGCCATGTGGGAGTGTTTTGGTTTTAATTTTGGTCATTTGTGTGGCATTGGAAAAAATGACTGGGTCCACGTGGGCTTGAACTCTGGTGTGATTCCCCTTAGAGACTGGGTTTTGGAACTGAACTCAGAGAAGCATTGCCATGAATTTTTTTGGGATTTTAAGAGGCCACGCATGAAAGTCGCTCTTGGAAACTGAGACCTAGGCCCCGGGTGGATTTCCACAGAGGCCTGGGAATCTCAGCAAGGATATCACATGATTTTATTCTTAAAGAATTGGCAGCCATAGTTGAGAGTCAAAACACACATGGACCTCACATTGTAGACCTCAATGGGCCTGGCCAAATGTGACCTTTTGTCCACTCTTTGGGAAGCCGTGCCTGTGAGAGTTCTCCAGAGATTTCATTGAAATGAGCTTCCTCACCATTTAATGTTTGCTGAATGAACTGAAACCCACAGTGCCTCCAACTTCATGCTTGAAAAATGGCTAGATAAATACCATGAAATTTTTGAAATTCCTATGACCAGGTGGCACTGGAGAAACATTGGATGTCCTGTTGCTCATCATGAGTATAGCAGACAGTGCCTTGATTTACTGAGTTTCATGAAAATGGTGTAGAACAGAGATTCCAGTAAGTTGGAGCCTGCTGAGTAGTGGGTCTAGAGCAGTGGTGGGGAGGTGTTTGATAAAACATCCGTGGTAGGGCCATGTGGATCTACCACTGGATTCCAAATGGCTTGTAACTGACATGGTGCAGCCAGCAGACCCTTATATGTAAAGGCATCTTGTTATATGGAGAGTTTTCAGAGGAAAATTAAGAATCATGTTGATATGGACAAGGGGGCAATGTGGCAAGCTGTGAGAGATTGGAGCCTAGTTGGTGCATTCTCTTGCAGACCCTGACCCACCACACGTGACAGAACTCCCTCCAGCACTGTGTCCCAGTTTAGCTCCTAGTATTTCGTGAAACAAATACCAAACTCACAGTGCAGCAGCAAAAACACCACAAACAGTGGAGAAGGACCAAATGGCATCACAGTCCACACGGGGAGACACTTAGTCCCCAGTGGCCTCAGTTTACCTACAAAGAGAGGATTCAGCTCAGCACTGCTTCATCTTGTTCATTGGAAATAAGAAACCATGTCCTCCAGGTCACATAGATGCAGACCCAGCTTTGATGGTCTCACTACAGAGGAAGCCAAATCTCCTGAAAACAACATATATTTCAAGTGCGGAACCTCAGAAGCAGTTTCTCAAAAAGTTTTCAGGCCAGCAGAGCTCCATGTTTGTGGAGTGTTTACCCTGTTCCTTAGTTTTGGAAACTCCTCTACCACCTCCAAGGTTGTGAACTCCTGAGCATTTTCCATTCCAGATATGTATTCACTGATTTTGTAACTCTTCTTCTCTAATTGTGTCTTACTTGGGGTGAAGGTAATGTCAAGGCATTGTTCTGTATGAGAGCGGGAGGATATTTGTGCAGCATATATTTAAATACACATTGGATTCATTTTCCAATTTTCGATTCGAAATACTGAATCCCTGACACTAACCCATACCTAGTAGACTCAGACTATTCATCCTAATATAATGGAGAAAATTAACCCAACACAATAGAAATACAAGCACTTCAGAGGAGACATGTTGTATAGTTGGACTTGACATTTGCATTATATAAGGTAGGAGTTATAAATCTAGTCAAATTTTAATTGAAATATTCTCCATGTGTTTTTAAACTTAACAAATATGTGAATTCTTCTTTCCCTTTTCTGTAGCCTATTCACACATGTATATTTATATGCATATATAGAATCCTACCAGGTATCACACGTATATTTTTGTGAGGTGGCTGTCTTGGCAGATACAAATTGTGAGAAGAGTTCACTCCTCCTAAATGCTTTGGAAATGAAAATTCAACCTATAGGAGAGCGTCCTAGTAGAACAACATTATACATTAACTCATGTTCAATAAAATAAATATTTTTGCATTTGTGGATGATACATATTTACTGATGAATTTCGATTGGCATTTATATTGGTACTTTTTAATGCCTGTGAGTGTTGTGTGTGTGTCTGTGTGCGTGTGTGTGTATATATAGATATAGATATAGATATAGATATAGATATAGATATAGATATAGATATACTCTCCAAATTTTTCAAAATATGAAATATATGTGTCTAATATACACTCTCTAAATTCATTCATGTTCATGTATGTGGATTTATAATCAACTTTTCACAAGATTATAATCAGAAATATTCATCCACCTGAAATACATATTTGTTTCCTAGTACTGAAAACTAACTTCAGTGAATGGTGCATACAAATCCTAATTATTCTACAGTAACTGACCCAGTCTAACATCAATGCAAGTAGACTCCTATGGGACATGATATGTAATTTGTCATTCATTTGTATTTGACACTGGTACATTATTTTTTCTTCAGTTACTGCACATCACAGGATATACATTTCATCCACAAGTTCACAAATTAATAAGCATTTGTTTCAACTTTAATCACTTCTTGCTTCAGAACTCATGTATTGTCAGGGTTTCTTGACTGGTCTTTTATGAGACTTCTTTCCAAGCACATTGTTTTGAATTTCCATAATCATATTGAAGCAAAACTCACACACTCTTCATGATAAACCAAAACACTAATATTTCCATTACATATATACCTGGTTGGAATCAATGATTGTATATCAATGTACGATTTCCTTTAATTTTTCAGATATCAGTTCAATTCATTATTTAAAGTTCAAAAAAGTTATATTATTTATTCACAGTATGGTCTATTCATGCTTTTTCTCTATGTTCCTAGAAACAGGGTACACCTCTTTGTACCCCCGATTCTCATTTTACATCTTCAATATATTGCTCCCAGAAATGGTGAAAGAAATACTCATATCACCTCATTATCACAGTAATATTCTGGACAAAAAATGGAAAGGTCACACTTATGATTGTACCAAAGCCTAAATGGAAAGTGAACATGGATTTCTAAAAACATCCATGTCCAGGTTGCCTAATGCTGTCAATTGTCAATCCTATTGGTGACTACATATTTGTTTTTTTCCTAATTTATATATTCAAACTCAACCCTGTTGAAAATGTCTAATTCTGTCACTCACTTTATACTTTGCCTGATTTTGTAATGTTTCTATTGATATCTGCTTTTCTACATATTTTCCCTAGTTCCACATAGTGACTGACTCTTCATATGTGCTGACATTTACATTCACTCTACAACCGAAAGTCTATTGCTAAAGAACTTTTCGTCCAAATCCTATACTCACTCTTCTTCCTAAACCTACCGACTATCTTCCTAATCCTACTGAATATCCCTTTTTGACTGGATGTTCTCTTCTAAATTCAATCATCCAATGTACAAGGTCCTATGCCATTGTATATCGAATTATCTGAGGCATCTTTGCAGAACATAATTCAAAGCTAAGTATCCCAATGTAGGGCGAAACCCTTCTGGGCTTCAAATCATACCAAGATTTCTGTTTTCCTACTTATATTTCACCTCTATATTCTTGTAAATATTGCAGGTTCCCAATACCATTATTCATCACACAGAATCACTCGTAACCCAAATCAAACCTGTTTTTAACCCCAGGTATACACTGTTCCCTCAATCATTTTACAGAAGAGCAGGGACAGAGTGGTTCTTATAATACAGGAAACTTGGGGACCTTCCACCTGATGAGAACCTCGAATGTCCATGCACAAATGATACCTGGAGAAGTTGTAGGCAGGTATGAAGCACCTGAGAGAGCAAAAGTCATCTTCCATGGCAAACAACCTGGTCAGGATGAAGGGATGTGTCTGAATCTGAATCTCTCTCTTCTTATTGTAGAGAAGATGGACCAAACCAGGCCTGAGTAGAGAGCTGTTCCTGGGTGCCAATGGTTGATATACATTCTACCTTATGAAAGTGTCACAGAAAGTAAGGGCAACCTCCATCTTATGTTACCCTTGGATGCAACTATTAGGACAAAGTGGTTGCCAAGGCAGTGACCTCATTCAGTTCCAAAGAATGTGACATACCTCATTTCCTTGGTGATGGAACTCTCTGAACTTGGTATCCAAGAAGCCAGGCACCCAGAGGCAGTCCCAGTCCCAGTCCAAGTGGGCTCACTTGTTTGGATTTACCAAGGACAGAGTCAGTTTTCTTGGTACCTAATGATGTGAGGATGGACAAATGCCAGGAGAGCTCTGAAGATGGACCTTTCCTGAGAAAATAGGTAGTGGCTAACCACTTTTTCCTGACATCTTCACAGAGTTGGTCAAGGAAACAAGATCTGAGAGAAGACAGGCCATTTCGGGGGAACATAGTATAGCCCACCAGTCAGAGGACACTCCGGATAGTCACAGACCTACTTGGGGGAAGGAGGTGCCTTTGTGGGAGTGGGTGTGAGTTTGTTGTTTTGTCTCATGTTCTGAGAATAGATAGGAAAGGCGGTTTGTTTGGTTTGGAGTGGACAGTTTCTAGTAAGTCATTTGACACGGCGAGTGTTTCTGTTTCTGTGTATCCCACTGTGTCTGTTGTTGTAGACATTAGAAAAGAGAATGCATTAATGGATGTGTCCCGTCTAGTATAAATCTTCCCATAATTCATCCTGCCCAATATATGAATGGACTGCAGCTTGTCTTATCGATGTGCAACACCTGCTATCTTTCTAAGTTGTTGTTTTCTTCCTGAATTCTGGCCACTCTCCAGAATAGGCTCATGGATTTGTGTCAAAAATATGTACCACCGCCAAGCTCTGTGACATGGCCATGTACTGGATAGCTGAAGAGAATGGCGAGCATCTCAGAAAACTCAGATATCAGTGTGACCAGAAAAATCTCAGTGAAGAAACCCTGCTTTGGGCCTTTTGCTTACTTATTGTTGTGTTGCACTGAATGTCAGGAAGGTCTTTGCCTCAGGCCACCCCTTTGTGAAGCCTGAAGAAAACAGTTTTCAAATGGAAATGAATGGGCCTCACCTGTGGCTCTTTGCTTAATTGCTTTGGAAAGGGATGTGTCTTTATCAGCCTTTGGACCTGTGTGTGGCTGTGACTTAGATTCTCAGCACCTGATGGATCTTAAGAATGATCCCATGTGAGCATCCAAAACCAAAATGGCAAAAAATTTCATTCATTGTGGATGAAGTCTCTTGCCTTCCTCTGTTAGGTTCCTGCACTCCATCAAATGACAATAGGGATTCTTTGGGTAAAATGAGTTCTTCAAAGCCCTGCAGAGGTGCTTGTGTTTTCGCATGACTCTAAATCACCTAAAGAATCGATACCTAAAATCAGTAGGCCTGAAATTGGAGAAACAAAGAAGTATTAAAGGCAGGCTTATTTGTTCACTCCTGGTTCACAGAAACGGTGTCCAGGCTACCCTGACTTTAGGCAAATGAGGGGCAAAGGAGCTGATTTTGGACACTGTCTTGGGCTGCGCCCCTCATGGAAACCTCCAGCCAGAGGTTAAGATGATTGACTATATGAAAAAAGATGAGGGCCATGTGAGAGTGTTTTGGTTTTGATTTTGGTCATTTGTTTGGCATTGGAAAAAATGACTGGGTACACGTGGGGTTGAACTCTGGTGTGATTCCCCTTAGAGACTGGGTTTTGGAAATGAACTCAGAGAAGCATTGCTATGAATTTTGTTGGGATTTTAAGAGTCCACACATGAAAGTCTCTCTTGGAAACTGAGACCTAGGCCCCGGGTGGATTTCAACAGAGGCCTGGAAATCTCAGAAGGATATCACATGATTTTATTCTTAAAGAAATGGCAGCCATAGTTGAGAGTCAAAACACACATGGACCTCACATTGTAGACCTCAATGGGCCTGGCCTAATGTGACCTTTGTCCACTCTTTGGGAAGCCTTGCCTGTGAGAGTTCTCCAGAGATTTCATTGAAATGAGCTTCCTCACCATTTAATGTTTGCTGAATGAACTGAAATCCACAGTGCCTCCAACTTCATGCTTGAAAAATGGCTAGATAAATACCATGAAATTTTTGAAATTCCTATGACCAGGTGGCACTGGAGAAACATTGGATGTCCTGTTGCTGACCATGATTATACCAGACAGTGCCTTGACTTACTGAGTTTCATGAAAATGGTGTAGAACAGAGATGCCACTAAGTTGGAGCCTGCTGAGTAGTGGGTCTAGAGCAGTGGTGGGGAGGTGTTTGATAAAACATCCGTGGTAGGGCCATGTGGATCTACCATTGGATTCCAAATGGCTTGAAACTGACATGGTGCAGCCAGCAGACCCTTATATGTAAAGGCATCTTGTTATATGGAGAGTTTTCAGAGGAAAATTAAGAATCAGGTTATATGGACAAGGGGGCAATGGGGCAAGCTGTGAGAGATAGGAGCCTAGTTGGTGCATTCTCTTGCAGACCCTGACCCACCACACGTGACAGAACTCCCTCCAGCACTGTGTCCCAGGTTAGCTTCTAGTATTTCGTGATACAAATACCAAACTCACAGTGCAGCAGCAAACACCACAAAAAGTGGAGGAGGACCAAATGGCTTCACAGTCCACACGGGGAGACACTTAGTCCCCAGTGGCCTCAGTTTACCTACAAAGAGTGGATTCAGCACTGCTTCATCTAGTTCATTGGAAATAAGAAACCATGTCCTCCAGGTCACATAGATGCAGACCCAGCTTTGATGGTCTCACTACAAAGGAAGCCAAATCTCGTGAAAACAACATATATTTCAAGTGTGGAAGCTCAGAGGCATTTTCTCAAAAGTTTTCAGGCCAGCAGAGCTCCATGTTTCTGGAGTGTTTACCCTGTCCCTTAGTTTTGGAAACTGCTCTACCACCTCCAAGGTTGTGAACTCCTGAGCATTTTCCATTCCAGATATGTATTCACTGATTTTGTAACTCTTCTCCTCTAATTGTGTCTTACTTGGGGTGAAGGTAATGTCAAGGCATTGTTCTGGATGAGAGCAGGAGGATATTTGTGCAGCATATATTTACATACACATTGGATTCATTTTCCAATTTTCCATTTGAAATACTGAATCCCTGACACTAACCCATACCTAGTAGACTCAGACTATTCATCCTAATATAATGGAGAAAATTAACCCAACACAATAGAAATACAAGCACTTCAGAGGAGACATGTTGTATAGTTGGACTTGACATTTCCATTATATAAGGTAGGAGTTATAAATCTAGTCAAATTTTAATTGAAATATTCTCCATGTGTTTTTAAACTTAACAAATATGTGAATTCTTCTTTCCCTTTTCTGTAGCCTATTCACACATGTATATTTATATGCATATATAGAATCCTACCAGGTATCACACGTACATTTTTGTGAGGTGGCTGTCTTGGCAGATACAAATTGTGAGAAGAGTTCACTCCCCCTAAATGCTGTTGGAAATGAAAATTCAACCTATAGGAGAGCGTCCTAGTAGAACAACATTATACATTAACTCATGTTTAGTAAAATAAATATTTTTGCATTTGTGGATGATATATATTTACTGATGAATTCGATTGGCATTTATATTGGTACTTTTTAATGTCTGTGAGTGTTGTGTGTGTGTGTTTGTGTGTGTGTGTGTGTGTGTGTGTGTATATATATATATAGATATAGATATAGATATAAATATAGATATACTCTCCAAATTTTTCAAAATATGAAATGTATGTGTCTAATATACACTCTCTAAATTCCTTCATGTTCATGTATGTGGATTTATAATCAACTTTTCACAAGATTATAATCAGAAATATTCATCCACCTGAAATACATATTTGTTTCCTATTACTGAATACTAACTTCAGTGAATGGTGCATACAAATCCTAATTATTCTACAGTAACTGACCCAGTCTAACATCAATGCAAGTAGACTCCTATGGGACATGATATGTAATTTGTCATTCATTTGTATTCGACACTGGTACATTATTATTTCTTCAGTTTTTGCACATCATAAGATATACATTTGTCAAGGCAGTGACCTCATTCAGTTCCAAAGAATTTGACATACCTCATTTCCTTGGTGATGGAACTCTCTGAACTTTGTATCCAAGGAGCCAGGCACCCACAGGCAGTCATAGTCCCAGTCCCAGTGGGCTCACTTGTTTGGATTTACCAAAGATAGAGTCAGTCATTCTTGGTACCTACTGAAGTGAGGATTACCAAATGCCTGGAGAGCTCTGAAGAGGGAGCTTTCCTGAGAAAGCAGGTAGTGGCTCTCCACTTTTTCCTTACAACTTTACAGAGTTGGCCAAGGAAAACAGATCTGAGAGAGGACAGGCCATTTCGGAAGAACAGAGTATGGCAACCAGTCAGAGGACACTCTGGTTAGTCACACACCTATTGGGAAGGAGGTGCCTTTTTGGGAGTGGGTGTGGGTTTGTGGTTTGTCTCATGTTCTGAAAATAGGTAGGAATGGCGGTTTGTTTGTTTTGGAGTGAACTGTTTCCGGTAAGTCGTTTGAAGAGGTGAGTGTTTCCATGTCTCTGTATCCCACTGTGCCTGTGGTAGTAGACATGAGAAAAGAGAATGCAGCAATGGATGTGTCATGTCTAGTATAAAGCTTCCCAGCATTCATCCTGCCCAATTTATGAATGGAGTGTGGCTTGCTTTATGCACGGGCAACACCTAATGCCTTCCTAAGTCCCTGTTTTCTTCCTGAATTCTGGCCACTCTCTAGAATAGGCTCAAAGTTATGTGTCCAAGATATGTACCAAATCCAAGGTCTTTGACATGGCCATGTTCTGGATACCTGAATGGAATGGCCAGCATCTCAGAAAACTCAGATATCAGTGTGACCAGGAAAGTCTCAGTGGAGATACCCTGCTTTGGGCCTTTTGCTTACCTATTGTTCTGTTGCCCTGAATATCAGGAAGGTCTTTGTCTCATGCAACCCCTTTGTTAAGCCTGAAGATAAGAGTTTTCAAATGGAAATGAATGTGCATCACCTCTGGCTCTTTGCTTAATTTCATTGGAAAAGGATGTGTCTGATTCAGGCCCTTTGCCCTGTTTTAGGCTGTGACTTAGATTCTCAGCACCTGATGGATGTAAAGAAAGATCCCATATGTGCATCTAAACCAAAATGGAAAAACGTTCAATCAATGTGCATGAATTATATTGCCTTCCTTTGTTAGGTTTCTGAAATCCATCATGTCAGAATAGGGATTCTTTGGGTGAAATGAGTTCTTCAAATCTCTGCAGAGGTGCTTGGCTTTTCTCATGACTCCAATTCACAAAAAGAATCTGGACCCCACAGTCAGAGAGCCTCAAATTAGAGAAGCGAAGCAGTATTAAGGGCAGGCCTATTTGATCACTCCTGGTTCACAGGAAGGGTGTCCAAGCCACCCTGACATTCGGCAAATGAGGGGCAAGGGAGCTTATTTTGGACACTGTCTTGGGATGTGCCTCTCATGAAAACCTCCATCCAGATGTTATGATGAGTATCTTTATGGTAGAAGATGAGGGCCATGTAGGAGTGTTTTGGTTATAATTGTGGTCATTTGTGTGGCAGTTGGAAGAGATGACTGGGTCCACCTGGGCATGAATTCTGCTGTGATTCCCCTTAGAGACTGAGTTCTGGAACTGACCTCATTGAAGTATTGACATGAATTGTGTTGGGATTTTAGGAGGCCAGGAATGAGAGTTGCCATTGGAACCTGGGATCAAGGCCCAGAGTGGCTTTCCACAGAACACTGGGAATCACAGCCAGGATATTACATGATTTTATTCTGAAAGACTTGGCAGGCATAATTGAGATTCAAAACACACTTGGACCTCGCTTTGTAGACCTCAATGGGCCTGGCTTCATGTGACTTTTTGGCCACTCTTTGGGTAGACTTGCCTGTGAGAGTGCTCCAGAGATTTCCCTGAAAATAGCTTCCTCACCATTTAATGGTTCCTGAATGAATTGAAACCAACATTGCCTCCAAATGCATCTGTGAAAAAATGCTAGATAATTACCATGAAATTTTAGAAATTCCGATGACCAGCTGGCACTGGAGGACCTTTGATGTCCTGTTGATGATCATGAGTATAACAGACAGGGCCTTGATTGACTGGGTTTCATGAAAATGGTGTAGAAAAGAGATGCCAGTAAGTTGGGGCCTGGTAAGTAGTGGGCCTAGAGCTGTGTTATGCAAATGTGTGATAAAACATCTGTGGTGGGGCCATGTGGATCTTCCATTGGCTTCCAAATGGCTGTGACTGACATGGTGCAACCATCACACCCATATATGTAAAGGCATATTTTTATATGGAGAGGTTTCAGGGCAATGTTCAGTATCATGTTGCTATTGTCAAGGGGGCAAGCTACTTGAGATAGAACCCTGGTTGGTGCATTCTCCTGGAGACCCTGCCAACCACACCTGACAGAACTACCTTCAGCACTGTGTCCCATTTGAACTCGTTGTATTTCATGAAGCAAATACCAAACTCCCAGTGCAGCAGCAAGAAACACCATGAAAATTGGAGGATGGCCATTGGTTTCACAGTCCACACGGGAAGACCCTTAGCCCTCAGTGGCCACAGTTTACCTACAAAAAGAGAATTCATCAGTGCTGCCTCATTTTTATTTGAAAATAAGTAACCATTTCCTCCAGGTCACATAGATGCAGATCCAGCTTTGATGGTTTCACTACAAATAAAGCTAAAGCTCCTGACAACAACATATATTTCAAGTGCCCAACCTCAGAGGCAGATTCTCAAAAAGTCTTTTGGCCAGCAGAGCTCCATGTTTGTGGAGTGTTTACCCTGTCTCTTACTTTTGGAAACTCCTCTACCACCTCCAAAGATGTGAAATCTGGAGCATTTTCCATTCTAGATATGTATTCACAGATTTTCTAACTCTTCTCCTCTAATTGTGTCTTACTTGGGGCGAAGGTAATGTCAAGGCATTGTTCTGGAGGAGAGTGGGAAGATTTTTCCGTAGCATATATTTGCATACACATTGGATTCAGTGTCCTATTTTCAATTCAAAATACTGAATACCTGACTCTAACCCATACCCTACCAGACTCTGACTACTAATCCTAATATGATGGAGAAAAATAACCCATAAAGAATAGAAATACAAGCAGTTCAGAGTAGGCATGGTGTATAGATGGACTTGCCTTTTGCATGATACAGAGTTGGAGTTATAAATCTAGTCAATTGTTTGTTGAAATAGTTGTCCTTGTATTTTTAAGGTTAACAAATATGTGAATTCCTGTCTCCCTTTCTCTGTATTCTTATATGCACATATAGATTCCTATCTGGTACCACAGGTACATTCTTGTGAGGTGGCTGACTTGGCAGATACAAATTGTTAGAAGAGATCACTCCTACTAAACCCTGTTGGAACTGATTATTCAACCTATGGGTGAGCTTGCTAGTTGAACAGCATTATACATAAATCCATGTTCAGTAAAATGAATATTTTTAGATCTGTGGGTGGTATATATTTTAGAATGAATTTTGATTGACATATATATTGCTACTTTTTTGTCTGTGTGTTTGTTTTATGTATATGTATATATATGTATATATATATATATATATATATATATATATATACACTCTCCAGATTTTACAAAATATGAAATATATGTGTCTTATATTCACTTCCTAAATTCATTCATGTTCATGTATGTGGATTTATAATCAACTATTCAAAAGATTATTCTCAAAATATTCATCCACCTGAAATTTGCCCAATGCTCTCAAATGTCAATCCTATTTGTGACTACATATTTGTTTCTTCCTAAGATTATATATTTAAACTCAACCCTGTTCAAAATGTCTAATCCTATCACACACTTTATACTTTGCCTGATTTTGTAATGTCTCTATTGATATATGCTTTCCTACATATTTTCCCCACTTCATCATTGTGACTGACTCTTCACTTGTGCTGACATTTACATTCACTCTCTAATCGAAATCCTATTGCTAAGAAACTTTTGTTCCAAATCTTATACTCACCCTTCTTCCTAAACTTACTGACTATCTTCCTAATGCTATAGACTATCCCTTTTTGACTGGATGTTCTCTTCTACATTCAATCATCCAAGTAAACGTGGTGCGAGCTTCAGAGGAGGAGACTACCAACAGGCTATCTCATGCAACATCAAAGGATTTATTGGGTGTCCAGAATGCTGGGGTTCAGAGCTCACCTGAACAGAGCAGATAGCCCTGAGAATAGCTGAAGTAGAGCTTATATACTTTCCCTGGAGAGAGAAGGGAGGGAATTGTATTGATGGGTCAGGGCGAGTGGGCGGTTTGCATGCAACTGGGAGAGGGAGTACATTCTGCAATTTGGCAGCTGGGGATAGAACATTCTGGGAACAAGTTTTGCAAACATTTCTCAAGATTTCAACAGTGTTCTGTTAAGCATACAGAAAAACAAGATGTGACAAGTACCTGTTTTATTAATATTTCATTCCCCACTTCTTCTTCTGGCTAATTTTAATTATAAAAATGATCATTGGAGGGTGTCACATTCAATGTCTGCTAGTGGGGTATTACCATAAGTTTAACTCCTCCAATTTGAGCCTGGAGAAAAGACATTACACGGTTGAGCAAACAGGGTTTAATAGTTAGCAATAATATGAGGATTATTATTGGACCGGCCAGGGTTGATAAAAACGTAGTTAACCAGGGGGACTGTGTGAACTAAGACTCAAGCCACCCTTTTGGGCCCTCTCTCACTTGTTGATGCTCTTCAAGGTGTCTTTTAAATTTACTCATAGATTTTATTACGACTCCAGTATAGTCAGCATAAAAACAACATTCTTCCCTCAATGCAGCACAAAGGCCCCCTTCTCTAATGAAGAGGAGGTCCAACCCTCAACTGTTCTGTAAAACAACTTCAGAGAGAGAGGTTAAAGTTTCATGCAAAGCCCTGAAGGAGGTTTCTAATATCTTACTTTTGCTCTATTGCTGCTTCTAATTGGGTCATCTTTTGTGTCCCATGGACAATGCCACTTGTTCCTCTGCCCACCCGTGCAGCAACTCCTATTCCTAATAGTATGGCTAAAGTGAGGGATATATGTTCCCAGTGGAACCGGTTGTATGCACCCCCTATTTGATCTTCAAATGAACCTGCGTCATGATAGAGCACTCTGGGAAACATCTGCACCATTACACAATTTATCACATATCTTGATCATTTCATGAAAACATAAACGATGTTTAAGTATATAGAATTATGCTGTTGTAGGCACTGACAAAGCAAGGCACCTAAGATAGCACTCAAGAGAGGGAAACAGTCCTATTTGGTTGCAACCGGATTCAGAGGGCATTGCTTCTATTGTAATCAATTAATCCCCTGAAACTCAAGTTTAGGTAGTTTCAGAATTTTGTACCCAACATATAAGGGATGGGGCTCAGAAGTTCACAGTCTTCAGAAGTTTGAAAAAGCAGTATTTGTTTCTGTTTTTCCTTCTGTTCTGGGCAAGTTAACTTTTCAAGGACACCTGGGAGGAGGAGAGCTTTTTCTTCTCTTTCTTATTTTCCCCCTGCCAGCTGTTACCATCGAGCCCGGTTTGTAATTTCTTTATCTTAGAAATGTAGCCATCTCTGTGAAGCCCCAGCTGAAGGCCAGAGGACTTGTTCACATATTTTGTGAAAAACTAGTTAGGGGTTGTCTAGCTTAGAAGTACTGAGATTTTAAGCCAGTGGCCAAGTAGAACAGGGCATTACGAAAGAGAAAGTTTATCTACATTAAAGTCTTTATTGGGACTGTTTTGCTGAAAGTTCAAAACTCAGCCATGGTGAAGACTTCTGAAGAAGGTCATTTAAGACTTTTCTGTGGGCCTGGTACAGAGGGGGAAAGACGGGGAAGGTGGGGCTGAGAGCACCTCCGAGGATCTGAGAATGAGGGAAAAGAGAGATGTAAAAGAATAATGCAAAAGGGTATTGGGAATTTCCTAGCAGCAAACTTGAGCAGTAGATCAGGTAGAGCAGAGTGAAAGACGGGAGTGAGGATACCAAAATCCTGTGAGGGACTTTAAATTTTAGTAACCTGTTTTCAGTGATGACAAAGCAACTTTAAAGGCCAATTATATTACATCTTGGATAAGGGTCTCAGGGCTCTCCTCAGCTCGTTTGAGCATTGGGTTAGCTGGTAAGAGGACCTGGTGGGACCCGGTGAGGGCATTGACAGGAGATGAGAGGAATGAGTCGGTGGCGCGGTACCTATGTACCTGCTACCTCAGCAAGGGGGCGATGGTCTGAGAACTGGTGGAGCTTTGGGTTTCTGATCTAGTTATTGGAGGGGAGAAATCAAGTTGCTGAGATGGGAGTGACATCAGAGGGTCTGGAGCAGAAGGCTGAGGATAATGGTCTATTGGAGAAGCATAGTTCAGGATGTGAGTGAGGGAGGGAAAAGGCTTCCACATAGGGGAATTTCCTTTCACTCTTTTGAGCACTTGCAGAAGTTAAAAAGGTCACGCAAAATTTGAGGATCTAGAGACTCCTCTGGGTGCCATAGTTTTTGGTTGTCTAATTGGTAATGTGGCCAATGCTGTGTACTGAATTTGATGAAGAATTGGGGTTCCATCAGGCAGCCCCTGTATGCACACATTCCCATGACATACAGAAAAAGTCGGCTTTTCCCCCACACAGCCATTACTCTTTGTGGCTTTGATAGTCTGCCAGGCAAACTTAGTAATCTAGACTAGCCAACCTACATCTGGCTCGCGTGTCCCTACATCCATAATGTTTGTTTCCATTATCTATGGTACAAAAGGGATTTAATGGTATTTTAGTGGGATCCTCTTCATCAGGGATATCACAATAGGAAATACCTATAGCCAGCTAACAAATGTCTGGGTGGAGAGATGGCCACCAGGTCCCTAAGGGGGCTGTATGCGAGATAGACCATACTTCTTTTCCAGTAGGATTTGTGATCAGCCATCACTGCTTAATGGGCTGATGAGGGTTAGGACTACTTGTAGCCAAGGGGAGAGTATATAACCTTATTCACATTGCGAATACACAATTTGAAACTGTTACCAGTCTTTTTCAGTTTCCAGAAAGATTCTGTACAGGGAGCAGGCTTGAGATGAGAGGCATGGATCCAGGAAGTGATTCTGTTTACGTTTACCACTGTAGGTGTTATAATAGCACCTGGTATGGTCCTTTTCAGCGGGGTACCAGGGATGACACCTGATATCATCTTACATAGATGAAATCTCTTACTTGATATGGATGTGGAATCCCCTGGTTAGCAGTTGGGTAGGCAGTGGCCAGCTGTTTTCACAGGTATTACTGAGTTCTTTCAAGATCTTTAAGTCTGTCAAGCAAGGGGGTGTGGAAAGGATCTTTAGGTCTTACAGTTGGGCTTAGGTCCGCTACTGGAGGAGGGCCACCATAAAGAATTTCACATGTGGTAAGGTTACTCAAAGAAACAAAGGGATTTTTTCTTGCATGAAACATTGCATAAGGCAGGAGCATAGTCCAATCTTATGCTGGTCTCTAAGCTTAATTTCGTTAAGGTCACTTTAATGGTTGTATTCATTCTTTCTACTTGTCTTGAACTCTGTGGTCTATAAGCACAATTTAACTTCCAATTAATCCCCAGGTTCCTGGCTAACCCCTGACTTACCTGGGCCATGAACATCGGTCCATTGTCAGATCCTATTACCGGCTTAGCTTCCTCCAATGGTAGAGAGGCTTAGTCAGCAGCAGCAGAATCACTTAGAGTGTGTTGTGTGTTAGGGGACGAGGGCAGGGGATAAGGAGGGGGAGAAGAGTCCAGTAGAGTCAAATCTGTGACTCAGGGAGAACAGAGGGTGGAGGAGGAGGAGGTTGAGAGGGTTTGAGAGATCATGGGGGAAGGAGTATGAGCAGAGGTAGGGGCAAGGAAAGGCTTCACCCATGGAGGAGGAGATTTGCAGAGGTCCTGCCAAGTTAAAATATATGGCTGTTGATCCGGATGGCTATGTGGCGCTGGCTGAAAGACAATACCTCTGACTTTTTAAATTAGTGGGAAGTAGAAAGATCCTTCTAGGGGCCATACGACTCCAAAGATGGGCCATTCTGAGGCACAGAGATTCTGCCAGGGCCAGCGTTTTACTAAAAAAAGAAAGATTCTGAGCCCTTAAGCGGACTTTGGTCCAGTGATCAAGGGTCAGGGACAGAGGCATTGACGTGCTCTGTTCCATAATGAAAGTTCCACAAACAGTAAAAGCAAGGACACACGACACAGATAAGACAAGACCATAAAGACAGGCAATGAACGTCCAACACTGAGACCAGGAATGAGTAGCCGGCAAAACCCAATGGTATGGCAATAACGAATCTAAAAGAAAATATCACTGAGTCGAGAAGACTATTGTTCCTTGATTTCCCGAGTTCTCTGCGGGGTCCTCCAGAGAGGTGCCCTTTGTCTCTGTGACATGTCTCTCAGCCACCGTCGGAGAGAGCCCAGGCTCTTCATCGCCAGCAATTTTGCCCAGCCCTAACAAGAAACCTGAAACCAGAAAGAGGCGCCTTACTTGCTCCGAGAGGAGCCCGTTGGGGTCTCTCGTCCGCCACTGCTGGAACTCGGTGGAACCTCAATATGTAAAGGTCAGGCGAGTGTCAGAGGAAGATACTACCAAGAGACTGTCTCATGCAACAGCAAAGGGTTTATTTGTGGTCCAGCATGCTGGAGCTCAGAGCTAAATTAATTAGAGCAGAGACCTCTGAGAACAGCTTAAGCAGAGCTTATATACTTTCCTTGGAGAGGGAAGAGAGGGAAGTTCAATGATGGGTAAGGGCGAGTGGGCTTTTTGCATGACACCGAGTGAGGGAGTACATTCTGCAGTTCGGCTGTTGGGAACAGTACATTCTAGAACAAGATTAGCAAACATTTCTCAAGATTTCAACAGTGTTTTGTTAAGCATACAGAAAAACAGGAAGTGACAAGTACCTATTTTATTAATTTTATTAACCTTTCACTACTGTCTATGCCTTTTTGACTTGACGTTCCTTCTACATTAATTCATGCAACGTACAAGGTGCTATGCCATTGTATATCGATTTATCTGAGACAACTCTGCAGAACGTAATTCAACACCACGTATCCCTATCAAGGGCCCAATGCCCTTCTGGGCTTCAAATCAGACTTAAATTTCTTTTTTCATACATATATTTCGCCTATATATTCTTCTACACATAGCAAGTTCCCAATACGATCATTCATCCAGCAAAATGATTTCTAACCCAAATCGAGCATGTTTTTAACAATAACCGGACACTGTTCCCTCAATCTAACTTTACAGAAGAGCAGGGAAGGAGTTGCTATTACAATACAGAAATGTAGAAAAACTTCCACCTGCTGAGAACCTCAAAGGTCCATGCAGAAATGATCCCTGGAGAAGATGTAGGAAGCAATAAAGGACCTGAGAGTCCAAAAGTCATCTTCCATGGCAAACAACCCAGTCAGGATAAAAGGTTGTGTCTGAATCAGATTTTTTTTTAATGTAGAGATCATGGACCAAACCAGGCCTGTGTGGAGATCTATTCCTGGGTGCCTTTGGTTGATATACCATTCTAACTTGTGAAAATGTCACAGGAAGTAGGGGCAGCCTCAATCTCTTGGGACCCTTGGAAGCAACAGTTAGGACAAAGTGGCTGCCAAGACAGTGCCCTCATTCAGTTCAGGAAGGAAGTGACCTCACCTCACTTTCTTGGTGATGGAACTCTCTGAACGTGGGATCCAGGAAGCCAGGCACACAGAGCCAGTCCCAGTTCCAGTCCCAGTGGTCTCACTTGTTTGGATTTACCAAGGACAGGGTAAGTATTTTTTGGTACCTACAGATGTGAGGAAGGCCAAATGCCAGGAAAGCTCAGATGCAGGGCTTTTCATGAGAAAGCAGGTAGTAGCTCACCGTTGGCTCCTAAGAAGTTCACAGAGTTGGCCAAGGAGACAAGATCTGAGACAGGAAAGGCCATTTTGGGGGAACATATTATGGCCCACAAGTCAGAGGACACTCTGGATAGTCACAGACCTACTTAGGGGAAGGAGGTGCCTTTGTGGGTGTGGTTGTGGGTTTGTGGTTTTGTCTCATTTTCTGAGAATAGGTAGGACAGTCGATTTGTTTCATTTGAAGTGGACTGTTTCTAGTAAGTCTTTTCACAGGGCGAGTGTTTCTATGTCTGTGTATTCCACTGTTTCCGTGGTTGTAGACATTAGAAAAGAGAATCCATCAATGGATGTGTCCTGTCCAGTAGAAAGCTTCTCAGCATTCATATTGCCCCCTTTATGAATGGACTGTAGCTTGCCTTATCGATGAGCAACACTTGCTACCTTCCTAAGTTTCTATTTTCGTCCTGAATTCCGGCCAATCTCAAGAATAGGCCCATGGTTTTGTGTCCAAGATATGTACCACCTCCAAGCTCTGTGACATGGCCATGTACTGGATAGCTGTAGGTGATGGCGAGCATCTCAGAAAACTCAGATATCAGTGTGACCAGGAAAGTCTCAGAGGAGAAACCCTGCTTTCGGCCTTTTGCTTACCTATTGTTCTGTTGCCCTGAATGTCAGGAAGTTCTTTGCCTCAGGCCACCCCTTTGTGAAGCCTGAAGAAAACAGTTTTCAAATGGAAATGAATGGGCATACCTGTGGCACTTTCCTTAATTGCTTTGGAAAGGGATGTGTCTGAATCAGGCCCTTGGCCCTGTGTGTGGCTGTGGCTTAGATTCTCAGCACCTGATGGATCTAAAGAAAGTTACCATGTGTGCATCCAAAAGAAAATTCGCCAAAAGAGCAATTATTGGGATGAAGTCTCTCGACTTCCTCTGTAAGGTTCCTGACCTCCATCAAGTGAGAATGGGATCCTTTGGGTCAAAAGAGTTCTACAAAACCTGCAGAGGCTAGCCCATTGTGCTTGGGTTTTCTCATGACTAAAATTCACATAAAGAATCTAAACCCCACAGACAGTAGTCCTCAAATTGGAGCGGTATTAATGGCAGGCCTATTTGATCACTTTTGGTTCACAGGATGGGTGTCCAGGCCACCTTGACTTTAGGCAAATGAGGGGCAAAGGAGCTTATTTGGGACTCTGTCTTGGTCTGCGCCCCTCATGGAAACCTCCAGCCAGATTATGATGAGTGTCTATATGAAAGAAGATGAGGGCCATATGGGAGGGTTCTTGTTTTAATTGTGGTAATTTGTGTGGTAGTTGGAAGAGATGACTGGGTCCACCAGGGCTTGAACTCTGGTGTGATTCCCCTTAGAGACTGAGTTCTGGAACTGACCTCAGAGAAGTATTGCCATGAATAGTGTTGGGATTTTAGGAGACCACGCATGAGAATCGCTTTTGGAAACTGAGATCTAGGCCCAGGATGGCTTTCCACAGAGCTCAGGGATTCTGAGCCAGGATATCACCATGATTTAATTCTTAAAGACTTGGTAGCCATAGTTGAGAGTCCAAACACACATGGACCTCACATTGTATACCTCAATGGGCCTGGATTCATGTGTCCTTTTGGCCACTCTTTGGGAAGCCGTGCCTGTGAGAGTTCTCCAGAGCTTTCATTGAAATGAGCTTCCTCACCATTTAATGGTTCCTGAATTAAATGAAACCCACAGTGCCTCCAACTTCATCCTTGAAATATGACTAGATTAATACCATGAAATTTTTGAAATCCCCATGACCAGGTGGCACTGGATAACCTTTAGATATCCTGTTGCTGATCATGAGTATAACAAACAGTGCCTTGATTGACTGAGTTTCGTGAAAATGGTGTAGAACAGAGATGCCAGTAAGTTGGAGCCTGCTGGGTAGTGGGCGTAGAGCAGTGGACTATAGGTGTGTAAATAAATATTTTTGGTAGGACCACCTGGATCTTCCATTGGCTTCCAAATCTTGCGACAGACATGGTGCAGGCAGCAGACCTTTATATGTAAAGGCATCTTGTTATATGTAGAGGTTTCAGGGCAATGTTCAGAATCAGGTGCTATTGTCAAGGGGAAAGCTATGTGGGATAGAAGCCTGGTTCGTACATTCTCTTGCCGACCCTGACCAACCACACATGACAGAACTCCCTCCAGCATTGTGTCCCAGTTGAACATATTGTATTTCATGAAGCAAATACCAAATTCCCAGTGCAGCAGTAAGAAACACCCTGAAAAGTGGAGGATGACCAAATGGCTTCACAGACCACACGGGAAGACACTTAGCTCCCAGTAGCAACAGTTTACCTACAAAGGGAGATTTCAGACCTGCTGCCTCATGTTCATTACAAAATAAAGAACCATGTCCTCCAGGTCACATAGATCCAGACCCAGATTTTTGGTGTCACTACAAACGAAGCTAAATCTCCTGACAATTACATATATTTCTTTTTCTTTTTTTAATTAATTTTTATTGTAGGTTGTTCAAAACAGTACATACTTCTTGATATATCAAATTTCACACTTTGATTCAAGTGGGATATGAGCTCCCATTTTTACTCCATATACAGATTGCAGAATCACATCAGTTGCAGAACCATTGATTTACATATTGCCATACATATATTTCTTGTGCCTAACCTCAGAGGAAGTTTCTCAATAAGTCTTTAGGTCAGCACAGCTCCATGTTTCTGGAGTGTTTACCCTCTCCCATACTTTTGTAAACTGTTTTACCACCTCCAGTGTTGTGAACTCCTGAGCATTTTTCATTCCACATATGTATTCACAGGTTTTCTAACTCCTCTCCTCTAATTGTGTCTTACTTTTAGCGATGGTTATGTCAAGGCATTGTTCTGGATAAGAGAGGGAAGATTTTTGTGTATCACATGTTTGCATACACATTAGATTCATTTTCCTATTTTCCATTTGAAATACTGAATCCCTAACACTAACCCATACCCTACTAGACTCTTAATACTAATCCTAATATCATGGAGAAAAAAATACCTAACTGAATAGAAGTACAGTCCTTTTATAGGAAGCATGGTGTATATTTGTATTTGTCTTCTGCTTTATCAAGAGTATGTGTTTTAAATTTAGTAAACTTTTCATTTTAATATTTCTCCATGATTTTTTAAAGTTATCACATATGTAAATTCCTGTCTCCCTTTCTCTGTATCCTATTCAGCACATGTAATTTTTTTATGCATATACAATATCCTACCTGGTATCACACGTACATGCTTGTAAGATCACTGACTTTGGAATATAAAAATTGTGAGAAGAGATGACTCTCCCTAAATAATGATGGAACTGAAAATTCCACCTATGGGTGAGTTTCCTAGTGAAAAACACTATACATAAATCCATGTTCAGTAAAATGAATATTTTTGGATTTGTGAATGAATTATATTTCATGATGAATATCGATTGGCATATATATTGCTAAATATTAATGTGTGTGTGTGTGTGTGTGCATGTGTGTGTGTGTGTGTGCGTGTGTGTGTGTGTATATTCTACGGATTTTAAAAAAATATGAAAAATATGTGTCTTATTATACACTCCCTAAATTCATTCATATTCATTTATGTTCATTTAAATTCAAATTTTCACAAGATTATTCTCAGTAATATTCATACACCTGAAATATATTTTGTTTTCCTACTACTGAAAACTAAGTTCAGTGGATGGTGCTTAAAAATCCTAATATTTCTACAGTAACTGACCCAGTTTAACATCAATGCAAGTAGATTGCTATGGGACATGATGTGTAATTTGAAGTTCATTTTTACTCAACACTGGTACATTACTATTTCTTCAGTTTATGGACATCATAGGATGTATTTTTTCATCCACAACTTCACAAATTTTTTTGGCATTTGGTTCACTTTCAATTACTTACTACTTCAGAACACATGTATTCCTCCATGTTTCTTTACCGGTCTTTTCACTAGACTTCTTTCTAAACACATTATTTTCGATTCCATAATCATTTTTGAATCACTCTTCACGATAAACCGTAACCCTAATAATACCATTGCATATATAACTCGTTGGCATGATGGTATATATATCAATATAAAATTTCCAATATATTTTCAGATGCAAACACAATCCATTATTTAATGTTGGATCCAGTTACATACTTTATTCACAATATGGTCTATTCATGCATCATCTCAATAATCATCAACACAAGGTACACCTATTTGTATCCCCAGTACTAATTTATAAGTTTCCAGAATATTACTCCCCTTTATGGTGGAAGAAATACTTATGTCACCTGATCTACATATATATTTTACCACAGTAGTATTCTGGAAACAAAATGCAAAGGTCACACATATGATTGTACCAAAGCCTAAATGGAAAGTGACCATGGATTACTAAAAGCATCTATGTCCAGGGTGCCTACTGCTCTCAAATGTCAATCCTATTGGTTACTACATATTTGTTTCTTCCTAAGATTATATATTTAACCTCAAGCCTGTTGAAAATATCTAATCCTATCACTCACTTTATACTTTTCCTGATTTCCTAATACCCCTATTGATATCTGCTTTCCTACATATTTTTCCCAGTTCATCATTGTGACTGTCTCTTCGCATGTGCTGACATTTACATTCACCCTCTAACTTAAAACCAATTGCTAAAGAACTTTTGGTCCAACTCCGAGACTCACTCTTCTTCCTAAACCTACTGGCTATCTTCCTAATCCTACAGACTATCCCTTTTTGACTGGATGTTCTCTTCTACTTTCAATCATCCAAGGTATAGGGTCCTATGCCATTGTATATCGATTTATCTGAGACCTCGGTGCAGAACATAATTCAATCTAAGTATACCAATCAAGGGCCCAATGCCTTTCTGGGCTTCAAATCTTTCCTAGATCTCTGATCTCATACATATATTTCACATTTATATTCTTATAAATATCACAGGTTCCCAATACCATAATTCATCCAGCAGAATGACTCCTAACCCAAATCGAACATGCTATTAACACTAACCATACACTGTTCCCTCAATCTCACTTTACAGAAGAACAGGGACAAAGTTGGTCTTAAAATCCAGGAAGGTAGGGTATCATCCACCAGCTGAGAACCTCAAAAGTCCCTGCAGAAATAATCCCTTGAGTAGGTGTAGGCAGGTATGAAGGATCTGAGAGAGCAAAAGTCATCTTCCATGGCAAACAACCTGGTCAGGTTGAAGGGATGTGTCTGAATTAGCCTCTCTCTTCCTAATGTAGAGAAGATGGACCAAACCATGGCTGTGTGGAGAGCTGTTCCCCGGTGCCTATGGTTGATATACCATTCTAACTTATGAATGAGTCACAGCAAGTAGAGGCAGACTCCATCTTTTGGGAACCTTGGAAGCAACTGTTAAAACAAAGTGGTTTCCAAGGCAGTGACTTCATTCAGTTCTTGAAGGAAGTGACCTCACCTTACATTATTGGTGATGAAAGTCTGTGATCTTGAGATCCAGGAAACAAGGCACACAGAGTCAAACCCACTCCATGTCCCAGTGAGCTCACTTGTTTGGATTTAACAAGACAGAGTCACTCTTTCTTGGTACCTACTGATGTGAGGACAGCCAAATGCCTGGAAACTATGAAGACTGGCCTTTCCAGAGAAAGCAGGTAGTTTCTCACCACGGGCTCCTGACAACTTCACAGAGTTTGCTAAAGAGACCAGATCGGAGACAGGACACGCCATTTTTGGGGAACATAGTATGGCCCACAAGTCAGAGGACACTCCGGATAGACACAGACCTACTTGGGGGAAAGAGGCGCCTTTTTGGGTGTGAGTGTGAGTTTGTGGTTTTGTCTCATGTTCTGAGAATAGTTAGGAAAGCTGGTTTGTTTGTTTTGGAGTGAACTGTTTCTAGTAAGTCCTTTGACAACGTGAGTGTTTCTGTGTCTATATATCATACTGTGTCCGTGATTGTAGACAGTAGAAAAGAGAATGCATCAATGGATGTGTCCTGTCTATGAGAAAGCTTCAAAGCATTCATCCTGTGCAATTTATGAATGGACTGCAGCTTGCCGTATGGATGGGCAACTCCTGCTATCTTTCTAAATTCCTGTTTTCTTCCTGAATTCTGGACACTCTCCAGAATACGCTCATGATTTTGTGTCCAAGATATGTACCACCTCAATCTCTGTGGCATGGCCATGTACTGGATAGCTGATGGGAATGGTGAGTATCTCAGAAAACTCAGATATCAGTATGCCCAAGAAAGTCTCAGTGGAGAAACCCTGCTTTGGGCCTTTTGCTTACCTATTCTGTTGCCCTGAATGTCAGAAAGGTCTTTGCCTCAGGCCACACTTTGTGAAGCCTGAAGAAAATAGTTTTCAAATGGAATTGAATGGTCATTACCTGTGCCTCTTCGGTTAATTGCTTTGGAAATGGATGTGTCTGAATCAGCCTCTTGGCCCTATGTGAGGCTGTGGCTTAGATTCACAGCACATGATGGGTCTAAAGAAAAATCCCATGTGTGCATCCAAAACCAAAATGGACAAAAGAACTGTCATGGTGGATAGAGTCTCTCGCCTTCCTCTGTAAGGTTCCTGACCTCCATTAAGTGAGAATAGGGATCATTTGGGTCAAGTGAATTCTTTAAAGTTCTGCAGAGGCTATCCCATAGGTTCGTGGGTTTTCTCATGACTCCAATTCACATCTATGTTTACAGAACAGCAGGGACAGTGTTGGTCTTACAATACAGGAATGCAGTGGATCTTCCATCTGTTGAGAACGTCAAAACTACATGCAGAAATGATCTCTGGAGAAGATGTAGGCAGCTATGTAAGACCTGAGAGAGCAAAAATCATCTTCCATGGCAAACAACCTGGTCAGGATTAAGGGTTGAGTCAGAATGAGCCTATCTCTTCTTAATGTAGAGAAGATGGACCAAACCCTGCCTGTGTGGAGAGCTGTTCCCTTTTGCCTACGGGTGATATACCATTCTAACTTGTGAAAGTGTCACAGGAAGTAGGGGCAGCCCTCATCTCATGAGACCGTTGGAAGCTATTGTTATGACAAAGTGGTTGCCAAGGCAGTGATCTCATTCAGTTCCTGAAGGAAGTGATCTCATCTCACTTCCATGGTGATGGAACTCTCTGAACTTGGGATACAGAAAGCCAGGCACCCAGAGCCAGTCTCAGTTCTAGTCCCAGTGGTCTCACTTTTTTGGATTTACAAAGGACAGAGTCAGTCTTTCTTGATACCTACTGATGTGATGATGGCCAAATGCCAGGAAAGCTCGGAAGAGGGGCTCTTCCTGAGAAAGCAGATAGTGGCTCACTCCTGGCTTCTAACAACTTCACATTGTTGGCCAAGAAGACCAGATCTGAGACAGGTCAGGCCATTTCGGAGGATCATAGTATATCCCATCAGTCAGAGCACACTCCGGAGAGTCACAGACTTATTTGGGGGAAGGAGGTGCCATTGCGGGTGTGGGTTTGTGGTTTTGTCTCATGTTCTGAGAATAGTTAGAAAAGGCCATTTGTTTGGTTTGGAGTGAACTGTTTCTAGTAAGTCGTTTGACAATGCAAGTGTTTCTATGTCTGTGTATCCCACTGTGTCCATGGTTGTAGACATTAGAAAAGAGAATGCATCAATGGATGTGTCCTGTCTCATAGAAAGCTTCCCAGCATTCATCCAGCACAATTTATGCATTGAATGCGGCTTGCCTTATTGATGGGCAATACCTGCTACCTTCCTAAGTTGCTGTTTTCTTCCTGAATTATGGCCAATCTCCAGAATAGGCTCATGGTTTTGTGTCCAAGATATGTACTACCTCCAAGCTCTGTGACATGGCCATGTACTGGATAGCTGAATGGAATGGCGAGCATCTCAGAAAACTCAGATATCAGTGTGACCAGTAAAGTCTCAGTGGAGAATCCCTGCTTTGGGCCATTTGCTTACCTATTGTTCTGTTGCCCTGAGAGTCAGGAAGGTCTTTGTCTCAGGCCAACCCTTTGTGAATCCTGAAGGAAAGATTTTTCAAATGGAAATGAATATGGTTTACCTTTGGCTCTTTCCTTAATTGATTTGGAAAGAGATGTGTGTGAATCAGCCTCTTGTCCAAGTGTGATTCTTTGACTTATATTCTCAGTACCCGATGGATCTAAAGAAAGATCCCATGGGTGCATAAAATCCAAAATGGCAAAAAGAGCAGTCATTGTTGATGAAGTATTTTGCCTTCCTCTGTAAGGTTCCTGAATTCCATCAAGTGAGAATAGGGATCTTTTGGGTCAAATGAGTTCTTCAAATCTATTCAGAGGCTATCCAATAGGTGCTTGAGTTTTCTCATCTTTCCAATTCACATAAAGAATCTGTACCCGACACTCAGTAGGACTCAAATTGGAGAAGCAGAGCAGTATTAAGGGCAGGCCTATTTGATCACTCCTGGTACACAGGAAGGGTGTACAGGCCACTGGGAATTTAGGCAAATGAGGGGCAACAGAGCTTATTTTGGACATGTCTTGGGCTATGCTAATGCTATCAAGTGTCAATCCTATTGTTGACTTCATATTTGTTTTATACTAAGCTCATATATTCATCCTCAACCCTGTTGAAAATATCTAATCCCATCACTCACTTTATTCTTTTCCTGATTTCCTAATGTGTCTATTGATATCTGCTTTCCTACATATTTTGCCCTGTGCATCATTGTGACTGACATTGTGTTGACATTTTCATTGACTCTCTAACCAAAACCCTATTGCTAAAGAACTTTTGTTCCAAATCCTATACTCACTTTTCTTCCTAAACTTACCGACTATCTTTGTAATCCAACTGACTATAACATTTTGAATGGATGTTCTCTTCTACATTCAATGATCCAAGTACAGTTCAGGTTTCTATTCAACCGGGTGAGGGAGTAGAATCTGCAGTTTGGCAATTGGGGACAGCACATTCTGGGAACAAGATTAGCAAAGAGTTCTCAAGATTTCAACAGTGTTTCATTAAGTGTACAGAAAAACAGGAAGTGACAAGTACATATTTTATTAACCTTTCATTCCCCACTTCTTTTTCTGGCTACTTTTAATCATAAAAGTGATCTTTGTGGGGTGTCACATTCTATGTCTGCTAGTGGGGTATTACCATAATTTTAATTTGTCCAATTTGAGCTGGGAGAAAAAAAATTACATGGTTGAGGAAACAGGGTTTTATAGTTAGTAATAAAATGAGGATTATTATTGGACCAGCCAGGGTTGATAAAAACGTAATTAACCAGGGGGACTGTGTAAAAAAAGACTCAAACTACCCTTTTTGTGCCTCTCTCTCTCGTTGTTGCTCTTCAAGGCATCTTTTTAATTTACTCATAGATTTTTTTACAACTCCAGTATTGTCGACATAAAAACAACATTCTTCCCTCAATGAAGCACAAAGGCCCCCCTCTGTCATGAAAAGGAGGTCCAACCCTCGACTGTTCTGTAAAACAACTTCAGAGAGAGAGGTTAAAGATTCCTGCAAAGCTGTGATGGAGGTTTCTAAAATCTTTAAGTTTTGATCTATTGCTGCTTCTAATTGGGTCACTTGTTGTGTTCCATGGACCAGAGCAGTGGTTCTTGTGCCCAACCCTGCAGCAACGCCTATTCGTAATAGAATGGCTAAGGTGAGGGACATATGTTCCCAGCGGAACCGGGTTGTATGCCCCCCTCTTTGATATTCAGATGAACCTGTGTCATGACAGAGCACTCTGGGAAACATCTGCACCATTTCACAATTAATCACATCTGTTGACCATTTCATGAAAACATAAACAATGTTTAAGTATATAGAATTATACTGTTGTAGGGACGGACAAGGCAAGGCACCTAAGATAGCACCAAAGACACGGAAACAGTCTTTTTTGGTTTCAACCAGATTCAGAGGGCATTGCTTCTGTTGTAATCAATTAATCCCCTGAAACCCAAGTTACGTAGTTTCAGAATTTTGTACCCAACACGTAAGGGAAGGGGCTCAGAAGTTCACAGTCTGCAGAAGTTCACAAAAAGCAGTTTTTGTTTCTGTTTTTTCCTCAGTTTGGGCAAGTTAACTTTTCAAGGACACCTGGGTGGGGGTGTCTTCCCTTTCTTTTTTTCCCCCTTCCAGCTGTTTCCATACAGCCCAGTTGGTAACTTCTTTATCTTAGAAATGTAGCCATCTCTGTGAAGCCCCAGCTCAAGGCCAGAGGCCTTTTTTTCAAATATTTTGTGAAAAACTAGTAAGGGTGTGTCTAGATCAGGAGTGCTGAATTTTTTAGCCAGTTGCCAAGGAGACCAGGGCAACACAAAAATAGGAAGTTTATCTACAGTGAACTCTTTTATAGGGACTCTTTTGCTGAAAGTCCTAAATCAGCCATGGTGAAGACTTCTGGAGAAGGTCAGTTAAGACTTTTCTGTGGGCCTGGTACAGAGGGGGACAATTTGGAAGGCAGGGATAAGAGCAGCTCTGTGGATCTGAGAATGAGGAAGGAGAGATGTAAAAGAATATTGGGAGAGGGCTTTGGGATCTTAATAGCAACAAAAACTTGAGCAGTAGAACAGACAGAACAGAGGGGGAGACTGGAGTGAGATTCCAAAAAGCCTGTGAGGGACTTTAAATTCTTAGTAACCTGTTTTTAGTGATGACAAAGCAACATTAAAGGCCATTTTCATTACATCTTGTATTAGGGTCTGAGGATTCTTCTCAGCGGGTTTGAGCTTTGCATTAGGTGGTAAGAGGACTGGGTGGGACCCGGTGCGGGCACTGACAGGAGAGGAGAGGAGTGAGTGAATGGAGTGGTACCTCAGTACCTGCGACCTCAGCAAGGGAGCAATGGTCTGAGAACCAGTCGAGATTTGGGTTTTTGATCTAGATATTGGAGGGGAGAAATCAAGTTGCTGAGGTGGGAGTGACAGCGGAGAGTCTGGAGCACAAGGCTGAGGGTGAGCATCTATTGGAGAAGCATAGTTCAGGATGTGAGCAAAGGAGAGAGAAGGCCTCCACATAGCGGAATCTCCTTTCACCCTTTTGAGCACTTGCAGAAGTTAAAAAGGTCACACAGAATTTGCGGATCTAGAGACCCCTCTGGGGGCCATCGGTTTTGGTTATCTAATTCGTAATATGGCCAATGCTGTGTACAGAATTTGATGAGGAGTTTGGGTTCCATCTGACTGTCCCTGTATGCTCACATCCCCATGACTTACAATAGAAGTCTGCCCTCCCCCCCCACAGCCGTGACTGTTTGTGGCTTTGATAGTCTGCCGGGCAAACATAGTAATCTAGGCTAGCCAACCTGCATCTGGCTCACGTGTCCCTACATCTATAATGTTTGTTTCCATTATCTATGGTACGGAAGTGATTTAATGGAATTTTAGTGGGATAATCAGGGATATCCCAATAGGAAAGACCTATAGCCAGCTGACAAATGACTGGGTGGAGAGATGGCCACCAGGTTCGTAAGGGGGCTGTATTCGAGATAGGCCATACTTCGTGTCCAGTAGGATTTGTGATCAGCCATCGCAGCTTAAGGGGCTGATGAGGGTTAAGACTACTGGTCGTCAAGGGGAGAATAAATATCTTCCAGGATCTTCTTTACAACCATTTGCGATGTTTCTTTTTTCTTCTTTTTTATTTCTTTTTGTGTGTGTGTGTGGGGAAGGCTTCAATACATCCTGAAAATGTATGTTCAAAGACTAGGAGTTATTTAAGTCCATACCTTACTGGCTTAATTTCAGTAAAGTCCACTTCCCAGACGTGTCCTCGTCTGGTTCCTCATAGGTGCTTTCCTGCAGGAAGCTTGAAAGTGTAAGCTTTAACCAATTAATGGACCTGACAGGCTTTTGTTACCCATTCAGTTATTTCCTTTTGCTGTGAGTAGGTTAGTGGAAAACTGTGTTCTTGATCCTTCACGAATGAATGCAGTTTCTTTGAACAAAGGTGAGTGAGTTGATGAACATTTGCTACTGACATAGTTAGAGCCATGATTATAGGAGTAGTTACTGAAGGATTAAAAAATTCCACTTGGGGGCCTTCAGGGTTAAAAGTTTTTTTGGCCCAAAGCTTGGTGAGCAGAACTCTGCCCATCAATGGGGCCAGGCATTCTGGGATTACTAGGAAGGAGTGATGGATTTTTCCTTTTCCCTGGTCCATGGTCCTCGTAGTTGTCAAAGCCCGATATTTACTTCTGTTAGACTGTTGAATTAGAGACCTTTTATTCGGTAGAGGGCCCAATGGGCCTTATGGGCTGAGTATATTCCCCCTGTATCTACTTCAAAGTTTATTGTGTTCCCCTCCACTTCAAAAGTTACCTTGAGGTCAGGGAGAGGATCTGAGCCCGGACTTTCTTAGTATTCCTCCAGAGTCAGAATATCTGGCTGGCAAGGCTGTCTCTTTCTAGGGCACTCTTTGGCCCAGTGTCCTTTTTCTTTAGAGTAGGCACATTGATCTGAGGCCAGGGGTGGCCTCTAGTGTGTGCCCAGGTATCCCTTCCTGTCTCTCTGTTTCTTAATTTCTGGCCTATTTGTTGTTGTGACCAGGACCTTAGTCAATGCCTTAGTCTGTCTTTTGTTTCTTTTATCCTCACTCAGCTCCCTTCTCTTCCTCAGTTTCTCTCTTAAAGTATACCTTCTTGGGTTCTCTGACTAAATCCCTCAAAGTCATATCTTGTAATCCATCTAAGCATTGTAACTTTCTTTTAATATCCAGGGCAGCTTTCCCAATAAAGGCCATTGTGACAGATGCCTTTTGATCCTCTGCCTGAGGATCGAAAGGAGTATGTCTCTTATATGCCTACATAATTATCTCTAGGAACATAGAGGGAGATTCATCAGGCCCTTAAATAATCTCTCTTACCTTGGCCAAATTAGTTGGTCACCTAACGGCCACTAAGATACCCACTATTAGAGCCCGGCGATAAGTGGACAGATGCTCCCTACCTTCAAAGGTGTTGGGGTCCCAGTTGGGTCGTTTCAAGAGAAAACCGGCTATGAATATGTTGGGAAGTTGTGTCGGTCACGTATTTGGTCCGAGGATACTTTTTTCTAGCATCCAGGAGGATTCTCTTTTGTTCCTCTGTCATGAAGAGAGTCCCTAGGAGTTGTTGGCAGTCATCTCAAGTAGGTTGGTGTGAAAACATCAATGACTTCACCAGATCTGAGAGCCAGGTTTTGTCCTCAGTAAAAGGGGGATTGTTATTTTTCCATTTATATAGGTCTGAAGAGGAGAAGGCCAATACTGGTAGGCTTGCATTTTTTCCCTATGGCCATCGTCAATCATTGGCCCTTAGGGATGGAGGGAAGCAACACGGGAGTTCCAGGGTTTTCAATCATTTGCCACCGGCGAGTTCCTTTAGCAACTCCAGCTGTCTCCAGGGGAGGAGGGGCTGTGTGTGACGCAGGGGAGTTATCTGGAGGGCCCTGGGCTGGCTTAGCTTCCTCCAATTGCGGAGAGGCTGAGTCAACAGCTGGAGAATCACTTAGAGGGTGTTGGGTGTTGTGGGACAATTGTAGAAGATAAGGAGGGGGACGAGAGTCCAGTAGAGTCAAATATTGTGACTCAGGGAGAACAGAGGGTGGAGGAGGAGGAGGAGCAGAGGGGTTGAGAGATCGTGGGGGAAGGAGTAGGAACGGGGACACAGCAAGGAAAGGCTTCACCCACGGAGGAGGAGATTTGCAGAGGTCCTGCCAAGTTAAGGTATATTCCTGTTTATCAGTATGGCTATGTGGCCCTGGCTGTAAGACAATATCTCTGTCTTTTTAAATTAGTGGGAAGTAGAAAGATCCTTCTAGGGGCCATCCGAATCCAAAGGTGGGCCATTCTGTGGCACACAGAGTCTGCCAGGTCCAGCGTTTTACTGAAAAAGAAACATTCTGAGCCCTTATGCGGACTTTGGTCCATAGATCAAGGGTCAGGGACAGAGGCATTGAAGTGATCTGTCCCATAATGAAAGATACACAAACATTAAATCAACGACACAGGACACAGACAAGAGAAAACAATAAAGACAGGCAATGGACGTCCAACACTGAGACCAAGACTGAGCAGGTGGCAAAACCCGATGGGCTGGCAATACCGAATCTGAAACAAAGTATCGCTGAGTCGAGGAGACTATTATTCCTCGATTCCCGAGTGCTCTGTGGCGTCCCCCAGGGACTTGGCTTGTGGCTCTGTGACACGTCTGCCAGCCACCATCAAAGAGAGCTCACACACTTCATCGACAGCCATTTTGCCAAGCCCTAACCTGAAACCTGAAACCAGAAAGAGGTGCCTTACTTACCCTGAGAGTAGCCCATTGGGGTCTCTCGTTCACCACTGCTGAATTTCGGTGGAACCTCCATATATAAATATCGGAAGAGCATTGGGGGAAGAGACCACCAAGAGACTCTCTCATGCAAAAACAAAGGGTTTATTGGGGGTCCAGCATGCTGGGGCTCAGAGCTCATTTGAATAGAGCAGAGAACCCTGAGAACAGCTTAAGCAGAGCTTATATACTTTCCTTGAAGAGGGCAGGGAGGAAAGTTTATTGATGGGCCTGGGCGGGTGAGCAGTTTGCGTGCAACTGGGTGAGGGAGTACATTCTGAAGTTTGGCAGTTGGGGACAGCACATTCTGGGAAAAAGATTAGAAATCACTTCTCAAGATTTCAACAGTGTTTTATTAAGCATACAGAAAAACAGGAAGTGACAAGAATCTATTTTATTAACATTTCACTATCGACTATACTTTGCCAGATTTCCTAAAGTCTCTATTGATATCTGCAGTCTTACATATTTTCCCCAGTTCATCATTGTGATTAATTCTTCACATGTGCTGACATTTACATTCACTCAATACCCGAAACCCTATAGCTAAAGAACTTTTGGTCCAAATCCTATACTCACTCTCCTTTATAAACATACCGACTATCTTCCTAATACTACTGACTATCCATTTTGACTGGAAGTTCTCTTTGAAAATCAATCATCCAAGTTACAAGGTCCTATGCTTAATACCCAATCAAGGGCCCAATGCCCTTCTGGGCTTCAAATCTTACCAAGATTTTTGTTTTCAGATTCATATATTTTACCTATATATTCTTGAAAATATCGCAGTTTCCCAATACCATTATTCATCCAGCAGAATGATTTCTATTCCAAATCAAACCTGTTATTAACCCTAACCATACACTGTTCCCTCAATCAAACTTTAGAGAAGAGCAAGGACAGAGTTGGTCTTAAAATACAGGAATTTAGGGGATCTTCCAACTGCTGAGAAACTCAAAGGTCTATGCGCAAATGATCCCTAGAGAAGTTGTAGGCACCTATGAAGGAACTGAGAGAGCAAAAGTCATCTTTCATTGCAAACAACCTGGTCAGCATGAAGGGATGTGTCTGAATCAGCCTCTCTCTTCTTTATGTAGAGAAGAAGGACCAAACAAGGCCTCTGTGGAGAGCTGTTCCCGGTTACCAATGTTTGATATACCATTCTAACTTGTGAAAGTGTCAAAGGAATTAGGGACAGCCTCCATTTCATGGGACCTTTGGAAGCAAATGTTAGGACAACGTGCTTGCCAAGGCATTGACCTCATTCAGTTCCTGAAGGAAGTGACCTCACCTCACATTCTTGGTGATGGACCTCTCTGAACTTGGGATCCAGGCATCCAGGCACACAAATCTAGTCCCAGGCCCAGTCCCAGTGGTCTCACTTCTTTTGATTTACCAAAGACAGAGTCAGTCTTTCTTGGTATCTACTGATGTGAGGATGGCCAAATGCCAGGAAAGCTCTGAAGAGTGGCCTTTCCTGAGTAAGCAGGAAGTGGCTCACTGTTGTCTCCTGACAACTTCACAGAGTTGGCCAAGGAAACCAGATCTGAGACAGAACAGGTCATTTGATGGGAACATAGTACGGCCCACCAGTCAGAGGTCACACCCGATAGTCAGAGACCTACTTTGGGAAAGGAGGTGACTTTGTGGGTGTGAGTGTGTGTTTGTGATTTTGTCTCATGTTCTGAGAATAGGTCAGAAAGGCAGTTTGTTTGTTTTGGAGTGGACGATTTCTAACAAGTGATTTGACAAGGCGAGTGTTTTTATGTCTGTGTATCCCACTGTGTCCATGGTTGTAGACATTAGAAAAGAGAATGCATCAAAGGATGTGTCCAGGCTAGTAGAAAGCTTACCAGAATTCTTTATGCCCAATGTATGAAAGGAATGCGGCTTGCCTTATGGATGGGTAACACCTGCTATCTTCCTAAGTTTCTGTTTTCTTCCTGAATTCTGGCCACTCTCCAGAATAGGGCCATGATTTTGTGACCAAGTTATGTACCACCTCCAAGCTCTGTGACATGGCCATGTACTGGATAGCTGAAGGGAATGGCGAGCATCTCAGAAAATTCAGATATCAATGTGACCAGGAAAGTCTCAGTGGAGAAACACTGCTTTGGGCCGTTTGCTAACCTAATGTTCTGTTGCCCTGAATGTCAGGAAGGTCTTTGCCTCATGCCACCCCTTTGTGAAGCCTGAAGAAAACAGTTTTCAAATGGAAATGAATATGGATCACCTGTGGCTCTTTGCTTAATTGCTTTGAAAAGGGATGTGTCTGAATCAGCCTCTTGGCCCTGTGTGAGGTTGTGGCTTAGATACTCAGCACGTGGTGGATGTAAAGAGAGATCCCATGCGTGCATCCAAAACCAAAATGGCCAAAAAGCAGTCCTTGTGGATGAAGTCTGTCGCCTTCCTCTTTAAAGTTCTTGAACTCCTTCAAGTGAGAATAGCGATCCTTTGGGTCAAATGGGTTCTTCAAAGACCTGCAGAGGAGCTTGTGTTTTCTCATGACTGCAAATCACATAAAAATATATACCTGACACTCAGTTTTCCACAAATTGGAGAAGCATAGAAGTATTAACGTCTAGCATATTTGATCACTCCTGTTTCACATGAAGGGTGTCCAGACCACCCTGAATTTACGCCAATGAGGGGCAAGGGAGTTATTTTGGACACTCTCTTGGACTCCGCCACTCATGGAAACCTTCAGCCAGAGGTTGTGATTAGTGTCTATATGGAAGAAGATGAGGGCCATATGGGAGGGTTTTGGTTTTAATTTTGGTCATTTGTGTCCAAAGACATGACTGGGACCACCTGGGGTTGAACTCTGGTGTGATTCCCCTTAGAGACTGAATTCAGAGAAGTATTGCCATGAATTTTGTTGGGATTTTAGGAGTCCACCCATGAGAATCACCCTTGGAAACTGAGAACTAGGCCCAGGGTGGCTTTCCACAGAGCCCTGGGTATCTCAGCCAGAAGATCACATGATTTAATTCTGAAAGACTTGTCAGCCATTGTTGAGAGTCACAACACCCATGGACGTCACATTGTAGACCTCAATAGGCCTGGCTTCATGTGACATTTTGGCCACTCTTTGGGAAGCCTTGCCTGTGAGAGTTCTACAGAGCATTCATTGAAATGAGCTTCCTCACCATTTAAAGGTTCCTGAATGAATTGAAACCCACAGTGCCTGCAACGTCATCCTTGAAAAATGCCTAGATAAATACCATGAAATTTTTGAAATTCCCATGACCAGGTGGCACTGGAGAAACTTTGGATGTCCTGTTGCTTATCGTAAATATGCAAGACAGTGCCTTGATTGAGTGGGTTTCATGAAAATGGTGTAGAACAGAGATGCCAGTATGTTCGAACCTGCTGAGTAGTGGGCCTAGAGCAGTGGTAGGCAGGTGTGTGATAAAAAATTTGTGGTGGGGCCATGTGGATCTGCCATTGGATCCCAAATGGCTTGTGACTTACATGGTGCAGCCAGCAGACCCTTCCATGTAAAGGCTTCTGGTTATATGGAGATGTTTCCGGGCAATGTTTAGAATCAGGTTACTATGGACATGGGGCCAAGCTATGTGGGATAGAAGCCTGGTTGGTGCATTCTCCTGAAGACCCTGACCAACCACACATGAAAGAATTGCCTCCAGAACTGTGTCCCAGTTGAACTTCTTTTATTTCATGAAGCAAATGCCAAAGTCCCAGTGCAGCAGCAAGAAACACCACGAAAAGTGGAGGATGACCAAATGGCTTCCCAGTCCACATGGGAATACCCTTAGGCCCCAGTGGCCACAGTTTACTTACAAAGAGAGAATTCAGCACTGCTGCCTCATGTTCATTGGAAAATAAGAAACCATGTCCTCCAGGTCACATAGATGCAGACACAGCTTTGATAGTCTCACTAAAAAGAAGCTAAAGCTCCTGACAACAACATATATTTCAAGTGCCCAAACTCAGAGGCAGTTTCTCAAGAAGTATTTAGGCCAGCAGAGCTCCATGTTTATGGAGTGTTTACCCTGTCCCATACTAGGGAAACTCCTCTACCACTTCCAAGGTTGAAAACTCCTGAGCATATTATTCACAGATTTTATTACTCTTCTCCTCTAATTGTGTCTTACTTTGGACGAAAAAAATGTCAAGGAATTGTTCTGGATGAGAGTGGGAAGATTTTGTTTAGCACATATTTGCATACACATTGGATTCATTTTTCTATTTTACATTTGAAATACTGAATCCCTGACACTAACACATGCCCTGCTAGATTCTGAATACTAATCCTAATATGATGGAGAAAAATAACGGAAACAGAATAGAAATACAAGCAGTTCAGAGGAGGCATGTTGTATACTTGGACTTGCCTTTTGCATTATATAGGGTAGGAGTTATAAATCTAGTCAGTTTTTTGTTGAAATAGTTTTCCATGTGCTTTTAAAGTTAACAAATATGTGAATTCCTGTCTCCCTTTCTCTGTATTCTATTCAGCACATGTATTTTTATGTGCACATACAGAATCCTACCTGGTATCACACGTACATTCTTGTGAGTTACATGACTTGGCAGATACAAAGTGTGAGAAGAGATCACTCCTCTTAAACGCTGTTTGACCTGAAAATTCAACCTATGGGTGAGCTTCCTAGTTGAAAAAAGTTATACATAAATCCATATCCAGTAAAATGAATATTTTTGGATCTGTGGATGATACATATTTCACGGTGTAATTCGATTGGCATATATATTGCTAATTTTTAAAATCTGTGTGTGGTATATATATATATATATATATATATATATATATATATATATATATATATATTCTCTCCAGATATTTCAAAATATTTAATATATGTGTCTTATTATACACTCCCTAAATTCATTCATGATTATGTATGTGGATTTATAATCAACTTTTCACAAGATTATTGTCAGAAATATTCATTCACCTGATATACGTATTTTTTTCCTAGTATTGAAAACTAACTTCAGTGAATGGTGCATATAAATCCTAATATTTCTACAGTAACTGATCCATTTTCACATCAATGTAAGTAGATTCCTATGGGACATGATAAGTATTTTGAAGTTCATTTTTATTCAAAACTAGTACATTACTATTTCTTCAGTTTATGCACATTATTGGATATATATTTCATCCACAAGTTCACAAATTTATAGGCATTTATTTCACTTTCAATCACTTTCTGCTTCAGAAAACACGTGTTCCGCCATTTTCAAACTGGTCTTTTCATGAGACTTCTTTCCAAACACATTATTTTTGATTTCCACAATCACTTTTGAAGCAAAACTCACACACTCTTCATGATAAACCATAAGCCTAGGATTACAATGAGACATATAACTAGTTGTTATGAATGATTATATATCAATATATGATTTCTTATGTATTTTCAGATATCAATTCAATACATTATTTAAAGTGGAACCAGTTATATTATTTATTAACTGTATGGTCTATTCATGCATTATCTCTATATTCATAGACACAGGGTACACCTATTTTTACCCTCAATACTAATTTATACGTTTTCAAAATATTCCTCAAAAAATGGTGGAAGAAATACTCATGTCACCTGATCTATATATACATTTTATCACAGTAATATTCTGGACAAAAAAATCAAAGGTCACCCTTAAGGTTGTACCAAAGCCTAAATGGAAAGTGAGCATGGATTACTAAAACCTTCCATGTCCAGGTGGCCTAATGCTCTCAAATGTCAATCTTATTGGTGACTACATTTTTGTTTGTTCCTAAGATTATATATTCAACCTCAAGCCTGTTGAAAATGTCTAATCCTATCACTCACTTTATACGTTGCCTGATTTAGTAATGTCTCTATTTATATCTATTTTCCTACATATTTTCCCCTGTTCATCATTGTGACTGACTCTTCACTTGTGCTGACATTTACATTCACTGTCTACCTGAAACCCTATTGCTTAAGAACTTTTGGTCTAAATCCTATTCTCACTCTTCTTTGTAAACCTACTGACTATCTTTCTAATACTACCGACAATGCCTTTTTGAGTGGATGTTCTATTCGACATTCAATCATCCAAGGTACAAGCTCCTATGCCATTGTATATAGATTTATCTGAGACATTTTTGCAGAAAATAATTCAAAGCTAAGTGTACCAATTAAGGGCCCAATGCCCTTCTGGACTTCATATCTTCCCTAGATTTCTGTTTTTATACTTATATTTCACCTATATATTCTTGTAAATATCATAGTTTCCCAATACCATTATTCGTCATGCAGAAGGATTCCTAACCCCAAATTGAACATGTTACTAACCCAAACCATACACTGTTCTCTCAATCGAACTTTACAGAACAGCAGGGACAGGGTTGCTCTTAAAATACAGGAATGTATGGCATGTTCCACCTGTTGAGAACATCAAAGGTCCATGCAGAAACGATCCCTTGAGAAGATGTAGGCAGCTACGAAAGACCTGAGAGAGAAAAGTCATCTTCTATGGCAAACAACCTTGTCAGCATGAAGGGATGTGTATGAATCAGCCTCTCTCTTCTTAATGTAGAGAAGATGGACCAAAACAGTCCTAGGTGGAGAGCTGTTCCCGGGTGCCCATGGTTTATATACCATTCTAACTTGTGAAAGTGTCACAGGAAGTAGGGGCAGCCTCCATCTCATGGGACTCTTGAAAGCAACTGTTAGGACAAAGTGGTTGTCAAGGCAATGACCTCATTCAGTTCCTGAAGAAGTGATCTACCTCACTTCCTTGGTGATGGAACTCTCTTAACTTGGGATCCAGGAAGCCAGGCACCCGGAGCCAGTCCAGTCCCAGACCCAGTAGGCTCACTTGTTTGAATTTACCAAGGAGAGTGTCAGTCTTTCTTGGTACGTACATATGTGAGGATGGCCAAATACCAGTAGAGCTCTGAATAGGGGCCTTTCCTGAGAAAGTAGGTAGTGGTTCACCGCAGGCTCCTGACAACTTCACAGAGTTGGCCAAGGAGACCAGATCTGAGATAGGACAGGCCATTTTGGGGGAACATAGTATGGCCCACCACTCAGAGGAAACTCCGGATAGTCACAGAGTTACATGGGGGAAGGAGGTGTCTTTGTGGGGTGGGTGTGATTTTGTGGTTTTGTCTCATGATCTGAGAATAGGTAGGAAAGACGGTTTGTTTGATTTGGAGTGGTCTTCTTCTAGTAAGTCGTTGGACAAGGCAAGTGTTTCTATTTCTGTGTATCCCACTGTGTCCGTGGTTGTAGACATTAGAAAATAGAATGCAACAATTGATATGTCCTGTATAGTAGAAAGATTCCCGGCATTCATCCTGCCCAATTTATGAATGGACTGCAGCTTGCCTTATCCATGGGCAACACCTGCTACCTTCTTAAGTTCCTGTTTCTTCCAGAATTCTCACCACTCTCCAGAATAAACTCATGGTTTTGTGTCCAAAATATGTACCACCTCCAAGCTCTGTGACATTGCCATGTCCTGGATAGCTGAAGGGAATGGCGAGCATCTCAGAAAACTCAGATATCAGTGTGACCAAGAAAGTCTCAGTGGAGAAACCATGCTTTCGGCCTTTTGCTTATCAATTGTTCTGTTTCCCTGAATGTCAGGAAGGTCTTTGCCTCAGGCCACCCCTTTGTGAAGCCTGAAGAAAACAGTTTTCAAATGGAAATGAATGGGCCTCACCTGTGGCTCTTTGCTTAATTGCTTTGGAAAGGGATGTGTCTGAATCAGCCTCTTGGCCCTGTGTGAGGTTGTGGCTTAGATTCTCAGCACCTGATGGATGTAAAGAGAGATCCCATGTGTGCATCCAAAACCAAAATGGCCAAAAGAGCAATTATTGTGAATGAAGTCTCTCGCATTCATTTGTAAGGTTCCTGACCACCATCAAGTGAGAATACGGATCCTTTGGTTCAAATGAGTTATGCACAGCCCTGCAGAGGCTAACCCATAGGTTTTTGGGTTTTCTCATGGCTCCAAATCATATAAAGAATCTATACCTGACAGTCAGTAGGCCTCAAATTGGAGATGCAGAGCAGTATTAACAGCTAGCCTATCTGATCACTCCTGGTTCACCGGATGGGTGTCCAGGCCACCTTGACTTTAGGCAAATGAGGGGCAAGGGAGCTTATTTTTGACACTGTCTTGGGCTGCACCCCTCATGAAAAACTCCAGCCAGAGGTTATGATAAGTGTCTATATGGAAGAAGATGAGGGCCATGTGGGAGTGTTTGGTTTTAATTGTGGTCATTTGTTTGGCGGTTGGAAGAGATAACTGGATCCACCTGGGCTTGAATTCTGGCATGATTCCTCTTAGAGACTGAGTTCTGGAATTTACCTCAAAGAAGTATTGCCATGAAATGTGTTGGGATTTTAGGAGGCCACGCATGAGATGCGCCCTTGAAAACTGAGATCGAGGGCCAGGGTGTCTTTCCACAGTGCAGTGAGAATCTCAGCCAGGATATCACATGATTTTATTTTGAAAGACTTGGCAGCCATAATTGAGAGTATAAACACAAATGGAACTCATATTGTAGACCTCAATGATCCTGGCTTCATGTGACCTTTTGGCCACTTTTTGGGAAGCCTTTCCTGTGAGATTTCTCCAGAGATTTCATTTAAATGAGCTTCCTCACCACATAATGGTTCCTGCATTAATTGAAACGCACAGTGACTCCAACTTCATCCTTCAAAAATGGCTAAATAAATACTATCAAATTTCTGAAATTCCCATTACCAGGTGGCACTGGAGAACCTTTGGATATCCTGTTGCTGAACATGAGTGAAATAATTCCCCACGCAATGACACTTCACCGGGAGAATTCCAATTTTATTGCTAAAAGCTGTGTGCTTATATAGAACTAAGGGGGAGATGGTATGGCTTAGATAAATGGCAGCAACCCGTTTATTGACAAGTTCTTTCAAATATCAGCTCCAGAGCCCAGGAATTAGTTCTCATTGGGGCTAAGGTTCCCCACAAGCGAGATTTGAAATTGGCGCTGGCGGGAGAGTTCACAAGGGCGGGAACTTTTTGCGCCACTGCAGAAATGAAGAAGGTAGGAAGAAGAAGTCCTTAGGCGCCATGTTGGGGTTTTTCTCTGGGGTATAGCTGCCATTTATTCTTTTCCCAACATTCCACCCTTTTTGTTTTCTTAGGAAGTGGGGCATCGTTTCTCAGATCTGGCTGCTTCCTGCTGTGTGGGGGTGGTGTGGGGCCTAGAAAGAGAAGTGGAGGAATGCTCGGGGGCAGGTATGGGGATATCATGGCAGCCAGAAATAAAACCCAGTGGCTATAGACAGCTATTTTCATAGGGGTGAAGTCAATGAATGTTCCCTGAAGCCAAAGATGTCGATGGCATGGAACCAGTCCTGGATGGAAAAGATTGTTGTTATCAGCCACTGGTCCTGTAACAGAGACTCAAGGAAATACTGGAAGCGTCGCCTGGACATGGTGTCGCCAGCACCTGAAGAAGATCGGAGCGAATAAAAACAGAATGAAGATAAAAATTAAAGCAAATGTCAATTTTTGGCAGAAGTTCCATGTGGGGGGACTGACATAGAAGAGGCCAAGGGCCATGAGAAAGCTTAGAAGGTGGTAAAGACTATGAATCCAGGATGGCAGATTAAGAGGTTCTCCGAGCTCATTGTCTCCCGCTGTCTAATACCCGTTGCATTCCATCGTGCTTGGTAGTGAGCTTCATCACTGAGTGAACTGTTCTCTTGGAGATGTTGGGGATTCATCGGTCATCAGAGGCTGGTAGTGACTAAGCAAAAGCTGGTTGAAATTTTGATTAGGAATTTTATGCAGTTGGGTTTGAAGGCACTTCATTATGCAGGGCAAGAGAGCACAAAAAAGGAGCATCCAAATAATTGGCCCCAAGATATGTAGTAAGTACATGGCAAGATAGGATTGGAAGAACCCCGTTATGGGATTGGAGGAGGTAGGTTTGAGCAATTGGGTCGATAATTCCTGCAATTTAACAACATTTTTTTTTATTAGCCCAGATTCATTAACATAATAGCAAAATTCCTCTCTGAGGAATAGGCATGTAACCCCTTTTTCTGCAGTGAGAAGATCAATTGCCCTTTGGTTCTGTAAAGCCACTTGTGCCAATGAAGTAACCTGCCGCTGCAAGGAACCCAGAGACTCAGCCATGGTATTGAGTGTTTCCTGCAGTTTTTGTTGAAGGTCATTGGATCCCATAGAGCATGACCTATAGCTCCATCAGAGAGTCCGAGACCCGTCACTGAGGTTGTTAAAATGAGGCCTACCAGAACCGGCAGAAAGACTACCCTACGGGTGCGGGAAGGTAGGGCCAACGGTCAGAATTCGGTGGGAGTATACAAAGATAGCTGAGGAACTACAGTAACCAAGAAACAGGCGCCAGAGACATTGATGGTTGAGGTACTTAAAGACCCATTACACCAGAGGAAATGTCCAGGTTGCATAAACACAGGGCTCTATGGGGTGCTGTAGCTCAAGGAACAAATGGGTAAAGGATTCATTATTGGCAGGTGGAAACAGATGAAAGGAAATAAAGTATTGGTGGAGTAACTTTCCCACAGTGGGATACGTGTCACATGTAGGGGTTGTCCTTTTTAGAGAAATTGTAGGGTTTTGCTGGAATATTTCCTGCCGCTAATGGGACTGCTGCTAGAAGTGGACGACTAAGTGAAGCACAGAGAAAGCACTGAGAAGTAGGCACAGAAAGAGGGGTGGAGTTTAATAATCAAAAAGTTTGGTGTAGCAAATTGAGCCATGTGGGAGGGGGACCTGAGAGGGTTGAAGGCTCTGAATCCTCTTTGGATGAGCTATGGATATGATCTCGAAGTTTTGATTCTGAGTCCTTAATGTGTTCGACTACCTGAATGGTTGCCTTAGGTTGCGTAATCAGGGTGCGGCCAATAGTCATCCACCCTGTGGGTCTGACTGAGGTTGTCCGAGCATAGACAGCAAACTCAACATAGCCCCAACGTTTGGCCTTGGGGTCAGGTTTATCTAAAGTATACCATCCATTGTTACTGGGTGAAGAGCCTTTATGCCACTTTATGTAACTAGAAGTCCACCCTTCAGGGTAACCAAATGAGTGGTAAGAATAGCTACCACGTTCATCATGGAACATGCATGACCAATAGGGGCACCCATTATAAATCTCAGGCCACCAATGACAATAGTCTTTTGTTTGATTAAAAAGGAAGCAAATGAAAGGCCAGTTCCAGCTACCAGGGACGAAGGTCCTTGAAGGTGACAATTGTAGGGAAATAGAGGTGCAGTTGTGGATGAAGCAAGTAGTTGCATTCACTGCGCAGACCTTCTGCATGCCATGTTCTGAGTATCGTTCCCGAAAAGTGAATAAATGCATGGTAGGTGAGGAGGGTAAAGACCAGTCCTGACAGAGCACAGAAAATAAGCAGAGCACAAAAAACAAGCAGTTAGAGAAGACTAGGGTGTTGGGAGAGCTCATTGTGCCTTCTTTAAGAGGAATTGGGCTGCAAGGAAAACTGTGTGAGCCACAACTAAAATGGGTGAGATGGGTGTGGAGAGCAGGAGTAAAGGGGAGGTTCAGTAGGTGATTCTTGGAGTTCCTCTGGGGTGGCCCTGTCTTCAGCAGGTGGGACCTCCTGGTGATGTGGCTTCAACCTAGACATGTGAATCCAGGGAGTGAGACAGTTGTCTGGTAAGGAGAGTTTGGCGGCGGTAAGGGTAAAGAGAATGACAGGATAGGGGCCTTCCCATTTTGCGGCAAGAGTCCCTTTCACCTCTGGGGTATTATAATATACTAGACTAACAGGTGTTAAGGGAGGAGTGTTTGGAGAGGAGACTGGGTCCGGAAGAAGCCAGTCCTGATATTTCCAGAGTTCCGAGAGGAGATGGAGCAAGAGAGGCAAAGACAAATCTCGGGTGAGAGGTCCTTGTGAAATGACCAACCCAGGGGTTATAAGAGGTCTTCCATACATTATCTCAAAAGGAGACAGTAAAGATGGTTTCTTAGGGAGAGCTCTGATTCAAAGCAAAGCCAAGGGAAGGAGTTTGAACCAGTCTATGTTTAATTCCATTGTCAATTTGGTAAGGACTTCCTTTAGAGTATGATTTACCCTTTTCACTTTCCCTGAAGCCTGGGGGAAATATGGACAGTTGAAATGCCACTTGAAGGAGAGGGCTTGAGAGACCTTTTGTGTGATCCTAGAAGTAAACTCAGGGCCATTGTCATATTGTAGGGAAGTGGGCATACCAAACCTGGGGATGATGTCTGTCAGTAAGATTGAAGCTACAGTGGAAGCCTTTTTATTGGAAGTGGGAAATGCCTCAACCCAACCAGAGAAAGTGTCCACAAAGACAAGGAGGTATTTAGTGCACCATACTGTGGGCATGTTGGTGAAGTCTACCTGCCAGTCAGCAGCGGGAATGTGTCCCCGGGCTTGGTGGAAAGGGAAAGGTTTGGGCCTTAAAGGAGTATGAGGGTTGGTCCGCTGACAGATCTGACAATTAGAGGCTATATTCTGTAGCATGGCTTGTCAGAGGGGGTGAGGGAAAAGAAACTCTGTAAAAAGAGGGTCAAAGACTGAGAATTGGAAAGGAATAGAGTATGAAGGAACTTGAAAAGATGCTTGTTCTTACTGAAAGACGTAGGGGCTTCAGATGAGCTGTCTAAAGTGGCCATTATATGCCCCCCATGGAGGCCATAATTGAAAGTGGTAGCAGCCATTCGTGCCGCATGGTCAGCTTTGGCATTGCCCTCAGTGATAAGAAAGCCGTCCTTCTGATGGGACCTACAATGGACAACTCCCAACTGGGTGGGTAAGTGGCCTCTATTAGATTGGTTATAAAAGCTGAATTAGTAATCGCATTACCTTTGGTGGTAAGTAGGCCTCGCTACTTTCAAATATCAGCATGGGATAATAAGATATGGAAGACATATTTTGAATCAGTTTAGAGGGTGAGGGATTTGCCTTGTGCTAGAAGGCAGGCACGAGTGGATGCTATAAGTTCAGCCTACTTGTCTGTAGTTCCTGAAGGCAAAACTTTGGCCTCTATAATCTCAGTGGCTGAAAATACAGCGTATCCAGAGTAATGAGTTCCGTTCTCCCTAAAGGAACTGCTGTCAGTAAACCAGATAAGGTCAGGCTTGCTGAGTGGTCTCTCAGAAATGGAAGAATGACAGGGGAGGAAATCATCTAAGGTTTCCAAGCAATTATGAGTTGGTATGTGAGACATGGGAGTCATTGGGAGCAGTGAGGCAGTGTTCAGTGCAGAGCAGGGGAGGAAAATAATATTAGGGTTTTCCAGAAAGGAAGTGAGGGGCGACAGAAATCTGGATGTAGGGAGAGTTTGAAGGCCCTTTTAAGCTAAAAGATCCTTCAAGTGATGTGGGGAGTGGATAGTTCAAGGGGCCCCAAAAGTCAGCTTAGAGGCTTCTTTGTGTAAAATTTGTCCAGTAGCCAGAGCTCTTAAGCAAGGGGCCCACCCACGGATGGTAGGGTCTAGTTGCTTGGACAAATATGACACAGGTGCAAATGTACGCCCATAGTTTTGACCTAAGACCCCAAGTGCTTGCCCCCCTTTTTCATGGACATATAGATGAAATGTTCTTGAAAGATCTGGAAGGTGAAGGGCAGGTGCCTTTAAGAGGAGTTGCTGAAGCCTGCGGAAGTGGTAGATGGGAAAGGAGGCAAGAGATTCACTAGGGGGTCCCTTTGCTAGGTCATACAGGGGTTTGGAGAGAAGAGAATAATTTGGGATCCAGGCCCTAAAATAACCTGCTAATCCTAGGAATGATAGTATTTTGGCTTTCGTATAGGGCACTGAAAGATCACAGAGGAGTTGCCTCCTATCCAGTGTTATTTCCTTTTTCCCGGGTGTAAGGCAAAAACCAAGATAGGTGACCGAAGACTGGGAAACCTGGGCCTTGTGGGGAGACTCCCTATATCCCTTGTCTTCTAGGAATTTATGAAGCTGAGCGGTGTGGGATTGAGAGTGTTCCCAGAAAGACTACATAGAAGAAGGTCATAGACATATTGAAGTAGAGTAGAGTCAGGACAGGTCAGGTGAAAGGATGTGAGGTCCTGGGCAAGAAATTGGCCAAAGAGATGGGGGCTATCCCTGAATCCCTGTGGGAGGACAGTCCAGGTAAGCTGATGAGAATGGCGGGTGTGAGAGTCAGTCCATGAAAAAGCAAAGATATCCTGAGATTCTGAGAACAAGGGAATAGAAAAGAATGCATCTTTTAAATCTAGGACTGAGAAGTGAGTAGTAGTGGCATGGATCTGAGAGAGGAGGGTGTAAGGGTTGGGCACTAGCGGGTGGATGGGGTCCACAGAGGAGTTGACAAGGCGAAGTTCTTGAACCAGCCTGTAGGACACGTTAGGTTTCTTAACTGCAAGAATGGGTGTGTTGAAAGGAGAGTGTGTAGGCCTAAGATACCCCTTTCATAATAAATCCTGGATGATGGGTTCTAATCCAAGGAGGGATGTGGTTGTGAGTGGATATTGTGGTTGACTAACATATCTTGAAGGGTCCCGTAAGACAATATGAATAGGACTGCATTTAGCCATAAAGGGTGTAATTGTGTCCCAAACCTCAGGGTTAAATGGTTTAGATAGTCGTGGGAGAGTGCATGAAGGAGGTGTATCTGCCCCTAGGAATATCATGAGGAAATGAGAGGTAGGAGAGGTGTGGGGTGATAAGTGAATGGTGACTTTTAATAGTGAGAGTATGTCCCTTCCCAGAAAGGGAATGGGGCAATGGCTCATAACAAGAAAGGAGTGAGTGAAGGACAAAAGGGATCGCTGCATATAACATGATTCGGGGGGGTTTGAGGAAAAATCTTTTTACCTCCTACCCTTACAATAGGAGTTTTTGAGGGTGTGGTAGGACCCTAATACTCCCTCAAAATCGAAAAAGCGGCACCAGTATCCAAGAGCAAGTTAATGAAGCGTCCATCCACCAGGAAGGTGACCCTAGGCTCTTGATTCTTGATGATAATAGTCTGGAGGGAAGGCCCAGGACTCCGTCAATCCTCCTCTGCCAAGCCCAGGTGAGGCTGGGGTTGCTGGGCAGCAGACCAACCTCCCTTCTGGGTTGTTGGGCAGTCTGCCTCCCAGTGTCCACTTTGATGGCATTTTGCGCAGGGGTTGTAGGGTGTCCTCGGCGAAGAACAATTCCTGGTCCAATGTCCCTCCTTACCTCATTTGAAGCAAGCTCCAGGGGGGGTCATATTGGGACGGCATGGTGATGGCCTTCTCTGAATGAGCTGGGCCAACATTTGGAGTTTGGCATTTTCAGCCCTCTGCCTACGGAATTCACTTTCATCCTCTCTACCATGAAAAACCTTGAAAGTGACAGCGAGGATTTTGGTCTGAGGAGTAGCAGGGCCCTGTTCAAACTTTTTAAGCTTGGCTTTAATGTAAGGGTAGCTTTGGGCCAGAATATATGTCATTAAGACATGACGGCCATCAGGGGTTTCTGGGTCGAGGTTTGTGTACTGCTGAAGGGCCTTGGTTAGTCTATCCAGGAATTCTGAAGGTGTTTCCTCCTTCCTTTGAATGACCTCCTGCATCTTTTGAAAGTTAACAGCCTTGCGGGTGGCCTTTTTCAGTCCCGCCAAGAGGCAGGATGTAAAAAGGTCACTAGACTGTAAGCCCATAGGGGATCCTGCTCTGGGACAGCATGAGGGCCTGTGGGTGGTTATGATTGGTCCTATGATTTTCATCAGCATGGGCTTGGGCTAGCTCCCAGAACCATTGCCTTTCCTTGGGGAGATGTTTATTGGCCAAGAGCATGTAGATGTCATGATGAGTGAGGCTATATGCTTGCAGTACCCATTGAAACTCCCGAATGTAAGTGGTGGGGTCAGTGGTGAAAGAGCCTAACTTCCTCTCTAGCTGAGTAATGTCCGACATGGAGAAGGGCACGTGGACTCTGATGACACCCTTGGGACCAGCTACCTCACGAAGGGGTGCGATTGTCTTGGGGGTGGGAAGGAGTCCCTTAGACCTGGTAACAGGAGGACTGATAGAGGCAGGCGGTGGACAGGAAGGAGAGGGAGGGGAATGGAATGTCTCTGTGGAAGAGGAGGAGGTGGAGCAGGCAGAAGAGTGGGGAAGGGAGGGGGATGAAATGGAAGGTTGAGGATCCATGGAATCAGGCAGAGGAAGAGGAGGATTTTGCGGGAGAGAAGGGTCAGTTGGGGCTGGGGGATAAGGTGGGGGTTGATCTGCTGGGTCGAATGAGGAAGAATCTGCGAAGTCAGGAGTAGAACTAGGGGAAGAGAGGGGTTTGCAAGCAAGAAGGACCTGAGAGGGAGGGCAGGAGGAGCAGAGACAGGGTGCTGTGCGAGAAGGCTAAAACATTCAATACAGGGAATCTCACTCCACTTTTTCAGATGCTGGCAGTAATTAAAAAGGTCCAAGAGGAGGTTTGGATCTAAGGAGCCTTCTGGAGGCCAATGATTGCCATTAACCAGTGGATATGTAGGGAAATCTTGGGTACAGAATTTGATTAGAAGTTTGGGCTTGATGTCTGGTGTGAGGGAGAGTGTGGCCAGATTTTTTATTAAACTTTTGAGAGGTGAGGTTTCAGCTACAGATAAAGAGGTGCCCACAGTCACAGGGAGAGATGGAAGAGAGAGAGAGAGAGAGAGAGAGAATAAGTGTAAGCAAGAGAGACAAAGAGAAAACCCGGCCTGGAACGGACTCCGGGAAGTGCTCAGGGTGAATGGGGGTCAGGTGGGCATCCCCAAAATGACCAGCCGTCATGAGGAAATACAGAGGGCACTACCTGATCGTCACCAGTGAAGTGCGATCTGTGAGACCCAATGGGTTCGGAGCCACGGGCAACCTGACATCAGGAAAGTTTTCGAACGCAGCAGAAGAAGTAAGTAATGAAAACAGAACTCCGGCTCCAGCAGAATGCAGTTCCAGGATGGGAGTTCAGTTTTCCCCGAGCAGAGAGGCAGCTTCAGCCAGACACAGCAGGCCCGCAGGAAACAGCAACTCTAGCCGGCAGTGGCAGCAGCAGCAGAGGAGGAAAAACCACAGAGCCTCTCATGTAAACTCAGAAGCCTCACACCCCAAAGGGAAACGGATCACCAGAGGGTCCACTGCAACCAGTAAAGGTCTTAATGGGAGGAATTCCCTCCCCCCTACCAGGTGTCTAGAGTGTGACAGACGATCATGGTCACAAAGCCAGCGGTAGCCCGAAGGGAGTTGGCGAGCCGGGGTCAGGGGAGGCTTACATACAACAAATCAGTGGTGAGTGCAGGAAGCCTGCGTCTGAAAAGAGCAGACCAGGGCAGAGTGCCACGGTGGAGCAGTGGACGGGGCTCTTGTTGGAAAGAGCTCACCCATATCCTCACACGGGGCACCAGAATGAAAGAACTCCCCACTCAAAGGCACTTCACCGGGAGAATTCCAATTCTATTGCAAAAAGCTGTGTGCTTATATAGAACTAAGGAGGAGATGGGAGGGCTTAGATAAAAGGCAGGCAATCCGTTTATTGGCAAGTTCTTTCAGATATCAGCTCCGGAGCCCAGGAATTATTTCTTATTGAGGCTAAGATTCCCGGCCAGCAAGATTTGAAATTGGTGCCAGCAGAAGAGTTCACACGGGCGGGAACATTTCGCACCACTGCAGAAAAGAAGAATGTAGGAAGAAGAAGTGCTTAGGCGCCATGTTGGGTTTTTTTTTCTGGGGTATGGCTGCCGTTTATACTTTTCCCAACAATGAGTATACCAGACAGTGCCTTGATTGACTGGTTTTTATGAAAATGGTGTTTAACAGAGATGCCAGAAAGTTGGATCCTGCTGATTAGTGGGCCAAGAGCAATGGTGGGCATGTGTGTGATAAAACATCAGTGGTGGGACCATGTGGATCTGCCATTGGCTTCCAAATGGCTTGTGACTGACATGGTGAAGCCAGCAGACCCTTATATGTAAAGGCATCTTGTTACATGGAGAGGATTCAGGACATTGTTCAGAATCAGGTTGCTATGTTCAAGAGGGCAAGCTATGTGGAATAGAAGCCTGGTTCTTGTATTCTCCTACAGACCCTGACCCACCACATGTGACAGAAATCCCTCACGCACTGTGTCCCCGTTGAACTCCTTGTATTTCATCAAGCAAATACCAAACTTCCAGTGCAGCACCAAGAAACACCACGAAAATAGAGGATGACCATATGGCTTCATAGTCCACACTAGAGACATTTAGCCCCAAGGGGCCACAGTTTACCTTCAAAGGGAGAATTCAGCACTGGTGTCTCATGTTCATTGGAAAATAAGAAACCATGTCCTCCAGGTCACATAGATGCAGACCCAGGTTTATGGTTTCACTAGAAAGGAAGCTAAAGCACTTGACAACAACACATATTTCAAGTGCCCAACCTCACAGGCAGTATCTCAAGAAGTCTCTAGGACAACAGACCTCCATGTTTTTGAAGTGTTTACCCTGTCCCTTACTTTTGGAAACTCCTCTAACACTTCCAAGGTTGTGAACTCCTGATCGCATTCCATTCCAGATATGTATTCATGAATTTTCTAACTCTTCTCCTCTAATTGTTTCTTACATGGGGTGAAGGTGTTGTCAAGGTATTGTTCTGGATGAGAGTGGGAAGATTTTTGTGTAGCACATATTTACATACACATTGGATTCATTTTTCAATTTTCCATTCGAAATACTGAATCCCTGTCAGTAACCCATACCCTAATAGACTCTGACTACTAATCCTAATATGATGGAGACAAATAACCCAAACATAATATTAATACAAGCAGTTCAGAGGAGGCATGGTGTATAGTTGGTCTTGCCTTTTGCATGATATAGTGTAGGAGTTATAAATCTTGTCAATTGTTTGTTGAAATAGTACTCCATGTGTTTTTAAAGTTAACACATATGTGAATTTCTGTCTCCTTTTTTCTGTAGATAATTCAGCACATGTATTTTTATATGCACATAAAAAATCCTACCTGGTATCACACGTACATTTTTGTGAGGTGGCTAACTTAGAAGAAACAAAGTATGAGAAGAAATCACCCCTCCTAAACGCTTTTGGAACTGAAAATTCAAACTATGAGTGAGATTTTTAGTTGAACAATATTATACATAAATCCATGTTCAGTAAAATTAATATTTTTGGATCGGTGGATGATATATATTTCACGATGAATTTTAATTGGCATATATATTGCTACTTTCTAATGTTTCTCTGTGAGATGTATATATATATATATATATATATATATATATATATATATATATATATATATATATATATATATTTATTCTCTAGATTTTTCCAAATATAAAATATATGTGTCCTATTATACACTCCCTAAATAATTCACTCATGCTCATGTATGTGGTTTTATAATCAAATTTTCATATGATTATTTTCAGAAATATTCATCCACCTGAAATACATATTTGTTTTCTAGTACTGAAAACTCACTTCACTGAATGGTGCAAACAAATCCTTATATTTCTTCTGTAACTGACCCAATTTAACATCAATGCAAGTAGATTCCAAAGGGGCATGATGTGTATTTTGACGTTCATTTTGATTTAACACTGGTACATTACTATTTCTTCAGTTTTTGTACATCATAGTATATACATTTCATCCACAAGTTCACAAATTTAAAGACATTTGAAACACATTCAATCACTTCCTGCTTCAGTACACATGTATTCCACCTTGCTTTTGACTGGTTATTTATTGAGACTTCTTTCCAAACACATTATTTTCGATTTCCATAATCAATTTTGAAGCAAAACTCACACACACTTTATGATAAACCACAACCCTAATATTACCATTAGATGTATTACTGGTTGGAATGAATTTATGTATGTCAATATAACATTTCCTGTGTATTTTCAGATATCAATTTATTCCAATTTCTAAAGTTGGAATCAGTTATATTATATATTCACACATGGTACACCTATTTGTGCCCCCAATACTAATTTATATCTCTTCTAAATATTGCTCCCAGAAATGGTGCAAGAAAGACTCATGTCACCTGATCTACATATATATTCTGTCAACAAAATGCAAAGTCACACTTACAATTGTACCAAAGCCTAAATGGAATGTGAGTATGGATTATGAAAATCACCCATGTCCAGGTTGCCTAATGCTCTCAAATGTCAATCCTATTGGTGACTACATATTTGTTTCTTCCAAAGATTATGTATTCAACCTCAAGCCTGTTGAAAATGTCTAATCCTATCAATCACTTCATCATTTGCCTGATTTCCTAATGTCTCTAATGATATCTGCTTTCCTACATATTTTCCCCAGTTCATCATTGTGACTGACTCTTCACATGTGCTGACATTTACATTTTCTGTCTACCTGAAACCCTATTGCTAAAGAACTTTTTGTCCAAATCCTATACTCACTCTTTTTTTCTAATCCTACCAACTATCTTCCTAATCCTACCAAGTATCCTTTTTTGACTGGATGTTCTCTTCGACATTCAATTATCCAAGGTTCAAGGTCCTATGCCATTATGTATAGATTTATCTGAGACACATGTGCACAACATAATTCCGAGTGAAGTATCCCAATCAAGGATCCAATGCCCTTTTGGGCTTCAAATCTTACCTAGATTTGTGTTTTCATACATATATTTCACCTCTATATATACTTATAAATATTGCAGGTTCCCAATACCATTATTCATGCAGCAGAATGATTCCTAACCCAAATCAAACATGTTATTAACCCTAACCATACTTTGTTTCCTCAATCTAACTTTACAGAAAAGCAAGGACAGAGTTGGTCTTATATAGAAATGTAAGAGATCTTCCACCTGCTGAGAACCTCAAAGGTCCATGCAGAAGTGAACCCTGGGGAAGATATAGAAAGCTATGAAGGACCTGAGAGAGCGAAAGTCATCTTTCATGACAAAAAAAAACAGGTCAGGATGAAGGGGTGTGTCTGAAGCAGTCTATCTCTTCTTAATGTAGAGAAGATGGACCAAACCAGGCCTGTGTGGAGAACTGTTCACGGGTGCCTATGTTTGATATACCATTCTTACTTGTGAAAGTGTCACAGGAAGTAGGGGCAGCCTCCATCTATTGGGACACTTGGAAGCAACTGTTAGGACAAAGAGGTTGCCAAGGCAGTGACCTCATTCAGTTCGTGAAGGAAGTGACCTATATCATTTTCTTGGTGATGGAACTCTCTGAACTTGGGATCCAGGATGCCAGGCACACAGAGGCATTCCCAGTCACAGTCCCAGTGGCCACACATGTTTGGATTTACCAAGGACAGAATCGGTCTTTCTTGGTAACTACTGATGTGAGGATGGCCAAATTCCAGGAGAGCTCTGAAGAGGGGTCTTTCCTGAGAAAGCAGGTAGTGTCTCACTACTGAACTGAAACCCACAGTGCCTCCAACTTCATCCATGAAAAATGGCTAGATAAATACAATAAAATTTTTTAAATTCCCTTAACCAGGTGGCACTGGAGAACCTTTGGATGTCTTTTTCCTGGTCATGAGTGTACAAGAGAATGCCATGATTGACAGTATTTCATGAAAATGGTGTAGAACAAAGATGCCAGTAAGTTGGACCCTGCTGAGTAGTGGGCCTTTTGCAGTGGTGGGCAGGTGTGTGATAATACAGCTGTGGTGTGGCCATGAGGATTTTCCATTGCCTTCAAAATGGCTTGTGACTGATATAGTGCAGCCAGCAGACCCTTCTTGTTATATGGAGAGGTTTCCGGGCAAAGTTCAGAGTCAGATTTCTATGGACAAAGGGGCAAGCTTTGTGAGATAGAAGCCTGGTTGTTGCATTCTCCTGCAGACCCTGACCCACCACAAGTGACAGAACTCCCTCTAATACTGGGTCCCAGGTGAACTCATTGTATTTCATGAAGCAAATACCAAACTCCCAGTGCAGCAGCAAGAAACACCACGAAAAGTGGAGGATGACCAAATGGCTTCACAGTTCACACGGGGAGACAGTTAGCACCAAGTGGCCACAGTTTACCTACAAATAGAATATTCAGCACTGCTGCCTCATGTTCATTAGAATACAAGAAACCATGTCCTCCAGGTCACGTAGATGCAGACCCAGCTTTTATGGTGTCACTAGAAAGGAAGTTAAATCTCCTTGCAACAACATATATTTCAAGTGCCCAACCTCAGAGGAAGTTTCTCAAGAAGTCTTTAGGACGGCAGAGCTCCATGTTTTTGGAGTGTTTACCTGTTAGACCAGGACGCTAGAAAAGACCCCTGACTCAAATTAAAATCAAATAAAATTAAGCTTATTATTTCCACCGGCCATGCTGCCTCTCCCTCCCAAAACGAAGGGAACAAGACAGCAACCCCAGCTTTCCTACAGCCCAGCTTTATAGCCCAGAAAGTTACACAAAAGGGGGGTTACAGATAACAGAACTCTGATAAACATCACACTAAAGGTAGTTTACAATTTTTTTGCTGTCCCTACATGAGAATTCATGAGGACCATTAGAGCCTCAGAGAGGGTTGTTGTCTTGCCAGAGAAGGCAAATATTTATGATGTGTCACTAAAGTTTCTGAGAGGGCTGCTATCTGGTCAGAGAGCCAGGCATGTGTGAGTTCAAGGCGCGGGCAGGCATTCCACGCATGTTCAGAATTTGAAGTAATTAATGGTAAAGCCAAAATTATCTTTTCATGGCTTTGTGGCATGATGGCTCCCAATTTTAATAAAAGATCAGGTTGGGTCTACAATTCCCCCCTTTTCTCTGTGTCCCTTTCAAATCTTTGATAGATTATGGGAAGAGCACTGAGGAAATTTTAATCCCTCAGGTAAGAGTCTCCAAATTTTTAGAACTCAACCAAAACCGATCTCGCTGATTTTACCCTTCTTAATTATTTATATTGATAGTCTATTTATCTTTCTCTCCGTTGTTGTAAGAAGAGTGGCATCACTAATTTTTTCTTCTTCTGTCCTGAGACAGGGTGACGTGAGTGGGCTCGGCGTGAGGGACATGAGTTGCCTATTAGAAGTCAGTTGAGAGACATGAGTTGCCTTTTAGAAGTCAGTTCGGTTTGAAGTCAGGTTGGGGAAGAACAGGTTGTAAAGTCATCTGTGAATGGGTTCTTCTATGAGTGAAACAAAAACCATGAGTACTGGATAAATGTTGCAGCAGCTAGAACATGTCACTGTATAGAAATTCCCTCACCAGTCTTTAATATCCCCAGTTATAAGGACTGTCAACTTAATATTTAACTTTAAGTGTTACAGTTGGCCCTCCCAATAAGACACAGTTTAATAATTTAATGTCATCTGATCTTGTAAAATCCTTTTACTGGTATGACCTCTGCGTCTAATAGAGAAACCTTTAATTCTGTTACTCAGGGCTGGATAATCGTACTAGCAAACACCAAGCCTACCTTTGTAGGTTAGGAATATCTGTAGGTCTTAAACTGAAAACTTCTGCCTGTGGCAGCTCTTCTTGATAGTCTCTTTTTATAAGTATTAGGCATTCCTGTGAGAGAATCCTTCTTTGTAGCCTCCAGTCTTACTTGTTTTGGGAGGATAAGATAAAGTGCATACCTTAAAATTTTATCATTATTATTATTATTATTATTATTATTATTATTATTATTATTATTATTTAATATGCCCAGGAGTGGCTGTATTTTGGTCTTAACTGTCTTTGCTAAGTGTTTAAGATGAAGCAGTCAAATTGACTTTTGTTTCTATCTATTGTTAACAGTCAGCTGAGCTTTTGTGGGAATCAATTCTGGGGAAACTTGAGAGGAGATTCTCAGTTCTGCTAGTGCCATTTGCGCTAGGTGGGTCCAGGTCTTGCTTGACCATTTGGCTTCTTTCAGAAGCATCAGGGATGTCTCCTTTCTATGATGACTCTCCTCTTTGTAACAAATGCACTGATTGGCTTTCTGTTCTCCAGTGGTCTCATTAATCTCCCTGATCAGGAGGTTATGTGGCTCAGAGTTGCAAAGCTCTTTAGAGAAGTCCCTTGTTCCCTGGATTCAGACTGACTCAGAGGGCAAGAGCCAAATATTGGTTTTCTTGGCCCTTTTCATTTAACATTAATTTTGAATCCTAATCTTAAACATCCAGCAAATAAATTTTAACAGCCTTATATTAAGAGTACTGGGCTTTAATGTCTATAACTTTATAATTACCTTTTTATTAATTGGGATCTGTATTATTCTGTCTGTATTGTAGTTGATGACTTTTTATCTTGAATAAACCCATGTTGTGTTCTTAAAACAACGCATTTGTAAAACACTAACAGGGAATCTTTAGATCACTTATAAGAAAATTTCAAACTAAAATTAACAAAAGTAAAAATACTTAGTTCGTGTAATATCTTCCCTGAATTTTTTGGCTGAGTTATACATTATATCCCCTGTTTGAGATCCTAGAAATATTGACAATAACAAAAACTTTTTAACATAACTTTAAAGAAATATTATCTGACCTACATGTTTCATAGTCATTCTCACATGTAGTAAGATGGGACACACAGCCTTATCTCAGGTAAGGCAGGGCTCTTTATAAATCTTAAGTATTTTAATTCTAAAGCTGATCTTTATTTTTAAATATCTTTTGACAAAGTTTACATAAATTGTTTGAGGTCACATGAACATTAGCTAACACCATATGATATCACATTTAAAACATGAATTAAAGAAATGCTGAAAGTTTTTAACCTTTACAAAGATTAGGCTCTAATTAACTTAAAAATACATTTAAATTCTTCCCCAATGTAAAAAGTAACATAAACATTTACATATCTTATTGATAACAGGTAAATAAATCCACAATATATTTTTTACCACACAACTTCAGAGCACCAGCTTGATATAATGCTCTTTTAAGGTTTCTACCTTACAGACTTGCATACCTGTAAGATATGAAAACATTAATAGCATAACAATTACATTTATGTTTCTACATTAATCAAGTTTGGCTTTTAAAGAAATGGCAGTACAGTGCTCTAAAATAACAGTTCTTATTTAATCAGTTGTTTAATTTTTATGGTTCTTGCTCTAGAAAACATAAATCTTAATAAACTCAATGTTATGGGTAAACTTATGTTTTAAGAAATTTTTGCCTCATTAACACATGACTGATTTTTACAATCTTATACAGAGTTTACTAAAAAAAAATACAGATCTTAGTAAATCAATCAGATATCTAACTAAAGTACTCATGAATGAGTAATCCCATATCAAATTTACTTTACTTATTTATCAAAAAGTTAGAGAAACGTATTGAACAGTGTAAACCATTTTTATGTTGAAGGAAAGGTACTAGAGCCAAGGCATATTAGACATTTTGTAGATGTTAATATTTTGTTAGATGTTTGAACACCTAGAAAACTTTGTAAGCTTAAATTTAAAGACATTTGTTTTTATCTCTTTATCCTATTTAAATTGAAACATTTAAATCACGTGAATTAAAGATCTTTGGATCCACTTTTTAAAATTTGTTTTTATGAGCGCTTTTTTTTATGAGCGCTCCTTATATATGTTAATTTATGTATCATATATATGATATACGGACATATGTATATATAGACATACAACACATAACAAAATTGTGCACACATAATAATAGTAAAGGCCTCGTAGCATTTCGCAGGTGAAATCTTTATTGCAATGTTTCAAGAAGTCCACAGTTGGTCAAAGATAGAACTGATCAGAAAAACATTAACCTAGGTCTGTATGCTCAAAATCATGAGGTCAAAAAACATAAAGTATCTCAGAAAAAAAATAAGAGTCCTAGAAAAAATGACTTGCCAGTAATTAGAAAATACCATACAATTTACCTTTTTTTCCCTTAGATCTCAAATCAGTCTCCTACAAAGCTTGCAGGCTTCTTTCATTTGCATTTCAACATAAGTCATGGCTGAGGTCTGGAAGGAGCAGGAAAAAAACTGCTATTCTGAACAGACATCTCAGGACTAAGGCATTTTAACCATAATTTTCAGGTTCGGATGTTGAAAATTATGATACAAGTTTAAGATACAATTCACAAAATTTTTTATCTTTACATCTTGTTTGGTCAACAGACACCATACTATGATTTACTATCCATGTCCAAATTAATGCACTGGTACACACAGTGACATTTTCCCAGGCTACCCAATTCAAAATTGGTGAAAAAAAAAGACTGTATGATTGGGAAGTTTCTTGGCAACTTGCAAGTAGAGTTCTTCAGTTATCCATCCTAAGTATTTAAGTTCTCTGGCATGAATTATCTGAAATCATAAACTAAACAATTACCTAAACCCGACTTTTATCTGCAAGATTGTGCAATGCTTCAAAAACCCATTCAGATACCAGATTGTTAAAATAAAACATCATCATTTCGACACACATTCAGCTAAGATCATTCCCAAAAAACAATTTATAATATCAACACATTATTGCACATGCCTTAAAGTGCCAGAAACAAAGACACAATACAGACCGAAAGGAGGTCCAGAAAATGGCTGTCAGAGAGAACCCTTTAAACCAGAGCAGATAAGAGAAAAATCTCGTACACCAGTGGGACCATAGCTGTCCCCACAAGGGGACCAGATGTTTTCACAGAGGGGCAACCTGAAATGTAAAATAAAGTATCTCCATGGTGATTTTACTGCATTTAGTGTCCCCTTTTTCTTTTTCTCTTTTTTTAACAAGACAGAGGTGGCATAATCCTTACAGTGCAGGGAAGGAAGGAGGTAATTCCCTGAATCAACAGGGCTTTGGCCGCTGCTGGGAGTCCCTCAGTTTCTCCTTTTACATACAGGATTAGCTCCTCTGATTCAGTTCCACACCAAGCATGCTCTATCTCCTAACATTTCAGAAGATAGGTCTCACAAAGTTCCGGGGCGGAGGGGGGGTACAAGATTTGTAACTTAAAGTTTGGTTCCTGACCTTGAAGCCAATTAATACCAATTTAATAATGAGGACTGGGTTTTGAGAAAAAGAAAAAAGGAGGTTTATTGCTTGACTAACAAAGGAGAAACACAGGGGACTCTGCCAAATTTGTGACTCTCTTTATCTGGAGGGACAAGGGGTTTTAAAGGAGTTTCACTTGTTAACCTGGGAGATACTCTGTTCTTAGGTCCCCAGCAGGCATTTCCCTCTGCAATGGGTGTGCTCCAGGCAGCCAGCTAGGCGCTTCTATCATCCTGCTTCGCAAAGGGGGATAAAGTTCATTGCAGTTCCTTAAAACACAGTCCAAAGGGGTGTCAGGCTTACTCTCTTTATTTCTGATTTTCATGTCCAATATACTTAAGTTTTTACCACCAAAATCACACAACAAAACGAACAAAAACAAACAAACAAAAAAACAAAAAATAGAACACAGAACACAAATAAACAGAAACCCGGTGGCTAAACACAGAAACAGGGGAACAGTGCAACATCTTGCTAAAGCTCCAGGGTAGGACCGCGTGCGTGCTCATCGGCACCTCTCTACAGTTCCAGAGGAATTCCCTACAGAACAGAACAGAGGACAGAAAGATTCTCGTTACTGTTCTGCACAGAAGTATATGTGAGCCTCCCCCTGCCACATCTCTGTCATCAGAAGAGATCTCCCTTAACTGGATATCAGATGTTATAAAGGAGCCACTTACCTATGGAGGCCTCCTCCATCAGGTGCTTGCTAATAGTTTTAGTGCAGAGGTTCACTGTAGTGCTCCCTGGACTAAAGGCTCTTTTCCAAATATAAAGAAGATGGACCAAATCAGGCCTTCATGGAGAGCGGTTCCTTGGTGCCTATGGTTGATATACCATTCTAATTTGTGAAAGTGCCACAGAAAATAGGGTAAGCCTCCTTCTCATGGTACGCTTGAAAGCAACTGTTTGGATAAAGTGGTTGCCAAGGCAGAGACCTAATTCAGTTCCTGAAGGATGTGACCTCACCTCAATCCCTTGGTAATGGAACTCTCTGAACTTGGGATGCAGGAAGCCAGGCACACAGAGTCAGTCTCAGTCCCAGTCCCAGTGTCTCACTTGCTTCAATTTAGCAAGGACAGAGTCAGTCTTTCTTGGTACCTACTGATGTGATGATGGCCAAATGCCAGGAGTTCTCTGAAGAGGGGCCTTTCCTGAAAAAGCAGGTAGTGGCTCACAGCTGGCTCCTGAACACTTCACAAAGTTGGACAAGGAGACCAGATCTGAGACAGGACACGCCATATTGGGGGAACATAGTATGGCCCAGCAGTCAGAGGATACTCTGGAGAGTGAGAGACCTACTTAGGGAAGGAGGTGCCTTTGTGGGTGTAGATGTGTGTTTGTGGTTTTGTCTCATGTTCTGAGAATAGGCAGGAAAGTCGGTTTGTTTGGTTTGGAGTGAACTGTTTCTAGTAAGTTGTTTCACAAGGCGAGTGTTTCTATGTCTGTGTATCCCACAGTGTCCATGCTTGTAGACATTAGAAAAGAGAATGCATCAATGGATGTTTCCTGTCAAGTAGAAAGCTTCCCAGCATTCATCCTGCCCAATTTATGAATGCACTAGGGCTTGCCTTATTGATGGGCAACACCTGCTATTTTCCTAAGTTCCTGTTTTCTTCCTGAAATCTAGCCACTCTCCAGAATAGGTTCATGCATTTGCATCCAGGATATGTACCACCTCCAACCACTGTGACATGGACATGTACTGGATAGCTGAAGAGAATGGCAAGCATCTCAGAAAAGTCAGATATCAGTGTGACCCGGAAAGTCTCAGTAGAGAAACCCTGCAAAGGGCCTTTTGATTGCCTATTGTTCTGTTGCCCTGAATGTCAGGAAGTTCTTTGCCTCAGGCCACGCTTTTGTGAAGCCTGAAGAAAACAGTTTTCAAATGGAAATGAATGGGCATCACCTGTGGCTTTTTGCTTAAGTGCGTTGTAAAGGGATGTGTCTGAATCAGCCTCTTGGCCCTGTGTGAGCCTGTGGCTTAGATTATCAGCACCTTATGGGTCTAAAGAAAGATCCCATGTGTGGATCCATAATCAAAATGGCCAAAAAATCAGTCATTGTTGATGAAGTCTCTCGCATTCCTCTGTAAGTTTCCTGACCTCCATCAAGTGAGAAAAGGAATCCATTGGGTCAATTGAGTTCTTCAAAGCCCTGCAGATGCTAGCCCATAGGTTCTTGGGTTTTCTTATGAATCCAAATCAAATAAAGACTCTAAACCCCACAGACAGTAGGCCTCAAATTGAAGAACAGAGCTGTATTAATGGCAGGCATATTTGATCACTCTTGGTTCACAGGAAGGGTGTCCAGGCCACTCTGACTTTTGGCAAATGAGGGGAAAGGGAGATTATTTGGGACACTGTCTTGTGCTGCGCCTCTCATGGAATCCTCCTGCCAGAAGTTATGATGAGTGTCTATTTGGAAGAAAATGAGTGCCATTTGGGAGTGTTTTGGTTTTAATTGTGGGCATTTGTGTGGCGGTTGGTAGAGATAATTGGGTCCACCTTGTCTTGAATTTTGGTGTGATTCCCCTTAGAGACTGTGTTTTGGAACTGACCTCTGAGAAGGTACAAGGTCCTGTGTCATTGTATATCCATAATTCTAGGACATCTCTACGGAATGTAATTCAAAGCTAAGTATACCAATCAAGGACCAAATGAACTTCTGGGCTTCAAATCTTACCTAGATTTCTGTTTTCATACTTATATTGAAAGGTTAATAAAATAGGTACTTGTCACGTCCTGTTTTTCTGTATGCTTAATAAAACACTGTTGAAATCTTGAGAACTGTTTGCTCTTCTTGTTCCCAGAATGTGCTGCCCCCAATTGCCAAACTGCAGAATGTACTCCATCAACCATTTGCACGCAAACCGCCCACTCGCCCTTAACCATCAATAAACTTCCCTCCCTGCCCTCTCCAAGGAAAATATATAAGCACTTCTTAAGCTGTTCTCAGGGCTCTCTGCTCTATTCAACTGATCTCTGAGCCCTTGCATGCCGGACTCCCAATAAACCCTTTGAGGTTGCATTAGACAATCTCTTGGTGGTCTCTTCCACCGACGCTCACCCGACCTTTACTTCTGGTGGCCCCAGCGAGATCCGGCAGCTGCAGATGAAAGACCCCCAATGGGCTCCTCTGGTGGTAAATAAGGCCCCTCTTTCTGGTTTCAGGATTCAGGTTAGGGTTTGACAAAATGGCTATTGGTAAAGAGCGTGAGCTCTCTCCCACGGTGGCTGACACACATGTCACAGAGCCACAGGCCATGTTCCTGTGGGATGGACTCGGGAAATCGAGGAACCATAGTCTCCTCGACTCAGTGATATTTTCTTTCAGATTTGGAATTGGCAGCCCATCAGGATTTGCCCGCTACTCAGTCCTGGTCTCAGTATTGGACGTCCATTGTCTGTCTTTATTGTCTTGTCTTGTCTGTGTCGTGTGTCTTTGCTTTCACTGTCTGTGTATATTTCATTATGGGACAGAGCACTTCAATGCCTCTGTCCCTGACCCTTAATCACTGGACCAAAGTCTGCTTAAGGGCTCAGATTCTTTCTTTTTCATTAAAACACCAGACCTGGCAGATTCTGTTTCTCAGAATAACCCACCTTTGTAGTCGGATGGCCCCTAGAAAGATGTTTCTACTTCGCACTAATTTGAAAAGTCTGAGATATTGTCTTTCAGCCGGGGCCACATAGCCATCCAGATCAATAGCCATATATCTTAACTTGTCAGGACCTCTGCAAATCTCCTCATCCATGGGTGAAGCCTTTCCTTGTCCCTGCACCCACTCCTACTCCTTCCCCTATGATTCTATCTCTCAAACTCTCTGCTCCTCAACCTCCACCCTCTGTTCTCCCTGAGTCTCAAGACTCTACTCGTCCTTATCCTCTGCCCTTGTCCCCCAACCCCCAAAACCCTGTAAGTAATTCCCCTGCTGCTTACTCAGCCTCTCCACCATTCGAGGAAGCCAGGATGGCCCAGCACCCTCCAGATGACTGTCCAATGGCACACACAGCCCCTCCTTCCCTAGAGGAAGCTGGCCCGGCTAAAAAAACTCAGAGAACTCGCCAACGTTTTCACACCTGCCTACTTGGGATGACTGCCAACAACTCCTAGGGACTCTCTTCACGACAGAGGAATGAGAGGAAAAACCTCCTGGAAGCTAGAAAAAAATATCCTCGGACTTGATGGGCGACCAACACAACTTCCCAACATAATCAAAGCCGGCTTCCCCTTAAACCAACCCAACTGAGACCCCAACACCTTTGAAGATAGGGAGCATATGTCGAATTATTGCCAGGCTCTAATAGCGGGTATCCAAGGGGCCGCTAGGTGACCAACTAATTTGGCCATGGTAAGAGAAATTATTAAAAGGCCTGATGAATCTACCTCTATGTTTCTAGAGAGAATTATGGAGGCATATAAGAGATATACTCCTTTCGATCCTCAGGCAGCAGATCAAAAGGCATCTGTCATGATGGCCTTAATTGGGGAAGCTGCCATGGATATTAAAAAAAAAAAAAGTTAAAAGAGAGATTTAGTCAGAGAAGCCAAAAAAATATACTATAAAAGAGAAACAGGGAAAAAGAAAGGGAGCAAAGGGAGGATGAGAGAAGCAAAAGAAAGACTAAGGCATTGACTTAGATCCTGGTCACAACAAGAAAGAGGCCAGAAATTAAGACATAAGGTGACAGGAAGGGATACCTGGGCCCATGCCAGAGGCCACCCCTGGCCTCAGATCAATGTGCCTACCGTAAAAAAAAGGACACTGGGCCAAAGAGTGCCCTATAAAGAGACAGACACGCCAGCCAGCCATTCTGACTCTGGAGGATGACTAAGAAAGTTGGGGCTCAGATTCCTTCCCCTAGCTCAGGGTAACTTTTGAAGAGTAGGGGACCCCAGTAAACTTTGAAGTGAATACAGGAGCAGTATACTCAGCCCTTAGGGCCCCATTGGGCCGTCTATCAAATAAAAGGTCTGTAGTTCAAAGGGCTAATGGCAGGAAATATCGGGCTTAGACTACTAAGAGGACCATGGACCTGGGGAAAGGAAAAATCCATCACTCCTTCCTAGTAATCCCAGAATGCCCGCACCCATTGATGGGCAGATATCTGCTCACCAAGCTCTGGGCCAAAATAACTTTTAACCCTGAAAGCCCCCAAAAGAAATTTCTAAATCCTTCAGTAAAAACTCCTATAGTCACGGCTGTAACTATATTAGTAGAAGATAAACATCCACTCTTCACACCCCCCAAGACTGATCAAACAGGCAAGCTACCGCAGAAATGGATAACAGATTACCCAGATGCCTGGGCAAAAACTGCTGTGTTAGGCCTAGCCGTGAAACAACCTCCAATAACAGTGGAGTTAAAAACCTCAGCCTCCCCAATCAATCTCAAATAATATCTTCTAAGCATAAAAAGCTAAAGATGGGATAAGGCCCTATATTCAGAAATATCTGGCCTTAGGGGTCCTAAGGCCCTGTCAATTGGCCTGGAACACTCCCCTGTTATTAGAAGAAAAAGCCAGGAACTGGGGACTATCAACCTGTTAAAGACCAAAGAGAGATCAACAACAGAGTGCAGGACATTCACCCCACAGTACCTAATCTGTTCAAACTGCTTAGCACTCTGAACCCTGAGCAGAAATGGTATACTGTTCTGGACTTAAAACAAGCTTTCTTTTGCTTGCCTCTGCATAAAGATAGTCAGTTGCTGTTTGCTTTTGGGTGGGTAGACCCAGAAACCGGAAAGTCTAGTCAACTAACTTGGACTAGACCCCCAGAGGGGTTCAAAAACTCCCCCACTCTCTTTGATGAAGCCCTCCACAGAGATCTCAACAATTTCAGAACTGCACACCCCGAAGTCACCCAGCTTCAATACGTGGATCACCTGCTACTGGCATCCAACACCAAGGAAAACTGAACTGGGACCCAAGCACTATTATCGGAGCTTGCTCAACTCGGGTATAGAGCTTCTGCCAAAATTGCCCAATTTGCCAGCAAGAAGTAATCTTCCATGACTATTTCCTCAGGGGCGGTAAACGATGGCTCACTGAGCCCAGAAAACAAACCGTTGAGCAGATACCAACCCCATCTTACAGCAGACAACTAAGAGAGTTTCTTGGGATTGCTGGGTTTTGCAGGTTATGGATAAATGGGTTCGCGTCCTTAGCTGCTCCTTTATACCCTCTGTTAAAGGGAGATGCCCAATTCCAATGGACCCCTGAGTAACAGGAAGTTATAGATAACATCTAAGGACACTGACACTGAACGCCTCAACTTTACTGAGGTCAGCCTGCAATTACAGAAAGCCCTACACTAAGTTAAAAATGTACGTCAACTCACTCACCTTGGTTCAAAGAAACTGCATGCACTCCTGTAGGATTAAGAACAGAGTTTTCCACTAACCAACTCACAGCGAAAGAAAAAAACTGAACCGGTAACAAAAGCCTGTTGGGTCAGTCAATTGTTTAATGCTTACCCTTCCAAGTTTCTTAGAGAAAAGCACCTATGAGGAACCAGACCAGGACAATTCTGGGAAGTGGACATTACTGAAATTAAGTCAGCAAGGTATGGACTTAAATATCTCCTAGTCTTTGTAGATACATTTTCAGGATGGATTGAAGCCTTACACACACACACACACACACACACACACACACACAGAAAAAAAAAAAAAAAAAACGGCCCAAATGGTTCTCAAGAAGATCCTGGAAGATATTTTTCCAAGATATGGTCTGTTTAAGGTAATAGGGTCTGATAATGGACTTGTGTTCATGGCCCAGGTAAGTCACGTGTGGATTAATTGTAAGTTACATTATGCTTATATACCCCAGAGCTCAGGAGAGGTAGAAAAAATAAATAGAACCACTAAAGAGACCTTAACAAAATTAAGCTTAGAGACTGGCATAAAAGATTGGACTATGCTCCTGCCTTATGCACTGTTTCATGCGAGAAATACTCCCTCAGTTTCTTTGTGTAACCTCACCCCCTATGAAATTCTCTATGATGCCCATCATCCAGTAAGTGACCTAATCCCCAACTCTAAGGCCTAACTATCCCTTCCACACCCCTTGCTTGACAGACTTAAAGCCATTGAAAGAACTCAGTGATAACTGTGGAAACAGCTGGCCACTGCCTACCAACCTGGGGACGAGGGGATTCCACATCAATATCAAGTAAGAGACTTTGTCTACATAAGACAACATCAGGTGTCATTCCTAGAACCCCGATGGAAAGGAACATACCAGGTGCTACTTATAACACCTACAGCGGTAAAAGTAGACAGAACCACTTTTTGGATCCATGCCTCTCATCTAAAGCCTTCGCTGTGTCCAGACTCTGGTTGGAAACTGGAAAAGACTGGTAACCATTTCAAATTTCGTATTCGCTATGTGGTCAAGACTGTAGACTCTCCCCTTGGCCACCAGTACTCCTAACCCTCATCAGCCTGTTCAGCAGTGAAGGCTGATCTCATATCTTACTAGACAAGAAGTATGGTATATCTCGCATACAGCCCCCTTAGGGACCTGGTGGCTATCTCTCCACCCAGACATTTTTCAGCTTGGTATACGTCTTTCCTATTGAGATAACCCTGATGAAGAGGATCCCACTAAAGCTTCATTAAATCCCTTCCGTTCCATAGATAATTGAAACAAACATTATGGATGCACAGAAACGCGAGCCAGATTCAGGTTGGCTAGCCTAGATTACGATGTATGCCTGGCGGACTATCAAAGCCACAAACAGCCATGGCTGTGTGGGGGAAAAGCCAACTTCTTGTGTAACTCATGGGGATGTGAGCATACAGGGGCTGCCTGGTGGAACCCAAACTCCTCATCACATTCAGTACACAGCATTGGCCATATTACCAATTAGACAACCAAAAGCTATGGCCCCCAGAGGGTTCTCTAGATCCTCAAATTCTGCGTGACATTTTTAACTTCGGCAAGTGCTCAAAAGGGGAAAATTCCCCTATGCGGAATCCTTTTCCCTCCTTCACTCACATCCTGTACTATGCTTCTCCAATAGTTCCTCACCCTCAGTCTTCTGCTCTAGAGTCTCTGCTGTCACTCCCACCTCAGCAACCTGATTTCTCACCTCCAATTACTAGATCAAAAACCCAAACCTCTGCCAGTTCTCAGACCATTGCCCCCTTGCTGAGGTAGCAGGTACCGAGGTACCCCTCCACTCACTCACTCCTCTCTTTTTCTGTCTGTGCCTGCACTAGGTCCCTCCAAGTCCTCTAAGAAGCTAAACCAAAGCTCAAACCAGCTGAGAAGAGCCCTCAGACCCCTATCCAAGATGTAATAAAAATGGCCTTTAAAGTTGCTTTGTCATCACTGAAAACAGGTTTCTAAAAATTTAAAGTCCCTCAGGGGTTTTTGGAATACTCACTCCCATCTTCACCTCTGCTCTACCTGTTCTACTGCTCAAGTTTTGTTCTAGGAAAATCCCAAACCCCTTTTCCATTATTCTTTTACATCTCATCTTCCTCATTCTCAGATCCACGGAGCTGCTCTCAGCCTCGCCTTCCCAGTCTTCCCCCTCTGTACCAGGTCCATAGATATGTCTCAAATAACCTTCTCCAGAAGTCTTCACCGAGGCTTACATTAGGTGTTTCAGCAAAAGAGTCCCTCTGAAAGAGTTCAATGTAGATAAACTTCCACTTTTCGTGTTGCCCTGTTCTACTTGGCCACTGGCTGGAAAAATCACCACCCCTAAGCTTGACACCGCCTTACTAGGTTTTCACAAAATATGTGAACAAAGCCTCTGGCCTTGAGCTGGGGATTCACAGAGATGACTACATTTCTAAGATAAAAAAGTTACCAACTGGGCTTCATGGTGACAGCTGGCAGGGAGAAAAAAAAGATATAAAAAAGCTCTCCCTTTCCAAGGTGTCCTTGAAAAGTTAACTTGCCCAGAACAGAGGAACAAAAACAGAAACAAAAACTGATTTTTGTGAATTTCTACAGACTGTGAACTTCTGATCCACTTCCCTTACATGTTGGGTACAAATTCTAAAACTACCAATACTTGGGGTTCAGGGGATTAATTGATTACAACAGAAGCAATGCCCTCTAAATCCGGATGCAAACAAATAAGGCTGTTTTCCTGTGTTTGGTGCTATCTTAGGTCCCTTTCCTTGTCCATCCCTACAACAGTATAATTCTATACACTTTAACATTATTTATGTTTTCATAAAATGGTCAATATATGTGATTAATTATGTAATGATGCAGATGTATTCCAGAGTTCTCTATCATGACGTAGGTTCATTTAAAGATCAAATAGGGGGGCATACAACCCAGTTCCAGCGGGAACCTGTATCCCTCACTTTAGCCATCCTGTTAGAAATAATAGTTGCTGAAGGGGTGGGCTAGTCCATGAGACACAACAAAGACACAATTAGAAGCAGAAATAGGCCAAAACTTAAAGACATTAAAAACCGACATCACAGCTTTACAGGAATTTTAACCTCTCTCTTTCTGAAGTTATTTTACAAAGCAGGCGAGTGTTGGACCTCCTCTTCATGAGAGAAAGGTGCCTTTTTGCTTGCATTGAGGGAAGAATGTTGTTTTTGTGCCGACAATACTGGAGTTGTAAAAGAATCTATGAATAAATTAAGTAAACGACTTTAAGAGCGTCAAAGAGAGACAGAGGCCCCAAAAGGGAGGTGTGAGTCTTGGTTCACATAGTGACCTGATTAACTGCGCTTTTATCTGCCATGGCCGGTCCATTAAAATTCCTCATATTATTGCTAACTGTAGGACCCTGTTTGCTCAACCGTGTAGTTTTCTTTCTAAACCAAATCGAACCTGTTATTAATCCTAACCATACACTGTTCTCTCAATCTAATTTTACAGAAGAGCAGGGACAGAATTGGTATTAAAATACAGGAAAATAGAGGATCTTCCACCTGCTGAAAACCTCAAAGGTCCACGTAGAAATGATCCCTGGAGAAGATGTAGGCAAGTATGAAGGACCTGAGAGAGCAAAAGTCTTCCATGGCAAACAACCTGCTCAGGATGAAGGGATGTGTCTGAATCAGCCACTCTCTTCTTAATGTAGAGAAGATGGACCAAAGCAGGCATGTGTTGAGAGCTGCTCCTGCATGCCTATGGTTGACATACCTCTCTGACCTGTGAAAGTGTCACAGGAAGTAGGAGCAGCCTCCCTCTCATGGGAACCTTGGAAGCAACTGTTAGTACAAAGTTGTTGCCAAGGCAGTGACCTCATTCAGTTCCAAAAGGAAGTGACTTCACCTAACTTCCTTGGTGATGGAACTCTCTGAACTTGGAATCCAGGAAGCCAGGCACCCAGAGCCAGTCCCAGTCCCAGTCCCAGTGGTCAAACTTATTTTGATTAACCAAGGACAGACTCAGTCTTTCTTGGGACCTACTGATGTAAGGATGGCCAAATGCAAGGAAAGCTATGAAGAGGGGCCTTTCCTGAGAAAGCACGCTGGCTCCTGACAACTTCACAGAGTTGGCCAAAAAGACCAGATTTGAGACAGAACAGGCTATTTCCAGGGAACATAATAAGGCCCACCAGACAGAGGACACTCTGGATAGTCACAGACCTACTTGGGGGAAGGAGGTGCCTTTGTGGTGTGGGTGTGGGTTTGTGGTTTTGTCTTATGTTCTGAGAATAGGTATGAAAGGCGGTTTCTTTTGTTTGGAGTGAACTGTTTCTAGTAAGTCGTTTGACAAGGCGAGAATTTCTATGTCTGTGTATCCCACTGTGTCCGAGGTTGTAGACATTAGAAAACAGAATGCATCAATTAATATGTCCTGTCTAGTACAAAGCTTCACAGCATTCATCCTGCCCTATTTATGAATGGACTGCAGCTTGCCTTATTGATGTGCAACACCTGCTATCTTCCTTAGTTTCTGTTTTATTCCTGAATTCTGGCCACTCTCCAGAATAGGTTCATGGTTTTCTGTTTAAGATATGTACAACCTCGAAGCTCTGTGACATGACCATGTACTGTATAGCTGAAGGGAATGGTGAGCATCTCAGAAAACTCAGATATCAGTGTGACCAGGAAAGTCTTAGTGGAGAAACCCTGCTTGGGGCCTTTTGTTTACCTACTCTTCTGTTGCCCTGAATGTCAGGAAGGTCTTTTCCGCAGGCCACCACTTTGTGAAGCCTGAAGAAAACAGTTTTCAAATGGAAATGAATGGGCATTACCTGTGGCTCTTTGCTTAATTGCTTTGGAAAGGATGTGTCTGAATCAGCTTATATACCCTGTGTGAAGCTGTGGCTTAGATTCTCAGGTCCTGATGGATCTAAAGAAAGATCCCATGTGTACATCCAAAACCAAAATGGCCAAAAGAGCAGTCCTTGTGGATGAAGTCTCTCGCCTTCCTCTGTAACTTTCCTGACCTCCATCAAGTCAGATTAGGGATCCTTTGGGTCAAATGAGTTCTTCAAAGCCTCGCAGAGTCTAGCCCATAGTTGCTTGGGTTTTCTCAAGACTCCAATTCACATAAAGAATCCAAACCCCACAGTCATTTGGCCTCAAATTGAAGAAGCGGAGCAGTATTAACGGGAGGCCTATTTAATCTCTTCTGGTTCACAAGAAGGGTGTCCAGGCCACCCTGAATTTAGGCAAATTAGGTGCAAAAGAGCTTATTTTGGACACGGTCTTGGGCTATGCCTCTCATGGAAAACTCCAGCCATAGTGGAGTTTATTGTGAGTGTCTATATGGAAGAAGATGGGCGCCACGTTGGAGTGTTTTGGTTTAAATTGTGGTCATTTGGGTGGCGGTTGGAAGAGATGACTTGGTCCACATGTTCTTGAACTCTGGTGTGATTCCCTTAGAGTCTGAGTTCTTCTACTGACCTCAGAGAAGTATTGCCATGAATAGTGTTGAGATTTTTGGAAGCCAGGCATGAGCATCGCCCTTGGAAACTGAGTTCTAGGCCCAGGGTGGCTTTCCACAGAGCACTGAGCCTCTCAGCCAGGATACCACAAATTTTATTCTGAAAGACTTGGCACCCATAGTTGAGAGTCAAAACTCATATGGACCTCACATTGTAGACCTAAATGGGCATAGCATCATATGATCTTTTGGCCACTCTTTGGGAAGCTTTACCTGTGAGTGTTCTCCAGAGATTTCATTGAAATGAGCTTCCTAACCATTTAATGGTTCCTGAAAAAATTGAAACTCATAGTGCCTCCAACTTCATCCTTAAAAAATGGCTAGATGAATACCATGAAATTTTTGAATTTCCCATCACCAGGTGGCACTGGAAAACCTTTTGATGTCCTGTTGCTGATCATGAATATACCAGACAGTGCCTTGATTGACTGGGTTTCATGTAAATGGTGTAGAACAGAGATGCCAGTAAGTTGGACTTTGTTGAGTAGTAGGTTAGAGCAGTGGTGGGCAGGTATGTGATAAAACATCTGTGGTGGGGCCATGTGGATCTTCCATTGGATTCCAAATGGCTTGTGACTGACATGGTGCAGCCAGCAGAACCTTCCATGTAAAGGCAAGTTGTTATATGGAGAGGTTTCAGGACATTGTTCAGAATCAGGTTGCTATGGTCAAGGGGGCAAGATATGTGGGATAGGATCCTGGTTCTTGTATCCTCCTGCAAAACCTGACCCACCATACATGACAGAACTTCCTCTTGCATTGTGACCCAGTTGAACTCCTTGTATTTTGTGAAGCAAATACCAAACTCTCAGTGCAGCAGGAAGAAACACCACGAAAATGGAAGATGACCATATGCCTTCACAGTGCACACCGGCACACATTTAGCCCCCAGTGGCCACAGTTTATCTAAAAAGAGAATTCAGCACTGCTGCCTCATGTACATTGGGAAATAAGAAACCATGTCCTCCAGGTCTCATAGATGCAGACCAAGCTTTTATGGTCTCCCTAGAAAGGAAGCTAAAGCTCTTGACAACAACATATTTTTCAAGTGCCCAACCTCACAGGCAGTTTCTCAAGAAGTCTCTAGGCCAGCAGACCTCCATGTTTGTGGAGTTTTTACCCTGTCCCATACTTTTGGAAACTACTCTACCACTTCCAAGGTTGTGACCTCCTGAGCATATTTCATTCCACAAATTTATTCACAGATTTTCTAAATCTTCTCCTCTAATTGTGTCTTATTTGGGGTGAAGGGATTGTAAAGGCATTGTTCTGGTTGAGAGTGGGAATAATTTTGTGTAGCACATATTTACATACACATTGGATTCATTGTTCAATTTTCCATTCGAAATACTGAATCCTTGACACTAACCCATACCCTACTAGACTCTCACTATTAATTCTAATATGATGGAGAAAAATAACCGAAACAGAATAGAAATACTAGCACTTCAGAAGAGGCATGGTGTATAGTTGGTCTTGCCTTTTGCATGATATAGGGTAGGAGTTATAAATCTTGTCAATTTTTTGTTGAAATAGTTCTGCATGTGTTTTTAAAGTTAACACATCTGTGAATTCCGGTCTCCATTTTTCTGTAGCCTATTCAGCACATGTATTTTTATACGCACATATAGAATCCTACCTGTTATCACACGTATATTCTTGAGAGGTGGCTAACTTGGCAGATACAAAGTGTGAGAAGAGATCACTCCTCATTAATACTTTTGGAACGGAAAATTCAGACTATGAGTGAGCTTCTTAGTTCAAGAACATTATACATAAATCCATGTTCAGTAAAATTAATATTTTTGGATCTGTGGATGATATATATTTCACAATGAATTTTAATTGGCATATATATTGCTACTTTTTAATGTCTCTGTGTGTGTTTTGTGTGTGTGTGTGTGTGTGTGTGTGTGTATATATATATATATATATATATATATATATATATATTCTCAATATTTTTCAAAATATAAAATATATGTGTCCTATTATACACTCCCTAAATTCATTCTTGTTCATGTATGTGGTTTTATATTAAACTTTTCATAAGATTATTTTAAAAATATTCATCCACCTGAAATACATATTTGTTTTCTAGTACTAAAAAGTTACTTCAGTGAATGGTGCAAACATATCCTTATATTTTTAGAGTAGCTGACCCACTTTAACATCAATGCAAGTAGATTCCTATGGGACATGATGTGTATTTTGACGTTCATTTTTATTAAACACTGGTACATTACTATTTCTGCAGTTTTTGTACATCATAGAATATACATTTCATCCACAAGTTCACAAATTTAAAGAAATTTGTAACACATTCAATCACTTCCTGCTTCAGAACATATGTATTCCTCCTTGTTTTTGACTGGTCATTTCATGAGACTTCTTTCCAAACACATTATTTTCGATTTCCATAATCAATTTTGAAGCAAAATTCACACACTCTTTATGATAAACCACAACCGTAATATTACCATTAGATGTATTACTGGTTGGAATGAATGTATATATATCAATATATGATTCCTGTGTATTTTCAGATATCAATTCAATCCATTATTTAAAGTTGGAAAAAGTTATATTATTTATTCGCAGTATTGTCTATTCATGCATTATCTCTATATTCATACATACATGGTACACCTATATGTACCTCCAATACTAATTAATACCCCTTCAAAATATTGCTCCAAGAAATGGTGCAAGAAAGACTCATGTCACCTGATCTACATATACGTTTTATCACAGTAATATTCTGGCCACAAAATGCAAAGTCACACTTACGATTGTACCAAAGCCTAAATGGAATGTGAGAATGGGTTATGAAAATCACCCATGTCCACGTTGCCTAATGCTCTCAAATGTCAATCCTATTGGTGACTACATATTTGTTACTTCCTAAGATTATATATTCAATCTCAAGCCTGTTGAAAGTGTCTATTGCTATCACTCACTTTATACTTTGCCTGATTTCCTAATGTCGCTATTGATATCTGCTTTCCTACATATTTTCCCCATTTCATCACTGTGACTGACTCTTCACATGTGCTGACATTTACATTTTCTGTCTACCTGAAAACCTATTGCTAAAGAACTATTTGTCCAAATGCTATACTCACACTTTTTTCTAATCCTACCAACGATCTTCCTAATCCTACAGACTCTCCCTCTTTGAATGGTTGTTCTCCTCAACATTCAATCATCCAAGGTATCAGGTCCTATGCCATTGTGTATAGATTTATCTGAGACATCTGCGCAGAACATAATTAAATGCTAAGTATCCCAATCAAGGACCTAATGCCCTTCTGGGCTTCAAATTTTACTGAGATTTCTGTTTTCATTCATATATTTCACCTATATAATCTTATATATATCGCAGGTTCCCAATACCATTATTCATCCAGCAGAATGATCCTAACCCAAATCAAACATGTTATTAACCGTAACCATACACTGTTCCCTCAATCTAACTTTACAGAATAGCAGGGACAGAGTTGGTCTTACAATTCAGGAATGTAGGAGATCTTCAACCTGCAGAGAACCTCAAAGGTCCATGCAGAAATGATCCCTAAAGAAGATGTAGGCAGCTATGAAGGACCTGAGAGTGCGAAAGTCATCTTTCATGACAAAAAAAAAAAAAAAAAAAAAAAAAAAAAAACAGGTCAGGATGAAGGGATGTGTCTGAAGCAGTCTCTCTCTTCTTAATGTAGAGAAGATAGACCAAACCAGGCTTGTGTGGAGAGCTGTTCCCGGGTGCCTGTGGTTGATATTCCATTCTAGCTTGTGAAAGCATCATAGGAAGTAGGGGCAGGATCCACCTCAGGGACCCTTGGAAGCAACTGTTAAGACAAAGTGGTTGCCAAGGCAGTGACCTCATTCAGTTCTAGACGAAGTGACCTATGTCACTTTCTTGTTGATGGAACACTCTGAACTTGGGATCCAGGAAGCCAGGCACTCTGAGGCAGTCCCAGTCCAAGTACCAGTGGTCTCAAATGTTTGGATTTAAGAAGGACAGAGTCAGTCTTTCTTGGCAACTAAATTGAAGATGGACAAATGCCAGGAAAGCTCTGAAGAGGGGCTTTACCTGAGAAAACAGGCAGTGGCTCACCGCTGGCTCCTGATAACATCACAGTTTTGCCCAAGGAGACCAGATCTGACATAGCACAGCCCGTTTCGGGGGAACATAGTATGGCCCACCAGTCAGAGGACGCTCTGGATAGTCACAGACCTATTTGGGGAAAGAAGGTGCCTTTGTGGGTGTGTGTGTGTGTGTGTGTTTGATTTTGTCTCATGTTTTGAGAATATGTAGGAAAGTCAGTTTGTTTGGTTTGGAGTGGACTGTTTCTAGTAAGTCCTTTGAGAAGGTGAGTGTTTCTATGTCTGGATATCCCACTGTGTCCGTGGTTGTAGACAATAGAAAAGAGAATGCATCAATAGATGTGTCCTGTCTAGTAGAAATATTCGCAGAATTCATCCTGTCCAATTTATGAATGGACTGCAGGTTACCTTATGGATGGGCAACACCTACTACCTTCCTACATTTGTGATTTCTTCCTGAATTCTGGCCACTCTCCCATAGGCTCATGGTTTTGTGTTCAAGATATGTATCTCCTCCACAATCTGGGACATGGCCATGTACTGGATAGCTGAAGAGAATGGTGAATATCTCAGAAAACTCAGATATCAGTGTGACCAGGAAAGTCTCAGTGGAGAAAATCTGCTTTGGGATTTTGCTTACCTATTGTTCTGTTGCCCTGAATGTAAGGAAAGTCTTTGCCTAAGGCCCCACATTTCCAATGCCTGAAAAAAACAGTTTTCAAATGGAAATAAATGGGCATCACCTGTGGCTCCTGGCTTAATTGCTTTGCAAAGGGATATGTCTGAATCAGCCTCTTAGTGCAGTTTGAGATTATCGCTTAGATTCTCAGCACCTGATGGATCTAAAGAAAGATCCCATGTGTGCATCCAAATCCAAAATGGCCAAAAGAGAAGTCATTGTGATGAAGTCTCTTGCCTTCCTCTGTAAGGTTCCTGATCTCCATCAAGTGATAACAGGGATCTTTGGGTCAACTGAGTTCTTCAAGCCCTGCAGAGGCTAGCCCATGGGTGCTTGGGTTTTCTTATGACTGCAAATCACATAAAGAAACTATACCCGACAGTCAGTATGCCTCAAATTGGAAAAGCGGAACAGTATTAATGGCATGCCTCTTTGATCAGTCCTGGTTCACAGGAACGTTGTCCAGGAAACACTGACTTTAGACAAATGAAGGGCAAGGGAGCTTATTTTGACATTGTCTTGGGCTGTGTGCCTCATAAAAACTTCCAGCCAAGGTTATGATGAGTGACTATATGGAAGAAAATGAGGGCCATGTGGGAGTGTTTTGGTTTTAATTCTGGTCATTGGTGTGGCGGTTGGAAGAGATGACTGGGTCAACTGGACTTGAACTCTGGTGTGTTTCCACGTAGAGACTGAGTTTTGAAAAAGATCTCAGAGAAGTATTGCCATGAATTGTGTTGGGATTTTAGGAGGCCACGCATGAGAGTCGCCCTTGGAACCTGAGATCTAGGACCAGGGTGGCTTTCCACAAAGAACTGGGAATCTCAGCCTGGATATCACATGATTTTATTCTGAAAGACTTGGCAGCCATAGTTGAGAGTCAAAAGACATAGGACCTCACATTGTAGACCTCAATGGTCCTGGCTTCAAGTGACCTTTGTCCACTCTTTGGAAAGCCTTGCCTGTGAGAGTTCTCTAGAATTTTCTTTGAAATGAACTTTCTCAACATTTAATGGTTCCTGAATAATTGAAATCCACAGTGCATCCAACGTCATCCTTGAAAAATGGCTAGATAAATAACACGAAATTTTTGAAATTTCCATGACCAGGTGGAACTGCAGAAACTTTCTATGTCCTGTTGCTTACCATGAGTGTACCAGACAGTGCCTTGATTGACAGGGTTTCATGAAATTTGTTTAGAACAGAGAAGCCAGTATTTTGGAGCCTGCTGAGTAGTGGGCCTAGAGCAGTGGTGGAGAGGTGTGTGATAAAACATCATGGTGGGGCCATTTGGATCTGCCATTGGCTTCCAAATGGTTTGTAACTGACAGAGTGCAGACATCAGACCCTTATATGTAAAAGCATCTTGTTATATGGCGTAGTTTCAGGGCAATGTTCAGAATCAGGTTGCTATGGACAAGCGGGCAATCTTTGAGAGATAGAAGCCTGGTTGGTGAATTTTCTTGCAGACCCTGACCCACCACACGTGACAGAACTACCTCAAGCACTGTTTCCCAGTTGAACTCCTTGTATTTCGTGAAGCATGAACCAAACTCCAAGTGCAGCAGCAAGAAACACCACGAAAAGTGGAGGATGACCAAATGGTTTCACAGTCCACACGGGGAGACAATAAGCCCCCAGTGCCCACAGTTTACCTACAAAGAGAGAATTCAGCACTGCTGCCTCGTGTTCATTGGAAAATAAGAAATGTTGTCCTCCAGGTCTCATAGATGCAGACCCAGCTTTGAGGGTCTCACTACAAAGGAAGCTTAACTCCTGACAACAACCTATATTTCAGTGCCCAATTTCACAGGCAGTTTCTCAAGAAGTTTTAGGCAAGCAGAGCTTCATGTTTGTGGAGTGTGTACCCTGTCCTTACTTTTGGAAACTCCTATTCCACCTCCAAGTTTGTGCACTCCTGAGCATTTTCTATTCTAGAAATGTAATCACAGATTTTGTAACTCTTCTACTCTAATTGTGTCTCCCTTGGGGCGAAAGTAATGACAAGGCATTGTTCTGGATGAGAGTCAGAAGATTAATTTTTCTATTTTCCATTTGAAATTCTGAATCCCTGACACTAACCCATATTCTACTAGACTCTGACTACTAATCCAAATATGATGGAAGAAAATAACCCAAACAGTACATAAATACTTGCAGTTCAGAGTTGGACTTGCCTTTTGCATGATAAAGGGTAGGTGTTATAAATCTATTCAATATTTAATTGAAATAGTTCTCCATGTGTTTTTAAAGTTAACAAATATGTGAATTACTGTCTCCTATTCTCTGGAGCTTATTCAGCACATGTATTTTTATATGCACCAACAGAATCCTACAAGGTATCACACGTACATCCTTGTGAGGTATATGACTTAGCAGATACAAAGTGTGAGAAGTGATCACTCCTCCTAAACGCTGTTGGAACTGAAAATTCAACCTATGGGTGAGCTTCCCAGTGGAACAACATTATACATAAACCCATGTTCACTAAAATGAATGTTTTTGCATCTTTATGATATATATTTCATGATGAATTTCGATTGGCATATATATTGCTACTTTTTAATGTCTGTGTTTGTGTGTGTGTGTGTGTGTGTGTGTGTATATATATATATATATATATATATATATATATATATATATATACTCTCCATATTTTTAAAAATATGAAATATATGTGTCTTATATACACTCCCTAAATTCATTCATGTTCATGTATGTGGATTAATAATCAACTTTTCACAATATTATTCTTAGAAATATTCATCCACCCTAAATACATATTTGTTTCCTAGTACTGAAAACTAACTTCAGTAAAAGGTGCATACAAATCCTAATATGTCTACTTTAACTGACCCAGTTTAACATCAATGCATGTAGGTTCCTATGGGACATGATGTGTATTTTGACATTAATTTTTATTCCACACTGGTACATTACTATTTCTTCAGTTTATGCACATCTCAGTATATATATTTTATTCACTAGTTAGCAAATTTATAGGCATTTGTTTCACTTTCAATCACTTCCTGCTCCAGAACACATGTATTCCTCTATGTTTCTTGACTGGTCTATTCATGAGACTTTTTTCCAAATATATTATTTTCGATTTCCATAATCAATTTTGAACCAAAACTCACACACCCTTCATGATAAACCATAACCCTAAGATTATCATTAGATATATAACTGGTTGGAATGAATGATTGCATATCAATATAAAATTTCTTATAAATTTTCAGATATTTATTCAATCCATTATTTAAAGTGGATCCAGTTATATTATTTATTCACAGTATGGTCTATTCATGCATTATGTCTATATTCATTGAAACAGGGTACACCTATTTGTACCCCCATACTAATTTGTAAGTCTTCAAAATATTGCTCGCAGAATTGGTGGAAGAAATACTCTTTTCACCTGATCTACATACACATTTTATTACAGAAATATTCTGGACACAAAAAGCAAAGGTCACACTTACAATTGTACCAAAGCGTAAATGGAAAGTGAGCATGGATTACTAAAAACATCCATGTCCAGGTTGCCTAATGCTCTCAAATATCAATTCTATTTTTGACTATATATTTGTTTCTTCTTAAGATTATATATTCAACTTCAAACCTGTTGAAAATGTCTAACCCTATCACACAATTTATACTTTGCTTGATTTCCTAATGTCTCTATTGATATCTGCTTTCCTATATTTTTCCCCAGTTCATCATTGTGACTGACTCTTCACATGTGCTTACATTTACATACACTCTCTACCCGAAATCTTATTGCGAAAGAACTTTTGGTCCAAATCCTATACTCACTCTTCTTTCTAAACCTATCAACTACCTTCCTAATCCTACCGACTATCAGTTTTTGACTGGATGTTCTCTTCAACATTCAATATCCAAGGTACAAGGTACGATGCCAGTGTATATTGATTTATCTGAGACATCTGTGCTGCACATTACTCAAAGCTAAGTATCCCACTCAAGTCCCCAATGCCCGTCTGGGCTTCAAATCTTACCTAGATTTCTGCTTTCATACTTATGTTTCACATATATACTCTTGTAAATATCGCATTTTGCCAATACCATTATTCATCCCGCAGAATGATTTGTAACCCAAATTGAACATGTTATTAACCCTAACCATACACTGTTCCCTCAGTATAACTTACTTAAGAGCAGGGACAGTGTGGGTCTTACAATATAGGAATGTAGATGATCTTCCACCTGCTGAGAACATCAAAGATCCATGGAGAAATGATCCTTGCAGAAGATATAGGCAGCTATGTAGGACCTGAGAGAGCAATAGTCATCTTCCATGGCAAACAACCTGGTCAGGATTAATTGATAGTCTGAATCAGCCTCTCTCTTCTTAATGAAGAGAAGATGGACTGAACCAGGCCTCTGTGGAGAGCTGTTCCCTGGTGCCTATGGTTGATATACCATTCTAACTTCTGAATGTGTCACAGGATGTTGGGGCAGCCTCCATCTCATGGGAACCCTGGATGCAACTGTTAGCACAAAGTGGTTACCAAGGTAGTGACCATATTCAGTTCCTGAAAGAAGTGACCTCACTTCACTTCCTTGGTGATGGAATTCTCTGAACCTGGGATCCAGGAAGGAAGGCACCCAGAGCCAGTCCCACTCCCAGTTCCAGTGGGCTAACTTGTTTGCTTTTCCCAAAGACATAGTCAGTCTTTCTTGGTACCTACTGATGTGAGGATGGCCAAATGCCAGCAGAGCTCTGATGAGGGGCCTTTCCTGAGAAAGCAGGTAGTGGCTCACCTTTGGCTCCTGAAAACTTCACAGAGTTGGACAAGGAGACCAGATCTGAAACAGGACAGGCCATTTTGGGGGAACATAATATGGCCCACCAGTCAGAAGACACTCCGGATAGTCACAGACCTATTTGGGGGAAGTAAGTGCCTTTGCCGTTGTAGGTGTGAGTTTGTGTTTTTTTCTCATGTTCTGAGAATAGGTAGGAAAGGTGGTTTGTTTGGTTTGGAGTGGACTGTTTCTAGTAAGTCTTTGACATGGTGAGTGTTTCTTGGTCTGTGTATCCCACTGTATCCGTGGTTGTAGACATTAGAAAAGAGAATGCATCAATGGATGTGTTGTCTCTAGTTGAAAGCTTCCCCACATTCATACTGCCCAATTAATGAATGAACTGCAGCTTGCCTTATGGATGGGCAACATCTACTATATTCTAAAGTTCCTGTTTTCTTCGTGAATTCTGGCCACTCTCCAGAATAGGCTCATGGTTTTGTTTCCCAAATATGTAACACCACAAGATTCTGTGACATGGCCATGTACTGGATTGCTGAAGGGAATGGAGGCATCTAAGAAAACTCAGATTTCAGTGTGACCAGTAAAGTCTCAGTGGAGAAACCCTTCTTTGGGCCATTTGCTTACTTCTATTTCTATTACCCTGAATGTCAGGAAGGTCTTTGCCTCAGGCCACCCCTTTGTGTAGCCTGAAGAAAACTGTTTTCATATGGAAATGTATGGACATCACCTGTGGCTCTTTGCTTAATTGATTTGGAATGAGATGTGTCTGAATCAGCCTCTTGTCCTTGTATGAGGTTGTGGATTTGATTCTCAGCACCTGATGGATCTAAAGAAAGATCCCATGTGCTTCCAAAACTAAAATGGCCAAAAGAGCAGTCATTGTTGATGAATATTTTTGCCTTCTTGTTTTAGGTTCCTGACCTCCATAAAGTGAGAATAGGGATCCTTTGGGTCAAATGAGTTCTTGAAATCCCTGCAGAGGCTAGCCCATATTTGCTTGGGTTTTCTCATGACTCCAAATCACATAAAGAATCTATACCCTACAGCCAGTAGGCCTCAAATTGGAGAAGTGGAACACTTTAACAGCAGGAATATTTGATCATTCCTGGTTCACAGGAAGAGTGTCCAGGCCATCATGATTTTAGGCAAATGAGGGGCAAGTGAGCTTATTTGGGCTCATAGAAACCTCCAGCTGGAGGTTATGATGAGTGTCTACATGGAAGAAGATGATGGCCCTGTGGGAGTGTTTTGATTTTAATTGTGGTCATTTCTTGGCGGATGGAAGGAATGACTGGGTCCACCTGGGCTTGAACTCTGGTGTGATTCCCCTTAGAGACTGAGTTCTGAAACTGACCTCAGAGAAGTATTGCCATGAATTATGTTGGGATTTTAGGAGGCCACGCATGAGACTCACTCTTGGAAACTGAGATCTAGGCCCAGGGTGGTTTCCACAGAGGCCTGAGAATCTCAGCCAGGATATCACATGATTTTATTCTGAAAGACTTAGCACCCATATTTGAGAGTCAAAACACACATGGACCTCACATTGTAGATGTCAGTTGGCTTGGCTTTAGGAGACCTTTTGGCAACTGTTTGAGAAGCATTGACTGTGAGAGTTCTCCAGAGCTTTCATTGTAATGAACTTTCTCAACACTTAATGGTTCCTGAATGAATTGAAACCCACAGTGCCTCTAACTTCATCCTTGAAAAATTTCTAGATAAATACCATGAAATTTTTGAAATTCCCATGACCAGGTGGCACTGCAGAAACTTTTGATGTCCTGTTGCTGATCATGTGTATACCAGACAGTGCCTTGTTTTTGACTGGGTTTCCTGAAAATGGTGTAGAACAAGAGAAGCCAGTAATTTGGAGCCTGCTGAGTAGGGGGCCTAGAGCAGTGTTGGGCAGGTGTGTGATAAAACATCATGGTGGGGCCATGTGAATCTGCCATTGGCTTCCAAATGGCTTGTGACTGATATAGTGCAGACATCAGACCCTTATATGTAAAGGCATCTTGTTAAATGGAGAGTTTTCAGGGCAATATTCAGAATCAGGTTGCTATGGTTATTGGGGCAAGCTATGTGGGATACAAGCCTGGTTGGTGCATTCTCCTGCAGACCCTGACCCACCACACGTGACAGAACTCCCTCCAGCACTGTATCTCAGATGAACTTTTTATGTTTTGTGAAGCAAATACCAAATTCCCAGTGCAGCAGCAAGAAATACCACGAAAAGTGGAGGATGACCAAATGTCTTCACAGTCCCCACTGGGAGACACTTAGCTTCCAATGGACACAGTTTAGCTACAAAGAGAGAATTGAGCACTGCTGCCTCATGTTCATTGGAAGATAAGAAACCATGTCTTTCGGTTACATAGATGCAGACCCAGCTATAATGGTCTCACTACAAAGGAAGCTAAAGCTCATGACAACAACATATATTTCAAGTGCCCAACCTCAGAAGCCGTTTCCCAAGAATTCTTAGGCCAGCAGAGCTCTTTTGTGGAGTGTTTACCCTGTCCTTTACTTTTGGAAACTCCTCTACCACCTCCAAGGTTGTGAACTCCCGAGCATATTCCATTCCATATATGTATTCATAGATTTTCACACTTTTCTACTCTAATTGTGTTTTACTTGGGGCGTAGGTAATGTCAAGGCATTGTTCTGGATGTGAGTGGGAAGATTTTTGTGTAGCACATATTTACATACACATTGGATTCATTTTTCAATTTTCCATTTGAAATACTGAATCCCTGACACTAACCCATACCCTACTAGTCTCTGACTAATAATCCTAATATGATGGTGAAAAATAAGCCAAAAAGAGAAGAAACACAAGCAGTTCAGAGGATGCATTGTGTATAGATGGAATTGCCTTTTGCATTATATAATGTAGGAGTTATAAGTCTAGTCAATTTTTTTGTTGAAATATTTCTAAATGTGTTTTTAAAATTAGCAAATATGTGAATCCCTGTCTCCGTTTCTCTGTAGCCTATTCAGCACATGTATTTTTATATGCACATATAGAATTCTACCTGATATCACTCGTATACACTTGTGAGGTGGCTGAATTGGCAGATGCAAATTGAGAGAAGAGTTCACTCCTCCTAAACGCTGTTGGAACTGAAAATTCAACCTATGGGTGAGCTTCCTAGTTGAAAAACATTATACATGAATCCATGTTCAGTAAAATGAACATTTTTCGATCTGTGGATTATATACATTGCATGATGAATTTCTATTGGCATATATGTTGCTACTTTTTTTTTTCTTTTATTGGTTGCTCAAAACATTACAAAGCTCTTGAATATCATATTTCATACATTAGATTCAAGTGGGTTATGAACTCCCATTTTTACTCCAAATACAGATTGCAGAATCACATTAGTTACACATCCATATTTTTACATAATGCCCTATTAGTTACTGTTGTATTCTGCTACCTTTCCTATACTCTACTATCCCCACTACCCTCTCTTCCCATCTTCTCTCTCTACCATACCTCCTGTAATTCATTTCTCTCCTTGTTTATATTCCCACAACCTCTTATATGTAATTTTGTGTAACAATAAGTGTCTCTCTCCATTACCATGCAATTTCCCTCTTCTCTCCCTTTCCCTCCCACGTCATGTTTCTGCTTAATGTTAATCTTTTCTTCATGCTCTTCCTCCCTGCTCTGTTCTTAGTTGCTCTCATTATATCAAAGAAGACATTTGGTAATTGTATTTTAGGGATTGGCTAGATTCACTAAGCATAATCTGCTCAGTGCCATGCATTTCCCGGCAGATTCCATGATTTTGTCATTTTTTAGTGCTGCGTAATTCTCGATAGTATATAAAAGTCACATTTTTTATCCATTCATCTATTGAAGGGCATCTGGGTTGGTTCCACAGTGTAGCAATTGTGAATTGTGCTGCTATGAAAATCCATGTGGCAGTATCCCTGTAGTACGCTTTTTTAAGGTCTTCAGGGAATAGTCCGAGAAGGGCAATAGCTTGGTCAAATTGTGCTTCCATTCCCAGCTTTCCCAGGAATCTCCATACTGCTTTCCAAATTGCCCGCACCAGTTTCAGTCCCACCAGCAATGTACAAGAGTACCCTTTTCCCCACATCCTCGCCAGCACTTGTTGTTGTTTGACTTCATAATGGCTGCCAATCTCACTGGATTGAGATGGTATTTTAGGGTGGTTTTTATTTGCATTTCTCTTACTGCTAGAAATGGAGAGCATTTTTTTTATGTACTTGTTAATTGATTCTATGTCCTCCTCTGAGAAGTTTCTTTTCAGGTCCTTGGCCCATTGGGTTATTGGTTATCTTATTGTCTAATTTTCTAAGTTCTTTGTATACTTTGTATACTCTGGATATTAGGGCTCCATGTGAAGGGTGAGGACTAAAAATTTGTTACCATGATGTAAGCTCCATATTTACCTCTCTTATTGTTTCTCTTTCTGAGAAAAAATAATTCAGTTTAAGTAAGTCCCATTTGTTGATTCTTATTATTAACTCTTGTTCTATGGGTGTCCTATTAAGGAATTTCGAGCCTGACCACACAATATGTAGATCGGAGCCAACTTTGTATTCTTTCAGACGCAGAGACTCTGATTTGAATCTAGCTCCTTGATCCACATTGAGTTAACTTTGGTGCATGGCGAGAGGAGGGGATTCAGTTTCATTTTGTTGCATATGGATTTCCAGTTTACCCAACACCATTTGATGAAGATGCTATCCTTCCTCCATTGCAGGCCATTAGCTCCTTTATCAAATATAAGATAGTTGTAGCTTTTTGGATTAGTTTCTGTGTCCTCCATTCTGTACCATTGGTCCACCCGCCTGTTTTGGTACGAGTACCATGCTGTTTTTATTATGATTGCTCTGTAATATAGTTTGAAATCTGGTATCGCTATACTGCCTGATTCACACTTCCTGCTTAGAATTGCTTTTGCTATTCTGGGTCTTTTATTTTTCCATTTGAATTTTATGATTGCTTTATCTATTTCTACAAAAAGTTTCTATGGGATTTTGATTGGCATTGCATTAAACCTATAGAGAACATTTGGTAATATTACCATTTTGATGATGTTAATTCTGCCTATCCATGAACACGGTATATTTTTCCATCTTCTAAGATCTTATTCTATTTCTCTTTTTAGGGTTCTGTAGTTTGCATTATATAAATCTTTCACCTATTTTGTTAGGTTTATTCCCAAGTATTTAATTATTTGAGGAAATTGGGAATGCAGTGTTTTGACTCATTTTTGTTTCAGAAGTTTTGTCGCTGATATACAGAAATGCCTTTGATTTATTCATGTTGATTTTGTATCCTGCCACATTGCTGCATTCATTGATTAGTTCTAGTAGTTTTTTCTGTAGACCCTTTTGGGTCTTCTATGTATAGAATCATGTCATCTACAAATAGTGATAATTTAAGTTCTCCTTTTCCTATTTTTATGCCTTTAATGTCTTTCATCTCTCTAATTGCTCTGGCCAGTTTTTTGGAGAACTATATTGAATAGAAGTGGTAATAGAGGACATCCCTGTCTTGTTCCAGATTTTAGAGGGAATGCCTTCAATTTTTCTCCATTCAGAATGATGCTAGCCTGAGGATTAACATAGATAGCTTTTACAATGTCGAGGTAAGTTCCTGTTATCCCTAGTTTTTAAAATGTTTTGAACATAAAGAAATTCTCTACTTTGTTGAATGGTTTTTCTGCGTCTATCGAGATGATCATATGGTTCTTATCTTTAAGTCTATTGATGTTGTGAATAACATTTATTGATTTCCATATATTGAACCCTCCTTGCATCCCAGGGATGAATCCAAGTTGATCATGGTGCACGATTTTTTTGATGTGCCTTTCTATCCAATTCACCAGAATTTTAATGAGGATTTTTGCATCTAGGTTTATCAGAGATATTGGTCTGTAGTTTTCTTTCTTTGAGGTGTCTTTGTCTGGTTTCAGAATCAGGGTGATGTTGGCCTCATAGAATGAATTCGGCAGAGCTCCCAGTTTTTCTATTTCCTGAATAACTTGAGAAGTATTGGTATTAATTCTTCTTTAAAGGTTTTGTAAAACTCTGCTGTATACCCATCCGGTCCTGGGCTTTTCTTGGTTGGTAGTCTTTTGATTGCTTCTTCTACTTCATCCATTGATATTGGTCTGTTTAAATTGTGTGTTTCCTCCTGACTCAGTCTGGGCAAATCATATGACTTAAGAAATTTATCGATGTCTTCACTATTTTCTATTTTATTGGAATACAGGTTTTCAAAATAATTTCTAATTTTCTTCTGTATTTATGTAGCATCTGTTGTAATATTGCCTTTTTCATCCCGTATGTTAGTAATTTGATTTCTCTCTCTTCTTCTCTTCGTTAGCATGGCTAAGGGTCTGTCTATCTTATTTATCTTTTTGAAGAACCACCTTTTAGTTTTGTTAATTTTTTCAATAGTTTCTTTTGTTTCAATTTCGCTATGATTTTAATTATTTCTTGCCTTCTGCTACATTTGCTGTTGTTTTGCTCTTCCTTTTCTAAGGCTTTGAGATGAAGTGTGAGCTCATTTATTTGTTTTTCTTTTCTATTTTGAGGAATGACCTCTAGGCGATGAATTTCCCCTTAAAACTTCTTTTCATTGTACCCCATAGAATCTGATATGTTTTGTCTGTATTTTCATTTATCTCTAAGAATTTTTTGATTTCCTCCTTTATGTCTTCTGTAACCCATTGATCATTCAGTAACATATTCTTCATTTTGGATGTGATGTATGATTTTTTCTTCCTTCTTTCATCATTGGTTTCCAGTTTCATTCCATTATGATCACAAAAAAATTCATGGTATTATCTCCACCCCTTTATATTTACTGAGAGTTGCCCTATGGCATAACATATGGTCTATTTTTGAGAAGGATCCATGTGCTGCTGAGAAAAAAGTATATCCACTTGATGATGGTTGATATATTCTATATATGTCAGTTAAGTCTAGGGTATTGATTGCGATATTGAGTTCTATAGTTTCTTTTTTCAACTTTTGTTTGGAGGATCTGTCCAATGGTGAGAGAGGTGAGTTGAAGTCACCCATAATTATTGTATTGTGGTCTATTTGATTCTTGAACTTGAGGAGAATTTGTTTTATGAACATCGCAGCACCATTATTTGCTGCGTGAATATTGATAATTGTTATGTCTTGTCGGTGAATGGTTCATTTTAGCAGTATATAATGTCCTTCTTTATCCCTTTTGATTAAATTAGTCTTGAGGTCGATTTTATTCGATAGGAGGATGGCCACCCCTGCTTGCTTACGAGGACCGTGTGCATGGTATAAATTTTCCCAATCTTTCACCTTCAGCCTGTGTATGTCTTTTCCATTCAGATGTGTCCCCTGGAGGCAATATATTGTTGGATTTTTTTTTATTTCAAGTTACAAGCCTATGTCACTTTATTCGAGAGTTTAAGCCATTTACTTTTAGAGTTACTATTGATATATGGTTTGTACTGCCACCCATGTTTGCTTATATCTTTTTTTTAAATTAGTTTGTTTCTCCATGATTAGCTTTTCCCCCGCCCTCTGTCATTACTGAGGCACTTCTCACTCATGGTTTTCGTTGTTGATTTTCATTTCTTCCTCGTGTAGTGTTTTGCTCAAGATGCTTTGCAATGCTGGTTATCTGGCTGCAAATTCTTTTAGGTTTTGTTTATCATGAAATATTTTTATCTCGTTGTCTTACCTTAAGCCTAATTTTGCTGGATACATAATTATTGGTTGGCATCCATTGTCTTTCAGTGTTTGAAGTACATTGTTCCAGGATCTTCTCACTTCCAGCATCTATGATGAAAAATCCATTGTTAACCTTTTTGGTTTACCCCTGATTGTAATGATTGTAATCTGCTTCCTTTCTCTGGTAGCTTTTAATATTTTCTCTTTGTTCTGTATATTGGATATCTTCATAACAATGTGTCTTGGCATTGGTCTACTGTGATTTTGTGTGCTCGATGTCCTGTAAGCATCTACAATTTGTTTATCCGTTTCCATTTTTATTTCTGGAAAGTTTTCTGTAATTATTTCATTCAGCAGGTTTCTCATTCCCTTGGTTTGAATCTCTGTACCTTCCTCTATCCATATGACTCATTAGTTTTTTTTTTATGTTATCCCATATCTCTTGAATGTTTTCTCATAATATTTTTCAGCATTTCTTTGTTGGCTAGACTTTTTTTCAAGATGATATATTTTGTCTTCATTCTGTCTTCTACTTGCTCTACACTGTTAGTGATACTCTCAATTGAATTTTTAATTTGGTTTATCATTTCCTTGATTTCTAGAATTATTGTTTGATTTTTCTAATAATCTCTATCTCCTGATAAAGATGCTTAATTTCTTATTTTATCTGTTTATGTAATTTATTTTCAATGCATTCTCTCACTGTTTGTTTTTGCTGTCTCGTATCCTCTTTAAGGTTCCATTCCATCTGTCTAAGGTATTCCTTGAGTTCTTTATATGACCATTTTTCTGATGACTCTAGGTGCTCTTGAATATTTAGGCTGTCCTTCATTGTTCGTACTCCTTTTCTTCCTTGCTTTTTTATGCTTCTCATATTACTTCTCGTTCTGTTTGACTACTGAGTTACTGCTTACTCTTATAAATTTATTTGATGCTTGGGAGGAAAGATATTAGAAGGGAAGGGAGAAGTCACTAAAGAGAATGAGAGTAGGCAGGTAGAATTCAAGTAAGGGGGAATAAAAAAATTGAAATGAAATGAAAAGACAAAAAAAAATAGAAAATAAAGAAAGAAAATTTTAAGTAATAATGATGATTAAAAAATTGAAAATTAAAATTTAAAATAATTATATTAATAATAATAATAATAAAATAAAAGAAATTAAAAAAATAAAAACATTTTAAAAAGTTAAAGAACAACAACAACAAAAATGAAAATGAAAGAAAAAGAAAAAAATACAAATAAAAAAATAGTACTAATACATGCAGTCCTTGAGTTCAATTAACTTCTCTTCCAGTAGGTGGAGCTGTGCGCACTGGGCCAAGCTTCTCCTCTCAATAAGTGGGAACCAATCACTGTGCAGCAGCTCTTCCTCCCAGACTGGGCGGGTCTCCAACCCTGAGTGCCTAGGGCCTTCTCTTGTGCTTCCTCAAGCCAGGCCCCACTCACCTGTGACGCTCACCACAATACTGGTTACAAGCCAGGCCTCTGCTCCTGGTAGCCCTGTTTCCATGAATGCCTGGGCACACTCTCCTTGATTGCCTCCCTCAGACCCTAAGTTTGTAGAGCTTGGGGCTGAGAAACCCCAGCGAATTTGCTTGCCCTTCGGGAGCCATGGCCCCGGTAGGTGGTGTAAGAGACCTCAATTGTCAGCACTGGTGGGAGCGGTAGCCGGCAATTACACGCCTCGAGTCCCAAGCCAATCCTGATTCCCTAGGTCTGGGTATCGCGCTCCTTGGAGAGCTGGGAGGGGCCATTACGGCAGAGGTGGGAAGGGCCCTTGAGGTTTCCCTGCGGTGTTGAGAGAGATGGCAATGGGATAACACACTTGTCGCACTGGTTTCAATGAAGTTATCTCCTCCGACTGTGACGTCAGTTCGCTGCCATGGTGGTATCCCATTAAAATGGTGACCGTTCGTTCCCTTTGCTGGGTGACCAATGCAACAGGTGGGTCCTGACTATCTCTCTCAAGCCCCATTTCAATCCTGTGGCCACTGCCTATGAAGGCTCAGTTGGCTTTTAACTCTGTCAATTCCGAAAGCCCGACCAATTATTTCAGGGGGAATGTTAGTGCTGAGTCACAAAAACCAGATGAATCTAAGCTTGAATGCAGCCAATCCGGGCTTTTTGCGTGTTCTGAGGGGCCCAGACTGTTCGCCCCAGATTCACAACAGGTCAATATTGCCTAGTGATTCTGAGCAAACAACATTTAGACAGTTTACGACTCCCTATGCCCGCGCAGCTGAAGAGATCAGAGACTTGAATTCTCCATGCCTGCCTTCATAATGGATCTCCTGTATTGCTACTTTTTAATATCTGTGCATTTGCGTGTGTGTGTGTGTGTATATATATATATATATATATATATATATATATATATATATATACTCTTTAGATTTTTCAAAATATGAAATATATGTGTCTTATTATGCACTCCCTAAATACATTCCTATTCATATCTGTGGATTTATAATCAACTTTCAACAAGATTATTTTCAGAAATAATCATCCACCTGAAATACATATTGTTTCCTAGTACTGAAAACTAAATTCAGTGAATGGTGCATACAAACCCTAATATTTCTACAGTTACTTAGCCAGTTTAAAATGAATGCAAGTAGATTCCTAGAGGACATGATGTGTATTTTGACTTTCATTTTTATTCAACACTTGTACGTTACTATGTCTTCAGTTCATGCACATGATGGGATATATATTTCAGTCACAAATTAGAAAATTTATAGGCATTTGTTTCACGATCAATCACTTCCTGATTCAGAACACATGTATTCCTCCATGTTTCTTGACTGGTCTTTTCATGAGACTTCTTTCCAAACATATTATTTTTGTTTAACATCATCACGTGTAAAGCAAAACTCAAACACCATTCATCATAAACCATAATCCTAATATTACCATTAGATATATAACTGGTTGGAATGAATGATTGTATATCAATATAAGATTTCTTATATATTTTCACATATCAATTCAATCCATTATTTAAAGTGGAATCAGTTACGTTATTTATTCATAGTATGGTCTATTCATGCATTATCTCTATATTAATAGACACAGGGTACACCTCTTTGTACCCCTAATACTAATGTATACGTCTTCAAAATATTGCTCCCAGAAATGGTGAAAGAAATACTCATGCCACCTGATCTACATATACATTTTATCACAGTAATATTCTGAACAAAAAAAAAACCATAAAAATGTCACACTTATGATTGTACCAAAGCCTAAAAGGAAAGTGAACGTGGATAACTAATAACATCCATGTCCAGGTTGCCTAATGCTCTCAAATGTCATTGCCATTCGTGACGAGATATTTGTTTTTTCCTATGATTATGTATTCAAACTCAACCCTGTTGAAAATGTCTAATCCTATCTCTCACTTTATACTTTGCCTGATTTCGTAATGTCTCTATTGACACCTGCTTTCCTACATATTTTCCCCAGTTCATCATTGTGACTGACTCTTCACATGTGCTGACATTTCCATTCACTCTCTAAACGAAACCCTATTGCTAAAGAAGCTTTTTATTCCAAATCATATACTCACTATTCTTCCTAAACCTACTGACTATCTTCCTAATCCTACTGACTATCCCTTTTTGACTGGATGTTCTCTTCTACATTCAATCATCCAAGGTACAAGGTCCTATGCCACTGTATTTCAATTTAACTGAGACAACTGTACAGAATATAATTCAACACTAAGTATCCAAATAAAGGGCCCAATGCCCTTCTGGGCTTCAAATCTTTCTTAGATTCCCGTTTTCATACATATATTTCACGTATATATTCTTATAAATATTGCAGGTTCCCAATCTCATTATTCTTCCTGCAGAATGATTCCTAACCCAAATCGAACATATTATTAACCGTAACCATACACTCACTTTGCAGGAGAGCAATAACAGTGTGGGTATTAAACTACAGGAATCTAGGGGATCTTCACCTGCTGAGAAACTCAAATGTTCATGCAGAAATGATCCCTGGTGAAGATGACGGCAGCTATGAAGTACCTCAGAAAGCAAGAGTCATCTTCCATGGCCATCATCCTGGTCAGGATGGAGGGTTGTGTCTCAATCAGTCTCTCTCTTCTTAATGTATAGAACATGGACCAAACCAGTCCTGTGTGGAAGCTGTTCCCGGGTGCTTATGGTTGATATAACATTCTAACTAGAGAAAGTGTCCCATGAAAATCAGGACAGCCTCCACCTCATGATACTTTTGGAAGCAACTGTTAGGACAAAGTGGTTGCCAAGGCAGTGACATCATTCATATCCTGAAGGAAGTGATCTCACCTCACTTCCTTGGTGATGGAACTCTCTGAACTTGGGATCCAGGAAGCCAGGCACCAAGAGACAGTCCCTGTCCTAGTCCCAGTGGTCTGACATGTTTGGATTTACCAAGGACAGAGTCAGTCTTTCTTGGTACCTACAGATGTGAGGATGGCCAAATGCCAGGAAACCTTTGAAGAGGGGCTTTTCCTGAGAAAGCAGGTAGTGTCTCACCGCTGGCTCTTGAGAACTTCACAGAGTTGGCCAAGCAGACATGATCTGAGACAGGAGAGGTCATTTTGGAAGAACATAGAATGGCCCACCAGTCAGACGACACTCCAGGGAGTCACAGACCTACTAGGGAGAAGGAGGTGCCTTTTTGGGTGTGGGTGTGAGTTTGTGGTTTTGTCTCATGTTCTGATAATAGGTAGGAAAGGCGGTTTGTTTGGTATGGAGTGGAATATTTCTATTAAGTCCTTTGACAAGGCGAGTGTTTCTATGTGTGTGTATCCCACTGAGTCCATTGTTGTAGACATTAGAAAAGACAATGCATCAATAGATGTGTCCTGTCTAGTAGAAAGCTTCCCAGCATTCATCCTGCCCAATTCATGAGTGGACTCTGGCTTGCCTTATGGATGTGCAACACCTACAAGCTTCCTAATTTCCTGTTTTCTTTCTCAATTCTGGCCACTCTCCAGAATAGTATCGTGGTTTTGTGTCCAAGATTTGTACCTCCAAGATCTGTGACATGGCTATGTACTGGATAGCTGAAAGAAATGGCTAGCATCTCAGAAATCTCAAATATCTGTTGACCAGGAAAGTCTCAGTGGAGAAACCCCTCTTTGTTCCTTTTGCTTACCTATTGTTCTGTTGAATGTCAGGAAGTTTTTTGCCTCAAGCCACCACTTTGTGAACCATGAAGAAAATAGTTTTCAAATGGAAATGAATGGGAATCAGCTGTGACTCTTTGCTTAATTGCTTAGGATTGGGATATGTCTGAATCAGCCTGTTGGCCCTGTGTGAGGCTGTGGCTTAGATTCTCAGCACCTGATGGATCTAAAGATAGATCCCATGCATGCATCCAAAACCAAAATGGCAAAAAGATCAGATATTGTTGATGAACTCTCTTGCCTTCCTCTGGTAGGTTCCTGATATCCATCAAGTGAGAATAGGGATCCTTTGGGTCAAATGAGTTCTTCAAAGCCCTGCAGAGGCTAGGCCATAGGTGTTTGATTTTCTTGACTCCAATTCACTTAAAGAATCTAAACCCCAAAGCTAGAAGGCCTCAAGTTGGAGAAGCCAAGCAATATTAAAGGCAGGCCTATTTGATCACAACTGGTTCACAGGAAGAGAGTCCAGGCCACCCTGACTTTAGGCAAATGAGGGGCAGGGAGCTTATTTTGGACACTGTCATGGGCTGCGTCCCTTATGGAAACCTCCAGCCAGAGAATATGATGAGTGTCTATATGGAAGAAGATGAGGGCCATGTGAGAGTGTTTGGTTTTAATTGTTGATATTTGTCTGGCGGTTGGAAGAGATCTCTGGGTCCACCTAGGCTTGCACTTTGGTGTGATTCCCCTTAGAGACTGAGTTCTTTTACTGATCTCAGAGAATTATTGCCAGGAATTGTGTTGGAATTTTAGATGGCCATGCATGAGAGTTGCCCTTGGAAAGTGACATCTAGGCCCAAGTTGACTTTCCACAGAGCACAGGGAATCTCAGCCAGGATATCACATGATATTATTCTTAAAGACTTGGCAGCCATATTTGAGAGTCGAAACACACAGGGACCATACATTGTAGACCTCAAGGGGCCTGGCTTAATCTGACTTTTCGCCACTTTTGGAAGCATTGCCTGTAAGAATTCTCCAGAGTTTTCATTGAAATGAGCTTCCTCACCATTTAATGGTTTCTGAGTGAATTAAAATTCACAGTGCCTCCAACTTCATCCTTGAAAATTGGCTATATCAAAACCATGAAATTTTTGAAATTCCCATGACCGGGTAGCACTGGAGAATATTTGGATGTCCTGTTGCTGATCATGAGTATACAAGACAGTGCCTTGATTGACTGGGTTTTATGAAAATGGTGTTGAACAGAGATGCCAGTAAGTTGGATCCTGCTGAGTAGTTGTACTAGAGTAGTGGTTGGCAGGTGTGTAATAAAACATCTGTGGTGGGGGCATTTGGATCTGCCATTGGCTTCCAAATGGATTGTGACTGACATTTTGCAGCCAGTAGACCCTTATATGTAAAAGCATATTGTTATATGGAGAGGTTTTAGGGCAATGTTCAGAATCAGGTTGCTATGGTCAATGGGGCAAGCTATGTGGGATAGAAGCCTGGTTGGTGCATTCTCCTGACGAACCTGACCCACCACACTTGACAGAACTTACTTCAGCACTGTGTCCCATTTGAAATCCTTGTATTTCATGAAACAAACACCAATCTCCCAGTGCAGCAGCAAGAAATACCACGAATAGTGGAGGATGACCAAATGGAATTACAGTCCACAAGGGGAGACACTTAGACCCCAGTGGCCACAGGTTACCTACAAATAGAAAATTCAGCACTGCTGCCTCATGTTCATTGGAAAATAAGAATCCATGTCATCCAGATCACATAGATGAAGACTCAGCTATGATGGTCTCACAACAAATGAAGCTAATGCTCCTGACAACAGCATATATTTCATTGCCCAACCTCAGAGGCAGTTTCTCCAGATGTTAGGCTGGCAAAACTTCATGTTTGTGGAGTTTTTACCCTGTCCCTTACTTTTGGAAACTCCTCTACCACCTGCAAATTTGTGAACTCCTGAGCACTTTTCATTACACCTATGTATTCACAGATTTTCTAACTCTTCTCCTCTAATTGTGTCTTATGTGGGGTGAAGGTAATGTCAAGGCATTATGCTGAATGAGGGTGGGAAGATTTTTGTGTAGCACATATTTGCATACACATTTGATACATTTTCCAATTTTCCATTCGAAATACTGAATCCCTGACACTAACACATACCCTACTAGACTTTGACTTTTAATCCTAATATGGTGGAGAAAAATAACCCAAACAGAATAGAAATACAAGAGGTTCACAGGAGGCATGGTGTATAGTTGGACTTGCCTTTCGTATGATAAATGGTAGGTGTTATAAATCTAGCGAATTTTAATTGAAATAGTTCTCCATGTGTTTTAAAAGTTAACAAACATGTGAATAACTGTCTCCCTTTCTCTGTAGCCTATTCATCACATGTATTTTTATATGCACATATAGAATTCTACCTGGTATCACTCGTACATTTTGTGAGGTGGCTGGCTTGGCAGATGCAAATTGTGAGAAGAGATAACTCCTACTAAATGCTGTTGGAACTGAAAATTCAACATATGAGTGAGCTTCTTATTTGAACAACATAAATCCATGTTCATTAAAATGAATATTTTTGGATCTGTGGATGATATATTACTTCGTGGTGAATTTTGATTGGCATACATAATGCTACTTTTTAATATCTGTGTGTGTATGTGTATATATATATATATATATATATATATATATATATATATATATATATATATTCACTCTCCAGATTTTTCAAAATATGAAGTATATTTTTCTTATTATACACTCCCTAAATTCACTCATATTCATGTATTTGGATTAATAATCAATAATCAAGTTTTCACAAGAATATTCTCAGAATTATTCATCCACCAGAAATACATATTTGTTTCTTAGTACTGAAAACTAACTTTGGGGGATCATATGATGGTGGTGAAGGGAGTGCATCACCCCCATGTACCGCGTCACTGTGCGGGAGAATGACGAGTTATAATGGCTAAAACCTATCTTGTTAGAAATTTCCAGCAAAATTGGGGTGCTCCAAAACCTAGTGGACATATTTCCATCTCACGAGGATCAGCTACGCGGGCTCAAACACGAGTGATTTGTCCGCATAGAGGGTCATGCTGCTTATTCAGGAAATCGGTCTGCGGCTAGAGTCTGCGGCGTGCACTGAGAAACGAAGAGATAGCAATGCAAATATACAGTGGTGTGGATTTTGTGGGCTCCTGACAGGTATGCAATCACTGTGCTAAGTGCTGAATTCTGGGTTTGAGACAGGAAAGGATGCGGTGCAATTCGGTTCTCCACACCGGTCAGACCACAGAGGAAGCCAGCGGCCACCATCTTGGAGAGCTGATGTCACCATCCCTGTTTTCGACTGATCGAAGCTCATTCAGCTATAGAACAGGTAATTTCAGGATGCCATTCACCTTTGTGTCGCAGACAAATTACTCAGGCTCAGTGGTAAAGAACCTGCAGAAACTCCGTCTTGGAGCCTGCTCCTATTAGAACATACACCAAGCCCAGAGCGGCCGAATTCCGCCTCTCGGAACTGATCTGGCCCAGGGCTAAAGAACCCGAGGAAACTGCTTCTCGTTCCGGGTCTTGCTGAATACTGTGGAGGTAAATATCAACCGAGCCTTCATAGGCAATGGCAACAGGATTGAGACGCGGCTTGTGAGGGCCGGTCAGGACTCACCCATTGCTTTGGTCACCCAGAAAAGGGAACAAAATGCTGCCTTTCACATGGGATACCAACATGACAAATTACTGATGTCATCAGAAAGCAGCAGAGGAGATAACTTCATTGATACCAGCAGTGACAGAAACAGTTGGTCTCCTGGTGAAGAAAGTGAGTCACAAACACCCGGGTCTCTCTCACTTTGTCTTCAAGCTAGAGGGGCAGAGCAGAGCAGCTGCCCGCACCTGGAACAGACCCAGTGACACACCTGCATGGTAGTCACCTCAACCCAATTGGAGTAGAGGCAGAACAGAGCCGCTGCCCGGGCCCAGAACAGGCCCATCGACCCACAGGTGTGGTAGTCACGTCACCCCAATTGGAGTAGTTGCAGAGCAGAGCCTTCTCCCGTGCCTAGTACAATCCCAGTGGGTCACCGGCATGGTAGTCACATTACCCCAATAGGAGTAGGGGCATGGCAGAGCCTTCGCCCATGCCCAGAACAGGCCCAGCAACCTGCAGGCATGGTAGTCACGACAAACCAATTGGAGTAGGGGCAGAGCAGAGCCACCACCCGCGCCCGCAAGGTAGCAGACCTGCACCTGACCAGAAGAAGAGGCCCAGCGGCCTGCTGGCGCGGCAGACACTTTACCCCATTTGGAGTAGGGGCAGAACAGATCTGTAGCCCGTGCTCACAAGGTATCCTGACCTGCGACCAACCGGCAGACCAGGCCCAGCGGCCCACCGGCTGGTAGTCAAGTCACCCCAATTGGGGTAGGGGTAGAGCAGAGCCGCCGCCCACGCAAGCAAGGTAGGCAGACCTGCGACCGATCGGCAGAACACCGCAGGGGTCCACGGGCGTGGTAGACACGTCACACCAATTGGAGGAGGGGCAGAGGAGAGCAGCCTCCTGCGCCTGCATGGTAAGCAGACCTGCGACCGATCAGAATAACAGGCCTAGCGGCCCATCAGCGTGGTAGATATATCACCCCAATTGGTGGAACAGCACAGCCACCCCTGCCAGTGCAATGAAGACTTTTCAAATATACAAGAGCAATATAAATATATAGGGGGAAAATTTCAAAATCACAACAGTTTCACCAAGCAGAAAGAAACGCGAGCAGTATGAAAAGAAAAGGAAAAAAGAACCACAAGCAATGCAGGTCAACACAACTTTAGAAGAGGTAATAGCTGCAGCAGATGGAATGTCAGATAAAGAACTCAGGATATACATTCTTCAGATGATCTGAAGTCTCAAGGAAGACATTAGACAGCAAAATCAGACAATGAAAGATCACTTCAACAATGAATTACATAAACAAAACCAAGAAGCAAAAGATCAACTATACAGGGAGATAGAGGTTGTAAAAAATAACAAACAGAAATCCTAGAAATGCAGGAAGCAATAAACCATCTTAAAAACTCAATTGAGAATACTACCATCAGAGTAGAACACTTAGAAGATAGAACATCAGACAATGAAGACAAAGTATTTCAACTTGAAAAGAACATAGACAGCTCAGCCAAACTGTTAAGAAACCATGAACAGAACATCCAAGAAATATGGGATAAAATAAAGAGACGAAACTTAAGAGTCATTGGGATACAGGAAGGTATAGAGGTCCAAACCAAAGGAATGAGCAATCTATTCAATGAAATAATATGAGAAAACTTCCCAGACTTGAAGAATGAGACAGACTCCCAAGTTCTAAAAGCCTACAGGACGCCGAATGTGAAAAATCATAAGAGATCCACACCTAGACACATTATAATGAAGATGCCTAACATACAGAATAAGGAGAGAATTTTAAAATCTACAAGAGAAAGGAAGCAGATTACATTTAGGGGTAAACCAATCAGGATTACAGCTGATCTTTCAACAAAGACTCTGAAAGCTAGAAGATCCTGGAATGACATTTTTCAATCACAGAAAGAAAATAGGTTCCAACCATGTACTGTGTATCCAGCAAAATTAAGCTTCAGGATGAAAGATGAAATTAAAACTTTCCACGATAAACAAAAGTTAAAAGAATTTGTAGCTAGAAAACCATCTCTTCAAAACATCCTTGGCAAAATATTACAGGAAGAGTAATTGGAAAATAATGAAAACCAACAGTGGGAGGTAGGACATTAAAGGGGGAAATAATCAAAGAGGAAAACAATCCATGTTTAATAACATAAATAAACAAATATGGCTGGAAGAACAACCCTTATCTCAATAATAACCGTAAATGTTAATGGCTTAAACTCACCAATTAACAGACACAGGCCAGTAGAATGGATCACAAAACAAGACCCAATAATATTCTGCCAACCGGAGAAGCATTTGATAAGAACAAGACATACATACACTGAAGGTGAAAGTTTGGAAAAAATCATATCACTCATATGGACTTCGGAAAAAAGCAGGAGTGTCCATACTCATATCAAATAAAATAGATTTCAAGCCAAAGTTAATCAAAAGGGATAAAGAGGGACACTACATACTGTTCAAGAGAACCATACACCAGCAAGACATAACAATCATAAATATGTATGCCCCAAACAATGGTGCAGCTATGTTCATCAAACAAACTTTTATCAAGTTCAAGAGTCTAATAGACCACCATACAATAATCATGGGAGACTTCAATACAGCTCTCTCACCACTGGACAGGTCTTCCAAACAAAAGTTGAAATAGGAAACTATAGAACTCAATAACACAATTAATAACCTAGACTTAATTGACATATATAGAATATACCACCCAACATTAAGCAGTTACATTTTTCCTCAGCAGCACATGGATCCTTCTCAAAAATAGATCATATACTATGTCACAGGGCAACTCTTAGACAAATTAAAGGAGTAGAGATAATACCATGCATCTTATCTTATCATAATGGAATGAAACTAAAAATCAATGATAAAAGAAGGAAGGAAAAATCATGCATCATTTGGAGAATGAAAAATAGGCTACTGAATTATCAATGGGTTATAGAAGACATCAAGGAGGAAAATAAAAAATTCTTAGAGAAAAATGAAAACACAGACACCATATATCGGAATCTATGGGACACATTGAAAGCAGTTCTAAGAGGAAAATTCATTGCTTGGAGTTCATTCCTTAGAAAAAGAAAAAAACAACAAATAAATGATCTCATACTTCATCTCAAAATCTTAGAAAAACAAGAACAAACAACAGCAAAAGAAGTAGAAGGAAAGAAATAATTAAAATCAGAGCAGAAATCAATGAAATTGAAACAAAAGAAACAATTGAAAAAATTGACAAAACTAAAAGTTGGTTCGTTGAAAAAATAAATAAAATGGACAGACCCCTAGCCATGCTAATGAAGAGGAGAGAGAACTGAAATTACTATCATATGGGATGAAAAAGGCAATATCACAACAGATATTTCAGAAATACACCAGATAATCAGAAATTACTTTGAATCCTTATACTCCAAAATAATAAAAGATAGTGAAAGCATCAAAATATTTCTTAAGTCATATGATCTGACCAGAGTGAGTTAGGAGGATATAGACAACCTAAACATACCAATATCAATTGAGGAAATAAAAGAAACCATCCAAAGACTACCAACTAAGAAAATCCCAGGACCGTATGGGTATACAGCAGACTTTTACAAAACCTTTAAATATGAACTAATACCAATACTTTTCAAGCTATTTCAGAAAATTGAAAAAGAGGGAGATCTTCCAAATTCATTCTACGAGGTCAATATCACGCTGATTCCTTCACCAGATAGACACTTCAAAGAAAGAAGACTAAAGACCGATATCTCTAATGAACCTAAATGCAAAAATCTTAAATTAAATTCTGGCGAATCAGATACAAAAACATATCAAAAAAATGTGGACCATGATCAAGTAGGATTCATCCCTGGGATGCAAGGAGGGTTCAATATACGAAAATCAATAAGTGTTATTCACCACATCAATAGACTTAAAAATAAAATCCATATTATCATCTAGATAGATGCAGAAAAAGCATTCGACAAAGTACAGCATCCCTTTATGTTCAAAACTCTCGAAAAACTAGGAATAACAGGAACATTCCTCAATATTGTAAAAACAATCTATGCTAAACCGCAGGCTAGCGTCATTCTTAATGGAGAAAAATTGAAGACATTCCCTCCAAAATCTGGAACAAGACAGGGATGCCCGCTCTCACCACTTCTGTTCAATATAGTTCTCAAAAGACTGGCCAGAGCAATTAGACAGATGAAAGAAATTAAAGGCATATAAATAGGAAAAGAATAACTTAAATTATCACTATTGCAGATGACATGATTCTATACCTAGCAGACCCAAAAGGGTCTACAAAGAAACTAATAGAGCTAATAAATGAATTCAGCAAAGTGGCAGGATATAAAATCAACACGCATAAATCAAATGCATTCCTGTATATCAGCGACAAATCCTCTGAAATGGAAATGAGGACAACCACTCCATTGACAATATCCTAAAAAAAAAAATGGGAATCAACCTAACAAAAGAGGTGAAAGTCTTATACAATGAAAACTACAGAACCCTAAAGAGAGAAATAGAAGAAGATCTTAGAAGATGTAAAAATATACCCTGTTCATGGATAGGCAGAACTAACATCATCAAAATGGCGATATTACCAAAAGTTCTCTATAGGGTTAATCCAATGCCAATCAAAATCCCAAAGGCATTTCTTGTAGAAATAGAGAAAGCAATCATGAAATTCATATGAAAAAATAAAAGACCCAGAATTGCAAAACAATGCTAAGCAGGAAGTGTGAATCTGGTGGTATAGCGATACCAGACATCAAACTATACTACAGAGCAATAGTAACAAAAATAGCATGGTACTGGTACCGAAAAAGGCAGGTGGACCAATGGTACAGAATAGAGGACACAGAAACCAATTCACAAAACTACAACTATCTTATATTTGATAAAGGGGCTAAAAGCATGCAATGGAGGAAGGATAGCATCTTCAACAAATGGTGTTGGGAAAACTGAAAATCCATATGTAACAAAATGAAACTGAATCCCTTTCTCTCGCCATGCACAAAAGTTAACTCAAAATGGATCAAGGAGCTTGATATCAAATCAGAGACACACTGTCTGATAGAAGAAAAATTTGGTTACGATGTACATACTGTGGGGTCAGGCTACAGATTCCTCAATAGGACACCCATAGTACAAGAGTTAATAACTAGAATCAACAAATGGGACTTACTCAACTAAAAAAGTTTTTTCTCAGCAAAAGAAACAATAAGAGAGGTAAATATGGAGCCTACATCCTGGGAAGAAATCTTTACTACTCACACTTCAGATAGAGCCCTAATATCCAGAGTATACAAAGAACTCAAAAAATTAGACAATAAGATAACAAATAACCCAATCAACAAATGGTCCAAGGACCTCAACAGACACTTCTCAGATGAGGACATACAATCAATCAACAAGTACATGAAAAAATGCTCACCATCTCCAGCAGTCAGATAAATGAAATCAAAACCACCCTAAGATACCATCTCACTCCAGTAAGATTGGCAGCCATTATAAAGTCAAACAACAAGAAGTGCTGGCAAGGATGTGGGAAAAGAGGTACACTTGTACATTGCTGGTGGGACTGCAAATTGGCGCAGCCAATTGGGAAAGCAGTATGGAGATTTCTTGGAAAGCTGGGAATGGAAGCACCATTTGACCGAGCTATTCCCCTTCTTGGTCTATTCACTAAAGACCTAAAAAGAGCATGCTACAGGGACACTGCTACATGGATGTTCATAGCAGCACAATTCACAACAGCAAGACTGTGGAACCAACTTAGATGCCCTTCAATAGAATAATGGATTAAAAAAATGTGGCATTAATACACAATGGATTATTACTCTGCATTGAAAAATGAAAAAATCATAGAATTTGCAGGAAAATGGATGGCATTAGACTGGATTATGCTAACTGAAGCTACACAATTCCTGTAAAACAAATGCCAAATGTCATCTTTGATATAAGGAGAGTAACTAAGAACAGATAGGGACAAAGAGCATGACAAGATGATTAACATTAAACAGGGATGAGAGGTGGAAGGGAGGGAAAAGGGAAATTGCATGGAATTGGAAGGAGACCCTCTGGGTTATACAAAATTACATACAAGAGGAATTGAGGGGAAAGGGAAAAATAATACAAGGGGGAGAAATTTATTACAGTAGAGGGAGTAGAGAGAGAAGTGGGGAGGGGCAGGGAGGCTAGGGGGGATAGTAGAGGATAGGAAAGTCAGCAGAATACAACAGACACTAGTATGGCAATATGTGAATCAATGGATGTGTAACTGATGTGATTCTGCAATCTGTATACAGGGTAAAAATGGGAGTTCATAACCCACTTGAATCAAAGTGTGAAATATGATATATCAAGAACTATGTAATGTTTTGAACAACCATAAATAAAAAAAAAACTATCTTTGGTGCATAATGCACACAATTCTAATATTTCTACAGTAACTGACCCAGTTTAACATCAATGCAAGTAGATTCCTATTGGACATGATGTGTATTTTGACATTCACTTTTATTCAACACTGATACATTACTATTTCATCAGTTTATGCACATAATAGGATATATATTTCATTCACAATTTAGAAAATTTATAGGCATTTGTTTCACTTTCAATCACTTCCTGCTTCAGAACACATGGATTCCTCCATATTTCTTGACTGGTCTTTTCATGAGACTTTTTTCCAAACATATTATTTTCGATTTCCATAATCACTTTTGAAACAAAGCTCACACACACTTCATGATAAACAATAACCCTAAGATTACCATTAGATATATAACTGGTTGGAGTGAATGATTGTATGTCAATATATGATTTCCTATATATTTTGAGATATCAATTCAATCCATTATTTAAAGTGGAACCAGTTATAATATTTATTCACAGTATGGTCTATTCATGCATTATCTCTATATTCATAGACACATTGTACACCACTTTGTACCCCCAATACTAATTTATATGTCTTCAAATATTGCTCCCAGTAATCGTGGAAGAAATATTCATGTCATATGATCTACATATACATTTGATCACAATATTTTTCTGGGCACAAAATGCAAAAATCACACTTATGATTGTACCAAATACTAAATGGAAAGTGAACATGGATTACTAAAACGATAAATGTCCTGGTTGCCTAATGCTTTCAAATGTCATTCCTATTGGTGACGACATATTTGTTTCTTCCTAAGATTATGTATTCAATCTCAACCCTATTGAAAATGTCTAATCCTATCACCCACTGTATAATTGCCTCATTTCGTAAGGTCTGTATTGATATTTTCCTTTCTACATATTTTCCCCAGTTAATCATTGTGACTGACTCTTCACATGTGCTGAAATTTACATTCACTCTATAACCAAAACACTATTGCTACAGAACTTTTGCTCCATGTCCTATACTCACTCTATTTCCTAAACCTACTGACTACCTTCCTAATCCCACCGACTATCTCAATTTGAGTGGATGTTCTCTTCTAAAATCAATCTTCCAAGGTGTAAGGTCCTATGCCATTGATTATCGATTTATCTGAGACATCTGTGCAGAACGTAATTATAAGCTAAGTATCCCAATCAAGGGCCTAATGCCCTTCTGGGCTTCAAATCTTACCTAGATTTCTGTTTCCACACTTATATTTCACCTCTATAATCTTATAAATATCGCAGGTTCCCAATACTATTAATCATCCTTCGCAATGATTCGTAACCCAAATCAAACATGTTATTAACCCTAACCATACACTCTTCCCTCAATCTAACTTTGCAGAAGAGCAGGGACAGAGTTCGTCTTACAATACAGGAATGTAGGGTATCTTCCTCCTGCTGAGAACCACAAATGTCCATGCAGATTTGATCCCTGGAGAAGATGTAGGCATCTATGAAGGACCTGAGAGAGCAAATGTCATCTTCCATCGCAAACAACCTTTCCAGGATGAAGGGTTGTGTCTGAATAAGCCTCTCTCTTGTTAATGTACAGAAGATAGACCAAACCAGGCATGTGTGGAGAGCTGTTCCTGGGTGCCTATGGTTGATATACCATTCTAACTTGTAAAAGTGTCACAGGAAGTAAGGGCAGCCTCCATCTCATAGGACAAAGTGGTTGCCAAGGCAATGACCTCAAAGAATTCCTGAAGGAAGTAATCTCACCTCACTTCCTTGTTGATGGAACTCTCTGAACTTGGAATCCGGGAAGCCAGGCACCCAGAGCCAGTCTCAGTCCCAGTCCCAGTGGTCTTATTTTTTGGATTTACCAAGGACAGAGTGAGTCTTTCTTGGTACCTACTGAGGTGAGGATGAACAAATGTCAGGAAAGCTCTGAAGAGGGGCCTTTCCTGAGACAGCAGGTAGTGGCTCACCGCTGGCTAGTGACAACTTCACAGATTTGGCCAACGAGACCATATCTGACACAGGACAGGCGATTTCATCAGAACATAGTTTGGCCCACCAGTCAGAAGACACTCCCAATAGTCACAGACCTACTTGGGGAAGGAGCTTCCTTTGTGTGTGTGGGTGTGAGTTTGAGATTTTGTCTCATGTTCTGAGAATAGGTAGGAAAGGCGGTTTGTTTGGTTTGGAGTGAACTGTTTCTGGTAAGTCGTTTGACAAGGCCAGTGTTTCTTTGTCTGTGTATCCCACTGTGTCCGTGGTTTTAGATATTAGAAAAGAGAATGAATCATTGGATGTGTCCTGTCTAGACTCAACTTGCCCAATTTATGAATGGACGGCGGCTTGACTTATGGGTGGACAACTCCAACAATCTTCCTAAGTTCCTGTTTTCTTCCTGAATTCTGGCCACTCTCCAGAATAGGCTCATGGGTTTTTGTCCAAAATATGTACCACCTCCAAGCTCTGTGACATGGCCATGTACTGGATAGCTGAAAGAAATGGGAGCATCTCAGAAAACTCAGATATTAGTTTGACCAGGAAATTCTAAGTGAAGAAACCCTGCTTTGGGCCTTTTGCTCACCAATTGTTCTGTTACCCTGAATGTCAGGAAGGTCTTTGCCTCAGGCCACACCATTGTAGAGCCTAAAGAAACAGTTTTCAAATGGAAATGAAAGGGCATCACCTGTGGCTCTTTGCTTAATTGCTTTGGAAAGGGATGTGTCTGAATCAGCCTTTTGGCCCTGTGTGAGACTGTGGCTTAGATTCTCAGCACCTGATGGATCTAAAGAAGGATCCCATGTGTGCATCCAAAACAAAAATGGACAAAAGAGCAGTCAGTGTGGATGAAGTCTCTCGCATTCCTCTGTAAGGTTCCTGTCATCCATCATGTGAGAATAGTGATAATTTGGTTCAAATGTGTTCCTCAAAACCCTGCAGAGGCTAGCCCATAAGTGCTTGGTTTTTCTCAAGACTCCAATTCACATAAAGAATCTAAAACACACAGTCAGTAGGCCTCAAATTGGAGAAGCAGTGCCATATTAATGGCAGGCCTATTTGATCACTCTTGGGTCACTGGAAGGATGTCCTGGCCACCCTTATTTTAGGCAAATGAGGGGCAAGGGAGGTTATATTGGACACTGTCTTGGGCTGCACCCCTCATGGAAACCTCCAGCCAGAGATTATGATGATTGTGTAAATGGAAGAAGATGAGTGCCATGTGGAAGTGTTTTGGATTTAATTGTGGATATTTGTGTGACACTTGGAAGACATAACAAGGTCTACCTGGGCTTGAACTCTGGTGTGATTCCCCTTATAGACTGAGTTCAGGAACTGATCTCAGAGAAGTATTGCCATGTATTGTGTTGTGATTTAAGAGGCGATGTATGAGAGTCACCCTTGGAAACTGAGATCTAGCCCCAGAGTGGCTTTCCACAGAGCACTGGGAATTTCAGCCAAGATAACACATGATTTCATTCGAAAGACTTGGCAGCCATAGTTGAGAGTGAAAACACACATGGACCTCATATTGTAGACCTTAATGGGCCTGGCTTAATGTGACCTTTTGGCCATTCTTTGGGAAGCCTTGCCTGTGAGGGTTCTCCAGAGCTTTCATTGAAATAATCTTGCTCACCATTTACTGGTTCCTGAATAAATTGAAACCCACAGTGCCTCCAACTTCATCCTTGAAAAATGTCTAAATAAATACCATGGAATTTTTGAAATTCCCATGACCAGGTGGCACTGGAGAATCTTTGGATGTCCTGTTGCTGATCATGGATGTACCAGACAGTGCCTTGCTTGACTGGGTTTTATGAAAATTGTGTAGAACAGAGGTGCCAGAAAGTTGCAGCCTGCTGAGAAGTGGGCCTAGAGCTGTGGTGGGCAGGAGTGTGATAAAACATCTGTGTTGGAGCAATGTGGATCTTCCATTGATTTCCAAATGGCTTGTGGATTACATGAAGCAGCCAGCAGACCCTTGTAATTAAAGGCATCTTGTTATATGGAGAGGATTCAGGGCAATGTTCAGAATCAGGTTGCTATGGACAAGGATGCAATGTGGCAAGCTTTGAGGGATAGAAGCGTGGTTGGTGCGTTCTTCTGCAGACTCTGAACCACCACACATGACAGAACTCCCTCCAGCACTGTGTCTCAGTTGAACTCCTTGAATTTCATGAAGCAAATACCAAACTCCCAGTTCAGCAGCAAAAACCCCACAAAAAGTGGAGGAGGACCAAATGGCTTCACAGTCCAACGGGGAGACACTTAGCCCCCAGAGGCCACAGTTTACCTAAAAAGAAGAAAATCAACACTGCTACCTCATGTTCATTGGAAAATAAGATACCATGTCATCCACGTCACATAGAGGCAGACCCAGCTTTGATGGTCTCACTACAAAGGAAGCCAATTCTCCTGACAACAACATATTTTTCACGTTCCCAAACTCAGAGGCAGTTGCTCTAAAAGTTTTTAGGCCAGCAGAGCTCCATGTTTGTGGAGTGTTTACCCTGTCCCTTACTTTTGGAAACTCCTCTACAACCTCCAAGGTTGTGAACTCCTGAGCATTTTCCATTCCAGATATGTATTCACTGATTTTCTATCTATTCTCCTCTAACTGTGTCTTACTTGGGGTGAAGGTAATTTCAAGGCATTGTTCTGGATGAGAGTGGGAGGATATTTGTGCAGCATATATTTGCATACAAATTGGATTCAATTTCCAATTTTCCTTTTGAAATACTGAATCCCTGACACTAACCCATACATACTAGACTCAGACAACTCATCCTAATATGATAGAGAAAAATAACACAAACCTATAGAAATACAAGCAGTTCATTGGAGGCATGTTGTATAGGTGGACTTGCATTTTGCATTATACAAGGTAGGAGTTATAAATCTAGTCAATGTTTAATAGAAAAAGATCTCCATGTGTTTTTAAAGTTAACAAATATGAGAATTCATGTTTCCCTTTCTCTTTAGCCTATTCACACTTGTATATTTATATGCATATATAGAATGCTACCAGGTATCACACGTACATCTTTATGAGGTGGCTGACTTGGCAGATAGAAATTGTGAGAAGAGATCACTCCTCCTAAATGCTGTTGGAACTGAAAATTCAACCTATAGGGAGCGTCCTAGTAGAACAACTTTATACGTAAACTCATGTTCAGTAAAATAAATATTTTTGCATCTGTGGATGATATATATTTACTGATGAATTTCGATTGGCATTTATATTGCTACTTTTTAATGTCTGTGAGTGTTTTGTGTGTGTGTGTGTGTGTGTGTGTACACTCTCCAGATTTTTCAAAATATGAAATATATGTGTCTAATATACACTCTCTAAATTCATTTATGTTCATGTATGTGGATTTTTAATCAACTTTTCACAAGATTATTCTCAGAAATATTCATCCACCTGAAATACATATTTGTTTCCTAGTACTGAAAACTAACTTCAGGGAATGATGCATACAATTCCTAATTATTCTACAGTAACTGACCCAGTCTAACATCAATGCAAGTAGATTCCAATGGGACATGATATGTAATTCTTTATTCATTTGTATTTGACACTTTTACATTATTATTTCTTCAGTTTTTGCACATCATAGGATATACATTTCATCCACAAGTTCACAAATTTGTAGGCATTTGTTTCAAATTTAATCACTTTTTGCTTCAGAACACATGTATTGTCAGGGTTTCTTTATTGGTATTTTCATGAGTCTTCTTTCCAAACACATTATTTCCATAGTCACTTTTGAAGCAAAACTCACACACTCTTCATGATAAACCAAAACACGAATATTACCATTAGATGAATAACTGCTTGGAATGAATGATTGTATATCAATATACGATTTCCTGTGATTTTTCAGATATTAGATCAATTCATTTTTTAAAGTTGAAAAAAGTTATATTATTCATTCACATTAAGGTCTATTCATTCTTTATCTCTATATTCATAGACACAGGGTACACCTCTTTGTACCCCCGATTCTAATTTTACATCTTCAATATATTGCTTGCAGAAATGGTGGAAGACATACTCATGTCACCTGATGTACATATACATTTTATCAAAGTAATATTCTGGACAAAAAAAATGTAAAGGTCACATTTATGATTGTACCAAAGCCTAAATGTAAAGTGTACATGAATTATTAAAAACATCCATGTCCAGGTTGCCTAATGCTGTCAATTGTCAATCCTATTGGTGACTACATATTTGTTTCTTCCTAATTTATATATTCAAACTCAACCCTGTTGGAAATGTCTAATCCTATCACTCACTTTATACTTTGCCTGATTTCATAATGTTTCTATTGATATCTGCTTTTCAACAAATTTTCCCAAGTTGATCCTAGTGACTGACACTTCATATGTGCTGACATTTACATTCACTCTATAATCGAAACCCTATTGCTAAAGAACTTTTGGTCCAAATCCTATACTCACTCTTCTTTCTAAACCTACCGACTATCTTCCTAATCCTACCGACTATCACTTTTTGACTGGATGTTCTCTTCTACATTCAATAAAATGTCCTATGCCGTTGTATATCGAATTATCTGAGACAATTTTGCAGAGCATAATTCAAAGCTAAGTATCCCAATCAAGGTCCCAATGTCCTTCTGGGCTTCAAATCATACCTAGATTTCTGTTTTCATACTTATATTTCACCTCTATATTCTTGTAAATATCGCAGGTTCCCAATAGCATTATTCATCGCACAGAATGATTCGTAACCCAAATCAAACCTGTTATTAACCCTAAACATACTCTGTTCCCTCAATCTCATTTTACAGAAGAGCAGGGACAGAGTGGTTTTTACAATACAGGAAACTTGGGGACCTTCCACCTGCTGAGAACTTCAAAGGTCCATGCAGAAATGATACCTGGAGAAGTTGTAGGCAGGTATGAAGGACCTGAGAGAGCAAAAGTCATCTTCCATGGCAAACAACCTGGTCAGGATGAAGGGATATGTATGAATCAGCCTCTCTCTTCTTGTTGTAGAGAAGATGGACCAAACCAGGCCTGTGTGGATAGCTGTTCCTGGGTGCCAATGGTTGATATACCATAATACCTTGTGAAAGTGTCACAGGAAGTAGGGGAAGGCTCCATCTCATGGGACCTTTGGAAGCAAGTGTTAGGACAAAGTCGTTGCCAAGGCAGTGACCTCACTCAGTTCCAAAGAAAGTGACATACCTCATTTCCTTGGTGATGGAACTGTCTGAACTTGGTATCCAAAAATCCAGGCACCAAGAGGCAGTCCCAGTCCCAGTCCCAGTGGGCTCACTTGTTTGGATTTACCAAGGACAGAGTCAGTTTTCTTGGTACCTAATGATGTGAGGATGGCCAAATGCCAGGAAAGCTCTGAAGATGGACCTTTCCTGAGAAAGCAGATAGTGGTTCACCACTGGCTCCTGACAACTGCACAGAGTTGGCCAAGGAAACCAGATCTGAGAGAAGACAGACCATTTCAGGGGAACATAGTATGGCCCACCAGTCAGAGGACACTCTGGATAGTCACAGACCTACTTGGGTGAAGGAGGTGCCTTTGTGGGAGTGTGTGTGGGTTTATTGTTTTGTCTCATGTTCTGAGAATAGATGGGAAAGGCGGTTTGGTTTGGAGTGGACAGTTTCTAGTAAGTTGTTTCACAAGGTGAGTGTTTCTATGTCTGTGTATCCCACTGTGTCCATTGTTGTAGACATTGGAAAAGAGAATGCATTAATGGATGTGTCCTGTCAAGTGTAAATCTTCCCATATTTCAACCTGCCCAATATATGAATGGAGTGCAGCTTGTCTTGTCGATGTGCAACACCTGCTATCTTTCTAAGTTGTTGTTTTCTTCCTGAATTCTGGCCACTCTCTAGAATAGGCTCATGGATTTGTGTTCAAAATATGTACCACCTCCAACTCTGTGACATGGCCATGTACTGGATAGCTGAAGAGAATTGCGAGCATCTCAGAAAACTCAGATATCAGTGTGACCAAGAAAGTCTCAGTGGAGAAACCCTGCTTTGGGCCTTTTGCTTACTTATTGTTGTTTTTCACTGAATGTCAGGAAATTCTTAGCCTCAATCCACCCCTTTGTGAAGCCTGAAGTAAACAGTTTTCAAATGGAAATGAATGGCATCACCTGTGGCTCTTTGCTTATTTGCTTTGGGAAGGGATGTGTCTGAATTAGTCTCTTGGCCATGTGTGTGGCTTTGAGTTAGATTCTCAGCACCTGATGCATCTAAAGAATGATCCCATGTGTGCATCCAAAACCATAATGGCAAAAAAATCATTCATTATGGATGAAGTCTCTTGCCTTCCTCTGTTAGGTTCCTGAACTCCATCAAGTGAGAATAGGGATTCTTTGGGTCAAATGAGTTCTTCAATTCCCTGCAGAGGTGCTTGGGTTTTCGAGTAACTCCAAATCACATAAGAAATTGATACCTGAAATCAGTAGGCCTCAAATTGGAGAAACACAGAAGTATTAATGGCAGGCTTATTTGATCACTCCTGGTTCACAGAAACGGTGTCCAGGCCACCCTGACTTTAGGCAAATGAGGAAAAAGCGAGCTGATTTTGGACACTGTCTTGGCTTTTCTCATGACTCCAATTCACATAAAGAATCTAGACCCCACAGACAGAGAGCCTCAAATTGGATAAGCGGAGCAGTATTAAGGGCAGGCCTATTTGATCACTCCAGGTTCACAGGAAGGGTGCCCAGGCCACGCTGAAGTTAGGCAAAAGAGGTGCAAGAAGCTTATTTTGGACATTTTCTTGGGCTGCACAACTCATGGAAAACTCCAGGAAGAGGTTATGATTAGTGTCTATATGGAAGAAGAATAGGGCCATGAGGGAATATTCTGGTTTTAATTGTTTTCATTTGAGTAGCGGTTGGAAGTGTTGTCTGGGTCCACCTGGACTTGAACTCTGGTGTGATTCTCCTTATAGACTGAGTTCTGGAACTGACCTGAGAGAAGTATTGCCATGAATTGTGTTGGGATTTTAGGAGGCCAGGCATGAAGTTGCCATTGGAACCTGAGATCTAGGCACAGGTTGGCTTTCCACAGAACACTGCGAATCTCAGCCAGGATATTACATGATTTTATTCTGAAAGACTTGGCATGCATTATAGAGATTCAAAACCCACATGGACCTCGCTTTATAGACCTCAATTGGCCTTGCTTCATGTGACTTTTTGGCCACTCATTGGGTAGCCTTGCATGTGAGAGTACTCCAGAGCTTTGCCTGAAATTAGTTTCCTAACCCTTTAAGGGTTCCTGAATGAATTGAAACCCACAGTGCCTCCAAATTCATCCATGAAAAATTGCTAGATAATTACCATGAAATTTTTAAAATTCCCATGACCAGATGTCACTGGAGAACCTTTGATGTCCTGTTGATGATCATGAATATACCAGACAGGGCCTTGATTGACTGGGTTTCATGAAAATGGTGTAGAACAGAGATGCTAGTAAGTAGGAGCCTGGTGAGTAGTGGGCCTAGAGAAGTGTTATGCAAGTGAGTGATAAAACATCTGTGGTGGGGCCATGTGGATCTTCCATTGGCTTCCAAATGGCTTGAGACTGACATGTTGCAGCCATCAGACCCATATACGTAAAGGCATATTTTTATATGGAGAGGAATTAGGGCAATGTTCAGAATCATGTTGCTATTGTCAAGGGGGCAAGCTACGTGGGATAGAACCCTGGTTGGTGCATTCTCCTGGAGACCATGCCCACCACAGCTGACAGAACTCCCTTCAGCACTGTCTCCCATTTGAACTCATTGTATTTCATGAAGCAAATACCAAACTCCCAGTGCAGCAGCAAAAAACACGACGATAATTGGAGGATGACCAAGTTGTGTCACAGTCCACACGGGGAGACACTTAGCCCTCAGTGGCCACAGTTTACCTACAAAGAGAGAATTCAGCACTGCTGCCTCATTTTTATTGGAAAATAAATAACCATGTCCTCCAGGTCACATAGAAGCAGATCGAGCTTTGATTGTCTCACTACAAATAAAGCTAAAGCTAATGAAAACAACATATATTTTAAGTGCCCAACCTCAAAGGCAGGTTCTCAAAAAGTTTTTAGGCCAGCAGAGCTCCATGTTTGTGGAGTGTTTACCCTGTCCCTTACTTTTGGAAACTCCTCTACCACCTCCAAAGATGTGAAATCTGGAGCATTTTCCATTCCTGATAGGTATTCACAGATTTTCTAACTCTTCTCCTCTAATTGTGTCTTACTTGGGGCGAAGGTAATGTCAAGGCATTGTTCTGGAGGAGAGTGGGAAGAATTTTCTGTAGCATATATTTGCATACACATTGGATTCAGTTTTCTATTTTCCATTCAAAATACTGAATCCCTGACTCTAACCCATACCCGACCAGACTCTGACTACTAATTCTAATATGATGGAGAAATCTAACCCAAACAGAATAGAAATACAAGCAGTTCAGAGTAGGCATGGTGTATTGTTGGAGTTGCCTTTTGCATGATACAGAGTTGGAGTTATGAACCTAGTCGATTTGTTGTTGAAATAGTTGTCCATGTATTTTTAAGGTTAACAAATATGTGAATTCCTGTCTCCCTTTCTCTGTATTCTTATATGCACATATAGATTCCTACCTGGTACCACACGTACATTCTTGTGAGGTGGCTAACTTGGCAGATACAAATTGTTAGAAGAGATCACTCCTACTAAAATTGTTGGAATTGGATATTTAACCTATGGGGGAGCTTGCTAGTTGAACAGCATTATACATAAATCCATGTTCAGTAAAATTAATATTTTTAGATCTCTGGATGATGTATATTTTATAATGAATTTTGATTGACATATATATTGCTACTTTTTTGTCTGTGTGTGTGTTTTGTGTATATATATATATATATATATATATATATATATATATATATATATATACACACTCTCCAGATTTTTCAAAATATGAAATATATGTGTCTTATATACACTCCCTAAATTCATTCATGTTTATGTATGTGGATTTATAATCAACTATTCACAAGATTATTCTGAGAAATATTCATCCACCTGAAATTTGCCTAATGATCTCAAATGTCAATCCTATTTGTGACTACATATTTGTTTCTTCCTAAGATTATATATGTAAATTCAACCCTGTTCAAAATATCTAATCCTATCACTCACTTTATACTTTGCCTGTTTTCGTAATGTCTCTATTGATATCTGCTTTCCTACATATTTTCCCCAGTTCATCATTGTGACTGACTCTTCACCTGTGCTGACATTTACATTCACTCTCTAATAGAAACCCTATTGCTAAAGAACTTTTTTTCCAATTCCTATACTCACCCTTTTTCCTAAAAGTACTGACTATCTTCCTAATGCTATAGACTATCCCTTTTTGACTGGATGTTCTCTTCTACATTCAATCATCCAAGTAAATGTGGGGCGAGCTTCAGAGGAGGAGACAACCAACAGACTATCTCATGCAACATCAAAGGGTTTTTTGGGTGTCCAGCATGCTGGGGCTCAGAGATCACTTGAATCGAGCAGATAGCCCTGAGAATAGCTTAAGTAGAGCTTATATACTTTCCCTGGAGAGGGCAGGGAGGAAATTTTATTGATGGGTCAGGGCGAGTGGGTGGTTTGCGTGCAACTGGGTGAGGGAGTACATTCTGCCATTGCGCAGTTGGGGACAGAACATTCTGGGAACAATTTTTGGAAGCATTTCTCAAATTTCAACAGTGTTTTGTTAAGCATACAGAAAAACAAGAAGTGACAAGTACCTATTTTATTAACCTTTAATTCCCCACTTCTTCTTCTGGCTACTTTTAATCATAAAAATGATCATTGGAGGGTGTCACATTCTATGTCTGCTAGTGGGGTATTACCATAAGTTTAACTCGTCCAATTTGAGCCTGGAGAAAAGAAATTACACGGTTGAGCAAACAGGGTTTTATAGTTAGCAATAATATGAGGATTATTATTGAACCTGCCAGGTTGATAAAAACGTAGTTAACCAGGAGGAGTGTGTGAACCAAGACTCAAGCCACCCTTTTTGGGCCTCTCTCTCTTGTTGATGCTCTTCAAGGTGTCTTTTAAATTTACTCATAAATTTTATTACAACTCCAGTATGGTCAGCATAAAAACAACATTCTTCCCTTAATGCATCACAAAGGCCCCCTTCTCTAATAAAGAAGAGGTCCAACCCTCAACTGTTCTGTAAAACAACTTCAGAGAGAGAGGTTAAAGATTCATGAAAAGCTCTGATGGGGGTTTCTAATATCTTAGTTTTGCTCTATTGCTGCTTCTAATTGGGTCATTTGTTGTGTCCCATGGACAATGGCAGTGGCTCTTGTGCCCACCCATGCAGCAACTCCTATTCATAATAGGATGGCTAAAGTGAGCGATACATGTTCCCAGTGGAACCGGTTGTATGCCCCCCCCCCATTTGATCTTCAAACGAACCTGCATCATGATAGAGCACTCTGGGAAACATCTGCACCATTTCAAAATTAATCCCATCTGTTGACCATTTCATGAAAACATAAACAATGTTTAAGTATATAGAATTATGCTGTTGTAGGGACAGACAAGGCAAGGCAACTAAGATAGCACTGAAGACAGGGAAACAGTCCTATTTTGTTGCAACCGGATTCAGAGGGCATTGCTTCTGTTGTAATCAATTAATCCCCTGAAACTCAAGTTTAGGTAGTTTCAGAATTTTGTACCCAGCATATAAGGATGGGGCTCAGAAGTTTACAGTCTGCAGAAATTCAAAAAAGCAGTATTTGTTTCTGATTTTTCCTCTGTTCTGGGCAAGTTAAATTTTCAAGGACACATGGGAGGGGGAGAGCTTTTTATTCCCTTTCTTATTTTCCCCCTGCCAGCTGTTACAACGGAGCCCATTTGGTAATTTCTTTATCTTAGAAATGTAGCCATTTCTGTGAAGCCCCAGCTGAAGGCCAGAGGCCTTGTTCACATATTTTGTGAAAAACAAGTTAGGGGTTTTCTAGCTTAGAAGTACTGAGTTTTTTACCCAGTGGCCAAGTAGAACAGGGCAATACAAAAAGAGAAAGTTTATCTACATTGAACTCTTTATAGAAACTCTATGCTGAAAGTTCTAAATTCAGCCATGGTGAAGACTTCTGGAGAAGGACATTTAAGACTTTTCTGTGGGCCTGGTACAGAGGGGGAATACGGGGAAGGTGGGGCTGAGAGAAGCTCTGAGGATCTGAGAATGAGGAAAAAGAGAGATGTAAAAGAATAATTGGAAAGGGGTTTGGGAATTTCCTAGCAACAAAACTTCAGCAGTAGAACAGGTAGAGCAGAGCAGAAAACGGGAGTGAGTATCCCAAAATTCTGTGAGGGACTTTAAATTTTAGTAACCTGTTTTCAGTGATGACAAAGCAACTTTAATGGCCATTTATATTACATCTTGGATAAGGGTCTGAGAGCTCTCCTCAGCTCGTTTGAGCTTTGGGTTAGCTGGAAAGAGGACCTGGTGGGACCCGGTGAGGGCACTGACAGGAGAAGAGAGGAATGAGTCGGTGGAGGGGTACCTCAGTACCTGCTACCTCACTAGTGGGCAATTGTCTGAGAACTGGTGGAGGTTGGGTTTCTGATCTAGTAATTGGAGGGGAGAAATCAGGTTGCTGAGGTGGGAGTGACAGCGGAGAGTCTGGAGCAGAAGGCTGAGGATAAAAATCTATTGGAGAAGCATAGTTCAGGATGTGAGTGAAGGAGGGAAAAGGCTTCCACATAGGGGAATCTCCTTTCACCCTTTTGAGCACTTGCAGAATTTAAAAAGGTCACGCAAAATTTGAGGATCTAGAGACCCCTCTGGGGGCCATCCTTTTTCTGTTTTCTACTTGGTAATATGGCCAATGCTGTGTACTGAATTTGATGAAGTATTGGGGTTCCATCAGGCAGCCCCTGTATGATCACATCTCCATTAAATACAGAAGAAGTCGGCTTTTCCCCCACACAGCCGTTACTCTTTGTGGCTTTGATAGTTTGCCGGGCAAACATAGTAATCTAGGCTAGCCAACTGCATCTGGCTCGCGTGTCCCTACATCCATAATGTTTGTTTCCATTATCTATGGTACGGAAGGAATTCAATGGTATTTTAGTGGGATTTTCTTCATCAGGGATATCCCAATAAAAAAGACCTATGGCCAGCTGACAAATGTCTGGGTGGAGAGATGGCCACCAGGTCCCTAAGGGGGCTGTATGCAAGATAGATTATACTCTTTTCCAGTAGGATTTGTGATCAGCCATCGCTGCTTAACAGGCTGATGAGGGTTAGGACTACTTGTGGCCAAGGGGAGAGTATATAACCTTATCCACATGGCGAATACACAATTTGAAACTGTTACCAGTCTTTTCCAGTTTCCAGAAAGATTCTGGACAAGGAGCAGGCTTGAGATGAGAGGCATGGATCCAGGAAGTGATTCTGTATACCTTTACCACTGTAGGAGTTATAAGTAGCACCTGGTATGGTCCTTTTCAGCAGGGTTCCAGGGATGACACCTGATGTCATCTTACATACATGAAGTCTCTTATTTGATATGGATGTGGAATCCCCTGGTACACAGTTTGGTAGGCAGTGGCCAGCTATTTTCACAGGTATCACTGAGTTCTTTCAAGAGCTTTAAGTCTGTCAACCAAGAGGGTGTGAAATGGATCCTTAGGTCTTACAGTTGGGCTTAGGACCCTTACTGGACGAGGGCCACCATAGAGAATTTCTCAGGGGGTAAGGCTACTCAAAGAAACAGAAGGATTTTTTCTTGCATGAAACATTGCATAAGTCAGGAGCATAGTCCAATCTTTTATGCTGGTCTCTAAGCTTAATTTCATTAAGGTCTCTTTAATTGTTCTATTCATTCTTTCTACTTGTCCTGAACTCTGGGGTCTATAAGCACAATATAACTTCCAATTAATCCCCAGGTTCCTGGCTAACCCCTGACTTACCTGGGCCATGAACATCGGTCCATTATCAGATCCTATTACCGGCTTAGCTTCCTCCAATGGTAGAGAGGCTTAGTCAGAAGCAGGGGAATCACTTAGAATGTGTTGTGTGTTAGGGGACGAGGGCATTGGATAAGGAGGGGAAGAAGAGTCCAGTAGAGTCAAATCTTGTGACTCAGGGAGAACAGAGGGTGGAGGAGGTGGAAGAGGTGAGGGTTTGAGAGATCATGGTGGAAGGAGTATGAGCAGAGGCATGGGCAAGGAAAGGCTTCACCCATGGAGGAGGAGATTTGCAGAGGTCGGCAAAGTTAAGATATATGGCTGTTGATCAGGATGGCTATGTGGCCCTGGCTGAAAGACAATATCTCTGACTTTTTAAATTAGTGGGAAGTAGAAAGATATTTCTAGGGGCCATAAGACTCCAAAATGGGCCATTCTGAGGCACAGAGAGTCTGCCAGGTCTAGCGTTTTACTAAAAAAAGAAAGATACTGAGCCCTTAAGCGGAATTTGGTTCAGTGATCAAGGGTCAGGGACAGAGGCATTGAAGTGCTCTGTCCCATAATGAAAGGTACACAAACAGTAAAAGCAAAGTCACATGACACAGATAAGACAAGACCATGAAGACAGGCAATGGACGTCCAACACTGAGACCAGGAATGCGTAGCCGGCAAAACCCGATAGGATGGCAATACCTAATCTAAAACAAAATATCACTGAGTCAATGAAGCAATTGTTCCTTGATTCTCCGAGTCCTCTGCGGGGTCCCCCAGGGAGGTGCCCTATGTCTCTGTGACACGTCTCTCAGCCACCGTCGGAGAGACCCCAGGCTCTTCATCGCCAGCAATTTTGCCAAGCCCTAACATGACACCTGAAACCAGAAAGAGGCGCCTTACTTGCTCCGAGAGGAGCCCATTGGGGGTCTCTCATCCGCCACTGCCAGAACTCGGTGGAACCTCAATATGTAAAGGTCAGGCGAGTGTCGGAGGAAGAGACTACCAAGAGACTGTCTCATGCAACAGCAAAGGGTTTTTTTGGGGTCCAGCTTGCTGGGGCTCACAGCTAACTTAAATAGATCAGAGAGCTCTGAGAACAGCTTATGCAGAGCTTACATTCATTTCTTGGAGAGGGAAGGGAGGGAAGTTTACTGATGTGTAAGGGTGAGTGGGCGGTTCGCGTGACACCGAGTGAGGCAGTACATTCTGCAGTTTGGCAGTTGGGAACAGTACATTCTAGAACAAGATTAGCAAACATTTCTCAAGATTTCAACAGTGTTTTGTTAAGCATACAGAAAAACAGGAAATTACAAGTACCTATTTTATTAACTTTTCACTACCGACTATCCCTTTTTGACTGGATGTTCCTTCTACATTAATTCATGCAAGGTACAAGGACCTATGCCATTGTATATCGATTTATCTGAGACATCTCTGCAGAACATAATTCAATGCTGCGTATCCCAATCAAGGGCCCAATGCCCTTCTGGCCTTCAAATCATACTTAGATTTCTTTTTTCATACATATATTACACCTATATATTCTTATACACATAGCAAGTTCCCAATACCATTATTCATCCAGCACAATGATTTCTAACCCAAATCAAACATGTTTTTAACCATAATCATACACTGTTCCCTCAATCTAACTTTATAGAAGAGCAGGGAAAGAGTTGATTTTACAATAAAGAAATGTAGGGAAACTTCCACCTGCTGAGAACCTCAAAGGCCCATGCAGAAATGATCCCTGGAGAAGATGTAGGCAGCTATGAAGGACCTGAGAGAGCAAAAGTCATCTTCCATGGCAAACAACCCGGTCAGGATAAACGGTTGTGTCTGAATCAGATTCTCTTCTTAATGTAGAGAACAGGGACCAAAACAGGCCTGTGTGGAGATCTATTCCTGGGTGCCTATGGTTGATATACCATTCTAACTTGTGAAAGTGTCACAGGAAGTAGGGGCAGCCTCAATCTCATGGGACCCTTGGAAGCAACAGTTAAGACAAAGTGGTTGCCAAGACAGGGACCTCATTCAGTTCAGGAAGGAAATGACCTCACCTCACTTCCTTGGTGATGGAACTTTCTGAACTTTGGATCCAGGAAGCCAGGCACACAGAGCCAGTCCCAGTCCCCATCCCTGTGGTCTCACTTATTTGAATTTACCAAGGACAGTCAGTCTTTCTTGGTACCTTCAGACGTGAGAAGAACAAATGCCAGGAAAGCTCGGAAGCGTTGCTTTTCTTGAGAAAGCAGTTAGTGGCTCACCGTTGGCTCCTGAGAAGTTCACAGAGTTTGCCAAGGAGACCAGATCTGAGACAGGACAGGCTATTTTGGGGGAACATATTATGGCCTACAAGTCAGAGGACACTCCGGATAGTCAATGACCTACTTGGGGGAAGAAGGTGCCTTTGTGGGTGTGGTTGTGGGTTTGTGGTTTTGTCTCATTTTCTGAGAATAGGTAGGAAAGTCAGTTTGTTTCGTTGGAAGTGGACTGTTTCTAGTAAGTCGTTTAACATGGCGAGTGTTTCTCTGTCTGTGTATCTCACTGTGTCCGTGGTTGTAGACATTAGAAAAGAGAATTCATGAATGGATGTGTCTTGTCTAGTAGAAAGCTTCTCAGCATTCATATTGCCCCATTTATGAATGGACTGTAGCTTGCCTTATTGATGTGCAACACCTTCTATCTTCCTAAGTTCCTGTTTTCTTCCTGAATTCCGGCCAATCTCAAGAATAGGCCTATGGTTTTGTGTCCAAGATATTTACCACCTCAAAGCTCTGTGACATAACAATGTACTGGATAGCTGTAGGGAATGGGGAGCATCTCAGAAAACTCAGATATCAGTGTGACCAGGAAAGTCTCAGTGGAGAAACCCTGCTTTGGGCCTTTTGCTTACCAATTGTTCTGTTGCCCTGAATGTCAGGAAGGTCTTTGCCTCTGGCCACCCCTTTTTGAAGCCTGAAGAAAACAGTTTTCAAATGGAAATGATTGGGCATACCTGTGGCTCTTTTCTTAAGTGCTTTGAAAAGGGATGTGTCTGAATCAGTCCCCTGGCCCTGTGTGTGGCTGTGACTTAGATTCTCAGCACCTGATGGATCTAAAGAAAGTTCCCATGTTTGCATCCATATGAAAAATGGCCAAAAGAGCAGTCATTGGGATGAAGTCTCTTGACTTCCTCTGTAAGGTTCCTGAACTCCATCAAGTGAAAATAGGGATCCTTTGGGTCAAATAAGTTCTTCAAAACCTGCAGAGGCTAGCCCATAGGTGTTTGGTTTTATCATGACTAAAATTCACATAAAGAATCTAAACCCCACAGTCAGTAGGCCTCAAATTGGAGAATTGGAGCGGTATTAATGGCAGGCCTATTTGATCACTCCTGGTTCACAGGATGGGTGTCCAGGCCACCTTGACTTTAGGCAAATGAGGGTCAAAGGAGCTTATTTTGGACACTGTCTTGGTCTGCGCCCCTCATTTAAACATCCAGCCAAATTATGATGAGTGTCAATATGGAAGAAGATGAGGGCCATATGGGAGTGTTCTTGTTTTAATTGTGGTAATTTGTGTGGTAGTTGGAAGAGATGACTGGGATCACCTGGGCTTGAACTCTGGTGTGATTCCCCTTAAAGAATGAGTTCTGGATCTGACCTCAGAGAAGTATTGCCGTGAATTCTCTTGGGATTTTACTAGGCCACGCATGAGAATCGCCTTTGGAAACTGAGATCTAGGCCCAGGATGGCTTTCCATGGAGCTCGGGGATTCTGAGCCAGGATATCACATGATTTACTTCTTGAAGACTTGGCAGCCCTAGTTGAGAGTCCAAACACATATGGACCTCACATTGTAGACCACAATGTGTCTGGATTCATGTGACCTTTTTGCCAGTCTTTTGGAAGGCTTTTCTGTGAGTGTTCTCCAGAGCTTTCATTGAAATGAGCTTCCTCACCATTTAATGGTTCCTGAATTAATTGAAACCCACAGTGCCTCTAACTTCATTTTTGAAATATGACTAGATTAATACCATGAAATTTCTGAAATTCCCATGACCAGGTGGCACTGGATAAACTTTGGATTTCCTGTTGCTGATCATGAGTGTACCAAAGAGTGCCTTGATTGACTGGGTTTCGTGAAAATGGTGTAGAACAGAGATGCCAGGAATTTGGAGCCTGCTGAGTAGTGGGCGTAGAGAAGTGGACTGTAGGTGTGTAAATAAATATTTTTGGTAGGACCACCTGGATCTTCCATTGGCTTTGAAAGACTTGCGACTGACATGGTGCAGGCAGCAGACCTTTATATGTAAAGGCATCTTGTCATATGGAGAGGTTTCAGGGCAATGTTCAGAATCAGGTTGCTATAGTCAAGGGGAAAGCTATGTAGGATAGAAGCCTGGTTCATACATTCTCTTCGCGACCCTGACCAACCACACATAACAGAACTCCTCCAGCATTTTTATCCCAGTTGAACTCCTTGTATTTCGTGAAGCAAGTACCAAACTCCCAGTGCAGCAGTAAGAAACACCCTGGAAAGTGGAGGATCACCAAATGGCTTCACAGTCCACATGGGAGACACTTCAGCCCAGTGGCCTCAGTTTACCTACAAAGAGAGAATTCAGCACCGCTGCCTCATGATCATTGGAAAATAAGAAACCATGTTCTCCAGGTAACATAGATGCAGACCCAGATTTCATGGTGTCACTACAAACGAAGCTAAATCTCCTGACAATTACATATATTTCTTGTTCCCAACCTCAGAGGAAGTTTCTCAAGAAGTCTTTAGGCCAGCACAGCTCCATGTTTCTGGATTGTTTACCCTCTCCCTTACTTTTGGAAACTGTTCTACCACCTCCAGTGTTGTGAACTCCTGAGCATTTTCCATTCCACATAAATTCACAGATTTTCTAACTCCTCTCCTCTAATTGTGTCTTACTTTTAGCGATGGTTATGTCAAGGCATTGTTCTGGATGAGAGAGGGAAGATTTATGTGTATCACATTTTTGCATACACATTAGATTAATTTTCCTTTTTTCCATTTGAAATACTGAATCCCTGACACTAACCCATACCCTACTAGACTCTGACTACTAATCCTAATATCATGGAGAGAAAGAAACCTAACCGAATAGAAATACAGGCCTTTCATAGGAAGCATGGTGTATACTTCTATTTGCCTTCTGCATTATCAAGAGTATGTGTTTTAAATCGAGTCAACTTTTCATTGTAATATTTCTCCATGATTTTTTAAAATTATCACATATATAAATTCCTGTCTCCCTTTCTCTGTATCCTATTCAGCACATGTGTTTTTTTATGCATATATATAATATCCTACCTGGTATCACACGGACATTCCTTTGAGCTCCCTGACTTTGGAATATAAAATTGTGAGAACAGATGACTCTCCCTAAATAATGATGGAACTGAAAATTCAACCTATGGGTGAGCTTCCTAGTGAAAAACACTATACATAAATCCATGTTCAGTAAAATGAATATTTTTGGATATGTGGATGAATTATATTTCATGATGAATTTCGATTGGCATATATATTGCTAAATATTAATGTGTGTGTGTGTGTGTGTGTATGTGTGCATGTGTGTGTGTGTGTGTGTGTGTGTGTGTTTGTGTATTTTTTTTAAATCTGGAAAAAATATATATGTGTATATATATATATTTTTTTTTCCTCCAGATTTTAAAAAAATATGAAAAATATGTGTCTTATTATACACTCCCTAAATTCATTTATATTCATGTATATGGGTTCAAAATCCAATCTTTACAAGATTATTTTCAGCAATATTTATATTCCTGTAATACATATTTGTTTCCTACTACTGAAAACTAAGTTCAGTAGGTGGTGCATACAAATCCTAATATTTCTACAGTACCTGACCCAGTTTAACATCAATGCAAGTAGATTGCTATGGGACATGATGTGTATTTTGAAGTTCATTTTTATTCAACACTGGTATATTACTATTTTATCTGTTTATGGACATCATAGGATATATTTTTTCATCCACAACTTCACAAAATTATAGGCATTTGGTTCACATTCATTTACTTACTACTTAAGAACACATGTATTCCTCCATGTTTCTTTACTGGTCTTTTCACTAGACTTCTTTCTAAACACATTATTTTTGATTCCATAATCATTCTTGAAGCAATACTCACCCTTCACGATAAACCGTAACCCTAATATTACCATTACATATATAACTGGTTGGAATGATTGTATATATATCAATATAAGATTTCCAATATATTTTCAGATGCAAACTCAATCCATTATTTAAAGTTGGAACTACTTATATACTGTATCACAATATGGTCTATTCATGCAACATCTCAATAATCATCAACACAAGGTACACCTATTTGTATCACCAGTACTAATTTATAAGTTTCCAGAATATTACTCCCCATAATGGTGGAAGAAATACTCATGTCACCTTATCTACATATACAATTTATCACGGTAGTATTCTGGACACAAAATGCAAAGGTCACACATATGATTGTACCAAAGCCTAAATGGAAAGTGACCATGGATTACTAAAAACATCCATGTCCAGGGTGCCTAATGCTCTCAAATGTCAATCCTATTGATTACTACATATTTGTTTCTTCCTAAGATTATATATTCAACCTCAAGCCTGTTGAAAATGTCTAATCCTATCACTCACTTTATACTTTGCCTGATTTCCTAATCTTTCTATTGATATCTGCTTTCCTACATATTTTTCCCACTTCATCATTGTGACTGTCTCTTCACATGTGCTGACATTTACATTCACTCTCTAACTGAAACCCTATTGCTAAAGAACTTTTGGTCCAACTCCTAGAGTCACTCTTCTTCCTAAACCTACTGACTATCTTCCTAATCCTACAGACAATCCCTTTTTGACTGGATGTTCTCTTCTACATTCAATCATCCGAGGTACACGGTCTTATGCCATTGTATATCGAATTATCTGAGACCTCGGTGCAGAACATAATTCAAGCTAAGTATACAAATCAAGCGTTCTGTTGCCCTGAATGTCAGGAAGGTCTTTGCATCAGGCCACCCCTTTGTGAAGCCTGAAGAAAAAATTTTCAAATGGAAATAAATGGACATCACCTGTGGCTCTTTGCTTAATTGCTTTGGAAAGGGATTTGTCTGAATCTGCCTCTTGGCCCTGTGTGAGGCTGTGGCTTAGATTCTCAGCACCTAATGGATCTAAAGAAAGATCCCATGTGTGCATTCAAAACCAAAATGGCAAAAAGAGCAGTCATTGTGGATGAAGATTCTTGCCTTTCTCTGTTAGGTTCCTGACCCCCTTCAAGTGAGAATAGGGATCCTCTTTGTCAAATGAATTCTTCAATGCTCTGCAGATATGCTTGGGTTTTCTCATGACTCCAAATCACATAAAAAATCTATACCTGACATTCAGTAAGCCTCAAATTATAGAAACAGAGCGGAATTAATGGCAGGCCTTTTTGATCACTCCTGGTTCACAGGAAGGGTGTCCAGGCCACCCTGACTTTAGGGAAATTAGAGGCAAGGGAGCTTATTCTGGAAACTGTCTTTGGTTGCGACCCTCATGAAAACTTCCATCCAGAACTTTTGATGAGGGTCTTTATGGACGAAGATGAGGGCCATGTGGGAGTTTTTTTGTTCTAATTGTGGTCATTTGTGTGGGGGTTGGAAGAGATGACTTGGTCCACCTGGGCTTGAACTCTGGTGTGATTTCCCTTAGAGCCTGAGTTCTGGAACGTACCTCATAGAAGTATTGAAATGAATTGTGTTGGTTTTTAGGAGGCCACACATGAATGTCACACTTTGAAACTGAGATCTAGGCCCAAGGTGGCTTTCCACAGAGCAATGGGAATCTCAGCCAGGAAATCACATGATTTTATTCTGAAAGACTTCGCAGCCATTGTTGGCCCTCGGAAGCAAGAAGGAGTGGCCATACTCATATCGATTAAAATCAACTTAAAACCTAAGTTAATCAAAAGTGATAAAGAAGGACACTATATACTGTTAAAAGGCACCATTAACCAACAAGACATAACAATTATCAATTTGTATGCATCAAACAATGGTGGTGCAAAGTCATAAAACAAACTCTCCTCAACTTCAAGAGTCATATAGGCTATAACACAATAATTACGGGTGACTTCAGCACACAACTCTCGCCATTGGACAGATCCTCTAGAGAAAATCTGAATTAAGAAACTATAGAACTTAATAGCACAATCAATAACCTAGACTTAACCAACATATATAGAATATATCAAACATCATAAAGTGGATACATGTTCTTCTCAGCAGCACATTGGTCCTACTCAAATATAGACCATATATTATGCTATATGGAAACTCTTAGTAAATATAAAATTATGGAGATAATACCATGCACCATATCTGATCATAATGGAATGAAACTTGAAATTAATGATTGAAGAAGGAAGGAAAAATTCTACATCACATGGAAAATGAACAATATGTTACTGAATGATCAGTGGGTTACAGAAGACATAAAGGAGGAGATAAAAAATTTCTTAGAGACAAATGACAATACAGACAAAACATACCACATTCTATGGAAAACAATGAAAGCAGTTTTAAGAGTGAAATTCATTTCTTGGAATTCTTTCCTCAAAAAAAAAAAAAGAAAAAAACAACAAATAAATGATCTCACACTACATCTCAAAAACCTAGAAAAAAGAAAGCAAAACAGCAAATGTAGTAGAAGACAAGAAATAATTAAAATTAGAGGAGAAATCAACAAAATTGAAACAAAAAAATTGAAAAAATAAAAGTTGGTTCTTTGAAAATAAATTAAATCGACAGGGCCTTAGCCATGCTAATGAAGAGAAGTAGAGAGAGAACTCAAATTACTAACATATGGGATAAAAAAGGCAACATCACAACAGACACTACAGAAATTCAGATGATAATTAGAAAGTATTTTGAAACCCCATATTCCAATAAAACAGAAGATAATGAAGATATTGATAAATTTCTTATGTCATATGATCTGCCAAGTTTGAGTCCGGAAGACTCACACAATTTAAATAGACCAATAACAAAGGAAGAAATAGAAGAAACCTTCAAAAGACTACCAACCAAAAAAAGCCCTGGACCAGATGGTTATACAGCAGAGTTCTACAAAACGTTGAAAGATGAATTAATACCAATACTTTTCAAGCTATTTCAAAAAATAGAAAAAGAAGGAGTTCTTCCAAATTCATTCTATGAGGCCAACATCACCCTGATCCCAAAACCAGACAAAGACACTTCAAAGAAAGAAAACTACAGACCAATATCTCTAATAAACTTGGATGCAAAAATTCTCAATAAAATCCTGGCAAATAAAAAACAAAAGCATATAAAAAAATTGTGCTTCATGATCAAGAGGGATTCATCCCAGGGATGCAAGGCTGGTTCAATATACGGAAATCAATAAATGTAATCCATCACATCAATAGACTTAAAGAGAAGAACCATATGATCTTCTCGATAGATGCAAAAAAAGCATTCTACAAAGCACAGCATCCCTTTTTGTTTAAAACTCTATAAAAACTAGGAATAACAGGAACTTACCTCAACATGGTAATAGCTATATATGCTAAACCTCAGGCTAGCATCATCCTAAATGGAGAAAAACTGAAGGCATTCCCTCTAAAATTTGCAACAAGACATGGATGCCCTCTATCACCACTTCTATTTAATTTAGTTCTTGAAATACTATCCAGAGCAATGATACAGACAAAGGAAATTAAAGGCATAAAAATAGGAAAAGAAGAACTTAAATTATCGCTATTTGTGGATGACATGATAATATATTTAACAGACCCAAAAGAGTCTACAAAGAAACTGCTAGTGTTAATAAATGAATTCAGCAAATTGGCAGGATATAAAATCAACACGCATAAATCAAAGGCATTCCTGTATATCAGCAACAAAACTTCTGAAATGGAAATGAGGAAAACCACTCCATTTACAGTATACTCAATGAAAATAAAAAACTTGGGAATCAACCTAACCAAAGAGGTGAAAGATTTATACAATGAAAACTACAGAACCCTAAAGAGAGAGATAGAAGAAGATGTTAGAGGATGGAAAAATATGCCCTGTACATGGATAGGCACAAATAACATCATCAAAATGGCGATATTACCCAAAGTTCTCTACAGGTTTAATGCAATGCCAATCAAAAACCCAATGGCATTTCTTGTAGAAATAGATAAAGTAATCATGAATTTCATATGGAACAACAAAAGACCCAGAATAGCGAAAGCAATTCTAAGCAGGACGTGTGAATCCAGAGTTCAAACTGTACTACAAAGCAATAGTAACAAAAACAGTGTGGTACTGGTATCAAAACAGGCAGATGGACCAATGGTACAGAATAGAGGACACAGAGACATATCCACAAAATTACAACTTTCTTATATTTGAAAAGGGGCCTAAAAGCATGCAATGTAAGAAGGATAGCATCTTCAACAAATGGTGCAGGGACAATTGGAAATTCATATGCAACAAAATGAAACAGAATCCCTTTCTCTCACAATGCATAAAAGTTAACTCAAAATGGATCAAGGAGCCAGATATAAAATCAGAGACACTGCGTCTGATAGAAGAAAAAGTTGGCTACGATGTACATACTGTGGGGTTGGGCTCCAAATTCCTTAATAGGACACCCATAGCCCAAGAGTTCATAAAAAGAATAAACAAATGGGACTTACTTAATCTAAAAAAGTTTTTTCTCAGCAAGAGAAACAATAAGAGAGTTAAATAGAGAGCCTACATCCTGGGAACAAATTTTTACCCCTTACACTTCAGATAGAGCCCTAATATCTAGAATATACAAAGAACTCAAAACAATTAAACAATGAGATAACAAATAACCCAATCAACAATGGGCCAAGGATCTTAACAGACACTTCACAGAGGAGGACATACAATCAATCAACAAGTACATGAAAAAATGCTCACCATCTGTAGCAGTCAGAGAAATGCAATCAAAACCACCCTAAGATACCATCTCACTCCAGTAAGATTGGCAGCCATTATGAAGTCGAACAACAATAAGTGTTGGTGAGGATGTGGGGTAAAGGGTACACTTGTACACTGCTTGTGGGCCTGCAAATTGGAGAGTCCAATATGGAAAGCAGTATGGAGATTCCTGGGAAAGCTGGGAATGGAACCACCATTTGACCGAGATATCGCCCTTCTCAGACTCTTCCCTGAGGATCTTAATAGAGAGCAGTATAAGGATACTGCCACATCGATGATCATAGCGGCACAATTCACAATAACTAGACTGTGGAACCAAACTAGATGCCCTTCAATAGACGAATGGATAATAAAAATGTGGCATCTATACACAATGGAGTATTACACAGCACTGAAAATGACAAAATCATAGAATTTGCAGGGAAATGAATGGCATTAGAATAGATTATGCTAAGCGAAGCTATCCAATCCTTAAAAAACAAATGCCAAATGTTTCCTTTTATATAGAGAGAGCAAATAACAACAGAACAGGGAGGAAGAACATGAGAAAAATATTAAAACTAAACAGAGATGAGTGGGGGGAGAGAAAGGGAGAGAGAAGGAAAATTATATGGAAATGGTAGGAGACTACTCAATGTTACACAAAATTACATATAAGAGGTTGTGAGGCTAAAGAGGGGAAAACAAGGGAGAGAATTAAACAACAGCAGAAGAGGTAGAGAGGGAAGATGGGAGGGGAGGGGGAATAGTAGGGGATAGGAAAGGTAGCAGAATTCAACAATAACTAGTATGCTCTTATGTAAAAACGTGAGTGTGTAACTGATGTGATTCTGCGATTTGTATTTGGGGTAAAAATGGGAGTTCATAACCCAATTAAGTCAAATGTATGAAAGATGATATATCATGAGCTATATAATGTTTTGAACAACCAAAAAAAAAAGAATTGAATTTCCAATATTTGAGTCATATAACAACTTTATTTTTTAATGAAATTGTCTTTTATTTGTTATCTTACTTGCTGGTATCTGCCTTTCAGTTTTAAAAAACTATGTGCTTTAGCCATTCATCCATGTAGTATGTAACAGAAAATTTGGAGTGTCTCCATATAACCAGATTGGCAAGGCATCAAGGTTTCCTTCACAAACAAGGTGAAGGCTTTGCCATTAGAAATTTAATATTCTGCAAAACAATTTTTAACTTTCCAATTAAATTTCCAAAAAAATTTAGAAAAAAAAGAATCTAAACCCCACAGTAAGAAGGCCTCAAAGTGGAGAAGTGGAGCATTTACGGCAGGCCTATTTGATCACTGCTGGTTCACAGGAAGCGTGTCCAATCAACGCTGATGTTAGGCAAATGAGGGGCAAGGGAGCTTATTTTGGGCACTGGTTTGGATGTGCCCCTCATGGAAAACTCCATCCAGATGTTATGATGTGTGTTTATATGGAAGAAGATGAGGGCCATGTGGGAGTGTTTTGGTTTTAATTGTGGTCATTTGTGTGGTAGTTGGAAGAGATGACTGGGTCCACCTGGGATTGAACTCTGGTGTGATTCCCGTTAGAGAATGAGATTTGGAACTGACTTCAGAGAAGTATTGCCATGAATGTTGTTGGGATTTCAGGAGGCCACGCATGAGAGTCACCCTTGGAAACTGAGATCTTGGCCCAGAGAGGCTTTCCAGAGAGCACTGGGAATCTCAGCTAGGATATCACAGGTTTTATTCTGAAAGACCTGGCAGCCATCGTTGAGAGTCAAAACACACATGGACCTCACATTGGAGACCTCAATGGGCCTGGCTTCATGTGACAATTTGGCCACTCTTTGGGAAGCCTTGCCTGTGAGAGATCTCCAGATCCTTCATTAAAATGAGCTTCCTCAACATTTAATGGATCCTGAATGAATTGAAACCCACAGTACCAACAACTTCATCTGTGAAAAATAGTTAGATAAATACCATGAATTTTTTAGAAATTCTCATGACCAGGTGGCACTGGAGAACCTTTGGATGTCCTGTTGCTGATCATGAGTATACCAGACAGTGCCTTGATTGACTAGGTATCATGAAAATGGTGTAGAACAGAGATGCCAGTAAGTTGGAGCCTGATGTGTAGTGGGCCTAGAGCAGTGGTGTGCAGGTGTGTGATAAAACATCTGTGGTGGGGCCTGTGGATCTGCCATTGACTTTCAAATGCCTTGACACAGACACGGTGCAGCCAGCAGACCCTTCTATATAAAGGCATCTTGTTATATGGAGATTTTTCACGGCAATGTTTAGAATCAGGTTGCTATGGACAAGGGGCAAGCTATGTGGGATAGAAGCCTAGTTGGTGCATTCTCATGCAGACACTGACCCACCACACGTGACAGAACTCCCTCCAGCACTGTGTCCCACTTGAACTCCTTGTATTTCGTGAAGCAAATACCAAACTCCCAGTGCAGCAGCAAGAAACACAATGAAAAGTCGAGGATGACCAAATGGCTTCACAGTCCACATGGGGTGACACTTAGCCCCCGTGTCCACAATTTAGCTACAAAGAGAGAATTTAGCACTGCTGCCTCATGTTCATTGGAAAATAAGAAACCATGTCCTCCTGGTCACATAGATGCAGACCTAGCTTTGATGGTCTCACTACATCGGAAGTTAAAGCTCCTGAAAACAACATATATTTCAAGTGCCCAAGCTCAGAGGCAATTTCTCAAGAAGTGTTTAGGCCAGCAGATCTCCATGTTTTGGGAGTGTTTACCATGTCACTTACTTTTGGAAACTGCTCTATCAACTCCAAGGTTGTGAACTCCTGAGCATTTTCCATTCTAAATATATATTCACAGATTTTCTAACTCTTCTCCTCTAATTCTGACTTACTTGGGGCAAAAGGAATGTCAAGTCATTGTTCTGGATGAGAGAGGGAAGATTGTTTTGTAGCACATATTTCCATACACATTGGATTCATTTTCCAATTTTCTGTTTGAAATACTGAATCCCTGACACTAACCCATACCCTACTAAACTCTGACTACTAATCCTAAAATAATGGAGAAAAATAACCCAAACAGAATAGAAATACAAGCATTTCAGAAGAAGCATGGTGTATAGTTGGAATTACCTTTTGCATGATATAAGGTAGGAGTTATAAATCTAGTCAATTATTTGTTGAAATAATTTTCCATGTGTTTTTAAAGTTAAGAAAAGTGTGAATTCCTGTCTCCCTTTCTCTGTAGCCTATTAAGCAAATGTATTTTTATATGCACAAATAGAATCCTACCTGGTTTCACATATACATTCTTGTGAGGTGGCTGACTTGGCAGATACAAATTGTGAGAAGAGATCACTCCTCCTAAACGCTGTTTTAACTGAAAATTCAACCCATGGGTGAGCTTCCTAGATGAACAACACTATACACATATTCATGTTCAGTAAAATGAATATTTTGGGATATGCGGATGAGTTATTTTTCATGATGAATTTCAATTGGCGTATATATTGGTACATTATAATGTGTGTGTTTGTGTGTCTATATATATATATATATATATATATATATATATATATATATATATATATATATATATATATATATATATATATATATATATTCTCCAGATTTAACAAAATATGAAATATATGTGTCTTCTTATACACCGCCTGAATTCATTCATATTCATATATGTGGATTTATAATCAACTTTTAAAAAGTTTATTCTCAGAAATATACATCCACTGAAATAAATATTTGTTTCCTAGTACTGAAAACTAGCTTCAGGGAAGGGTGCTTACAAATCCTAATATTTCTACAGTAACTGACCAAGTTTATCATCAATTCAAGTAGATTCCTATTGGATATGATGTGTTTATTAAAGTTCATTTTAATCAAACCTGGTAAGTTATTATTTCTTCAGATTATAGACAGCATAAATTATATCCTTTCATTCACAAGTTCACAAATTTATAAACATTTGGTTCACTTTCAATCACTTCCTCCTTCAGAACACTTATATTTCTCCATGTTTCTTGACTGGTCTTTTCACTAGACTTCTTTCTAAAGACATTATTTTCGATTCCATAATCATTTTTGAAGCAAAACTCACACACTATTTATGATAAACGCTAACCCTAATATAACCATTAGATATATAAGTGGTTGGAATGAATGTATGTATATCAATAAATGATTTCCTCTATTTTTTCAGATATCAATACAATCCATTATTTAAATTTGGAACCAGTCATATAATTTATTCACAGTATGGTCTATTAATGCATCATCTCTATATTCATCAACACAGGGTAAGGCGATTAGTATCCCCAGTACTAATTTATATCTTTTCAAAATATTTCCCCCAGAAATGGTGGAAGAAATACTCATGTAACCTGATCTTCATATACATATTATCACAGTAATATTCTGGACACAAAATGCGAAGGTCACCCTTATGATTGTACCAAAGCCTCAATAGAATGTGAACATGGATTACTAAATATATCCATGTCCAGGTTGCCTAATGCTCTCAAATGTCAATCTTATTGGTGACTACAAATTGGTTTCTTCTTAAGATTATGTATTCAACCTCAACCCTGTTGAAAATGTCTAATCCTATCACGTTATACTTTGCCTGATTTCCTAATGTCTCTATTGATGTCTGCTTTCCTACATATTTTCCCCAGTTCATCATTGTGCCTGACTCTTCACATATGGTGTCATTTATATTCACTCTCTAACCAAAACCCTATTGCTAAAGAACATTTGGTCCAAATCCTAGACTCACTCTTCCTTCTAAACCTACTGACTATCTTCCTAATCCTACACACAATCCCTTTTTGACTGGATGATCTCTTCTACATTTAATCATCTGAGGTACAGGGTCTTATGCCATTGTATATCAATTTAACTGAGACCTCGGTGAAAAACATTACTCAAGCTAAGGATCCCAATCAAGTGTCCAAATCCTTCTGGGCTTCAAATATTACCTAGATTTCTGTTTTCATACTTATGTTCTACCTCTATATTCTTATAAATATCGCTGGTTCCCAATACCATTATTCATCCAGCAGAATGATTTCCAACCCAAATCGAACATGCTATTAATCCTAACCATACAATGTTCTCTCAATCTCACTTTACAGAAGAGCAGGGACAAAGTTGGTATTACAATACAGGAAGTTAGGAGATCTTCCAACTGCTGAGTACCTCAAAATCTATGCAGAAATGATCCCTGGAGAAGATGCAGGCAGCTATGAAGGACCTGAGAGAACAAAAGTCATATTCCATGGCAAAAAACATGGTCAGGATGAAAAGATGTGTCTGAGTCAGCCTCTCTATTCTTAATGTAGGGAAGATGGACCAAACCAGGCCTGTGTGGAGAGCTGTTCCCAGGTGACTATGGTTTCTATACCATTCTAACATGAGAAAGTATCACAGGAAGTAGGGCAGCCTCCATGTCAGGAGACAATAGGAAGAAACTGTTAGGACAAAGTGGTGGCCAAGACAGTGACCTCATTCATTTTCTGAAGGTAGTGACCTCACCTCACTTCCTTGGTGATGGAGGTCTCTGAATTTTGTGATCCAGGAAGCAAGGCACCCTGAGCCAGTCCCAGTCCCAGTTGCAGTGGGCTCATTTCTTTGGATTTTCCAGGAACAGAGTCAGTCTTTCTTGGTACCTACTGATGTAAGGGTTGCCAAATACCAAGAAAGCTCTGAAGAGGGGTCTTTCCTGAGAGGATAGGAATTGGCTCACCACTGAGTCCTTACAACTTCACAGATTTGACCAAGGAGACCAGATCTGAGACAGAAAGGCCATTTCTGGGGAACATTGTATGTCCTACCAGTCAGAGAACATTCCAGATAGTCACAGACCTACTTGGAAGAAGGAGGTGCATTAGTGGGTGTTGGTTTGTGTTTGTGGTTTTTTCACATGATCTGAGAATAGGTAAAAAAGGAGGTTTGTTTGGTTTGGAGTGGACTGTTTCTAGTAAGTCATTTGACACGGAGACTGTTTCTGTGTCTGTGTATCCCATTGTGTTTTTCTTTGTAGATATTAGAAAAGAAAATAACTCATTGGGTGTGTCCTGTCTAGTAGAAAACTTCCCAGTATGCATCCTTCCCAATTAATGAATGGACTGAGGCTTGCCTTATCCATGGGCAACACCTGCTATCTACCTAAGTTCTCATTTTTTTCCTGAATTCTGGCCACTCTCAAGATTAGTATCATGTATTTTTTTACAAGATACGTACCACCTCCAAGCTCTGTGACATGGCCATGTACTGGATAGCTGAAGAGAATGGCGAGCATCTCAGAAAACTCACATATCAGAGTAACCAGGAAAGTCTCCTAGGAGAAACCCTGCTTGGGGGCTTTTGATTACCTATTGTTCTGTTGCTCTGAATGTCAGAAAGGTCTTTGCCTCAGGCCAAACCTTAGTGAAGCCTGAAGAAAAGAGTTTTCAAATGGAAATGAATGGGAATCACCTGTGGCTTTTTACTTTATTGCTTGGGAAAAAGATTTGTCTGAATCAGCCTCTTGGCCCTGTGTGAGCCTGTGGTTTAGATTTTCAGCACCTGATGGGTCTAGAGAAAGATACCATGTGGGCATTCAAAACCAAAATGGAAAAAAGATCAGTCATTTTGGATGAAGCCTCTCGCCTTCCTCTGTAATATTTCTGACCTCCATCAAGTGAGAATAGGGATCATTTGTGTCAAATGAGTTCTTCAAAGCCCTGCAGAGGCTGGACAATAGGTGCTTGCGTTTTCTCATGACTCCAATTCACACAAAGAATCTATACCCCACAGTCAGTAGGCCTCAAATTTGAGAAGTGGAGCAGTATTAACAGCAGTCCTATATGATCACTTCTGTTTCACAGGAATGTTGTCCAGGCCACCCTGACTTTAGGCAAATGAGGGGCAAGGGAGATTATTTTTGACACTGTCTTGGGCTGTGCCCCTCATGGAAACCTCCAGCTAGAGTTTATGATTAGTGTCTATATAAAAGAAGAAGAGGGCCCTGTGGGAGTGTTTTGGTTTTAATTGTCATCATTTGTGTGGCAATTGGAAGAGATGCCTGGGTCCACCTGGGCTTGAACTCTGTTGTGATTCCCCTTAGAGACTGAGTTGTGGAACTGAACTCAGAGAAGTATTGCCATGAATTGTGTTGGGATTTTTGGAGGCCACGCATGAGATTCGCCATTGGAAACTGAGATCTAGGCCCAGGGTGACTTTCCACAGAGCACTGGGAATCTCAGCCAGGATATCACAAGATTTTATTTTGAAAGATTGTCAGCCATAGTTGAGAGTCAAAACACACATGGAATTCACATTGTAGACCTCAATGGGCCTTGCTTCATGTGACCTTTTGCCCACTCTTTGGGAAGCCTTGCCTGTGAAAGTTCTCCAGAGCTTTCATTAAAATGAGATTCCTCACCTTTTAATGGTTCCTGTACAAATTAAATCCCACAGTGCCTCCAACTTCATTATTGAAAAATATCTAGATAAATACCATGAATTTTTTGAAATTACTATGACCAGGTTGCACTGGAGAACCTCTGAATGTCCTGTTCCTGATCATGATTGTACCAGACAGTGCCTTGATTGACTGGGTTTCATGAAAAAAGTGTAGAACATAGATGCCAGAAAGTTGGAGCCTGCAGACTAGTGGCCTAGAGCAGAGGAGTGTAGGTGTGTGAAAAAAACATTTGTGGTGGGGCCACGTGGATCTGCCATTGGCTTAGAAAGACTTGTGACTGACATGGTACAGCCAGCAGAACCTTCTATGTAAGGGCATCTTGTTATATGGAGAGGATTCCTGCCAAAGGTCAGAATCAAGTTGCTATTGTCAAGTTGAAAAGCTATGTGGGATTGAACCCTCACTGGTGCATTTTACTAACCCACCACACGTGAGAGTACATCCTCCAGCACTGTGTCCCAGTAGAACTCCTTGTATTTCGTGAAGCCAATACCAAACTCACAGTGCAGCAGTAAAAAACACCACGAAAGTGGATAATGACCAAATGGTTCTACAGACAACACAGTTAGATACTTAGACCCCAGTGGCTAAAGTTTACCTACAAAGAGAGAATTCAGCACTGCTGCCTCATGTTCACTAGAAAACAAAAAACCATGTCATCCAGGTCACATAGATGGAGACCCAGAATTGATGGTCTCACTACAAAGAAAGCTAAAACTCCTGACAACAATATATATTTTAACTGCCCGACCTCAGAGGCAGTTTCTCAAAAAGTCATTAGGCCAGCAGAGCTCCATGTTTGTGGAGTGTTTACCCTCTCCCTTTTTGTAACCCGTTCTACCTCCTACAAGTTTGTGAACTCCTGAGCATTTTTCTTTCCACATATGTATTCACAGATTTTCTAACTTTTCTCCACTAATTGTGTCTTATTTGGGGCGAAGGTAATGTCAAAGCATTGTTCTGGATGAGAGTGGGAAGATTTTTGTGTAGCACATATTTGCATACACATTAGATTCATTTTCATATTTTCCATTTGAAATACTGAATCCCTGACACTAACCCATACCCTACTAGACTCTGACTACTAATCCAAATATGATGGAGAAAAAGAAACTTAACAGAATAGAAATACAGGCCTTTCATAGGAGGCATGGTGTATACTTGGACTTGCCTTCGGCTTTATCAACGGTATGTGTTATAAATATAGTCAAATTTTCATTGTAATACTTCTCCATGAGTTTTTAAAATTAACACATATGTAAATTTCTGTCTCCCTTTCTCTGTAGCCTATTCATCACATGTATTTTTTAATGCATCTTTAGAATTCTACCTGGTATCACATGTACATTCTTGTGAGCTCGCTTATTTTGGAAGATACAAATTGTGAGAAGAGATCACTCCCTCTAAATACTGATGGAACTGGAAATTCAACATATGGGTGAATTTCCTAGATGAACAATATTATGCATAAATAAATGTTCAGTAAAATGAATATTTTTGGATACGTGGATGATATCTATTTTATTATGATTTTCGAATGGCATATATATTGCTACATTTTAATGTCTGTGTATGTGAGTATCTATCTATCTATCTATCTATCTATCTATCTATCTATATAGATATAGATATCTACTCTTTAGATTTTCCAAAATATGAAATATATGTGTCTTATTATACACTTTCTAAATTTACTCATGTGTGTGTATGTGGATTTATAATCAAATTTTCACAAAATAATTCTTAGAAATATTCATCCACCTTAAATTCATATTTATCTCCTAGTACTGAAAACTAAATTCAGTGAATGGTGCATACAAATCGTAATATTTCCACAGTGACTGACCCAGTTTCACATCAATGCAAGTAGACACCTATGGGACCATGATGTGTATTTTGAAGTTCATTTTTATTCAACACTGATACATTACTATTTCTGCAGTTTATGGACATAATAGGATATATTCTTTCATCCACAATTTCACAAATTTATAGTCATTTAGTTCACTTTCAATCACTTCCTACTTCAGAACACATGTATTCCTCCATGTTTCTTGACTGTTCTTTTCATGAGATTCTTTCCAAACACATTATTTTTGATTTCCATAATCATTTTTGAAGCAAAACTCAGACACTCTTCATGATAAACCATAATGCTAATATTACCATTAGATGTATAACTGGTTAGAATGAATTTATGTATATCAATAAAAGATTTCCTATATATTTTCAGATATCAATTCAATCCATTATTTAAAGTTTGAACCAGTTATATTATTTATTCACAGTATGGTCTATTAAGGCATCATCTCTATATTCATAGACCGATGGTATACCTATTTGTATCCCAAATTCTAATTTATAAGTCTTTAAAATATTGCTTTAAGAATATTGGAAGAAATACTCTAGTCACCTGATATACATATACATTTCATCACAGTAATATTCCTGACACAAAATGCAACGGACACACTTATGATTGTACCAAAGCCTATATTGAAAGTGAGCATGTATTACTAACAACATCCATGTCCTGATTAACTAATGATCTCAAATATCATTCCTATTGGTGAGTACATATTTGTTTCTTCCTAAGATTAAATATTGAAACTGAACCCTGTTAAAAATGTCTCATCCTATCACTCACTTTGTACTTTGCCTGATTTCCTAATGTCTCTATTGATATCTGATTTCCTACACATTTTCCCCAGTTCATCACTGTGACTGACTCTTGAAATATGCTGACATTTACATTCACTCTCTAACAAAACCCCTATATCTAAAGAACTTTTGGTCCAACTCCTAGACTCACTGAAATGGGTTCTTCAAAGCCCTGCAGAGGGTAGCCCATAGGTGCTTGGGTTTTCTCATGACCCCAATTCACATAAAGAATCTATGCCCCACAGAGAGTAGGCCTCAAATTGGAGAAGTAGAGCAGTATTAATGGCAGGCCTATTTGATCACACCTGATTCACAGGAAGGGTTTCCAGGCCACCCTGAATTTAGGCAAATAAGGGGCAAATGAGCTTATTTTGGACACTGTCTTAGGCTGCGCCCCTCATGGAAACCTCCAGCAAGAGGTTATGATGAGAGTTTTTATTGAAGAAGATGAGGGCCATGTGGGAGTGTTTTGATTTAATTGTGGTCATTTGTGTGGTAGTTGGAAGAGATGACTGGGTCCACATGGGCTTGAACTCTGGAGTGATTCCCCTTAGAGACTGAGTTCTGGAAATGAACTCAGAGAAGTATTGACATGAATTGTGTTGGGATTTTAGGAGGCCACACATGAGAGTTGCCCTTGGAGACTGAGATCTAGGCCCAGGATAGCTTTCCAAAGAGCACTGGGAATCTCAGCCAGGATATCACATGACTTTATTCAGAAAGACGTGGCAGCCATTGTTGAGAGTCAAAACACACATGGACCTCAATTGTAGACCTCAATGGGCCTGGCTTAATGTGACCTTTTGGCCACTCTTTGGGAAGCCTTGCCTCTGAGAGTTCTCCTGAGCTTTAATTGAAATAATCTTCCTCACCATTTCATGGTTCCTGAATAAATTGAAAGCCACAGTGCCTCCAACTTCATCCTTGAAAATTGGCTATATAAATACCATGAATTTTTTAAATTCCCACGAACAGGTGGCACTGGAGAACCTTTGGATATCTGTTGCTGATCACGAGTGTACCAGACATTGCATTGATTGACTGGGTTTCATGAAAATGGTGAGAACAGAGATGCCAGAAAGTTGGAGCCTGCTGACTAGTGGGCCCAGAGCAGTGGTGGGCAGGTGTATGATAAAACATCTGTCGTGGGGACACGTGGTTCTGCCATTGGTTTCCGAATGACTTGTGACTGACATGGTGCAGCCAGCATAACCTTACAAGTAAAGGGACCTTGTTATATGGAGAGGTTTCAGGGCAATGTTCAGAATCAGGTTGCTATGGACATGGGTGCAAGCTTTTTGGGATAGAAGCCTGGTTGGTGCATTCTCCTGCAGACCCTCATCCACTACACGTGAGAGTACTCCCTCTAGCACTGTGTCCCAGTTTTTCTCCTTGTATTACGTGAAGCCAATACCAAACTCCCAGTGCAGCAGTAAGAAACACCACGAAAAGTGGAGTATGACCAAATGGCTTCACAGATCACATGGTTAGACACTTAGACCCCAGTGTCCTCAGTTTACTAACAAAGGGAAAATTCAGAACTTCTGCCTCATGTTCAATAGCATATAAGGAACCATGTCATCCAGGTCACATAGATGCCGACCCAGGTTTGATGGTCTCAATACAAAGAAAGCTAAAGCTCTTGACAACAACAAATTTTTCAAGGGCCCAAACTCAGAGACAGTTTCTCAACAACTCATTAGGCCACCAGAGTTACATGTTTGTGGAGTGTTTACCCTGTACCTTACTTTTGGAAATTCCACTACCACCTCCAAGGTTGTGAACTCCTGAGCATTTTCTTTTCCAGATATATATTCACAGACTTTCAAACTCTTCTCCACTAATTGTGTATTACTTGTGGCGAAGGAAATATCAAGGCATTGTTTTGGAGGACAGTGGGAAGATTTTTGTCTAGCAAATATTTGCATACACATTAGATTCATTTTCCTATTTTCCATTAGAAATACTGAATCCCTGTCACTAACCCATACCCTACTAGACTCTGACTACTAATCTCAATATGATGTAGAAAAAGAAACCTAACAGAATAGAAATACAGGCCGTTCATAGGAGGCATGGTGTATACTAGGACTTGCCTTCTGCTTTATCAAGTGAATGTGTTATAAATCTAGTCAACTTTTCATTGTAATACTTCTCCATGAGTTTTTAAAGTTAACACATATGTACATTTCTGTCTCCCTTTCTCTGTACCCTATTCATCTCATGAAATTTATTATGCATATTTAGTATCCTACCTGGTATCACACGTACATTCTTGTGAGCTTGCTGTTTTAGGAAGATACAAATTGTGAGAAGAGATCACTCCCCCTAAATACTGATGGAACTGAAAATTCAACATATTGGTGAATTTCCTAGATGAACAGCATTATACATAAATCCATGCTCACTAAAAAGAATAGTTTTGGATATGAGGATGATATATATTTCATGATGAATTTTGATTGGCATACATATTACTACATTTTAATGTCTGTGTTTGTATCTATATATATATATATATATATATATATATATATATATATATATATATATATTTTTTTTTTTTTCTCCAGATTATTCAAAATATGAAATATATGTGTCTTATTTTAAACTCACTAATTTAACTCATGTTCCTATATGTGGATTTATAATCAAATTTTCACAAAATTATTCTCAGAAATATTCATCCACATGAAATACATATTTATTTCCCAGTACTGAAAACTAAATTCGGTGAAAGGTGCTTACAAATCCTAATATTTGTACAGTAACTGACCCAGTTTAACATCAATGCAAGTAAAATCCTATGGGACATGATGTGTATTTTGAAGTTCATTTTTATTCAACACTGGTACATTACTATTTCTTCAGTTTATGGACATTATATGATAAAACTTTTCATCCACAAGTTAACAAATCTGTACGCATTTGGTTCACTTGCAATTACTTCCTGCTTCAGAATATATGTATTCCTCCATGTTTCTTGACTGTACTTTTCATGAGATTATTTCCAAACACATTATTTTCGATTTCCATAATCATTTTTGAAGCAAAACTCCCACACTCTTCATGATAAACCATAATGCTAAAATTACCATTAGATGTATAACTGGTTAGAATGAACTTATGTATATCAATATAAGATTTCCTATATATTTTCAGATATCAATCCAATCCATTATTTAAAGTTTGATCAAGTTATATTATTTATTTACAGTATGGTCTATTAAGGCATCATCTTTATAATCATAGGCACAGGGTACACGTACTTGTGTCCCCAATACTAATTTATAAGTCTTAAAATGTTGCTTTCAGAAATGTTTGAAGAAATACTGTAGTCACCTGATATACATTTACATTTCATCACAGTAATATTCCTGACAAAAAATGCAACGGACACCCTTATGATTGTACCAAAACCTAAATTTAATGTGAGCATGTATTACTAACAACATCCATGTCCTGATTAACTAATGATCTCAAATATCATTCCTATTGGTGACTACATATTTGTTTCTTCCTAAGATTATATATTCAAACTCAACCCTGTTAAAAACGTCTTATCCTATTACTCACTTTGTACTTTCCCTGATTTCCTAATGTCTCTATTGATATCTGCTTTCCTACACATTTTCCCCAGTTCATCACTGTGACTGACTCTTCACATATGCTGACATTTGCATTCACTCTCTAACCAAAACCCTATATCTAAATAACTTTTGGAACTATCCCTTTTTGTCTGGAGGATCTCTTCCTCATTCAGTCACCCAAGGTACAAGGTCCTATGCCATTGTATAACGATTTATTTGAGACAACTTTGCGGAAATAATTCAAAGCTAAGTATCCCAATCAAGGGCCCAGTGTTCATCTGGGTTTCAAATCTTTCCTAGATTTCTGTATTCATACTTATATTACACCTATATATGCTTGTAAATATCGGAGGTCCCCAATACCATTATTCATCTCGCAGAATGATTCCTAACCCAAATTGAACATGTTATTAACCCTAACCATGCACTGTTCCCTCAATTTAACTTTACAAAGACCAGGGACAGAGTTGGTGTTATAATACAGGTAGGTAGGGGATCTTCCACCTGTTGAGAACCTCAAGTTCCATGCAGAAATAAACCCTGAAGAAGATGTAGGCAGCTATGAAGGACCTGAGAGAGCAACAGTAATCTTCCTTGGTAAAATACCTGGTCAGGATGAAGCGATGTGTCTGAATAAGCCTCTCTTTTCTTAAAGTAGAGAAGATGGACCAAACCAGGTCTGTGTGGAGAGCTGTTAACATGTGCCTATGGTTGATATACCATTCTATCTTGTGAATGTGACACAGGAAGTAGGGGAAGCCTCTCTCTCGTGGGACCCTTGGAAGCAAATGTTAGGATAAAGTGGTTACCAAGGTAGTGACCTCATTCAGTTCCTGAAGGAAGTGACCTACCTCACTTCCTTGGTGATGGAACTCTCTGAACTTGGGATCCAGGAAGCCAGGCACTCAGAGCCAGTCCCAGTCCCAGTCCCAGTGGGTTCACTTGTTTGGATTTACCAAGGACAGAGTCAGTCTTTTTGGTACATACTGATGTGTGGATGGCTAAATGCCAGGAAAGCTCTGAAGAGGGGCCTTTCCTGAGAAAGCAGGTAGTGACTCACTGATTGATGCTGAAAACTTTACAGAGTTGGTAAAGGAGACCTGATCTGAGACAGGACAGTCCATTTCGAGGGAGCAGAGTAAGGCCCATCAGTCTGAGGACACTCTGGATAGTCACAGACCTACTTGGGAGAAGGAGGTGCCTTTGTGGGTGTGGGTGTGAATTTGTGTTTTTTTATCATGTTCTGAGAATAGGTAGGAAAGGCAGTATGTTTGGTTTGGAGTGGACTGTTTTTAGTAAGTCATTTGAATTGGCGAGTGTTTCTATGTTTGTGTATCCCACTTTTTCCGTGGTTGTAGATATTAGAAAAGTGAATGCATCAATGGATGTGTCCTGTCTAGTAGAAAGCATCTCAGCACACATCCTGCCCAATTTATGAATGGACTGTGGCTTGCCTTATATGGACAACACCTACTTCTTTCCTTAGTTCCTGTTTTCTTCCTGAATTCTGGCCACTCTCCAGAATAGGCTCATGTTTTCTTGTCCAAGATATGGACCTCCGTCGAGTTCTGTGACATGGCCATGTACTGGATAGATGAAGGGAATTGGGAGCATCTCTGAAAACTCGGATATCAGTGTGACCAGTAAAGTCTCAGTAGAGAAACCCTGCTTTGTGCCTTTTGCTTACCTACTGTTCTGTTGACCTGAATGTCAGGAAGGTCTTTTCCTCAGGCCACCAGTTTGTGAAGCCTGAAGAAAAGTGCTTTCAATTGGAAATGAATGAGCATCACCTGTGGCTCTTTGCTTAATTGCTTTGGAAAGGGATGTGTCTGAATCATCCTTTCAGCTCTGAGAGAGGCTGTGGCTTTGATTTTCAGCACCTGATGGATCTAAAGAAAGATCCCATGTGTGCATCCAAAACCAAAATGGCAAAAAGATCAGTCATTGTGGATGAAGTCTCTTGCTTCCTCTGTTAGGTTCCTGACCTCCATCAAGTAAGTATAGGGATCCTTTGAGACAAATGAGTTCTTCAAAGCCCTGCAGCAGTGCTTGGGTTCTCACATGACTCCAAATCACATACAGAATTTATACCTCACAGTCAGTAGGCTTCAAAATGAAGAAACAGAGCAGTATTACTGGCAGGCCTATTTGATCAATCCTGGTTTACAGGAAGGGTGTCCAGGAAACCCTGACTTTAGGAAAATGAGGGGCAAGGGAACTTATTTTGGACACTGTCTTGGGCTGCGCCCCTTATGGAAACCTCCAGCCAGAGGTTATGATGAATGTCTACATGGAAGAATATGAGGGCCATGTGGGAGTATTTTGGTTTTAATTGAACATATTGTTAACCCTAACCATACACTGTTCCCTCAATCTAAGTATTCAGAAAAGCAGGGACAGATTTGGTCTTACAATACAGGAATGCAGGGGATCTTCCACCTGCTGAAAACTTCAAAGTTCCATGCAGAAATGATCCCTGGAGAAGATGTAGGCAGCTATGAAGGACCTGAGAGAGCAAAAGGCATCTTGCATGGCAAACAGCCTGGTCAGGATGAAGGGTTGTGTCTGAATCAGATTCTCTCTTTTTAATGTAGAGGAGAGGCCTGTGTGGAGAGCTGTTCCCAGGTGACTATTGTTTCTTTACCATTCTAACTTGTGAAAGTGTCACAGGAAGTAGGGACATCCTCCATGTGATGAGACCTTAGGAAGCAAATGTTAGGACAAATTTGTTGCCAAGGCAGTGACCTCATTCAGTTACTAAAGGAAGTGACCTCACCTCACATCCTTGTTGATGGAACTCTCCAAATTTGGGTTCCAGGAAGCTGGGCACCCAGGCCCAGTACCAGCACCAGTTCCAGTATTCTCACTTGTTTGGATTTTCCAAGGACAGAGTCAGTCTTTTGTGGTACCTACTTATGTGAGAATGGCCAAATTCCAGAAAAATTCTGAAGAGGGGCCCTTCTGGAGAAAACAGGTAGAGGCTCACTGCTGGCTCCTGACAACTTCACAGAGTTGACCAAGGAGTCCAGATCTGAGACAGGACAGACCATTTCTGGGGAACATAGTATGGCCCTCCAGTCAGAGGACACTCTGGATAGTTCCAGACCCACTTGGGGGAAGGAGGTGCCTTTGTGGTTGTGGGTGTGGGTTTGTGGTTTTTTCTTTTGTTCTGAGAATAGTTAGGAAAGGGGGTGTGTTTGGTTTGGAGTGGACTGTTTCTAGTTAGTCCTTTGACAAGGCGAGTGTTTTTAGGTCTGTGTATCCCACTGTTTTCGTGGTTGTAGACATTAGAAAAGATAATGCCTCAATGGGTGTATCCTCTCAAGGAGAAAACTTCCCAGCATTCATCCGGCACAATTTATGAATGGAGTGTGGCTTGCCTTATCAATGGGCAACACCAACTATCTTCCTACGTTCCTGTTTTCTTCCTGAATTCTGGCCACTCTCCAGAATAGGCTCATGATTTTGTGTCAAATATATGTACCACTTCCAAGCTCTGTGACATGGCCATGTACTGGTAGCTGAAGGGAATGGCAAGCATCTCAGAAAACTCAGATATCAGTGTAGCCAGTAAAGTCTCAGTGGAGAAACCCTGCTTTGGGCCTTTTGATTACCTATTGTTATGTTGCCCTGAATATCAGGAAAGTCTTTGTCTCAGGCCACCCCTTTGTGAAGCCTGAAGAAAACAGTTTTCACATGGAAATGAATGGGCATTACCTTTGAGTTTACAATAAAACCTTCACAGAATTGGCTCTCATTAAGTTAAAAATACTTTTAGATTGTATCTCAGTGTAAAAAGTAACATGGAACTGTACATATCTTATTGATAAAAAGTCCAATTATAGAACACAAATGATATACATAAATCTCCAACATGTTTTTCTTTTAAGCCTAGAATTACCATACAACCTTAGAACACCAGCTTGATACAATGGTCTTTGCAAGCTTCTACCTTACAGACTTGTATACCTGGAAGATATGAACACATTAACACCACAATTACATTGATGTTTTTGTATTAAACAAGTTTAGATTTTAAAGAAATAACATGGCACAATTTTATAAAAACAGTACTTGTTTTACCAGCTGTTTAATTTTTTAAGATTACTTGCTCAAAACTTACACATATAACCAAGTTACACACACCTTTTTTTATTATTTACTTAAACCCTTTTAATTACTTAATCATATAGACTCTCTTATCCTGAAACACGTTTTTCCTCTATTATATCTATATCTAGAACCTTTTAGTTTCTCTTTTCCATCTACTAACCTCTTTCTGTTCACATTACAATACAATGCATTTCAATTTCTGAATTTAAGCAGATTATTTTATAGACATCTACATTTTATTAGGGCCTTTTTGAAAACCTAGAAAACTTATAGGCCTAATTTTAAAGACATCTTTATTTTTATCTGTTTACCCAATTTGAATTAAAACATATGAATCACGTGAATCAAAGACATTTGGATACATTTTTAAATTTTTCATGAGCGCTCCTCATCTGTCAATTGTCATATCCCTGCATGATATATGGACATACACACATACAGACATACCAACATACAACACGTAACACAAATGTAACACATAACACAATAGTAAAGGCCTTGTAGCTTTTTTCAGGTGAAATCTCCATTGCAATGCTGAAAACTCCAGAGTCGATCAAAAATAGAACTTATCAGAAAACATTAACCCATCAGCAGAATCAAGATCATGAGCTCAAAAAAAAAAAAAAATTACAGAATCTAAGAAAAGCAAGAGTCCTAAAAATGATGACTGGCCAGTAATTAGTAAATACCATATTATATACTTTTTTGGTTAGGTCTAGTTTGAGTTCAGGTAAAAAGACACATTTACTCTTTTTATCTGTCTCCTGCTGAGTGCTGCAGGCTTCTTTTATTTGCATATCAAAGTAAGTCCTGGCTGAGGTCTGGAAAACTGGAAAGACTGGAATTCTGAGAAGAAACCTCACGCCTAAGGCATTTATCTATAAGTCATAATTTCCAGGTTTGGATGTTGAAAATTTTGATGCAAGTTTAAGATGTATTTCTCAAAATTTTATTTCTTTAGATTTTTCTACACTAGAAAAACTTGCTCACACAAAACTGAAAATAGGATCATTTTTTGATAATATTAATGCCACCATCAGAAGAAGTTTCTATAGGATCATTAAGCCCCTTTCTTTCTTATGAAGTTTCTAATAGTATTAATTTAAATTAAATTGGCTGAAAAATTTTTAAAAAGAACCACATGCTACCATGTGTATCCAAAATTAAGCTTTAAAAATTTCCAAGACTGTTGCTAATTAATGTCATTTCAATAAGCCAGACCAACGTTTTAATTTAGTACCATTTTTTAAAATCTTACACACTGATGGGAATAGATACCATATCATAATTTATTATCTTTTCCCAAGTTAATGCACTGATATATCTAGTGAAATTTTTTCAGGCTGTCTAGTTCAAAATTAAAACTCTTTATTTTTTTTTTACCCTAAGTATTTAAGTTTCCTAGCATGAACTACCTGAAATCAAACTAAACAATTGTTTAAACCCAACTTTTAACTGTAAGATAGTGCAATGCTTTAGAAATCCATTTAGATACCAGATGGTTAAAATAAAAAAAAATCATTTCTAGATACACATTCACCCTAGATCATCCCCAAGAAACAATCTATAATATCAACATATTAATGCATTCATTGTCCCTTTTGTTAAGTAAACAGAGGTGGAGAAATCCTTAAAGTGCACGTAAGGAATAAGGGAGTTCCCCACAGCAAAATGGATCTGTCAGCTGCTGGGAGTCCCTTAGCCTCACCATTTACTTACAGGATTAGTTCCTCTGGTTTGCTTTGACCCCAGGCACCAGGCATATTCTATGTCTCCCAACTTTGCAGTAGTCAGCTCCCAAAAATTTCATTCTCTGCTTCAGTTGTTATGAGTGCTAGGCTTCCCCAAGAGGGCAGAGTGGGGTTTATTTAAAGTCCCCTCTGGGGTGTCAAAATTTATGACTGAAGGCTTGGTTCCCATCCCAAAGCCAATTAATGCCAATTTAATAATGAGGACAGGGTTTTGAGAAAAGTTTAAGCGAGATATCAAAGTTCTTAGACCCCAGACATTTCCCTCTGCAGTGGGCATGCTCAATCCAACTACGGGAAGAAAAGAAATCACTGCTTCCGTAATCTTGCTTAACAAAGGGGAGTAAAGTTTATCAAAGTTCTTTAAAGCACAGCTAAGAGAGGTGAAAAGGTGAGAACAGAAAAACTGGCGGTTCTATTGACTTTTGGTCCCTCACAGGAGAAGCATTAGTTTAAAATTTAGCTAAAGTAACTTCCACATATGTAATGCAGGTTGGAACTCGGGACTCTGCATCGGACCAAACAATGCCATCACATTTAACAGAAACACAGATAAAATGACACACAAAGACCATCATGCAGCTCCCGTTTGTTCACAACCCCAAGATCTACAATCTTGTGACTCAGGGAGAATGGAGGGAAGAGGGGGAGGAGTAGAAGGTTTGAGTGATAGGATCCTGGGTGAAGGGGTCGGATTGGAGGCAGGGACCAGGAATGGCTTCAAGGACAGAGGCATGGAATGGCTTTGTCCCATAATGAGAGTTTCTCAAACAGAGACAAGGACAATACAAACGTGACACAAACATGTACACACAGTTAACATTTAACACGAGTTCAGAAGTAAAGATTAGAACCTAGTAACTGGCAAAACCTGATGGGTTAGACCACAAAGACAGACAGTGAATTCAACCTGAGAGAAAAAAGTAGTCAGCAAGATATGATGGGTTGCCAGCAGAGTCACCTAATGTGGGCTCACTCGTCCCTCCTCACCTAATGACAGCACATCCGTCACTCCCCGAGTCCTCCAAGGCATCCCTTGCAAGGACATGGCCTGTGGCTTTAGGACACGTTTGTCCACCACTGACAGGGGGAACTTACGTTCTCCGCTGGAAGCCACTCTGCCAACCCAAACCAAAAACGGAAAAATGGAACCTGAACAAAAAGCTCTGAGTGATCACAAGGAAAAATGAAAAGAAGCGCCTTACTTACCTCCAGAGGGGTCTGTTGGGGTGTCCTTGTCCTATGCCTGAATTTAGGCAAATGAGTGGCAAGGGAGCTTATTTGGGACACTGTCTTGGGCTGTGCCCCTCATGGAAACCTCCAGCCAGATGTTATGATGAGTGCCTTTATAGAAGAAGAGGAGGGCCATGTGAGAGTGTTTTGGTATTAATTGTGGTCATTTGTGTGACGGTTGGAAGAGATGACTGTGTCCACCTGGGCTTGAATTCTTGTGTGATTCCCCTTAGAGACTGACTTCTGGAACTGAACTCAAAGAAGTATTGCCATGAATTGTGGTGATATTTTAAGAGGTCAAGCATGAGAGTCGCCCTTGGAAACTAAGATCAAGGCCGAGGGTGGCTTTCCACAGAGCACTGGGAATTTCAGCAAAGATATCCCATGATTTTATTCTTAAAGACTTGGTAGCCATAGTTGAGAGTCAAAACTCACATTGTAGACCTCAATGGGCCTGGCTATATCTAACCTTTTGGCCACTCTTTGGGAAGCCTTGCCTATGAGAGTTCTCCAGAGTTTCATTGAAATGAGCTTCCTCAACATTTAATGGTTCTTGAAACCCACAGTGCATACAAACACAATAGAAATACAAGCAGTTCAGAAGAGGCATGGTGTATAGTTGGACTTGCCTTTTGCATTATGTAGGGTAGGTGTTATAAATCTAGTTAATTTTTAATTGAAATAGTTCTCCTTGTGTTTTTAAAGTTAATAAATATGTGAATTCCTGTATCCTTTTCTCTGTAGCCTATTCATCACATGTATTTTTATATAAACATATTGAATCCTACCTGGTATCACATATACATTCTTGTGAGGTGGCTGACATGGCAGATACAAATTATGACAAGAGATCATTCCTCCTAAACGCTATTGGATCATAAAATTCAGCCTAAGGGTAACCTTTCTAGTTGAACAACATTATTCATAAATCCATGTTCAGTAAAATTAATATTTTTGGATCTGTGGACGATATATATTTCATCATGAATTTCAATTGGCATATATATTGCCACTTTATAATGTCTGTGTGTGTTTTGCTCTTTGCTTAATTGCTTTGGAAAGAGATGTGTCTGAATCAGCCTCTTGGCCCTGTGTGAGGCTGTGGCTTAGATTCTCAGCACGTGATGGATCTAAAGAAAGATCCCATGGGTGCATCCAAAACCAAAATGGCCAAAAGAGCAGTTATTGTGGATGAAGACTCTCACCTTCCTCTCTAATGGCCCTGACATCCATCAAGTGAAAATAGGGATCCTTTGGGTCAAATGAGTTCTTTAAAGCCCTGCAAAGTTTAGCCCATAGGTGCTTGGGTTTTCACATGAATCCAATTTACATAAAGAATCTAAACCCCACAGTCATTTGGCCTCAAATTGAAGAAGATAAGGGCATGTGGGAGCATTTTGTTTTGAATTGTGGTAATTTGTTTGGCGCTTGGAACAGATGACTGGGTCCACCTGGGCTTGAACTCTGGTATGATTCTCCTTAGAGACTGAATTCTGGAAGTGACATAAGAGAAGTATTGTCATGAATTGTGTTTGGATTTTACTAGGCCATGCAACCTAGATCTCAGGTATTAATTGTGGTGCAGGGAGATCTAGGTGCAGGGTGGCTTTGCCCAGAGCACTGGGAATCTCAGCCTGGATATCACATGATTTTATTCTGAAATTCTTTAAAGCCACAGTTGAGAGTCAAAACACACATGGACCTCACATTGTAGACCTCAATTGGCCTGACTTCATGTGACCTTTTGGCCACTGTTTGGGAAGACTTGCCTGTGAGTGTTCTCAAGATCTTTCATTGAAATGAGCTTCTTCAACATTTAATGGTTCCTGAATGAATTGAAACCCACAGAGCCTCCAACTTTATCCTCAAAAAATGGCTTGATAAATACCATGAAACTTTTGAAATTCCCATGACCAGGTGGCACTGGAAAACTTTTGGATGTCCTGTTGCTGATCATGAGTGTATCTCACAGTGCCTTGACTGACTGGGTTTCATGAAAATTGTGTAGAACAGTGATGCCAGTATGTTGGAGCCTGTTCATTAGTGGGCCTAGAGCAGTGGTGTGAAGGTGTGTGATAAAACATGTGTGTTGGGGCATGTGGATCTGCCATTGGCTTCCAATTGCCTTGTGACTGACAGGGTACAGCCAGCAGACCCTTATATGTAAAGGCATCTTGTTATATGGATAGGTTTCTGGGCAATGTTCAGAATCAGGTTGCTATGGACAAAGGGGCAACCTATGTGGGACAGAATCCTGGTTGGTGCATTCTCATGCAGACTGTGTCCCTCCACACGTGACAGAACTCCCTCCAGCACTGTGTCCCAGTTGAACTCCTTGTATTTCATGAAGCAAATACCAAACTCCCAGTGCACCAAGGAGTAACACCACGAAAATTGGAGCATGACCAAATGGCTTCACAGTCAACCCGGGGAGACACTTACACCCCAGTGGCCATAGTTTAACTACAAAAAGAGTATTCAGCACTGCTGCCTCATTTTCATTGGAAAATTAGAAACAATGTCCTTCAGGTCACATATTTGCACACCCAGATTTGATGGTCACACAACAAAGGAAGCTAAAGCTCCTGACAACAACATGTATTTTAAGAGCCCAACCTCAGAGAGTTTCTCAAGAAGTCTTTACACAAGCAGAGCTCAATGTTTGTGGAGTGTTTACCCTGTCCCTTACTTTTGGAAACTCCTCTATCACCTACAAGTTTGTGAACTCTTGAGCATTTTTTATTCCTGATATGCATTTACAGATTTTCTAACTTTTCTCCTCTAATTGTATCTTACTTGGAACTAAGGTAATGTCAAGGCAATCTTCTGGATGAGAGTGTGAACATTTTTGTGTAGCACATATTTGCATACCAATTAGAGTCATTTTCCATATTTCCATTCGAAATACTGAATCCTTGATACTAACGCATACCCTAATAGACTCTGACTACTACTCCTAATATGATGGAGAAAAATAACAAAAACAGAATAGGAATACAAGCAGTTCAGAAGAATCATAGTGTATAGTTGGACTTGTTTTTTGCATGATTAATTGTAGGTGTTATAAATCTAGTCAATTTTTAATTGAAATAGTTCTCCGTGTGTTTTTAATGTTAACAAATATGTGAATACCTATCTCCCTTTCTCTGTAGCCTATTCAGCACATGTATTTTTAAATGCACATATAGAACACTACCTGGTATCACACCTACATTTTGTGAGGTGGCTAATTTGGCAAATACAATTTGTGAGAAGTGATCACTCCTGTTAAACTCTGTTGGAACTGAAAATTTAACCTAGGGGTGTGTTTCCTAGAAGAACAACATTATACATAAATACATGTTCTAAAAGAAATAATTTTGCATCTGTGGAGGATATATATTTCATGATAAATTTGATTGCTAATTTATTGTCTGTGTGTGTTTTTTTGTATATATATATATATATATATATATATATATATATAAATATACATACACTCTCCAGATTTTTCAAAATATGAAATATATGTGTCTTATATACACTCCCTAAATTCATTCATGTTCATGTATATGGATTTATTATCAACTTTTCACAAGATCATTCTCAGAAATATTCATCCACCTGAAATACATATTGTTTCCAGTACTGAAAACTAACTTCAGTTAATGTTGCATACAAATACTAATACTTCCACAGTAACTGACCCAGTTTAACACCAATGCAAGTACATTCCTATGTGACATGATGTGTATTTTGAAATTCATTTTAATTCAACACTGGTACATTACTATTTCTTCAATTTATGCACATCATAGGATATATATTTCATCCACAAGTTAGCAAACTTATAGGCATTTGTTTCACTTTCAATCACTTCCTGCTTCAGAACACATGGATTCTTCCAGGTTTCTTGACTGGTCTTATAATGAGACTTCTTTCGAAATATATTATTTTTGATTTCTTTTATCACTTTTGAAGCAAAACTGACACTCACTTCATGATAAACCATAACTATAATATCACCATTAGATGTATAACTGGTTGGAATGAATGATTTTATAACAATATAGTATTTTTTATATATTCTCTTATATCAGTTTATTCCATTATTTAAAGTGGAACCAGTTATATTATTTATTCACTATATTGTCTATTCATGCATTATCTCTATATTCATAGACACAGGGTACACCTCTTAGTACCCCCAATACTAATTTATTAGTCTTCTAAATATTGCTCCCAGAAATGGTGGAAGAAATACTCATGTCACCTGATCTACATATGCATGTTATCATAGTAATATTCTGGACACAAAATGCAAAAGTCACACGTATGATTGTACCAAAGCCTAAATGGAAACTGAACATGGATTACTAAAAACATCCATATCCAGGTTGCCTAATGCTCTCAAATGTCAATCCTATTGGTGACCACATTTTTGTTTCTTCCTAAGATTATATATTCAACCTCAAAACTGTTGGAAATGTCTAGTTTTTTCACTCACTTTATACTTTGCCTGATTTCCTAATGTCTCTATTGATATCTACTTTCCTACATATTTTTTCCAGTTCAACATTGTGACTGACCCTTCACATGTGCTGACATTGACATTCACTCTCTAACCGAAACCCTATTGCTAATGAACTTTGGTCCAAATCCTATACTCTATCTTCTTCCGAAACATACTGACTATCTTCCTGATCCTCTCGACTATCCCTTTTTGAGTGGATGTACTCTACTACATTCAATCATCTGAGGTACAAGGTCCTATGCCATTGTATATCGATTTTTCTGAAACATGTATGCAGAACATAATTCAAAGCTGCGTGTCCCAATCTATTGCCAAATGCACTTCTGAGCTTCAAATCTTACCTAGATTTCTGTTTTCATACTTATATTTAACCACTATATTTCTATATATTGCAGGTTCCCAATAACCTTATTCATCCCGCAGAATGATTCCTAACCCAAATCGAACGAACGTGTTATTAACCCTAACCATACACTGTTGCCTCAATCTAACATTACAAAAGAGCAGGGACAGGGCTATTCTTTCAATTAGGGATGTAGGTAATCTTCCAACTGCTGAGAACCTCAAAGTTCGATGCAGAAATGATCCCTGGAGAAGATGTAGGCAGCTATGAAGGACCTGCATGAGCAAAAGCCATCTTCCATGGCAAACAACCTGGACAGGATGAAGGGATGTGTATGCATCAGACTCTCTCTTCTTAATGTAGAGAAGATGAACCTAACCAGGCCTGCGTGTAGAGCTGTTCCATGGTGTCTATTTTGATATACCATTCTAACTAGTCAAATTGTCACAGGAAGTAGGGGCACCCTCCAACTCATGGAACCATTGGAAGCAAGTGTTAGGACAAAGTTGTTGCCAAGGCAGTGACCTCATTCAGTTGCAAAGAAAGTGACATACCTCATTTCCTTGGTGATGGAACTCTCTGAAATTGGGATGCAAGAAGCCAGGCACCAAGAGCCAGTCCCAGTCCCAGTCCCAGTGGGCTCACTTGTTTGGATTTACCAAGTACAGAGTCAGACCTTCTTGGTACCTACTGATGTGAGGATGGCCAAATGCCAGTAGAGCTCTGAAGAGGGGCCTTTCTTGAGACAGCAGGTTGTGGCTAACAGCAGGCTCCTCGCAGAATAACAGAGTTGGCCAAGGAGACAAGATCTGAGACCAGACAGGCCATTTCGAGTGGAACATAGTATGGCCCACCAGTCAGAGGACACTCCAGATAGTTAAAGACCTATTTTTGGGAAGGAGGTGCCTTTTTGGTTGTGGGTGTGAGTTTGCGGTTTTGTTTCATGTTCTGAGAATAGGTAGGAAAGGTGGTTGGTTTGTTTTGGAGTGGACTGTTTCTAGTAAGTCTATAGACAAGGCGAGTGTTTCTATGTCTGTGTAGCCACAGTGTCCGTGGTTTTAGACATTAGAAACGAGAATGCATCAATGGAGGTGTCCTGTCTAGTAGAAAGCTTCACAGCATTCATCCTGCACAATTGATTAATGGACTGTTGCTTGCCTTATGGATGGGAAACACCTACTAACTTCCTAAGTTGCTGTTTTCTTCCTGAATTCTGGCCACTCTCCAGAATAGTATCATGGTTTATTGTCCAAGATATGTACCACCTCCAAACTCTGTGACATGGCCATGTCCTTGATAGCTGAAGGGAATGGGAACATCTCAGAAAACTCAGATATCAGTGTGACCAGTAAAGTCTCAGTGGAGAAACCCTGCTTGGCTCCATTTGCTTATCTATGTTTCTGTTGCCTTGAATGTCAGGAAGGTCTTTGCCTCAGGCCACCCCTTTGTGAAGCGTGAAGAAACAGTTTTCAAATGGAAATGAATGGGCATCACCTGTGGCTCTTTGCTTAATTGCTCTGGAAAGGGATGTGTCTTAGTCAGACACTAGGCCCTGTTTGAGGCTGTGGCTAAGATTCTCAGCTCCTGATAGATCTAAAGAAGATCCCATGTGTGCATCCAAAACCAAAATGGCAAAAAATCTGTCATTGTGGATGAAGTCTCTTGCCTTCTTCTGTTTGGTTCCTGACCTCCATCAAGTGAGAATAGGGATCCTTTGGATCAAATGAGTTCTTCAAAGTCCTGCAGAACTGCTTGGGTTGTCTCATGATGCCAAATCACATAAAGAATCTATACCTGACAGTAAGTAGGCCTCAAATTGGAGAAGCAGAGCAGTATTTATGGCAGGCCTAGAGCAGTTGTGTGCAGGTGTGTGACAATACATCTGTGGTGGGGTCAAGTGGATCTTACATTGGCTTCCAAATGGCTTGTGACTGACATGGTGCAGCTAGCAGAACTTTGTATGTAAAGGCATCATGTTACATGGAGAGTTTTCAGGGCAATGTTCAGAATCAAGTTCCTATGGTAAAGGGGGCAAGCAATGGGGGATAGAAGCCTGGTTGGTGCATTCTCCTGCAGACCCTGACACACCATACGTTACAGGACTCCCTCCAGCATTGTGTCCCAGTTTAACTCCTTGTATGTCATGAACCAAATACAAAACACCCACTGCAGCAGCAAGAAACACCACGAAAAGTGGAGGATGACCAAATGATTTCAAAGTCCAGACGGGGAGACACTTATCCCCCATTGGCCACAGTTTAGTTACAAAGAGTGAATTCAACACTGCTGCCTCATGTTCATTGGACAATAAGAATTCATGTCCTCCAGGTCACAAAAATGCAGACCCCAGTTTGATGGTCTCACTACAAAGGAAGCTAAAGCTTCTGAAAACAACATATATTTCAAGTACCCAACCTCATTGTCAGTATCTCCAGAAGTGTTTAGGCCAGCAGAGATCAATGTTTGTGGAGTTTTACCCTGTCCCTAAGGTTTGGAAACGTCTCTTCCACCTCAAAGGTTGTGAACTACTGAGTATTTTCCATTCTACGTATGTATTCACAGATTTTCTAACTCTTCTCCTCTAATTGTTTCTTACATGGGGCGTGGTTATTTCAAGCCATTGTTCTGAATGAGAGTGGGAATTTTTTTGTGTGTAGCACGTATTTGCATACACATTGGATTCATTTTCCAATTTTCCATTCGAAATACTGAATCCCTGACACGAACTCATACCCTACTAGACTCTGACTACTAATTCTAATATGATGCAGAAAAGTAACACAAACAGAATTGAAATACAAGCAGTTCAGAGGAGGCATGGTGTATAATTGATCTTGCCTTTTGCATGATAAATGTCAGGTGTTATAAATCCAGGCTATTTTTAATTGAAATAGATCTCCATGTGTTTTTAAAGTTAACAAATATGTGAATTCCTGTCTCCCTTTGTCTGTAGCCTATTCAGCACATGTATTTTTATATGCACATATCAAATCCTACCTGGTGTCACACCTACATTCTTGTGAGGTGACTGACTTGGGAGATACAATTTGTGAGAAGACATCACTCCTCCTAAACGCTGTTGGAACTGATAATTCAAATAATGGGTGAGCTTCCTAGTAGTAAAACATTATACATAAATCCCTGTTAAGAAAATTGAATATTTTTGGATCTGTGATTGATGTATATTTAATGGTGAATTTAGATTTGCATATATGTTGCTACATTTTAATATCTGTATGTGTCTGTGTGTGTATACACACACACACACACACACACTCTCTCTCTCTCTCTCCAGATTTTTCAAAATATGAAATATATGTATCTTATTTACATCCCTAAATTCATTTATGTTCAAGTATGTGGATTTATAATCAACTTTTCACAAGATTTTTCTCAGAAATATTTATCCACCTGAAATACATACTTGTTTCCTAGTACTGAAAACTAACTTCAGTGAATGGTACATACAAATCCTGTTGATAGCCACAGCCAGGGGTCTCCAGTAAATACCATATGTACTACTGCACAACCTAAGGCAGGCATGGTCCGTAAGCCACATGCTCGTTGTTTAAACAGAGAGGGGGAGATGTTGAGAGCCACAGCCAAAGGGGCCCCAGGAAACCTCCAGCTGCCAGCAAACTTCCAGCTGCCAGCTGATGATTGGCTCCACAGCGGCCCCAGCAACATCTAGCTGATTGGCTCCTCTGCCGTGATGCTCATTGCAGATGCTGGTTGAGCTGTTTCCCCACCCTTTCAGACTGCCAGTGGATGATTGGCTGACAGAGGCCCCAGCAACATCTAGCTGATTGGCTCCTCTGTGGTGATGCTCAATGGGATGTTTCCCTGCCCTTTCAGACAACGGAGCTGCTCATTGGTGGACATTTTTGGCTCCGCCCATGTGACCCAGCCAATCGGCCTCAAAAGGAGGAGGCTTGTGGTTGAGGGAGAGGCTTGTGGGAAGACTGTGGTGGCAGTTGGGCTCTGAGGGTTTTTCCTGAGAAGCTGTTTTGTTTGGCTTGTGTGGTTCTAAAAATAAAGTTTGTTTCTTTTGACAATTGGCTCCTGAATTGTGCCCAGCCAGACTGATGATAATCATGTAAAATGTTGATTTTAAATCGCATACATGAACTTGAATGAATTTAGGGAGTGTATAATAAGACACATATATTTCATATTTTGGAAAATCTGGTATATATATATATATATATATATATATATATATATATATATATATATACACACACACACACAACAATAAAATGTAGCAATATATATGCCAATCGAAATTTATCATGAAATATATATCATCCACATATCTAAAAATATTCATTTTACTGAACATGGATTTATGTATGATGTTGTTCACTAGGAAGCTCACCCATAGTTTGAATTTTCAGTTCCATCAGTATTTAGGGGAAGTGATCTATTCTCATAATTTGTATATTCCAAAGTTAGTGAGATCACAAGAATTTACGTGTGTTACCAGGTAGGAGTCTATATATTCATAAAAATATACATGTTCTAAAGAGGCTACAGAGCAAAGGAGACAGGAATTTACATATGTGTTAACTTTGAAAACTCATGGAGAAATATTACAATGAAAAGTTGACTAGATTTATAACACATATCCTTGATAAAGGAGAAGGAAAATCCAAGTATACACCATGCCTCCTACAAAAGGCCTGTATTTCTATTCTGTTAGGTTTCTTTTTCTCCATCATTTTAGAATAGTAGTCAGAGTCTAGTAGGGTATGGGTTAGTGTCAGAAATTCAGTATTGCAAATGGAAAATAGAATAATGTATCCAATGTGTATGCAAATATGTGCTACACAATAATCTTCCCACTCTCACATAGAACAATGCCTTGACATTACCTTTGCCCCAAGTGAGACACAATTAGAGAAGAAGAGTTAGAAAATCTGTGAATACATATCTGGAATGGAAAATTCTCAGGAGTTCTCAACCTGGGAGCAGGTAGAGGAGTTTCCAGAAGTAAGGGATTGGGTAAACACTCCACAACCATGGAGCTCTGCTGGAAAAAAGACTTCTGGAGAATCTGCCTCTGAGGTGTGGCACTTGAAATATATATTGTTGTCAGGAGCTTTGTCTTCATTTGTAGTGAAACCATCAAAGCTGGGTCTGAATCTATGTGACCTGGAGAACATGGTTTCTTATTTTCCAATGAACCTGAGGCAGCAGTGCTGATTTCTCTCTTTGTAGGTAAACAGAGGCCACTGGGCCAAAGTGTCTAACCATGTGGACTGTGAAGCCATTTAGTCATCCTCCAATTTTCATGGTGTTTCTTGGTGCCGGACTGGGAGTTTGGTATTTGCTTCAAGAAATACAAGGAGTTCAACTGGGACACAGTGTTGGAGGGAGTTCTGTGACATGTGCTAGGTCAGAGTCTCCAGGAGAACGCACTAACCCGGCTTCTATCCCACATAGCTTGCCCCCTTGACCATAGCAACCTGATTCTGAAAATTTCCCTGAAACCACTCCATATAACAAGATGCCTTTGCATATAAGGGTCTGCTGGGTGCACCATGTTAGCTAAAAGCCATTTGGAAGTCAATGGCAGATCCACATGGCACCACCATAAATATTTTATCACACACCTGCACACCACAACTCTGGGCCAACTACTCCGCAGTCTCCATCTAACCGGCATCTCTGTTCTACACCACTTTCATTATACCCAATCAATCAAGGCACTGTCTGGTACACTAATGATCAGCAACAGGACATCAAAGGTTCTCCAGTGCCACCTCATCATGCGAATTTCAAAAATTTCATGGTATTTATCTAGCCGTTTTACAAGGATGAAGTTGGAGGCATTGTGGGTTTCAATTCTTTCAGGAATCATTCAATGTTAAGGAAGCTCATTTCAATGAAAGTTCTGGAGAACTCTCACAGGCAAGGCTTCCAAAGAGTGGCCAAATAGTCACATGAAGCCAGGCCAATTGAGGTCTACAATGTGAGGTCCATGTGTGTTTCGACTCTCAACTATGTCTGGCAAGTATTTCAAAATAACATCATATGATATTCTGTCTGAGATTCCCAGTGCTCTGTGGAAAGCCACCCCGGGCCTAGATCTCAGTTTCAAAGGGCGACTTTCATGGGTGGCCGCCTAAAATCCCAACACAAATCATGGCAATACTTCTCTGAGGTCAGGACCAGAACTCAGTCTCTAAGAGGAATCACACCAGGGTTCCAGAGTTCAAGCCCTGGTGGACCCAGTCATCTTTTCCGACTGCCACATAAATGACCACAATGAAAACCAAAACACTCCCAAATGGCCCTCATCTTCTTCCATATAGACACTCATCATAATCTCTGGCTTGACGTTTCCTTGAGGGGCACAGCCCAAGACAGTGTCCAAAATAATCTCCCTTTCCTCTCATTTGCCTAAAGTCAGGGTGGCCTGGACAACCATTCTGTGAACCATGAGTGATCAAATAACCCTGACTTTAATACTGCTCTGCTTCTCCAATTTGAGGCCTACTGTCTGTGGAGTATAGATTCTTGATGTGAATTGGAGTAATGAAAAAACCCAATAACCCATTGGCTACACTCTGCAGGGTTTTGAAGAACTCATTTGACCCAATAAATCCCTATTCTCATTTTATGGAGGTCAGGAACCTTACAGAGGAAAGTGAGAGACTTCATCCTCAATGACTGCTTTTTGGGCCATTTTGGTTTTTGATGTGCCTTCTGGAATGTTACATATTTTTTTTTTTTGGTTTTAGTGCCTTCTGGAATATTACATAATTTTTTTCTTTAGACATTATTGCCAGAGTTCCTATCTTCATCCCAGTGCAGGTGAAATCAAAGATAATACCAATCTACAGCTTCTGCAATAGCCATCCCTGTACTGCTTGCAGAACTTGCCTGGACACATTGTGAACTCACCTAAATGCATTGTGAACTATCTGTTGGTGCAGCGACTTGTGGTAGTGTTGGGGTATATTTGCTGATGATGTCATCGGTGGTACAATTTTTCCAAAAGGAGCCATCAATTGGCTTGGTGTATCTTCCTCCCTTCTGCGTGTCATGATCGTCCAGCTAAAATTTGGGGGGCCAACAGAGGTGAGGCAAAAAACCTCACCCACCCACGTTGGTACAAAGACCTCTCCACAGGTGTGGCTCTATACTGGACAAGTAGTCAGTGACAGGTAAGATCCAATTGCAATGGTACCAACTTAACGGGTAAAGACCATATGTACTATTGGACAACCTAAGGCAGGCACGGTCCCTAAGCCACATGCGTGTTGTTTAAACAGAGAGGCGAAGATGTTGAGAGCCACAGCCGAAGGGGCCCCAGCAAAATTCCTGCTGCCAGCAAACTTCCAGCTGCCGGCTGATGATTGGCTCACAGCGGCCCCAGCAACACCTAGCTGATTGGCTCCTCTGCGGTGATGCTCAATGAGCTGTTTCCCTGCCCTTTCAGACCACAAAACTGCTCATTGGGGGACTTTTTTTGACTCCGCCCACATGACCCAGCCAATCGCCCTCAAGAGCAGGAGTATTGTGGGAGGCGGAGAGAGGCTCCTGTGGGAGGGAGAGGTTTTTGGAAGCCAGTGGTGGCAGTTGGGGCTCTGAAGGTTTTTCCTGAGAGGCTGTTTTGTTTGGCATGTGTGGTTCTAAAAATAAAGTTAGTTTCTTTTGACAAGTGGCTGCTGATTGTGCCCAGCAAGACTGTGGCATTATCCTAATATTTCTACAATAACTGACCCAGTTTAACATCAATGCAAGTAGATTCCTGTGGGAGAGGACATGATGTGTATTTTGACGTTCATTTTTATGTAACAGTGGTACATTACTATTTCTTCAGTTTACGCACATCATAGTATATATATTTGATCCACAAGTTCACAAATTTATAGGCATTTGTTTCACTTTCAATCACTTTCTGCTTCAAAACACATGTATTCCTCCAGGTTTCTTGACTGGTCTTTTCATGAGACTTCTTTCCAAACACATTATTTCCGATTTCCATAATCACTTTTGAAGCAAAACTCACACATTCTTCATGAAAAACCATAATGCTGATATAACCATTATATATATTACTGGTTGGAATGAAGGATTGTATATCAATACAAGATTTTCTGTATATTTTCAGATATCAATTCAATTCATTATTTAAAGTTAGAACCAGTTATAATATTTCTTTACAGTATGGTCTATTCATGCATTATCTCTATAATTATAGACACAGTGTACACCATTTTTACCTCCAAAAATAATTGATACATCTTCAAAATATTGCTCCCAGAAATGGTGGAAGAAATACTCATGTCACCTGATCTACATATATATTTTACCACAGTAATATTCTGCACACAGAAAGAAGAGGTCAAACTTATGTTTGTACCAAAGCCTAAATGAAAAGTGAGCATGGATTACGGAAAACATCCATGTCCATATTGCCTAATGCTCTCAAAAGTTCATCCTATTGGTGACTACATATTTGTTTCTTCCTAAGATTATATATTCAAACTCAAGCCTGTTGAAAATGTATAATTCTATCACTCACTTTATACTTTTCTGATATCCTAATGTCAATTGATATCTGCATTCCTACTTTTTTCCCCAGTTCATCCTTTTGACAGACTCTCCACATGTGCTGACAATTACATTCACTCTCTATCCGAAACCCTATTGCTAAAGATCTTTTCATCCAAATCTTATACTCACTCTTCTTTCAAGACCTACCAACAATCTTACTAATCCTACAAATTATTTCTTTTTGACTGGATGTTCTCTTCAACATTCAATCAACCAAGGTACAAGGAATTATGCCATTGTATATCGATTTATCTGAGACATCTGTGCAGAATATAATTCAAAGCTAAGAATCCCAGCCAAGGGTCCAATGCAATTCTGGGCTTCAAATATTACCTAGATGTCTGTTTTCATACTTATATTTCACTTATATTCTTATAAATATCGCACGTTCCCAATACCATAATTCATCCCGCAGAATGATTCCTAACCCAAATGGAACATGTTATTAACCCTGACCATACACTGTTCTCTCAATCTAACTTTACTGAAGAGCAGGGACAGAGTTGGTCTTTCAATACAGAAATTAGGGGATCTTCCACTTGCTGAGAACCTCCAAGGTCATTAAAGAAATGATCCCAGGATTAAAAGTAGGCAGCTATGAATGACGTCAGAGAGCAAAAGTCATCTTCCATGACAAACAACCTGGTTAGCATGAAGGGATGTGTCTGAATCAACATTTCTTTTCTTAATGTATAGAAGATGGACCAAACCAGGCCTATCTGGAGAGCTTTTTTTGGGTGCCTATGGTTGATATACCATGCAAAATTGTGAAAGTTTCACTGGAAGTAGGGGCAGCCTCCAACTCATTGGACTCTTGGAAGCAACTGTTAGGACAAATTGGTTGCCAAGGCAGTAACCTGATTCAGTTCCTGAAGGAAGTGACCTACGTCACTTCCTTGGTGAAGGAATTCTCTGAACTTGGGATCCATGAAGACAGGCACCCAGAGCCAGTCCCAGTCCCAGTCCCAGTGGGCTCACTTGTTCGGTTTTACCAAGGACAGGGTAAGTCTTTCTTGGTACCTACCTATGTGAGGATGGCAAAAGGCCAGGAGAGCTCTGAAGAGGGACCTTTTCTGAGAAAGCAGGTAGTGGCTCACCGCTGGCTCCTGACAACTTCACAGAGTTGGCCAAGGAGACCAGATCTGAGTCAGGACAGGACATTTCGGGAGAACATTGTATGGCCCACCAGTCAGAGGACACTCTGGATAGTCACAGACCTACTTGGGGGAAGGAGGTGCCTTTGTGGGAGTGGTTGTGGTTTTGTGGTTTTGTCACATGTTCTGAGAATAGGTAGAAAATGCGGTTTGTTTGGTCTGGATTGCACTGTTTCTAGTAAGTCGTTTGACATGTGAGTGTTTCTATGTCTGTGTATCCCACTGTGTCTGTGGTTGTAGACATTAGAAAAGAGAATGAATTAATGGATGTGTCCTGTCTAGTAGAAAGCTTCCTGGCATTCATCCTGCCCAATTGATGAATGGACCGCGGCTTGCCTTCTGGATGGGCAAAACCTACTATCTTCCTAAGATCCTGTTTTCTTCCTGAATTCTGGCCACTCTCCAGAATAGGCTCATGGTTTTGTTTCCAAGATATATACAACCTCCAAGCTCTGTGACATGACCATGTACTTGATAGCTGAAGTGAATGGAGAGCATCTCAGAAAACTCAGATATCAGTGTGACCAGGAAAGTCTCAGTGGAGAAACCCTGCTTTGGGTCTTTTGCTTACCTGTTTTTCTGTTGCCCTAAATGTCAGGAAGGTCTTTGCCTCTGGCCACCCCTTTGTGAAGCCTGAAGAAAACAGTTTTCAAATGAAAATGAATGGGCATCACCTGTTGCTCTTTGCTTAATTGCTTTGTAAAAGGATGTGTCTGAATCAGCCTCTTGGTTCTGTGTGAGGTTGTGGCTTAGATTCTCAGCACCTGATGCATCTAAAGATAGATTCCATGTGTGCATTCAAAACAGAAATGGCAAATGAGTCTCTTGCCTTCCTCTATTAGATTCCTGACCTTCATCAAGTAAGAATCAGGATCCTTTAGTTCAAATGAGTTCTTTGAACCCCTGCAGAAGTGCTTGGGTTTTCTGATGACTCCAAATCACATAAAGAATCTATACCTGACAGTCAGTAGGCCTCAAATTGGAAAAGCAGAACAGTATTAACTACATCCCTATTTGATCAGTTCTGGTTCACAGTAAGGGTGTGTAGGCCACCCTGACTTTCGGCAAATTAGGGGCAAGGGAGCTTATTTTGGACAGTGTCTTGGTCTGCGCCCCTCATGGAAACCTCCAGCGAGAGGTTATGATGAGTGTCTATATGGAAAAACATGAGGGCCATGTGGGAGTGTTTTGGTTTCAATTGTGGTCATTTGTGTGGCAGTTGGAAAAGATGACTGTGTCCACCTGGGTTTCAACTCTTGTGGGATTCCCCTTGGAGACTGAGTTCTGGAACTGACCTTAGAGAAGTATTGCCATGAATTGTGTTGGGATTTTCGGAGGCCACACATGAGAGTCACCCTTGGAAACTGAGATCTAGGCCCAGGGTGGCTTTCCACAGAGCACTGGGAATCTCAGCGAGGATATCACTTGATTATATTCTGAAAGACTTGGAAGCAATAGTTGAGAGTCAAAACACACATGGACTTCACATTGTAGACCCCAATGTGGCTGGCTTTAGGTTACATTGGGCCACTCTTTCGGAAGACTTGCCTGTGAGAGTTCTCTAGAGCTTCCATTGAAATGAGCTTCCTCAACATTTAATGGTTCCTGAATGAATTGAAACCCACAGTACCTCCAACTTCATCCTTGAAAAATGACTAGAAAATACCATGAAATTTTTGAAATTTCCATGACCAGCTGGCACTGCAAAACCATTTGATGTCCTGGTGCTTATCATGAGTATACAAGACAGTGTCTGGTTTGACTGAGTTTCATGATAATGGTGTAGAAAAGAGATGCCAGTAAGTTGGAGCCTGCTGAGTAGTGGGCCAAGAGCAGTAGAGTGTAGGTGTGTGAAAAAACATCTGTGGTGCAGCCACGTGGATCTGCCATTGGCTTTGAAATGGTTTGTGACTGACATGTGCAGCTAGCAGACCTTTGGATGTAAAGGCATCTTGTTGAATGGAGAGGTTTCAGGGCAATGTTCAGAATCATATTGCTATGGTCAAGGGGGCAACTATGTGTGATAGAAGCCTGCTTGGTACATTCTCCTGCCGATCCTGACCACAACATGTGACAGAACTCCCTGCAGCACTGTATCGCAGTTAAACTCCTTTATTTCGTAAAGTAAATACCAAACTTTCAGTGCAGCATCAAATAACATGACGAAATGTGAAGGATGATCAAATGGCTTCACAGTCCACACGGGGAGACACTTAGCCCCCAGTAGCCCCAGTTTGCCTACAAAGAGAGAATTCAGCACTGCTGCCTCGTGTTTATAGGAAAATAAAAAACCATGTTCTTCAGGTCACATAGATGCAGACTCAGCTTTGATGGTCTCACTACAAAGGAAGCTAAAGCTCCTGACAACAACATATATTTCAAGTGCCCAACCTCAGAGGCATTTTCTCAAGAAGTCTTAAGGCCGACACAGCTCCATGTTTGTGGTAATTACCCTGTCCCTTACTTTTGGAAACTCCTCTACCACCTTCAAAGTTGTGAACTCCTGAGCATTTTCCATTCCAGATATTTATTATGAACTCAAACAACAACAAGTGCTGGTGAGGCTGTGGAGAAAAGGGTAAACTTGTACATTGCTGGTGGGACTGCAAATTGGTGCAGCCAAATTGGAAAGCAGTATGGAGATTTCTTGTAGAGGTGGGAATGGAACCACCATTTGACCCAGGTATTCCCCTTCTCAGTCAATTCCCTAAAGACCTAAAAATAATGCTACAGGGACACTGCTACATTGATGTTCATAGCAGCACAATTTACAATAGCAAGACTGTGGAACCAACCTAGATGCACTTCCATAGATGAATGGATAAAAAATGAGGCATTTATACACAATGGAGTATTACTCTGCATTAAAAAATGACAAAATTTTTACAGAGAAATGGATGGCATTAGAGCAGATTATGCTAAGTGAAGCTAGCCAATCCCTAAAACCAAATGCCAAATGTCTTTTTGATATAAAGAGAGTAACTAAGAACAGAGTAGGGACGAATAGAATGAGAAGAAAATTAACATTAAACAGGGATGAGAGGAGGAAGGGAAAGGGAGAGAGAAGGGAAATTGCATGGAAATAAAAGGAGACCCTCAGGGTTATACAAAATTACATACAAGAGGAGGTGAGGGACAGGAAAAAATTATACAAGGGGGAGAAATGAATTACAGTAAAGAGGTAGAGAGAGAAGAGGAGAGGGGAGGTAAGGGGAGGGGGATATTGAGGTTAGGAAAGGCAGCAGAATACGACAGACACTAGTATGGCAATATGTAAATCAATGGATGTGTAACTGATGTGATTCTGCAATCTGTTTATGGGGTAAAAATGGGAGTTCATAACCCACTTGAATCACAGTGTGGAATATGATATATCAAGAACTATGTAATGTTTTCAACAAGCATAAATAAAAATTAAAAAAAAAGAAAACTAACTTTGGTGAATGGTGCAAAGAAATCCTAATATTTCTACAGTAACTGACACAGTTTAACATCAATGCGAGAAGATTCCTGTGGGACATGATGTGTATTTTTATGTTCATTTTTATTCAGCACTGGTACATTACTATTTCTTCAGTTTATTCACATCATATTATAATATTTCATCCACAAGTAAGCAAATTTATCGTCATTTTTTTCAATTTCAATCACTTCCTGCTTCAGAATTCATGAATTCCTCGGTGTTCCTTGACTGGCATTTTCATGAGACTTCTTTCCAAACACATTATTTTCGATTTCTATAATCACATTTGAAGCAAAACTCACACAAACTTCATGATAAATCGTACCCTAATATTAACATTAGGTGTATAACTGGTTGTCATGAATGATTGCATATCAATATAAGATTTCTTATATATTTTCAGATATCAATTCAATCCATTATTTAAAGTGGAACAAGTTGTATTATTTATTGAAATTAAGGTCTATTCATGCATTATCTGTATATTCATAAAAACAGGGTACACCTCTTTTAACCCCCAATGCTAATTTATACGTTTTCAAAATACTGCTCCTAGAAATGGTGGAAGAAAAAATCATGTCATCTGATCTACATATACATTTTATCACAGTAATATTCTGGAAACAAAATGCAAAGGTCCCACTTAGGATTGTACCAAAGCCTAAATGTAAAGTGAACATGGATTACTAACAATATCCATGTCCATGTTGCCTAATGCTCTCAAATGTCAATCCTATTGGTGACCTACATATTTGTTTCTTCCTAAGAATAGATATTCAATCTCAACCCTGTTGAAAATGTCTTATTCTATCACTCACTTTATACTTTGCCTGATTTCCTAATGTCTCTATTGATATCTGCTTTTCTACAAATTTTCCCCAGTTCATCATTGTGTCTTATTTCTTCATATGTGCTGACATTTATATTCACTCACTGCCCGAAAAAAATTGCTAAAGAACTTTTGTTACATATCCTATACTAACTCTACTTGCTAAACATAACGACTATCTTCTTTTTTTTTTTTTAATTTTTTTTATTGGTTGTTCAAAACATTACAAAGCTCATGGCATATCATCTTCCATACATTTGATTCAAATGGGTTATCAGCTCCCATTTTTACCCCAAATACGAGTTGCAGAATCACATCGGTTACACATCCACATTTTTACATAATACCATATTAATGACTGCGACTATCTTCTTAATCCTACCGACAATCCCTTTTGACTGGATGTTCTCTTCAGCATTCAATCATCCAAGGTTCAAGTTCCTCTGCCATTGTATATCAATTTATTTGAGACATGTGTGCAGATAGTAATTCAAAGCTAAATATCCCAACCAATGGCTCAATGTCCTTCTGGGATTCAAATCTTACTTTAATTTCTGTTTTCATATGTATATTTAACCTCGATATTCTTATAAATATCACAGGTTCCCAATACCATTATTAATCCAGCAGAATGATTCCTAACCCAAATCGAACATGAAATTAACCCTAACCATACACTGTTCACTCAATCTAACTTTACAGAAGAGCAGAGACAGATTGTTCTTACAATACAGGAATGTAGGGGATGCTCTACCTGTTAAGAACCTCAAAGGTCCATGCAGAAATGATCCCTGGAGAAGATGTAGGCAGCAATGAAGGACCTGAGAGACAAAAAGTCATTTTCCATGGCAAACAACCTGGTCAGGATGAAGGGTTTTGTCTGAATCAGCCTCTATCTTCTTACTGTAGAGAAGATGGACCAAACCAGGCTTGTGTGGAGAGCTGTTCTCGGGTGCCTAAGGTTGATATACCATTCTAAGTTGTGAAAGTGCCAAAGGAAGTAGGGGCAGCCTCCATCTCATGGGACCCTTGGAAGCAACTGTTAGGACAAAGTGGTTGCCAAGGCAGTGACCTCATTCAGTTCTTAAAGGAAGTGACCTACCTCACTTCCTTGTTGATGGAACTTTCTGAACTTGGGACCAAGGAAACCAAGCACCAGAGCCAGTCCCAGTCCCAGTCCAAGTGGTCTCATTTGTTTGGAATCACCAAGGACAGAGTCAGTCTTCTTGGTACTGACTGATGTGAGGATGGCCAAATGCCAGGAAAGATATGAACAGGGCCCTTTCCTGACTAAGCAGGTAGTGGCTCACTGCTGGCTCCTGACTGCTTTACAGAGTTGAACAAGGAGACCAGATCTTAGAGAGGACAGACCATTACCGGGGAACATAGTATGGCAAACCTGTCAGAGGACACTCCGGATAATCACAGCCCTACTTGGGGGAAGGAGGTGTCTTTTTGAGTGTGGGTGTGTGGTTTTGTCTCTGTTCTGAGAATAGGTAGGAAAGGAGGTTTCTTTGGTTTGCAGTGAACTGTTTCTAGTAAGTCGTTTTACAAGGTGAGTGTTTCTATGTCTGTGTATCCCACTGTGTCCGTGGTTGTATACATTAGAAAAGAGAATGCATCAATGCATGTGTCCCCTCTAGTAGAAAGCTTCCCAGCATTCATCCTGCCCAATTAATGAATGGAGTGTGGTTTCCATATCGATAGGCAACACCTACTACCTTATTAAGTCCCTGTTTTCTTTCTGAATTCTGACAACTCTTCAGAATAGGCTCTTGGGTTTGTGTCCAAAATATGTACCACCTCCAATCTCTGTCACATGGCCATGTACTGAATATCTGAAGGGAATGGCCAGCATCTCAGAAAACACAGATATCAGTGTGACCAGGAAAGTCTCAGTGGAGAAACCCTGCTTTGGGCCTTTTGCTAACCTATTGTTCTGTTGCCTTGAATCTCAGGATGTCTTTGCCTCTGGCCACCCCTTTGGGAAGCCTGAGGAAAACATTTTTCAAATGGAAATGAAGGGCATCACCTGTGTCTCTTTGCTTAATTGCTTTGGAAAAAGATGTGTCTGAATCATCCTCTTGGCCCTGTGTGAGGCTGTGACTTAGATTCTCAGCACCTGATGGATCAAAAGAAAGATCACATGTGTGCATCCAAAACCAAAATGGCAAATATTCACTCATTGTGAATGAATTCTTTTACCTTCCTCTGTTAGGATCCTGACTTCCATCAAGTGAGAATAGGAATCCTTTGGGCCAAATGAGTTCTTCAAATCTCTGCAGAGGGGCTTGGATTTTCTCATGACTCAAATTCACATAAAGAATCTAAACCACAGAGTCAGAAGGCCTCAAATTGAAAAAGCCAAGCAGTATTAATGGCAGGCCTATTTGATCATTCCTGGTTTACAGGAAGTGTGTCCAGGCCACCTTGATGTTAGACAAATGAGGGGAACAGGACCTTAATTTGGACACTGACTTGGGCTGTGGACCTCATTGAAAACTCCAGCCAGACGTTATAAGGAGTGTCTATATGGAAAAAGATGAGGACCATGTGGGAGTGTTTTGGTTTTAATTGTGGTCATTTGTGTGGCGGTTGGAAGAGATGACTGTTCCACTGGGCTTGAACTCTGGTGTGATTCCCCTTAGAGACTGAGTTCTTTAACTGACCTCAGAGAAGTATTGCCATGAATTGTGTTGGGATTTTAGGAGGCCACACATGAGAGTCGCCCTTGGAACCTGAGATCTAGGCCCAGGTTGGATTTCCACAGAACATTGGGAATTTCAGCCCGGATATAACATACAATTTTTCTTAAAGACTTGGCAGCCATATTTGAGTTTAAAACACACATGGACCTCATATTGTAGATCTCAATGGGCCTGGCTTCATGTGACATTTTGGCCACCCTTAGGGAAACCTTGCCTGTGAGAGTGCTCCAGAGCTTTCATTGAAATTAGCTTCTTCACCATTTAATGGTTCCTGAATTAATTGAATCCCTCAGAGCCTCAAACTTCATCTGTGAAAAATGGCTAGAAAATTACCATGAAATTTTTGATATTTTCATGATCAGCTGGCACTGGAAATACTTTGGATGTCCTGTTTCTGATCCTGAGTATACCAGACACTGCCTTGATTGACTTTGTTTCATGAAAATGGTGTAGAACAGATATGCCAGTAAGTTGGAGCCTGGTGAGTAGTGGGCCTAGAGCAGTGCTATCTAATTGTGTGATAAAACATCTGTGTTGCGGCCATGTGGATCAGCCATTGGCTTCCAAATGGCTTGTGACTGACATGGTGCAGCCAGCAGACCCATATATGTAAAGGCATCTTGTTATATGGAGAGGATTCACTGCAATGTTCAGAATCATGTTGCTATTCTCAAGGGGGCAATCTACATGGGATAGAACCTTGGTTGGTGCATTCTCCTGAAGACCCTGACTCACCACACCTTAAAGAACTCCCTCCACCACTCTGTCCCATTTTAACTCCTTGTATTTTTTGAAGCAAATACCAAACTCCCAGTGCAGCAGCGAGAAACACCGCGAAAAGTGGAGGATGACCAATTGGCTTCACAGTCCACACTGAAAGACACTTAGACCCCAGTGTCCATAGTTTACCTACAAAGAGAGAATTCAGCACTGCTGCCTCATGTTCATTGGATAATAAGAAACCATGTCCTCCAAGTAACATAGATGCAGACCCAGCTTTCATGGTTTCTCTACAAAGGAACTAAATCTCCTCAGAACATCAAATACTTCAAGTGCCCACTCTTAGAGGCAGTTTCTCAAAAAGTATTTAGGCCAGCAGAGCTACATGTTTGTGGAAGGTTTACCCTGTCCCTTACTTTTAGAATCTTCTCTACCACCTCCAAAGTTGTAAACTCCAGAGTATTTTCCATTCCAGATATATATTCACAGATTCTCTAACTCTTATCCTCTAATTGTGTCTTACTTGAGGAGAATGTAATGTCAAGGCATTGTTCTGGATGAAAGTGGGAAGATTTTTGTGTAGCACATATTTGCATACACATTGGATTCAATTTCCTATTTTCCATTAGAAATGCTGAATCCCTGAAACTAACATATACCCCATTAGACTCTGACTACTAATCCTAATATGATGGAGAAAAATAACACAAACATAATAGAAATACAAGCAGTTTAGATGAGGTATGTTTTATAGTTGGAGTTGCCTTTTGCATGGTATAGTGTAGCAGTTATAAATCTAGTCAATTATTTGTTGAAATAGTTCTCCATGCGTTTTTAAAGTTAACAAATAAGTGAATTCTTGTCCCCCTTTCTCTGTAGCCTATTCAGCACACGTATTTTTATATGCACATATAGAATCCTACCTGGTACCACACGTACATTCTTGTGAGGTGGCTGACTTGGCAGATACAAATTTGAAGAAGAGATCACTCCTCCTAAATGCTGCTTGAACTGGTAATTCAAATGTGAGTGAGCTTCCTAGTTGAACAACATTATACATAAATCCATGTTCAGTAAAATGAATATATTTGGATCTGTGGATGATATACATTTCATGGTGAATTTCGTTTGGCATATATATTGCAATTTTTAATGTCTGTCTCTGTGTGTGTATATATATATATATATATATATATATATATATATATATATATATATATATATAGATACACTCTCAGGAGTATTCAAAATATGAAATATGTGTCTTATTACACACTTCCTAAATTCATTCATATTTATGTTGTGGATTTATAATCAACTTTTCACAAGATTATTCTCAGAAATATTCATCCACCTGAAATACGTATTTGTTTCTTAGTACTGTTTCCACCCCAGATATGCATTCACGGATTTTCAAACTCTTCTACCCTAATTGTGTCTTACTTGAGGTGAAGGTAATGTAAAGGCATTGTTCTGGATGAGAGTGGGAAGATAATTGTGTAGCATATATTTTTATACACATTGGATTCATTTTCCTATATACCATTGAAAATACTGAATCCCTGACAATAACCCATACCCTACTATACTCTGTCTACTAATCCAAATGATGGAGAAAAACAACCCAAACAGAATAGAAATACAAGCAGTTCAGAGGAGGCGTGGGGTATAGTTGGACTTGCCTTTTTCATGATAAATGGTAGGTGTTATAAATCTAGTCAATTTTTAATTGAAATAGTTCTCCATGTGTTGTTAAAGTTAACAAATATGTAAATGCCTGACTGCCTTTCTCTGTAGCCTATTCAGCACATGTATTTTTATATGCTTTATAGAATCCTACCTGGTATCACACGTTCATTTTTGTGAGGTGACTGACTTGGCAGATACAAGTTGTGAGAAGAGATCACTCCTCTAAACGCTGTTGGAACTGAAAATTCAAACTATGGGTGAGCTTCCTAGTAGAACAACATTATACATAAATCCTTGTTCAGTAAAATAAATATTTTTGCATCTGTGGATGCTATATATTTTATGATGAACTTCGATTGGCGTATATATTCCTACATTTTAATGTCTGTGTGTGTGTTTTGTGTGTGTGTGTGTGTGTATATATATATATATATATATATATATATATATATATATATATACACATATATATGTATATACACATATATATAATTATGAATATATATATATATATATATATATATATATATATATATATATATACTGTCCTATTTTTAAAAAATGAAATGTATGTATCTTAAATAGACTCCCTAAATTCATTCATGTTCTAAAATGTGGATTTATAATAAACTTTTCACAAAATTATTCTCAGAAATATTCATCCTCCTGAAATACACATTTGTTTCATAGTTCTGAAAACTAACTTCAGTAAATGGTGCTTACAAATCCTAATATTTGTACAGTAACTAACCCAGATTAACATCAATCAAGTAGATTCGTAGGGGACATGATGTGTATTCTGACGTTTATTTTCATTCAACACTGGTACATTACTATTTCTTCAATTTTTACAAATCATAGGATATATATATTTCATCCACAAGTTCACAAATTTATACGCATTTGTTTCACAATCACTTCCTGCTTCATAAAACATGTATTCCTCCAGGTTTCTTGACTGGTCTTTTCATGAGACTTCTTTCCAAACACATTATTTTCGATTTCCATAATCACTTTTGAAGCAAAACTCACACACCCTTCATGATAAACCATAACCTTAATGTGGCCATTAGATATATAACTGGTTGAAATGAATGTTTGTATGTCAATATAAGATTTCTTGTATTTTTTCACATATAATTTCAATCCATTATTTAAAGTCGGAACCAGATATATTATTTATTCACAGTATGGTCTATTCATGCATTATCTCTATATGCACAGACAAAGGGTACACCTCTTTTTACCCCCATTACTAATTTATACGTCTTGAATATGTTGCTGCCAGAAATGGTGGAAAAATAGTCATGTCACCTGATCTACATATACGTTTTATCACAGTAATATTCTGGACAAAAAAAGCAAAGGTCACACTTAAGATTGTAGCAAAGACTAAATGAAAAGTGATCATGGATTACTAAACATCCATGTCCAGGTTGCCTAATGCTGTCAAATGTCAATCCTATTGGTCACTACACATTTGTTTCTTTCTAAGATTATATATTCAAACTCAACCCTGATGAAAATATCTAATCCTATCACTCACTTTATACTTTGCCTGATTTCATAATGTCTCTATTGATATCAGCTTTCCTAACTATTTTCCCCAGTTCATCATTGTGACTGTCTCTTCACTTGTGCTGACATTAACATTCACTGTCTACCAGAAACCCTATTGCTAAACAACATTTGGTCCAAATCCTATACTCACTCTTCTTTCTAAACCTACCGAGAATCTTCCGAATCCTACCGACTATCCCTTTTGACTGGAAGTTCTCTTCTACATTTAATCATTCATGGTACAAGGACCTAAGCCATTGTATATCGATTTACCTGACACATCAGTGCAGAACATAATTCAAAGCTACGTATTCCAATCAAGGGCCCAATGCCCTTTTGGGCTTCAAATCTTAGCTAGATTTCTGTTTTCATACTTATAATTCACCTATATATTCTTGTAAATATCGCAGTTTCCCAATACCATTATTCACCCCCCAAAAAGTTTCCTAATCCAAATCGAACCTGTTAGTTAACCTAACCATACACTGTTCAGTCAATTTAACTTTACAGAAGAGCAGGGATAGAGTTGTTCTTACAATACAGGAATATAGGGGATCTTCCACATGCTGAGAAACTCAAAGGTCCATGCAGAAATGATTCCTAGAGAAGTTGAAAGCAGCTATGGAGCACCTAAGAGAGCAAAAGTCATCCTCCATGGCAAACAACCTGGTCAGGATGAAGGGTTGTGTCTGAAACAGCTTCTCTCTTCTTAATGTAGAGAAGATGGACCAAACCAGGCCAGTGTGGAGAGCTGTTCCCAGGTTCCAATGGTTGATATACCATTCTAACTTGTGAAAGTGTCACAGGAGGTAGGGGCAGCCACCATCTCATGGGACCCTTGAAAGAAATTGTTAGGACAAAGTGGTTGCCAGGGCAGTAACCTCATTCAGTTCCTGAATGAGGTGACCTACCTCTCTTCCTTGATGACGGATCTCTCTGAACTTGGGATCCAGGAAGCCAGGCACCCAGAGTCAGTTCCAGTTTCTTACCCAGTGGGCTCAGTTGTTTGGAATAACCAAGGACAGAGTAAGTCTTCCTTGGTACCTACTGATGTGAGGATTGCCAAATGCCAAGAGAGCTCTAAAAAGGGGAATTTCCTGAGAAAGCAGGTAGTGGATCACCACTGGCTCCTGAAAACTTCACAGTGTTGGCCAAGGTGACCAGATATGAAAAGGACAGGCCATTTCAAGGAAACATAGTATGGCCCATCAGTCAGAGTACATTCCAATTAGTCACAGACCTACTTGAATAAAGGAGGTGTCGTTGTGGGTGTGATCGTGATTTTGTGGTTATGTCTCATGTTCTGAGAATAGGTAAGAAAGGAGGTTTGTTTGCTTTAGAGTGGACTGTTTATAGTAAGTCATTTGACAAGGTGATTGTTTGTATGCCTGTGTATCCCACTGTGTCCGTGGTTGTAGACATTATAAAAGATAATGCATCAATGGATGTGTCCTGTCTAGTAGAAAGCTTGCCAACATTCATCCTGCCCAATTTATGAGTGGACTGCAGGTTGCTTTAGGGACGGGCAACACCTACTATCTTCCAAAGTTCCTGTTTTCTTCCTGAATTCTGGCCACTCTCCAGAGTAGGCTCATGGTTTTGTGTCCAAGATATGTACCACCTCCAAGCTCTGTGACATTGCCATATACTGGATAGCTGAAGGGAATAGCAAGCATCTCAGAAAACTCAGATATCAGTGTGACAAAGAAAGTCTCAGTAGAGAAACCCTGCTTTGGGTCTTTTGCTTACCTATTTTTCTGTTGCTCTGAGAGTCAGGAAGGTCTCTGCCTCAGGCCACCAATTTGTGAAGCCTGAAGAAAACTGTTTTCAAATGGAAATGAATGGGCATCACCTGTGTATCTTTGCTTAATTGCTTTGGAAAGGGATGTGTCTGAATCAGCCACTTGGCCCTGTGTGAGGCAGTGGCTTAGATTCTCAGCACCTGATGGAACTAAAGAAAGATCCTATGTGTGCTTCCAAAACCAAAATGGCAAAAATATCAGTAATTGTGTATGAAGTATCTTGCCTTACTCTGATAGGTTTCTGATCTCCATTAAATGAGACTAGGGATCCTTTGGGTCAAATGAGTTCTTCAAAGCCCTGCAGAGGGTAGCCCATATGAACTTGGGTTTTTTCATTACTTTAAATCACATTAAGAATCTATACCTGACAGTCAGTAGGCCTCAAATTGGAGAAGCAGAGCAGTATTAAGGCCAGGCTTATTTTATCACTCCTGGTTCACAGGAATGGTGTCCAGGCCCAGCTGACTTTAAGCAAATAAGGGAAAAGGGAGCTTGTTTTGGATACTGTCTTGTGCTGCGCCCCTCATGGAAACCTCCAGCCAGAGGTTATAATGAGTGTCTATACGGAAGAAGGTGAGGACCATGTGGGAGTGTTTTAATTTTAATTGTGTTCATTTGTGTAGTGGTTGGAAGAAATGACTGGATCCACCAGGGCTAGAACTTTGGTATGATTCACCTTAGAGACTGAGTTCTGGAACTGACCTCAGAGAAGTATTGTCATGAATTGTGTTGCGATTTTAGAAGGCCACACATGAGAGTCGCCATTGGAAACTGAAATCTAGGCCAAGGGTGGCTTTCGACTGATCACTTGGAATCTCAGCCAGGATATCACATGATTTTATTCTGAAAGACTTGACAGGCATAGTTGAGAGTCAAAACACACATGGACCTCACATTGTAGACCTCAATGGGCTGGGCTTCATGTGACTATTTGGCTACTCTTTGGGAAGCCTTGCCTTTGAGAGTTCTCCAGAGCATTCATTGAAATGAGGTTCCTCAACATTAAATGGTTCCTGAATGAATTGAAACCCACAGTTTCTCCAACTTCATCCTTGAAAAGTGGCTAGATAAATACCCTGAAATTTTTGAAACTCCCATGACCAGGTGGCACTGGAGAACCTTTGGATCTCCTGTTGCTGATCATGAGTGTACCAGACAGTGCCTTGATTGACTGGGTTTCATGATAATGGTGAAGAACAGAGATGCCAGTAAGTTGAGAATGCTGAGTAGTGGGCCCAGAGCAGTGGTGTGCAGGTGTGTGATAAAATATCTGAGGTGGGGCCGTGTGGATTTCCAATTGACTTCCAAATGCCTTTTGGCTGCCATGGTGCATCCAGCAGAACCTTACATGTAAAGGCATCTTATTATATGGAGAGGTTTCAAGGCAATGTTCAGAATCAGGTTGGTATGGTCAAGGAAAAAGCTGTGTGAAATAGAAGCCTGGTTGGTGCATTCTCCTGCAGTTCCTGACCCACCACACGTGAAAGAACTCCCTCCAGCACTGTGTCCCAGTTGAACTCCTTGTATTTCGTGAAGCAGATACCAAACTCCCAGTGCAGCACCAAGAAACACCACAAAAATGGAGGATGATCAAATGGCTTCACAGTCCACACGGGGAGACACTTAGCCCCCAGTGGCCACAGTTTACATACCAAGAGAGAATTCAGCACTGCTGCCTCATGTTCATTGGAAAATAAGAAACCATGCTCTCCATTCACATAGATGCAGACCCAGCTTTGATGGTCTCAATAAAAAAGAAGCTAAACCTTCTGACAACAAAATATATTTAAAGTACCCAACCTCAGAGGCAGTTTCTCAAGAAGTCTTTAGGCCGGCAGAGCTCTATGTTTGTGGAGTGTTTACCTCTTAGACCAGGATGTAAGAAAAGAACACTGACTCCAGTTAAAATCAAATTAAAGAAAGCTTATTATTTCCACTGGCTGGGCTGCCTCTCCCTCCAAAGATTGCGAGAGCAAGAGAGCAACCCCACCTTTACTACAGCCCAGGTTTGCAGCCCAGAAAGTTAAACAAAAATGGGGTAACAGATAACAGAACTCTGACAAGCATCACACTAATGGGAGTTTACATTTTTTTTTTTTTTTTTGCTAGCCCCAACATCAAAATTTATGAGGACCATTAGAGCCTCAGAGAGGGTCATTGTCTGGCCACAGAAGGCCAATATTTATGAGGTGTGACAAAGTTTCAGAGAGGGCTGCTATCTGGTCAGAGAGCCATGCACGGGTGAGTTTAAGGCACGGGCAGTCATTCCTAGCAGGTTCAGAATTTGCAGTAATTTACAGTAAAGCCAAAATGATTTTTTCATGGCTTTGTTGCAAGATGGCTCCCAATTTTAATAAAAGATAAGGTTGGGTCTATCATTCCCCCCTTTTCTTATGTGTCCCTTTGTAATCCTTGATAGGTTAGTGGAAAAGCACTGAGGAAATTTTAATCCCTCAGTTAACAGTCTCCAAATTTTTAGAACTCACCGAAAACCAGTCTCCCTGATATTACCTGACTTAATTAATTACTTATATTGATAGTCTATTTATTTTGGGCTCCATTGGTGTAAGTGGAGAGTCGTCTCTCATTTTGCCTTCTTCTCAGCTGAGAGAGGGTGACATGAGTGTGCATGGCGTGAGAGACATGAGTTGCCTTTTTGAAGTCAGTTGAGGAATATGAGTTGCCTTTTAGAAGTCAGTTCTTTTTGAAGTCTTGTTGAGGAAGAACAGGTTGTAAAGTCATCTGGGGATGGGTTCTTCTATGAGAGAAACAAAAAACATGAGTATTGAATAAATGTTGCAGTAGCTGGATCATGTCACTGTATGAAGTACCCTCACCAGTCTTTAATATCCCCAATTATCAGGACTGTCAACTTAATATTTAACTTTTAGTGTTACAGTTGTCCCTCCCCATAATATACAGTTTAATAATTTAATGTCATCTGATTTTGCAAAATCCTTTCACTAGTATGACCTCTGTGTCTAATAGAGAAACATTTAATTCTGTTACTCAGGGCTGGATAATCGTACTAGCAAACACCAAGCCTACCTGTGTAGGTTAGGAATATCTGTAGGCCTTAAACTAAAAACTTCTGCCTCTGGCAGCTCCTCTTGATAGTCTTTGTATCCAACAGTTTTACTTATTTTGGGAGGCTAACATAAAGTGTATACCTTAAGATATTATTATTATTATTATTATTATTATTATTATTATTATTATTATTATTATTATTTAAAATGCCCAGGAATGGCTGTATTTTGGTTTTAACTGTCTTTGCTAAGTGTTTAAGATGAAGCAGTCAAATGACTTTTGTTTCTATCTATTGTTAGCAGTCAGCTGAGCTTTTATGGGAGTCATTCCTTGGGAAACTTGAGAGCAGCTTCTCAGTTCTGCTAGTGCAATTTGAGCTAGGTGGGTTCAGGTCTTGCTTGACCATGTGGCTTCCCTCAGAAGCATCAGGGATGTCTCCCTTTCCTGATGACTCTCCTCTTTGTAGCAAATGCACTGATTGGCTTTCTGTTCTCCAGTGGTCTCATTAATCTCCCTGATCGGGAGGTTATGTGGCCCAGAGTTGCAAAGCTCATAGAGAAGTCCCCTGTTCCCTGGATTCAAACTGACTCAAAGGTCAAGAGTCAAATACTGTTTTTTTTTGGCCCTTTTCATTTAACTTTAATTTTCAATCCTAATCTGAAACAACCAGCAAATAAATTTTAACAGCCATATATTAAGAGTACTGCACTTTAATGTCTATAAGTTTATAATTATTTATATTTTATTAATTGGGATCTTATTATTCTGTCTGTCTTGTAGTTGATGACTTATTTTCTTAAATTAACCCATGTTGTGTTCTTAAAGCAACACTTCTGTAAAACACCAACAGGGAATCTTTAGATCACTTATAAAGAAATTAAAAAATAAAATTTTTTAACAAGAGTAAAAATACTTAGTTCATGTAATAGCTACCCTGAATTTTTTGGTGAGTTATATATTATATCACCTTTTTGAGATCCTAGTAATCTTGACAGAAAAAAAAAATTGAACATAACTTTAAATGAAATAAAATCTGACCTACTGCTTTCGTAGTCATTCTCACATGTAGTAAGATGGGACACAGAGTCTTATCTCAGGTAAGCAGGGCTCCTTATAAATCTTAAATGCTTTAGTTCTCAAGCTGATCTTTTTTTTAAATATCATTTTACAAAGTTTACATGAATTGTTTGAGGTCACATGAACATTAGCTCACACCATATGATATCACATTTAAAACATGAATTAAAGTACGGCTGAAAGATTTTAACCTTTACATAGATTAGGGTCTCATTAACTTAAAAATACATTTAAATTGTTCCACAATGTAAAAAGTAACATAAAACTTTACATATATTATTGATAACAGGTAAATAAATCCCCAATACATATTTTATTTACCATACAACTTCAGAACACCTGCTTGATATAATGCTCTTTTAAAGTTTCTACCTTATAGAGTTGTATAACTGGAAAATATGAGCACATTAATAGCATCACAATTGCATTGAAGTTTCTACATTAACCAAGTTTAGCTTTTAAAGAAATGGCAGTACAGTGCTCTAAAATAACAGTTCTTATTTAAACATTTGTTTAATTTTTATGGTTGCTTGCTCTAGAAAATTTAAATCTTAATAAACTTAATGTTATGGGTAAACTTATGTTTAAGAAATTTTTGTCTCTTTTACACATGACTGATTTTTACAATCTTATACAGACTTTAGTCCAAACTTATACAGACCTTAGTATATCAATCAGATATCAAACAAAAGTACTCATGAATGAGTAATCCCATATCAAATTTACTTTACTTATTTATCAAAATATTAGACAAATTTTTTGAACACTGTAAACCATTTTTTTGATTGAAAGAAAAGTCCTGGAACAAAGGGATATTAGACCTTTTGTAGACATTAATAGTTTAATAGATTTTTAAACACCTAGAAAAACTTGTAAGCTTAAATTTAAAGACATTTATATTTATCTGTTTACCCAATTTAAATTGAAACATTTAAATCACGTGAATTAAAGATCTTTGGATCCACTTTTTAAAATTGTTTTTATGAGTTCTTTTTAATATGAGTGCTCCTTATATATGTTAATTTGTATCATATATATGATATATGGACATATGTATATATATATATATATATATATATATATATATATATATATATATAGAGAGAGAGAGAGAGAGAGACATACAACACATAACAAATTGTGCACACATAATAAAAGTGAAGGCCTTGTAGCTTTTCACAGGTGAAATCTCCATTGCAATGATTTAAAAATTCCACAGTTGGTCAAAGATATTACTGATCAGAAAAACATTAACCTAGGTCTGTAGGAGCAAAATCATGAGCTCAAAAAATAAATAAAGAACCTAAGAAAAAAATTATGAGTCCTAGAAAAATGACTGGCCAGTAATTAGTAAATACCATACAATTTACCTTTTTTTTTCCCTTAGGCCTCAAATAAGTCTCCTACTAAGCTTACAGGCTTCTTTCATTTGCATTTCAAAATAAGTCCTGGCTGAGGTCTGGAAGAAGAAGGAAAAAAAGGCTATTCTGAGCAGAAACCTTAGGCCTAAGGTATTTTAACCATAATTTTCATGTTAGGATGTTGAAAATTATGATACAAGTTTAAGATACAATTCACGAAATTTTATATCTTTACAAGTTGTTTTGTCAACAGATATCATACTGTGATTTAGTATCCTTGTCCAAATTAATGCACTGGTACACACCGTGACATTTTCCGAGGCTACCTAATTTAAAATTGGTGAAAAAAAGACTGAATGATTGGGAAGTTACTTGCCAACTTGGAAGTAGAGTTCTTTAGTTTTCCATCCTAAGTATTTAAGTTCTCTGGCATGAATTATCTGAAACCATGAACTAAACAAATACCTAAACCCTACTTTTAACTGCAAGATTGTGGAATGCTTCAAAAACCCATTCAGATACCAGATTGGTACAATGAAACATCATCATTTAGACACACATTAAGCTAAGATCATTTCCAAGAAACAATTTATAATATTAACACATTATTGCACATGTCTTAAAGGGCTAGAAAAAAGGCACAAGACAGACAGAAATGAACTCCAGACAATGGCTGACAGACAGAACCCTTTAAAACAGAGCAAATAAGAGAAAAATCTCCTTCTCCAGTGGCACCACAGATGTCCCCACAAGGGGACCAAATGTTTTCACAGAGGAGCAACCTGAAATATAAAGTAAAGTGTCTCCATGGCGACTTTACTGCATTTAGTGTCCCCTTTTTGTTTTCTCTTTTTTTAAGAAGACAGAGGTGGCATTATCCTTGCAGTGCAGGGAACGAAGGAGGGAATTCCCTGAAGCAACAGGGCTTCGGCAGATGCTGGGAGATACTCAGTTCTTCATTCCCCAGCAGGCATTACCATCTGCACTGGGTGTGCTCCAGGCAGCCAGCTAGGGGCTTCTCTCATTCTGCTTAACAAATGGTGGTAAAGTTCATCACAGTTCCTTAAAACACTGTCCAAAGAGGTGTCAGGCTTACTTGCTTTGTTACCCATTTTCACGTTCAATATCCTTAAGATTTTATCACAGAAATCACAAAACAAAACGCACAAAAACAAACAAAAAACATATAGAACACAGAACAAAACACACACAGACACACACACACACAAAAAAAAAAAAAAAAAAAAAAACAGAATCTTGGTGCCAAAACAGAAAAACAGATGAGCAATTCAACGTCTTGCTAAAGCTCTGGGGTAGGAGCGCATGCGTGTCCCTCGGCACCTCTCTAACCTTCCAGAGGAATTCCCTACAGAACGGAACAGAGGACAGAACGATTCTCATTACTATCCTGGACAGGAGTGAATGTGAGCCTCCCCAGGCCACCTCTCTGTCATTAGAAGAGATCTCCCTTAACCAGATATAAGATGTTATCAAGGTGCCACTTACCTATGGAGGCCTCCTCCACCAGGTACTTGCTAATAGTTTCAGTGCGGTGGTTCACTGCAGTGCTCCCCAGACCGACGGCTCACTCCAAGGCCTTGGAACATCTCAAGTTGTGCACCCCCTAGAGTGGCTCCCCAGCCCGTAGCCCTGGAGGGAAGGCCAGCTTCAGAATTTTCAGCAGTCCGGTCTTGTGATCTGGTCGGGCAGGGTCATCTCACTGGGGAACTCCAAAATGTTGGAATAGGATGCAAGAAAAGACCAGTGACTCCAATTAAAATCAAATTAAGGCAGGCTTATTATTAAAACTGGCCAGGCTGCCTCTCCCTCCAAAAATGGCGGGAACAAGACAGCAACACCACCTTTCCTGCAGCCCAGCTATATAGCCCAGAAAGTTACACAAAAAGGGGGTTACAGATAACAGAACTTTGAAAGCATCACACTGATGGTAGTTTACATTTTTTTTGCTGGCCCCAACATCAGAAATTATGAGGACCATTAGAGACTCAGAGAGGGTCGTTGTCTGGCCTGGGAAGGCCAATATTTATTAGGTGTCACTAATGTTTCAGAGAGCACTGTTATCTGGTCAGAGAGCCAGGCATGGATGAGTTCAAGGCACGGACAGGCATTCCAAGCAGGTTCAGAAATTGCAGTAATTTATAGTAAAGCCCAAATTATCTTTTCATGGCTTTCTGGCAAGATGGCTCCCAATTCTAATAAAAGATCAGGTTGGGTCTATCAAGCCTGTCCCTTACTTTTGGAAACTCCTCTACAACCTGCAAGGTTGTGAACTCCTGACCATTTTACATTCCAGATATGTATTTACAGATTTTCTAACTCATGTCCTCCAACTGTGTCTTACTTGGGGTGAAGGTAATATCAAGGCATTGTTCTGGATGAGAGTGGGAAGATTTTTGTGTAGCACATATTTGCATACACATTTAGGAGATCACTCCTCCTAAACACTGATTTGGAACAGAAAATTCAATCTATGGGGGAGCTTCCTAGCTGAACAACATTATACATAAATTCAAGTTCATTAAATAAATAGTTTTGGATCAGTGGATGATATATATTTCAAGATGGATTTAAATTGGCATATATATTGCTACATTTTAATGTCCATGTGACTTTTGTGTTTATAATGTTTTGTGATTTATGTGGATTTATAATCAAATTTTCACAAGATTATTCTCAGAAATATTCATCCAACTTAAATATATACTTTTTTCCTAGTACTGAAAAGTAACTTCAGTGAATGGTGCATAAAAATCCTAATATTTCTACAGTAACTGACCCAGATTAACATCAATGCAAGTAGATTCCTATGGGACACGATGTGTATTTTGATGTTCATTTTTATTAAACATTGGTACATTACTATTTCTGCAGTTTATGCACATTATATATAGTATGATATATAATGTTCAATCACTTCCTTCTTGAGAACACATGTATTCTTACAGGTTTCTTGACTATTCTTTTCATGAGACTTCTTTCCAAACACATTATTTTTGATTTCCATAATCACTTTTGAAACAAAACTCACACACCTTTCAGGATAAACCACAACCATAATATTACCATTAGATGTATAACTGGTTGCAGTGAATTCTTGTATATCAATATGAGATTTCTTTTATATTTTCAGATATCAATTCAATCCATTATTTAAAGTAGAGCAAGTTATATTATTTACACACAGTATGGTTTATTCATGCATTATCTGAATATTCATAGACACAGGGTACACCTATTTGTACCCTCAATAGTAATTTATACATCTACAAAATATTGCTACAGAAATGGTGGAAGAAATACTCAAGTCACCTGATCTACATATACATTTTATCACAATAATATTCTGGACACAAAATGCAAAGGTCACACTTATGATTTTACCAAAGCCTAAATAAAAAGTGAGCATGGATTAATAAAAACATCCATGTCCTGGTTACCTAATGCTCTCAAAAGTCAATCCAATTTGTGACAACATATTAGTTTCTGCCTAAGGTTATATATTCAGACTCAAACCGTTGAAAATGTCTAAACAAATTACACACTTCATACTTTTACTGACTTCCTAATGTCTCTATTTATATCTGCTTTCCTACATATTTTCCCCAATTCGTCATTGTGACTGACTCTTCACATGTGCTGACATTTACATTCACTCTCTACCCGAAACCTTATTTGTAAAGAACTTTTGGTACAAATCCTATACTCATTCTTCTTTCTAAACCTACTGACTATCTTGCTAATCCTACAGACTATCCCTTTTTTATTGGATATTCTGTATGTTATTCAATCATCTAGTGTATACGATCCTATTTATTTGTATATCAATTTATCTGAGACATCTGTGCAGAATATAATTCAAAGCAAAGTATGCTACTCAAGGGCCCAAAGTCCTACTTGGCTTCAAGTCTTCCCTAGATTTCTGTTTCCATACTTATATTTCACCTATATATTCTTGTAAATATCTCAGGTTCCCAATACCGTTATTCATCCAGCAGAATGATTCCTAACGCAAATAGAACATGATATTAACATTAACCATACACTGTTCCCTCAATCTAACTTTACAGCAGTGCAGGGATAGAGTTGGTCTTACAATCCAGGAATATAGGGGATCTTCCACCTGCTGAGAATCTCAAAGATCCATGCAGAAATTATCCCTGAAGAAGATATAGAATGCTATGAAGGACCTGAGAGAGCAAAAGTCATTTTCCATGGCAAACAACCTGGTCAGGATGAAGAGATGTGTCTGAATAAGCCTCTTACATTTTAATGTAGACAAAATGGACCAAACCAACCCTGTGTGGAGATCTCTCCCCCAGTACCTATTGTTGATATACCATTCTAACTTGTGAAAGTGTCACAGGAAGTAGGGGCAGCCTCCATCTCATGGGACCTTAGGAAGAAACTGTTAGGACAAAGTGTTTTCCAAGGCTGTGAGCTCATTCAGTTCATGAAGGAAGTGACCTACCTCACTTCTTTGTGATGGAACTCTCTGAACTTGGGATCCCAGAAACCAGGCACCCAGGGCCAGGCCCAGTAACAGTCACAGAGATCTCACTTTTTTGGATTTATCATGGAAAGAGTCAGTCTTTCTTGGTGCTTACAGATGTGAAGCTGGTCAAATGCCAGAAAAAATCTGAAGAGGTGTCTTCCCTGAGAATGCAGGTAGTGGCGGCTCAAAGCTGGCTCCTGACAACTACACAGAGTGGGCCAAGGAGTCCAGATTTGAGAACAGACAGGCCATTTCGGGTGAACAAAGAATGGCTCACCAGGCAGAGGACACTCCGGTTAGTAACAGACCTTCTTGGGGGAAGGAGGTGCATTTGTGGGAATGAGTGTGGGTTTGTGGTTTTGTCTCATGTTCTGAGAATAGGTAGGAAAGTTGGTTTGTTTGGTTTGGAGTGGACTGTTTCTATTAAGTCATTTGACAAGGCAAGTGTTTCTATGTCTGTGTATCCCACTGTGTCCGTGGGTGTAGACATTACAAAAGAAAATGCATCAATGGATGTGTCCTGTCTAGGAGAAAGCTTCCCAACATTCACGCTGCCCAATTTATAAAAGGACAGAGGGTTGCCTTATTTGTGGGCAAGACCTGAAATCTTCCTAAGTTCCTGTTTTCTTCCTGAATTCTGGCCACTCTCCAGAATAGGCTCATGATTTTGTGACCAAGATAGGTACCACCTCCAAGCTCTGTGACTTGGCCATGTACTGGATAGCTGAAGGGAATGGCGAGAATCTCAGAAAACTCAGATATCAATGTTACCAGGAAAGTCTCAGTGGAGAAACCCTGCTTTGGGACTTTTGCTTACCTATTGTTCTATAGCACTGAATGTCAGGAAGGTCTTTGCCTAAGGCCACCCCGTTGTGAAGCCTGAATAAAACAGTTCTCTAATGTAAATGAATGGGCATCACCTGTCCCTCTTTGAGTAATTGATTTCGAAAGGGATGTGTCTGAATCAGCCTGTTGGCCCTGTGTGAGGCTGTGGCTTAGATTCTCAGCACCTGATGGATCTAAAGAAAGATGCCATGTGTGCATCCAAAACCAAAATGGCCAAAAGAGTACTCATTATGGATGAAGTCTCTCGCCTTCCTCTGTAAGTTTCCTGACCTCTATAAGGTGAGAATAGGAATCCTTTGGGTCAAATGAGTTTTTCAATGCCCTTCAGAGTCTAGCCCATTGGTGCTTGGGTTTTCTCATGACCCCAATCCACATGAAGAATCTAAACCCCACAGTCAGTAGGCCTGAAATTGGAGAAATGGAACAGTAATAATGGTAGGCCTATTTGATCACTCCTGGTTCAGAGGAAGGGTTTCCAGGCCACCCTGACTTTAGGCAAATGACGGGCAAGTGAGCTTATTTTGGACACTGTCTTGTCCAGCGCCCCTCATAGAAACCTCCAGCTAGAGGTTATGATGAGTGTCTATGTGGAAAAGATGAGGGCCATATGGGAGTGTTTTCGTTTAAATTTTGGTCATTTGTGTGGCGATTGGAAGAAATCACTGGGTCCACCTGGGCTTGAACTCTAGTGTGAATCCCTATAGAGACTGAATTCTGGAACTGACCTCAGAGAAGTATTGCCATGAGATTTCTTGGGATTTTAGGAGCCCACGCATGAGAGTAGCCCTTATAAACTTAGATCAAGGCCACAGAGCACTGGGAAACTCAGCCAAGATAATCCATGATTTTCTTCTTAAAGTCTTGGCAGCCATAGCTGAGAGTCAAAACACACATGTACCTCACATTGTAGACTTCAATTGGACTGGCTTCATGTGACCTTTTGACAACTATTTGGGAAGCCTTGTCTATGAGAGTTCTCCAGAGTTTCATTGAAATGAGCTTCCTCAACATTTAATGGTTTTTGAAAACCACAGTTCCTCCAACTTCATCCTCAAAAAAATGGCTAGATAAACACCATGAAATTTTTGGAATTCCCATGACCAGGTGGCACTGGAGAATCTTTGGATGTCCTATTGCTGATCATGAGTGTATCAGACAGTGCCTTGACTGACTAGGTTTCATGAAAATTGTGTAGAACAGAGATGCCAGTAAGCTGGAGCCTGCAAATTAGTGGGCCTAGAGCAGTGGTGTGAAGGTGTGTGATAAAACGTGTGGTGGGGCCATGTGGATCTGCCACTGGCTTCCAAATGGCTTGTGAATGACATGGTACAGCCAGCAGAACCTTCCATGTAAAGGCATCTTTTTGTATAGGGAGATTTCAAGGCAATGTTCAGAATCAGGTTTCTATGGACAAAGGGGCAACCCATGTGGGATAGAATCCTGGTTGGTGCATTCACATGCAGACCGTGACCTCCACACGTGAACAGAACTCCCTCCAGCACTGTGTCCCAGTTGATCTCCTTGTATTTCATGAAGAAAATACCAAAGTCCCAGTGCAGCAGCAAGAACCACCACGAAAAGTGGAGGAGGACCAAATGGCTTCACAGTTCACACGGTGAGTCACTTAGCTCCCAGTGGCCATAGTTTAACTACAAAGAGAGTATTCGCACTGCTGCCTCATGTTCATTGGAAAATTAGAAACAATGTCCTCCAGGTCACATAGATGCAGACCCAGCTTTGATGGTACTAGAAAGTAAGCTAAAGCTACTGACAACAACATATATTTCTCAAAGTGCCCAACCTCAGAGGCAGTTTATCAAGAAGTCTTTAGGCCAGCAGAACTCCATGTTTGTGGAGTGTTTACCATGTGCCTTACCTTTGGAAACTGCTCTACCACTTCCAAGTTTGTGAAATCCTGAGTATATTCCATTCCACATATGCATTCACAGATTTTCTAACTCTTCTCCTCTAATTGTGTCTTACTTGGGGCGAAGTTAATGTCAAGGCATTTTTGTGGATGAGAGTGGGAAGATTTTTGTGTAGCACATATATGCATACACATTGGATTCATTTTCCAATATTCCATTCGAAATACTTAATCCCTGACACTAACTCATAAACTACTAGACTCTGACTGCTAATCCTAATATGATGGAGAAAACTAACCCAAACAGAATAGAAATACAAGCAGTTCAAAGGAGGCATGGTGTATATTTGGACTTGCCATTTGCATTATGAAGGGTAGGTGTTATAAATCTAGTTAATTTTTAATTGAAATAGTTCTCCTTGTGTTTTTAAAGTTAATAAATATATAAATTCCTGTCTCCCTTTCCCTGTAGCCTATTCAGAACATGTATTTTTATATGCACATATAGAATCCTACCTGGTATCACATGTACATTCTTGTGAGGTGGCTGACTTGGCAGATACAAATTATGAGAAGAGATCACTCCTCCTAAACCCTGTTGGATCTTAAAATTCAACCTATGGGTGAGCTTCCTAGTTGAACAACATTAAACATAAATCCATGTTCAGTAAAAGAAATATTTTTGCATCTGTGGATGATATATATTTCATGATAAATTTCGATTGGCATATATATTGGTAATTTAATGTCTCTGCATGTGTGTTTTTTGTATATATATATATATATATATATATATATATATATATATATATATACTCTCCAGATTAAAATATGAAATATATGTGTCTTATATACACTCCCTAAATTCATTCATGTTCATGTGTATGGATTTATAATCAAGTATTCACAAGATTATTCTCAGAAATATTCATCCACCTGAAATACATATTTGTTACCAGTACTGAAAACTAACTTTAGTTAACGTTGCATACAAATACTAAATTTGTACAGTAACTGACCAAGTTTAACATCAATGCAAGTAGATTACTATGGGACCTGATGTGTATTTTGACATTCATTTTTATTCAACACTGCTACATTACTATTTCTTCAATTTATGCACATCATAAGATATATATTTCATCCACAAGTTAGCAAACTTATAGGCATTTGTTTCACTTTCAATAACTTCCTGCTTCAGAACACATGGATTTCTCCAGGTTTCTTGTCTGGTCTTTTCATGAGACTTCTTTCCAAACACATTATTTTCAACTTCCATAATCAATTTTGAAGCAAAACTCACACACTCTTCATGATAAATCATAATCCTAATATAACGTTTAGATGTTTAACTGGTTGGAATGAATGTATGTATATCAATATAAGATTTCCTGTATATTTTCAGATATCAATTGAATCCATTATTAAATTTGGAATCCATTATATTATTTATTCACAGTATTGTCTATTCATGCATTATCTCTATATTCATATCACAGGGTACACCTATTTGTACCCCCAATAATAATTTGTACATTTCGACACAGAAGCAATGGTCACACTTATTATTTTACCAATGTAAATGTCAGGCGAGCATCGGAGGAAGAGACTACCAGGGACTGTCTAATGCAACAGCCAAAAGTTTATGGGGGTCCAACATGCTGGGGCTCAGTGCTCCCTTGAATAGAGCAGAGAGCCCTGAGAAGAGCTTAAGCAGAGCTTATATACTTTCCTTGGAGAGGGCAGGGAGGGAAGATTATTGATGGGTCAGGGCGAGTGGGCAGTTTGCGTGCAAATGGGTGAGGGAGTACATTCTGCAGTTTTGCAGTTGGTACAGAACATTCAGGGAACAAGATTAGCGAACAGTTCTCAAGATATCAACAGTGTTTTTTTAAGCATACCGTAAAACTGGAAGTGACAATTACCTATTTTATTTACCTTTCATTCCCCACTTTCTTTTGGTTACATTAAATCATAATAGTGATCATTGAGGATGTCACATTTTATGTCTGCTAGTGTGGTATATTGATTTCTGATTACCATAAGTTTAACTTGTCCAATTTGAGCTTGGAGAAAGGAAACTACACGGTTGAGCAAACAGGGTCCTACAGTTAGCGATAATGTGAGGATTATTAATGGACCGGCCAGGGCTGATAAAAGCATAGTTACCCAGGGGGACTCTGTGAACCAAGACTCAAACCACCCTTTTTGGGCCTCTCTCTCTTGTTGATGCTCTTCAATGCGTCTTCTTAATTTAATCATAGATTATTTTACAACTCCAGTATGGTAGGCATAATAACAACATTCTTCCCTCAATGCAGGACAAAGGCCCCTTCTCTCATGAAGAGGAGGTCGAACCCTCGCCTGTTCTGTAAAACAACTTCAGAGAGAGAGGTTAAAGATTCTTGTAAAGCTGTGATGGTGGTTTTTTAATATCTTTAAGTTTTGGTCTATTGCTGCTTCTAATTGGGTCATTTGTTGTGTCCCATGGATTAGGGCAGTGGTTCCTGTGCCCTTCTCTGCAGCAACTACTATTCCTCATAGGATGGCTAAAGTGAAGGATACAGGTTGCCAGCGGAACCGGGTTGTATGCCCCCCTATTTGAAATTTAAATGATCCTGCCTCATGATAGAGCACTCGGGGAAACATCTGCACCATTACATAATTAATCACATCTGCTGATAATTTTATGAATAAACAATGTTTAAGTATATAGAATTATACTGTTGTAGGTATGGACAAGGCAAGGCACCTAAGATAGCACCAAAGACAGGGAAACAGTCCTATTTGGTTGCAACCGGATATAGAGGGCATTGCTTCTGTTGTAATCAATTAATCCCCTGAATCCCAAGTTTAGGTAGTTTCAGAATTTTGTACCCAACATGTAAGGGAAAAGACTCAGAAATTCACAGTCTGCAGAAGTTCACAAAAAGCAGTTTTTGGTTCTGTTTTTATTTTCCTCTTCTCTGGGAAAGATAACTTATTAAGGACACCTGGGAGGGGGAGAGCTTTTTTCTTCTCTTTTATTTTCTCCCTGCCAGCTGTTACCATGGAGCCCAGTTGGTAACTTCTTTATCTTGGAAATGTAGCCATCTCTGGAAGCCTCAGCTCAAGGCCAGAGGCCTTGTTCACATATTTTGTGAAAAACTAGTAAGGGGGTGTCTAGCTTAGAAGGGCTGATTTTTCCAGCCAGTGGCCAAGTATAACAGAGCAACACGAAAAGAGGAAGTTTATCTACACTGAACTCTTTTATAGGGACTTTGTTGCTGAAAGTCCTAAAGTCAGCCACGATGAAGACTTCTGGAGAAGGCCATTTAAGATTTTTCTGTGGGCCTGGTACAGAGGGGAAGACGGGGAAGGCGGGGGGTGAGAGCAGTTCTGTGGTTCTGAGAATGAGGAAAAAGAGATATAAAAGAATAATGGGAAAAGGGTTTGGGATTTTCCTGGCAACAAAACTTGAGCAGTAGAACAGGTAGAGCAGATGGGAAGACGGGAATGAGTATCTAAAAAGCCTGTGAGGGACTTTAAATACTTAGTAACCTGTTTTTAGTGATGACAAAGCAACTTTAAAGGCCATTTTCATTACATCTTGTATAGGCGTCTGAGGGCACTCCTCAGCTGGGTTGAGCTTTGGGTTAGCTGGTAAGAGGACCTGGTGGGACCCGGTGTGGGCACTGACAGGAGAAGAGAGGAGTGAGTGGGTGGAAGGGTACCTCAGTACCTGCTGCCTCAGCATGGGGGCAATGATCTAGTAATTGGAGGGGAGAAAACAGGTTGTTGGTGTGAGAGTGACAGCAGAGAATCTGGAGCAGAAGGATCTATTGGAGAAACATATTTCGTGATGTGAGCAAAGGAGGGAAATGGCCTACACATAGGGGAATTTTCTTCAATCCTTTTGAGCACTTGCCGAAGTTGAAATAGTCACACAGAATTTGAGGATCTAGAGACCCCTCTGGGGGCCATCGGTTTTGGTTGTCTAATTGGTAATATGGCCAATGCTGTGAACTGAATTTGATGAGGAGTTTGGGTTCCACCAGGCAGCCCCTGTATGCTCACATCCCCATGACTTACGGAAGAAGACGGCTTTTCCCCCACACAGCCGTGGTTGTTTGTGGCTTTGATAGTCCACCGGGCAAACATAGTAATCTAGGCTAGCCAACCTGCATCAGGCTTGCGTGTCCCTACATCCATAATGTTTGTTTCCATTATCTATGGTACGGGAGAAATTTAATGGAATTTTAGTGGGATGCTCTTCATCAGAGATATCCCAATTGGAAAGACGTATACCCAGCTGACAAATATCTGGGTGGAGAGTTGGCCACCAGGTCCCTAAGGGGGCTGTATGTGAGACAGACCATACTTCTTGTCTAATAGGATTTGTGATCAGCCATCGCTGCTGAATGGGCTGATGATGGTTAGGACTAGTGGTGGCCAAGGGGAGAGTCTATAGCCTTATCCACATGGCAAATATGCAATTTGAAAGGGTTACCAGTCTTTTCCACTTTCAAGCCAGAGTCTGGACAGGGCACAGGCTTGAGATGAGAATTAGGATCCAGGAAGTGATTCCGTCTACCTTTACCACTGTAGGTTTTATAAGTAGCACCTGGTATGGTCCTGTCCAGCGGGGTTCCAGGGATGACACCTGATGTCATCTTATGTAGATGAAGTCTCTTTTTTGATATCGATGTGGAGTCTCCTCTTCACCAGGTTGGTAGGCAGTGGCCAGCTGTTTTGACAGGTATCCCTGAGTTCTTTCAATAGCTTTAAGTTTGTCAAGCAACGGGTGTGGAAGGGATCGGTAGGTCTTAGAGTTGTGGTTAGGTCCTTACTGGAGGAGGGGCCCCATAGAGAATTTCATAGGAGGTGAGGTTACACAAAGAAACAGAGGGAGTATTTCTTGCATGAAACAGTGCATAAGGCAGGAGCATAGTCCAATCTTTGATGCCCTCTCTAAGCTTAATTTCGTTAAGGTCTCTTTAATGGTTCTATTAATTTTTTAACCTGTCCTGAGCTCTGGGGTCTATAAGCACAATGTAACTTCCAATTTATCCCCAGGATCCTGGCTAACCCCTTACTTACCTGGGCCATGAACGCCGGTCCATTATCAGACCCTATTACCTTAGGTAGGCCGTATCATAGAAAAATATCTTTCAGGATTTTCTACCACCATTTGTGCCTTTTTTTGTGGGGAAGGCTTCAATCCATCCTGAAAATATATCTACAAACACTAGGAGATATTGAAGTCCATACCTTGCTGGCTAAATTTCAGTAAAGTCCACTTCCCAGAATTTCCTGGTCTGGTTGCTCATAGGTGCTTTCCTGCAGGAAGCTTGGAAGGGTAATTGTTCTATTGACAGAACGGACAGGGTTTTGTTACCCGTTCAGTTATGTCCTTTTGCTGTGAGTCAGTTAGTGGAAAACTCTGTTCTTGATCCTTCAGGAATGCCTGCAGTTTCTTTGGACCAAGGTGTGTGAATTGATGTACATTTTTAACGTAGTGTAGGGCTTTCTGAAATTGTAGGCTTGGCTCAGTGAAGTTGAGGAGTTCAGTGCCAGTGTCGTAAGATGTTATCAAAAGCTTGCTGGTGCTCAGGGGTCCATTGGAATTGGGCATCTCCCTTTAACAGCGGGTATAAAGGAGAAGTTAAGGACGCAAACACAGGAATCCATAACCTGCAAAACCCAGTAGTCCCAAGAAACTCTTTGTGTTGTCTGCTGCTGGGGGGGGGGGGTATCTGCACAACCGTTTGTTTTCTGGGCTCAGTGAGCCAACGTTTACCACCTCTAAGGGAATAGCCCAGGAAGACTACTTCTTGCTGGCAAATTTGGGGTTTTTTGGAAGAAGCTCTATACCCGAGTTGAGCAAGCTTACATAATAGTGCTTGGTTCCCAGACTCACAGTTTTCCTTGGTGTTGGCTGCAGTAGCAGGTCATCCACGTATTGAAGCTGGGTGACTTCGGGGTGCATAGTTCTGAAATTGTTGACATCTCTGTGGAGGGCTTCATCAAAGAGAGTGGGGGAGTTTTTGAACCCCTGTGGGAGTCTAGTCCATGTTAGTTTACCATACGTTCCGGTTTCTGGGTCTACCCACTCAAAAGCAAACAGAAACTGACTGTCTTTATGCAGAGGCATGCAAAAGATAGCATCTTTATGTCCATACCATTTTTACTCAGGGTTCAGAGTGATAAGCAGATTGTACAAATTATTTACCGTGGGGTGAATGTCCTGCACTATGTTGTTGATCTCTCTTAGGTCTTGAACGGGGATAGTGACCAGTTCCTGGATTTTTTACCGGTAGCAGGGGAGTGTTCCAGGCCGATTGACAGGGCCTTAGGACCCTAAAGCCAGATATTTCTGAATATGGGGCCTTAACCCATCTTTAGCATTTTTGCTCAGAGGATGTTGTTTGACATTGATTGGGGAGGCTGAGGTTTTTAACTCCACTGTTCTTGGAGGTTGTTTCATGGCTAGGCCTAACCCAACAATTTTTGCCCAGGCATCTGGGTAATCTGTCATCCATTTCTGGGGTAGCTTGCCTGTTTGATCATTCTTGGGGTGTGTGAAAAGTGGATGTTCATCTTCGACTGACATTTATAAAGCCATGACTATAGGAGTTTTTAATGAAGGATTTAGAAATTTCATTTTGGGGCCTTCGGGGTTAAAAGTTGTTTTGGCCTGGAGCTTACTGAGCAGATCTCTGCCCATCAATGGGGCCAGGCATTCTGGGATTACTAGGAAGGAATGTTGGATTTTTCCTTTCCCCATGTCCATGGTCCTCTTAGTTGTCTAAGTCTGATATTTACTGCTGTTAGCCCATTGAACTAGAGACCTTTTATTTGATAGAGGGCCCAGTGGGGCCTTAAGGGCTGAGTATACTGCTGCTGTATCCACTTCAAAGTTTATGGGGTCCCCTTCACTTCAAAAGTTACCCTGAGCTCGGCGAAGGGATCTGAGCCCCGACATTCTCAGTCAACCTCCAGAGTCAGAAAGGCTGTCTGGCGTGGCTGTCTCTTTCTAGGGCACTTTTTGGCTCAGTGTCCTTTTTCTTTACAGTAGGCACATTGATCTGAGGCCAAGCGTGGCCTCTGGTGGGGACCCAGATATCGCTTTTTGTCTCCCTGTTTCTTAATTTCTGGCCTATTTATTGTTGTGACCAGGACCTTAGTTAATACCTTCATCTGTCTTTTTCATCTGTCATCCTCCCTTTGCTCCCTTTCGTTCTCTCTGTTTCTCTCTTATAGGATACTTTCTCGGCTACCCTGACTAAATCTCTCAAAGTCATATCTTGTAATCCATCTAAGTATTGTAACTTTCTTTTAATATCCAGATCAGCTTGCCCAATGAAGGCCATCATGACATATGTATTTTGATCCTCTGCCTGAAGATCGAAAGGAGTATATCTCCTATATGCCTCCATAATTCTCTCTAGAAACATAGAGGGATATTCATCAGGCCCTTGAATAATCTCTCTTACCTTGGCCAAATTATTTGGTTGGCTAGCGGCCGGTTGGAAACCCACTATTAGGGCCTGGCAATAAGTGGACAGATGCTCCCTACCTTCAAAGGTGTCGGGGTCCCAGTTGGGTCAGTTCAAGGGTAAGCCGGCTTTGATAATGTTGGGAAGTTGTGTTGGTCACCCATCTGGTCCGAGGATATTTTTTTCTAGCTTCCAGAAAGTTTCTCTCTCGTTCCTCTGTCATGAAGAGAATCCCTAGGATTTGTTGGCAGTCATCCCAAGTAGGCAGGTGTGAAAACGCCAGGGAGTTCTTTGAGTTCTTTTAGCCGGGCCAGCTTCCTCCAGGGAAGGAGGGGCTGTGTGTGTGACAAGGGGGAGTCATCTGGTGGGCGCTGGGCTGGCCTAGCTTTCTCCAATGGCGGAGAGGCTGAGTCAGCAGCAAAGGAATCACTTAGAGGTTGTTGGGGGTTGGTGGACGACGGCAGCGGATAAGAAGGGTATTAGAGTCCAGTAGAGTCTTGAGACTCAGAGAGAACAGAGGTTGGAGGAGGAAGAGCAGAGGGTTTGTGAGATAGAATCATGGTGGAAGGAGTAGGAGTGGGCGCAGAGACAAAGAAAGGCTTCACCCATGTAGGAGGAGATTTGCAGAGGTCCTGCAAAGTTAAGATATATGGCTGTTGATCTGGATGTTTATGTGGCCCCGGTTGAAAGACAAAATCTCTGACGTTTCAAATTAGTGGGAAGTAGATGTTTCTAGGGGCTATCCAACTCCAAAGGTGGGTCATTCTGAGCCACAGAGGGTCTGCCAGGTTCAGCAATTTACTGAAATAGAAAGATTCTGGGCCTTGCGCAGACTTTGGTGCAGTGATCAAGGGTCAGGAAGAGAGGTGTTGAAGTTCTCTGTCCCAAAATGAGAGATACACAAACAGTGAAAGCAATCACACACTACACTGACAAGACAAGACAATAAAGACAGGCAATGGACGTCCAATACTGAGGCCAGGACTGAGTAGCCGGCAAAACCTGATGGGCTGGCAATACTGAATCCGAAGCAAAATATCACTGAGTCAAGGAGACTATTGTTCCTCGATTTCCTGAGTCCTCTCTGGCATCCCCCAGGGACGTGACCTGTGGCTCTGTGACACGTATGTCAGCCTCTGTCAGAGAGAGCTCACGCTCATCACCAATAGCCATTTTGCCAAGCCCTAACCTGAAACCTAAAACCAAAAAGAGTTCCCTTACTTACCCTGAAAGGAGCCCCTTGGGGATCTTTCATCCGCCGCTGCCGGATCTTGCTCGTGCCTCCAGATGTAAAGGTCGGGCAAGCATCAGAGGAAGAGACCACCAGAGGAATGTCTCATGCAACAGTAAATGGTTTATTATGGGTCCAGCATTCTGGGGCTCAGAGCTCACTTGAATAGGCAGAGAGCAATGAGAACAGCTTAAGCAGAGCTTATATGCTTTCCTTGGAGAGGGCAGGGAGGGAAGTTTATTGATGGGTCAGGGCAAGTGGGTGGTTTGCGTGCAAACGGGTGAGGGTATACATTTGCAGTTTGGCAGTTGGGGACAGCACATTCTGGAAACAAGATTAGCAAACAGTCCTCAAGACTTCAACAGTGTTTTGTTAAGCATACAGAAAAACAGTAAGTAACAAGTACCTATTTTATTAACCTTTCACCAAAGCCTAAATGGAAAGTGAGCATGGATTACTAAACACATCCATATCCAGGTTGCCTAACGCTCTCAAATCAATCCTACTGGTGACTACATATTTGTTTCTTCTTAAGATAATATATTCAACCTCAACCCTGTTGAAAATGACTAATCCTATCACTCACTTTATATTTTGCCTGATTTCCTAATGTCTCTATTGATATCTGCTTTCCTACATATTTTCCCCAGTTCATCATTGTGACTGACTCTTCACATGTGCTGACATTTACATTCACTCTTTATCCGAAACCCTATTGCTAAAGAACTTTTGGTCCAAATCCTATACTCACTCTTTTTTCTAACATACCGACTATCTTCCTAATCCTAAAGACTATCCCTTTTTGACTGGATGATCTCTTCGACAAGCAATCATCCAAGGTACAAGGTCCTATGCCATTGTATATTGATTTATCTGAGACATCTGTGCAGAACATAATTCAAAGCTAAGTATCCCAATCAACAGCCCAATGCCCTTCCTGGATTCAAATCTTATCTAGATTTCTGTTTTCAAACTTATATTTCACCAATATATTCTTGTAAATATCGCAAGTTCCCAATACCATTATTCATTAAGCAGAATGATTCCTAACTCAAATGAAACATGTTATTAAGCCTAACCATACATTGTTCCCTCAAACTAACTTTACAGAAGAGCCGAGACAGAGTTTATCTTACAATACAGTAATGTAGGGTATCTTCCACCTGCTGAGAACATCAAAGGACCATGCAGAAATTATACCCTGAAGAAGTTGCAGGCAGCTATGAAGGACCTAAGAGGGGAAAAGTCATATTCCATGGCAAACAACAGGGTCAGTATGAAGGGATGTGTCTGAATCAGCCTCTCCTTTCTTAATGTAGAGAACTGATGAAACCATGCCTGTGTGGAGAGCTGTTTACAGGTGCCTATGGTTGATATACCATTCTAACTTGTGAAAGTGTCAAAGGAAGTAGGGGCAGCCTCCATTTCATGGGACCTTTCGAAGCAACTGTTAGGACAAAGTGGTGGCCAAGGTAGTGACCTCATTCAGTTCCTAAAGAAAGTGACCTCACCTCTCTTCCTTGGTGATCAAAAAATCTGAAATTGTGATGCAGGAAGCCAGGCACCCAGAGCCAGTCCCAGTAACAGTCCCAGTGGTCTCACTTGTTTGGATTTATAAAGGACAGAGTCAGTCTTCCTTGGTACCGACTGATATGAGGATTGTCAAATGGCAGAAGAGCTCTGAAGAGGGGCCTTTCCTGAGAAAGCAGGTATTGGTTCACCGCTGGCTCCTGACAACTTCACAGTGTTGGCCAAGAAGACCAGATCTGAGAAAGGACAGGCCATTTCAGGGGAACATAGTATGGCCCACCAGTTAGAGGACACTCCGGATAGTCACAGACCTCCTTGGGTTAAGGAGGTGCCTTTGTGGGTGTTCAGTCAGTTTGTGCTTTTCTCTCATGTTCTGAGAATAGGTAGGAAAGGCAGTTTTTTGGGGTTGGAGTGGACTGTTTCTAGTAAGTCGTTTGACAAGGCTAGTGTTTCTAAGTCTGAGTATCCCACTGTGTCCGTGGTTGTAGACATTAGAAAAGAGAAGGCATCAAAGGATGTGTCCTGTCTAGTAGAAAACTTCCCAGCATTCATCCTGCCTAATTGAAGAATGGACTTTGGTTTGCCTTATGGATGGGCAACACCTACTAAATTCCTAAGTTCCTGTTTTCTTCCTGAATTCTGGCCACTCTCCAGAATAGTCTCATGGTTTTGTTTCCAAGATATGTACCACCTCCAAGCTCTGAGACATGTCCATATACTTGATAGCTGTAGAGAATGGGAACATCTTAGAAAACTCAGATATCAGTGTGACCCGGAAATTCTCAGTGGAGAAACCCTGCTTTGGTTCATTTGCTTACCTATGGTTCTGTTGTCCTGAATGTCAGGAAGGTCTTTGCCTCAGGCCACCCCTTTGTGAAGCCTGAAGAAAACAGTTTTCAAATGGAAATGAATGGGCATCACCTGTGGCTCTTTGCTTAATTGCTTGTAAAAGGATGTGTCTAAATCAGCCTCTTGGCCCTGTATGAGGTTGTGGCTTAGATTCTCAGCACATGATGGATCTAAAGATAGATTCCATGTGTGCATAAAAACCAAAATGGCCAAAAATCTGTCATTGTTGATGAATCTCTTGCCTTCCTCTGTTAGGATTCTGACCTCTATCAAGTGAGAATAGGAATCCTTTAGGTCAAATGAGTTCTTTGAAGAACTGCAGAGGTGCTTGTGTTTTCTTGTGACTCCAAATCACTTAAAGAATCTATCCCTGAGAGTCAGTAGGCCTCAAATTGGAGAAGCAGGCCTATTGGATCACTCCAGGTTCACAGGAAGGGTGACCATGCCACCCTGACTTTAGGCAAATGAGGGGCAAGGAAGATTATTTCGGACACTCTCTTGGGATGCGTCCCACATGAAAAACTCCAGCCAGAGGTAATGATGAGTGTCTCTCTGGAAGAAGGTGAGGACAATGTGGAAGTGTTTTGGTTTTAATTGTAGTCGTTCGTGTGGCAGTTGGAAGAGATGACTGGATCCACCTGGGCTTGAACTCTGGTGTCATTCCCCTTAAACACTCAGTTCTGGATCAATCATCAAAGAAGTATTGCCATGAATTGTGTTAAGAATTTAGGAGGCCATGCATGAGAGTCTCCGTTGGAAACTGAGATCTAGTCCTAGGGTGGCTTTCCACAGAGCACTGGGAATCTCAGCCAGGATATCACATTATTTTTTTCTGAAAGACTTGGAAGCCATATATGCTAGTCAAAACACACATGGACCTCAATTGTAGACCTCGATGGGCCTGGATTCATGTGACTTTTAGGCCACTCTTTGGGAAGCCTTGCCTGTGAGAGTTCTTCAAATTTTTCATTGAAATGAGCTTCCTCACCATTGAATGATTCCTGAATGATTTGAAAGCCATAGTGCTTCCAACTTCATTATTGAAAATTGGCTAGATAAATACCATGAAATTTTTGAAATTCCAATGACCAGGTGGCAATGAAGAACATTTGGATGTCCTGTTGCTGATCACGAGTGTACCAGACAGTGCCTTGATTGACTGGTTTTGATGAAAATGGTGTAGAACAGAGATCTCAATAATTTGGATCCTGCTGAGTAGTGGGCCTAGAGCAGTGGTGAGAAAATGTGTGATAAAACATCTGAGGTGGGGCCATTGGCTTCCAAATGGCTTGTGACTGACATGTTGCAGCCAGCAGACCCTTATATGTAAAGGCAACTTGTTATATGGAGAGGTTTCAGTGCAATGTTCAGAATCAGGTTGCTATGGTCAAGGGGGCATCCTATGTGGTATACAAGCCCTGTTGGTGCATTCTCCTGCAGACCCTGATCCACCACACGTGACAGAACTCGCGGCAACACTGTGTCCCAGTTGAACTCCTTGTATTTCGTGAAGCAAATACCAAACTCCGAGTGCAGCAGGAAGAAACATTAGGAAAAGTGGAGGATGATGAAATGGCTTCGCAGTCCATATGGGGAGACACTTAGCCCCCAGTGGCCACAGTTTACATACAAGAGAGAATTCAGCACTGCTGCTTCATGTTTATTGGAAAATTATAAACCATGTCCTCCAGATCACAGAGATGAAGACGCAGCTTTGATGGTCTCACTAGAAAGGAAGCTAAAGATCCTCACAAAAACATATATTTCAAGTGCCCAACCTAGAGACAGTTTCTCCAGACGTCTTTAGGCAGGCAAATCTCCATGTTTGTAGAGTTTTTACACTGTCCCTTACTTTTGGAAACTCCTCTACAATCTCCAAGGTTGTGAACCCTAAGAATTTTCAATTTCAGATATGTATTCAAAGATTTTCTAACTCTTCTCCTCTAATTGTGTCTTACTTGGGGTGAAGGTAATGTCAAGGCATTGTTCTGAATGAGAGTGGGAAAATTTTTTTGTAGTACACATTTGCATACACATTGATCCATTTTCCAATTTTCCATTCGAAATACTGAATCCCTGACACTAACTCATACCCTACTAGACTCTGACTACTAATCCTAATATGATGGAGAAAAATAAACAAAAAAATGAAAATACAAGCAGTTCAGAGGAGGCATGGTGTATAGTTGGACTTCCCTCTTGCATGATAAAGGGTCGGTTTTATAAATCTACTCAATTTTTAATTGAAATAGTCCTCCATGTGTTTTTCTTTTAAAGAGAGAGTTAGAGAGGAGAGAGAGAATTCTATAATATTTATTTTTTTAGTTATCGGCGGACACAACATCTTTGTTTGCACGTGGTGCTGAGAATCGAACCCATGCCGCACTCATGCAAGGCGAGCGCGCTACCACTTGAGCCACATCCCCAGCTCTCTCCATGCGTTTTTAAAGTTAACAAATATGTGAATTCCTGTCTCCCTTTCTCTGTAGCCTACTCAGCACATGTACTTTTTATATGCACATATAGATTCCTACTTGGTATCACACGTATATTTTTATGAGTTGGCTGACTTGGCAGAAACAAATTGTAAGAAGAGATCAGTCCTCCTAAACGCTGTTGGAACTGAAAATCCAAACTATGGGTGAGCTTCCTATTAGAACAATATTATACATAAACCCATGTTTAGTAAAATAAATATTTTTGCATCTGAGGGTGATATATATTACATGATGAATTACGATTGGCATATATATATTGATACTTTTTAATGAATTTTTGTGTTTTTTTTGTCTATATATATATATATATATATATATATATATATATATATATACACATACACTCTACAGATTTTATAAAATATGAAATATATTTGTCTTATATACACTCCGTAAATTCATTCATGTTCATGTATGTGGATTTATAATCAACTTTTCACAAGATTATTCTCAGAAATAATCATCTACCTGAAATACATATTTGTTTCCCAGTGCTGAAAACTAACTTCAATCAATGGTGCTTACAAATCCTAATATTTCTACAGTAACTGGCCCAGTTTAACATCAATGCAAGTATATTCCTATGGGACATGATGTCTATTTTGACATTCATTTTAATTCAACACTGGTACATTACTATTTCTTCAGGTTTGCACATCATAGGATATATATTTCATTCACAAGTTCACAAATTTATAGGAATTTGTTTCACTTTTAATCACTTCCTGCTTCAGAACACATGTATTCCTCCATGTTACTTGACTGGTCTTTTCATGAGACTTCTTTCCAAACACATTATTTTCGATTTCCATAATCAATTTTGAACCTAAACCCACACACTCTTCAAGATAAACCATAACATTAATATTACCATTAGATGTATAAGTGGTTGGAATGAATGTGTGAATATCAATATAAGATTTCCTGTACATTTTCACATTTCAATTCAATCCATTATTAAAGTTGGAACCAGGTATGCTATTTATTCACAGTATGGTCTATTAATGCATTATCTCTATATTCATAGACACAGTGTACACCTCTTTGTTCCCCCAATACTAATTTATACCTCTTCAAAACATTGCTCCCAAAAATGGTAGAAGAAATATTCATGTCACCTTATCTATCTATCTATCAATATATATATATATATATATATATATATATATATATATATATATATATGTATATATATTTCTTTTTTTTATCACAGTAATATTCTGGACACAAAAAACAAAGGTCATACTCATGATTGTATCAAAACCTAAATGGAAAGTGAGCATGGATTACTAAAAACAACCATATCCTGGTTGCCTAATGCTCTCAAATGTAAATCCTATTGGTGACTACATATTTGTTTCTTTCTAAGATTATATATTCAACTTCAAGCCTGTTGAAAATGTCTAATCCTATCACTCAGTTTATACTTTGCCTGATTTCCTTATATCTCTATTGATATCTGCTTTCCTACATATATTCCCCAGTTCATCATTGTGTCTGACACTTCACATATGCTGACATTTACATTCAATGTCTACCCGAGACCCTATTGCTAAAGAAATTTTGGTCTAAATCCTATACTCACTTTTATTTCTAAACCTACTGACTATCTTCCTAATCCTACTGACTATTGCTTTTTGACTCGATGTTCTCTTCGACAATTAATCATCCAAGGTATAAGGTCCTAAACTATTGTATTTCAATTTGTCGGAGACATATATGCAGAACATAATTCAAACCTAAGAATCCCACTCAAGGACGCAATGCCCTTCTGACTTTGAATCTTACCTAGATTTCTGTTTTCATACTTACATTTCACCTATATATTCTTGTAAATATCACAGGTTCCCAATACCATTATTCATGGGGCAGAGAGATTCCTAACCCAAATCAAACATGTTATTAACCCTAAACATACACTGTTCCCTCAATCTAACTTTACAAAAGAGGAGGGACAGAGTTGGTCTTACAATACAGGAATGTAGGGGATCTTCCACCTTCTGAGAACATCAAAGGTCCATGCAGAAATGATCCCTGGAGAAGATATAGGCAGCTATGAAGGACCTGAGAGAGGAAAAGTCATCTTTCATGGTAAACAACCTGGTGAAGATGAATGGATGTGTCTGAATCAACCTCTATCTTCTAAATGTAGAGAAGATGGACCAAATCAGGCCTGTGTGGAGAGCTCTTCCCAGGTGCCTATGGTTGATATACCATTCTAACTTGTGAAAGTGTGACAGAAAGAAGGGACAGACTCCATCTCATGGGACCCTTTGAAGTTACTGTTAGGACAAAGAGGTTTCCAAGGCAGTGACCTCATTCTGTTCCTGAAGGAAGTGACCTCACTTCACTTCCTTGGTGATGGAACTCTCTGAACTTGGGATACAGGAAGAGAGGCACCCAGAGCCAGTCGCAGTTCCAGTCCCTGTGGTCTCACTTGTTTCAATTTACCAAGCACAGAGTCAGTCTTTCTTAGTACCAACAGATGTGAGGATGGCCAAATGCCAGGAAAGCTCTGAAGAAAGACCTTTCTGAGAAAGCAGGTATTGGTTCACCGCTGGCTCCTGACAACTGCACAGAGTTGGCCAAGGAGACCAGATTTGAGATACAACAGGCCATATTGGGGGAATATAGTATGGCTCACCATTTTCAGAGGACACTCCACAAAGGAGGTGCCATTGTGGGTGTAGGTGTGTGTATGGTTTTTTCTCAAGTTCTGAAAAGATGTAAGAAAGGCTGTTTGTTTGAATTGGAGTGGACTGTTTCTAGTAAGTCCTTTGACAAGGCGAGTGCTTCTATGTCTGTGTATCCCACTCTGTTCGTGGTTGTAGACATTAGAAAAGAAAATGCATCAATGGATGTGTCCTGTCTAGGAGAAAGCTTCGCAACATTCATCCTGCCCGATTTATTAATGGACTGCAGCTTTCCTTATTGAAGGGAAACACCTGCTATCTTTCAAAGTTTCTGTTTACATCCTGAATTCTGGACACTCTCCAGAATTGCCTCATTGTTTTGTGTCCAAGATATGTACTACCTCCAAGCTATGTGATATGGCTATGTACTGGATAGCTGAAGGGAAAGGCGAGCATCTAGGAAAACTCAGATATCAGTGTGACCAGGAAAGTCTCAGTGGAGAAACCCTGCTTTGTGCGTTTTGTTTACCTATTGTTCTGTTGCCCTGAATTTCAGGAAAGTTTTTGCCTCAGACCACTCCTTTGTGAATATCAATTCAATCCATTATTTAAAGTGGAACCAGCTATACTATTTATTCACAGTATGGTCTATTCATGCATTATCTGTATATTCATAGACACAGGGTACAGCTTTTTGTACAACCAATACTTATGTATATGTCTTCAAAATATTACTCGCAGAAATGGTGAAAGAAATACTCATGTCACCTAATCTACATATACATTTTATCACAGTAATATTCTGGACACAAAATGCAAAGTTCACACTTATTATTGTACTAAAGTCTAAATGGAAAGTGAACATGAATTACTTCCATGTTCAGTTTGCCTAATGCTCTCAAATATCAATCCTATTGGTGACTACATATTTGTTTCTTCCTAAGATTATATATTCAAAATCAACCCTGTTGCAAATATCTAATCATATCACTCACTTTATACTTTGCCTGATTTTGTAATATCTCTTTTTTTATTGTTACGATGAGCCAATTTAGTACTTTTTTAATTTTTATTTTTTTCATCTTTCATACATTTGATTCAAGTGAGTTATGCATTTCCATTTTTACCCCAAATACAGATTGCAGAATCACATCAGTTACACATTCACAATGTTTACATAATGCCATATTAGTGACTGTTGTATTCTGCTGACTTTCCTATCCCCTACTATCCCCCCTCCCCTCCCCTTTCATCTTCCCTCTCTACCTCATCTGTTGTTGTTCCGTTCTCTCCCTTCCCCCCCTTTCCCCTCACAACCTCGTATATGTGATTTCGTATAACGATGAGGGTTCTTTCCGTTTCCATGCAATTTCCCTTCTCTCTCCCTTTCCCTCCCATCACTTGTCTCAGTTTAATGTTAATATTTTCCTCATGCTCTTTCCCTCTGTTCAGTTCTTAATTGCTCTCCTTAAATCAAAGAAGACATTTGGCATTTGTTTTTTAAGGATTGGCTAGCTTCACTTAGCATAATCTGCTCTAATGCCATCCATTTCCCTGCAAATTCCATGAATTTGTCATTTTTTAGTGCTGCATAATACTCCATTGTGTATAGATGCCAGATTTTTTTTTACCCATTCATCTATTGAAGGGCATCTAGGTTGGTTCCACAGTCTGCCTATTGTGAATTGTGCTGCTATGATCATTGATGTGGCGGTATCCCTATAGCATGCTCTTTTATGGTCCTCAGGGAATAGTCCGAGGAGGGCGATAGCTGGGTCAAATGGTGGTTCCATTTACAGCTTTCCCAGGAATCTCCATACTGCTTTCCATAATGGCCGCACCATTTTGCAGTCCCACCAGCAATGTACAAGTGTACCCTTTTCCCCACATCCTCGCTAGCACTTATTATTGTTTGACATCCTAATGGCTGCCGATCTTACTGGAGTGAGATGGTATCTTAGGGTGGTTTTGATTTGCATTTCTCTGACTGCTAGAGAAGGTGAGAATTTTTTCATGTACTTATTAATTGATTGTATGTCTTCTTCTGAGAAGTGTCTGTTCAGGTCCTTGGCCCATTTGTTGATTTTGTAATATCTCTATTGATATCTGCTTTCCTACATATTTTCCACTGTTCATCATTGTGACTGACCCTTCAAGTGTGCTGATATTTACTTTCACACTTTAACCCAAACCCTATTGCTAAACAACTTTTGTTCCAAATCCTATACTCACTCTTCTTTGTTAACCTACCGAATATCTATCTAATCCTACTTACTATCCCTTTTTGACTGGATGTTCTCTTCGAATTTTAATCATAAAAGGTACAAGGTCCTATGCCATTGTATATCGATTTATCTGAGATATCTGTGCACAACGTAAATCAAAGCTAAGTATCCCAATGAAGGGCCCATTGCCCCTCTGGGCTTCAAAATTACCTAGACTTTTTTTTTCATTTATATATTTCACCTCTATATTTTTAAAAATATCGCAGGTTCCCAATACCATTATTCATCCAGCAGAATGATTTCTAACCCAAATCAAACATTTTATTAACCCTAACAATACACTGTTCCCTCAATGTAAATTTAAAGAAGAGCAGGGACAGAGTTGGTCTTACAATACAGGAATGTAGGGGATCTTTCACCTGTTGAGAACCACAAGTTCAATGCAGAAATGATCCCTGGAGAATATGTAGTCAGCTATGGAGGACCTGAGAAAGCAAAAGTAATCTTCCATGGCAAAATACCTGGTCAGGATGACGGGATGTGTCTGAATCAGAACCTCTCTTCTCAATGTAGAGGAGATGGACCAAACCAGGCCTGTGTGGAGAGCTATTACCGGGTTCGTATGGTTGATATACCATTCTAACTTGTGAATGTTTCACAGGAAGTAGGGGAAGCCTCCATCTAATGAGACACTTGGAAGCAACTGTTAGGATAAAGTGGTTGCCAAGGCAGTGACCTCATTCAGTTCCTGAAGGAAGTAACCTCACCTTACTCCCTTGGTGATGGAACTCTCTGAACTTAGGATCCTGGAAGCCAGGCACACAGAGCCAGTCCCAGTACCAATCGCAGTGGGTTCACTTGTTTGGAATTACCAAGGACAGAGTCAGTCTTTCTTTGTACCTACTGATGTTAGAATGGCCAAAAGCCAAGAGAGCTCTGAAGAGGGGCCTTTCCTGAAAAAGCAGGTAGTGGCCCACCGCTGGCTCCTGACAACTTCATAGAGATGGCCAAGGAGACCATATCTGAGACAGGACAGGACATTTCGGGGGAACATTGTGTGGCCCACCAGTCAGAGGACACTCCATAGAGTCACAGACCTACTTAGGGTAAGGAGGTGCCTTTGTGGGTGTGGTTGTGAGTTTGTGATTTTGTCTCATGTTGTGAGAATAGGAAAAAAAGGTGGTTTGTTTGGTTTGGAGTGAACTGTTTCTCGTAAGTCGTTTGAAAAGGAGAGTGTTTCTATGTCTGTGTATCCCATGGTGTCCGTGGTTGTAGACATTAGAAAAGAGAGTGCATCAATGGATGTGTCCTGTCTAGTAGAAAGCTTCCCATTTCATCCTGCCCAATTTATGAATGGTTTGCGGCTTTACTTAAAGATGGGCATAACCTAATACATTCCTAATTTCCAGGTTTATTCATGAACTCTGTTCACTCTCCAGAATAGGATCATGGTTTTGTGTCCAACATATATACCACCTACAAGCTCTGTGACATGGCCATGTACTGGATAGCTGAAGGGAATGGCGAGCATCTCAAAAAACTCAGATATCAGTGTGACCAGGAAAATCTCAGTGGAAAAACCCTGCTTTGGGCATTTTGCATATATATTGTTCTGTTGAACTGAATATCAGGAAGTTCTTGCTCTGGCCACCCCTTTGTGAAGCCTGAAGTAAACAGTTTTCAAATGGAAATGATTGGGCATCACCTGTGGCTCTTTGCTTAATTGCTTTGGAAAGGGATGTGTCTGAATTAGCATCTTGGCCCTGTGTGAGGTTGTGGCTTAGATTCTCAGCACCAGATGGATCTAAAGAAAGATCCCATGTGTGCATCCAAAACCAAAATGGCAAATACACCAGTCATTGTGGATAAAGTCTCGCTTTACTCTGTGAGGTTCCTGACCTCTATCAAGTGAGAATAGGGATCCTTTGTGTCAATTGAGTTCTTCAAAGCCCTGCAAAGGTGCTTGGGTTTTCTCATGACTCTAATTTACATAAAGAATCTATACCTCTAACTCAGTAGGCCTCAAATTGAAGAAGCGGTGCAGTATTAACGGCATGCCTATTTGATCACTACTGGTTCACAGGAAGTATGTCCAGGCCACCCTGACTTTAGGCAAATGAGGGGCAAGGGAGCTTATTTTGGACACTGTCTTGGAATGTGCCCCTCATGGAAACCTCCAGCCAGAGGTTATGATGAGTATCTATATGGAAACAGATGAGGGCCATGTGGGAGTGTTTTGGTTTAATTGTGGTCATTGTGTGGCTGTTAAAGGAGATGCCTGGGTCCACATGGGCTTGAACTCTGGTGTGATTACACTTAGAGAGTGCATTCTAGATCTGATCTCAGAGAACTTGTGCCATGAATTGTGTTGGGATTCTAGGAGGTCACGCATGAGAGTCTCCCTTGGAAATTGAGATCTAGGCCCAGGGTGGCTTTCCACAGAGCACTGGGAATCTCAGCCAGGATACCACATGATTTTTTTTTTCTGAAAGACTTGGTAGGCATATGTTACAGTCAAAACACACATGGACCTCACATTGTAGACCTCAATGGGTCTGATTTCATGTGACTTTTTGGCCACTCCCTGGGAAGCCTTGTTTTTAACAGTTCTACAGAACTTTCATTGAAATGAGGTTTCTCATCATTTAATGGTTCCTGTACAAATTGAAATCCACAGTGCCTCCATCTTCATTCGTGAAAAATGGCTAGATAAATACAATAAAATTATTGAAATTTCCATGACCAGGTGGCACTGGAGAAAATTTGGAAAACCGGTTGCTGATCATGAGTATACCAGACAGTGCCTTGATTGACTAGGTTTCATCAAAATGGTGTATAACAGAGATGCCACTAAATTGGAGCCTGCTGAGTAGTGGGCCTAGACCAGAGGAGGGGAGGTGTGTGATAAAACATCTGTGGTGGGGCAATGTTGATCTTCCATTGGCTTCCAAATGCCTTGTGACTGACATGGTGCAGCCAGCAGACCCTTATATGTAATGGTATCTTGTTATATAGAGAGGTTTCAGGGCAATGTTGACAATTATGTTGCTGTGGTCAAGGGGAAAAGCTATGTAGAATAGAAGCATTGTTGGTATATTCTCTTGCAGACCCTGACCCACCACACGTGACAGAACTCCCTCAAGCACTGTGTCCCAGGTGATCTTTTTTTTACTTCATAAGCAAATACCAAACTCCCAGTGCAGCAGCAAGAAACACCAGGAAAAGTGAAGGATGACCAAATGGCTTCACAGTCCACACGCGGAGACACTTAGGCCCCAGTGGACACAGTTTACCTACATAGAGAGAATTCAGCACTGCTGCCTCATGTTCATTGGAAAATATGAACCATGTCCTCCAGGTCGCATAGATGCACACCCAGCTTTGATGGTCTCAGTACAAAGAAAGCTCCTTACGAAAACATATATATCAAGTGCCCAACCTCAGAGGCAGTTTCTCAAGAAGTCTTTAGGGCAGCAGAGCTCCATGTTTGTGGAGTGCTTACCCTGTCCCATACTTTTGGAAACTCCTTTACGACATCCAAGGTTGTGAACTCATGAGAATATTCATTTCCAGATATGTATTCACAGAATTTTTAACTCTTATCCTCTAATTGTGTCTTACTTGGGACGAGGGTAATGTCTAGGCATTGTTCTGAATGAGAGTGGAAAGATTTTTGTGAATCCCTGACACTAACCCATTCCCTACTAGACTCTGACTGCTAATCCTAATATGATGGAGAAACATAACCCAAACAGAATAGAAATACAAGCATTTCAGAGGAGGCATGGTGTATAGTTGGACATGCCTTTTGAAATATATAGGGTAGGAGTTATAAATCTAGTCAATTTTTAATTGAAATAGTTCTACATGTGTTTTTAATGTTAACAAATATATGAATTACTGTCTTCCTTTCACAGTAGCCTATTCAGCACATGTGTTTTAATATGCACATATAGAATCCTACCTGGTGTCACACGTACATTCTCGTGAGGTGGTTGACATGGCACATACAAATTGTGAGAATTGATCACTCGTCCTAAACACTGTTGGAACTGAAAATTCAACCCATGGGTGAGCTTCCTATTTGAACAAACTTATATAAAAATCCATATTCATTAAAATGAATATTTTTGGATATGATGATGATATATATTTCATGATGAATTTCAATTGGCATATATATTGCTATTTTTAATGTCTGTGATGTGTATATATATATATATATATATATATATATATATATATATATATATATATATATATATATATATAAACATGTGTCTTATTATACACTCCCTAAATTCATTCATATTGATGTATTTGGATTTTTAATCAACTTTTCACAAGATTATTCTCAGTAATATTCATCCACCTGAAATACATATTTGTTTCCTAGTACTGAAAACTAACTTCTTTGAATGGTGAAAACATATCCTAACATTTCTACACTAACTGACCCTGTATAAAATCAATTCAAGTAGATTACTATGGGACATGATGTGTATTTTGATGTTCAATTTTATTCAACACTTCTACATTACTATTTATTCACTTTATGCACATCATGGAAAATATATTTCATCCACAAGTTAGCAAATTTATAGGCATTTGTCTCACTTTCAATCACTTCGTGCTTCAGAACACATGTATTCATCCATGTTTCTTGACTGACCTTTTCATGAGACTTCTTTCCAAACCCATTATTTTCGATTTCCATAATCACTTTTGAAACACTTCAAAAGTTACCTTGAGCTTGGGGAGGGAAACTGAGCCCCGACTTTCTTAGTCATCCTCCAGAGTCAGTATGGCTGGCTGGTGTGGCTGTCGCTTTTTATGGCAATTTTGGCCCAGTGTCCTTTTTTCTTTAGGGTAGGCACATTGATCTTAGGTCAGGGTGCCCTCTGGCATGGGCCAATGTTATCCCTTCTTGTCTACCTGTTTCTTAATTTCTGGCCTATTTGTTGTTGTGACCAGGACCTTAGTCAACGCCTTAGTCTGCCTTTTGTTTCTTTTATCCTCCCTTTGCTCCCTTCTCTTCCTCAGTTTCTCTCTTATAGTATACCTTCTCAGCTACTCTGACTAAATCTCTCAAAGTCATATCTTGTAATCAATCTAGCTTTGTAACTTTGTTTTAATATCCAGGCCAGTTTTCCCAAAAAAGTCCATCGTGACAGATGCCTTTTGATTCTCTGCCTGAGGATCAAAAGGAGTATATCTCCTATATGCCTCTATAATTCTCTCTAGAAACATAGTGGGAGATTCATCAGGCCCTTGAATAATCTCTCTTACCTTGTCCAAATTAGTTTGTCGCTAGCGGCTGCTTGGAGACACACTATTAGAGCCCGGTGATATGTGGACAGATGCTCCCTACCTTCAAAGATTTTGGGGTCTCAGTTGGGTGGGTTCAAGGGAAAGCTGCCTTTGATTATGTTGGGAAGTTGTGTCGGACGCACATCTTGTTTGAGGATATTTTTTTCTAGCTTCCTGGAGGATTCACTGTTGTTCCTCTGTCATGAAGAGAATCCCTAGAAGTTTTTGGCAGCCTTCTGAAGTAGGCTGGTGTGAAAACATCAATGACTCAACCAGACCTGAGAGCCAAGTAGGGTCCTCAGAAAAAGGGGGATTATAATTTTTTTAAGTTATTTAGGTCTGACGAGGAGAAAGGCTAATACTGGTAGGCTTGCATTTTTTTCCCGTGGCCATCGTCAATCATTTGCCCATAGGGATGGAGGGGGAGCATCCCGAGAGTTCCAGGGTTTTCAATCATTCACCGCCAGCGAGTTCCTTTAGACGGGTCAGCTTCCTCCAAGGGAAGAGGTGCTGAGTGTGCCGCAAGGGAATTATCTGGAGGGCGCTGGGCCGGCATAGCTTCCTCCAATGGAGGAGAGGCTGAGTCAGCAGCAGGGGAATCACTTAGAGGGTGTTGGAGGTTGGGGGACAAGGGCAGGGGATAAGGAGGGGAAGGAGAGTCCAGTAGAGTGAAATCTGGTGACTCAAGGAGAACAGAGGGTGTAGGAGGAGGAGGAGCAGAGGATTTGAGAGTTCCTGGGGGAAGGAGTCAGAGTGGGGGCAGGGGCAAAAAAGGCTTCACCCATGGAAAAGGAGATATGCAGAGTTCCCGCCGAGTTAAGATATATGGCTGTTGATCCAGATGGCTATGTGGCCCCGGCTGAAAGACAATATCTCTGACTTTTTTAAATTAGTGGGAAGTAGAAAGATCCTTCTAGGGGTAATCCAAATCCAAAGGTGGGCCATTCTGAAGCACAGAGAGTCTGCCACATCCGGGGCTTTACTGAAAAAGAAAGATTCTGAGCCCTTAAGCGGACTTTGGTCCAGTGATCAAGGATCAGGGAAAGAGGCATTGAAGTGCTCTGTCCCATAATGAAAGATACACAAACAGTTAAAGCAATGAAACATGACACAGACAAGACAAGGCAATGAAGACAGGCAATGGACGTCCAACACTGAGACCAGGACTGAGGAGCCGGCAAAACCCGATTGACTGGCAATACTGAATCCGAAAAAAAATATCACTGAGTCCAGAAGACTATCTCGTCCCCATAAATTTACGGGAAGATGATCCAATACATATGGCTGTAGAGTTCCTTCACATCCTCAGGATCCTTCCAATCTAATACCATTGCACTTCTATGGGGATTAGACGCCACTCCTAGGCCTCGAAGCGTTTGAGTGGCTTGTTGTAACGGCCAATGTTTTGGCCATTCTTGACGAGAGATGATGCTAAGGTCTGCATCTGTATCCAGTAGCTCATTAAATTTATGCCCTTGAATATTTAGTTTTAGCATGGGGCCAGAATCTAAATTTAAAGAAAGCATAGCCCAATCTACACCTGTGGAGCCTAATCACTTGGAACCTCTTTCTACAGTACAACTGGAAAATTTTTCATGTAGGCTGGGTATTATTAGTAACTGTGCTATTCTATCTCCTGGTGAAATTACTGATATACCCTTTGGAGAACTGGCTATAATTTTTATTTCACCTTCATAGTCGAGATCAATTACCCCAGGACTTATCATAAGTCCTTTTAGAGTAGAAGAGCTGCGTCCCAATAATAAGCCTACTGTTCCTTTGGGAAGAGGTCCTTTTACCCATGTGGAAATGAATTGAACTCCCATCTCTGCAGTTAGTACTGCTCTGGCGGAGGCACAGATGTCCAACCCTGAGCTCCCTCTGGTTTGTCTGATGAGGGATCTGATGGACAATGTGTCCTGGGCACTACCCTGATGGGGTTGCTGGGTTTCTCCAGTGCTGCGTATATTTGTGGTTTTGGGCCCCGGAGCATTGAGCCCCCTTGTCCATTTTTGGCAATGGAGCTCCATGTCTTTGTCCACAATATTGTGGATAAACACCTGGTCCTTGTTCGTTTTTTGATAATGGTGTACCCTCTATGGTGGTTTGAGAACAGCATTCATTAGCCCAAAGTCTCCCTCTACGGCATCGTGGACAAATACCTGGTATTCTACTCCTTTGATACCTAGTTTTGTTAAACCCTCCTCCTATGGGACAATTCCTTTTAAAATGTCCTGTTTCTTCACAATTGTAGCATGTTCTTGGCCTGGCATCTAAAGCCTGTTTTACTGCAGCTGCCACAATTTGCCCTTGTTCATTAATGTCTCTGGCATCTAAAGCCTGTTTTACTGCAGCTTCCACGACTTGCTCTTGTTCTTTAATGTCTCTACATAATTTAATATATGTGTTTAAATCTTCATGTTTCCATGGTCTAATGATATCATTGCACCAAAGATTCGCTTGCTCATAAGCCACTTGTTTTAGTAATGGAATTGCTTGTTGTGTATTTCCAAAAACTCTGGTAGCTGTTTGAATAAGCCTATCTACAAATTCAGCACAAGGTTCATTAGCTCCTTGTATTACCTTAGATAATTAACCTTGTAAACCTCCATGTCCTTGTAAAGTCTTCCATGCCTTAATTGCATCTAACAATTTACTGAACACTCTTTCAGTTTTTTTTTTAATAATTTCTGATTCCGCATTTCTACTATAATACAACCCAACAAGATGACACCAAACAAAACAGCTCCTCAGGAATAGCCATCAGAGCCCAACTGCCACCACAGGCTTCCCACAAGCCTCTCCCTCAAACACAAGTCTCCTCCTCTTGAGGCCGATTGGCTGGGTCGCATGGGCGGAGCCAAAAAACTCCCCCAATGAGCAGTTCCGTGGTCTGAAAGGGCAGGGAACCAGCCCAATGTGCATCACCACAGAGGAGCCAATCAGCTAGATGTTGCTGGGGCCGCTGTGAGCCAATCATCCGCTGGCAGTCTGAAAGGTCGGGGAAACCGCTCATTGAGCATCTCCAATGAGCATCACCACAGAGAAGCAAATCAGCTAGATGATGCTGGGGCCGCTGTGAGCCAATCATCAGCCGGCAGATGGAAGTTTGCTGGCAGCTGCAAGTTTACTGGGGCTCCTTTGGCTGTGGCTCTCAACAGATTATTCTCAGAAATATTTAACCACCTCAAATACATATTTGTTTCCTAGTACTGAAAACTAACTTCAGTGAATGGTCCTTATATATCCTAATATTTCTATAGTAAATGACCAAGTTTAACATCAATGCAGTTAGATTCCTATGGGACATGAAATGTATTTTGAAGTTCATTTTTATTCCACACTGATACATTACTATTTCTTAAGTTTATGGACATCATAGGATATAACCTTTCATCCACAAATTCACAAATTTATAGGCATGTGGTTCACTTTCAATCACTTCCTCTTTCAGAAAACATGTATTCCTCTATGATTCTTTAGTGGTCTTTTCAATAGACTTCTTTCTAAAAACATTATTTTCGATTCTATACTCATTTTTGAAGCAAAACTCACACACTCTTCATGATAAACCGTAACCCTAATATTACCATTAGATGTATAACTGGTTGGAATGAATGTATATATATCAATATAAAATTTCCTATATATTTTCAAATATAATTTCAATGCATTATTTAAAGTTGGAACCAGTTATATAATTAATTCACAATATGGTCTATTCATGCATCATCTCTTATTCATCAACACAGGGTACGCCTATTTTATCCGCAATACTAATTTATAAGTTTTCAAAATATTGCTCCTCATATTGGTGGAAGAAATACTCATGTAATCTGATCTAAATATATATTTTACCACAGTAATATTCTTGACACAAAATGCAAAGGTCACACTTATGATTGTACTAAAGCCTAAATTTAAAGTGAGCATGGATTACTAAAAACCTCCATGTCTAGGTTCCCTAATGCGCTCAAATGTCAATTCTATTGGTGACTAAATAATTGTTTCTTCCTAAGATTATATATTCAACCTCAACCCTGTTGAAAATGTCTAATCCTATCACTCACTTTAGACGTTGCCTGATTTCCTAATGTGTCTATTGATACATATTTACTCTCTTTCCTACATATTTTCCCCAGTTCATCATTGTGACTGACTCTTCACATGTGCTGACATTTACATTCACTCTCTAACTAAAACCCTATTGCTAAAGAACTTTTGGTCCAACTCCTAGACTCACTCTTCTTCCTAATCCTACTGAAAATCTTCCTAATCCTTTGGACTATCCCTTTTGGACTGGATGATCTCTTCTAAATTCAGTCATCTGAGGTACAGCATCCTATGCCATTGTAAATGAATTTATCTGAGACCTCGGTACAGAACATAATTCAAGCTTAGTATGCCAATCAATTGCCAAATGCCCTTCTGGGCTTCAAATCTTAGCTAGATTTCTGTTTTTGTACTTATATTTCAAGTCTATATTCTTATAAGTATCACAGGTTCCCAAACCATTATTCATCCAGCAGAATGATTCCTAACCAAAATCGAACATGCTATTAACCCTAACAATACAATGTTCCGTCAATCTAACTTTACAGAAGAGCAGGGACCGAGTTGGTCTTACAATACAGGAATGTAGGGTATCTTCCATCTGCTGAAAACCTCAAAGGTCCATGCAGAAATGATGCATGGAGAAGATTTAGGCAGCTATTTAGGACCTGAGAGAGCAAAAGTCATCTTCCATGGCAAACAACCTAATCAGGATGAAGGGATGTTTCTGAATCAGCCTCTCTCTTCTTAATGTAGAGAAGTCGGACCAAACCAGGCCTTTGTGGAGAGCAGTTCCCAGGTGCCTGTGGTTTCTATACCATTCTAATTTGTGAATGTGTCACAGGAAATAGGGGCAGCCTCCATCTTATGAGAACCTAGGAAGCAACTGTTAGGACATATTGGTGGCCAAGTCAGTGACCTCATTCAGTTCCTGAAGGAAGTGACCTCACATACTTCCTTGGTGATGGAATTCTCTGAATTTGGGATCCAGGAAGCCAGGCACCCAGAGCCATTACCCGTCCAAGTCCCAGTGGTCTCACTTGTTTGGATTTACCAAGGATAGAATCAGTCTTTCTAGGTACCTATTCATGTGAAGGTGGCCAAATTCCAAGAAAGCTCTGAAGAGGGGCCTTTACTGACAAGACTGGAATTGGCTCACCACTGCCTCCTGACAACTTCACAGAGTTGGTGAATGACACCAGATCTGAGACAGGAAAGGCCATTTCGGAGGAACATCGTATGGCCTACCAGTCAGAGGACACTCAGAAGAGTCACAGACCTACTTGGGGGAAGGAGGTGCCTGGGTGTGTGGATGTCAGTTTGTGGTTTTGTCTCATGTTCTGAAAATAGGTAAAAAAACGTGATTTATTTCTTTTGGAATGGACTGTTTCTAATAAGTCATTTGACATGGTGAGTGTTTCTATTTCTGTGTAACCCACTGTGTCCGTGGTTGTACACATTAGAAAAGAGAATGCATCAATGAATATGTCCTGTGTAGTAGAATGCCTCCCACCAATCAACCTGTCCAATTTATGAAAGGACTGCGGCTTGCCTTACCAATGGGAAACACCTACAACCTTCCTAAGTTCCTGTTTTCTTCCAGAATTCTGGCCACTAGCCAGAATAGGCTCATCGTTTTTTATCCATGATATGTACCACCTCCAATCACTGTGACATGACCATGTACTGAATAGCTGAAGGGAATGGCATGGAGAGCTTCTCAGAAAACTCAGATATCAGTGTGGCCAGGAAACTCTCAGTGGAGAAACCCTGCTTTGGGCCTTTTGCTTACATTTTGTTCTGTTGCCCTGAATGTCAGGAAGGTATTTGCCTCTGGCCACCCCTTTGTGAAAACTGAAAAAAACAGTTATCAAATGGAAATGAATGAGGATCACCTGTGGCTTTTGGCATAATTGCTTTGGAAAGGGAGGTGTCTGAATCAGCCACTTGGCCCTGTGTGAGGCTCCAGCTTAGCACATGATGGATCTAAAGAAAGATCCCGTGTGTGCATCCAAAACCAAAATGGCAAAAAGATCAGTCATTGTGGATGAAGTCTCTAGCCTTTTTCTGTGATGTTCCTGACTCCATCAAGTGAGAATAGGGATCCTTTGGGTCAAATGAGTTCTTCAAAGCCCTGCAGAAGTGCTTGGGTTTTCTCATGACTCCAAACCACATAAAGAATCTATACCTGACATTCAGTAGGCCTCAAAATGGAGAAGCAGAGGAGTATTAATGGCAGGTCTATTTAATCCCTCCTGGTTCACAGGAATGGTGTCCAGGCCACCCTGACTTTAGGCAAATGAGGGCCAAGGGTGCTCATTTTGGTCACTGTCTTGGGCTGCGCCCCTCATGGAAACCTTCAGCCAGAGGTTATGATGAGTGTCTATATGGAGAAGATGAGGGCCTTGTGGGAGTGTTTAGGTTTTAATTTTGGTCATTTTTTTGGCGATTGGAAGAAATGACTGGGTCCAACTGGGCTTGAACTCTGGTGTGAGTTCAAGGGGACTTAGAGACTGAGTTCTGGAACTAAACTCAGAGAAGTATTGCCATGAATTGTGTTGGGATTTTAGCAGGCCACACATGAGAGTCGCCCTTATAAACTGAGATCTAGGTCCAGGGTGGCTTTCCACAGAGCACTGAGAATCTCAGCCTGGATATCACATGATTTTTTCTGAAACACTTGGCAGGCATACTTGAGCGTCAAAACACACATGGACCTCACATTGTAGACCTCAATAGTCCTGGATTTCTGTGACCTTATGGCCACTCCTTGGGAAGACTTGCCTGTGAGAGTTTTCCAGAGGTTTCATTGAAATGAGCTTCCTCACCATTTAATGTTTCCTGAAAAAATTGAAACCAACAGTGCCTCCAACCTCATGCTTGAATAATGGCTGGATAAATACCATGAATTTTTTTAAATTCCTTTGACCAGGTTGCACAGGAGAACCTTTGGATGTACTGTTGCTGACGATGAGTGTAGCAGACAGTTCCTTGATTGACTAAGTTTCATGAAAATGGTGTATAACAGAGATGCCAGTAAGTTCAAGCCTGCTTATTAGTGGACCTAGAGCAGAGATGTGCAGTTTTGTGATAAAACTTCTGTCGTGGGGCCTTGTGGATCTGCCTTTGACTTCCAAATGGCATGTGGCTGACATGGTGTATCCAGCAGACCCTTATATGTAAAGGCATCTTTTTATAAGAAGAGGTTTAAGGGAAATGTTCACAATCAGGTTATTATGGTCAAGGGGGCAAACTATGTGGGCTAGAAACCTGGTTGGTGCATTCTCCTGCTGACCCTGACCCACCACACATGACAGAACTCCCTCCAGCACTGTGTTCCAGTTGAGCTCCTTGTATTCCATGAAGCAAATACCAAATTCCCAGTGCAGCACCAAGAATCACCACGAAATGTGGAGGATGACCAAATGGTTTCACAGTCAACATGTGGATACACTTAGTTCCCCGTGGCCACAGTTTACCTACAAAGAGAGAATTCAGCACTGCTGCCTCATGTTCATTGGAAAATAAGAAACCATATCCACATGGTCAAAGAGATGAAGACCCAGCTTTGATGGTCTCCCTAGAAAGGAAGCTAAAGCTCCTGACAACAACATATGTTTTAAGTGCCCAACCTCAGAGACAGTTTCTCAAGAAGTCTTTAGGCAGGCAGAGGTCCATGTTTGTGGAGTTTTTACCCTGTCCCTTACTTTTGGAAACTCCTCTACCACTTCCAAGGTTGTAAACTCCTGATCGTATTCCATTCCAGATATGTAGTCACGGATTTTCTAACTCTTCTCCTCTAATTGTGTCTTACTTGGGGCGAAGGTGATATCTAGGTGTTGTTCTTGATGAGAGTGGGAAGATTTTTGTGTACCACATATTTGCATACACATTGGATTCATTTTCCTATTTTCCATTCGATATACTGAATCCCTGACACTAACTCACACCCTACTAGACTCTGATTACTAATCCTAATATGATGGAGGAAAGTAACCCAAACATTATAGAAACATAAGCAGTTCAGAGGAGGCATGGTGTATAGTTGGACTTGCTTTTTGCATGATAAATGGTAGGTGTTATAAATATAGTCAATTGTTAATTGAAATAGTTCTCCATTGTTTTTAATGTTAACTTATTTCTGAATTCCTGTCTCCATTTCTCTGGAGCCTATTCAGCACATGTATTTTTATATGCACATATAGAATCCTACCTGGTATCACACGTACATTTTTGTGAGGTGGCTGACTTTGCAGATACAAATTGTGAGAAGAGATCACTCCTCCTAAACGCTTTTGGATCTTAAAATTCCACCTATGGGTGAGGTTCCTAGTTGAACAACATTATACATAAATCCATGTTCACTAAAATGAATACTTTTTAATCTGTGGATGATATATATTTCATGATAAATTTTGATACGCATATATATTTATATATTGCTACTTTTTAATGTATCTGTGATATATATATATATATATATATATATATATATAATATATATATATATATATAAATATATTATACACCCTCCGATTTTTCAAAATATGAAATATATGTGTCTTATATACACTCCCTAAATTTATTCATGTCATGAATGTTGATTTATAATAAAATGTTCACAAGATTATGCTCAGATATATTCATCCACCTGAAATATATATTTGATTCCTAGTACTGAAAACTAACTTTAGTAAATGGTCCTTTCAAATCTTAATGTTTCTACAGTAACTGACCCAGTTTAACATCAATGCAAGTAGATTCCTATGGGACATGATATGTATTTTGACATTCATTTTCATTCAACACTGGTACATTACTATTTTTTTCAGTTTTTGCACATCATAGGATATATATTTCATCCACAAGTTAGTAAATTTATACGTTTTTTTATACTTACAATCACTTCCTGCTTCAGAACACATGTATTCCTCTATGTTTCTTGACTCGTCTTTTCATGAGACTTCTTTCCAAACACATAATTTTTCATTTTCATAATCACATTTGAAACTAAACTCACACACCCTTCATGATAAAACATAACCCTAATATGACCATTAGATGCATTACTCGTTGGAATGAATGAATGTATATCAATATAAGATTTCTTATATATTTTCAGATATCAATTCAATCCATGATTTAAAGTGGAAACAGTTATATTATTTATTCACAGTATTGTCAATTCATGCATTACTTCTATATTCATAGACACAGGGAACAACTCTGTGTACCCCCAACACTAATTTATACCTCTTCAAAATATTGCTCCCAGAAATGTTAGAAAAAATATGCATGTCACCTGATCTACATATACATTTTATCACTGTAATATTCTGATCACAAAATGCAAAGGTCAAACTTATGATTGTAGCACATCCTAAATGGAAAGTGATGCTGGATTATTAAAAACATCCATGTCCAGGTTGCCTAATGCTCTCCAATGTCAATCATATTTGTGACTACATATTTGTTTCTTCCTAAGATTATATATTGAAACTCAACCTGGTTGATCATGTCTAATCCTATCATTCACTTTATACATTGCCTGATTTCATAATGTGTGTATTGATATCTGATTTCCTACATATTTTCTCCAGTTCATCATTGTGACTGACTCTTCACATGTGCTGACATTTACATTCACTCTCTAACCGAAACCCTATTGCTAAGGAACTTTTGTTCCAAAACCTATACACAGTCTTCTTCCTAAACCTACCAACTATATTCCTAATCCTACCGACTATCCCTTTTTGAATGCATGTTCTCTTCTACATTTAATTATCCAAGTAAAGGTCGGGTGAGGTCGAAGGAAGAGACCACCAAGAGACTATCTCATGCAACAGCAAAGGGTTTATTGGGGGTCCAGCATGCTGATGCTCAGAGCTCACTTGAATAGAGTAGAGAGCCCTTCGAACAGCTTAAGCAGAGCTTATACACTTTCCTTGGTGACGGCAGGGAGGGAAGTTTATTGATGGGTCAGGGCGAGTGGTCAGTTTGCATGCAACCCACTGAGGGAGCACATTCTGCAGTTAGTCAGTTGGGGACAGCATATTCTGGGAACAAGATTAGCAAACATTTCTCAAGATTTCAACAGTGTTTTGTTAAGCATACAGGAAAAAAGGAAGTGAAAAGTGCCTATTTTATTCACCTTTCATTTCCCACTTCTTCTTCTGGCTACTTTTAATCATAAAAGTGATCATTGCGGGGTGTCACATTCTATGTTTGCTAGTGGGGTATTACCATAAGTTTAACTCGTCCAATTTGAGCTTGGAGAAAAGAAATTACACGGTTGAGCAAACAGGGTTTTATAGTTAGCAATAATATGAGGATTATTATTGAAATGGCCAGGGTTGATAAATGCGTAGTTAACCAGGGGGACTGTGTGAACCAAGACTCAAACGACCCTTTTTGGGCCTCTCTCTCTCAATGACACTCTTCAAGGCATCTTTTTAATTTACTCCTAGATTTTTTTAAAACTCCAGTATGGTCGGCAAAAACACAAGATTCTCCATCAATGCAGAACAAAGGCCCCCTTCTCTCATTAAGAGGAGGTTCAACCCTCGCCTGTTCTGTAAAACAACTTCAGAGAGAGAGGTTAAAGATTCCTGCAAAGCCAAGATGGAGGTTCCTAATATCTTTAAGTTTTGGTCTATTGCTGCTTCTAATTGTGTCATTTGTTGTATCCCATGGACCAAGGCAGTGGTTCTTGTGCTCACGCCTGCAGCAACTCCTATTCCTAATAGGATGGCTAAAGTGATGGATATATGTTCTCAGTGGAACCGGGTTTTATGCCCCCTTATTTGAACTTCAAATGAACCTGCATTATGATAAAGCACTCTGGGAAACCTCTGCACCTTTACAAAATTAATCACATCGTCTTGACAATTTCATGAAAACATAAACAATGTTTAAGTCTATAGAATTATACTGTTGTAGAGACGGACATGGCAAGGCACCTAAGATACTACCAAAAACAGGGAAACTTTCCATTTTATTTGCAACCGGATTCAGAGGGCATTACTTCTGTTATAATCAATTAATTCCCTGAAAACCACGTTTAGGTAGTTTCAGAATTTTGTACCCAACATATAAGGGAAGGGGCGCAGAAGTTCACAGCCTGCAGAAGTTCACAAAAAGCAGATTTTTTCTGTTTTTTTCCTCTGTTCTGGGCAAGTTAACTTTTCAAGGCCACCTGGGTGAAGGAGAGCTTTTTCTTCCCTTTATTTTTCCCCCTTCCAGCTGTTACCATGGAGCCCAGTTGGTAACTTCTTTATCTTAGAAATGTAGCCATCTCTGTGAAGCCCCAGCTCAATGCCAAAGGCCTTGTTGACATATTTTGTGAAAAACTAGTAAGGGGGTGTCTAACTTAGGAGTGCTGATATTTTTAGCCAGTGGCCAAGTACAACAGGGCAACAGGAAAAGAGGAAGTTTATCTACTTTGAAGTCTTTCATGGGGACTCTTTTGCTGAAAGTCCTAAAGTCAGCCATGCTGAAGACTTCTGTAGAATTTCAGTTAATGTTTTTCTGTGGGCCTGGAACAGAGGGGGGAGATGGGGAAGGCGTGGCTTTGAGCAGCTCCGTGGATCTGAGAATGAGGTAGCAGAGATGTGAAAGAATACTGGGAAAGGGGTTTGTGATTTTCCTAGCAACAAAAAGGTGAGCAGTAGAACAGGTAGAGCAGAGGGGAAGATGGGAGTTAGTATCCCTAAAAGCCTGTGAGGGACTTTAAATTCTTAGTAATCTGTTTTCAGTGATGACAAAGAAACTTTAAAGGCCATTTTCACTAAATCTTGGATAGGGGTCTGAGGGTTCTCCTCAGCTGGTTTGAGCTTTGGGTTAGCTGGTAAGAGGAACTGGTGGGACCCGGTGCGGGCACTGACTGGAGAAGAGAGGAGTGATTCGGTGGAGGGTTACCTTAGTACCTGCTACCTCAGCAAGGGGGCAATGGTCTTAGATCCGGCGGAGGTTTGGGTTTTTGATGTAGTAATTGGAGGGGAGAAATCATGTTGCTGAGGTGAGAGTGACAGCAGAGAGTCTGGAGCAGAAGGCTGAGTGTGAGGACCTATTGGAGAAGCATAGTTCAGGATGTGAGCGAAGGAGGGAAAAGGCCTCCACATAGGGAAATCTCCTTTCACCCTTTTGAGGACTTTCAGAAGTTAAAAAGGTCAGGCAGAATTTGAGGATCTAGAGACCCCTCTAGGGGCCATCGGTTTTGGTGATCTAATTGGTAATAGGGCCAATGCTGTGTACAGAAGTTGATGAGGAGTTTGGGTTCCATCATGCACTGCCTGTATGATCACAACCCTATGACTTACAGAAGAAGTCGGCATTCCCCCCACACAACCGTGACTTTTTGTGGCTTTGGTAGTCCACCGGGCAAACATAGTAATCTAGGCTAGCCAACCTGCATCTGGCTTGCGTGTCCCTACATCCATAATGATTGTTTCCATTATCAATGGTGCAGAATGGATTTAATGGAAATTTAGTGGGATCCTCTTCACCAGGTATATCCCAATAGGAAAGACCTATAGCCAGCTGACAAATGTCTGGGTGGATAGATGTCCTCCAAGTCCCTAAGTCTATGCGAGATAGATCATACTTCTTTACCAGTAGGATTTGTGATCAGCCATCGCTGCTGAACGGGTTGAAGAGGTTTAGGACTACTGGTTGTCAAGGGGAGAGTGTATAGCCTTCGACACAGGGTAAATACACAATTTGAAAGTTTTACCAATTTTTTCCTGTTTCAAGCCAGAGTCTGGACAGGGTCAGGCTTGAGATGAGAGGTATGGATCCAGGAAGTGATTCTTTCTACCTTTACCGCTGTAGGTGTTATAAGTAGCACCTTGTATCGTCATTTCCAGTGGGGTTCCAGGGATGACACCTGATGTCGACTTACATAGATGAAGTCTCTTACTTGATATCGATGTAGAGTCCACTCGTCCCCAGGTTGATAGGCATTGGCCATCTGTTTTCACAGGTATCCCTGAGTTCTTTCAAGAGCTTTAATTCAGTCAAGCAATGGGGTGTGGAAGGAATTGTTAGGTCTTAGAGTTGGGGTTAGGTCCCTTACTGAAAGAGGGGCACCATGGACAATTTCATAGGGGGTGAGGTTACACGAAGAAACAGAGGGAGTATTTCTTCCATGAAATAGTGCATAAGGCAGGAGCATAGTACAATCTATTCTGCAGGTTTCTAAGCTTAATTTCGTTATGGTCTCTTTAATGGTTCTATTCATTCTTTCTACCTGTCCTGAACTCGGTGGTCTATAAGCACAATGTAACTTTTAATTAATCCCCAGGGTTTGGCCTAACCCCTGACTTACCTGGGCTACAAACGCCAGTCCATTATCAGACCTTATTACTTAAGGCAGGCCGTATCTTGTAAAAATATCTTTCAGGACCTTCTTGACGACCATTTGCGCTGTTTCGTTTTTTTTTTCTTTTTTCCTGGAAAAGGCTTCAATCCATCCTCAAAATATATCTACAAAGACTAGTCGATATTTAATTTCAAACCTTGCTGGCTTAATTTTAGTAAATTCAACTTCCCAGAATTGTCCTGGTCTGGTTCCTCATAGGTGCTTTTTTGCAGGAAGCTTGGAATGGTAAGCATTATCCATGACAGACCTAACAGGCTTTTGTTACCCATTCAGTTATTTTCTTTTGCTTTGAGTCGGTTAGTAAAAAACTCTGTTCTTGATCCTTCAGGAATGAATGCAATTTCTTTGAACCAAGTTGATTGAGTTGATGTACATTTTCTACTGACATATATAGAGCCGTGACTATAGGAGTTTTTACTGAAGGATTTAGAAATTCCACTTGTGGTCCTTCAGGGTTAAAAGTTATTTTGGCCCGGAGCTTGGTGAGCAGATCTCTGCCCATCAATGGGGCCGGGCATTCTGGGATTACTAAGAACGAGTGATGGATTTTTCCTTTCCCCTGGTCCATGGTCCTCTTAGTTGTCCAAGCCCGATATTTTCTGCCATTAGCCCCTTGAATTAGAGACCTTTTATTTGATAGAGAGACCAATGGGGCCTTAAGGGCAGAGTATATTGCCCCTGTATCCACTTCAAAGTTTGCTGGGGTCCCCTCCACTTCAAAATTTATCCTGAGCTCTCGGAGGGGATCTGAGCCCCAACGTTCTTAGTCATCCTCCAGAGTCAGAATGGCTGGCTAGAGTGGCTGTCTCTTTCAATGGCACTCTTTGAAGCAGTGTCCTTTTTCTTTACAGTAGGCACATTAAATTGAGGACAGGGGTGGCCTCTAGTATGGGCCCCGATATCCATTCCTGTCTCCATGTTTCTTATTTCTGGCCTATTTGTTGTTGTGACCAGGACCTTAGTCAATGCCTTAGTCTGTCTTTTGTTTCTTTTATCCTCCCTTTGCTCCCTACTCTTCCTCAGTTTCTCTCTTATAGTATACCTTCTCGGCTACTCTGACTAAATCTCTCAAAGTCATATCTTGTAATCCATCTAAGCATTGTAACTTTCTTTTAATATCCAGGGCAGCTTGCCCATAAAGGCCATCTTGACAGATGCCTTTTGATCCTCTGCCTGAGGATCGAAAGGAGTATATCTCCTATATGCCTCCATAATTCTCTCTAAAAACATAGAGGGAGATTCATCAGGACCTTGAATAATCTTTCTTAACTTGGCAAAATTTGTTAGTCGCCTAGCGGCCACTAAGATACCCACAATTAGAGACCAGCGATAAGTGGACAGATGCTCCCTACCTTCAAAAGTGTTGGGGTCCCAGTTTCGTCGATTCAAGGGAAAGCCGGGTTGAATATGTTGGGAAGTTTTGTTGGTCACCCATCTGGTCAGAGGATATTTTCTCCAGCATCCAGGAGGATTCTCTTTTGTTTCTCTATCATGAAGAGACAACCCTAGGTGTTGTTGACAGTCATCCCAAGTAGGCTGGTGTGAAAACATCAATGACTCAACCACACCTAGGAGCCGGGTGGGGTCCTCGGTAAAAGGGGGATATTTATTTTTCCAGTTATATTGGTCTGAAGAGGAGAAAGGTTAATACTGGTAGGCTTGCATTTTTCCCCCAAGGCCGTTGTCAATCATTGGCCCCTAGGGATGAGGGGGAGCATCATTCGAGTTCCAGGTTTCTCAATCATTCACTGCTGGTGAGTACCTTTAGCTGGGCTAGCTTCCTCCAGAGGAGGAGGGGCTGTGTGTGCTGCGGGGAAATTATCTGGAGGGCGCTGGGCTGGCTTATCTTCCTCCAATGGTGGAGAGGTTGAGTCAGCAGCAGGGGAATCACTTAGAGGGTGTTGGTCTTTGGGGGACGTGGGCAGGAGATTAGGAGGGGGACGAGAGTCCAGTAGAGTCAAATCTTGTGACTCAGAGAGAACAGAGGGTGGAGGAGGAGGAGAAGCAGAGGGTTTGAGAGATCATGGGGGAAGGACTAGGAGCGGGGGTAGGGGCAAGGAAATGCTTCACCCATGGAGGAGATTTGCAGAGGTCCTGCCAAGTTAAGATATATGGCTGTTGATCCGGATGGATATGTGGCCCTGGCTGAAAGACAATATCCTCTGACTTTTTAAATTAGTGAGAAGTAGAAAGATCCTTCTAGGGGCCATCCGAATCCAAAGGTGGGCCATTCTGAGGCACAGAGAGTCTGCCAGGTCCAGAATTTTACTGAAAAAGAAAGATTCTGAGCCCTTAAGGGTACTTTGGTCCAGTGATCAAGGGTCAGGGACAGAGGCATTGAAGTGCTCTGTCCCATAATGAAAGATACACAAACAGTAAAAGCGATGACACATGACACAGACAAGACAAGAAAATAAAGACAGACAATGGAACTTCCAACACTGAGACCAGGACTAAGTATCTGGCCAAACCCGATGGGCTGGCGATACCGAATCTGAAACAAAATATCACTGAGTTGAGGAGACTATTGCTCCTCGATTTCCCGAGTACTCTGGTGCATCCCCCAGGGATGTGGCCTGTGGCTCTGTGACACGTATGTCAGCCACCATCGGAGAGAGGTCACACTCTTCATTGACAGCCATTTTGAGAAGCCCTAACCTGAAACCTGAAACCAGAAAGAGGCACCATACATACCCCAAGAGGAGCCTGTTGGGGTCTCTCGTTCGCCGCTGCCGGATCTCACTGGAACCTCCATATGTAAAGGTCAGACGAGCATTGGGTGAAGAGACCACCAAAAGACTGTCTCATGCAAAAGCAAAGGGTTTATTGGGGGTCCAGCATGCTGGGGCTCAGAGCTCACTTGAATAGAGCAGAGAGCCCTGAGAACAGCTTAAGCAGAGCTTATATACTTTGCTTGGAGAGGGCAGAGAGGGAACTTTATTGTTTGGTCTGGGCGAGTGAGCAGTTTGCGTGCAACCGGGTGAATGAGTACATTCTGCAGGTTGGCAGTTGGGGACAGCACATTCTGGGAACAAGATTAGCAAACAGTTCTCAAGATTTCAAAAGTGTTTTGTTAAGCATACAGAAAAACGGGAAGTGACATTTACCTATTTTACTAAATTTTCATTACCAAATATACTTTGCCAGATTTCCTAATGTCTCTATTGAAATCTGCTTTCCTACATATTTTCCCCATTTCATCATTGTGACTGACTCTTCACATGTGCTGACATTTACATTCACTCTATACCCGAAACCCCATAGCTAAAGAACTTTTGGTGCAAATCGTATACTCACTCTCCATTCTAAACTTACCGACTATCGTCCTAATCCTACCGACTATTCTTTTTTTTAAATTTTTTTTTCTTAAAGAAAGAGTTAGAGAGAGAGGGAGAGAGAGAGAGAATTTTTTAACATTTATTTTTTTTAGTACTTGGCAGACACAACATCTTTGTTTGTACATGGTGCTGAGGATCGAACTCGGGCCGCACGCATGCCAGGCGAGCGCGCTACCACTTGAGCCACATCCCCAGCCCCCCGACTATCCCTTTATGACTGGAAGTTCTCTTTGACAATAAATAATCCAAAGTACAAGGTCCTATGCATTTGTATATTGATTTATCTGAGACATCTGTGCAGAAAATGAATCAATGCTAAATATTGCAATCAAGGGCCCAACGCCCTTCTGGGCTTCAAATATTACCTTAATTTCTGTTTTCGTGCTTATATTTCACCTATATATTCTTGAAAATATCGAAGGTTCGCCATACCATTATTCATCCAGCAGAATGATTCCTAACCCCAATCGAAACTGTTATTAACCCTAAGCATACACTCTTCCCTCAATCTAACTTTACAGAAGAGCAGGGACAGAGTTGGTCTTACAATACAGGAATTTACGGTTTCTTCCAACTGCTGAGAAACTCAAAGGTCCACGCAAAAATGATCCCTGGAGAATTGTAGGCACATATGTACGAACTGAGAGAGCAAAAGTCATCTTCCATTGAAAACAACCTGGTCAGGATGAAGGGATGTGTCTGAATCAGCCTCTCTCTTCTTAATATGGAGAAGAAGGACCAAACTAAGCCAGTGTGGAGAGCACTTCCAGGGTGCCTATGGTTGATATACCATTCTAACTTGTGAAAGTGTCACAGGATGTAGGGGCAGCCTCCATTTTATGGGACACTTTGAAGCAACTGTTAGGACAAAGTGGTTGCCAAGGCAGTGACCTCATTCAGATCTTAAAGGAAGTGACCTCACCTAACATCCTTTGTGATGGAACTCTCTGAACTTGGGATCCAGGAAGCCAGGCACCCAAATTCAGTCTCAGTCCCAGTCCCAGTCGCATTGGTTTCAATTGTTCAGATTTACCAAGGACAGAGTCAGTCTTTGTTGGTACCTACGGAGGTGAGGATGCCCAAATGCCAGGAAAGCTCTGAAGAGTGGCCTTTCCTGAGAAAGCAGTTAGTGGATCACCGCTGGCTCCTGAGAACTTCACAGTGTTGACCAAGGAGACCAGATCTGAGACAGGACAGGCCATTTCGGGGTAACATAGTATGGCCCACCATTCAGAGGACACTATGGATAGTCACAGACTGACTGGGGGAAGAAGGTGTCTTTGTGGATGTGGGTGTTGGTTTGTGGTTTTGTCTCATGTTGTGAGAATAGGTAATAAAGGCGGTTTTTTGGTTTGAAGTGAATTGTTTCTAATAAGTCTTTTGAAAAGGCGAGTGTTTCTAAGTCTGTGTATCCCACTGTGTCCGTGGTTCTAGACATTAGAAAAGAGAATGCATCAATGGATGTCTCCTGTCTAGTAGAAATCTTCCCAACATTCATCCTGCCAATTTATGAATGGACTGCGGTTTGCCTTATGAATGGGCAACACCTACTATCTTCCTAAGATTCTATTTTGTTCCTGAATCCACTCCACTCTCCAGAATAGGCTCATGGTTATGTGTCCAATATATATACCACCTCCAAGCTCTGTGACATGGCCATGTACTGGATAGCTAAAGGGAATGGCGAGCATCTCAGAAAACTCAGATATCAGTGTGACCAGGAAAGTCTCAGTGGAGAAATCCTGCTTTGGGCCATTTGCTTACCTATTGTTCTGTTGCCCTGAATTTCAGGAAGCTTTTTGCCTCAGACCACCCCTTTGTGAAGCCTGAAGAAATGAGTTGTCAAATGCAAATGAATGGGCATCACCTGTGGCTCTTTGCTTGATTGCTTTGGAAAGGGATGTGTCTGAATCAGCCTCATGACCCTATGTGAGGCTGTGGCTTAGATTCTTAGCACCTGATGGATCTAAAGAAAGATACCATGTGTGCATCCAAAACCAAAATGGCCAAATGAGCAGTCATTGTAGATTAAGTCTTTTGCTTTCCTCTGTTAGGTTCCTGAAATCCATCAAGTGAGAATAGGGATAATTTGGGTCAAATGAGTTCTTCAAACCCTGCAGTGACTAGCCCAGAGGTGCTTGGCTTTTCTCATGACTCCAAATCACATAAAGAATCTATACCTGAAAGTAAGTAGGCCCCAAATTGGAGATGCAGAGCAGTATTAAGTGCAGGCCTATTTAATCACTCTTGGTTCTCAGGAAGGGTGTCCAGGCCACCCTGACTTTAGGCAAATGAGGGGCAAGGAAACTTATTTGGATACTTTCTTTGTCTGCACCCCTCATGGAAATTTCCAGCCAGAGGTTATGATAAGTGTCTATATGGAGGATGTTGAGGGCCATGTGGGAGTGTTTTGGTTTTAATTCTGGTCATTTGTGTGGTGGTTGAAAGAGATGACTTAGTTCACCTGGGCTTGAACTCTGGTGTTATTCCCCTTAGAGACTGAATTCTGGAACTGTCCTCAGAGAAGTATTGCCATGAAATGTGTTGGGATTTTAGGAGGCAACACATGAGAGTCACCCTGAAATCTGAGATCTAGGCCAAGGTGGCTTCCACAGAGCACTGGGAATCTCAGTCAGGATTTCACGTGATTTTATTCTGAAAGTCTTGGCAGCCATAATTGAGAGTCAAAACACACATGGACCTCACATTTTAGACCTCAATGGGCCTGGATTCATGTGAAATATTGGCCAATCTTTGGGAAGCCTTGCCTGTGAGAGTTCTCCAGAGATTTCTTTGAAATGAGCTTCCTCACCATTTAATGTTTCCTAAATAAATTGAAACCCACAGTGCCTCCAACTTCATCTTTGAAAAATAGCTATGTACATACCATGGATTTTTTGAAATTTCCATGACCAGGTGGCAATGGAGAAACTTTGGATGACTTGTTGCTGATCATGAGTGTACCAGACTGTGCTTGAATTTACTTGGTTTCATGAAAACAGTGTAGAAAAGAGATCCCTGTAAGTTGGAGACTGCTGAGTAGTGGGCCTAGAGCAGTGGTGTGCAGGTATGTGATAAAACATCTGTGGTGGTACCATGTGGATCTGCCCTTGGATTCCAAATGGCTTGAGACTGACATGGTGATGTCAGCAGACCCTTATATATAAAAGCATCTTGTTATATGGAGAGGTTTCAGGGCAATATTCAGAATCAGATTGCTATGGACAAGCGGGCAAGCTATGTGGGGTAGAAGCCTGGTTGGTGCATTTTCCTGCAGACCTTGACCCACCACACGTGACAGAACTCCCTCCATAACTGGTACCTGTTGAACTCCTTGTATTTCCTGAAGCAAATACCAAATTCACCATGCAGAAGCAAGAAACACCTCGAAAAGTGGAAGATGATCAAATGGCTTCACAGTCCACATGGGGAGACACTTAGACCCCAGTGGCCACAGTTTACCTACAAAGAGAGAATTCAGCACTGCTTCCTCATGTTCATTGGAAAATAAAAAAATAAAAAAAAACATATCCTCCAGATCACAGAGATCAGACCCAGCTTTGTTGGTCTCACTAGAAAGGATGCTAAAATTCCTGACAACAACATATATTTCAAGTGCCCAACCTCAGAGGCAGTTTCTCAAGAGTCTTTAGGCCCAATGAGCTCCATGTTTTTGAAGTGTTTACCCTGTCCCTTACTTTTGGAAACTCCTCTACCACATCCAATATTGTGAACTCCTGAATATTTTCCATTTCAGATATGTATTCACAGATTTCCTAACTCTTCTTCTCTAATCATGTCTTATTTGGGGCAAAGGTAATGTAAAGGCAATGTTCTGGATGAGAGTGGGAATATTTTTGTGTAGCACATATTTGCATACACATTGGATTCTTTTTCCTATTTTCCATTCGAATTACTGAATTCCTGACACTAACCCATACCCTAATAGACTCTGACTACTAATCCTAAAATGATGGACAAAAATAACCAAACAGAATGGAAATGAAAGCAGTTCAGAGAAGGCATGGTGTATAGTTGGAATTTCCTTTTGCATGATAAAGTGTAGGTGTTATAAACCTAGTCAATTTTTAATTGAAATAGATCTCCATGTGTTTTTAAAGATAACAAATATGTGAATTCCTGTCTCCCTTTCTCTGTAGCCTGTTCAGCACATGTATTTTTATATGTAAATATAGAAACATAACTGGTATCACACGTACATCCTTGTGAGTTTGGCTGTCTTGGGAGATACAAATCATGGGAAAAGATCACTCCTCCTAAACGCTGTTGGAACTTAAAATTCAACCTATTGGTGAACTTCCTAGTTGAACAATATTATACATAAATCCATGTTCAGTAAAATGATTATTTTTGGATCTGTGGATGATATATGTTTCATAGTGAATTTCGATTGGCATGCATATTGATACATTTTAGTGTCTGTCTGTGTGTGTGTGTGTGTGTGTGTGTGTGTATATATATATATATATATATATATATATATATACATAAATGCACACACACACATATCTATATATATATATACACTCTCAAGATTTTTCAAAATATGAAATATATGTTTCTTATTATACACTCCCTAAATTCATTCGTGTTCATATATGTAAATTTATAGTCAACATTTCACAAGATTATTCTCATTAAAATTCATCCACTTGAAATACGTATTTGTTTCCTACTACTGAAAACTAACTTCAGTGAATAGTGCATACAAATCATAATATTTCTACAGTCACTGACACAGTTTAGCATCAATGCAAGTAGATTCCTATGGGATATGATGTGTATTTTGACGTTCATTTTCATTCAACACTGGTGCATTACTATTTTTTCAGTTTTTGCACATCATAGGATATATATTTCATCCACAAGTTAGGAAATTTATAGGCTTTTTTTATACTTACCATCAAATCCTGCTTCAGAACATATGAATTCCTCTATATTTCTTGACTCATCTTTTTATGAGATTTCTTTCCAAACACATTATTTTCCATTTCCATAATAACTTTTGAAGCTAAACTCACACACCCTTCATGATAAAACATAACCCTAATATTACCATTAGATGTATAACTCGTTGGAATGAATGATTGTATATCAATATAAGATTTCTTACGTATTTTCAGATATCAATTCAATCCATGATTTAAAGTGGAAACAGTATATTATTTATTCACAGTATTGTCAATTCATGCATTTCTTCTACATTCATAGACACAGGGTACAACTGTGTGTACCCCCAATACTAAGTTATATCTCTTCAAAATATTGCTCCAAGAAATGTTAGAAGAAATACTCATGTCACCTGATCTACATATACATTTTATCACAGTAATATTCTGATCACAAAATGCAAAGGTCACACTTCTGATTGTAGCAAATCCTAGATGGAAAGTGATCCTGGATTACTAAAAACATCCATGTCCAGGTTGCCTAATGCTCTCCAATGTCAATCATATTGGTGACTACATATTTGTTTCTTCCTAAGATTATATATTGAAACTCAACCTTATTGATAATGTCTAATCCTATCATTCACTTTATACTTTGCCTGGTTTCATAATGTGTGTATTGATATCTGATTTCCTACATAATTTTCCCAGTTCATCATTGTGACTGACTCTCCACATGTGCTGAAATTTACATTCACTCTCTAACCGAAAACCTAGGGCTATTGAACTTTTGGTCCAAATCCTATACTCACTCTTCTTCCGAAACAGACCGACTATCTTCCTAATCCTAACAACTATCCCTTTTTGACTGGATGAACTCTTCTACATTCAATCATCCAGGGTACAAGGTCATATGCCATTGTATATTGATTTATCTGAGACATCTGTGCGAACGAAATTCAATGCTAAGTATTCCAATCAAGGACCCAATGCCCTTCTGGGCTTAAAATCTTACCTAGATTTCTGTTTTCATACTTATATTTCACATCTATATTCTTATAAATATCCCAGGTTCCCAATACCATTATTCATCCAGCAGAATGATTCCTAACTCAAATCGAACATGTTATTAACCCTAATCATACATTGTTCCCTCAATCCAACTTTATAGAAGAACAGGGACAGAGTTGGTCTTAATATAGAGGAATATAGGGGATCTTCCACCCGCTGAGAACCTCAAAGGTCCATGCAGAAATTATCCCTGGGGAAGATGAAGGCAGCTATAAAGGACCTGAGAGGGCAAAAGTCATCTTGTAAGGCAAACAACCTGGTTAGGATGAAGGGATGTGTGTGAATCAGGCTCTCTCTTCTTAATGTAGAGAAGATGGACCAAACCAGTTCTGTGTGAGAGCTGTTCCTGGGTGCCTATGGTTGATATACCATTCTAAGTTGTGAAAGTGTCACAGAAAGTAGGGGCAGCCTCCATCTCATGGGACCCTTTGAAGGAACTGTTAGGACAAAGTGGTTGCCAAACCAGTGACCTCATTCAGTTCCGAACGGAAGTGACCTATCTCACTTCCTTGGTCTTGGAACACTCTGAACTTGGAATCCCGGAAGCCAGGCACACAGAACCAGTCCCAGACCCAGTCCCAGTGGGCTCACTTGTTTGGTTTTACCAAGGACAGAATCAGTCTTTCTTGGTACCTACTGATTTGAGAATGGCCAAATGCCAGGAGAGCTTTGGAGAGTGCCCTTCCCTGAGAAAGAAGGTAGTGGCTCAAAGCTGGCTCCTGACAACTTCAAAGAGTTGGCGAAAAATTCCAGCTCTGAGACAGTACAGGGCATTTTGGGGGAACATAGTATGGTAAAACAGTCAGAGGAAATTCCGAGAGTCAAAGAACTACTTGGGGGAAGAAAGTCCTATGTTGTTGTGGGTGTGAGTTTGTTGTTTTGTCTCATGTTCTGAGAATTGGTAGGAAAGGCAGTTTGTTTGATTTGAAGTGGACTGTTTCTAGTAAGTCGTTTGACAAGGCAAGTGTTTCTATGTCTATGTATCCCACTGTGTTTGTAGTTGTAGACATTAGAAAACATAATGCATCAATGAATGTGTCCTGTCTAGTACAATGCTTCCCAAAATTCATACTGCCCGATTCATGATTGGACTGCAGCTTTCCTTATGGATGGGTAGCAATGACTAACTTCCTAATTTCCTGTTTTATTCCTGAATTCTGGCCACTCTCCGGAATAGGCTCATGGTTTTCTGTCCAAGATATGTACCACCTCCAAGCTCTGTGACATGGCCATGTACTGGAGAGCTGAAGGAAATGGGAGCATCTCAGGAAACTCAAATATCAGTGTGAACAGTAAAGACTATGTGGAGAAACCCTGCTTTGGGAATTTTGCTTACCTATGGTTCTGGTGCTGTGAATATCTAGAAGGTCTTAGCCTTAGGCCACCCCTTTGTGAATCCTGAAGAAAAGAGTTTTCAAATGGAAATGAATAGGCATCACCTGTGGCTCTTTGTTTTATTGCTTTGTAAAGAGATGTGTCTTAATCAGCATATTCTCCCAGTGTGATTATTTGGAGAAGTAGATCAGTATTAATGGCAGGCCTATTTGATCATTCCTGGTTAACAGGAAGGGTTTCCAGGCCACCCTGACTTTAGGCAAATTAGAGGCAAGGGAGATTATTTTGGGCACTGTCTTGGTATGCACCCCCTCATGGAAACCTCAACCCAGGGGTTATGATGAGTGTCTATATAAAAGAAGATGAGGGCCATGTGGGAGTGTTTTGGTATTAATTGTGGTCAGTTGTGTGGCAGTAGGAAGAGATTCCTGGGTCAACCTGGGCTTGAACTATGGTGTGATTCCCCTTAGAGACTGAGTTTTGGAACTGAACTCAGAGAAGTATTACCATGAATTCTGTTGGGATATTAGAAGGCCACGCATGAGAATTGCCCTTGGAGACTGAGATTTAGGCCCAGGATGGCTTTCCACAGAGCACTGGGAATCTCATCTAGGATATCACATGATTTTATTCTGAAAAACTTGGCAGCCATACTTGAGAGTCAAATCACACATGGAACTCACATTGTAGACCTCAATGGGCCAGGCTTCATTTGACCTTTTGGCCACTCTTTGGGAAGACTTGCCTGTGAGAGTTCTCCTGAGCTTTCATTGAAATGAGCTTCCTCACCATTTAATGGTTCCTGAATGAATTGAAACCCACAGTGACACCAACTTCATCCTTGAAAAATGGCTAGATAAATACCATGGAATATTTGAAATTCCCAAGAGCAGGTGGCACTGGAGAATCTTTGGATGTTCTGTTGCTGATCATGAGTGTACCAGACAGTGCCTTGATTTACTGGGTTTCATGAAAATGGTGTAGAACAAAGGTGCCAGTACGTTGGAACCTGCTTAGTAGTGGGCCTAGAGCAGTGGTTTGCAGGTGTATGATAAAACATCTGTGATGGGGCCACATGGATCTGCCATTGGCTTCCAAATGCCTTGTGACTGACATGGTGCAGCCAGCAGACCCTTATATGTTAACGCATCTTGTTACATTGAGAGGTTTTAGGGCAATGTTCAGAATTGGGTTGCTGCAGACAAGGAGGCAAGCTTTGTTGAATAGAAGCCTGGTTGGGGCATTCTCCTGCACACCCTGACCCACCACACGTGAGAGTACTCCCTCCAGCACTGTGTCCCCGTTGAACTCATGGTATTTACTGATGCCAATACCAAACTCCCAGTGCAGCAGTAAGAATCACCAGGAAAAGTGGAGGATGACCAAAGGGCTTCTCAGTCCACACAAGGAGACACTTAGCTCCCAGTGGCCACAGTTTACCCACAATGAGGGAATTCAGAACTGCTGCCTCATGTTCACTAGAAAATAAGAAACCATGTCCTTCAGGTCACATATATGCAGATCCAGCTTTGATTGTCTCACTACAAAGGAAGCTGAAGCTCCTGACAACAACATATATTACAAGGTCCCAACTTCAAAGGCAGTTTCTCAAAGAGTCATTAGGCCAGCAGAACTCCATATTTGTGGAGTATTTACCCTATCCCATACTTTTGGAAATTTCTCTACCGCCTCCAAGGCTGTGAACTCCTGAGCATTTTCATTTCCACATACGTATTCACAGATTTTCTAACTCTTCTCCACTAATTGTGTCTTAATTGGGGCGAAGGTTATGTCAAGGCATTGTTCTGGATGAGAGTGGGATGATTTTTGTGTAGCACATATTTGCATACACATTAGATTCATTTTCATATTTTCCATTTGAAATACTGAATCCCTGACATTAACCCATAACCTACTAGACTCTGACTACTAATCCTAATATGATGGAGAACAAGAAACCTAACAGAATAGAAATACAGGCCGTTCATAGGAGGCATGGTGTATACTTGGACTTCCCTTCTGCTTTATCAAGGGTATGTGTTATAAATCTAGTAAACTTTTCATTGTAATAGTTCTCCATGAGTTTTTAAAGTTAACACATATGTAAATTTCTGTCTCCCATTCTCTGTAGCCTATTCATCACATGTATTTTTTATGCATATTTAGAATCCTACCTGGTATCACAAGTACATTTTTGTAAGCTCGCTGATTTTGAAAGATACATATTGTGATAAGATATCACTCCCCCTAAATAATGATGGAACTGAAAATTAAACCTATTGGTGAATTTCCTAGATGAACAACATTATATATAAATCGATGTTCAGTAAAATGAATATTTTTGGATATGTGGATGATATGTATTACACGGTGAATTTCGATTAGCATTTATATTGCTACATTATAATGTCTGCGTGTGAGTATCTATCTATATATATATATATATATATATATATATATATATATATATATATACTGTCCAGATTTTTCAAAATATGAAATATATATGTCTTATTATACACTCCCTAAATTCACTCATGTTTCTATATGTGGTTTATAATCAACTTTTCACAAGATAATTCTCAGAAATATTCATCCGCCTGAAATACATATTTATTTCCTAGTACTGAAAACTAACTTCAGTGAATGGAGCTTACAAATCCTAATATTTCTACAGTAACTGAATCAGTTTAACATCAATGCAAGTAGAATCCTACGGGACATGATGTGTATTTTGAAGTTTATTTTTATTCAATATTGGTACATTATTATTTTTTCAGTTTATGGACATCATAGGATATATCATTTCATCCACAAGTTCAAAAATTTATAGGCATTTGTTTCACTTTCAATCACTTCCTGCTTCAGAACACATGTATTCCTCTAAGTTTCTTGACTGGTCTTTTCATGAGATTTTATACCAAACACATTGATTTTGATTTTCATAATCACTTTTGAAGCAAAACTCACATACCATTCATATTAATTATCAATCTGATATTACCATTAGATGTATAACTGGTTTGAATGAATGATTGTATGTCAATATAAGATTTCTTATATCTTTTCAGATATCAATTCTATCCATTATTTAAAGTGGAACCAGTTATATTATTTATTCACACTATGGTCTATTCATGCATTATCTCTATATTCATAGACACAGTGTACACCTCTTTGTACCCCCAATACTAATTTATACGTCTTCAAAATATTGCTCCCTGAAATGGTGGATGTGGACTCCTGTCACCTGATCTTTATATACATTTAATCACAGAAATATTCTGGACACAAAATGCAAAGGTCACACTTATGATTGTATAAAAGCCCAAATGGAAAGAAAACATGGATTACTAAAAACATCCATGTCCAGGTTCCCTAATGCTCTCAAATGTCAATCCTATTGGTGACTACATATGTGTTTCTTCTTAAAATTATATATTCAAACTCAACCCAATTGAAAATGTCTAATCCTATTCCTCACTTTATACTTTGCCTGATTTCATTATGTCTCTATTGCTATCTGCTTTCCTACATATATTCCCTAGTTCATCATTGTGACTGACTCTTCACATGTGCTGACATTTACATTCACACCCTAATAAATAACTTATTGCTAAAGAACTTTTGTTCCAAATCCTATACTCACTCTTCTTCCTAAACATACTAACTATCTTCTTAATCCTACCGAGTATCCCTTTTTGACTGGATGTTCTCTTCTACATTCAATCATTCAAGGTACAAGGTCTTATGCTATTGTATATTGATTTATCTGAGACATCGGTGCAGAATGTAATTCAACGCTAAGTATCACAATTAAGGGCCCAATGCCCTTCTGGGCTTCAAATCTTACTTAGATTTCTTTTTTCATACATATATATCATCTCTATATTCTTAAAATAATCACAAGTTTCCAATACCATTATTCATGCAGCAGAATAATTCCTAACCCAAATGGAACATGTTATTAACACTAACCATACACTGTTTGTGTTAATAACATGTTTACAGAAGAGCAGGGACAGTGTTGATCTTACAATACAGGAATGTAGTGGATCCTCCATCTGCTGAGAACCTCAAAGCTCCATGCAGAAATGATCCCTGGAGAAGATGTAGGCAAATATGAAGGACCTGAGAGAGCAAAAGTTATCTTCCATTGCAAACAACCTGGTCAGGATGAAGGGATGTTTCTGAATCAGCCTCTCTCATCTTAATGTAGAGAAGATGGACCAAACCAAGACTGTGTGGAGAGCTCTTCCTGTTTCACTATGGTTGATATACCATTCTAACTTGTGAAAGTGTCACAGGAAGTAGGAGCAGCCTCCATCTCATGGGACCGTTGGAAGAAACTCTTAGGACAAAGTGGTTGCCGAGGCAGGGATCTCATTCAGTTCCTGAAGGAAATGACCTCAAAGCACTTCCTTATTGATTTAATTCTCTGAACATGGGATCCAGGACGCCAGGCACCCAGATCCAGTCCCAGTCCCAGTCCCAGTGGTCTCACTTGTTTGGATTTACCAAGGACAGAATCAGTCTTTCTTGGTACCTACTAAGGTGAGGAAGCCAAATGCCTGGAATGCTTGGCAGAGGGGTTTTTCCTGGAAAAGCAGGTAGTGGCTCACTCCTGGCTCCTGACAACTTCACAGAGTTGGCCAAGGAGACCAGATCTGAGACAGGACAGGACATTTCGGGGGAACATAGTATGGCCCACCAGTCAGAGGATACTCCGGATAGTCTCATACCTATTTGGGGGAAGAAGGTGTCATTGTCGGTGTGGGTGTGGGTTTGTGGTTTTGCCCCATGTTCTGAGAATAGGAAGAAAAGTCAGTTTGTTTGGTTTGGAGTGAACTGTTTTTAGTAAGTCGTTTAACAAGGCAAGTGTTTCTGGGTCTGTGTATCACACTGTGTCCGTGGTTGTAGACATTAGAAAAGAGAATGCATCAATGGATATGTCCTGTCTAGTAGAAAGCTTCCCAGCATTCATCCTGCCCATTTTATGAATGGACTGTGGATTGCCTTATTAATGGGCAATACCTGCTACCTTCTTAAGTTGCTGTTTTCCTCCAGAATTCTGGACACTCTCCAGAATAGGCTCATGGTTTTGTGTCTAAGTTATGTACCACACCCAAGCTCTGTGACAAGGCAATGTTCTGGATAGCTGAAGGAAATGACGAGCATCTGAGAAAACTCAGATATCAGTTGACCAGGAAAGTCTCAGTGGAGAAACCCTGCTTTGGGCCATTTGCTTGCCTATTGTTCTGTTGCCCTGAGAGTCAGGAAGTCTTTGTCTCACACCACCCCTTTGTGAATCCTAAAGAAAATAGTTTTCAAATGGAAATAAATAGGCTTCACCTTTGGCTCTTTACTTAATTGATTTGGAAAGAGTTGTGTCTGAATCAGCCTCTTGGCCCAGTGTGATTCTTTGACTTAGATTCTCAGCACCTGATGGATCTAAAGAAAGATCCCATGTGTGCATCCAAATCAAAAATGGCAAAAAGAGCTGTAATTGTGGATGAAGTCTTCTGCCTTCCTCTGTAAGGTTCCTGAATTCCATCAAGTGAGAATAGGGATCATTTGGGTCAGATGAGTTCGTCAAAGCCCTTCTGAGGCTATCCCGTAGGTGCTTAGGTTTTCTCATCACTCCAATTCACATAAAGTATCTTTAAGCGACACTCAATAGGCCTCAAATGGGAAAAGTGGAGCAGTATGAAAGGCAGGCCTTTTTGATCACTCCTGGTACAAAGGAAGGGTGTCCAGGCCACCCTGACTTTAGGCAAATGAGGAGCAACAGAGCTTATTTTGGACACTGTCTTGGGCTGCGTCCCTCATGGACACCTCCAGCCAGAGGTTATGATGAGTGTCAATATGGAAGAAGATGAGGACCATGTGGGAGAATATCGGTTTTATTGTGGTCATTTGTGTGGCAGTTGGAAGAGATGACTGGGTCCACCTGGGCTTGAACTCTGGTGTGATTCCCCTTAGAGACTGAGTTCTGGAACTCACCTCAGAGAAGTATTGCTATGAATTGTGTTGGGATTTGAGGAAGCCACGCATCAGAGTCATCCTTGGAAACTGAGATGAAGGCCCAGGGTAGCTTTCCACAGGGCACTCTGATCTCAACCAGGATATCACATGATTTTATTCTGAAAGACTTGGAAGCCATTGTTGAGAGTCAAAACAGACAATGACATCACATTTTAGACCTCAATGGCCCTGGCTTCATGTGACCTTTTGGCCACTCTTTGGGAAACCTTGCCTGTGAGAAATCTCCAGAACTTACATTGAAATGAGTTTCCTCAACATTTAATGGTTCCTGAATGAATTGAAACCCACAGTGCATCCAACTTCATCCGTGAAAAATGGCTAGATAAATACCATGAAAATTTTCAATTTCCCATGACCAGGTGGCACTGGAGAACCATTGGATATTCTGTTGCTGATCATGAGTGTACCAGACAGTGCCTTGATTGATTGGGTTTCATGAAAATAAGTTGGAGCCTGCTGAGTAGTTGTCCTAGAGTAGTGGTTGGCAGGTGTGTGAAAAAAACATCTGTGGTGGGGCCATGTGGATCTGCCATTGGCTTCCAAATGGCTTGTGACTGACATGGTGCAATCAGCATACCCTCCTATGCAAAGGCATCTTGTTATATGGTGACGTTTCAGGGCATTGTTTACAATCAGGTTGCTATGTTTAAGGGGGCAAGTTATGTGGGATAGAAGCCTGGTTGGTGCATTCTCCTGCATACCCTAACGCACCACTCCTGAGAGAACTCGCTCCAGCACTGTGTCCCAGTTGAACTCCTTGGATTCCATGAAGCAATTACTAAACTCCCAATGCAACAGCAATAAACACATATAGAATCCTACCTGGTACCACACCTACATTCTTGTGAGGTGAACGACGTGGCAGATACAAATTGTGAGAGAAGATCACTCCTCCTAAACGCTGTTGGAACTGAAAATATAACCAATGGGTGAGCTTCCTAGTTTTACAACATTATATATAAATCCATGTTCAGTAAAATGAATATTTTTAGATCTGTGAATGATATATATTTCATGATGAATTTCGAATAGCATATATATTGCTAGTTTTTAATGTGTGTGTATGTATATATATGTGTGTTTGTATGTATATATATGTGTGTGTGTGTGTGTGTGTGTGTGTGTGTGTGTATATATATATATATATATATATATATATATATATATATATATACATACACACATTCTCCAGATTTTTCAAAATATGAAATATTTGTATCTTAATATACACTCCCTTAATTCATTCATATTCATGTATGTGGATTTATGATCATCTTTTCTAAATATTATTCTCAGAAATATTCATCCACCTGAAATACTTTTTTGTTTTTAGTACTGAAAACTAACTTCAGTGAATGTTGCATACAAATCCTAATATATCTAGAGTAACTGACCCAGTTTAACCTCAATGCAAGAAGATTCATATGGAACATGATGTGTATTTTGATGTTCATTTTAATTCAACACTGGTACATTACTATTTCTTCAGTTTATGCACATCATAGGATATATATTTCATCAAAAAGATCACAAAATTATAGGCATTTTTTCACTTTCAATCACTTCCTACTTTAGAACACATGTATTCTTCCATATTTCTTGACTGGTCTTCTCAAGATTCTTTTTTACAAACACATTATTTTCGATTTTTATAATCACTTTGAAGCAAAACTCACACACCCTTCATTATAAACCATAACCCTAATATTAACATTGATGTATAACTTGTTGGAATGAATGATTGTATATCAATATACGATTTTTTATATTTTCAGATATCAATTCAATCCACCATTTAAAGTGGAACCAGTTATATTACTTATTCACAGTTGGTCTATTCATGCATTATCTCTATATTCATAGACACCGGGTACACCTGTTTGTACCCCAAATACTAATTTATAAGTCTTCAAAATATTGCTCCCAAAAATGGTGGAAGAAATACTTATGTCACCCGATCTATATATACATGTTATCACAGTAATATTCTGGACACAAAATTCAAAGGTCAAACTTATATTTGTACCAAAGCCTAAATGGAAAGTGAACATGGATTACTAAAAACATCAATGTCCAATTTGCCTATTGCTCTCAAATATCAATCCTATTGATGACTACATATTCGTTTCTTCCTAAGATTATATATTCAAACTCAACCCTGTTGAAAATGTCTAATCCTATCACTGACTTTATACTTTTCCTGATTTTGTAATGTCTGTATTGATATCTGCATTCCAACATATTTTCTCCAATTCATCATTGTGACTGACTCTTCACTTGTGTTGACATTTACATTCACTCTGTAACCGAAACCCTATTGCTAAAGAACTTTTGTTCCAAATTTTATACTCACTCTTCTTCCTAAACCTACCGACTATCTTCCTAATTTTACCGACTATCACTTTTGAATGGATGTTCTCATCTACATTCAATCATCCAAGTAAATGTAGGGCGAGTGTCAGAAGATGAGACCACCAAGAGACTATCTCATGCAACAGAAAGGGTTTATTTGGGGTCCAGAATGCTGGGGCTTAGAGCTCACTTGAATAGAGCAGAGAGCCCTGAGAAGATCTTAAGCAGAACTTATATAATTTTCTTGGAGAGGGCAGGGAGGGAAGTTTATTGATGGGTCAGGGCGAGTTAGCGGTTTGTGTGTAAACGCGTGAGGGAGTACATTCTGCAGTTTGGCAGTTGGGGACAGCACATTCTGGGAACAAGATTAGGAAACATTTCTCAACATTTCAACAGTGTTTTGTTAAGCATACAGAAAAACAGGAAGTGACAAGTACATATTTTATTAACATTTCATTCCCCACTTCTTCTTCTGGCTACTTTTAATCATAAAAGTGATTGTTGGGGGGTGTCACATTTTATGTATGCTAGTGGGGTATTAACATAAGTTTAACTTGTCCAATTTGAGCTTGGAGATAAGAAATTACATGGTTGAGAAACAGGGTTTTATAGTAAGCAATAAAATGAGGATTATTATTGGACCGGCCAGGGTCGATTAAAACGTAGTTAACCAGGGGGACTGTGTAAACCAAGACTCAAACCACCAATTTTGGGTCTCTATCTCTCTTTGATGCTCTTCAAGGCATCTTTTTAATTTACTCATAGGGTTTGTTACAACTCCAGTATGGTCGACATAAAAAAAAAAAAAAAAAAAAAAAAAAACATTCTTTCCTCAATGCAGCACAAAGGCTCCCTTCTCTCATGAAATGGAGGTCCAAACCTCGACTTTTCTGTAAAACAACTTCAAAGAGAGAGGTAAAAGATTCCTGCAAAGTTGTGATGGAATTTTCTAATATCTTTAAGTTTTGATCTATTGCTTCTTCTAATTGGGTCATTTGTTGTGTCCCATGGACCAGGGCAGTGGTTCCTGTGCGAACCCAGGCAGCAACTCCTATTCATAATAGAATGGCTAAGGTGAGAGATATATGTTCCCAACTGAACCGGGTTGTATGCCCCTCTATTTGATCTTCCAATGAACCTGCGTCATAATAGAGCACTCTGGGAAACATCTGCACCATTACACAATTAATCACTTCTGTTGACCATTTCATAAAAACATAAACAACGTTTAAGTATATAGAATTATATTGTTGTAGGGACGGACAAGGCAAGGCACCTAAGATAGCACCAAAGACAAGGAAACAGTCATATTTGGTTGCAACCAGATTCAGAGGGCATTGCTTCTGTTGTAATCAATTAATCCCCTGAAACCCAAGTTTAGGTAGTTTCAGAATTTTGTACCCAACATGTAAGGGAAGGGGCTCTGAAGTTCACAGTCTGCAGAAGTTCACAAAGAGCAGTTTTTGTTTCTGATTTTTCCTCAGTTCTGGGCAAGTTAAATTTTCAAGGACACCTGGGTGGGGGAGAGCGTTTTTTTCCCTTTTTTTCCCCCTGCCAGCTGTTTCCATGGAGCCCAGTTTGTAACTTATTCATCTTAGCAATGTAGCCATCTCTATGAAGCCCCAGCTAAAGACAGAAGCCTTGATCACATATGTTGTGAAAAACTAGTAAGGGTGTGTCTAGCTCAGGAGTGCTGACTTTTTTCAGCCAGTTGCCAGGTAGACCAGGGCAACACAAAAAGAGGAAGTTTATCTACACTGAACTCTTTTATAGGGACTCTTTTGCTGAAAGTCCTAAAGTTAGCCATGGTGAAAACTTCTGGATAAGGTCAGTTAAGACTTTCCTGTGGGCCTGGTACAGAGGGGGAAGACGGGGAATGCAGGGCTGAGAGCAGCTCTTTGGATCTGAGAATGAGGAAGGAGAGATGTAAAAAAATAATGGAAAAGGGTTTTGAGATCTTCCTAGCAACAAAAACATGAGTAGTAGAACGGGTAGAACAGAGCGGGAGATGGGAGTGAGTATCCCAAAAAGCCTGTAAGGGACTTTAAATTCTTAGTAACCTGTTTTCAGTGATGGCAAAGCAACTTTAAAGGCCATTTTCATTACATCTTGGATAGGGGTCTGAGGGCTCTTCTCAGCTGGTTTGAGCTTTGGGTTAGCTGGTAAGAGGACCTGGTGGGACCCAGTGTGGGCACTGACAGGAGAAGAGAGGAGTGAGTGAGTGGAGGGTTACCTCAGTACCTGCTACCTCAGCAAGGGGGCAATGGTCTGAGAAACGGTGGAGGTTTGGGTTTTTAAAATAGTAATTGGAGGGGAGAAATCAAGTTGATGAGGTGGGAGTGACAACAGAGAGTCTAGAGCAGAAGGCTGAGGGTGAGCATGTATTGGAGAAGCATAGTTCACGATGTGAGCAAAGGAGAGAAAAGGCCTCCACATAGAGGAATCTCCTTTCACCCTTTTGAGCACTTGCAGAAGTTAAAAAGGTCACACAGAATTTGAGGATCTAGAGACCCCTCTGGGGGCCATCGGTTTTGGTTGTCTAATTGGTAATATGGCCAATGCTGTGTAGAGAATTTCATGAGTAGTTTGGGTTCCATGTGGCAGTCCCTGTATGCTCACATCCGCATGACTTACAGAAGATGTCGGCGTTCCCCGCACACAGCCTTGACTGTTTGTGGCTTTGATAGTACACTGGGCAAACATAGTAATCTAGGCTAGCCAACCAGCATCTGGCTCGCGTGTCCCTACATCAATAATGTTTGTTTCCATTATCTATGGTATGGAAGGAATTTAATGGAATTTTAGTGGGATCCTCTTCATTAGGGATATCCCAATCGGGAAGACCTATACGCAGCTGACAAATGTCTGGCTGGAGAGATGGCCACCAGGTCCCTAAGCGGGCTATATGCAAGATAGACCATACTTCCGTTCCAGTAAGATTTGTGATCAGCCATCGCTGCTGAACAGGCTTATGAGGGTTAGGACTACTGGTGGTCAAGGGGAGAGTCTATAGCCTTATCCACACAGCGAATCCACAATTTGAAAGGGTTTCCAGTCTTTTCCAGTTTCCAGCCAGAGTCTGGACAGGGCACAGGCTTGAGATGAGAGGTAGGGATCCAGGAAGTGATTTTGACTACCTTTACCCTGTAGGTGTTATAAGTAGCACCTGGTATGGTCCTTTTCAGCGGAGTTCCAGGGATGACACCAGATGTCGTCTTACATAGACGAAGTCTCTACTTGATATCGCTGTAGAGTCCCCTCATCCCCAGGTTGGCAGGCAGTGGCCATCTGTTTTCACAGGTATCCCTGAGTTCTTTCAAGAGCTTTAAGTCTGTTAAGCAAGGGGGTGTGGAAGGAATCGTTAGGTCTTAGAGTTGGGGAAGGTCCCTTACTGGAGGAGGGACACCATAGAGAATTTCACAGGGTGTGAGGTTACACAAAGAAATAGATTGAGTATTTCTTGCATGAAACAGTACATAAAGCAGGAGCATAGTCCAATCTTTTATGCCGGTCTCTAAGTTTAATTTCGTTATGGTCTCTTTAATGGTTCTATTCATTCTTTCTACCTGTCCTGAACTCGGGGGTCTGTAAACACAATGTAACTTCCAATTAATCCCCAGGGTCCTTGCTAACCTCTGAGTTACCTGGGCCACGAACGCCGGTCCATTATCAGACCCTATTACTTTAGGCAGGCCGTACCTTGGAAAAATATCTTCCAGGATCTTCTTGACCACCATTTGCGCTGTTTCATTTTTTTTTTCTTTTCTTTTTTTTTTTGGGGGGGGGAGGCTTCAATCCATCCTGAAAATGTATCTACAAAGACTAGGAGATATTTAAGTCCATTCCTTGCTGGCTTAATTTCAGTAAAGTCCACTTCCCAGAATTGTCCTGGTCTGGTTCCTCGTAGGTGCTTTCCTGCAGGAAGCTTGGAAGGGTAAGAATTAACCAATTGATGGACCCAACAGGCTTTGGTTATCCATTCAGTTGTTTCCTTTCACTGTGAGTTGGTTAATGGAAAACTCTGTTCTTGATCCTTCAAAAATGAATGCAGTTTCTTTGAACCAAGGTGAGTGATTTGATGTACATTTTCTACTGACATAGTTAGAGCCGTGATTATAGGAGTTTTTACTGAAGGATTTAGAAATTCCACTTGGGGGCCTTCAGGGTAAAAAGTTATTTTGGCCCAGAGCTTTGTGAGCAGATCTCTGCCAATCAATGGGGCCGTGCATTCTGGGATTACTAGGAATGAGTGATGGATTTTTCCTTTCCCCTGGTCCATGGTCCTCTTAGTTGTCCAAGCCCGATATTTACTGCCATTAGCCCCTTGAATTAGAGACCTTTTATTTGATAGAGGTTCCAATGGGGCCTTAAAGGCAGAATATCTTGCCCCTTTATCCACTTCAAAGTATACTGGGGTCCCCTCCACTTCAAAAGTAACCCTGAGCTCGGGGAGAGGATCTGAGCCCCGACTTTCTTAGTAATCCTACAGAGTCAGAATGTCCAGCTGGGCTGGCTGTCTCTTTCTAGGGCACTCTTTAGCCCAGTGTCCTTTTTTTTAGAGTAGGCACATTGAATTGAGGCCAGCGGTGGCCTCTTGTGTGGGCCCCGGTGTCCCTTCCTGTCTCCATGTTTCTTAATTTCTGGTCTATTTGTTGTTGTGACCAGGATCTTAGTCAATGCCTTAGTCTGTCTTTTGTTTCTTTTATCCTCCCTTTGCTCCCTAGTCTTCCTCAGTTTCTCTCTTATAGTATACCTTCTTGGCTTCTCTGACTAAACCTCTCAAAGTCATATCTTGTAATCCATCTAAGCATTGTAACTGTCTTTTAATATCCAGAACAGCTTGCCCAATAAAGGCCACCATGACAGATGCCTTTTGATTCTCTCCCTGAGGATCGAAAGGATTAAATTTCCTATATGCCTCCATAATTCTCTGTAGGAACATGGAGGGACATTCATCAGTCCCTTGAATAATCTCTCTTACCTTGGCCAAAATAGTTGGTCGCCTAGCGGCCACTAAGATACCCACTATTAGAGCCCGGCAATAAGAGGAAGGATGCTCATTACCTTCACAGGTTTTGGGGTCCCAGTTGGGTCGGTGCAAGGGAAAGGCGGCTTTGCATATGTTGGGAAGTTTTGTCGGTCACCCATCTGGTCCGAGAATATTTTTTTCTAGAATCCAGGAAGATTCTCTTTTGTTCCTCTGTCATGAAGAGAGTCCCTAGGAGTTGTTGGCAGTCATCCCAAGTAGGCTGGTGTGAAAACATCAATGACTCAACCACACCTGAGACCCAGGTGGGGTCCTCGGTAAAAGGGGGATTGTTATTTTTCCAGTTATTTAGGTCTGAAGAGGAGAAAGGTAAATACTGGTAGGCTTGCATTTTTCCCCCATGGTTGTCATCAATCATTGTTCCTTAGAAATGGAGAGGGAGCATCACGTGAGTTCCAGGGATTTCAATCATTCAACGCCGGCAAATTCCTTTAGCCGGGCCAGCAACCTCCAGGAAAGGAGGGGCTGTGTTTTCCGCAGGGGAGTTATCTGGAGTGCGCTGGGCTCGCTTAGCTTCCTCCAATGGCGGAGAGGCTGAGACAGCAGCAGGGGAATTACTTAGAGGGTGTTGGGGGTTGGGGGACGAGGGCAGGGAATAAGTAGTAGGACGAGAGTCCAGTAGAGTAAAATCTTGTGACTCAGGGAGAACAGAGGTTGAAGGAGGAGGAGAAGCAGAAGGTTTGAGAGAGCATGACGGAAAGAGTAGGAGCGGGGGCAGGGGCAAGGAAAAGCTTCACACATGGAGGAGGAGAATTGCAGAGGTCCTGCAAAGTTAAGATATATGTCTCTTGATCCTGATGTCTATGTGGCACTGGCTGAAAGTCAATATCTCTGACTTTTTAAATTAGTGGGAAGTAGAAAGATCCTTCTAGGGGCCATCTGAATCCAAAGGTGGGCCATTCTGAGGCACAGAGAGTCTGCCAGGTCCAGCGTTTAACTGAAAAAGAAAGATTCTGAGCCCTTAAGCGGACTTTGGTGCAATGATCAAGGGTCAGCAAAAGAGGCATTGAAGTGCTCTATCCCATAATGAAAGATAAACAATCAGTAAAAGCAACGACACACGACACAGACAAGACAATACAATAAAGACAGGCAATGGACGTCCAACACTGAGACCAGGACTGAGTAGCCGGCAAAACCCGATGGGCTGGCAATACCGAATCTGAAACAAAATATCACTGAGTCGAGGAGACTATTGTTCCTCGATTTCCCGAGTCCTCTGGGGAGTCCCCCAGTGACGTGGCCTGTGGCTCTATGACATGTCTCTCAGCCACCGTCGGAGAGAGCTCAAACTCTTCATCAACAGCCATTTGCCAAGCACTAACCTGAAACCTGAAACTAGAAAGAGGCACCTTACATACCCCGAGAGGAGCCCGTTGGGGTCTCTCATCTGCCGCTGCTGGATCTCAGTGGAACCTCCATATGTAAAGGTCGGGCGAGCGTCCGGGGAAGAAACCACCAAGAGACTGTCTCATGCAAAAGCAATGGGTTTATTATGGTTCCAGCCTGCTGGGGCTCAGAGTTCACTTGAATAGAGCAGAGAGCCCTGAGAACAGCTTAAGCAGAGCTTATATACTTTCCTTGGAGAGGGCAGGGCAGGATGTTTTTTGATGGGTCCGGGCGAGTGAGCTGTTTGTGGGCAACCGGGTGAGGAATTACTTTCTGCAGTTTGGCAACTGAGGACAGCACATTCTGGGAACAAGACTAGCAAACATTTCTCAAGATTTCAACAGTGTTTTATTAAGCATACAGAAAACAGGAAGTGATAAGTACCTATTTTATTAACCTTTCACTACGGACTACACTTTGCCAGATTTCCTAATGTCTCTATTGATATCTGCTTTCCTACATATTTTCCCCAGTTCATCATTGTGACTGACTCTTCACATGTGGTGACATTTACATTCACTCTATTCCCAAAACCCTATAGCTAAAGAACTTTTGGTCCAAATCCTATGCTCACTCTCCTTTCTAAACCTACCGACTATCTTCCTAATCCTACTGATTATCCCTTTTTGACTGGAAGTTCTCTTTGACAATCAATCATCCAAAATACACGGACCTTTGCCATTGTATATTGATGTATCTGAGACATCTGTGCAGAAAATAAATCAAACCTCAGTATCACAATCAAGGTCCCAATGCTCTTCTGGGCTTCAAATCTTACCTAGATTTCTGTTTTCATACTTAATTTTCACCTATATATTCTTGTAAATATCGCAGGTTTTCAATACCATTATTCATCCAGCAGAATGATTCCTAATGCAAATTTAACCTGTTATTAACCCTAATCATACACTGTTCCCTCAATCTAACTTTACTGAAGAGTAGGGACAGTGTAGGTCTTACAATACAGGAATGTAGGGGAACTTCCTATTGCTAAGAAACTCAAAGGTACATGCAAAAATGATCCCTGGAGAAGTTGTAGGCAGCTATGAAGGAACTGAGTGAGCAAAAGTCATCTTCTCTTGCAAACAACCTGGTCAGGATGAAGGGATATGTCTGAATCATCCTCTCTCTTCTTAATGTAGAGAAGAAGGACCAAACCAGGCTGTGTGGAGAGCTGTTCCCGGTTGCCTATGGTTAATATACCATTCTAACTTGTGAAACTGTCACAGAAAGTAGGGGCAGCCTTCATTTCAGGGGACCCTTGTAAGCAACTGTTAGGACAAAGTGGTTGCCAAGGGTGTGAGCTCATTCAGTTCCTGAAGGAAGTGACCTCAGACCTCACCTCACATCCTTGGTGATAGAACTCTCTGAACTTGGGATCAAGGAAGCCAGGCACCCAAATCCCATTCCAGTCCCAGTAGCAGTGGTCTCACTTCTTTGGATTTACCAAGGACAGAATCAGTCTTTGTTGGTACCTACTGATATGAGGATGGCCAAAAGCCAGGAAAGCTCTGAAGAGTGGCCTTTCCTGAGAAAGCAGGTAGTGGATCACCGCTGCCTCCTGACAACTTTACAGAGTTGGCCAAGGAAACCAGATCTGAAACAGGGCAGGCAATTTCAGGGGAACATAGTATGGCCCAATAGTCAGAGGACACTCCAGATAGTCAGAGACCTACTTGGGGGAAGAAGGTGCTTTGTGGGTGTGGGTGTGTGTTTGTGCTTTTGTCTCATGTTCTCAGAATAGGTAGGAATGGCGGTTTGTTTGGTTTGGAGTGAACTGTTTCTAATAAGTGATTTGATAAGGCACGTGTTTCTATGTCTGTGTATACCATTGGGTCCGTGGTTGTAAACATTAGAAAAGAGAATGCATGAATGGATGTGTCCTGTCTGGTAGAAAGCTTCCCAGCATTCATCCAGCCGAATATATGAATGCACTGTGACTTCCCTTATCGATGGGCAACACCTGCTATTTTCCTAAGGTCTGGTTTTATTTTTGAATTGTGGCCACTCTCCAGAATAGGCTCATGGTTTTGTGTCCAAGCGAAGTACCACCTTCAAGCTCTGTGACATGGCCATGTACTGGATAGCTGAAGGGAATGACGAGCAACTAAGAAAACTCAGATATCAGTGTGACCAGTAAAGTCTCAGTGGAAAAACCGTGCTTTGGGCCTTTTGCTTACCTTTTGTTCTATTTCCCTGTATTTCAGGAATTTCTTTGCCACAGGCCACCCCTTTGTGAAGCTGGAAGAAAACATTTTTCAAATGGAAATGAATGTGCCTCACCTGTGGCTCTTTGCCTAATTGCTTTAGAAAGGGGTGTGTCTGAATCAGCCTCTTGGCCCTGTGTGAGGCTTTGGCTTAGATTCTTAGCACCTGATCGATATAAAGAAAGATCCCATGTGTGAATCCAAAACCGAAATGCCCAAAAGAGGAGTCATTGAGCATAAAGTCTCTTGCCTTCCACTGTAAGGTTCCTGAACTCCATCAAGTGAGAAAAGGGATCCTTTGGGTCAAATGATTTCTTCAAAGCCCTGCACATGCTAGCCCAGAGGTGCTTGTGTTTTCTCATGACTCCAATTCACATAAAGATTCTAAACCCCACTGTCAGTAGGCCTCAAATTGGAGAAGCAGAGCAGTATTACGGCAGGCCTATTTGATCACTCCTGGGTCACAGGAAGGGTGTCCAGGCCACCCTGACATTAGGAAAATAAGGGGCAAGGAAGCCTATTTTGGACACTGTCTTGGGCTGTGTACTTCATGGAAACTTCCAGGCAGAGGTTAAGATGAGTGTCTATATGCAATAAGATGAGGGTCATGTGGGAATGTTTTGGTTTAATTTTGGTCATTTGTGTTGGGGTTGGAAGAGATGAGTAGGTCAACCAGGACTTGAAATCTGGTCTGATTCCCCTTAGAGACTGAGTTATGGAACTGAACTCAGAGAAGTATTGGCATGAATTGTGTTGAGTTTTTAGGAGGCCACACATGAGACTCGCCCTTGGAAACTGAGACCTAGGCCGAGGGTGGCTTTCCACAGAGCACTGGGAATCTCACCCAGGATATCACAAGATTTTATTCTGAAAGACTTGGCAGCCATAGTCAAAACACACATAGACCTCACACTGTAGACCTCAATGGGCCTGGCTTCATGTGACCTTTTGGCGACTCTTTGGGAAGACTTGCCTGTGAGTGTCCTCCAGAGATTTCATTGAAATGAGCTTCCTCAAAATTTAATGGTTCCTAAATGAATTGAAACCTACAGTGCCTCCAACTTCCACCTTGAAAAATGGCTAGATAAATACCATGAAATTTTTGAAATTCCTATGACCAGGTGGCACTGGAGAACCTTTGTATGCCCTGTTGCTGATCATGAGTGTACCAGAAAGTGCCCTAATTGACTGAGTTTCATTAAATTGGTGTAGAACAGAGATGCCAGTAAGTTGAATACTCCTCAATTGTAGGCGCAAGCTGTGGTGTGCATGTTTGTGATAAAACATCCGTGGTGGGGCCATGTGGATCTGTCATTGCTTCCAAATGGCATGTGACTGACGTGGTGCAGCCAGGAAATTCTTATATGTAAATGCATATTGGTATATGGAGAATTTTTAGGGCAATGTTCAGAATCAGGTTGCTATGGACAAGGGGACAATCTATGTGGGCTAGAAGCCTGGTTGGTGCGTTCTCCTGCAGACCATGACCCACTACACATGACAGTACTCCCTCCAGAACTGTGTCCCAGTTCAACTCCTTGTATTTCGTGAAGAAAATACCAAACTCCCAGTGCAGCAGCAAGAAACACCACGAAAAGTGGAGAATGACCAAATGCCCTCACAGTCCACACGGGGAGACTCTTAGACCCCAGTGGTCACAGTTTACCTACATAGAGATAATTCAGTACTGTAGCCTAGTGTTCATTCAAAAATAAGAAACCTCGTCCTCCAGGTCTCATAGATGTAGAACCAGCTCTGATGGTCTCACTAGAAAGAAAGCTAAAGCTCCTGACAACAACATATATTTTGAGTTCCCAACCTCAGAGGCAGTTTCTCAAGAAGTCTTTAGGCCAGCAGAGCTCCAAGTTTGTGGAGTGTTTACCTTGTCCCTTACATTTGGAAACTCCTCTACCACATCCAAGGTTGTGAACTCCTTTGCATTTTCCATTCCAGATATATATTCACAGATTTTCTAACTCTTCTCCTCTAATTGTGTCTTATTTGGGGCGAAGGTAATGTGAAGCCATTGTTCTGGATGAGAGTGGGTAATTTATTGTGTATCCCATATTTGCATACACATTGGATTCATTTTCCTTTTTTCCATTCAAAATACTGAATCCCTGACACTAACCCATACCCTACTAGACTCTGACTACTAATCCTACTATGATGGAGAATAATAACACAAACAGAATAGAAATACAAGCCGTTCAGAGGAGGCATGGTGTATAGTTGGACTTGCCTTTTGCATGATAAAGCGTAGGTGTTATATGTCTAGTCCATTTTTCATTGAAATAGTTCTCTATGTGTTTTTTTTCCTTTAATTTTTATTGTTGGTTGTTCAAAATTTACCTATTTCTTGACATATCATATTTCACACTTTGATTCAAGTGGGTTATGAACTCCCATTTTTACTCCGTATACAGGTTTCAGCATCACATCTGTTACACATCCACTGTTTTACGTATTGCAATACTAGTGTCTGTTGTAGTCTGCTGTCTTTCCTATCCTCTACAATCCCCCATCCCCTCTTCTCCCATCTTCTCTCTCTACCCCATCTACTGTAATTCATTTCTCCCCCTTGGTTTTTTCCCCCCTTTTCCCTCACTTCCTCTTGTATGAAATTTTGTATAACCATGAGGGTCTCCTTCCATTTCCATGCAATTTCCCTTCTCTATCCTTTTCTCTTCTACCTGTCACCCCTGTTTAATCTTAATCTTCTTCTCATGCTCTTCCTCCCAAATCTGTTCTTAGTTACTCTCCTTATATCAAAGAAAACTATTGGCATTTGTTTTTTTAGGGATTGGCTAGCTTCACTTAGCATAATCTGTTCTAATGCCATCTAGTTCCCTGCAAATTCTATGATTTTGACATTTTTTAATGCAGAGTATTACTCCATTGTGTATAAATGCCACATTTTTTTTCCATTCATCTATTGAAGGGCATCTAGGTTGGTTCCACACTCTTGCTATTTTGAATTGTGCTGTTATGAACATCAATGTAGCAGTGTCCCTGCAGCATGCACATTTTAGGTCTTAGGGAATAGACCGAGAAGAGGAATAGCTGGGTCAAATGGTGGTTCCATTCCTAGCTTCCAAGAAATCTCCATACTTCTTTCCAAATTGGCTGCACCAATTTGCAGTCCCACCAGCAATGTACAGGTGTACCCTTTTCCCCACATCCTCGCCAGCACTTGTTGTTTGACTTCATAATGGCTGCCAATCATACTGGAGTGAGATGGTATCTTAGGGAGGGTTTGTTTTCCATTTTTCTGACTGCAAGAGATGGTGAGCATTTTCTCATGTACTTATTGATTGATTGTATGTCCTCATCTGAGAAGTGTCTGTTCAGGTCCTTGGACCATTTGTTGATTGGGTTATTCGTCTTCTTATTGTTTAATTTTTTGAGTTCTTTGTATACTCTGGATATTAGGGCTCTATCTGAAGTGTGAGGAGTAAAGATTTGTTCCCATGATGTAGACTACTTATTTACCTCTCTTATTGTTTCTTTTGATGAGAAAAAACTTTTTAGTTTGAGTAAGTCCCATTTGTTGATTCTAGGTATTAACTCGTGTGCTAATGGTGTCCTATTGAGGAATTTGAAGCCCAACCCCACAGTATGTAGATCATAGCCAACTTTTTCTTGTATCAGATGCCGTGTCTCTGATTTGATATCAAGCTCCTTGATCCATTTTGAGTTAACTTTTGTGCATGGCGAGAGAAATGGATTGAGTTTCATTTTGTTGCATATGAATTTCCAGTTTTCCCAGAATCATTTGTTGAAGATGCTATCCTTCCTCCATTGCATGCTTTTAGACCCGATTGGCATTGCATTTAACATATAGAGAACTTTTGGTTAATTTGCCATTTTGATGATGTTAGTTCTGCCTATCCATGAACATAGTATATTTTTCCATCTTCTAAGATCTTCTTCTATTTCTCTCTTTAGGGTTCTGTAGTTTTCATTTTATAAGTCTTTCACCTTTTTTGTTAGGTTGATTCCCAAGTATTTTTTTGTGTGTGTGTGTGGATATTTTGAATGGAGTTGTCCTCATTTCTATTTCAGAGGATTTTTTGCTGATATACAGGAATGCCTTTGATTTATGCATATTGATTTTATATCCTGCCACTTTGGTGAATTCATTTATTACCTCTAATAGTTTCTTTGTATACCTTGCTGGGTCTGCTAAGTATAGAATCATGTCATCTGCAAATAGTGATAATTTACGTTCTTCTTTTCCTATTTTTATGCCTTTGATTTCTTTAATCTCTCTAATTGCTCTGGCCAGTGTTTCGAGAACTATGTTGAACAGAGGTAGTGAGAGAGGGCATCCCTATCTTCTTCCAGATTTTAGAGGGAATACCTTCAATTTTTCTCCATTCAGAATGATGCTAGCCTGAGACTTAGCATAGATTGCTTTTACATTATTGAGGTATGTTCCTGTTATCCCTAGTTTTTCCAGAGTTTTGAACATAAAGGGATGCTGAACATTGTCAAATGCTTTTTCTGCATCTATCGAGATGATCAAATGGTTCTTATTTTTAAGTCTATTTATGTGATGAATAACATTTATTGATTTCTGTATAATGAAGCAGCCTTGCATCCCAGGGATGAATCCTACTTGATCATGGTGCACAATTTTTTTAATATGTTTTTGTATCCGATTCGCCACAATTTTATTGAGGATTTTTGCATTTTTCCTGAAATCGCTTGAAAAGTATTGGTATTAGTTCCTCTTTAAAGGTTTTGTAAAACTCTGCTGTATACCCATCCGGTCCTGGGCTTTTCTTAGTTGGTAGTCTTTTGATGGTTTATTCTATTTCCTCAATTGTTATGGGTCTGTTTAGGTTGCCTATATCCTTCTGACTAAATCTGGGCAGATTATATGACTGAGAAATTTATCGATGCCTTCACTATCTTCTATTTTATTGAAAAATAAGAATTCAAAATAATTTCGGATTATCTTCTGTATTTCTGAACTATCTGTTGTGATACTGAGTTCTCCCTCTTCTTTTCTTTGTTAGCTTGGCTAAGGGTCTGTCGTTTTGATTTACTTTTTCAAAGAACCATCTTTAATTTTGTCAATTTTTTCAATTGTTTCTTTTGTTTCGATTTCATTAATTTCAGCTCTAATTTTAATTATTTCTTGCCTTCTACTTATTTTGCTGTTGATTTGCTCTTCTTTTTCTAGGATTCTGAGATGAAGCATGAGATCATTTATTTGTTGTTTTTTTTTTTCCTTTTTTTAAGGAATGAAATCTAAGCAATGAATTTTGTTCTTAGAACTGCTTTCAATGTGTCCCATAGATTCCAATATGTTATGTCTGTGTTTTCATTTATCTCTAAGAATTTTTTAATTTCCTCCTTGGTGTCTTCTAAAACCCATTGATCATTCAGTAACTTATTTTTCATTCTCCAAGTGATACATGATTTTTCCTTCTTTCTTTTATCGTTGATTTTCAGTTTCATTTCATTATGATCAGATAAGATGCCTGGTATTATATCTACTCCTTTATATTGTCTAAGAGTTGCTCTGTGACATAATATATGATTTATTTTTTGAGAAGTATCCATGTGCTGCTGAGAAAAAAAGTGTAGCTGCTTGATGTTGGGTGGTATATTCTATATATATCATAAGTCTGGGTTATTAATTGTGTTATTGAGTTCTATAGTTTCATTATTCAACTTTTGTTTGGAAGATCAGTCCAGTAGTGAGAGAGGTGTGTTTGAGTCTCCCATGAGTATTGTATGGTGGTCTATTAGACTCTTGAACTTGAGAAGAATTTGTTTAATGAACATAGCTGCACCAATGTTTGGGGCATATATATTTATGATTGTTATGTCTTGTTGGTGTATGGTTTCCTTGAGAAGTATGTAGTGGTGCTCTTTATCCCTTTTGATTAACTTTAGCTTGAAATCTATTTTATTTGATATGAGTATGGACACTTCTGCTTGTTTCCGAAGTCCATATGGGTGATATGATTTTTCCCAACTTTTCACCTTCAGTCTATGTATATCTTTTCCTAACAAATGTGTCTCCAGTAGGCAGCGTACTGTTGGGTCTTGTTTTGTGATCCATTCTACTAGCCTGTGTCTCTTAATTGGTGAGTTTAAGCCATTAACATTTAGGGTTATTATTGAGATATGGGTTGTTCTTCCAGCCATATTTGTATATTTATGTTACTAAACATGGTTTTTTTCCTCCTTGATTATTTTCCCCCCTTTACTGTCCTACCTCCCACTGTTGGTTTTCATTGTTATTTTCCATTTCCTCTTCCTGTAGTGTTTTGCCAAGGATGTTTTGAAGAAATCGTTTTCTAGCTGCAAATTCTTTTAACTTTTGTTATCGTGGAAAGTTTTAATTTCATCTTCTATCCTGAAGCTTAATTTCGCTAGATACACAATTCTTGGATGGAACCCATTTACTTTCAGTGTTTGAAAAATGTTATTGCAGGATCTTCTAGCATTCAGAGTCTGTGTTGAAAGATCAGCTGTTATCCTGATTGGTTTACCACTAAATATAATCTGCTTCCTTTATCTTGTAGCTTTTAAAATTCTCTCCTTTTTCTGTATGTTGGGCATCTTCGTTATAATATGTCTAGGTGTGGATCTCTTATAATTTTGCACATTTGGCATCCTGTAAGCTTCTAGGATTTGCGATTCTGTCTCATTCTACAAGTCTGGGAAGTTTTCTCTTTTATTTCATTGAATATATTGCTCATTCCTTTTGTTTGGACCTCTATACCTTCCTGTATCCCAATGACTCTTAAGTTTGGTCTTTTTATGTTATCCCATATTTCTTGGATGTTCTGCTCATGGTTTCTTAAAAGTCTTCCTGAGCTGTCTGTGTTCTTTTCAAGTTGAAATAATTTGTCTTCATTGTCTGATGTTCTATCTTCTAAGTGTTCTACTCTGCTGTTAGTATTCTCAATTGAGTTTTTAAGTTGGTTTATTGATTCCTGCATTCCTAGGATATCTGTTTGTTTGATTTTATAATCTTTATCTCCCTGCATAGTTGATATTATGCTTCTTGGATTTTTTTATGTAATTCATTATCAAGGTGATCTTTCATTGTCTGATTTTGCTCTCTAATGTCTTCCTGGAGACTGCAGATCATCTGAAGCATGTATATCCTGAGTTCTTTATCTGACATTCCATCTGCTGCACATATTACCTTTTCTAAAGTTGACTTTACCTGCATTGCTTATGGTCCTTTCTTTCCTTGTCTTTTCATTCTGTTCATGTTTCTTTCTGCTTGGTGAAACTGTTGTGTTATTGAATTTTTCCCCTATATATTTTTATTGCTTGTATAGTTTCAAAGTCTCTCTCGCAGGCACGGGTGGTGGCTCTGCCCCTCCTACAATTGGGACAATGTGCCTACCACACCAGCAGGCTGCTGGGCCTGTTCTGTCAGTCGGTAGCTGGTCCGCCTACCTTGAAAGTGCGAGCAGCAGCTCTGCCCCTCTGCAGGCACTGGGCCTGTTCAGCCAGTGGGTCGCAAGTCGGGCTACTTTGCAGGCGTGGGCGGCAGCTTTGAAAATCTGCGGGCCACTGGGTTTGTTTTGTCTGTCCCTTGCAGGTCTGTCTACCTTGCAGGCGCGTGTGGCTGCTCTGCCCCTCCCCCAACCGGGACGATGTGTCTACCATGCTGGCGGGCCATAGGCCTGGGCTGTCGGTGGTCGCAGGTCCACCTACCTTGCAGACGCGGAGGGCGTCTCTGCCCCTCTGCAGATTGCTGGGCCTGTCCTGCTGTGGGTCACAGGTCTCCCTACCTTGCAGGCCCGGCGGCATTGCCCCTCCCCCAACCAGGGCGATGTGTCTTCCACGGTGGCGGGCCACTGGTCCTGTTCAGCCGGTGGGTCGCAGGTCCGCCTACCTTGAAGGAGCGATTGGCAGATCTGCCCCTCCCTCTCTCAATGTGTTTTTAAATTTGACAAATATGTGAATTCCTGTCTCCCTTTCTCTGTAGCATATTCAGCACATATATTTTTATATGCCCATATAGAATCCTACCTGGTATCACACGTACATTTTTGTGAGGCTGCTGACTTGGCAGATACAAATTATGAGAAGAGATCACTCCTCCTAAACGCTGTTGGAACTGAAAATTTAAGCTATTGGTGAGCTTCCTAGTTGAACAATATTACACATAAATCCACGCTCAGTAAAATGAAGATTTTTGGATCTGTGGATGATATATATTTCATGAAGAATTTCAATTGGCATATGTATTGCTACTTTTTAATGTCTGTTGTGTGTGTGTGTGTGTGTGTGTGTGTGTGTGTGTGTATATATATATATATATATATATATACACACTCTCCATATATTTCAAAATATGAAATAGATGTGTCTTATGTACAGTCCCAAAATTCATTCATGTTCATGTATGTGGAGTTTTAATCAAATTTTCACTAGATTATTCTCAGAAATATTCATCTACCTGAAATACATATTTGTTTCTTAGGTCTGAAAACTAACTTCAGTGAATGGTGCATTCAAATCCTAATATTTCTAAATTAACTGACTCAGTTTAACATCAATGCAAGAAGATTCCTATGGGACATGATGTTTATTTTGACGTTCATTTTTACTCAACACTGGCACATTACTACTCCTTCAGTTAATGCACATCATAGGATATATATTTCATCTACAAGTTCGCAAATTTATAGGCATTTGTTTCACTTTCAGTCACTTCCTGCTTCAGAACACATGTATTTCTCCAGGTTTCTTGATTGGTCTTTTATGAGACTTTTTTCCAAACAAATTATTTTCAATTTCCATAATCAATTTGAAGCAAAACTCACACACTCTTCATGATAAACCATAATCCTCATATTACCATTAGATGTAAAACGGGTTGGAATGAATGGTTGTATATCAATATAAGATTTCCTGTATATTTTTACATTTCAATTCAATCCATTATTTAAAGTTGGAACCAGTTATATTATTTATTCACAGTATGGTCTATACATGCATATTCTCCATATTCAAAGACAAAGAGTACACCTGTTTGTACCCCGAATACTAATTTATACTTCTTCAAAATATTGCTCCCAGAAATGGTGGAAGAAATACTCAGATCACCTTATCTACATATACATTGTATCACAGTAATATTCTGGACACAAAAAGCAAAAGTCACACTTATGATTGTTCCAAAGCCTAAATGGAAACTGAACATGGATTACTAAAAACATCCAGGTCCAGGTTGCCTAATAGTCTCTAATATCAATCCTATTGGTGACTACGTATTTGTTTCTTCCTAAGATTATATATTCAACCTAAATGCAGTTAATAATGTCTAATCCTATCACTCACTTTATACTTTGCCTGATTTCCTAATGTCTCTATTGATGTCTGCTTTCCTAAATATTTTCCCCAGTTCACCATGTGAGTGACTCTTCACATGTGATGATATTTACTTTCACTCTCTAACCGAAACCCTATTGATAAAAAATTTTTGGTCCAAATCCTGTACTCACTCTTCTTCTGAAAGCTACTGACTATCTTCCTAATCTTACTGAGTTTCCCTGTTTGAGTGGAAGTTCTCTTTTCCATTCAATCATCCAAGGTAAAAGGTCCTATGCCATTGATTATCGATTTATCTGAGACATATATGCAGAACATAATTCAAAGCTAAGTATCACAATCAACAGCTCAATGTCCTTCTGAGCTTCAAATCTTACCTAGATTTCGGTTTTCATACTTATATTTTATCTCTATGTTTTAATAAAAGTCACAGGTTCCCAATACCATTATTCATCTAGCAGAATGATTCCTAACCAAAATCAAACATGTTATTAAACCCTAAACATACACTGTTCCCACAATCTCACTTAACAAAAGACCAGGGACAGTGTTGGTCTTACAATACAGGAATGTAGGGGATCTTCCATATGCTGAAAACCTAAAAGGTCCATGCAGATGTGATTCCTGGAGAAGATATAAACAGCTATGAAGGACCTTAAAGAGCAAAACTCATCTTCCATTGCAAACAACCTGGTCAGGATGAAGGGTTGTATCTTAATGAGCCTCTCTGTTCTCAATGTAGAGAAAATGGGCCATACCAGGCCTGTGTGAAGAGCTGTTCCTGGGTGCCTATGGTTGATTCACCATTCTAACTTGTGAAAGTGTCACAGGAAGTAGGGGCAGCCTCTATCTCATGAGACCCTTGGAAGCAACTGTTAGGACAAAGTGATTGCCAAGGCAGTGTCCTCATTCACTACCTGAAGTAAGTGATCTCACCTCTCTTCCTTGGTGATGGAACTCTCTGAACTTGTGATGCAGAAGCCAGGCAACCAGAGCCAGTCCCAGTCCCAGTCCAAGTCGCAGTGAGGTCACTTGTTTGGATTTACCAAGGACAGAGTCAGTGTTTCCTGGAACCTACTGATGTGAGCATGGCCAAATGCCAGGAGAGCTTTGTAGAGGGGCCTTTCTTGAGAAAAAGGTACTTGCCCACTTCTGGCTCCTGACAACGTCACAGATTTGGCCAAGGAGACCATATCTGAGACAGGACAGTCCATTTGGGGGAACATAGTATGGCCTACCAGTCAAACGACACTCAGGACAGTCACAGAATTACTTGGGGGAAGGAGGTGTCTTTGTGGGTGTGGGAGTGAGTTTGTGGTTTTTCTCATGTTCTGAGAATAAGTAGGAAAGGCAGTTTGTTGGGTTTGGAGTGGACTGTGTCTAGTAATTCCTTTGACAATGCGAGTTTCTATGTCTGTGTAACTCTCTGTGTCCGTGGTTGTATTCATTAGAAAAGAAAATTCATCTATGGATGTGTCCTGTCTAGTAGAAAGAATTCCAGCATTTATCCTGCCTAATTTATGAATGGACTGTGACTTCCCTTACTAATGGGCAACACGTACTATCTTCCTAAGTTCCTGTTTTCTTTCTGAATCTGGCCACTCTCCAGAGTAGGCTCATGGTTTTTTGTCCAAGTTATGTACCACCTCCAACCTCTGTGACATGGCCATGTATTCTATAGCTGAAAGGAAAGGGAGCATCTCAGAAAACTCAGATATCAGTGTGACAAGGAAAGTCTCAGTGGAGAAAACCTGCTTTGGGCCTTTTGCATCCCTATTCCTCTGTTGCCCTGAATGTCAGGAAGGTCTTTGCCTCAGGCCACCCCTTTGTGAATCCTGAAGAAAACAGTTTTCAAATGGAAATGAATGGGCATCACCTGTGGCTGTTTGCTAAAATGCTTTGAGAGATATGTGTGTGAATCAGCCTCTTGGCCGTGTGTGAGGCTGTGTCTTAGATATTCAGTGCCTAATGGATCTTAAGAAAGATCCCATGTGTGCATCCAAAACCAAAATGTCTAAAAAATCAGTCATTTTAGATGAAGTTTATTGCCTTTCTCTGTTAGGTTCCTGACCTCCATCAAGTGAATTTGGGGATCCTTTGAATTAATCGAGTTTTTCAAAGCCCTGCAGAGGCTAGCCCATAGGTGCTTGGGTTTTCTAATGAATCCAAATCACATAAAGAATCTATACCTGACAGTCAGTAGGTCTCAAATTGGAGAAGCAGAGCAGTATTAGTGGCAGGCCTATTAAATCACTCCTTGTTTACAGGAAGGGTGTCCAGGTCACACTGATTTTAGGCAAATGAGGGCAATGGAGATTATTTCAGACTCTGTCTTGTGCTTTACCCCTCATGGAAACCTCCAGCCAGAGGTAATGATGAGTGTCTATATGGAAGAAGATGAGGGCAATGTGGGAGTGTTTTGGATTTAATTGTGGTCATTTATTTGGCTGTTGGAAGAGAAGACTGGGTCCACCTGGGCTTTAACTCGGGTTTGATTCATCTTAGAGACTGAGTTCTGGAACTGACCTCAGAGAAGTATTGACATGAATTGTGTTGGGATTTTAGGATGCCACGCATTAGAGTTGCCCTTGGAAACTGAGATCTAGGCCCAGGGTGGCTTTCCACAAAGCACTGAGAATGTCAGCCAGCATATAACCTGATTTTATTCTGAAAGACTTGGCAGGCATATTTGAGAGTCAAAACACCCATGAACCTAAAATTGTAGACCTCAATGGGCCTGGCCTCATGTGACCTTTAGGCCACTCTTTGGGAAGCCTTGCCTGTGAGAGTTCTCCAGATCTTTCATTGAAATGAGCTTCCACAACATTTAATGGTTCATGAATGAATTGAAACCCACTGTGGCTCCAAATTCATCTTTGAAAAATGGCTAGATAAATACCATGAAATTTTTAAAATTCCCATGACCAGGTGGCACTGGAGAACAGTTAGATCTCCTGATGCTCATCATAAGTGTACCAGACTGGGCCTTGATTTACTGGGTTTCATGAAAATGGCATAGAACAGAGATGCCAGTAAGTTGGAACCTTCTGAGTAGTGCGCCTTGACCAGGTGTGGGCAGGTGTGTGACAAAACATCTGTGGTGGGGCCATGTGGATCTGCCATTGGCTTCCAAATAGCATGTGATTGACTTGCACCAGCCAGCAGACCCATTTATGTAAAGGCACTTTGTTATATAGAGAGGTTTCAGGGCAATGTTCAGAATTAGGTTGCAATGGAAAAGGGGGCATTGTAGCAAGCAATGAGTGATAGAAGCCTGGATGGTGCATTCTCCTGCAGACTCTAACCCACCACAAGTGACAGAACTCCCTGCAGCACTGTGTCCCAGTTGAACTCCTTGTTTTTTGTGAAGCAAATATCAAACTCACTGTGCAGCAGCAAGAAACACCACGAAAAGTGGAGGATGACCAAATGGCTTCACAGCGACACGGGGAGACACTAAGCCCCCAGTGGCCACAGTTTACCTACAAAGAGAGAATTCAGCACTGCTGCCTCATGTTCATTGGAAAATAAGAAACCATGTCGTCCAGGTCACATAGATGCAGACCCATCTTTGATGGTCTCACTAAAAATAAAGCTAAAACTTCTGACAACACCTTATATTTCAAGTGCCCAATCTCACATGCAGTTTCTCAAACAGTCTTTAGGCCAGAAGAGCTCCATGTTGGTGTTGTGTTTACCATATCCCTTGATTTTGGAAACTCCTCTACCATCTCGAAGTTTGTGAACTCCTGAGCATTTTCCATTCCAGACATGTATTCACAAATTTTCTAACTCTTCTCCTCTAATTGTGTCTTACTTGGAGCGAAGGTAATGTCAAGGCATTGTTCTGGATCAGAGTGGGAAGTTTTGGGTTGCACATGTTTGCACACACATTGGATACAATTTCCAATTTTCCATTCAAAATACAGAATCCCTGACACTATCCCATACCCTACTAGACTCTGACTACTAATCCTAATATGATGGAGAAAAATAACACAAACAGAATATAAATACAAGCAGTTCAAAGGAGGCATGATGTATATTTGGACTTGCCTTTTGCATGATAAAGTTTATGTGTTATTAATCTAGTCAATTTTTAATTAAATAGTTCTCCATGTGTTTTTAAAGTTCAAAATATGTGTATTACTGTCTCCCTTTCTCTGTAGCCTATTCAACATATGTATTTTTATATGCACATACTGAAAGCTACCTGGTATCACACCTACATTTTTGTGAGGTGGCTTCCTCACCAAATACAAATTGTGAGAAGAGACCACTCCTCCTAAACGCTTTTGGAACTGAATATTCAACCTATGGGTGAACTTCCTAGTTGAACAAAATTATAAGTCTATTCTTTGGTTGGCAGCTAAAATCCCTGACAAAATATGTTGATTAAATGTATTTTGGGATTCAAGTATGGTGGAAGTTTGTTGGACAACTTGATTAATGGTGATTAATGGTGGCAGCAGTTTGTACTTGATTGGCCATAGCCACTCCAGCCGTAACCGCTGCAGCAGCAGATACCGCCATGGCTGTCACTATAGCCGCTGTGATTCCAAAATCTCTGCGGACTCTAAGTAGCTCAACAATAGGGAATTTATCAGGATCCGCAGTGACCGGGATTGGGACAAAAGTTGGAATTTTCGTAATCACTGCTACAGTCCAGGAAACATTCCAACACTCAGATAAGAGACAGGTAGTATGAGAACAATCCAGCATCCCCGACAAGGTGGCCTCAGCCAAAAGGAATAAGGGGGATTGGACACAGACCATTGTAGGAGGCAATGTGGCATTATACAACAGAGAGTTGAATGAAACAGATGTAAGTCTATTACCTTGTTCACTTTCCCTAACAGTACCAGAAATATTAGCCAGCCAACTTTTCCTCCTAGCAACTGAGCCAGTGCAGAAATATCGGCTGAAGCCCCCTTTTCATTGGAAATCAGCCATTGAAACCAGTACCAACCTACTCCTGTAGAGGAGCTGGCACTATTGTTAAAGTTATAAACATACCTATTAAGAGAGGGGGAAAGGGAGAAATCTTTAGCAACTTGATGTTTCTCCCAAGAATGATCCTGACAAGGCGTAAATGTTGGGGGGAAACCAAGATTAGGGGAACAGTAAGGAGAGGCCTTGAAATGAGTGGCATTATAAATACTACTAGAAAAAGGAGGCACTGGGATTAGTACCTCGGAGATAATAGCCAAGGTAGTTATGTTAAGAGCAGAGCTGCTGTTTGCGGGGGTCTCTGAGCCTGATTGCTTCCCCGAAGCTACCTTGCTCAATACAGCACTGATAATGCTTCCTGAGACCTGATTGGACCGCAATGGGTCCTCCCAGTTAGTCAAATTTTTGGTCTTAAGGCTAATGCAATTAGCGTTTCTAAGGCTGAAACAAAAACTCCTGTGAGATTAACTTGAGATTGATTAAAAATTCTCTCCATGTCCCCTCTAGGAGAGGCACAGGGAACAGACATCTCACATGAGGTTGAAAAAAGAGTGGGGAGGACACTAGAATTACCATGAATCGGCATCGGCATTGGCCAGGCCCGTGCCACTGCCCACCACCGCATTGGTGTCGCCTGTGCCATCGGCACCAGCACCAGAGCCAGAGCACTTAGCAGAATGAAGATCTTCATCACAGGATTGTTGTGGTATCTCTTGTTGCTGGTCAGTTGATGTCGAGACTCTTCTTGTCAAGCGTTCAGGGACCCACAACGGTTCCGTACGATCCTGGGGAAAAACACATACAGATCCTCGTGCCCATGTCAGCACGGGGTCAGGGCCGTTCCATTGGCCCGTAAGAACATCCTTCCACTTAACATAGCCAATCACAGAGGGCTGAGGGGATACATGTCTATCGGCCGCAGAGCGACCATGAATATCCAAATTCAAAAAATTAATGGTAAATAGAGCTAAGGACAGGCGTTCTTTAGCAGTGTGTTCAGCTCCTATTCCCCCTTTTTGTTTTTGTAAAGTTTCCTTTAAGGTGCGATGAGCACGCTCAACAATGCCTTGTCCTTGAGGATTATAAGGTAAACCATGAGTAAGTTGCACTCCCATAGTAGAACAAAAAGCTGTAAATTGTCTGCCAGTATAAGCAGTTCCATTATAAGTCTTAAGGGATGCAGGTGCACCCCATGCTGCCCATGCCTCTAAACAGTGAGTAATGACATTACGTGCCTTTTCTCCCGATAAAGCAGAAGCATGGATAATTCCAGAGCACGTATCAATGGAAACATGCACATACTTAAGGTTACCAAAGTCAGGTATATGTGTCACATCCATTTGCCAAACAATCAATGGCTTTAATCCCCGTGGGTTTACTCCATAATTAGGGGGATGAAGAAATGTGACACAATGGGGACATTGCAATACTATCTGCCGAGCATCCGCTCTTGAAATGGAAAAACGCCTGCGCAGCATTAATGCATTAACATGGAAGTTTTGGTGAAACAACTTAGCCCCCTCTAAGGAGGAAGCCAAGCATATCAATTGACCTCTAGTGGCTAAGTCCGCACAGGCATTACCTTGGGATAACGGACCAGGAAGAGAGGTGTGAGCCCTGATATGCATTGGATAAAAAGAAGCAGTGCGGTTAGAGATAAGCTGTTGAAGCTGAGTAAAGTAAACAGACACATTGTGGGCATCACTAATAGTTCCCACGGCCTCCAGGACTTTTAGTGCTTGTAACACATAGCTGGAGTCCGAAATAAGATTAAAAGGAAAAGAACACTGTTTAAAAACTTCAATAACAATTTGTAGTTCTACCCATTGTGGATTTCCAGGAGCAAATTGATGCTGGATAGGGGGAGAGTCATGAATTATGTAGGCTCCCATTCCAGACTTGGAACCATCAGTAAAAGTGTTAACAGCCCCCGTGTTTGGGCATGGAAAGCTCTCCTCGAAACACCCCCACCGTACGGCGGCGGGTCTGGAGGATCATTTTTTTTTTTTCTTCTGAGCTCCTGTTTATTTTTGTTCCGTTCTCCCATAGTTAGACTTCCTAGCTGCCGAGACAGTCTCCCGAGCTCCTCCTCCTCATCGTCCTCCTCTTCTGACCCACTTTTGCATGGGAGTGTGCGCAGTGTACTGAGATCTGGATACAAGCGTTTCCTCTCCCGTTTCTCGCTCTGCACATTCCCTTCCTCCTGAAATATTTCACTCCGTGCCAGAGACAATCGCCTCCTCCCCTGTTTCTCGCTCCGCACACTGCCATCCTCCTGAAATACGTCACTGCCTGCCGGAGATAATTGTTTCCTCCCCTGTTTCTCGCTCTGCACACTCCCACCCTCCTGAAATACCTCACTGCCTGCCATTTCTGATCTTTCTTCATGCAATTGCTCTAAAACTTCTTGTCCTTTAGTAAGTGCTTCCTGACATCTGCCATCTGCGAGGCAACTATGGATCATCTTCCAAAGGGGTATCACCCCACCATCTAATATGCCCTGCTCAGAAGCAAAGTCAAGATCTGTGCCTAACTTATCCCAGCTAGGTAGAGTGAGGCTACCCGAGAACGCGAACCACAGTGCAACAATATCTGTCTTCTGTAAAAATCTCTGTAAAGTACTACGTTTCACTTCTAGGCCCTTGGAACGTAACAGGTTATCTAGGGCCAGGAGAAGCGGACTTGAAGATACGGCACCCATGACACAACAAAAGACATACAAAAAACAAAAGTGAAAGTAAGAGCGAAAGTACACAGTGCAGCTGCAATAAGATGTAATGCTCTCTCTGGCTTTACAGAGGAGCTGCTGCTTTGATAGCGGGTCCCAATTACCTAGTACTAATCTCTGCTTTGATAGCGGGTCCCAATTACCTAGGACTAATCTCCGCTTTGATAGCGGGTCCCAATTACCTAGGACTAATCTCCGCTTTGATAGCGGGTCCCAATTATCTGGGACTGATCTCCGCTTTGATAGCGGGTCCCACTTATCTAGGACTGATCTCCGCTTTGACCACGGGTCCTACTTACCTGGGACTAACTGGTTCACCAACCCTGACTTCTGAAAGTTCTGGTTCCCGGGTTTTCAGCACCACTTGTCGCGACCCCTTTCCCGCAAGGAAGACGCAACTCAGGAATCTTCTTTCAGCAGTTTATTCAGGCCTTGATTAAAGTATCTTTTTGTGACCCCCCTCTCTAATGGCGAGCGCCCAAGCACAGCCTAATAAAGTCTCCCACGTACCAATCTTAAGCCGCTGCGTGGATCTTTCTTATAGGGTGGCAAGGGATAGCGTGCCAACTCTCCACAAAAGAATTTGTTTATCACAGGCCACAGTGGAAGCCGGCGCCATCTTCTAATGGCGGCCACAATCTACAACAATGGCTTACCACAATAGGACATATATTTCATCAACAATTTCGCAATTTTATAGGCATTTGTTTCACTTTCAATCGCTTCCTTCTTCAGAACACATGTATTCCTCCAGGTTTCTTGACTGGTCTTTTCATGAGACTTCTTTCCAAACAAATTATTTTCGATTTCCATAATCAATTTGAAGCAAACTCACACACTTTTCATGATAAACCAAAATCCTCATATTTCCATTAAAAGTATAATGGGTTGGAATGAATGATTGTATATTAATATAAGATTTCTTATATATTTTCACATTTATTTCAATCTATTATTTCAAGTTGAAACCAGTTTTATTATTTATTCACAGTATGGTCTATTCATGCATTTCCTCTGTATTCATAGACACAGGGTGCACCTTTTTGTAGCCCCAATACAAATTTATACGTCTTCAAAATATTGCTTCCAGAAATAGTGGAAGAAATACTCATGTCACCTGATCTACATATACATTTCATCACAGTAATATTCTGGACACAAAATTCAAAGGTCACACTTATGATTCTACCAAATCCTAAATAGAAAGTGAACATGGATTACTAAAATCATCCATGTCCAGGGTGCCTTATGCTCTCAAATGTCAATCCTATTGGTGACTGCATATTTGTTTCTTTCTAAGATTATATGCTCAACCTCAACCCTGTTGAAAATATCTAATCCTATCACTCACTTTATACTTTGCCTGATTTCCTAATGTCTCTATTGATATCTGCATTCCTACATATTTTCCCCACTTCATCATTGTTGGAGACCCTCCACATGTGCTGTTATTGAAATTCACTCTCTAACCGAAACCCTATTGCTAAATAACTTTTGGTCCAAATCCTATACTCATTGTTCTTCTGATACTTACCGACTATCTTCATGATCCTACTGACTATCTCTGTTTGAGGGGATGTTCTCTTCTACAATCAATCATCCAAGGTACAAGTTCCTATGCCATTGTATATCAATTTATCTGACATATCTGTGCAGAACGTAATTCAAGCTAAGTAATCCAATCAAGGACCCAATGACTTTCTGGACTTCAAATCTTACCTGGATTTCTGTTTTCATACTTATATTTCACCTATATATTCTTGTAAGTATCGCAGTTACCCAATACTATTATACATCCCGTAGAATGATTCCTAACCCAAATCGAACTGGTTATTAAGCCTAACCATACACTGTTCCCTCAATCTAACATTACAGAAGAGCTGGAACAGAGTTGGTCTTACAATGCAGGGATGGAGGGGATCTTCCACCTACTTAGAACCTCAATGGTCCATGCAGAAATTATCCCTGGAAAACCTGTAGGCAGGTATGAAGAACCTGAGAGAGCAAAGGTCATCTTCCATGGCAAACAGCCTGGTCAGGATGAAGGGTTGTGTCTGAATCAGCCTCTCTCTTCTTAATGTAGAGAAGGTGGACCAAACCAAGCCTGTGTGGAGAGCTGTTCCTGGGTGGCTATGTTTGATATACCATTCTAACTTGTGAAAATGTCACAGTAATTGGGGCAGCATCCATCTCATGGGACCCTTGCAAGCAACTGTTAGAGCAAAGTGGTTGCCAAGGCAGTGACCTCATTCAGTTCCTGAAAAAAGTGACCTCCCCTCACTTCCTTTGTAATGGAACTCTCTGAACTTTGGCACCAGGAAGCTAGGCCCCCAGAGCCAGTCCCAGTCACAGTTGGCACACTTGATTGTATTTACCAAGGACAGAGTCAGTCTTTATTGGTACCAACTGATGTGAGGATGGCCAAATGCCAGGAAAGCTATGAAGATGGCTGTTTCCTGAGAAAGCAGGTAGTTGTTCTGGCAAAGACACCAGATCTGAGAAAGTACAGGCCATTTCGGGGGAACATAGTATGGCCCACCAGTCAGAGGAAACTCCGGATAATCAAAGACCTACTTCTGGGAAGGAGGTGCTTTGTGGGTGTGGGTGTGAGTTTGTGGTTTTGTCACATGTTCTGAGAATAGGTAGGAATAGTGGATTGTTTGTTTTTGAGTGGATTGTTTCTAGAAGGTCGTTTGACACGGCGAGGGTTTCTAAAAGTGTATCCCACAGTGTCCGTGGTTGTTGACATTTGAAAAGAGAATGCATCAATGGAAGTGTCCTGTCTAGTAGAAAGCTTCCCAGCATTCATCCTGTGCAATTGATGAATGGACTGCAGCTTGCCTTATGAATGGACAACACCTACTATCTTCCTAAGCTCCAGTTTTCTTCCTGAATTCTGGCCACTCTCCAGAATAGTCTCATGATTTGGTGTCCAAGATATGTACCACCTCCAAGATTTGTTACATGGCCATGTACTGGATAGCTGAAGGCAATGGGAGCATCTCAGAAAACTCAGATATCAGTGTGACCAGTAAAGTCTCAGTGGAGAAACCCTGCTTTGGGCCTTTTGCTAACCTATTGTTCTGTTGCCCTGAATGTCAGGAATTTCTTTGCCTCAGGCAACCCCTTTGTAAATCCTGAAGAAAACAGTTTTCAAATGAAAATGAATGGGCATCACCTGTGGCTGTTTGCTTAATTGCTTAAAAAGGGATGTGTCTGAATCAGCCCCTTGGCCCTATGTGAGGCTGGGGCTTAGATTCTCGGCACCTGATGGATCTACAGAAAGATCCCATCTGTGAATCCAAAACCAAAATGGCCAAAAGAGCAGTCAATGTGGATGAAGTCTCTTGCCTTCCTCTGTAAGTCCTGACCTCTATCAAGTGAGAATAGATATCATTTGGGTCAAATGAGTTCTTCAAAGCCCTGCAGAGGCTAATGCATAGGTGCTTGGATTTTCTCATGACTCCAATTCACACAAAGGAATTTATACTCAACAATCAGTAAGAGTCAAAATGGAGAAGCAGAGCAGTATTAAGGGCAGGCCTATTTGATCACTCCTGGTTCACAGGAAGGGTGTCCAGGCCAACCGGACTTTAGGCAATTGAGGGGTAAGTGAGCTTATTTTGGACACTGTCTTGGGCTGCACGCCTCATGGAAACCTGCAGCAAGAGGTTATGATGAGTTTCTCTATGGCAGAAGATGAGGGTCATGTGGGAGTGTTTTGGTTTCAATTGTGGTCATTTGTGTGGCAGTGGAATAGGCCACTAATGAGATTCGCCCTTGTAAACTGAGATCTAGTCAACTCCTTGGGAAAAATTGCCTGTGAGAGTTCTCCAGAGCTTTTATTGAAATGAGCTTCCTCACCATTTAATGGTTCCTGAATGAATTGAAACCCACAGTGCTTCCAACTTCATCATTGAAAAGTGGCTACATAAATACCATGAAATTTTTGCCATTCCAATGACCAGGTGGCACTGGAGAAACTTTCATGTCCTTTTGCTCATCATGAGTGTACCAGACAGTGCCTTGATTGTCTGGGTTTCATGAAAATGATGTAGAATAGAAATGCCAGTAACTTGTAGCCTACTGAATAGTGGGCCTAGAGCGGTGGTGTGCAGGTGTGTGATAAAACATCTCTTGTGGGGCCATGTGGATCTGCCATTGCTTCGAAAGGGCTTGAGACTGACATGGTGCTTCCAGCAGAAACTTATATGTCTGAAACCTCTCCATGTAAAGGCATCTTTTTATATGCAGATTTTCAGGGCAATGTTCAGAATCAGGTTGCTATGGTCAAGGGGGCAATCTATGTGGGATAGAATCCTGGTTGGTGAATTCTCCTGCAGACTCTGACCCACCACACATGACAGAACTCCCTTCAGCACTGGGTCTCAGTTGAACTCATTTTATTTAGTGAAACAAATACCAAACTCCCAGTGCAGCGGCAAGAAACACCATGAAAAGTGGAGGATGATCAAATGGCTTCACAGTCCACACAGGAGACACTTAGCCTTAAGTGGCCACAGTTTACCTACAAAGAGTGAATTCAGCACTGCCGCCTTATGTCTTTTGGAAAATAAGAAACCATGTCCTCCAGGTTACAAAGATGCAGACGCAGCTTTGATGCTTTCACTAGAAATGAAGCTAAAGCTCCTGACAAAAACATATATTTCAAGGATCTTCTAGCTTTCAGAGTCTGTGTTGAAATATCAGCTGTTATCCTGATTGGTTTACCCCTAAATGTAATCTGCTTCCTTTCTCTTGTAGCTTTTAAAATTCTCTCTTTATTCTGTATGTTGGGTATCTTCATTATAATGTGTCTAGGTGTGGATCTCTTATGATTTTGCACATTTGGCGTCCTGTTGGCTTCTAGGACTTGGGAGTCTGTCTCATTCTTCAAGTCTGGGAAGTTTTCTCCTATTATTTCATTGATTACATTGCTCATTCTATTGGTTTGGACCTCTATACCTTCCTGTATCCCAATGACTCAAAAGTTTGGTCTCTTTATGTTATCCCATATTTCTCGGATGTTCTGTTCATGGTTTCTTAACAGCCTTGCTGAGCTGTCTATGTTCTTTTCAAGTTGAAATACTTTGTCTTCATTTTCTGATGTTCTATCTTCTAAGTGTTCTACTCTGATGGTAGTATTCTCAATTGAGTTTTTAAGTTGGTTAATTGCTTCCTGCATTTCTAGGATTTCTGTTTGTTATTTTTTACAACTTCTATCTCCCTGAATAATTGATCTTTTGCTTCTTGGATTTGTTTGTGTAATTCATTGTCGAAGTGATCTTTCATTGTCTGATTTTGCTGTCTAATGTCTTCCTGGAGACTCCAGATCATCTGAAGCATGTATATCCTGAGTTCTTTATCTGACATTCCATCTGCTGCAGCTATTAACTCTTCTAAATTTGTGTTGACCTGCATTGCTTGTGGTCCTTTTTTCTTTGTCTTTTCATACGGCTCGCATTTCTTTCTGCTTGGTGAAACTGTTGTGATTTTGAAATTTTCCCCCTATATATTTATATTGCGCTTGTATATTTGAAAAATCTTTTTTGCAGGGGCGGGGGGTGGCTGTGCTGCTCCTCCAATTGGGGTGATCTATCTACCATGCTGATGGGCCGCTGGGCATGTTCTCCTGATCGGTCGCAGGTCTGCCTACCATGCAGGCGTGGGAGTCGGCTCTGCTCTGCCCCTGCTCCAATTGGTGTTACGTGTCTACCACACCCGTGGACCCCTGGGGTGTTCTGCCGATCGGTCGCAGGTCTGCCTACCTTGGAGGCGCGGGCGGCGGCTCTGCTCTGCCCCTACTCCAATTGGGGTGACGTGACTACCACGCCGGCGGGTGGGTGGGCCTGTTCTGTGGTCGGTCACAGGTCTGCCTACCTTGAGGGCATGGGCGATGGATCTGCTCTGCCCCTACTCCAAATGGGTGAAGTGTCTGCCATGCTGGCAGGCCACTGGTCCTCTTCTGCTGGTCAGGTGCAAATTTGTCTACCTTGAGGACGCGGGTGGTGGCTCTGCTCTGCCGCTACTCCAATTGTGGTGTCGTGACTACCAATCCGGTATATTGCTGGGCCTGTTCTGGGCACGTGCAAAGATTCTGCTCTACCCCTACTCCTATTGGGATGACGTGACTACCATGCCGGTGGGCCACTTGGATTGTACTAGGCGCTGGAGAAGGCTCTGCTCTGCAACTACTCCAATTGAGGTGACGTTACTACCACGCCTGCTGGTCACTGGGCCTGTTCTGGGCACCTGCAGCGGCTCTGCTCTTCCTCTATTCCAACTGGGGTGAAGTGATTATCATGCAGGTGTGTCGCTGAACCTGTTCCGAGCATGGGCAGCGGCTCTGCTCTGCCCCTCTGGCTTGATGAAAAAGTGAGAGAGACTCGGGTGTTTGTGACTCACTTTCTTTACCAGGAGACTAACTGTTTCTGTCACCTCTGGTATCAATGAAGTTATCTCCTCCGCTGCTTTCTGATGACATCAGATCTTTGCCATGTTGGTATCCCATGCAAAAGGCAGCATTTCGTTCCCTTTGCTGGGTGACCAATGCAATGGGTGAGTCCTGACTTTCCCTCACAAGCCCCGTCTCAATCCTGTTGCCACTGCCTACGAAGGCTCGGTTGATATTTACCTCCACATTATTCAGCAAGACCCAGACCGGGAAGCAGTTTCCACGGGTTCTTTAGCCCTGAGCAAGATCAGTTCGGGGAGGCCAAATTTGGCCGCTCTGGGCTCAGTGTATGTTCTAATAGGAGCAGGCTCCAAGACGCAGTTTCTGCGGGTTCTTTAGCACTGAGCCTGAGTAATTTGTCTGCGAGACAAAGGTGAATGGCATCCTGAAATTACCTGTTCTATAGCTGAATGAGCTGCGATCAGTCGAAAACAGGGATGGTGACGTCAGCTCTTCAAGATGGTGGACGCTGGCTTCCTCTGTGGTCTGACCGGTATGGAGAACAGAATTGGACCGCATCCATCCCCGTCTCAATCCCAGAATTCAGCACTGAGCACAGTAATTGCATAGCTGGCAGGAGCCCATAGAATCCGCACCACTGTATATTTGCGATGCTATCTCGTCGTTTCCCAGTGCGCGCCACAGACTCTAGCTACAGGGCAATTTGCTGAATAAGCAGCATGACCCTCCGTGCGGACAAATCACTCGCGTTTGAGCCCCTGTAGCTGATCCTCGTGAGATGGATATATGTCCACTAGGTTGTGGAGCACCCCAAATTTGCTGGAAATTCCTAACAAGATAGGTTTTAGGGGTTCTAACTCGTCATTCTCCCGCACAGTGACGCGGTACATGGGGGTAATGCACTCCATTCGCCGCCATCATGTGATCCCCCAAAGTTAGTTTTCAGTACTAGGAAAAAAATATGTATTTCAGGTGGAGGAATATTTCTGAGAATAATCTTGTGAAAAGTTGATTATAAATCCACATACATGAATATGAATGAATTTAGGGAGGGTATAAAAAATATACTAAATATTTTTAAAAATCTGGAGAGTGAATATATATATATATATACACACACAGACACACACACACACAGACATTAAAAAGTAGCATTATGTATGTGAATTGAAATTCACCATGAAATATATATCATCCACAGATCCAAAAATATTAATTTTAATGTACATGGATTTATGTTGTTCAACTAAGAAGCTCACCCATATGTTGAATTTTCAGTTCCAACAGCATTAAGTAGGAGTGATCTCTTCTCACAATTTGTATCTGCCAAGCCAGCCACCTCACCAAATGTACGACTGATACCAGGTAGAATTCTATATGTGCTTATAAAAATACATGTGATGAATAGGCTACAGAGAAAGGGAGACAGTTATTCACATATTTGTTAACTTTTAAAACACATGGAGAACTGTTTCAATTAAAATTCGCTAGATTTATAACACCTACCATTTATCATATGAAAGGCAAGTCCAATTATACACCATGCCTCCTGTGAACCTCTTGTATTTGTATTCTGTTTGGGTTATTATTCTCCATCAAATTAGGATAAGAAGTCAAAGTCTAGTAGGGTATGTGTTAGTGTCAGGGATTCAGTATTTCGAATGGAAAATTGGAAAATGTATCCAATGTGTATGCAAATATGTGCTACACAAATATCTTCCCACTCTCATTCAGAACAATGCCTTGACATTACCTTCGCCCTACATAAGACACAATTAGAGGAGAAGATTTAGAAAATCTGTGAATACATATGTGGAATGGAAAATGCTCAGAAGTTCACAAATTTGGAAGTGGTAGAGGAGTTTCCAAAAGGGACAGGGTAATCACTCCAAAAACATTAAGTTCTGCCAGCTTAACATCTGAAGAAACTGCCTCTGAGGTTGGGCAATGAAATATATGCTGTTGTCAGAAGCATTAGCTTCATATGTAGTGAGACCATCAAATCTGGTTCTGCATCTATGTGACCTGGAGGACATGGTTTCTTATTTTCCAATGAACATGAGGCAGCAGTGCTGAATTTTCTATTTGTAGGTACACTGTGGCCACTGGTGTCTCCCCGTGTGGACTGTAAATTCATTTGGTCATCCTCCACTTTCGTGGTGTTTCTTGCTGCTGCACTGGGAGTTTGGTATTGCTTCATTAAATACAAGGGTTCAACTGGGACACAGTGCTGAAGTGAGTTCTGTCAAGTGTGGTGGGTCGGGTTCTGCAGGAGAATGCACCAACCAGGCTTCTATCCCACATAGCTTGCCCCATTGACCATAGCAACCTGATTCTGAACATTGCCCTGAAACCTCTCCATATAACAATATGCTTTTACATATAAGGTTCTACTGACTGCAAAATGTCAGTCACAATCCATTTGGAAGCCAATGGCAGATCCACATGCCCCCACCACAGATGTTTTATCACACACCTGCCAACCACTGCTCTAGTACAACTACTCAGCATGATCCAACTTACTGGAATCTCTGTTCTACACCATTTTCATAAAACCCAGTCAATCAGGGCACTGTCCTGTATACTCATGATCAGCAACAGGACATCCAAATGTTCTCCAGTGCTACCCGGTCATGGGAATTTCAAAAATTTCATGTTATTGATCTAGCCAATTTTCAAGGATGAAGTTGGAGGCACTGTGGATTTCAATTCACTCAGAAACCATTAAATGGTGAGGAAGCTCATTTCAAGTAAAACTCTGGAGAATTCTTACAGGCAAGGCTTCCAAAAGTGCCCAAAAGTCAGATTAAGCCAGGCCCATTGAGGTCTACAATGTATGGTCCATGTGTGTTTTGACTCTCAAATATGGCTGCCAAGTCTTTAAGAATAATATCATGTGATATCCTGGCTGAGATTCCCTGTCCTCTGTGGAAAGTCAACTTGGGCTTAGATGTCACTTTCCAAAGGCAACTCTCATGCATGGCCATTTAAAATTCCAACACAATTCCTGGCAATAATTCTCTGAGATCAGTAAAGAACTCAGTCTCTAAGGGGCATCACACCAGAGTGCAAGCCTAGTTTGACCCAGTGATCTCTTCCAACCGCCAGACACATGTCCACAATTAAAACCAAAACACTCTCACATGGCCCTCATCTTCTTCCATATAGACACTCATCATATCCTCTCGCTGGAGGTTTCCATTAGTGACGCAGCCCACGACAGTGTCCAAAATAAGCTCCCTGCCCCTCATTTGCCAAAATTCAGGGTAGCCTGGACTCTCTTCCTGTGAACCAGGAGTGATCAAATAGGCCTGCCTTTAATATTGCTTGGCTTCTCCAACTTGAGGCCTTCTAGCTTTGGGGTTTAGATTCTTTAAGTGAATTGGAGTCATGAAAATCAAGCCCCTATGGCCTAGCCTCTGCAGGGCTTTGAAGAACACATTTGACCCAAAGGATCCCTATTCTCACTTGATGGATATCAGGAACCTACCAGAGGAAGGCAAGAGAGTTCATCAAAAATATATGATCTTTTTGCCATTTTGGTTTTGGATGCACACATGGGATCTATCTTTAGATCCATCAGGTGCTGAGAATCTAAGCCACAGCCTCACACAGGGCCAACAGGCTGATTCAGACATATCCCAATCCTAAGCAATTAAGCAAAGAGCCACAGGTGATGCCCATTCATTTCCATTTGAAAACTCTTTTTTTCAGGCTTCACAAAGTGGTGGCTTGAGGCAAAAAACTTCCTGACATTCAACAGAACAATAGGTAAGCAAAAGGACCAAAGCAGGGTTTCTCCACTGAGACTTTCCTGGTCAACAGATATCTGAGATTTCTGAGATGCTAGCCATTTCCTTCAGCTATCCATTACATAGCCATGTCACAGATCTTGGAGGTGGTACAAATCTTGGACACAAAACCATGATACTATTCTGGAGAGTGGCCAGAATTGAGAGAGAAAACAGGAAATTAGGAAGCTTGTAGGTGTTGCCCATCCATAAGGCAAGCCAGAGTCCACTCATGAATTGGGCAGGATTAATGCTGGGAAGCTTTCTACTAGACAGGACACTTCCATTGATGCATTGTCTTTTCTAATGTCTACAACAATGGACTCAGTGGGATACACACACATAGAAACACTCGCCTTGTCAAAGGACTTAATAGAAATATTCCACTCCATACCAAATAAACCGCCTTTCCTACCTATTCTCAGAACATGAGACAAAACCACAAACTCACACCCACACCCACAAAGGCACCTCCTTCCCCCTAGTAGGTCTGTGACTCCCCGGAGTGTCCTCTGACTTGTGGGCCATACTATGTTCCCCGGAAATGACCTCTTCTGTCTCAGATCATGTCTGCTTGGCCAACTCTGTGAAGTTCTCAAGAGTCAGCGGTGAGACACTACCTGCTTTCTCTGGAAAAGCCCCTCTTCACAGGTTTCCTGGCATTTGGCCATCCTCACATCTGTAGGTACCAAGAAAGACTGACTCTGTCCTTGGTAATTCCAAACATGTGAGACCACTGGGACTAGAACAGGGACTGTCTCTGGGTGCCTGGCTTCCTGGATCCCAAGTTCAGAGAGTTCCCTCACCAAGGAAGTTAGGTGAGATCACTTCCTTCAGGATCTGAATGATGTCACTGCCTTGGCAACCACTTTGTCCTAACAGTTGCTTCCAAAAGTACCATGAGGTGGAGGCTGCCCCGATTTTCATGGGACACTTTCTCTAGTTAGAATGCTGTATCAACCATAAGCACCCGGGAACAGTTTCCACGCAGGACTGGTTTGGTCCATGTTCTATACATTAAGAAGAGAGAGACTGATTCAGACACAACCCTTCATCCTTACCAGAATGATTGCCATGGAAGATGACTTTTGCTTTCTGAGGTACTTCATAGCTGCCTTCATCTTCACCAGGGATCATTTCTGCATGAACATTTGAGTTTCTCAGCAGGTGAAGATCCCCTGGATTCCTGTAGTTTAATACCCACACAGTTCCTGCTCTCCTGCAAAGTTAGTGTATGGTTAGGGTTAATAATATTTTCGATTTATGTTAGGAATCATTCTGCAGGATGAATAATGGGATTGGGAACCTGCGATATTTATAAGAATATATAGGTGAAATATATGTATGAAAACGGGAATCTAAGAAAGATTTGAAGCCCAGAAGGGCATTGGGCCCTTGGTTTGGATACTTAGTGTTGAATTATGTTCTGTACAATTGTCTCAGTTAAATCGAAATACAATGGCATAGGACCTAGTACCTTGGATGATTGAATGTAGAAGAGAACATCCATTCAAAAAGGGATAGTCGGTAGGATTAGGAAGATAGTCAGTAGGTTTAGGAAGAAGAGTGAGTATATGATTTGGAATAAAAAGCTTCTTTAGCAATAAGGTTTCGTTTAGAGAGTGAATGAAAATGTAAGCACATGTGAAGAGTCAGCCAAAATGATGAACTGGGGAAAATATGTAGGAAAGCAGGTGTCAATAGAGACATTACGAAATCAGGCAATGTATAAAGTGAGTGATAGGATTAGACATTTTCAACAGGCTTGAGTTTGAATATATAATCATAGGAAAAAACAAATATGTCGTCACAAATGGGAATGACATTTGAGAGCATTAGGCAACCTGGACATGGATGCTATTAGTTATCAACATTCACTTTCCTTTTAGGCTTTGGTACAATAATAAGTGTGACATTTTATTTATTTTTTGTTCAGAATATTACTGTGATAAAATGTATATGTAGATTAGGTGACATGAGTATTAGTTTTAACCATTTCTGGGAGCAATAATTTGAAGATGTATACATTAGTATTAGGGGCACAAAGAGGTGTAACCTGTTTCTATGAATATAGAGATAATGCATGAATAGACCATACTATGAATAAATAACATAACTGATTCCACTTTAAATAATGGATTGAATTGATATGTGAAAATATATAAGAAATCTTATATTGATATACAATCATTCATTCCAACCAGTTATATATCTAATGGTAATATTAGGATTATGGTTTATGATGAATGGTGTTTGAGTTTTGCTTTATAAGTGATGATGTTAAACAAAAATAATGTGTTTGGAAAGAAGTCTCATGAAAAGACTAGTCAAGAAACATGGAGGAATGCATATGTTCTGAATCAGGAAGTGATTGATCGTGAAACAAATTCCTATTAATTTTCTAATTTGTGACTGAAATATATATCCTATGATGTGCATAAACTGAAGACATAGTAACGTACAAGTGTTGAATAAAAATGAAAGTCAAAATACACATCATGTTCCCTAGGAATCTACTTGCATTCATTTTAAACTGGCTAAGTAACTGTAGAAATATTAGGGTTTGTATGCACCATTCACTGAATTTAGTTTTCAGTACTAGGAAACAATATGTATTTCAGGTGGATGATTATTTCTGAGAATAATCTTGTGGAAAGTTGATTATGAATCCACAGATATGAATATGAATGAATTTAGGGAGTGTATAGTAAGACACATATATTTCATATTTTATATTTTGAAAAATCTGGAGAGTGTATATATATATATATATATATATATATATATATATATATATATATATATATACACACACACACACACACACGCACATGCACAGATATTAAAAAGTAGCAATACAGGAGATCCATTATGAAGGCAGGCATGGAGAAATCAAGTCTATGATCTCTTCAGCTGCACGGGCATAGGGAGTCGTAAACTGTCTAAATGCTGTTTGCTCAGAATCACTAGGCAATGTTGACCTGTTGTGAATCTGGGGCGAACAGTCTGGGCCCCTCAGAACACACACAGAGCCCGGATTGGCTGCATTCAAGCTTAGATTCGTCTGGTTTTTGTGACTCAGCACTAACATTCCCGCTGAAATAACTGGTCGGTCTTTCTGAATTGACAGAGTTAAAAGACAACTGAGCCTTCATAGGCAGTGGCCACAGGATTGAAATGGGGCTTGGGAGATATAGTCAGGACCCACCTGTTGCATTGGTCACCCAGCAAAGGGAACGAATGGTCACCATTTTAATGGGATACGACCATGGCAGAGAACTGACATTACAGGCGGAGGAGATAACTTCATTGAAACCAACGCGACAAGTGTGTAATCCCATTGCCATCTCTCTCAAAACCATGGGGAAACCTCAAGGGCCCTTCCCAGCTCTGCCGTAATGGCCCCTCCCATGTCTCCCAGGAGCGCGATAGCCAGACCTAGGGAATCAGGATTGGCTCGGGACTCGCGGCGTGGAATTCCCGGCTACCACTCCCACCAGTGCTGACAATTGAGGTCTCTTACACCACCTACCGGGGGCATGGCTCCCGGAGGACAAGAAAATTCGCTGGGGGTTCTCAGGCCAAAGCTCTACAAACTTGGGGTCTGAGGGAGGCAAACATGGAGAGTGTGCCCAGGCGTTCATTAAAACAGAGCTACCAGGAGCAGAGGCCTGGCGTGTAACCAGTATTGTGGTGAGCGTCAAAGGTGAGCGGGGCCTGGCTTGAGGAAGCACAAGAGAAGGCCCTAGGCACTCAGGATTGGAGACCCGCCCAGACTGGGAGGAAGAGCTGCTGCACAGTGATTGGTTCCTGCTAATTGAGAGGAGAATCTTGGCCCAGTGCACACAGCTCCACCTACTGGAAGAGAAGTAAATTGAACTCTAGGACTGCATGTATTAATATTATTATTTTATTTGTATGCTTTTCTTTTTCTTTGATTTTCATTTTTGTAGTTGTTCTTTAACTTTTTTAATGTTTTTATTTTTTTAATTTTTTTATTTTATTATTATTATTATTATTTTAAATTTTAATTTTCATTTTTAAATTATCATTATTATTTAAAATTTTATTTATTTTCTATTTTTTTCTTTTGTCTTTTCATTTTTTTTCAATTTTGTTATACCCCCTTCCTTGAATTCTTCCTGCCTACTCTCATTCTCCTTAGTGACTTCTTCCCTTCCCTTCTAATATCTTTCCTTCCAAGCATCAAATAAATTTATAAGAGTAAGCAGTAACTCAGTAGTCAAACAGAACAAGAAGTAACATGAGAAGCATAAAAAAGCAAGGAAGAAAAAAAGTGCAAACAATGAAGGACAGCCTAAATATTCAAGAGCATCTAGAGTCATCAGAAAAATGGTCATATAAAGAACTCAAGGAATACCTTAGACAGATGGAATGGAACCTTAAAGAGGATACGAGACAACAAAAACAGTGAAAGAACGCATTGAAAATGAATTACATAAACAGATAAAATAAGAAATTAAGCATCTTTATCAGGAGATAGAGATTATTAGAAAAATCAAACAATAATTCTAGAAATGAAGGAAATGATAAACCAAATTAAAAACTCAATTGAGAGTATCACTAACAGAGTGGAGCAAGTAGAAGACAGAATGTCAGATAATGAAGACAAAATATATCATCTTGAAAAAAACTCTAGCCAAGAAAGAAATGCTGTAAAAAATTATGAGAAAACATCCAAGAGATATGGGATAACATAAAAAAACAAACTTATGATTCATCCGGAATGAGGAAGGTACAGAGATTCAAACCAAGGGAATGAGTAATCTGCTGAATGAAATAATTAGAGAAAACTTTCCAGAAATAAAAATGGAAACAGATAAACAAATTGTAGATGCTTACAGGACACTGAGCACACAAAATCACAGTAGACCCATGCCAAGACACATTGTTATGAAGATATCCAATATACAAAACAAAGAGAAAATATTAAAAGCTACCAGAGAAAGGAGGCAGATTACAATCAGGGGTAAACCAAAAAGGTTAACAATGGATTTTTTTATCACAGATGCTGGAAGTGAGAAGATCCTGGAACAACGTACTTCAAACACTGAAAGACAATGGATGCCAACCAAGAATTATGTATCCAGCAAAATTAAGCTTAATGTAAGACAACGAAATAAAAATATTTCATGATAAACAAAAGCTAAAAGAATTTGCAGCCAGAAAACCAGCATTGGAAAGCATCTGGAGCAAAACACTACACAAGGAAGAAATGAAAATCAACAACGAAAACCATCAGTGGGAAGTGCCTCAGTAATGACAGAGGGTGGGAAAAAGCTAATCATGGAGAAACAATCTAATTAAAAAAAAAAGATATAGGCAAACATGGGTGGCAGTACAAACCATATATCAATAGTAACTCTAAACGTTAATGGCTTAAACTCTCCAATAAAGTGACATAGGCTTGTAACTTGAATTAAAAAAAAAAACAAATCCAACAATATGTTGCCTCAGGGGACACATCTGAATGGAAAAGACATACACAAGCTGATGGTGAAAGATTGGGAAAATTTATACCATGCACACAGACCTCGTAAGCAAGCAGGGGTGGCCATCCTCCTATCGAATAAAATCGACCTCAAGACTAATTTAATCAAAAGGGATAAGGAAGGACATTATATACTGTTAATAGAAACCATTCACCGACAAGACATAACAATTATCAATATTCACGCAGCAAATAATGGTGCTGCGACGTTCATAAAACAAATTCTCCTCAAGTTCAAGAATCAAATAGACCACAATACAATAATTATGGGTGACTTCAACTCACCTCTCTCACCATTGGACAGATACTCCAAACAAAAGTTGAATAAAGGAACTATAGAACTCAATATCACAATCAATACCCTAGACTTAACTGACATATATACAATATATCAACCATCATCAAGTGGATATACTTTTTTCTCAGCAGCACATGGATCCTTCTCAAAAATAGACCATATGTTATGCCATAGGGCAACCCTCAGTAAATATAAAGGGGAGGAGATAATACCATGAATTTTTTGTGATCATAATGGAATGAAACTGGAAACCAATGATAAAAGAAAGAAGAAAAAATCATACATCACCTGCAAAATGAACAATATGTTACTGAATGATCAATGGGTTACAGAAGACATAAAGGAGGAAATAAAAAAATTCTTCGAGATAAATAAAAATACAGACACAACATATCAGATTCTATTGGACACAATGAAAGAAGTTTTAAGAGGTAAATTCATTGCCTGGAGGTCATTCCTCAAAAAAAGAAAAAAAAAAAAAAAACAACAAATAAATGAGCTCACACTTTATCTCAAAGCCCTAGAAAAGGAAGAGCAAAACAACAGCAAATGTAGCAGAAGGCAAGAAATAATTAAAATCAGAGCGAAATTGAAACAAAAGAAACTATTGAAAAAATTAACAAAACTAAAAGTTGGTTCTTCGAAAAGATAAATAAGATCGACAGACCCTTAGCCGTGCTAACGAAGAGAAGAAGAGAGAGAACTCAAATTACTAACATACGGGATGAAAAAGGCAATATCACAACAGATGCAACATAAATACAGAAGAAAATTAGAAATTATTTGGAAAACTGTATTCCAATAAAATAGAAAATAGTGAAGACATCAATAAATTTCTTAAGTCATATGATTTGCCCAGACTGAGTCATAAGGGAACACACAATTTAAACAGACCAATATCAATGGATGAAGTAGAAGAAGCAATCAAAAGACTACCAACCAAGAAAAGCCCAGGACCGGATGGGAATACAGCAGAGTTTTACAAAACCTTTAAAGAAGAATTAATACCAATACTTTTCAAGTTATTCAGGAAATAGAAAAACTGGGAGCTCTGCCAAATTCATTCTATGAGGCCAACATCACCCTGATTCTGAAACCAGACAAAGACACCTCAAAGAAAGAAAACTACAGACCAATATCTCTGATGAACCTAGATGCAAGAATCCTCATTAAAATTCTGGTGAATTGGATAGAAAGGCACATCAATAAAATTGTGCACCATGATCAACTAGGATTCATTCCTGGGATGCAAGGCTGGTTCAATATACGGAAATCAATAAATGTTATTCACAGCATCATTGGACTTAAGGATAAGAACCATATGATCATCTCGATAGATGCAGAAAAACCATTCAACAAAGTAGAGCATTCCTTTATGTTCAAAACATTTTAAAAACTAGGGATAACAGGAACTTACCTCGACATTGTAAAAGCTATCTATGTTAAGCCTCAGGCTAGCATAATTCTGAATGGAGAAAAGTTGAAGGCATTCCCTTTAAAATCTGGAACAAGACAGGGATGTCCTCTATCACCACTTCTATTCAATATATTTCTTGAAAAAACTGGCTAGAGCAATTAGAGAGATGAAAGACATTAAAGGCATAAAAATAGGAAAAGAAGAACTTAAATTATCACTATTTGCAGATGACATGATTCTATACATAGAAGACCCAAAAGGGTCTACAGAAAAAACTACTAGAACTAATAAATGAATGCAGCAATGTGGCAGGATACAAAATCAACATGCATAAATCAAAGGCATTTCTGTATATTAGCGACAAAACTTCTGAAACAAAAATGAGTCCAAACACTGCATTCCCAATTTCCTCAAAATAATTAAATACTTGGGAATCAACCTAACAAAAGAGGTGAAAGATTTATATAATGCAAACTACAGAACCCTAAAAAGAGAAATAGAATAAGATCTTAGAAGATGGAAAAATATACCCCGTTCATGGATAGCCAGAACTAACATCATCAATATGGCGATATTACCAAAAGTTCTCTATAGGTTTAATTCAATGCCAATCAAAATCCCAAAGGAATTTTTTGTAGAAATAGATAAAGCAATCATAAAATTCAAATGGAAAAATAAAAGACCCAGAATAGCAAAAGCAATTCTAAGCAGGAAGTGTGAATCAGGCAGTATAGCGATACCAGATTTCAAACTATATTACAGAGCAATCATAATAAAAACAGCATGGTACTTGTACGAAAACAGGTGGGTGGACCAATGGTACATAATGGAGGACACAGAGACTAATCCAAAAAGCTACAACTATCTTATATTTGATAAAGGAGCTAATGGCCTGCAATGGAGGAAGGATAGCATCTTCATCAAATGGTGTTTGGTAAACTGAAAATTCATATGCAACAAAATGAAACTGAATCCCCTCCTCTCGCCATGCACAAAAGTTAACTCAAAGTGGATCAAGGAGCTAGATTCAAATCAGAGTCTCTGCGTCTGATAGAAGGAAAAGTTGGCTCCGATCTACATATTGTGTGGTCAGGCTCCGAATTCCTTAATAGGACACCCATAAAACAAGAGTTAATAACAAGAATCAAGAAATCGGACTTACTTAAACTGAATTTTTTTTTTTCTCAGAAAGAGAAACAATAAGAGAGGTAAATATGGAGCCTACATCATGGGAACAAATTTTTAGTCCTCACCCTTCACATGGAGCCCTAATATCTAGAGTATACAAAGTATACAAATAACTCAGAAAATTATACAATAAGATAACCAATAACCCAATGGGCCAAGGACCTGAACAGAAACTTCTCGGAGGAGGACATAGAATCAATTAACAAGTACATGAAAAAATGCTCTCCATTTCTAGCAGTAAGAGAAATGCAAATAAAAACCACCCTAAAATACCATCTCAATCCAGTGAGATTGGCAGCCATAATGAAGTCAAACAACAACAAGTGCTGGCGAGGATGTGGGGAAAAGGGTACTCTTGTACATTGCTCGTGGGACTGAAACTGGTGCAGCCAATTTGGAAAGCAGTATGGAGACTCCTGTGAAAGCTTGGAATGGAAGCACCATTTGACCCAGCTATTGCCCTTCTTGGACTATTCCCTGAAGACCTTAAAAGAGCGTACTACAGGGATACTGCCACATCAATTTTCATAGCAGCACAATTCACAATTGCTACACTGTGGAACCAACCCAGATGCCCTTCAATAGATGAATGAATAAAAAAATGTGACTTTTATATACTATGGAGGATTACGCAGCACTAAAATATGCCAAAATAATGGAATTTGCAGGGAAATGCATGGCACTAGAGCAGATTATGCTTAGTGAATCTAGCCAATCCCTAAAAAACAAATACCAAATGTCTTCTTTGATATAATGAGAGCAACTAAGAACAGAGCAGGGAGGAAGAGCATGAAGAAAAGATTAACATTAAGCAGAAACATGAGGTGGGAGGGAAAGGGAGAGAAGAGGGAAATTGCATGGTAATGGAGAGAGACACTTGTTGTTACACAAAATTACATATAAGAGGTTGTGGGAAAATAAACAAGGAGAGAAATGAATTACAGTAGGTATGGTAGAGAGAAAAGTTGGGAAGAGAAGGGAGGGGGTATAGTAGATTATAGGAAAGGTAGCAGAATAGAACAGTAACTAATAGGGCATTATGTAAAAATATGGATGTGTAACTGATGTGATTCTGCAATCTGTATTTGGAGTAAAAATGGGAGTTCATACCCCACATGAATCTAATGTATGAAATATGATATGTCAAGAGCTTTGTAATGTTTTGAGCAATCAATAAAAAAAGTAGCGATATATATGCCAATAGAAATTCATCATGAAATATATATAATCCACAGATTGAAAAATATTAATTTTACTGAACATGAAATTATGTATAATGTTATTCAACTAGGATGCTCACCCATAGGTTGAATTTTCAGTTCCAACAGCGTTTAGGGGGAGTGATCTCTTCTCTCAATTTGCATCTGCCAATTCAGCCACCTCACAAGTGTATACGAGTGATATCAGGTAGGATTCTATATGTGCATATAAAAATACATGTGCTGAATAGGCTACAGAGAAAGGGAGACAGGGATTCATATATTTGTTAATTTTAAAAACACATGTAGAACTATTTCAACAAAAAATTGACTAGATTTATAACTCCTACAAAATATAATGCAAAAGGCAATTCCAACTATACACCATGCCTCCTCTGAACTGCTTGTGTTTCTTTTCTTTTTGGGTTATTTTTCACCATCATATTAGGATCATTAGTCAGAGTCTAGTAGGGTATGGGTTAGTGTCAGGGATTCAGTATTTCAAATGGAAAATTGAAAAATGAATCCAATGTGTATGTAAATATGTGCTACACAAAAATCTTCTCACTCATATCCAGAACAATGCCTTGACATTACCTTCACCCAAGTAAGACACAATTATAGTAGAAAAGTGTGAAAATCTATGAATACATATATGGAATGGAATATCCTCGGGAGTTCACAACCTTGGAGGTGGTAGAGGCGTTTCCAAAAGTAAGGGACAGGGTAAACACTCCACAAACAAAGAGCTCTGCTGGCCTAAGACTTCTTGGAATACTGCCTCTGAGGTTGGGCACTTGAAATATATGTTGTTGTCATGAGCTTTGGCTTCCTTTGTAGTGAGACCATAAAAGCTGGGTCTGCTTCTATGTGACCTGGAAGACATGATTTCTTATTTTCCAATGAACATGAGGCAGCAGTGCTCAATTTTCTCTTTGTAGGTAAACTATGTCCACTGGAGGCTAAGTGTCTCCCGGTGGGGACTGTGAAGACATTTGATCATCCTCCACTTTTCGTGGTGTGTCTTGCTGCTACACTGGGAATTTGGTACTTGCTTCACACAATATAAGAAGTTCATCTGGGATACAGTGCTGGAGCGTGTTCTGTCACGTGGGGTGGGTTAGCGTCTGCAGGAGAATGTACCAACCAGTCTTCTATCCCACATAGCTTGTCCCAATAACCATAGCAACCTGATTATGAACATTGCCCTGAAACCTCTCCACATAACAAGATGCCTTTACCTACAAGGGAATGGGGGCTGCGCCATATCAGTCACAAGCCATTTGTAAGCTGATAGCCGATCCACATGGCCCCACCTTGATGTTTCATTACATACCTGCCCACCACTACTCTAGGCGCACTACTCACCAGGCTCCAAATTCCTGGCATCTCGTATTCTACACCATTTTCATGAAACCCAGTCAAACAAGGCACTGTCTGGTATACACATGATCAGCAACAGGACATCCAAAGTTTCTGCAGTGCCACCTGGTCATGGGAATTTCAAAACTTTTTTGGTATTTATCTAGCAATTTTTCAAGGATGAAGTTACAGGCACTGTGGGTTTCAATTCATTCAGGAACCGTTAGGTGTTGAGAAAGCTCATTTCAATGAATGCTCTGGAGAACTTTAAAGTCAAGGCTTCTCAAAGAGTTGCCAACAGGTCACATGAAGCCAGGCCAATTGACGTCTACAATGTGAGGTCCATGTGTGTTTTGAATCTCAACTATGGCTACCAAGTCTTTCAGAATAAAATCATGTGATATCCTGGCTGAGATTCCCAGGCCTCTGTGGAAAGCCACCCTGGGCCAAGATCTCAGTTTCCAAGAGTGAGTCTCATGCGTGGCCTCCTAGAATCCCAACACAATTCATGGCAATACTTCTCTGAGGTCAGTTCCAGAACTCAGTCTCTAAGGGTAAATCATACCAGATTTCAAGCCCAGGTGGACCAAGTCATCCGTTCCAACTGCCACAAAAATGACCAAAATTAAAATGAAATCACTCCCACAGGGCCATAATCTTTTTCCTTGTAGACACTCATCATAACCTCTAGCTGGAGGTTTCAATGAGCACAAGGTAGTGTCCAAAATAAGCTCACTTGCCCCTCATTTGCCTAAAAACATGGTGGCCTGAACACTATTCCTGTGAACCAGGAGTGATCAAATATTCCTGCTGTTAAAGTGTTCCACTTCTCCAATTTGAGGCCTACTGGCTGAAGCCTATAAATTCTTGATGTGATTTGGAGTCATGAGAAAACCCAAGCACATGTGGGCTAGCCTCTGCAGGAATTTCAAAGACTCATTTGACCCTAAGGATCCCTATTCTCACTTGATGGAGGTCAGGAACCTAAAACAAGAAGGCAAAAATATTCATCCACAATGACTTCTCTTTTGGTCATTTTGGTTTTGGAACCACATGGGATCTTTCTTTAGATCCATCAGGTGCTGAGAATCTAAGCCACAACCTCATTCAAGGACAAGAGGCTGATTCAGACACATTCCATTCCAAAGCAATTAAGCAAAGAGCCACAGGTGATGTCCATTCATTTCCATATGAAAACAGTCTTCTTAATGCTACACAACTGGGTGGCCTGAGGCAAAGACTTTCCTGATATTCAGGATAATAGAAACAGAAGTAAGCAAATGGCCCAAAGAAGGGTTTCTCCACTGAGACATTACTGGTCACACTGATATCTGAGTTTTCTGAGATGCTCCCATTCCCTTAAGCTATCCAGTACATGGCCATGTCACAGAGCCCTGAGGTGTTACATATCTGGGACTCAAAACCATGAGCCAATTCTGGAGAGTGGCTGGAAAACACGAAGAAAACAGGAACTTAAGAAGATAGTAGATGTTGCCCATCCATAAGGCAAGCTGCAGTCCATTCATCAATTGGGCAGTAAGAATGTGGGGAAGCTTTCAACTAGAGACAATGCTTCCATTGATGCATTATCTTTTCTAATGTGTACAACAACGGATACACTGGGATACACAGAGATAGAAACACTCACCATGTCAAAGGACTTACTAGAAATAGTCATTCTGCAGGATGAATAATGAATAATGGCATTGGCAACCTGTGGTATTTACAAGAGTATATATGTGAAATATAACTATGAAAGCAGAAATCTAGGTAAGATTTGAAGCCCAGAAGGGCATTGGGGACTTGAGTGGGATACTTAGCTTTGAGTTATGTGCTGCACAGATGTCTCAAATAAATCAATATACACTGGCATCGGACCTTGTACTTTGGATGATTGAATGTTGAAGAGAACATCCAGTCAAAAAGCGATAATCGGTAGGATTAGGAAGGTAGTCGGTAGGTTTAGAAAGAAGAGTGAGTATAGGATTTGGACCAAAAGTTCTTTAGCAATAGGGTTTCGGGTAGAGAGTGTATGTAAATGTCAGTACATGTGAAGAGTCAGTCACAATGATGAACTGGGGAAAACATGTAGGAAAGCAGATATCAATAGAGACATTAGGAAATCAAGCAAAGTATAAAGTGTGTGATAGGGTTAGACATTTTCAACAGGTTTGAGGTTGAATATATAATATTAGGAAGAAACAAATATGTAGTCACCAATAGGATTGATATTTGAGAGCATTAGGCAACCTGGACATGGATGTTTTTAGTAATCCATGCTCACTTTCTATTTAGGCTTTGGTACAATTGTAAGTGTGACCTTTGCTTTTTTTGTCCAGAATATTTCTGTGATAAAATGTGTATGTAGATCAGGTGACATGAGTATTTCTTCCACCATTTCTTGGAGCAATATTTTGAAGACTTATAAATTAGTATGGTCGTACAAAGAGGTGTACCCTATTTTTATGAATATACACATAATGCATGAATAGACCATACTGTGAATAAATAATATAACTGGATCCACTTTAAATAATGGATTGAATAGATATCTGAAAATATATAAGAAATGTTATATTGATATACAATCATTCATTCCAACCAGTTATATATCTAATGATCATCTTAGGGTTATGGTTTATCATGAAGGGTTTGTGAGTTTTGTTTCAAAATTGATTATGGAAATCAAAAATAATATATTTGGAAAAAAGTCTCATGAATAGACCAGTAAAGAAACATAGAGGAATACATGTGTTCTGGAGCAGGACGTGATTGAAAGTGAAACAAATGCCTATAAATTTGCCAACTAGTGAATCAAATATATATTCTATGATGTACATAAACTGAAGAAATAGTAATGTACCAGTGTGGAATAAAAATTAACGTCAAAATACACATCATGTTCCATAGTAACCTACATGCATTGATGTTAAACGGGGTTAGTTAATGTAGACATATTAGGATTTGTATGCACCTTTCACTGAAGTTAGTTTTCAGTACTAGGAAACAAATATGTATTTCGGGTGGATGAATATTTCTAAGAATAATCTTGTGAAAAGTTGATTATTAATCCACATATATGAACATGAATGAATTTAGGGATTGTATATAAGACACATATATTTCATATTTTTAAAAATCTGGAGAGTATAAATATATATATATATATATATATATATACACACACACACACACACACACACACACACACACACACACACATAGACATTAATAAGTAGCAATATATATGCCAATCGAAATTCATCATGAAATAGATATCATAAAGATGCAAAAACATTCATTTTACTGAACATGGGTTTATGTATTATGTTGTTCTACTGGGAAGCTCACCCATAGGTTGAATTTTCATTTCCAACAGGGTTTAGGAGGAGTGATCACTTCTCACACTTTGTATCTGCTATGTCATGTAATTCACAAGAATGTACGTGTGATACCATGCAGGATTCTATTTGTGCATATAAAAATACATGTGCTGAATAGGCTCCAGAGAATGGGAGACAGTAGTTCACATATTTGTTACCTTTGAAAACACATCGAGAACTATTTCAATTAAAAATTGACTAGATTTATAACACCTACCCTTTATCATGCAAAAGGCAAGTCGAACTCTGAACTGCATGTACTTATATACTGTTTGGGTTATTTTTCTCCATCATATTAGAATTAGTAGTTAGAGTCTTGTAGAATATGTGTTAGTGTCAGGGATTCAGAATTTCGAATGGAAAATAGGAAAATTAATCCAATGTGTATGCAAATATGTGCTACAACAAATCTTCCCACTCTCATCCAGAACCATGCCTTGACATTACCTTCGCCCCAAGTAAGACACAATTAGAGAAGAAGAGTTACAAAATCTGTGATTACATTTCTGGAATGGAAAATGCTCAAGAGTGCACAAACTTGGAGGTGGTATAGGAGTTTCCAAAAATAAGGACAAAGTACACACTCCACAAACATGGAGCTCTGCTTGCCTAAAACTTTTTGAGAAACTGCCACTGAGGTTGGGCACTGAAATATAGGTTGTTGTCACGAGTTAAGCTTCCTTTGTAGTGAGAACCTCATAGCTGGGTCTGCATCTATGTGACCAGGAGGACAAAGTTTCTTATTTTACAATGAACACGAGGCAGCAGTGCTGAATTCTCTCTTTGTAGGTAAACTGTGGCCACTGGGCGCTTAGTGTCTCCCCGTGTGGACTGTGAAGCCATATGGTCATCCTCCATTTCGTGGTGTTTCTTCCTGCTGCACTGGGAGGTTGGTATTTGCTTCACGAAATACAAGGAGTTCAACTGGGACAAAGTGCAAGAGGGAGTTCTGTCACGTGTGGTGGGTCAGGGTCTGCAGGATGATACAAGAACCAGGCTTCTATCCCACACAGCTTGACCCCTTGACCATAGCAACCTGATTCTGAACAATGTCCTGAAATCTCTCCATATAACAAGTTGCCTTTACACGGAAGGTTCTGCTGGCTGCGCCATATCAGTCACAAGCCATTTGGAAGCCAATGGCAGATCCAAATGGCCCCACACAGATGTTTTATCACATACCTGCCCAACACTGCTCTAGGCCCACTACTCAACAGAGTCCAACTTACTGAAATCTCTGTTCTACACCATTTACATGAAACCCAGTAAAACAAGACACTGTCTGGAACATTCATGATCAGCAACATGTCATCCAAAGGTTCTCCAGTGCCACCTGGTGATGGGAATTTCAAAAATTTCATGGTATTTATCTAGCCATTTTTCAAGGATGAAGTTGGAGGCACTGTGAGTTTCAATTCATTCAGGAACCATTAGATGGTTAGGAAGCTCATTTCATTGAAAGCTCTGGAGAACACTCACAGGTAAGGCTTCCCAAAGAGTGGTGAAAAGATCACATGATGTTTAGCTCATTTAGCTCTACAATGTGAGGTCCATATGAGTTTTGACTCTCAATGATGGGTGCCAAGTCTTTCAGAATAAAATCATGTGGTATCCTGGCTGAGAGGCCCAGTGCTCTGTGGAAAGCCACCCTGGGCCTAGAACTCAGTTTCCAAGGGCGACACTCATGCCTGGCTTTCTGAAACCTCAACACTATTCATGACAATACTTCTCTGAGTTCAGTTGCAGAACTCAGTCTCTAAGGGAATCACACCAGAGTTCAAGCACATGTGGACCAAGTCATCTCTTCTAACCGCCACCCAAATGACCACAATTTAAATTAAAAGACTCCAACACACATAATAACCCTTGGCTAGAGTTTTCCATGAGGGGGACAGCTCAAGTCCATGTCCCAAATAAGCTCTCTTGCACCTAAATTGCCTAATTCAGGGTGGCATGGACACCCTTCTTGTGAACCAGGAGAGATCAAATAGGCCTCCCATTAATACTGCTCCACTTCTTCAATTTGAGGTCAACTGACTGTGGGGTTTGGATTCTTTATGTGAATTGGAGTCTTGAGAAAACCCAAGCAACCATGGGCTAGCCTCTGCAGAGCTCTGAAGATCTCATTTTACCCAAAGGATCCCTATTCTGACTTGATGGAGTTCAGGAAAGTTACAGAGGAAGGCGAGAGACTTCATCCACAAGGACTGCTCTTTGGCCATTTTGGTTTTGGATGTACACATGGGATCTTTCTTTATATCCATCAGAAGGTGAGAAACTAAGCCACAGCCTCACACAGGGCAAATAGGCTGATTCAGACACATCCTCTCCAAAACAATTAAGCAAGGAACCACAGGTAATACCCATTCATTTCCATTTGAAAACTGTTTTCTTCAGGCTTCACAAAGTGGTGGCCTGCGGAAAAGACCTTCCTGACATTCAGGGCAACAGAAGAAAAGGTAAGCAAAAGGCCCCAAGCATGGTTTCTCCACTGAGACTTTACTGATCACACTGATATCTGAGTTTTCTGAGATGCTCGCCATTCCCTTTAGCTATCTAGTACATGGTCATTTCACAGAGCTTCGTGGTTGTACATATCTTAAACACAAAACCATGAGCCTATTCTGGAGAGTGGCCAGAATTCAGGAAGAAAACAGGATCTTAGGAAGATAGTAGGTGTTGCCCATCAATAAGGCAAGCTGCAGTCCATTAATTAATTGGGAAGGATGAATGCTGGGAAGCTTTCTACCTGACAGGACATATTCATTGATGCATTCTCTCTTCTAATGTCTACAACCACGGGCGCAGTGGGATACACTGACATAGAAACACTCGCGTTGTCAAACGACTTACTAGAAACCGTTCACTCCAAACAAAACAAACCTTCTTTCATACCTATTCTCAGAACATGAGACAAAAACCACAAACTCACACCCATATCACAAAGGCACCTCCTTCCCCCATGAAGGTCTGTGACTATCCGGAGAGTCCTCTGACTGGTGGGCCATACTATGTTCCCAGAAATGGCCTGTTCTGTCTCAAATATGGTCTTCTTGGGCAACTCTGTGAAGTTTTCAGGATCAAGTGGTGAGTCAATGCCTGCTTTCTCAGGAAAGCCCCCTCTCCATAGCTTTTCTTGCATTTGGCCATCCTCACATCAGTAGGTCCCAAGAAAGACTGAGTCTGTCCTTGGTAAATCAAAATAAGTTTGACAACTGGGACTGGGACCGGGACTGGCTCTGGGTGCCAGGCTTCCTGGATTCCAAGTTCAGAGAGTTCTATCACCATAGAAGTTAGGTGAGGTCACTTCCTTTAGGAACTGAATTTGGTCACTGCCTTGGCAAAAACTTTGTCCTAACAGTTGCTTCTAAGGTTCCCATGAGAAGGAGGCTGCCCTTACTTTCTGTGACACTTTCACAAGTTAGAATGGTATGTCAACCATTGGCACGCAGGAGAAGCTCTCAACACATCCCTGCTTTGGTCCATCTTCTCTACATTAAGAAGAGAGTGGCTGATTCAGACACATCCCTTCATCATGAGCAGGTTGTTTGCCATGGAAGACTTTTGCTCTCTCAGGTCCTTCATAGTTGACTACATCTTCTCCAGGGATCATTTCTTCATGGACCTTTGAGGTTCTCAGCAGGTGGAAGATCCTCTATATTGCTGTCCCCGCTCTTCTGTAAAATTAGATTGAGAGAACAGTGTATGGTTAGGGTTAATAACAGGTTCAATTTGGGTGAGAAAAGAAACTACATGGTTGAGCAAACAGGGTCCTACAGTTAACAATAATATGAGAATTATTAATGGACCAGCCTGGGTGGATAAATGCGTAGTTAACCAGGTGGACTATGTGAACCAAGACTCAAACCTCCCTTTGGGGGCCTCTGTCTTTCTTTGACCCTCTTCAAGTCGTTTTCTTAATTTACTCATAGATTCTTTTACAACTCCAGTATTGTCGGCATAAAAGCATCATTCTTTCCTCAATGCAAGCAAAAAGGCACCCTTCTCTCATGAAGAGGAGGGCCAACACTCGCCTGCTCTGTAAACAACTTCAGAGAGAGAGAGGTTAAAATTCCTGTAAAGCTGTGATGTGGTTTTTAATGTCTTTAAGCTTTGGTCTATTTCTGCTTCTAATTGTGTCTTTGGTGTGTCTCATGGACTAGGGCATTTGTTCCTGTGCCCACCACTTTAGCAACTATTATTACTAATAGGATGGCTAAAGTGAGGGATACAGGTTCCTGGTGGAACCGGGGTGTATGCCCCCCTATTTGATCTTTAAATGAACCTGCATCCTGATAGAGCACTCTCGAAAACATCTGCATCGTTACATAATTAATCGCATCTATTGACCATTTTATGAAACCATAAATAATGTTAAAGTGTATAGAATTATACTGTTGTAGGGATGGACAAGGAAAGGCACCTAAGATAGCACCAAAGACAGGAAAGCAGTTTTATTTGGTCGCATCCGTATTTAGAGGGCATTGCTTCTGTTGTAATCAATTAATCCACTGAACCCCAAGTTTTGGTAGTTTTAGTATTTGTACCCAACATGTAAGGGAAGGGGCTCAGAAGTTCACAGTCTGCAGAAATTTACACAAATCAGTTTTTGTTTCTGTTTTTTTCCTCTGTTCTGTGCACGTTAACTTTTCAAGGACACCTTGGAACTGGAGAGCTTTTTTGTCTCTTTTTTTTTCCTCCTTGCCAGCTGTCACCATGGAGCCCAGTTGGTAACTTTTTTATCTTAGAAATGTAGCCATCTCTGTGAAGCCCCAGCTCAAGGCCAGAGTCCTTGTTCACATATTTTGTGAAAAACTGGTAAGGCGATGTCTAGCTTAGGGGTGGTGATTTTTCCAGCCAGTGGCCAAGTAGAACAGGGCAACACGAAGAGTGGAAGTTTATCTCCATTGAACTTTTTCAGAGGGACTCTTTTGCTGAAAGACCTAAAGTAAGCCTTGGTGAAGACTTCTGGAGAAGGTCATTTAAGACATTTCTGTGGACCTGGTACAGAGGGGGATGACAGGGAAGGCGATGCTGAGAGCAGCTCTGTGGATCTGAGAATGAGGAAGGAGAGATGCCAAAGAATAATGGGAAAGGGGTTTGGGATTTTCATAGAACAAAAACTTGAGCAGTAGAACAGGTAGAGCAGAGGGGAAGACGGGAGTGAGTATTCCAAAAAGCCTGTGAGGGACTTTAAATTCTTAGAACCTGTTTTCAGTGATGACAAATCAACTTTAAACGTCATTTTCATTACATCTTGGATAGGGGTCTGAGGGCTCTTCTCAGCTGGTTTGAGCTTTGGCTAAGCTTGCTAAAGGACTTGGTGGGACCTAGTGCAGACACTGACAGGAAAAGAGAGGAGTGAGTGGGTGGAGGGGTACCTCAGTACCAGCTTCCTCAGCAAGGGGGCAATGTTCTGAGATCCAGCGGAGGTTTGGGTTTTTGATCTAGTAATTGGAGGGGAGAAATCAGGTTGCTGAGGTGGGAGTGAAAGCAGAGAATCTAGAGCAGAAGGCTGAGTGTGAGGAACTATTGGGGAAGCATAGTACAGGATGTGAGCGCAGGAGGAAAAAGGATTCCACATAGGGGAATTTCCCCCTTTTGAGCACTTGCCAAAGTTAAAAATGTAATGCAGAATTTGAAGATCTAGAGAACCCTCTGGGGGCCATAGTTTTTGGTTGTCTAATTGGTAATATGGCCAATGCTGTGTACTGAATTTGATGAGGAGTTTGGGTTCCACCAGGCAGCCCCTGTATGCTCACATCCCCATGACTTAAACAAGAAGTCGGCTTTTCCCCCACACAGCCATGGCTGTTTGTCGCTTTGATAGTCTGCCGGGCATACATAGTAATATAGGCTAGCCAACCTGCATCTGGCTCGCGAGTCCCTGCATCCATAATGTTTGTTTCAATTATCTATGGTATGGAAGGGATTTAATGAAATTTTAGTGAGATCCTCTTCATCAGGTATATCTCAAAAGGAAAGACCTCTACCGAGCTGAAAAATGTCTGGGTGGAGAGATAGCCACCAGATCCCTAAGGGGGCCGTTAAGGTCTCTTTAATGGTTCTATTTATTTTTTCTACCTGTCCTGAATTCTGGGATATATAAGCATAATGTAACTTCCAATTAATCCACAGGGTCCTGGTTAACACCTGACTTACCTGGGCCATGAACGGTGTCCATTATCAGTCCATAAGGCAGATCGTATCTTGGAAATATATCTTTCAGGATCTTCTTGAAAACCATTTGCGCCGTTTTTTTTTTTTTTTTTTTTTTGTTTTTTTTTTTTTTTTTTGTGTGTGTGTGTGTGTGTAAGGCTTCAATCCATCCTGAAAATGTATCTACAAAGACTAGGAGATATTTAAGTCCATACCTTGCTGGCTTAATTTCACTAATGTCCACTTCCCAGAATTGTCCTGGTCTGGTTCCTCGTAGGTGCTTTCCTCTAGGAAACTTGGAAGGGTAAGCATTACCCAATTGACGGATCCGACAGGCTTTTGTTACCCGTTCAGTTATTTCATTTTGCTGTGAGTTGGTTAGTGGAGAACTCTGTTCTTAATCCTACAGTAATGCCTGCAGTTTCTTTGAACCAAGGTGAGTGAGTTGATGTGCATTTTTAACGTAGTGTAGGGCTTGCTGTAATTGCAGGCTGAGCTCAGTGAAGTTGAGGTGTTCAGTGTCAGTGTCCTTAGATGTTATCAAAAACTTCCTGGTACTCAGGGTTCCATTGGAATTGGGCATCTTCCTTTAACAGCGGTATAAAGGAGCAGCTAAGGACGCAAACCCAGGTATCCATAACCTGCAAAAGCCAGCAGTCCCAAGAAATTCTCTGAGTTGTCTGCTGTAAGATGGGGGTGGTATCTACACAATGGTTTGTTTTCTGGGCTCAGTGAGCCATCGTTTACTGCCCCTAAGGGAATAGCCCAGGAAGATTACTTCATGCTAGCAAATTTGGGCCTTTTTGGCCGAAACTCTATACCCGAGTTGAGCAAGCTCATATAATAGTGCTTGGGTCCCAGACTCACAGTTTTCCTTGGTGTTGGCTGCCAGTAGCAGGTCATCCACGTATTGAAGCTGGGTAATTTCAGGGTGCGTAGTTCTGAAGTTGTTGAGATCTCTGTGGAGGGCTTCATCAAGGAGAGTGGGGGAGTTTTTGAACCCCTGTGGGAGTCTAGTCCAAGTTAGTTGACCAGACGTTTTGGTTTCTGGGTCTACCCACCCGAAAGCAAACAGCAACTGACTATCTTTATGCAGAGGCAAGCAAAAGAAAGCATCTTTTAAGTTCAGAACAGTATATAATTTCCGCTCAGGGTTCAGAGTGCTAAGCAGATTGTACGGATTAGGTACCGTGGGGTGAATGTCCTGCACTCTTTTGTTGATCTCTCTTAGCTCTTTAATGGGGCGATAGTCCCCGGTTCCTGGCTTTTTTTTTTTTTTTCTCGTAGCAGGAGAGTGTTCCAGGCCGATTGACAGGGCCTTAGGACTCCTAAGGCCAGATATTTCTGAATATGGGGCCTTATCCCACCTTTAGTTTTTTTGCTTAGAGGATATTATTTGACATTGATTGGGGAGACTGAGGTTTTTAACTCCACTGTTATTGGAGGTTGTTTCACGGCCAGACCTAACACCGCAGTTTTTGCCCAGGCATCTGGGTAATCTGTTATCCATTTTGGGGGTAGCTTGCCTGTTTGATCAGTCTTGGGGGGTGTGAAGAGTGGACGTTCATCTTCTACTAATATAGTTAAAGCGGTGACTATAGGAGTTTTACTGAAGGATTTACAAATTTCATTTGGGGGCCTTCAGGGTTAAAAGTTATTTTGGCCCAGAGCTTGGTGAGCAGATCTCTGCCCATCAATGGGTGCGGGCATTCTGGTCTTACTAGGAAGGAGTGATGGATTTTTTCTTTCCCCAGGTCCATGGTCCTCTTAGTTGTCTAAGCCCGATATTTACTGTCATCAGCCCTTTGAACTACAGACCTTTTATTTGATAGAGGGCCCAATGGGGCCTTAAGGGCTGAGTATACTGCTCCTGTATTCACTTCAAAGTTTACTGGAGTCCCCTCCACTTCAAAAGTTACCCTGAGCTAGGGGAAGGGATCTGAGCCCCGACTTTCTTAGTCATCCTCCAGAGTCAGAATGGCCAGCTGGCGTGGCTGTCTCTTTATAGGGAACTCTATGGCCCAGTATCCTTTTTCTTTAGAGTAGGCACACTGATCTGAGGCCAGGGGTGGCCTCTGGCATGGGCCCTTCCTGTCACCCTGTGTCTTAATTTTTGGCCTCTTTCTTGTTGTGATCAGGACCTTAGTCAATGCCTTAGTCTGTCTTTTGCTTCTCTCATCCTCCGTTTGCTCCCTTTCTTTCTCCCTGTTTCTCTCTTATAGTATACTTTCTTGGCTTCTTTGACTAAATCTCTTTTTTAAATTTTTTTTTTAATATCCATGGCAGCTTGCTCAATTAAGGCCATCATGACAGATGCCTTTTAATCCGCTGCCTGAGGATCGAAAGAAGTATATCTCTTATATGCCTCCATGATTCTCTCTAGAAACATAAAGGGAGATTCATCAGGCCTTTGAATAATTTCTCTTACCATGGCCAAATTAGTTGGTCACCCAGCGGTCCCTTGGGGACCCGCTGTTAGAGCCTGGCAATAATTGAACAGATGCTCCCTATCTTCCAACGTGTTGGGGTCCCTGTTGAATAGGTTTAAGGAGAAGCCAGCTTTCATTATGTTGGGAAGTTGTGTTGGTCGCCCATCAGGTCTGAGGATATTTTTTCTACATTCCAGGAGATTTTTCTCTCATAGCTCTGTCATGAAGAGAGTCGCTAGGTGGTGTTGGCAGTCACCCCAAGTAGGCAGGTGTGAAAACGTCGGTGAGTTCTCTGAGTTCTTTTAGCTGGGCCAGCTTCCTCCAGGGAAGGAGGGGCTGTCTGTGCTGCGGGACAGTCATCTTGATGGCACTGGGCCAGCCTAGCTTCCTCGAATGGTGGAGAGGCTGAGTCAGCAGAAGGGGAATCACTTAGAGGGTGTTGGGGGTTGGGAGACGAGGGCAGATGATAAGGAGGGGGAGGAGAGTCCATTAAAATCTTGAGACTCAAGGAGAACAGAGGGTGGAGGAGGAGGAGCCGAGAGTTTGAGAGATAGAATTGTGGGGGAAGGAGTAGGAGCAGGTGCAGGGACAAGGAAAGGCTTGACCCATGGAGGAGGAGATTTGTAGAGGTACTGACAAGTTAAGATATATGGCTGTTGATCTGGATGTCTATGTGGCCCCTGCTGAAAGACAATATCTCGGACTTTTCAAATAAGTGCGAAGTACAAAGATCCTTCTAGGAGCCATCCGACTGCAATGGTGGGTCATTCTGTGACACAGAATCTGCCAGGTCTGGCGTTTTACTGAAAAAGAAAGATTCTGAGCCCTTAAGCAGAATTTGGTCCAGTGATCAAGGGTCAGGGACAGAGGCATTGAAATGATCTGTCCCATAATAAGATATACACAGACAGTGAAAGCAACGACACACAACACAGACAAGGCAAGACAATAAAGACAGGCAATGGGCGTCCAATACTGAGACCAGGACTGACTAGTCGGCAAAACCTGAAGGGCTGGCAATACCGAATCAGAAACAAAATATCACTGAGTTGAGGAGACTATTGTTCCTCGATTTCCCGAGTCTATCTCCCAGGGACATGGTCTGTGGCTCTGTGGCATGTGTGTCAGCCACCATGGGAGAGAGCTCACGCTCTTTACCAATAGCCATTTTGCCATACCCTAACCTGAAGCCTGAAACCAGAAAGACGGGTCTTATTTACCCCCAGAGGAGCCCGTTGGGGGTATTTTGTCTGCAGCTGCCGGATCTCGCTAGGGCCACCAGATGTAAAGGTTGGGCGAGCATCTGTGGCAGAGACCACCAAGAGACAGTCTCATGCAACAGCAAAGGGTTTATTGGGAGTCCGGCATGAAGGGCTCAGAGATCACTTGAACAGAGCAGAGAGCCCTGAGAACAGCTTAAGAAATGCTTATATATTTTCCTTGGAGAGGGCAGGGAGAGAAATTTATTGATGGGTAATGGCAAGTGGGCAGTTTGCGTGCAACTGGTTGACAGAGTACATTCTGCAGTTTGGCAGTTGGGGACAGCACATTCTGGGAACAAAATAGTAAACAGTTCTCAAGATTACAACGGTGTTTTGTTAAGCATACAGAAAAACAGGAAGTGACAAGTATCTATTTTATTAACATTTCAATATAAGTATGAAAACAGAAATCTAGGTAAGATTTGAAGTCCAGAAGTTCATTTGGCCCTTGATTGGTATACTTAGCATTGAATTACGTTCTGTAGAGATGTCGCAGAAATATGGATATACAATGTCATAGGACCTTGTACCTTCTCGGAGGTCAGTTCCAAAACACAGTCTCTAAGCAGAATCACACCAAAGTGCAAGCCAAGTTGGACCCAGTTATCTCTTCCAACTTCCACACAAATGACCGCAGTTAAAACCAAAACACTCTCACATGACACTCATCTTCTTCCATATAGACACTCATCATAACTTCTGGCAGGAGGATTCCATGAGAGACGCAGCACAAGACAGTGTCCCAAATAAGCTCCCTTTCCCCTCATTTACCAAAAGTCAGGGTGGCCTGGACACTCTTCCTGTGATCCAGGAGTGATCAAATATGCCTGCCGTTAACACAGCTCTGTTCTCCAATTTGAGGCCTACTGACTGTCGGTTTAGATTCTTTATTTGAATTGGATTCATAAGAAAACCCAAGAACCTATGGGCTAGCATCTGCAGGGCTTTGAATAACTCATTTGACCCATTGGATCCCTATTCTCACTTGAGGGAGGTAAAGAACGTTAGGGAGGAATGCGAGAGACTTCATCCACAATGACTGATTTTTGGTCATTTTGATTTGGATCCACACATGGGATCTTTCTTATGATCCATCAGGTGCTAAGAATCTAAGCTCTAGGCTCACACAGGGCCAAGGGGCTGATTCAGAAACATCCCTTTCCAAAGCAATTAAGCAAACAGCCACAGGTGATGCCCACTCATTTCCGTTTGAAAACTGTTTTCTTCTGGAATCTCAAAGGCGTGGCCTGAGGCAAAGACCTTCCTGACATTCAGGGCAACAGAACAATAGGTAATCAAAAGGCCAATTGCAGGGTTTCTCCACTGAGACTATCCTGGTCACACTGGTATCTGAGTTTTCTGAGATTCTTGCCAATTCCTTCAGCTATCCAGTACATGTCCATGTCACAGTGCTTGGAGGTGCTACATATCATGGACACAAAAGCATGAGTCTATTCTGGAGAGTGGCCAGAATTCAGGAAGAAAACAGGAACTTAGGAAGATAGCCGGTGTTGCCCATTGATAAGGCAAGCCCTAGAGCATTCATTACTTGGGCAGGATGAATGCTGGGAAGCTTTCTAATAGACAGGAAACAACCATTGATGCATTCTCTTTTCTAACGTCTACAACCACGGACACAGTGGGTTACACAGACATAGAAACACTCGCCTTGTCCAACAACTTACTAGAAACAGTTCACTCCAAACCAAACAAACCGACTTTCCTACCTATTCTCTGAACATGAGACAAAACCACAAGCACACATCCACATCCACAAAGGCACCTCCTTCCCCCAAGTAGGTCTCTCACTCTCCGGAGTGTCCTCTGACTGCTGTGCCATACTGTGTTCCCCGATATGGCCTGTCCTGTCTCAGATCTGGTCTCCTTGTCCAACTCTGTGAAGTGGTCAGGAGCCAGCTGTGAGCCACTACCTGCTTTTTCAAAAAAGGCCCCTCTTCAGAGTTTTCCTGGCATTTGGCCATCCTCACATCAGTAGGTACCAAGAAAGACTGACTCTGTCCTTGCTAAATCGAAGCAAGTGAGACCACTGGGACTGGGACGGGGATTGGCTCTCTGTGCCTGGCTTCCTGGATCCCAAGTTCAGAGAGTTCCATTACCAAGGAAGTGAGGTGAGGTCGCATCCTTCAGGAACTGAATGAGGTCACTGCCTTGGCAACCACTTTGTCCAAACAGTTGCTTCCAAGCGTACCATGAGAAGGAGGCTGACCCTACTTTCTGTGGCACTTTCACAAATTAGAATGGTATATAAACCATAGGCACCAAGGAACAGCTCTCCACTCAGGCCTGGTTTGGTCCATCTTCTCTATATTAGGAAGAGAGCCTTTAGTCCCGGGAGCATTGCAGTGAACCTCCGCACTAAAACTATTAGCAAGCACCTGATGGAGGAGGCCTTCATACGTAAGTGGCGCCTTTATAACATCTGATATCCGGTTAAGGGAGATCTCTTCTGATGACAGAGATGTGGCCTGGGGAGACTCACATATACTCCTGTCCAGGACAGTAACAAGAATCATTCTGTCCTCTGTTCTGTTCTGTAGGAAATTCCTCTGGAAGTGTAGAGAGGTGCCCACGGGCACGCACGCGCTCGTACCCTGGAGCTTTAGCAAGATCTTGCACTGTACCACTGTTTTTCTGTTTAGGCGCCGGGTTTCTGTTTTTCTTTGTGTGTGTGTGTGTGTGTGTGTGTGTGTGTGTGTGTGTGTGTTTTGTTCTGCGTTCTATTTTTTTTGTTGTTTGTTTGTTTGCTTTTGTTCATTTTGTTGTGTGATTTCAGTGGTAAAAACTTAAGGATATTGGACGTGAAAATGGGTAATAAAGAGAGTAAGCCTGACACCCGTTTGAACTGTGTTTTAAGGAACTGCGATGAACTTTACCCCCCTTTGTTAAGCAGGATGATAGAAGCCCCTAGCTGGCTGCCTGGAGCACACCCATTGCAGAGGGCAATGCCTGCTGGGGACCTAAGAACTGAGTATCTCCCAGGTTAACAAGTGAAACTCCTTTAAAACCCCTTGTCCCTCCAGATCAAGAGAGTCACAAAATTTGGCAGAGTCCCCTGTGTTTCTCCTTTGTTAGCAAAGCAATTAACCTCCCCTTTTCTTTTTCTCAGAACCCATTCCTCATTATTTAATTGGTATAAATTGGCTTCTAGGTCAGGAACCGAACTTTAAGTTACAAATTTGGTATCCCCCCTCCGCCCCAGAACTTTGTGAGAGCTGTCTACTGAAATGTTAGGAGATGGAGCTTGCTTGGGGTGGAACTGAACCAGAGGAGCTAATCCTGTAAGTAAAACGAGGGACTGAGGGACCCCCAGCAGCTGCCAAAGCCCTGTTGATTCAGGGAATACCCTCCTTCCTTCCGTGCACTGTAAGAATTACGCCACCTCTGTCTTGTTAAAAAAGAGAAAAAGAAAAAGGGGACACTAAATTCATTAAAGTCACCATATAGACACTTTATTTTACATTTCAGGTTGCCCCTCTGTTAAAACATCTGGTCCCCCCCATGGTGCCACTGGTGTAGTAGATTTTTATGGTGCCACTGGTGTAGTAGATTTTTCTCTTATCTGCTCTGGTTAAAAGGATTCTGTCTGGCAACCATAGTCTCTACCTCCTTTCTGTCTGTCTTGTGTCTTTGTTTCTGGTCCTTTAAGACATGTGCAATAATGTGTTGATATTATAAAATTTTTCTTGGGAATGATCTTAGCTGAATGTGTGTCTAAATGATGATGTTTTATCATAACAAACTGGTATCTGAATGGGTTTTTGAAGCATTGCACAATCTTGCAGTTAAAAGTCGGGTTTAGGTAATTGTTTAGTTTAAGATTTCAGGTAATTCATGCCAGAGAACTTAAATACTTAGGATGGAAAACTGAAGAACTCTACTTCCAATTGGCAAGTAACTTCCCAATCATTAAGTCTTTTTTTTTTTTTAACCAATTTTGATTTCGGTAGCCAGGGAAAATGTCACTGTGTGTACCAGTGCATTAATTTGGACAAGGATAGTAAACCATAGTATGGTATCTGTTGACAAAATAAGATGTAAAGACATAAAATTTTGTGAATTGTATCTTAAACTTGTATCATAATTTTCAACATCCGAACCTGAAAATTATGGTTAAAATGCCTTAGGCCTGAGGTGTCTGCTCAGAATAGCAGTTTTTTCCTGCTCCTTCCAGACCTCAGCCATGCCTTATGTTGAAATGCAAATGAAAGAAGCCTGCAAGCTTAGTAGGAGACTGATTTGATGCCTAACGGAAAGAAAAAGTAAATTGTATGGTATTTACTAATTACTGGCCAGTCGTTTTTTCTAGGACTCTTATTTTTTTCCTTAGATTCTGTATTTTCTTTTTGAGCTCAAGATTCTGAGCATGCAGACCTAGGTTAATGTTTTTCTGATCAGTTCTATCTTTGACCAACTGTGGACTTTTTGAAACATTGCAATAAAGATTTAATCTGCGAAAAACTACAAGGCCTTTACTATTATTATGTGTGTACAATTTTGTTATGTGTTGTCTGTCTATATATACATATGTTCGTATATCATATATATGATACACAAATTAACATATATAAGGAGCGCTCATAAAAAAAGCGCTCATAAAAACAAATTTTAAAAAGTGGATCCAAAGATCTTTAGTTCACGTGGTTTAAATGTTTCAATTTAAATTGGATAAACAGATAAAAATAAATGTTTTTAAATTTAAGCTTACAAATTTTTCTAGGTGTTCAAAAATCTAATAAAATATTAATATCTACAAAACGTCTAATGTGCCTTGGTTCTAGGACATTTTCTTCAACATAAAAATGGTTTACACTGTTTAATACATTTCTCTAATATTTTGATAAATAAGTAAAGTAAATTTGATATGGGATTACTCATTCGTGAGTACATTTGTTAGATATCTGATTCATTTACTAAGGTCTGTATGAGTTTTTACTAAACTCTATATAAGATTTTAAAAATCAGTCATGTGTTAATGAGACAAAAATTTTTTGAAACATAAGTTTACCCATAACATTGTGTTTATTAAGTTTTATTTTTTCTAGAGCAAGGAACCATAAAAATTAAACAACTTATTAAATCAGAACTGTTATTTTAGAGCACTGTACTGCCATTTCTTTAAAAGGTAAACTTGGTTAATGTAGAAACAGCAATGTAATTGTGATGCTATTAATGTTTTCATATCTTACAGGTATGCAAGTCTGTAAGGTAGAAACTTTAAAAGAGCATTATATCAAGCTGGTGTTCTGAAGTTGTATGGTAAAAAAAATATATTGGAGATTTATTTACCTGTTATCAATAAGATATGTAAAATTTCATGTTACTTTTTACATTGTGGAACAATTTAAATGTATTTTTAAGTTAATGAGAGCCTAATCTATGTAAAAGTTGAAAACGTTCAGACTTTCTTTAATTCATGTTTTAAATGTGATATCATATGGTGTTAGCTAATGTTCATGAGACCGCAATTTATGTAAACTTTGTCAAATGATATTTAAAAATAAAGATCAGCTTTAGAACTAAAATACTTAAGATTTATAAAGAGCCCTGCCTTACCTGAGATAAGGCTGTGTGTCCCATCTTACTATATGTGAGAATGACTACGAAACCAGTAGGTCAGATAATATTTCTTTAAAGTTATGTTAAAAACCTAAAAAATGTCAAGATTCCTAGGATCTAAAACAGGGGATATAAAGTAATACTCAGCCAAAAAATTTAGGGTAGCTATTACACGAACTAAGTATTTTTACTTTTGTTAATTGTATTTTGAAATTTTCTTATAAGTGATCTAAAGATTTCCTGTTAGTTGCTTTAAGAACACAACATGGGTTTATTCAAGATAATAAGTCATCACCTACAATACAGACAGAATAATACAGATCCCAATTAATTAAAAGATAATTATAAAGTTATAGACATTAAAGTCCAGTACTCTTAATATAAGGCTGTTAAAATTTATATGCTGGATGTTTAAGATTAGGATTTAAAATTAAAGTTAAATGAAAAGGGCCAAGAAAACCAATATTTTGGCTCTTACCCTCTGAGTCAATCTGAATCCAGGGAACAGGGGACTTTTTTAAAGAGCTTTTCAACTCTGAGCCACATAACCTCCTGATCAGGGAGATTAATGAGACCACTGGAGAACAGAAAGCCAATCAGTGCATTTGTTACGAGAGTCATCAGAGAAAGGAGATATCCCTGATGCTTCTGAGGGAAGCCAAATGGTCAAGCAAGACCTGGACCCACCTAGCGCAAATGGCACTAGCAGAATTGAAAATCTGCTCTCGTTTTTCCAGAATTGACTCCCATAAAGCTCAGCTGACTGTTAACAATAGATAGAAACAAAAGTCCGTTTGACTGCTTCATCTTAAACACTTTGGAAAGACAGTTAAGACCAAAATACAGCCATTCCTGGGCATTTTAAATAATAATAATATAATAAAAATAAAAATAAAAATAATAATAATAATAATAATAATAATAATAATAATATTTTAAGGTATGCACTTTATTTTAGCCTCCCAAAATAAGTAAGACTGGAGGCTACAAAGAAGGATTCTCAGACAGGAATGCCTGATACTTATAAAAAGAGACTATCAAGAAGAGCTGCCACAGGCAGAAATTTCTAATTTAAGGCCTGCAGATATTCCTAACCTACACAGGTAGGCTTGGTGTTTGCTAGTACGATTATCCAGCCCTGAGTAACAGAATTAAAGGTTTCTCTATTAGACATAGAGGTCATACAAAAAAAAGGATTTTACAAGATCAGATGACATTAAATTGTTAAACTGTATCTTACGGGGAGGGACAACTGTAACACTAAAAGTTAAATATTAATTTGATAGTCCTGATAACTGGGGATATTAAAGACTGGTGAGTGAACTTCCATACAGTGACATGTTCCAGCTGCTGCAACATTTATTCAGTACTCATGGTTTTTGTTTCTCTCATAGAAGAACCCATCCCCAGATGACTTTACAACCTGTTCTTCCCCAACCAGACTTCAATCCGAACTGACTTCTAAAAGGCAACTCATGTCCACCAAATGACTTATAAAAGGCAACTCATGTCCCTCACACCCACTCACTTAACCCTGTCTCAGGTCAGAAGAAGAAATAATGATTGACGCCACTCTTCTTACAACAATGAAGAGAAAGATAAATAGACTATCAATGTAAGTAATTAATTAAGTCAGGTAAAATCAGGGAGATCGGTTTTGGGTGAGTTCTAAAAATTTGGAGAATCTTACCTGAGGGATTAAAATTTCCTCAGTGCTCTTCCCCTAATCTATTAAAGATTTGAAAGAGACACAGAGAAAAGGGGGAAATGATAGACCCAACCTGATCTTTTATTAAAATTGGGAGCCATCTTGCCACAAAGCCATGAAAAGATAATTTTGGCTTTACCATAAATTACTGTAAGTTCTGAACCTGCTTGAAATGCCTGCCCGTGCCTTGAACTCACGCATGCCCAGCTCTCTGACCAGATAGCAGCCCTGTCTGAAACTTTAGTGACACATCATAAATATTTGCCTTCTCTGGCCAGACAACATCCCTCTCTGAGGCTCTAATGGTCCTCTGAATTCTGATGTAGGGACAGCAAAAAAATCTAAACTACCATTAGTGTGATGCTTGTCAGAGTTCTGTTATCTGTAACACCCCTTTTGTGTAACTTTCTGGGCTATAAAGCTGGGCTGTAGGAAAGCTGGGGTTGCTGTCTTGTTCCGGCTGTTTTGGGAGGGGAGGCAGCATGAAAGGTGGAAATAATAAGATTAATTTAATTTGATTTTAATTAGAGTCAGTGGTCTTTTCTTGTGTCCTGGTCTAACAGTTAACACTCCAAAAACATGGAGCTCTGCCGGCCTAAAGACTTCTTGAGGAACTTCCTCTGAGGTTGGGCACTTGAAACATATGTTGTTGTAAGGAGCTTTAGCTTCCTTTCTAGTGAGACCATCAAAGCTGGGTTTGAATCTATGTGACCCGGAGGACATGGTTTCTTGTATTCTAATGAACATAAGGCAGCAGTGCTGAATTTTCTCTTTTTAGGTAAACTGTGGCCACTGGGTGCTAAGTGTCTTCCCGTGTGGACTGTGAAGCCATTTGTTCATCCTCCACTTTTCGTGGTGTTTCTTGCTGCTGCACTGGAGGTTGGTATTTGCTGCATGAAATACAATGAGTTCAACTGGGACCCAGTTTTGGAAGGAGTTCAGTCACTTGTGGTGTGTCAGGGTCTGCAGGAGAATGCAACAACCAGGTTATATCTCACAGAGCTTGCCCCCTTGTCCATAGAAATCTGACTCTGAACTTTGCCCTGGAACCTCTCCATGTAAGAAGATGCCTTTACATAGAAGGGTCTGCTGGATGCACAATGTCAGTCACAAGCCATTTGGAAGGCAATGGCAAATCCTCATGGCCACACCACAGATATATTATAACACACCTGCCCACCACTGCAATAGGCCCACTACTCAGCAGGCTCCAACTTACTGACATCTTTGTTCTACACCATTTTCATGAAACCCGGTCAATCTTGGCATTCTCTCGTACACTCATGATCAGCAACAAGACATCCAAAGGTTCTCCAGTGCCACCTGATTATTGGAATTTCAAAAATTTCATTGTATTTATCTAGCTTTTTTTCATGGATGAAGTTGGAGACACTGTGGGTTTCAGTTCATTCAGGAACCATTAAATGGTGAGGAAGCTCATTTCAATGAAAGCTCTGGAGAACTCTCACAGGCAAGTCTTCCCATAGAGTCTTCAAAAGGTCACATGAAGCCAGGCCCATTGAGGTCTTCAATGTGACGTCCATGGGTGTTCTGACTCTCAACTATGGCTGCCAAATCTTTCAGAATAAAATCATATGATATCCTAGCTGAGATTCCAAGGCTCTGTGGAAAGCCACTCTGTCCTTGATCTCAGTTTCCAAGGGCGAATCCCATGTGTGGCCTCCTAAAATCTGAACACAGTTCATGGCAATATTTCTCTGAGATCAGTTCCAGAACTCAGACTCTAAGGGGAATCACACCAGATTTCAAGCCCAGGTAGACCCAGTCATCACTTCCAACCACCACACAAATCACCACAATTAAAACCAAAGCACTCCCACAAGGCCCTCATCTTCTTCCATATAGACACTCATCATAACCTCTGGCTTGAGGTTTCCATGAGGGGATCAGTCCAAGAAGGATCCTTAGATCCAAACCTCCCTCGGGACCTTTTTAACTACTGCCAGCGTCTGAAAAAGTGGAGGAAGATTCCCTGCATTGAAGGTTTTAGCCTTCCCACACAGCACCTTGTCTCTGCTCCTCCTGCCCTCCCCCTCAGGTCCTCCTTGCTTGCAATCCCCTCTCTTCCCCTACTTCTACTTCTGACTTCACAGATTCTTCCTCATTCGACCCAGCAGATGAACCCCCACATTATCCCCAGCCCCATCTGCCCCTTCTCTTCTGCTATACCCTCCTCATCCTCTGCCTGATTCCATGGATCCTCAGCCTTTCATTTTATCCCCCTCCCCTCCGTCCTCTTCTGCCTGCTCTACCTCCTCCTCTTCCAAAGAGACACTCCCTTCCCCTTCCTCTCCTTCCTGTCCGCCGCCTGCCTCTTTCAGTCCTCCTGTTACCAGGTCTAAAGGACTCCTTCCCACCCCTAACACAATCGCACCCCTTCGTGAGGTAGCTGGTCCCAAGGGTGTCATCAGAGTCCACGTGCTCTTCTCCAGGTCAGACATTACTCAGCTAGAGAGGAAGTTAGGCTCAATCACCACTAAACCCACCACTTACATACGGGAGTTTCAATGGGTCCTGCAAGCATATAGCCTCACTCTTCATGACATATACATGCTCTTGGCCAATACACATCTCCCCGAGGAAAGGCAATGGGTCTGGGAGCTAGCCCAAGCCCATGCTGATGAAAATCATAGGACCAATCCTAACCACCCTACGGGCCCTCATGCTGTCCCAGAGCAGGATCCCCTATGGGATTACAACACCCCTGAAGGCTTACAGACACATGACCTTTTTACATTCTGCCTCTTGGCGGGCCTGAAAAAGGCCACCCGCAAGGCTGTTAACTTTAAAATGGTGCAGGAGGTCATTCAAAGGAAGGAGGAAACACCTTCAGAATTCCTGGATAGACTAACCAAGGCCCTTCAACAGTGCACATAACTCGACCCAGAAACCCCTGATGGCCGTCATGTCTTAGTGACATATGTTCTGGCCCAAAAATACTCTGACATTAAAGCCAAGCTTAAAAAGCTTGAACAGGGCCCTGCTACTCCTCAGACCAAAATCCTCGCTGTCGCTTTAAAGGTTTTTCATGGTAGAGAGGATGAAAGTGATTGCCGTAGGCAGAGAGCTGAAAATGCCAAATTCCAAATGTTGGCCCAGGTCATTCAGAGAAGGCCATCACCAAGCCGTCCCAATGTGACACCCCCTGGAGCTTTCTTCAAATGTGGTAAGGATTGTCCTTCGCCGAGAACACCGTAAAACCCCTGCCCAACATGCCATCAACGGAGACACTGGGGCGCAGACTGCCCAACAACCCGGAAGGGAGGTTGTTCAGCCACCCGGCAACCCCAGCCTCTCCTGGGCTTGGCAGAGGAGGATTGATGGAGCCCTGGGCCTTCCCTCCAGACTATTACCATCAAGAATCAAGAGCCTAGGGTCACCTTCCTGGTGGATGGACGCTTCATTACCTTCCTCTTGGATATTGGTGCCACTTTTTCAGTCTTGAGGGAGTATTGGGGTCCTACCACACCCTCAAAAACTCCTATTGTCGTGGTAGGAGGTAAACGTATTTTCCCTCAAAATCCCTTTTGTACTTCACTCACTCCTTTCTCGTTATGAGCCATTGCCCCATTCCCCTTCTGGAAAGGGACATACTCTCACTATTAAAAGTCACCATTCACATATCACCCCACACCTCTCCTACCTCTCATTTCCTCATGATGTTCCTAGGGGCAGATACACCTCCTTCATGCACTCTCCCACGACTATCTAAACCAGTAAACCCTGAGTTTTGGGACACAACTACACCCTTTATGGCTAAATGCAGTCCTATTCATATTGTCTTACGGGACCCTTCAAGATATATTAGTCAACCATGATATCCACTCACAACCACAGCCTTCCTCGGATTAGAAGCCATCATCCAGGATTTATTATGAAAGGGGTATCTTAGGCCTACACACTCTCCTTTCAACACCCCCATTCTGGCAGTAAAGAAACCTAACGTGTCCTACAGGCTGGTTCTAGACCTTCCCCTTGTCAACTCCTCTGTGGTCCCCATCCACCCGCTAGTGTCCAACCCTTACACCCTTTTCTCTCAGATTCCTGCCACTATTACCCACTTCTTGGTCCTAAATTTAAAACATGCGTTCTTTTCTATTCCCTTGTTCTCAGAATCTCAGTATATCTTTGCTTTTACTTGCACTGACTCTCACACCCGCCATTCTCATCAGCTTACCTGGACTGTCCTCCCACAGGGATTCAGGGATAGCCCCCATCTCTTTGGCCAAGTTCTTGCCCAGGACCTCACATCCTTTCACCCGACCTGTCCTGACTCTACTCTCCTTCAATATGTCGATAACCTTCTTGTATGTAGTCCCTCTGGGAACACTCTCAATCCCTCACTGCTCAGCTTCTTAATTTCCTAGCAGACAAGGGAAATAGGGAGTCTCCCAACAAGGCCCAGGTTTCCCAGTCTTCTGTCACCTATCTTGGTTTTTGCCTTACACCCAGAAAAAAGGAAATAACACTGGATAGGAGGCAACTCCTCTCTTATCTTCCAGTTCCCCATACAACAGCCAAAATACTTTCATTCCTAGGACTAGCAGGTTATTTTAGGGCCTGGATCCCAAATTATTCTCTTCTTTACAAATCCTGTATGACCTAGCAAAGGGACCCCCTAGTGAATCTCTTGCCTCCTCCCCAAACTACAACTTGCGCAGGCTTCAGCAACTTGTCTTAAAGGCACCTGCCCTTCACCTTCCTGATCTTTCAAGACCATTTCATGTATATGTCCATGAAAATGGGAGGCAAGAACTTGGGGTCTTAGGTCAAAACTATGGGCCTACATTTGCACCTGTGGCATATTTGTCCAAGCAACTTGACCCTACCATCCGTGAGTGGGCCCCTTGCTTAAGAGCTCTGGCTGCTGGACAAATTTTACACAAAGAAGCCTCTAAGCTTACTTTTGGGGCCCCTTTAACTATCCACTCCCCACATCACTTGAAGGATCTTTTCGCTTATAAGGGCTTTCAAACCCTTCCTCCATCCAGATTTCTGTCGCTCCTCACTTCCTTTCTGGAAAACCCTAATATTACTTTCCTTCCCTGCTCTGCACAGAACCCTGCCTCACTGCTCCCAATGACTCCCACGTCTAACACACCAACTCATAATTGGTTGGAAACCTTAGATGATTTCCTCCCTTGTCATTCTTCCATTTCTGAGTGACTACTAGCCAAGCCTGACCTTATCTGGTTTACTGATGGCAGTTCCTTTAGGCAGAACGGCACTCATTACTTTGGATACGCTGTAGTATCAGCCACTGAGATTATAGAGGCCAAAGCTCTGCCTTCAGGAACTACCAACCAGCAGTCTGAACTTATAGTAGCCACTCGTGCCAGCCTTCTAGCACAAGGCAAATCCCTCACCCTTTATACTGATTCAAAATATGTCTTCCATATCTTATCCCATCCTGCAATATAAAAGGAGCGAGGCCTACTTACCACCAAAGGTAATGTGATCACTAATTCGGCTCTTATAACAAATCTGATAGAGGCCTCCCACTTACCCACCCAGGTGGGAGTTGTCCATTGTAGGTCTAATCAGAAGGACTTCTCTCTTATCACTGAGGGCAATGCCAAAGCTGACCAGGTGGCACAAATGGCTGCTACCACTTCCAATGATGGACCCCCTGGGGGACATATAATGGCCACTTTAGACAGCTCATCTGAAGCCCCTACTTCTTCCAGTAAGAACAAGGATCTCTTCAAGTTCCTTCATAATCTATTCCTTTCCAATTCTCAGTCTTTGACCCTCTTTTTACAGAGCTTCTTCTCGCTCACCCTCTCTGACAAAGCCATGCTACAGAATATAGCCTCTAATTGTCAGATCTGTCAGTGGACCAACACTTATACTCCTTTAAGGCCCAAACTTTTCCCTTCCCACCAAGCCCGGGGACACATTCCCACTGCTGACTGGCAGGTAGACTTCACCAACATGCTCACAGTATGGCGCACTAAATACCTCCTTGTCTTTGTGGACACTTTCTCTAGTTGGATTGAGGCATTTCCCACTTCCAATAAAACGGCTTCCACTGTAGCTTTAATCTTACTGACAGACATCATCCCCAGGTTTGGTATGCCCACTTCTCTACAATATGACAATGGCCCTGAGTTTGTTTCTAGGATCACACAAAAGGTCTCTCAATCCCTCTCCTTCAAGTGGCATTCCCACTGTCCATATTACCCCCAAGCTTCAGGGAAAGTGGAAAGGGTAAATCGTACTCTTAAGGAAGTCCTTACCAAATTGACAATGGAATTAAACTTAGACTGGGTCAAACTCCTTCCCTTGGATTTGCTTCGAATCAGAGCTCTCCCTAAAAACCATCTTTACTGTCTCCCTTTGAGATAATGTATGGAAGACCTCTTATACCCCCTGGGTTGGTCATTTCACAAGGATCTCTCACCTGAGATTTGTCTTTGCCTCTTTTATATCATCTCTGCTCGGAAATCTGGAAATATCAGGACTGGCTTCATCCGGACCCAGTGTCCTCTCCAAACACTCCTCCCATAACACCTGGGAGTCTAGTCTATTATAATACCCCAGAGGAGAAAGGGACTCTTGCCCCAAAATGGAAATGCCCCTATCCTGTCATTCTCTGTACCCCCACTTCCACCAAACTCTCCTTACCAGACAACCGTCTCACTCCCTGGATTCACATTTCTAGGTTGAAGCCATATCACCAGGAGGTCCCACCTGCTGACGACAGGACCACCCAGAGGAACTCCAAGAATCACCTCCTGAACCTCCCCTTAACTCCTGCTCTCCACACTCATCTCACCCATTTAAGTTGCAGCTCACACCGTGTTCCATGCAGCCCAATTCCTCTTAAAAATGTCACAATGAGCTCTCCCAACACCCTAATCTTCTGTAACTGCTTTTTTTTTGTACTCTGCTTATTTTCTGTACTCTATTGGGACTGGTCTTTACCCACCTCTCCTACCATGTATTTATTCACTCTTCAGGAATGGTACTCAGAACATGGCATGCAGAAGGTCCGTGCAGTGGATGCAACTACTTGCTTCATCCACAATTGCACCTCTATTTCCCAGAATTGTCACCTTCAAGGACCTTCGTCCATGGTAGCTGGAACTGGCCTTTCATTTGCTTCCTTTTTGATCAAACAAAAGACTATTGTCATTGGTGGCCTGAGATATATAATGGGTGCCCCTATTGGTCATGCAGGTTCATGATGAACATGGTAGCTATTCTTACCACTCACTTGGTTACCCAAAAGGGTGGACATCTAGTTACCTAAAGTGGCATAAAGGCTCTTCATCTGATAACAATGGATGGTATACTTTAGATATACCTGACCCCAAGGCCAAACTTTGGGGCTATGTTGAGTTTGCTGTCTATGCTCGGACAACCTCAGCCAGACCCACAATGTGGATGACTGTTGGCAGCACCCTGATTATGCCACCTAAGGCAACCATCCAGGTAGTTGAACACATTAAGGAGTCAGAATCAAAACTTCAAGATCTTATCCATAGCTCATCCAAAAAGGATTCAGACCCTTCAACCCCCTCAGGTCCCCCTGACACATGGCTCAATTTGTTACACCAAACTCTTCAATTATTAAAATCCACCCATCGTTCTGTGCCTCCTTCTCAGTGCTTTCTCTGTGCTTCAATTAGTCGTCCACTTCTAGCAGCGGTCCCATTAGCGGCAGGAAATATTTCAGCAAAAACCTACAATTTCTCTAAGAAAGGACAACCCCTACATGTGACACGTATCCCACTGTGGGAAAGTTATTCCACCAATGCTTTATTTGCTTTCTTCTGTTTCCACCTGCCAATAATGAATCCTTTACCAATTTGTTCCTTGAGCTTAAGCACCCAATCCAGCCCTGCGTTTATGCAACCTGGAAATTTCCTCTGGTGTAATGGGTCTTTAAGTACCTCAACGATCAATGTCTCTGGCACCTGTTTCTTGGTTACTGTAGTTCCTCAGCTGTCTTTGTATACTCCCACCGAATTCCGACAGTTGGCCCTACTTTCCCGAACCCGTAGGGCAGTCTTTCTGCCAGTTCTTGTAGGCCTCACTTTAACAACCTCAGTGGCGGGTCTCGAACTCTCTGGTGGAGCTATAGGTCATGTTCTATGGGCATCCAATGACCTGCAACAAAAACTGCAGGAAGCACTCGATACCACTGCTGAGTCTCTGGGCTCCTTGCAGCGCCAGGTTACTTCATTGGCACACGTGGCTTTACAGAACCAAAGGGCAATTGATCTTCTCACTGCAGAAAAAGGGGATACATGCCTATTCCTCAGAGAGGAATGTTGCTATCATGTTAATGAATCTGGGCTGATAGAAAAAAATGTTGTTAAATTGCAGGAATTATCGACCAAATTGCTCAAACCTAGCTCCTCCAATCCCATAACTGGGTTCTTCCAATCCTATCTTGCCATGTACTTACTACCTATCTTGGGGCACCTTATTGGGATGCTCCCTTTTTTTGCTCTCTTGCCATGCATAATGAAGTTCCTTCAAACCCAACTGCAAAAAATTTTTAATCAAAATTTCAACCAGCTTTTGCTTAGGCACTACCAGCCTCTGATGACCGATGAACCCCTAACATCTCCAAGAGAACAGTTCACTCAGTGATGAAGCTCACTACCAGGCACGATGGAATGCAACGTACATCAGACAGCGGGAGGCAACGAGCTTGGAGAACCTCCTAATCTGCCATCCTGGATTCATGAGTCTTTATGACATTCTAAGCTTCCTCATGGCCCTTGGCCTCTTCTATGTCAGTCCCCCAACATGGGACTTCTGCCAAAAATTGACCTTTGCTTTAATTTTTATCTTCATTCTGTTTTTATTCGCTCTGATCTTCTTCAGGTGCTGGTGACGCCATGTCCAGGCAACGATTCCAGTATTTCCTTGAGTCTCTGTTACAGGACCAGTGGCTGATACCAACAATCTCCTCCATTTAGGACTGGTTTCATGCCATCGACAACTTGTGGCATCAGGGAACTTTCATAGACTTTACCCCTACTGAAGTAGCTATCTATACCACTGGGTTTTATTTCTGGCTGCCATGATATCCCAAGACCTGCCCCCCGAGCATTCGTCCACTTCCCTTTCTAGGCCCCACAGCACCCCTACACAGCAGGAATCAGCCAGAAATGACAAACAACACCCCAATTTCTAAAAAAACAAAAAGGGATGAATGTTAGGAAAAGTATAAATGGCAGCCATACCCCAGAGAAAAACCCCAACATGGCGCCTAAGGACTTCTTCTTCCTACCTTCTTCTTTTCTGCAGTGGCCTGAAAAGTCCCCGCCCTTGTTAACAATGCAGCCAGCGCCAATTTCAAATCTCGCTGGTGGGGAACCTTAGCCCCAATGAGAACTAATTCCTGGGCTCCGGAGCTGATATCTGAAAAAACTTATTCTCAGAACATGAGACCAAACCACAAACCCACAACCACACCCACAAAGGCACCTCCTTCCCCCAAGTAGGTCTGTGACTATTCGGAGTGTTCTCTGACTGCTGGGCCATACTATGTTCCTCCGAAATGGCCTGTCTTCTCTCAGATCTGGTCTCCTTGGCCAACTCTGTGAAGTTGACAGGAACCAGCGGTGAGCCACTACCTTCTTTCTCAGGAAAGGCCCCTCTTCAGAGCTCTTCTGGCATTTGGACATCTTCAAATCAGTAGGTACCAAGAAAGACTGACCCTGTCCTTGGTAAATCCAAACAAGTGAGACAACTGGGACTGGGACTGGGACTGGCTCGGGGTGCCTGGCTTCCTGGATCCCAAGTTCAGAGAGTTCCAACACCAAGGAAGTGAGGTGAGGTCACTTCCTTCAGGAACTGAATGAGGTCACTGCCTTGGCAACCACTTTGTTTTAACAGTTGCTTCTTATGGTCCCTTTAGATGGAGGCTGCCCCTACTTCCTGTGACCCTTTCATAAGTTAGAATGAGATATAATCCATAGGCTCTCAGGAACAGCTCTCCATAAGGCCTGGTTTGGTCCGTCTTCTCTACATTAAGAAGACAGAGGCTGATTCAGACACCAAACTTCATCCTACCAGGTTGTTTTCCATGGAAGATGACTTTTGCTCTCTCAGGTCCTTCATAGCTGCCTACATCTTCTCCAGGGATCATTTCTGCACATACCTTTGAGGTTCTCATCAGGTGGAAGATCCCATACATTCCTGAATTGTAAGACCAACACTGTCACTGCTTTTCTGTAAAGTTAGATTGAGGGAAGAGTGTATGGTTAGTGTTAATAACATATTCAATTTTGGTTAGGAACCATTCTGCTCGATGAACAATGGTATTGGGAACCTGCGATATTTATAAGAATATAGAGGTGAAATATATGAACGAAAAGAGAAATCTAAATAAGAATTGAAGCCCAGAAGGTCATTGGGTCCTTGATTGGGATACTTAGCATTGAATTACGTTCTGCACAGATGTCTCAGATAAATCGATATACAATGGCATAGGACCTTGTACCTTGGATGATTGAATGTAGAAGAGAACATCCAGTCAAAAAGGGATAGTCGGTAGGATTAGGAAGACAGTAGGTAGGTTTAGGAAGAAGAGTGAATATAGGATTTGGACCAAAGTTTTTTAGCAATAGGGTTTCGGTTAGAGAGTGAATGTTAGTGATAGCACATGTGAAGATTCAGTCACAATGATGAACTGGGGAAAATATGTAGGAAAGCAGATATCAATAGACACATTACAAAATCATTCAAAGTGTAAAGTGAGTGACAGCTTTAGACATATTCAACAGGGTTGAGTTTGAATATATAATCTTTGGAAGAAACAAATATGTAGTCACCAATAGGATTTTCATTTGAGATCATTAGGCAACCTGGACATGGATATTTTTAGTAATCCATGTTCACTTTCCATTTAGGTATGGTACAATCATAAGTGTGAACTTTGCTTTTTGCTGTTCAGAATATTACTGTGATAAAATGTATATGTAGATCAGGTTACATGTATTTGTTCCACCATTTCTGGGAGCAATATTTTGAAGACGTATAAATTAGTATTGGGGGTACAAAGAGGTGTACCCTGTGTCTATGAATATAGAGATAATACATGAATAGACCATACTGTGAATAAATAATATAACTGGTTCCACTTTAAATCATGGATTGAATTGATATCTGTAACTAAGTGAGAAATCTTATATTGATATACAATCATTCTTTCCAACCACTTATACATTTAATGGTAATATTAGGGTTATGGTTTATCATGACGAGTGTTTTGCTTCAAATATGATAATGGAAATCGAAAATAATGTGTTTGTAAAGAAGTCTCATGAAAAGAGCAGTCAAGAAACATGGAGGAATACATGGGTACTGAAGCAGGAAGTGATTTGAAGTTAAACAAATGAGTATAAATTTGCTAAATTGTGGATGAAATATGTATCCTATGATGTGCATAAACTGAAGAAATAGTAATGTTCCAGTGTTGAATAAAAATGAATGTCAAAATGCACATCATGTCCCATAGGAATCTACTTGCATTGATGTTAAACTCGGGTCAGTTACTGTAGAAATATTATGATTTGGCTTTTTTTTTTTTTGGTGTTATAATACAATTTATTTTAGTACTAGCATGCCACAGAATGTAGAGGAAGGAACAATGGATTTATAGTTATAGCACTAATGATCTAACATTTAATGACTATTTTGGGGAGTCTAGAAATTACATAAGGCTATGTAACATATTGTTTTTTATTTAACATTCAACAAAGCTTGGAATTTTGGTAATATTTCTACTTTTTTATTTTTTGTTTTTCAGTTGTTGATGGACCTTCATTTTGTTTATTTTTATGTGGTGCTGAGAATAGAACCCAGTGCCTCACACATGCTAGACAATCATGTTACCACTGAGCCATAAACCCAGCCCCTCCACTTTTTTCTTAACATCGAATATGCCTCTCCCTCTTCTTTACTCACTTTCTTCCTCATTTTCCCCCTTCTCTCTCTTCCTTTTTCATTTTCCATCCATATCAATTTTTCTCTCATGTCATTACAAACAGTATCTTGCTATGAAATTTAAATTTAAGACTGTTTTTTATAGTCATTCTTTTTTCTTGAGAAAACGTTAAAATTATAATCACCTGATAGATATATCACTATACATTTATTATATATATGTATCTATATTCATGCATATGAATTACATATATTATATATGTATTTATACATTTATATTTAAAAGTACTTTGATTAGCCTGTTAGATATAATATAGACCATATCTTTCTTAATTCTCAAGTCTTCCAGAATTAACATCTTACAGTGAAAATCAATTAAACATATTTAAGTAAACAGGTTTCTTTCTTATTTAACTATACTGATAATTTAAGGTTTTATATCACATTAAGCGATAATATGGCAGAATATATCTTATGAATTAGAGAAAAATTTTTTAAAAAACCTATTATTTAAGGACCATATGCACTGACATTTTAAATGGCTTTCTCGTGATTTCAATTTCTATCAATTGTGTATTAATTGCCAAATATTTATTTTAGTACTTTTCATATTCATAATTGATATAAAGTCAATTGTTTAATTCTTCTTGTAAATAGTTACTTATTACAGCAGGGACATTATTAATAATTCTAAATCTTTATAAGAAAAATTGTGCAAAGATATTTTCATGCAAAATTAAGAATAATTGCATGCTCTGAATGTTTGATTGTTAATACATATAACAAAAAGCTTTTGATGAGTCTCTTCCCCAGTAACACATAAAATGCAAAGATATAGTTGGGTATGTATGTCCAAATAAAGATAAGGAGAAATACACATTATTAGATAGAAACAATTAAATAAAAGAAGAAAAGAAAAATCCAACACATTGTATTAACTTGTCAGATGAGGTAGTATTCTGGAAGAATAGCCTAAGGCTAGACCTTGTCCATGACAAAATATTAACTAAAAAAATGAAATATGAAAAATATAGGAAATGCTATGAATTTTTCATGAAGGTAGGTGAATTATCCTTTAATCTCAATTTATGTGCATTTTCAAAAGCCAAATTTCTGGTAAAATAAATTTGTGATAGTTACAACTACACAAAACAAAGTTTCTGCTAAGAAAAATGAATGCATCTCAACACTTTTTTAGCTGATTTCTTCCCACTGAATTTTAAACCTTTATTTATTTATTTATTTTTATTGGTTGTTCAAAACATTACAAAGTTCATGATATATCATCTTTGATACATTTTTCTCATTTGGATTATGAACTCCCATTTTTTTCTCCAAATAAGAATTGCAGAAATACATTGGTTACACATTCACATTTTTACATAATGGCATATTAGTGACTGTTGTATTCTTCTACCTTTCCTATCCCCTACTATCCCCCCTCCCCTCCCCTCCCATCTTCCCTCTCTACCTCATGTGCTGTTGTTTAATTCTCTCCATTATTTCCCTCCCATTTCCCCTCAGAACCTATTATGTGTAATTTTGTGCATCATTGAGGGTTTCCTACCATTTCCATATGCTTTCTGTTCTCTCTCCCTTTCTCTCCCCTCACTCATTTTGTATAATGTTAATCTTTTCCTCATGCTCTTCCTCCCTTTCTGTTCTTAGTTGCTCTCTTTATATCAAAGAAGACATTTGGCATTTGTTTTTTAAGGATTGGCTAGCTTCGCTTAGCATATTCTGCTCTAATGCCATACATTTCCCTGCAAATTCTATGATTTTGTAATTTTTTAGTGCTGCGTAATACTCCATTGTGTGTAGATTCCACATTTTTTTATCCATTCATCTATTGAAGGGCATCTAAGTTGGTTCCACAGTCTAGCTATTGTGAATTGTGCCCCTATGATCATTGATGTGGCAGTATCCCAATAGTACGCTGTTTTAAGATGCTCAGAGAATAGTCCAAGAAGGGTGATATCTTTGTCAAATGGTGGATCCATTCCCAGCTTTCCCAGGAATCTCCATACTGTTTTCCAAATTGGCTGCACCAATTTACAGTCCCACCAGCAGTGTACAAGTGTCCCCTTTTCCCCACATCCTCGCCAACACTTACTGTTGTTTGACTTCCTAATGGCTGCCGATCTTACTGGAGTGAAATGGTATCCTAGGGTGGTTTTGATTTGCATTTCTCTGACTGCTAGAGATTGTGAGCATTTTTTCATGTACTTGTTGATTGATTGTATGTCCTCCTCTGTGAAGTGTCTGTTCAGGTCCTTGGCTCATTTGTTGATTGGGTTATTTGTTATCTTATTTTTTAATTTTTTGAGTTCTTTGTATATTTTGGATATTAGGGCTTTATCTGAAGTGTGAGGGGTAAAAATTTGTTCCCAGGATGTAGGTTCTCTATTTACCTCTCTTATTGTTTTTCTTGCTGAGAAAAAAAAAAAAACTTTTTAGTTTAAGTAAGTCCCATTAATTTATTCTTGTTATTAACTCTTGGGCTATGGGTGTCCTATTAAGGAATTTGGAGCCCGACCCCACAGTATGTAGATCGTAGCCAACTTTTTCTTCTATCAGATGCAGTGTCTCTGATTTGATATCTAGCTCCTTGATCCACTTTGAGTTAACTTCCTTGCTTGGCGAGAGAAAGGGATTCAGTGTCATTTTGTTGCATATTGATTTTCAATTTTTCTAGCACCATTTGTTGAAGATGCTATCCTTCGTATATTGCAGGTTTTTAGCCCCTTTTATCAAATATAAGAAAGTTGTAATTTTGTGGATTGGTTTCTGTGTCCTCTATTCTGTTCCATTGGTCCACCTGCCTATTTTGGTACCAGTACCATGCTGTTTTTGTTACTATTGCTTTGTAGTACAGTTTGAACTCTGGTATCGCTATACCTCCAGATTCAAACTTCCTGCTTAGAATTGCTGTTGCTATTCTGGGTCTTTTGTTTTTCCATATGAATTTCATGATTGCTTTATCATTTCTACAAGAAATGTCGTTGGGATTTTGATTGGCATCAATTTAAACCTGTAGAGAATTTGGGTAATATCGCCATTTTGATGATGTTATTTCTGCCTATCTATGAATTGGGTATATTTTTCCATATTCTAAGATCTCTTCTATCTCTTTAGGGTTCTGTAGTTTTCATTTATAAATCTTTCACCTCTTTTTTTAGGTTGTTTCCCAACTGTTTAATTGTTTTTCCAATTATCTTATTTTCTTTGAGGATATTTTGAATGGAGTGGTTTTCCTCATTTCCATTTCAGAAGTTTTGCTGCTGATATACAGCAATGCCTTTGATTTATGCGAGTTGATTTTATATCCTGCCACTTTGCTGAATTCATTTATTAACTCTAGCAGTTCCTCTGTAGACCCTTTTGGGTCTGTTAAATATATTATCATGTCATCTGCAAATAGCGATAATTTAAGTTCTACTTTTCCTAGTTTTATGCCTTTAATTTCTTTTGTCTGTCTAATTGCTATGCCTAGTATTTCAAGAACTAAATTAAATAGAAGTGGTGATAGAGGGCATCCCTCTTGTTCCAGATTTTAGAGGGAATGCCTTCAGCTTTTCTCAATTTAGGATGATGCCAGCCTGAGGTTTATCATATATAGCTTTTGCAATCTTGAGGTAAGTTCCTGTTATCCCTAGTTTTTCTAGTGTTTTCAACATAAAGGGATGTTGAACTTTGTCGAATGTTTTTTCTGAATCTATCGAGATGATCATATGGTTGTTGTCTTTAAGTCTATTGATGTGGTGAATAGCATTTATTGATTTCTGTATAATGAACCAGCCTTGAATCCCAGGGATGAATCCTACATGATCATGGTGCATAATTTTTTTGATATGCTTTTGTATTCGATTCACCAAGATTTTATTGAGGATTTTTGCATCCAAGTTTATTAGAGATATTGGTCTGTAGTTTTCTTTCTTTGAAGTGTCTTTGTCTGGTTTTGGGATCAGGGTGATATTGGCCTCATAGAATGAATTTGGAAGAGTTTCTTCTTTTTCTATTTTTTGAAATAGCTTGAAAAGTATTGGTATTAATTCCTTTTTGAAGGTTATGTAGATCTCTGCTGTATACCCATCCGGTCCATGGCTTTTTTTTGTTGGTAGTATTTTGATGGCTTCTTCAATTTCTTCCTTTGTTATTGTTCTGTTTAAATTGTGTCTGTCTTCCTGACTCAATCTGGGCAGATCGCATGACTTAAGAAGTTTATTGATATCTTCACTATCATCTATTTTATTGGAACATAGGTTTTCCATATACTTTCTAATTATCTTCTTATTTCTGTAGTGTCTGTTGTGATATTGCCTTTTTCATCCTGTATGTTAGTAATTTGAGTTCTCTCTTTTCTTCTCTTCCTTAGCATGGCTAAGGGTCTATAAATCTTATTTATTTTTTCAAAGAACCAACTTTATTTTTATCAATATTTTCAATGTTTTTTTTGTTTCAATTTCCTTGATTTCTGCTCTAATTTTAATTATTTCTTGTCTTCTACTACATTTGCTGTTGTTTTGCTCTTCCATTTCTAGGTTATTGAGGTGTAGTGTGAGTTCATTTATTTGCTGTTTTTTTTCTTTTTTTTTTTTTGAGGAAAGAACTCCAAGAAATGAATTTCCCTCTTAAAACTGCTTTCATTGTGTCCCATAGATTCCAGTGTGTTGTGTCTGTATTGTCATTTGTCTCTACGAATTTTTTTTATCTCCTCCTTTATGTCTTCTGTAAACCATTTATCATTCAGTAGCATGTTGTTCATTTTCCATGTGATGTAGGATTTTTCCTTCCTTCTTTTATCATTGATTTCCAGATTCATTCCATTATGTTCAGATATGGTGCATGGTATTATCTCCACGACTTTATATTTACTAATAATTGCCCTATGGCATAATATATGGTCTACCTTTGAGTAGGATCCATGTGCTACTGAGAAGAACGTGTATCCACTTTTTGATGGTTGATATATTCTATATATGTCGGTGAAGTCTAGGTTACTGATTTTGCTGTTGAATTCTATAGTTTCTTTATTCAGTTTTTGTCTAGAGGATCTGTCTAATGGCTAGAGCGGTGTGTTGAAGTCACCCATAATTATTGTGTTGTAGTTTATTTGTCTCTTGAACTTGAGGAGAGTTTGTTTTATGAGTGTTGCAGCTCAATTGTTTGGTGCATACAAATTGATAATGGTTATGCATTGTTGGTGCAAGGTTCCTTTTAACAGTATATAGTGTCCTTCTTTATCCCTTTTGATTAACGTAGGGTTTAAGTTGATTTTATTCGATATGAGTATGGCCACTCCTGCTTGCTTCCGAGGGTCATGTGAGTGGTATGATTTTTCCCAAACTTTTAATTTCAGCCTCTGTATGTCTTTACCTATCATATGAGTCTCCTGAAGGCAGCATATTGTTGGGTTTTTTTCTTTTTTGATCAAGGTTACTAGCTTATGTCTCTTGATTGGTGAGTTTAGGCCATTAACATTTAAGGTTACAATTGAAATATGATTTGTACTTCCAGTCATGTTTATTTATTTATTTATTTATTTATTTTGGTTAGTTTTTACTTTTTGGTTATTTTCCTCTCCCTTTACTGAGATACCTCCCGCTGCTAGTTTCAGGCATTACTTTTCAAATCCTCTTCTTGTAGTATTTTGCTCAAAATGCTTTGCACTGCTGGTGTTCTGGCTGTGAATTCTTTTAGCTTTTGTTTATCGTGAAAGACTTAAATTTCATTGTCAAATCTGAAGCTTAATTTTGCTGGATACAGTATTCTTGGTTGGAATCCATTATTTTTGAGCGTTTGAAATACTTTTTTCCAGGATCTTCTTGCTTTCAAAGTTTGTGATAAAAAATCAGTCGTTAACTTTATTGGTTTACCCCTGAATGTAATCTGCCTACTTTCTCTCGTAGCTTTTAATATTCTCTCTTTGTTCTGTATGTCCTTGTTCTGGCGATCTTCATAATTATTTGTCTTGGAGTTGGTGTATTATGGTTTTGAATGCTTGGGGTCCTGTAGGCTTCCAGGATTTGGCAATTCATTCCATCCTTCATCTCTGGGAAATTTTCCAGAAATATTTCATTTAATATGTTTTCCATTCCTTTGGTTTGAATCTCTATGCCTTCTTCTATCCAGATGACACTCAAATTTGTTTTTTTTATGACATCCCATATCTCTTGAATAGATTTCTCATGGGATTTAAGCATCTTTTCTGTGTTTACTCTATTCTTTTCAAGTTGATAAACTTTGTCTTCATTATCTGATGTTCTAACTTCTAATTGATCTAGTCTATTTGTAATATTCTTCGTTTGAGTTTTTAATTTGGTTTATAGTTTTCTGCATTTCTAGGATTACTGTTTGATATTTCTTTTTAAGATCTCTATCTCCTGGTAAAGCTCGTTCTTTGCCATTTGAATTTGTTTGTTTATTTGATTTTCAAAATATACTTTTATTGCTTGGACTTGCTGCCTCATGTCTTCTCTAATATTCCTTTCCATCTGAGTTAGGTATGCCTTGAGTTTTTTCCCTATCCCTATTTCTGATGCTTCTCGGTCTTCCTGTAGAATTTTTTTCCCTTGTTTTTTCATGATGTTCACATTACTTTTCAGCTCTATTGATTGCTGTGTTTCTGCTCTCTTCAATAGATTTGTTTTGGTTTTGTATATCTCTGTTGTCTCTCTTTTGTGTTTGTAGACTATGCCTGCAAAAGTGGATTCCGCTTGGAAGGAATTCCGACAGCTGAGCTCCAGTGATGTCACCTGTCTGCTATGGCGGGCCCCAGGCTCCTTGCCGGGGTGTTTGAATGGGGGGGTGGGACTGGACTGTCTCTGGTTGGTTTCACCTCCCGGTCGCTGGCGGGCGGGCGGTCTCCAGCCATCCAGTCGTGCAATCAGCGAATGGGCTGTCACCGGCGGACGGGTGATCTCTAGCTGCCCAATTGCGCAGGCAGCCAGCGGGTGATTGGTTGCTGGTGGGCAGGCGTTCTCCAGCCGCCTAGTCAAGCGGGTCTGTCCTCTAGTCCCCTGGTTTCCTCTGCGAGTCCTGATTTCCCCTGCTACACCAGATTTCCCCTGAGTGATGCCTCTTGGCAGATCAAACTGTACTCTTTGCCTGCTGTTTCTTGGGTGTAGAGGGTGTCTATTGGGAACCCTGGCACTCTATTGTTTTGAATTTTTCCGCTTGCCCCACCCATTGCGCTGGCTAGACAAGTTTCGTTTTCACCGGTGATGGGAGGGGAAGTTGAAGGTCAGGTGCCACTAGTTTCCCCCCCGTCTTTGTGAAGGCTTTCTCTGGTAATCCCTCCCCCGGAAAGCCTAAGAGAAAATTTTTGCAAATTACCTGCTGTATGGGAGATAAGCTGAGTAACACACACCTGTTTTGTTGTTGCAATCTGTCGGAGAGTGGCGGTGGATACTTCAGCTCTCCAAGATGGTGGCCGTGGGTTTCCTCGATGGAGTTTCGGTTGTGGGGGATAGAACTGTAGCGCTTTCTTCCCCATCTGAAATCCCGAGCTCAGCCCGGGCTCAGTGGCAGGTGAGCCAGCCGGATTCCACAGAATTTGCAGCAACGTTTCTCCCTGCAGGCTGGTCGCTTCTCAGTGGAGGCCCGCCGTCTGTAGCCATGGCACGGGCCGCACGGATCAGTCACCCCAGATCTTTGGTCGCATAGTTGGCTCTTGTTTGAGACTCAATTACAGGACCTTGGTGGTGGAAATCATTCTTCTAGGTTCCAGGCACACCCATTTTTCTGTAAGATCCTAACAAGATACTTTTTCGTCATTCTAACTCCTTATTCACATATGAAGTGGCGCAGTACAAAGGGTGTGATGCACTCTATTCATGGCCATCTTGCAATGTCAAAATATTAGGATTTCTATGCACCATTTACTGAAGATAGTTTTCAGTACTAGTAAACCAAAATGTATTTCGGGTGGATGAATATTTCTGAGAATAATCTTTTGAAAAGTAGATTATAAATCCACATACATGAATATGAATGAAATTTGGGAGTGCATAATAAGACACATATATTTCATATTTTGAAAAATCTGGAGGATATATATATATATATATATATATATATATATATATATACACACAGACACACACAGAGAGACATTAAAAAGTAGTATTATATATGCCAATCGAAATTCATCATGAAATACATATCATCCACAGATTCAAAAATATTCATTTTACTGAACATGGATTTATGTATAATGCTATTCAAATAGGAGGATCACCCATAGGTTGAATTCTCAGTTCCAACAGCTTTTAGAAGGAGTGATATCTTCTCAGTTCCAACAGCTTTTAGAAGGAGTGATATCTTCTCACAATTTCTATATGCCAAGTCAGCCACCTCACCAAAAATATACGTGTGATACCAGGTATGATTCTATATGTGCATATAAAATTACATGTGCTAAACAGGCTACAGAGAAAGGGAGACAGGAATTCACATATTTGTTAAGTTTAAAAAAACATGGAGAATTCTTTCAACCAAATAATTGACTAGATTCATAACTCCTACCCTATATAATGCAAAAGGCAAGTCCAACTATACACGATGCCTCCTCTGAACTGCTTGTATTTCAATTTTGTTTGGGTTATTATTCTCCATCATATTATGATTAGTAGTCAGAGTTTAGTAGCGTAGGGGTTAGTGTGAGGGATTCACTATTTTGACTGGAAAACTGTAAAATGAATCCAATGTGTATGCAAATATGTGCTACAAAAAATTGTTCCCACTGTCATCCAGAACAATGGCTTGACATTACCTACTCCCCAAGTAAGACAAAATTAGCGGAGAAGAGTTAGAAAATCTGTGAATACATATCTGGAATGGAATATGCTAAGGAGTTTCCAAAAGTAAGGGACAGGGTAAACACTCCACACACTGGAGCTCTTCTGGCCTAAAGACTTCTTGTGGAACTGCCTCTGAGGTTGGGCACTTGAAACATATGTTGTTGTCAAGTGCTTTAGCTTCGTTTCTAGTGAGACCAATAAAGGTGGGTCTGCATCTATGTGATCTGGAGGACATTGTTTCTTATTTTCCACTGAACATGAGCAGCAGTGCTGAATTTGCTATTTGTAGCTAAACTGTGGCCACTGGGTCTAAGTGTCTCCCCGTGTGGACTGTGAAGCCATTTTGTGATCCTAAAATTTTCATGGTGTTTCTTGCGGCTTCACTGGGAGTTTGGTATTTGCTTCACAAAATACAAAGAGGCCAACTTGGACACAGTGCTGAAGGGAGTTCTGTCACGAGTGGTGGGTCAGTTTCTCTAGGACAATGCACGAACCATGCTTCTATCCCACATAGCTTGCCCGATTGACCATAGCAACTTGATTCTGAAACTTGCCCTGAGACTTCTCAATATTACAAGATGCCTTTACATAGAAGGGACTGCTTGCTGCACCATTTCAGTCACAAGACACTTGGAAGCTAATGGCAGATCCACATGGCCCCACCACAAATGTTTTATCACACACCTGCCCACTACTGCTCTAGGCCCAGTACTCAGCAGCCTCCAATTTATTGGCATCTCTGTTCTACACCATTTTCATGAAACCCAGTCAATCAAGGCACTGTCTGGTATACTCATGATCAGCAACAGGACATCCAAAGGTTTTCCAGTGCCACCTGGTCATGGGAATTTCAAAAATTTCTTGGTATTTATCTAGCCATTTTTGAAAGATGAAGTTGGATGCACTGTGCATTTCAAATCAATCCAGAACGAATAAATTTGAGGAAGCTCATGTCAATAAAAGACAATGGAGAATTCTCACAGGCAAGGCTTCCCAAAGAGTGGCTAAATGGTCACGTGAATCCAGGCCCATTGATGTCTACAATGTAAGGTCCATGTGTGTTTTGACTCTCAACTATGGCTGCCAAGTCTTTCAGAATAAAATCATGTGATATCTTGGCTGTGATTCCCCATGCTTTGTGGAAATACAACCTGGGCATACATCTCAGTTTCCAAGGGCGACTCTCATGCGTAGTCTCTTAACATCCCAACACAATTCATGGCAATACTTCTCTGAGGTCAGTTCCAGAACTCAGTCTCTTAGGGGAATCACACCAGAGATCATGTCAAGGTGGACCCACTCATCTCTTCCAACCACCACACAAATGACCACAATTAAAACCAACACACTCACACATGGTCCTCATGATATTTCATATAAACACTCTTCATAACCTCTGGTTGGATGTTTCGATGAGGGGCGCAGACCAAGACAGTCTCCAAAATAATCTCCCTTGCCCCTAATTTGCCTAAAATCAGGGTGGCTTGGACACCCTTCCTGTGAACCTGGTGTGATCACATAGGCCTGCTGTTAATACTTGTCTGCTTCTCCAATTTGAGGACTACTGTGGGGTTTAGATTCTTTGTCTGAATTGGAGACATGAGCAAAACCCAAGCACCTATGGGCTAGCCTCTGCAGGGCTTTGAAGAAATTATTTGACCCAAAGCATTCTTATTCTAACTTGATGTAGGTCTGGAACCTCACAAAGGAAGGGGAGAGACTTCATGCAGAATGACTGCTCTTTTGGCTATTTTGGTTTTGGATGCACACATGGAATCTTTCTTTAGATCCATCAGGTGCTGAGAATCTAAGCCTAAGCCTCACACAGGGCCAAAAGGCTGATTCAGACACATCCTTTCCAAAGGAATTAAGCAAAAAGCTTCAGGTGATGCCCATTCATTTCCATGTGAAAACAGTTTTTTTCAGGCATCAAAAAAAGGTGGCCTGAGGCAAAGACCTTTCAGACATTGAGGGCAGCAGAACAATTGATAATTAAAAGGCCCAAAGCTTTTCTCCACTGAGACTATCCTGATCACACTGGTATCAGAGTTTTCTGAGATGCTCGCCATTCCCTTCAGCTATCCAGTACATGACGATGTCAAAGGGCTTGGAAGTGGTACATATATTGGACACAAAACCATGAGCCTATTCTGGAGAGTGGCCAGAATTCAGGAAGAAAGCAGAAACTTTGAAAGATAGCAAGTGTTGCCCATCGATAAGGCAAGCTGAAATCCATTCATAAATTGGGCAGGATGAATGCTGGGAAGCTTTCAACTAGACAGGACATATCAATTGATGCATTCTCTTTTCTAATGTCTACAACCATGGACACCGTGGGATACACAGACATAGAAACACTCGCCTTGTCAAACGACTTACTCGAAACAGTCTACACCAAACCAAACATACCGACTTTCCTACCTATTCTGAGAACATGAGACAAATCCACAAACTCACACCCACACCCACAAAGGCACCTCCTTCCCCAAAGTAGGTCTGTGACTATCCAGAGTTTCTCTGATTGTGGGCCATATTTTCTTCCCCCAAAATGGCCCGTCCTGTCTCAGATCTGGTCTCTTTGGTCAAGATTGTGAAGTACTGAGGAGCCAGCGGTGATCCAATACCTGCTTTCTCAGTAAAGGCGACTTTTCAGAGCTTTCTGGCATTTGGCCATCCTCACATCAGTATGTACCAAGAAAGACTAAATCTGTCCTTGGTAAATCCAAGAAATTGAGACCCCTGGGAGTGGGACTGGGAGTGGATTTGGGTGACTGGCTTCCTGGATCCCAAGTTCAGAGAGTTCTGTCACTAAGGATGTTAGGTGAGGTCACTTCCTTCAGGAATTGAATAAGGTCACTGTCTTGGCAACCACGTTGTCCTAACAGTTGTTTCAAAGGGTCCCATGAAATTGAGGCTGCCCCTACTTCCTGTGACACTTTCACAACTTAGAATGGTATATCAACCATAGGCACCCGGGAACAGCTCTCAACACAGGCCTGGTTTGGTCCTTCTTCTCTAAATTAAGAAGACAGAGGCTGATTCAGACACATTCCTTCATCCTGACCAGGTTTTTTACAATGGAAGATGACTTTTGCTCTCTCAGTTCCTACATAGCTGCCTACAACTTCTGCAGGGATCATTTTTGCATGGACCTTTGAGTTTCTCAGTAGTTGGAATGAATCCTACATTTTTGTATTGTAAGACCATCTCTGTCCCTGCTCTTCTGTAAAGTTAGATTGAGGCAACAGTGAATTGTTAGGGTTAATAACAGGTTTGATTTGGGTTAGGAATCATTCAGCTGGATGAAAAATGGTATTGATAACCTGCGATAATTACAAGAATATATAGGTAAAATATAAGTATGAAAACAGAAATCTAGGTAAGATTTAAAACCCAGAAGTGTATTAGGACCTTGATTGTGATACTTAGCTTTGATATATTTTCTGCACAGATGTCTCAGGTACATCGATATACAATTGCATTGGACCTTGTGCCTTGGATGATTGATTGTCAAAGATAACATCCAGTCAAAAAGTGATAGTCGGTAAGATTAAGAAGATAGTCGGTAGTTTAGAAAGGATAGTGAGTATAGAATTTGCACCAAAAGTTCTTTAGCTATAGCTTTTCGGGTATAGAGTAAATGTAAATGTCAGCACATGTGAAGAGTCAGTCACAAAGATGAACTGGGAAAAGTATGTAGGAAAATAGATATCAATAGAGACATTAGGAAATCTGGCAAAGTATAGTCGTTAGTGAAAAGTTAGTAAAATAGGTAGTTGTCTCTTCATGTTTTTCTGTATACTTAACTTCCCTCCCTGCCCTCCCCAAGGAAAGTATATAAGCCCTGTTTAAGCTGTTCTCAGGACTCTCTGCTATATTTAAGTGAGCTCTGAGCCCCAGCATGCTGGACCCCCAATAAACCCTTTGCTTTTGCATGAGACAGTCTCTTGGAGGTCTCTTCGCCTGACACTCATCTGACCTTTACATATGGAGGTTCCACCGAGTTCTGGGAGCAGCGGACGAGAGACCCCAACAGGCTCCTCTCGGGATTCGTAAGGCGCCTCTTTCTGGTGTCAGGTTTCAGGTTAGGTCTTGGCAAAATGGCTGTCAATAAAGAGCGTGAGCTCTCTCTCACGGTGGCTGACAGATGTGTCACAGAGCCACAGGCAACCACCCTGAGGGACACCCCAGAGGACTCTGAAAATCGAGGAACAATAGTCTCCTCAACTCAGTGATATTTTGTTTCAGATTCGGTATTGCCAGCCCATCAGGTATTGCCGGCTACTCAGTCCTCGTCTCAGTGTTGGACGTCCATTGCCTGTCTTTATTGTCTTGTCTTGTCTGTGTCATGTGTCGTTGCTTTTACTCTTTGTGCATTTTTCATTATGGGAAAGAGCACTTCAATGCCTCTGTCCCTGACCCTTGATCACTGGACCAAATTCTGCTTAAGGGCTCAGAATCTTTCTTTTTCAGTAAACCGCTGGACCTGGCAGACTCTCTGTGCCTCAGAATGGCCCACCTTTGGATTCGCATGGCCCTTAGAAGAATTTTTCTACTTCTCAGTAATTTAAAAAGTCAGAGATATTGTCTTTCAGGAAGGGCCACATAGCCATCCAGATCAAAAGCCATATATCTTAACCCGGCATTACCTCTGCAAATCTCCTCCATGGGTGATGCCTTTCTTTGCCCCTGCCCCCGCTCCTAATCTTTCCCCCACGATCTCTCAAACCCTCTGCTCCTCCTCCTCCTCCACCCTCTTTTCTGCCTAAGTCACAAGATTTAACTCTACTGGACTCTCATCCCTCTCCTTATCCCTCGCCCTGGTCTCCCAACCCCCAACACCCTCTAAGTGATTCCCCTGCTGCTGACTCAGCCTCTCCGCCATTGGAGGAAGCTAAGCCAGCCCAGCACCCTCCAGAAAACTCCCCCGTGGCACACACAGCCCCTCCTCCCCTGGAGGAACCTGGCCCGGCTAAAGGAACTCACCGGCAATGAATGATTGAAAACCCTGGAACTCCCGTGATGCTCCCCCTCCGTCCCTATGTGCCAATGATTGATGATGGTCATGGGGAAAAAATGCAAGCCTACCAGTATTGGCCTTTCTCCTCTTCAGACCTATATAACTGGAAAAATAACAATCCCCCTTTTACAAAGGACCCCACTCGTCTCTCAGGTGTGGTTGATTCATAGATGTTTTCACACCAGCCTACTTGGAATAACTGCCAACAACACCTAGGGACACTCTTCATGACAGAGGAACAAAAGAGAATCCTCCTGGAAGCTAGAAAATAATATCCTCAGACCAGGTGGGTGACTGACACAACTTCCCAACATATTCAACCCGGCTTTCCCTAGAATCGACGAAACAGGGACCCCAATACCTTTGAAGGTAGGGAGCATCTGTTCACTTATCTCCGGGCTCTAATAGCGGGTATCTTACTGGCTGCTAGGCGACCAACTAATTTGGCCAAGGTAATAGAGTTTATTCAAGGGCCTGACATATCTCCCTCTATGTTTCTAGGGAGAATTATGGAGGCATATAGGAGATATACTCCTTTTGATACTCAGGCAGAGGCTCAAAAGGCATCTGTCATGATGGCCTTTATTGGGCAAGCTGCCCTGGATATTTAAAGAAATTTAAAACACTTAGATGGATTACAAGATATGACTTTGAGAGATTTAGTCAGCGAAGCCAAAAAGGTATACTATACGAGAGAAACTGAAGAAGATAAGGAAGCAAAGGGAGGATAAAAGAAACAAAAGACAGACTAAGGAATTGACTAAGGTCCTGGTCACAACAACAAATAGGCCAGAAATAAGAAACATGGAGACAGGAAGGGATACCTGGGCCCAAACTAGAGGCCACCCCTGGCCTCAGATCAATGTGCCTACTGTAAAGAAAAAGGACACTGGGCCAAAGAGAGCCTTAGAAAGAGACAGCCACGCCAGCCAGCCATTCTGACTCTGGAGGATGACTAAGAAAGTTGGGGATCAGATGCCCTCCCCGAGCTCAGGTTAACTTTTGAAGTGGAGGGCACCCCAGTAAACATTGAAGTGGATACAGGGGCAATATACTCAGCCATTAAGGCCCCATTTTGCCCTCTATCAAATAAAGGGTCTCTAATTCAAGGGGCTAATTGCAGTAAATATCAGGCTTGGACAACTAAGAGGACCTGGGACCAGGGGAAAGGAAAAATCCATCACTTCTTCCTACTAATTCCAGAATGCCCGGCCCCATTGATGGGCAGAGTTCTGCTCAGCAAGCTCCAGGCCAAAATAACTTTTAACCCTGAAGGCCCCCAAGTGGAATTTCTAAATCCTTCAGTAAAAACTCCTATATTCACAGCTCTAACTATGTCAGTAGATAATGTACACCAAATCACTCACCTTAGTTCAAAGAAACTACATTCATTCATGAAGGATCAAGAACAGAGTTTTCCACTAACCGACTCACAGTTAAAGGAAATAACTGAATGGTTAACAAAAGCCTGTCAGGTCCATCAATTGGTTAATTCTTATCCTTCCAAGCTTCCTGCAGGAAAGCACCTATGAGGAACCAGACAAGGACAATTCTGGGAAGTGTACTTTACTGAAATAAAGCCAGCAAGTTATGGACTTAAATATCTCCTAGTCTTTGTAGATACATTTTCAGATGGATTGAAGCCTTTCCTACCAAAAAAAAAAAAAAAGAAAGAAAAGGAAAAAAAGAAAAAAAAAGAAACAGTGCAAATTGTGGTGAAGAAGATCCTGGGAGATATTTTTCCAAGATACGGCCTGCCTAAAGTAATAGGGTGTTATAATGGACCCGCGTTCATAACCCACATAAGTCAGGGGTTAGCCAGGACCTTGGGGATTTATTGAAAGTTACATTGTGCTTATAGACCCCCGAGTTCAGGACAGGCAGAATGAATGAATAGAATCATTAAAGAGACCATAACGAAATTAAGCTTAGTGACCGGCATAAAATATTGGACTACGCTACTGCCTTATGAACTGTTTCATGGAAGAAATACTCCCTCTGTTTCTTTGTGTAACCTCACCCCCTATGAAATTTTCTATGGTGCCCCACCTCCAGTAAGGGACCTAACTCCAACTCTAAGACCTAACGATCCCTTTCACACCCCCTTGCTTGACAGACTTAAAGCTCTTGAAAGAACTCAGGATACCTGTGAAAACAGATGGCCACTGCCTAACAACCTGGGGACGAGAGGACTCCAAATCAACATCAAGTAAGATACTTCTTCTATGTAAGACGACATCAGGTGTCATCCCTGGAACCCCGCTTGAAAGGACCATACCATGTGCTACTTATAACACCTACAGCGGTAAAGGTAGACAGAATCATTTCCTGGATCCATACCTCTCATCTCAAGCCTGCGGCCTGTTGAGACTCTGGCTGGAAACTGGAAAAGACTGGTAACCCTTTCAAATTGTGTATTCCTCATATTATTGCTAACTATAAACTCTGTTTGCTCAACCATGTAATTTCTTTTCTCCAATCTCAAATTGGACAAGTTAAACTTATGTTAATACCCCACTAGCAGACATAAAATGTGACACCCCCCAATGATCACTTTTATGACTAAAAGTAGCCAGAAGAAGAAGTGGGGAATGAAAGGTTAATAAAATAGGCACTTGTCACTTCCTGTTTTTCTGTACGCTTAACAAAACACTGTTGAAATCTTGAGAAATGTTTGCTAATCTTGTTCCCAGAATGTGCTGTCCCCAACGGCCAAACTACAGAATGCACTCCCTCACCCGGTTGCGCGCAAACTGCCCACTCGCCCTGATCCATTAATAAAATTCCCTCCCTGCCCTCTTCAAGGAAAGTATATAAGCTCTGCTTAAGCTGTTCTCAGCGCTCTCTGCTCTATTCAAGTGAGGTATGAGCACCAGCACGCTGGACCCCCAATAAACCCTTTGCTGTTGCATGAGATAGATTCTGGGTGGTCTCTTCCTCCGACGCTCACCTGACATTTACTTGGATGATTGAATGTAGAAAAGAACATCCATTCAAAACGGGATAGTCAGTAAGATTAGGAATATAGTTGGTAGGTTTAGGAAGAAGAGTGAATATTGGATTTGGAAAAAAAGTCCTTTAGCAATAGGGTTTCATATAGAGAGTGAATGTAAATGTCAGCACATGTGAAGAGTCAGTCACAATGATGAACTGGAGAAAACATGTAGGAAAGCAGATATCAATAGAGACATTATGAAATCAGGCAAAGCATAAAGTTAGTGATAGGATTACACATTCAACAGGGTTGACTTTAATTATATAATCTTAGGAAAAAAGAAATATGTAGTCATCAATAGGATTGACATTTGAGAGCATTAGGCAAGTGGACATGGATGATTTTAGTAATGCAGGTTCACTTTCCATTTAGGTTTTGGTACAATCATAAGTGTGACCTTTGCATTTTGTGTTCAGAATATTACTGTGATACAATGTATATGTAGATCAGGTGACATGAGTATTTCTCGTAACCATTTCTGGGAGCAATATTTTGAAGACGTATAAATTAGTATTGGGGGTACAAAAAGTTGTACCCTGTGTCTATGAATATAGAGGTTTCCTGGCCTAAAGACATTTTGAGAAACTGCCTCTGAGGCTGGGCACTTGAAATATATGTTGTTGTCAGTAGCTTTAGCTTACTTTGTAGTGAGACCATCAAAGCTAGATATGCATCTATGTGACCTGAAGGACATGTGTTCTTATTTTCCAATGAACATGGTGCAGCAGTGATGAATTCTCTTTTTGTAGGTAAACAATGGCCATTGGGGCTAAGCCTCTCCCCGTGTGGACTGTGAAGCCCTTTGGTCATACTCCACTTTTAATGGTCTTTCTTGCTGCTACAATGGAGTTTGGTATTGGCTTCACAAAATACAAGGAGTTCAAATGGGTCGCAGTGCTGCACGGCATTCTGTCACATGTGGTTGGTCAGTGTCTGCTGGAGAACGCACCAACCAGGCTTCTATCCCACATAGCTTGCGCCCTTGTCCATAGCAACCTGATTCTGAACATTGCCCAGAAACGTCTCCATATACCAAGATGCCTTTTTATATAATTGTCTGCTGGCTGCACCATGTCAGTCACAGGACATTTGGAAGCCAATGGCAGATCTCCATGGCCACAGCACAGATGTATTATCACACACTTGCTAACCACTACTCTAGGCTCACTACTCAGAAGGCTCCAAATTACTGGCATCTCTGTTCTACAGCATTTTCATGAAACCCAGTCAATCAAGGCAGTGTCTGGTATACTCCTGATCAGCAATAGGACATGGAAATGTTTTCCAGTGCCACCTGGTCAAGGGAATGTCCAAAATTTCATGGTATTTATCTCGCCATTTTTCAAGGATGAATTTGGAGCCACTGTGAGTTTCCCATTCATCCAGGAACCATAAAATTTTGAGGAAGCTCATTTGAATGAAACCTCTGGAGAACTCTCACAGGCAAGGCTTCCCAAAGAGGGGGCAAAAGGTCACATGAAGCCAGGCCCATTGAGGTCTACAATGTGAGATCCATGTGTGTTTTGTCTCTTAATTATGGCTGCCAACTCTTTAAAAATAAAATCATGTAATATTCTGGATGAGATTCCCATGGTGATGTGGGAAGCCATCCTGGGCCTAGAACTCAGTTTCCTAGGGCGACTCTCATACGTGGCCTCCTAAAATCCCAACATGACTTCATGGCAATACTTCTCTGAGTTCGGTTCCAGAACTCAGTCTTATGGGGAGTCACACCAGTGTTCAAGCCCAGGTGGACCCAGTCATCTCTTCCAACCACCAACAAATGACCACAATTAAAACCAAAACCCTCTAAAATGGCCTTCAGCTTCTTCCATATAGACACTCAACATAAATTATATAACTGGTTCCAACTTTAAATAATGGATTGAATTGTTATCTGAAAATATACAGGAAATCTTATATTGATATACAATCATTCATTCCAACCAGTTATACATCTAATGGTAATTTTAGGGTTATGGTTTATCATGAAGAGTGTGGGAGTTTTGCTTCAAATTTTTATGGAAATCGAAAATAATGTGTTTGGAAAGAAGTCTCATGATAAGAACAGTCAAGAAACCTGGAGGAATACATGTGTTCTGAAGCAGGAAATGATTGAAAGTGAAACAAATGCCTATTAATTTGTGAACCTGTGGATGAAATATATATCCTATGGTGTGCATAAACTGAAGAAATAATAATGTACCAGTGTTAAATAAAATGAACTTCAAAATACACATCATGTCCCATAGGAATCTATTTGCATTGATGTTAAACTGGGTCAGCTACTGTAGAAATATTAGGATTTTATGCACCATTCACTGAAGTTACTTTTCAGTACTAGAAAACAAATATGTATTTCAGGTGGATGTATATTTCTGAGAATAATCTTGTGAAAAGTTGATTTTGAATCCACATACATGAACATGAATGAATTTAGGTAGTGTATATAGGACACATATATTTTATATTTTGAAAAATTTGGAGAGTATATATATATATATATATATATATATATATATATATATATATATATATATATCACACACACACAAAACACAAACACAGACAATAAAACGTAGCAATATATATGCCAATCGAAATTCTTCATGAAATATATATCATCCACTGATGCAAAAATATTTATTTTACTTAACATGGATTTATGTATAATGTTTTTCTACTAGGAGGCTCCCCCATACGTTGAATTTTCAGTTCCAACAGCGTTTAGGAGAAGTGATCTCTTCTCACAATTTGAATCTGCTAAGTCAGCCACCTCACAAGAATATACGTGTGATACCATGTAGGATTCTATATGTGCATATAAAATACATGTGGTGAATAGGCTACAGAGAAAGGGAGCCAGGTATTCACATATTTTTTAACTTTAAAAACACATGGAGAATTATTTCAATTAAAAATTAGCTAGATTTATAACACCTACCCTATATCATGCAAAAGGCAACTCCAACTATACACCATGCCTCCTCTGAACTGCTTGTATTTCTATTCTATTTGGGTTATTTTCCTCCATCATATTAGTATTAGTAGTCATAGTCTAGTAGGATATGGGTTAGTGCCAGGGGTCCCGGCCGGCAGGACACATCAACTTGGGCATCGAACATAGTTGGGGAGGAATGAAGGGACAAGAGACAGGAGAGATGACAGCCAGACAGGAGTTCTGATCAAGCTGCAAACTTTTATTGTTCTCACAGGGTGTTTATATGCTGCCGATGGGAAAACTCTCTTATCGGCAGTTGCTGGATGTCTTCACAGGGTTAGATAACCTCAGGATATTTCAGGAAGACAGATGGCGACAGGATGTCTCAGGGAGATAGATGGTTGTGGGATATCTCCCAGGCAGGATGTCTCCCAGGGGGCTGTTTCTTGTAAGTGTCAAGCTATTCTTTGAAGGAGAACTTCCTTCTAGGCCCTGACATCTCCCCCTTTCTTATATAAAATATTTGACATACCTTACAGGGCCATGTTTTTAGGGGGGGTTAGAAGCTCTGTTTGTCTAGGAGGCCTTAGAATATCTCCTGATCCGAGCAAGCATCTTTACTAGCAGATTTCGTGGTGGCCTTGGCATGTTTTTGGAGGAGATGGCCTTGAAGGGGAAGCATGCCAACCGCCATGCACCAGAGCGTGTCACTCAGAGGTCTTGTGTTTGGGGATCCGTGGATCCATCCTTTTGCAGTCCTTCCTGCACCCTCCGATATTATGGCCTAACGTCCTCACTCCATGGGTGCGTCTTCCCCCAAGCCGAAGGGCCCATGGAGACGAACCCTTTTGGCAAGGGCAGAAGATGGTTTGTAAGAGCTTTTACTTATAGTTTTATGTAAGAAAGAGAGATCTGTGGGGATGTAAACTTAAGAAATAAGCCTGTGAGAAGGATAGAACATCCTTTTAAAAGTTGACAGCGTGGTCTTCCATCTCCAGATGATGATAGTGGATCTGTATGGGCTTAGAGGCCACAATATTAATGTGTTCTTTAATAAATTGTACCACACTGTTTATAATGCAGGGTCCTATGGTCACCATTAAACGTAAACCCAACAAAGGGCCTAATAGGGGAAGAAGGTAGGGTAGAAATCCATTAAGCTTAGTCCAGAAGGGATTTTCAAATAGTTCTCTTCATCTCTTTTCTAGATCTTCTTGAAGCTGCTTAAATTTAGTGCATACTATGACTGATTTATTGGCATAAAAGCAGCATCGTTCCCCTAAGGCCAATCAAATATCTCCCTGGTTAGCAGTCAGCAAATCTAAGCCTCGTCTGTTTTGAAGGAACACTTTTGCCAGGAAGTCTATTTGGTCCTACAAATCTTTAATGGTTTCTGATAGAGTTTGTACATCATTTTAAGTTGTTGAGACATGCGATGGTAAGGGTGTATAGCCGTGCCAAAGCCAGTGTACCTGTGCCCACAGCAGCTGTTATTCCAAGACTGGCAATAAGTGGTAAGGCCTGTATCACCCGCCTCTGTCTTTTGACTAAGGTGTCTAGGCTAGAGGTTCGTCTCCTGGGACAATAGTTATATCAGGGAGTAATAAGGCAAGAACACAGTCACTGGTCCAATTCGCTGGAAGCCTGGGGAAGGCCACATTTCCTCCACACATAACAACTGTGCCATTGGGGGGACAAAGAGATGGGATGGGTGAGGAATAATTTTGTACTGTTGAGCAATTTCCAAAGGAAGTAATTCCAAAACCCATATCATAGGTATTATTCTGCATCGCACCTAAAAGACATAATGTAAAAGTGCCTATAGGCTATTTTTTAAAGGGAAATCCGGGTTGGCATGTATTATCATTGTCCATAGTAAAATTAATAGGAACTGCCATAGGAATGCTTGCCCCTGTTGTCATGCAGAGCCAGCAATTACCAGCAAGGGTGGGGTTGGAATTACTAAGGAAGGAGAAGGTAGTTTGCAAAATATCTAATGTATTGGTATCTAAACCTGGGAACTGGGATTTCGGCTACATTAAGGGATGATATGTGAGCTCAGGGATTTGGGGTTTCAAAAGTTTGATTATCTGAGGATGCTTGACAGAATAAGTGGGTCCTCTACCATCAGAGACCCCTGTAGGGGCCTTAATGGGCCAGTCGGAAGGTTTTCCGACAGTGCCTTGACACCCAGCTTACTGTAGCTTGGTGTATTTGCCTTCTCCTCCCCGGTCAAAGAGAACGGGGGTATAATGAATAGCGGTCCCCCCTGCTTCATGAGTTTTAATTAGGGAGGCTTCAAAAAATCATTTTCCCTGCTTGTTAACACAAATTGAGGCCGACACATAACAAGAGACATGCATCGCCTGGGTATGCGTACGGGTTGCAGAACAATTTTGGAGAGCTTTACTTGTACTAGGGGGAATAATCTTTGGCTTGTTAACACATACCCATTTAGGCTGATGAACTCCTCTGAGTTTATGGTCAACCTCGGCACGGAGGTAAGCCACCTTAGTCATGCAGTCAGCAGTATGGGTCCAACTAGTGGAAGCCTGAGTCCAAGATCCTCCCTTGCATTCACGGGGGCGGGGGGGCAAAAAGGTACTCCATGATGTTGGAAGGTGGAGGGCCAAGGCCTCCGTGCACAAACCTGTTCAGCATAAGTTCCTTAAGCAGGATCCTCACACAGATTGTTGGATGGATCCGAAAAAGAGGAAAAATTGTACTCATGGGGAGGGCCTCTGTCCCCGGTTTGAGGTAAGTCATTAACCTGTTTAACCAGGTGTTCTGGTAACCATCTTGGGGCTGCTAGCTCTTGGTCCAAAACACAAGCTGAGCCTCGTTCCCAGATGAGGACAGGATCTGGGCGTTTCCATTTATTTGTAAGGGGATTTCGCCACATAACAGGTGGGTGATCAGAATGGGAAAAGGGATGCCAGTGTCTGTCTGCAGCCGAAAGGCCTTCACTGTCTAGGGTAAGAAAAAAAAAGGGCAAATAATGCATGGTTAAGGCAATGCCTGTGAGTGGTAAATACAAGGGCGGAAGCCTTAAGGCGGGATAGCCAAGTCTTTAAGGTAAGGTGGAATGTTCCACAATGCCTCGGCCCTGAGGTTTGTATTGAATTCCAGTAGTATGACAAAATTGCAAGGTAGCACAAAACTGTTTAAAATTGGCATTGGTATATGGAGGACAATTATCTGTTTTAATATGTATTGGTTTACCCATTATGGAAAAGGCTGAAACAAGATGAGAAAGGACATCTTTGGTAGCCTCTCCAGAATGTGGTGATGCAAAAATAAAGCTGCTGAAGGTATCGATAGAAACATGTATATATTTGGTTTATCCAAATTCAGGAAAATGAGTAACATCCATTTGCCAAACCTGATTTGGCAGTAATCCTCAGGGGTTAACTCCCAAGTGTTGAATCGGGAGAGAGAGAGCGCAAGCAGGGCATTCTTTTACTATTTCTCGTGCCTGTTGCCTGGTAATTTTACAAAGTAATCAAAGGCTCTGGGAATTTAGTTGGTGAAGATTGTTTAGCTCCATGGCCTTTTGAATGGAGCCACCAAAAATTGGAAAGATGGTAGAAGTTGCTGCATCAGCTTAAGCATTACCTGTGTTAGAGGACCGGAAAGATCAGAGTGTGCCCTGATGTGTCCTAAGAAAAATGGGTGTTGTTTGGCCTGAATTAGCTGCTGAAGCTGGTGAAACAGAAAGGCCGCATTGGAAGAAGCTTTAATGGCGGGTGAAATCTCCAGCAGGGGCACAGAATGAGCAATGTAGGCACTGTCTGTATGAATATTAACAGGATTATCACAAAATGTTATAAAAACTTGTGTTATGACAAACAATTCCACAAACTGTGCTTAATGATAGACAGTATCAAAGGTGGTAGGCTGGTTATTTACAACAAAGACCGCACAGCCATTACTGGAACCCTCTGTAAAGACAGTAAGGGCTTGAGGACTGGGAGCCTTTTGAGTAATTTTGGGAAAAATGAATGGATGTATCTGGACAAAATGTAAAAGGGTGTCATTGGGGACATGGTTATCAATTGTTCCCAAATGGCCTGATTGGGCAATACCCCATTCATCCCCTCTCTGTAGTAAAAATTGGGTTTGGTGATTAGTATATGGAATTAAAATATTATCAGGGTCTTTGCCAAAATGTTGTCGAGAAAGCAAACGACCTTTAATAATAATAGAAGCTACCTGAGCAAGATAAACGGTAATAAACTTGGAGGATGTGGTGGATAAATGGACCCAAAGCAAGGGGAAGCCTTTATTTTTAAAATATGGATATCCTGTCAAAATTTTTCTGAGGGTATATGAGGAGCGTGTAAAAGAACCAGAACCAGAAAAAGGTTATAAGAAATTTGTGTAACAAACTGTTTGGCAATGGCTTCTGTGACTTGGTTTAATGCCTGTCATGCCTCGGGAGTAAGCTTTTGAGGGGAAGAGGGGTAGGAATCACCTCTCAAAATATCATTAAGGGGCAAAAGTACACAAGTGGGTAATTTTATATATGTTCTTAGCCATTGAATATCTCCCAGGAATTTTTGAGAATCATTAAGGGTGTGAAGATGGTCCACACGTAGTTGTATTTTAGGAATTTGGATCTGATTATCTTGAAGTTTAAGGCCCAAATAGGTATAAGGGTCCTGTGTTTAAACCTTATCAGGAGCTATCTGTAGTCTCAAGGTAGTGAGTGTTTTCTAAAGGTCCAAGTAACAATTATTAAGGTCATGGTAATTAGGTGCAGCAATTAAAGAATCATCCATATTATGTAAAACATAAAATTGTGGTCATCACTCTCTCACAGGGTCTACTGCTTGAACAGCTTATTTTTAGCAAAGACTAGAGCTGTTGGCCATACCTTGGGGAAGAACCTTCCATTGAAATCTCTGCATAGGGCCGTGGAAATTAATGCAAGGGAGACTAAAGGCAAAATAGGGTCTATCCTCGGGATGTAAAGGAATGGTAAAAAAGCAAACTTTTAAGTCATTAACCATTTTACAATAGTTTTTGGGAATAGCCACTGGTGTGGAAATTCCAGGCAGTAGTGCTCCCATCAGGCACATAACTTTATTAATGGCACACAAATATTGTAAAAGACGCCACTTGCCTGATTTTTTCTTGATAACAATAGGAGTATTCCATGGTGAGGTTGAGGGCTCTACATGGCCGGCTGCCAGCTGTTCTTGCACTAACATGGAGGAAGCCTCCAATTTTTCTGGGGGGTAAGGGGCCACTGATCCACCCACACAAGAGTCTGAGTCTCCAAAATAATTTTATCTGCATGGGGTACAGGAGGGTCAGGAACCGACACTAAAAATCAGAATACCCAAGTCCATATGTATTTGTTTTTTTTTTATGGGTTTTATAGTCCCCACCAGTCCTTGTCTCAGTCTCACAAGGCATGTACCAGGGACAAAATTCATACAAAGCATTTGATGAGTCACCATGGAATTGGGACTGGCAAGAATAACTTTTATTTGACTCAAAATATCTCGGCCCCATAGGTTAACAGGGAGGTCAGGAACAAAGAAAAGAGTGACAGTCACCTTATTACCCTCTTTATCAGTCCAGCTAAAAGCCCTAGAAATGACATGGAAATTTTTTGACTCTTAACCCTTTTAGATCATTCAAGGATGGGGTGATGGGCCAACCTGATGGCCAGTATTTGTGAGAAATAATTGTGGCATCAGCTCCAGTATCTAGAATTCCTTGGAATTCCTTTCCTTCAATAAGTAAGGTAAGGGTGGGTCTATTGTGAGAAATGGGCTGAACCCAATATACATCAGAGGAGCCGAGGGAGGCTGTCCCCCGTTGTAGGTTTGGGCAGTGGAAGTGCCTCCTGAATCCAAGGGAAGGAATGTTAATTGTGCAAGTCTTGTTCCTGCTGGGATGGCCGGAACTCCATTAATAGCTGTTGCCAGTATTTTTATTTCTCCAGTGAAATCATTATCATTAATGCCAGGGAAGACCAGAACACCATTTAACGTAGCAGAGGCTCTTCCAAGAATAAGGGCACTCGTATGAGATGAAGGGGGACCCATAATTCTAGGGGGTATTATCTGGTGCCCTTGCATTGAGTCTAATATTTTATCGGTGGTAGCACAGAGGTCCAATCCTGCGCTGCCTGGGGTGGCTAGTTGGAGGGAGGCAATTGTGGGGAAGAATTTTGTGGTAGGTTTGGAGTTTGGGAGGGAACAAACCTTATTGCCCCTGGTTTTGTCCTGCGGGAGGTCGTGGCCAGGGGCTGGCCCCGCAGGGAGTTTCCTGAGAAGCAGGAAGAAATAGACTGTCTGAGGCCATTTGTCTTAGATCTACACTTACTGGCCCAGTGATGACATTTACCACATCTAGAACAAAGGGTAGCTGGGGGCAATTTAGCCCCAGTTTGAGGAGACGATATTCCTAGGCTTTGTTTGCCTTTCGGACACTTGCGTGCAAAATTGCCAGGTTGTTTACAAGTAAAGCAAGTACATGAGCCAGGATTGTGAAAGGCCTTGGTAAAGGGGGCACGTTGGGCGAGACCCATGGCATGGGCTGCACCCACCCCTGCACAGAGTCTAATAAAGTCAGAAAGTTTCCCTTTTTCCTTATGTGTTCGAAGAACATCCTGACATGCCGGGTTGGCGTTTTCAAAGGCAAGATGTTTTACAAAAGTTCTTTCGCTTTCGCTTGGTCCAAGCAAGCAATCTGCAGCTAGGTTAAGCCGGGGAACAAAGTTTCTATAAGGGTCGTTGGGTCCTTGTCAAATTTTTGCCAAAGAAGTGGTAGCCGAGCCCGTTTGAGGGAGGCATCTCCAAGCATGTAAGCCAGCCATCTGAATCTGCGCCAAAAGTCCAGCAGGGAAACGTGCCTATTTAGTTTTAGTGTCAAATGGCTCATAGCCCACTAGCTTAACATAAGTTCAGGATTTATAGGAGGCCTTAGTTAATTTTTTTTGAGCAGTTTCCTGACAGTGCTCCTTGAAATCTGCATTCCATAACAGGAAATCTCCGGCACTGAGGGTAGCTTGGTCTAAAAATTTCCAATCATTGGGAGTAAGCCATTGTGCGCTGTGGCTTTCTAATAAAGTCAACGTGTAGGGCACAGTGGGGCCATTGTAAGCACAAGTCTTTTTATGTTTTTCAAGAAAACGCAGGCTTAATTTTTTGTAGACACTCTGGGTTCCTTCCTGCCTAGGGGTGAACTCTTCATCCTCTGAGTCCTGATCTCCTTGATCCATTTCCCCCGCTTCCTCCTCTTGATCCTCCTCTAAATCTTTGACCTCAGCCTTTGCAGGCATATCTATCTGACTGTGGGTGACTGGGAAGGTGAGAACAGGCTGATGGAGTGGCTTAGCCTTTGTATTAGACCACCGTGGGCCAGCTTTCATTGACTCCATGCCTAAGGCTAATGAACAGAGCTCAGAGTCAAGGGATCTTAATTCTTTTAAAAGTTTGATCTGTTCCCGTCTATGTTGGAGAGACTCTCACAAGGGAGCCAGGCTAGGCAAGGGAAGTGGGGAAAAAAATATCTGGGTGGCATTTTGCTCCTGAAGGGCTGGAGCACAAAAGGCAGGAGGGATATAGGAGGTAGGTAGATGTGTAAGTCCTATAGGCTGTGGCAGGGTCCTGAGAGGTGGCGCATCTTCTGAATGGTAGCTTGCTGCTTCCTTCTCCAAGGTAGCCTCCGTCCCAGGGGTCAATGTGTCTCTGGGATTTAAAACTCGATAAAGGCGTCTGGTAACCATTAGAGCCTTATTCATTAGGGTAGTATTTTGAGGGGGACCAGGAAGGTTCCCAGGGTCCTGGGGAGACTGAGAAGAGTCAATGTCTATACTAACTGATGGGCATGCCTTGGGGAGACGAGAGGTGTTTTGCATAGTCTCTTCTCCAATCCTGACAAGTTGTAAGGTACCATTGTCAAAGGGTGAACTTTTAAGAATTTCATTAATTAAGTTCCAGTAAGAAAATGTGGGAACTGGCACTTTTTCTGGGCCAAAGGTTTAATAATAATGTTTTAAACAGTCTCTTACTCTAAGCCATATTTTACCATCAATGGTCACTTCAAGGTGAAACCATGGACACAATTCTCCTATGTATTAGAAAAAAAAATTTAAGTCCTTTTTCTTAACGCACACCCCCATGTCTTGAAGGACTCCTTGAGGCCTGACAAAAACAAATCATGTGGCGAAACTGCTTGTCCCATGGTGGGTCACTCACCGTGCGTCATCCCCACTCTCCTCCTGGAACTGTCTCTTGGTAGTGTCTGCTGAGGCAATCGCAAGCTCCACTTGATGAAGTCTTCCAGGAGGACGGGGTTCCCAATGAGTCAAAGGCTCGAGCCCCAGTCAGTGGGTGCCAGTAGTCCCTGCTGGAAAGACACATCAACAGGGGCAGCGAACCTAGATGCGGAGGAATGAAGGGACAAGAGACACGAGAGATGACAGCATGACAGGAGTTCTGATCAAGCTGCAAACTTTTATTTTTCACACAGGGGCATTTATATGCTGGAGATGGGAAAGCTCTCTTATCCGAAGTTTCTGGATGTCTTCACAAGGTGAGATAAACTCAGGATGTTTCAGGAAGACAGATGGCAACAGGATGTCTCAGGGACACAGTTGGCTACAGGATGTCTCCCAGACAGGATGTCTCCATGGGGGCTGTTTCTTGTAAGTGTCAGGCTATTCTTTAAGGTGAATTCCTTCTACCCCTGACAGTCAGGGATTCAGTATTTCGAATGGAAAATTGGAAAAAGAATCCAATGTGTATTCAAAACAATGCCTTAACATTACCTTCATCCCAAGTAAGACACAATTAGAGGAGAAGAGTTAGAAAATCTGTGAATACACATCTGGAATAGAAAATGCTCAGGAGTTCACAACCTTGGAGGTGGTATAGGAGTTTCCAAAAGTAAGGGACAGGGTAAAAACTCCACAAACATGGAGCTCTGCTGGCCTAAAGATTTCTTGAGAAACTTCATCTGAGGTTGTTTTTAGGAGCTTTAGCTTCCTTTGTAATGAGACGATCAAAGCTGGGTCAGAATCTATGTGACCTAGAGGACATTGTTTCTTATTTTCCAATGAACATGAGGCAGCAGTGCTGAATTCTCTCTTTGTAGGTAAACTGTGGCCACTGGTGGCTAAGTGTCTCCCAGGGTGGAATGTGAAGTCATTGGTCATCCTCCAATTTTTGTGGTGTTTCTTGCAGCTGCTCTGGGAGTTTGATATTTGCTTCACGAAATACAAGAAGTTCAACTGGGACACAGTGATGGAGGGAGTTCTGTCACGTGTGGTGGGTAAGGGTCTGCAGGAGAATGCACCAACAAGGCTTCTATCCCACATAGCATGCCCCCTTGACCATAGCAATCTGATTGTAAACATTGCCCTGAATCCTCTCCATATAACAAGATGCCTTTACATACAAGGGTCTGTGGCTTGTAGCATGTCAGTCACAAACCATTTGGAAGCGAAGGGCAGATGCAGATGACCCGACCACAGATGTTTTAACACACACCTGCACACCACTGCTCTAGGCCGACTACTCAGCAGGCTCCAAATTACTGGCATCTCTGTTCTACACCATTTTCATGAAATCCAGTCAATCAAGGCACTGTCTGGAACACTGATGGTCATCAATAGGACATCCAAAGGTTCTCCATGGCCACCTGGTCATGGGAATGTCAAAAATTTAAAGGTGTTTATCTAACCATTTTTCAAGGGTGAACTTGGAGGTACTGTGGGTTTCAATTTATTCAGGAACGTTTAAATGGAGAGGAAGCTCATTTCAATGAAAGCTCTGGAGAATTATCACACGCAAGGCTTCCCAAAGACAGGCCAAAAGGTCCCATGAAGCCAGACCTACTGAGGTCTAAAATTTGAGGTCCATGTGTGTTTTGACTTGCAACTATGGCTGCCAAGTCTTTAAGAATAAAATCATGTGATATCCTTCCCGGGATTCCCAGTGCTCTGTGGAAAGCCAACCTGGGCCCAGATCTCACTTTCCAAGGGCGACTCTCATGTGTGGCCTCCTAAAATCCCAACACAATACAAGGCAATACTTCTTTGAGGTAAGTTCCAGAACTCAGTCTCTAAGGAGAATCACACCAGTGTTCAAGCCCAGGTGGACCCAGTCATCTATTCCAAGCGCCACACAAATGACCGCAATTAAAGTCAAGACACTCCCACATGGCCCTCATTTTCTTCCATATAGACAATCATCATAACCTCTGGCTGGAGGTTTCCATGAGGGGCACAGCCCAAGACAATGTCCAAAATAAGCTCCCTTGCATCCATTGCCTAAAGTCAGTGTGGCCGGGACATCCTTCCTGTGAACCAGGAGTGTTCAAAGAGGCCAGCCGTTAATATTGCTCTTATTCTCGATTTTGAGGCCTACTGACTGTGGTGTTTAGATTCTTTATGTTAATTGGAGTCATGAGAAAACCCAAGAACCTATGGTCTAGTGTCTGCAGGGCTTTGAAGAACTCATTTGACGCAAAGGATCTGTATTCTCAATGATGGAAGTCAGAAACCTTACAGAGGAAGGTGAGAGACTTCATCCAAAATTACTGCTCTTTTGGCTTTTTGATTTGGATGCACACATGGGATTTTTCTTTAGATCCATCAGGTGCTGAGAATCTAAGCCACAGCCTCACACAGGGCCAAGAGGCTGATTCAGACACATCCCTTTCCAAAGCAAATAAGGAAGAGCCACAGGTAATGTCCATACATTTCCATTTGAAAACTGTTTTCTTCAGGCTTCAAAAAGGCGTAGCCTGAGGCAAAGACCTTCCTGACATTCAGGGCAACAGAAGGATATGTAAGCAAAAGGCCCAAAGCGGGGTTTCTCCACTGAGACTTTCCTGGTCACACTGATATCTGAGTTTTCTGAGATGCTCATCATTTCCTTCAGCTCTCTAGTGCATGGCCGTATCACAGAGCGTGGAGGTGGTACATATCTTGGACACAATACCATGAGTGTATTCTGGAGATTGCCCATAATTCAGGTAGAGAACAGGAACTTAAGAAGATATTAGGTGTTGCCCATCCATTAGGCAAGCCGCAGACCATTCATAAATTGGGCAGAATGAATGCTGGAAAGATTTCTACTAGAAAGGACACATGTATTTATGCATTCTCTTTTCTATTGTCTACAACCATGGACACAGTGGGATACACAGACATAGAAAGACTAGCCTTGTCAAACGACTTACTAAAATCGGTTCACACCAAACCAAACAAACCGACTTTCTTACCTATTCTCAGAACATGAGACAAAACCACAAACAAATACCCACACCCACACCCACACAGACCCCCAAGTACGTCTGTGACAATATGGAGTGTCGTTTGATAGTGGGCCATAATAAATTCCCTCATAATGGGCTGTCCTGTCTCAGATCTAGTCTCTGTGGCAAACTTTGTGAAGCTGTAAGGAGCCAGTGGTGAGCCACTATCTGCTTTCTCAGGAAAGGCCCCTCTTCAGACCTTCCTGGCATTTGGCCATCCTCACATAAGTAGGTACCAAGAAAGACTGACTCTGTCTTTGGTAAATCCGAAAAATTTTGACCACTGGGACTGGGACTGGGACTGGCTCTGGATGCCTGGCTACCTGGATCCCAAGTTCAGAGAATGCCATCACCAAGGAAGTGAGGTGAGGTCACTTCCTTCAGGAACTGAATGAGGTCCCTACCTTGGCAACCACTTTGTCCTAACAGTTGCTTCCAAGGGTCCCATGAGATGGAGGCTGCACCTACTTACTCTGACATTTTCACAAGTTAGAATGGTATACAACCATAGGCACCCAGGAACAGCTCTCCACACAGGCCTGGTTTGCTGCATCTTCTTTACATTAAGAAGAGAGAGGCTGATTCCGACACAACCCTTCATGCTGACCAGGTTGTTTGCCATGGAAGATGACTTTTGCTCTCTGAGGTCCTTAATAGCTGCCTACATCTTCTCCAGGGATCATTTCTTTAATGACCTTTGAGGTTCTCAGCAGGTGAAAGATCCCTTAATTTCTGTCTTGTAAGACCAACTCTGTCCCTGCTCTTCTGTAAAGTTAGATTGAGGGAAGAGTGTATGGTTAGGGTTAATAACATGTTCAATCTGTGTTAGGAACTATTCTGCTGGATGAATAATGTTATTGGGAACCTACAATATTTATAAGAATATGTAGGTGAAATATATGTATGAAAACAGAAATCTAAGATTTGAAGCCCTGAAGGGCATTGGGCCCTTCATTGGGATACTTAGTGTTGACTTACTTTCTGCACAGATGTCTCAGATAAATCCATATACAATGGCATAGGACCTTGTACATTGGATGATTGAATGTGGAAGAGAACATCGAGTCAAAATGGGATAGTAGGTAAGATTAGGAAGATAGTTGGTAGGTTTTGGAAGGAGAGTGAGTATAGGATTTGGAAAAAAAACTTCTTTAGCAATAGGGTTTCTGTTAGAGGGTGAAGGTAAATGTCAGCACATATGAAGATTCAGTCACAACGATGAACTTTGGAAAATATGTAGGAAATCAGATAATAACAGAGACATTACAAAATCAGGGAAAGTATAAAGTGAGTGATAGGATTAGACATTTTGAACAGGGTTGAGTTTGACTATATAATCTTAGGAAGAAACAAATATGTAGTCACCAATGGGATTGACATTTGAGAGTATTAGGCAATGTGGACATGGATGTTTTTAGTAATCCCTGTTCACTTTCCTTTTAGGCTTTGGTACAATCATAAGTGTGACCTTTGCATTTTGTGTCCAGAATATTACTGTGATAAAATGTATATGTAGATCGTGTGACATGAGTATTTCTTCCAGCATTTCTGGGAGCAATATTTTGAAGTCCTATAAATTAGTATTGGTGGTACAAAGAGGTATACACTGTGTCTATGAATATAGAGATAGTGCATGAATAGACCACATTGTGAATAAATAATATAACTGGTCCCACTTTAAATAATAGATTGAATTCATATCTGAAAATATATAAGAAATCTTATATCGATATACCATCATTCATTCCAACCAGCAATAGATCTAATGGTAATATTAGGGTTATGATTTATCACGAAGTGTCTTTGAGTTTTGCTTCAAAAGTGATCATGGAAATCGAAAATAATGTGTTTGGAGAGAAGTCTCATGAAAAGACCCATCAAAAACATGGAGGAACACACGTGTTCTGTAGAGTAAAGTGATTGAAAGTGAACAAAGTGCCTATAAATTTGCAAAGTTTTGGATGAAATATATTTGCTATGATAAGCATAAACTGAAGAAATAGTAATGTACCAGTGTTGAATAAAATAAATGTCTAAATGCACAACATGTTCCATAGGAATCTACTTGCATTGATGTTAAACTGGTTCAGTTACTGTGGAAATATTAGGATTTGTATGCACCATTCACTGAAGATAGTTTTCAGTACTAGGAAACAAATATGTATTTCAGGTGAATGAATAATTTTGAGAATACTCTTGTGAAATTTTGATTATAAATATACATACTTGAATATGAATGAGTTTAGGGAGTGTATAACAAGATATATATTTCATATTTTGAAAAACCTGGAGAGTGTGTATATATATATATATATATATATATATATATATATATATATACATATACACAAACACACAGACATTAAAAATAGCATAATATATTCCAATTGAAATTCACCATGAAATATATGTCATCTACAGATCCAAATATATTTATTTTATTGAATATAGATTTATGTATAATGTTGTTCAACAAGGAAGCTCACTCATAGATTGAATTTTCAGTTCCAACAGCGTTTAGGAGGAGTGATCTCTTACAATTTGTATCTGCCAAGTCAGTCACCTCACAAGAATGTACGTGTGGTATCAGGTAAGATTCTATAATTGCATGTAAAAATATATGTGCTGAATAGGCTACAGAGAAAGGAATGCCTTGACATTACAATCACCGAGACTAAGGCACAATTAGAGGAGAAGAGTTAGAAAATCTGTGAATAAATATCTGGAATGGAATGTGCTCAGGAGTTCACAACCTTGAAGACGGTAGAGGAGATTTAAAAAGTAAGGGACAGGGAAAACAGTCCACAAACATGGAGCTCTGGTTCCCTAAATCCTTCTTGAGAAACTGACTCTGAGTTTGGGCACTTGAAATATATGTTGTTGTCGGGAGATTTAGCTTCCATTGTAGTGAGACAATCAAAGCTGTGTCTGCATCTATGTTACCTGGAGGACATGGTTTCTTATTTTCCACTGAATATGTGGCAGCAGTGCTGAATTCTCTTTTGTAGGTAAACTGTGGCAACTGGGGGATAAGTGTATCCACATGTGGACTGTGAGGCCATTTGGTCATCCTCCACTTTTCGTGGTGTTTTTTGCTGCTGCACTGGGATTTTGGTATTTGCTTCATGATATACAAAGAATTCAACAGTTACCCGGTGCGTGAGTGAGTTCAGTCACTTTTGGTAGGTCAGGGTCTGCAGGAGAATGCACCAACCAGGCTTATATCCCACATGACTTTCCCCCTTGACCATAGCAACCTGATTCTAAACATTGCCCTGAATCCTGTCCATATGACAAGATGCCTTTACATACAAGGGTCTGCTGGCTGCACCATGTCAGTCACAAGCCATTTGGAAGCCAATGGAAGATCCACATGGCCCCACCACAGTTGTTTTATTACACACCTGCCCACCACTGCTGTAGGCCCACTCCTCAGCAGGCTCCAACTTCCTGGTATCTCTGTTCTGAACCATTTTCATGAAAACCAGTCAATCAAAGCACTGTCTTGTAATCTCATGATCAGCCACAGGATATCCAAAGATTCTCCAGTGCCACCTGGTCATGGGAAGTTTCAAAATTTCTTGGTATTTATCTAGCCATTTTTCAAGGTTGAAGTTGGAGGCACTGTGTGTTTCATTTCATTCTGGAACTATTACATGGTTAGGAAGCTCATTTCAATGAAATCTCTGGAGAAGTCTCACAGGCAAGGCTTCCCAAACAGTGGCCAAATGATCACATGAATCCAGGCCCATTAGGATCTACATTGTGACATCCATGTGTGTTTTGACTCTCATATATGGCTGCCAAGTCTTTCAGAATAAAATCATGTGGTAACCTGGCTGAGATTCCCAGTGCTCTGTGAACAGCCACCCTGGGCCTAGATCTCATTTTCCAAGGGTGACTCTCATGTGAATCCTCCTAAAATCCCAACACCATTCATGGCAATACTTCTCTGAGGTGAGGTCCACAACTCAGTCTCTAAGGGGAATCACAACAGAGTTCAAGCCAAGGTGGACCCAGTCATCCCTTCCAACGCCCACACATGACCACAATTAAAACCAAAACACTCCCACATGGCCCTCATCTTCTTCCATATGGACACTCATCATTACCTCTGGCTTGAGGTTTCCATGAGGGGCACAGCCCAAGACAGTGTCCAAAATAACCTCCATTGCCCCTCATTTGCCTAAAGTCAGGGTGGCCTGGACATTCGTCCGGGGAACCAGGAGTGAGCAAATAGGCCTGCTGTTAATATTGCTTTGCTCCATCATTTTGAGGCCTACTGACTGTGAGGTATAGATTCTTTATGTGATTTGGATTCTGGAGAAAACCCAAGCACCTATGGGATAGCCTCTAAAGGGCTTTGAAGAACTCATTTGATCCAAAGGTTCCTATTCTCACTTGAAGGAGGTAAGGAACCTTACAGGGGAAGGCGAGAGACTTCTTCCATAATGACTGCTCTTTTGGCCAATTTAGTTTTGGATGCAAACATGGGATTTTCTTTACATCCATCATGTGCTGAGAATCTAAGCCAAAGCCTAACACAGGACCTAGAGCCTGATTCAGACATATCCCTTTCCAATGCAATTAAGCAAAGAGTCACAGGTGATCCCCATTGATTTCCATTTGAAAACTGTTTTCTTTAGGCTTCCCAAAGGGGTGGCCAGAGGCAAAAAGCTTCCTGACATTGAGGGCAACAGAACAATAGGTACCAAAGCAGTATTTCTCCACTGAGACTTTCCTGATCACACTGATATCTAAGTTTTCTGAGATGCTTGCCATTCCCTTCAGCTATCCAGTACATGGCCATGTCACAGAGCTTGGTGGTGGTACACATCTTGGACACAAAACCATGAGCCTATTCTGGAAAGTGGCCAGAAATCAGAAAGAAAACAGGAACTTAGGAAGATATCAGGGGTTGCCCATTGATAATGCAAGCCACAGTCCATTCATAAATGGGAAGTATGAATCCGGGGAAGCTTTCTACTAGACAGGACACATCCATTGAAGCATTCTCTTTTCTAATGTCTACAACCACGGACACAGTGGGATACACAGACCCAGAAACACTTGCCTTTTCAAACGACTTACTAGAATCAATTAACTCCAAACCAAACAAACTGCCTTTCTTACCTATTCTCAGAACATGAGACAAAACCACAAACCCACATCCACACCCACAAATGCACCTCCTTCCCCCAAGTAGGTCTGTGACTATCCGGAGTGTCCTCTGACTGGTGGGCCATTCTATGTTTCCATGAAATGGCCTGTTCTGTCTCAGATCTGTTCTCCTTGTCCAACTCTGTGATGTTGACAGGAGCCAGCGGTGAGCCACAACCTGGTTTCTCAGGAAAGGGCCCTCTTCAGAGCTTTACTTGCATTTGGCCATCCTCACATCAGTAGGTACCAAGAAAGACTGACTCTGTCCTTGGTAAATCCAAACAAGTGAGATCACTGGGACTGGGACTGGGACTGGCTCTGGGTGCCTGGCTTCCTGGACCACATGTTCAGAGATTTCGAACACCAAGGAAATGACGTGAGGTCACTTCCTTCAGGAACTGAATGAGGTCACTGCCTTGGCAAACACATTGTCCTAATAGTTGCTTCCAAAGGCCCCATTAGATGGAGGCTGCCCCTAGTTCCTGTGACACTTTCACAAGTTAGAATGGTATATCATCCATAGGCACTCCAGAACAGCTCTCCACACTGGCCTGTTTTGGTCCATCTTCTCTACACTAAGAAGAGAGAGGCAGATTCAGACACATCCCTTCATCCTGACCAGGTCGTTGGCCATGGAAGGTGACTCTTACTCTCTCAGGTCTTTCATAGCTGCCTACATCTTCTACAGGCATCATTTCTGCATGGACGTTTGAGGTTCTCAGCAGGTGGAAGATCCCCTAAATTCCTGTATTGTAAGACCAACTCTTTCCCTGCTCTTCTGTAAAGTTAGATTGAGGGAACAGTGTATGGTTAGGGTTAATAACATGTTCGATTTGGGTTAGGAATTGTTCTGCTGTATGAATAATGTTATTGGGAACCTGCGATATTTATAAGACTATAGAGGTGAAATATAAGTATGAAAACAGAAATCTAGGAACGATTGGAAGCCCAGAAGGTCATTGGGCACTTGATTGGTATACATAGCTTTGAATTACATTCTGCACAGATGTTTCAGTTAAATAGATAATCATGGTAATAGGACCTTGTACATTGGATCATTGAATATAGAAGAGAACATCCACTCAAACTGGGATAGTTGGTAGGATAAGGAAGATAGTTGGTAGGTTTCAAAAGAAGACTGAGTAAAGCATTTGGACCAAAAGTTCTTTAGCAATAGGGATTCAGTGAGAGAGTGAATGTCAATGTCAGCACATGTGAAGAGTCATTCACAATGATGAACTGGAGAAAAGGTGTAGGAAAGCATTTATCAATAGAGACATTAGGAAATCAGGCAAAGTTCAAAGTGTGTGATAGGAAAATACATTTTTAACAGGGTTGAGGTTGAATATATAATGTTAGGAAGAAACAAATATGTAGTCACCAATAGCAATGATATTTGAGAGTGTTAGGGAACAAGGACATGGATGATGTTAGTAATACATGGTCACATTCAATTTAGGCTTTGGTACAATCATAAGTGTGACCCTTGTATTTTGTGTCTGGAATATTACTGAGATAAATATATATGTATATCAGGTGAGTAGAAAATTCATGATGAAATATATATCATCTACGGATCCAAAAATATTCATTTTACTTAACATGGATATATAGGTGAAATATAAGTATAAAAACAGAAATCTAAGTAAGATTTGAAGCTCAGAAGTGCATTGGGAAATTGATTGGGATACATAGCATTGAATTACGTTCTGCATACATATCTCAGATAAATCGATAAACAATGGCATATGACATTGTACCTTAGATGATTGAATGTAGAAGAGAACATCTAATCAAAAAGGGATAGTCGATAGAATCAGGAAGATAGTCAGTATGCTTTGGAAGAAGAGTGAGTATAGGATTTGGACCAAAGTTCATTAGCAATAGGGTTCCGGTTAGAGACTGAATGTCAATGTCAGCACATTTGAAGGGTCAGTCACAATGTTGAACTGGGGAAAATATGTAGGAAAGCAGATATCAATAGAGACATTAGGAAATCAGGCAAAGAATAAAGTGAGTAAAAAAAAATAGACATTTTCAACAGTTTTGAGATTGAATATATAATCTTAGGAAGAAACAAATATGTAGTCACCAATAGGATTGACATTTGAGAGCATTAGGCAACCTGGACATGGATGTTTTTAGTAATCCATGTTCAATTCCCTTTTAGGCTTTGGTACAATCATACATGTGACTTTTGCATTTTGTGTCCTGAATATTACTATGATAACATGCATATGTAGAATCAGTTGACATGAGTATTTCTTCCACCATTTCTGGGAGCAATATTTTGAAGACGTATAAATTAGTATTGGGTGTACAAAGAGGTGTACCCTGTGTCTATCAATATAGAGGTAATGCATGAATAGACCATACTGTGACCAAATAATATAACTGGTTCCACTTTAAATAATGGATTGAATGGATACCTTTAACTAAGTAAGAAATCTTATATTGATATACAATCATTCTTTCCCACCACTTATACATGTAATGGTAATATTAGGGTTATGGTTTATCATGACAGGTGTGTGAGTTTTGCTTCAAAAGTGATAATGGAAATCGAAAATAATGTGCTTGGAAAAAAGTCCCATGAAAAGAGCAGTCAAGAAACATGGAGGAATACATGTGTTCTGTAGCAGGAAGTGATTGAAAGTAAAAAAATGCGTATAAATTATCTAAATTGTGGATGAAATATGCATCCTATTATGTGCATAAACTGGAGAAATAGTAATATACCAGTGTTGAATAAAAATGAACGTCAAAATACACATTATATCCCATAGGAATATTCTTGCATTGATGTTAAACTGGGTCAGTTACTGTAGAAATATTATAATTTTTTTTGGTGTTATAATACAATTTATTTTAGCACTAGCATGCCACAGAAGGTAGAGGGAAGAGCAATGGATTTTCAGTTATAGCATTAATTATCTAACATTAAATGACTACTTTGGGGAGTGTAGAAATTACATAAGGCTATATAACATTTTTTTTATTTAACATTCATAAAACCTTGGAATTATGGTAATATTTCTAGTTTTTATTTTTTATTTTTTCAGTTTGTGATAGACCTTCATTTTATTTATTTGTATCTGGTGCTGAGAATATAACCCAGTGCCTCACAAATGGTAGACAAGCATGATACCACTGAGCCACAAACCCAGCCCCTCCACTTTTATCTTATCATCAAACACTCCTCTCCCTCTTCTTTTCTCACTTTCTTCCTCATTTTCTTCCTTCTTTCTCTTCCTTTTTCATTATCCCTCCATATGTATTTTTCTCTCATGTCATTACAAACAGTAGTATGCTATGAAATTTACATTTAAGACAGTTTTTTATAGTCATTCTTTTTTCTTGAGAAAATTTAAAAATTATAATCACCTCATAGATATATTACAATACATTAATTATACATATTATCTATATTCATGCATATGTATTACATATGTTATATATATATATATATATATATATATATATATATATATATATATATATTAAAAGTACTTTGATTAGCCTGTTTGAAATAATATAGACAAAATCTTTCTTAATTCTCAAGTCTTCCAGAATTAACATCTTACAGTGAAAATCAAATAAACATATTTAAGTAAAAGGGTATCATTCTTATTTATCAATACTGTGTCCATTACATTACTGTGATAAAATGTATATGTACATCAGGTGACATGAGTATTTCTTCCACCATTTTGGGGAGCAAAATTTTGAAAACTTATAAATTAGTACTGAGGATACAAATTGTTGTAACCTGTGTTGATGAATCTAGAGATGATGCATGAATAGACAATATTGTGAATAAATTATATAACTCTTTCCAACTTTAAATAATGGATTGAATTGATATCTGAAAATATATAGCAAATCTTATATTGATATACATACATTCATTCCAACCAGTTATATATCTAATGGTAATATTAGGGTTAAGGTTTATCATGAAGAGTGTGAGTTTTGCTTCAAAAATGATTATGGAATCGAAAATAATGTGTTTAGAAAGAAGTCTAGTGAATAGACCATAAAGAAACATGGAGTAATGTATGTGTTCTCAAGGAGAAAGTGATTGAAATTGAGCCAAATGTCTATAAATTTGTGTACTTGTGGATGTAAGATATATCCTATGATTTCCATAAACTGAAGAAATAGTAATGTGCCACTGTTGAATAAAAATGAACTTCAAAATACACATCATGTCCCATAGGAATCTACTTGCATTGATGTTAAACTGGGTCAGTTACTGTAGAAATATTAGGATTTGTAAGCACCATTCATTGAAGTTAGTTTTCAGTACTAGGAAAGAAATATGTATTTCAGGTGGTTGAATATTTCTGAGAATAATCTTGTGAAAAGTTGATAATAAATCCACATACAGGAACATGAATGAATTTAGGGAGTGTTTAATAATACACATATGTTTCATGTTTTGAGAAAAAAAAATATATATATATATATATCTCATGGAGAAATATTACAAAGAAAATTTGACAAGATTTATAACACATACCCTTGATTAAGCAGAAGGCAAATCAAAGTATACACCATGCCTCCTATTGAAGGCCTGTATTTCCTTTCGGTTAGGTTTCTTTTTATCCATCATATTAGGATTAGTTTTCAGATTCTAGTCGGGTATGTGTTAGTGTCAGGGATCAGTATTTAAAATGGAAAATAGGAAAATGAATCTAATGTGTATGCAAGTATGTGCTACACAAAAATCTTGCCACTCTCATCCAGAACAATTCCTTGACATTAACTTCACTCCAAGTGAGACCCAATTAGTGGTGAGGAGTTCGAAAACCTGTGATTACATATGTGGAACTGAAAATGCTCAGGAGTTCACAACATTCGATGTGTTAGAACAGTTTCCAAAAGTAAGTGAGAGGTTAAAAACTGCACAAACATGGAGCTCTGCTGGCCTAAAGACTTCTTGAGAAACTTCCTCTGAGGTTGGGCACATGAAATATATGTAGTTGTCAGAATATTTAGCTTCTTTTGTAGTGACACCATCAAATCTGGATCTGCATCTCTGTGACCTGGAGAAAATGGTTCCTCATTTTCTAATGAACATGAGGAAGGAGTTCTGAATTCTCCCTTTGTAGGTAAACTGTGGTCACTGGTAGTTAAGTGTCTCCCCTTGTGGTCTGTGAAACCATTTGGTCATCATCCTCCATTTTCGTGGTGTTTCTTACTGTGGCACTGGGAGTTTGGTATTGGCTTAATGAAATACAAGTAGTTCAACAAGGACACAGTGCTGGAGGGAGTTCTGTCACGTGTGGTTGGTCAGGGTCTCCAGGAGAATGTTCAAAACAGGGGTCTATCCCTCATAGCTTTCCCCCTTGACTATAGCAACCGGATTCTGAACATTGCCCTCAAACCTCTCAATATAACAAGATGCCTATACATATAAGGATCTGTGGCCTGCACCATGTCAGTCACAAGTCTTTTGAAGCCAATGGCAGATCTACGTGGTAAAACCACAGGTATTTATTCACAAACCTATAGTCCACTGCTCTACACCCACTACTCAGGAGGCTCCAACTCACTAGCATCTCTGTTCTACAACATTTTCATGAAACCCAGTCAATCAAGGCACTGTCTGGTACACTCATGATCAGCAATAGAACATCCAAAGGTTCTCCAGGGCCACCTGGTCATGAAAATTTCAAAAAAATTCATGGTATTTATCTAGCCATTTTTCAAGGATGAAGTTGGAGGCACTGTGGGTATCAATTCATTCAGGAACCATTACATGGTGAGGAAGCTGATTTCAATGAAAGCTCTGCAGAACTCTTTAAGGCAAGGGTTCCCAAAGAGTGGCCAAAAGGTCACATGAAGCCAGGCCCATTGAGGTCTTGAATGTGAGGTTCATGTGTGTTTTGACTCTCAACTATGGCTGCCAAGTCATTCACAAAAAAATAATGTGATATCCTGGCTGAGATTCTCAGTGCTCTGTGGAAAGCCATCTTGGGCCTATATCTCAGTTTCCAAGGGCGATGCTCATGCGTGGCCTCCTGTTATCCCAACACAATTCATGGCAATACTTTTCTGAGGTTAGTTCCAGAACTCAGTCTCTAAGAGGAATCACAGCAGAGTTCAAGCCCATGTGGACCCAGTCATCTCTTTCAACCGCCACACAAATGACCACAATTAAAACCACAAGACTCCTACATGGCACTCATCTTCCATAAAGACACTCATCATAACATCTGGCTGGAGGTTGCCATGAGGGGCACAGCCAAAAACAGTGTCCAAAATAAGCTCCCTTGCCCCTCATTTGCCTAAAGTCAGGGTGGCTTTGACACCCTTGTTGTGAACCAGAAGTAATCTGTAAGTGTAAAAGAAATTGAAATTAATGTGTAAAATTTAAAGTTTAAAAGACTGGGTGTTGCAAAGTTTCTAAGCTGCAAGGTCTGAGTTAAAATGTAAAGGACCAGGTATTGTTACGTTCCTATGCTATACACAAAACCTGAAATTCCTGTAGCTTGTAGGACAATTCCCGGACTGCCCAGTAAATTTTCCCCTGACTGCCTGATTGTTTAATAACCTAGTACCCTTTGTGGCCTGGCACATAGGCATCACAGGGCCTAAACCAATCAGTTTCAAAGTGTACCCCACTTTAGAACTGACCTATCACTCCTGCCATACCTGTTCCCACCAAAGAATGAGCTAATCATCTTTGGAATTGTTGTTTGATTTTCCCGTGGTGTATGATGATTTTTTAAAAGAGACTGTGATGTATGTAAAGTCCCGCCCTCCCCAAAAAGTGTACTTAAGCACTGCTCAACTCCTGCTTGTGGCTCTGGGCTGCTCTCCCTTCTTGAGTGAGCACGGAGCCCCAGCATGATGGATTGGAACTCAATAAATGCTTTTTGCTGTTGCATGATCCGCGGTCTCTTGGTGGTCTCTTCCTCCGACATTCGCTGAACCCTTAATTTTGGTGAGTTGGCCGGGAATCGTGCAGCACCGAACAAGGAGATACCAACTGACCCCTCTGAGGGTAAGAAAGGCGCCTCTTTCCATTTTTCCTTGTGATCGCTCAGAGCTTTTTGTTCAGGTTTGGTTTTTCGGTTTTCGGTTTGGGTTGGCAGAGTGGCTGCCAGCAGAGCGTGTAAGTTCCCCCTGGCAGTGGTGGACAAACGTGTCCTAAAGCCACCGGCCACGTTCTTGCAAGGGACACCTTGAAGGACTCGGGGAGGGACAGATGTGATCTCATTAGGTGAGGAGATACGAAAGTGCCCTCATTAGGTGAGGAGGGACAGATGAGCCCTCATTAAGTGACTCTGTTGCAAACCCATCAGGTCTTGCTGGCTACTTTTTTCTCTCAGGTTGAATTCACTGTCTGTCTTTGTGGTGTAACTCATCAGGTTATGCCAGTTACTGGGTTCTAATCTTTACTTCTGAACTCGTGTTAAACGTTAACTGTGTGCCCGTGTTTGTGTTAAGTTTGTTTTGTCCTTGTCTCTGTTTGAGTAACTCTCATTATGGGACAAAGCCATTCCATGCCTCTGTCCCTGAAGCCTTTCCTGGTCACTGCCTCCAATCTGACCCCTTTGCCCACAATCCTATAACTCAAACCTTCTGCTCCTCCCCCTCTTCCCTCCATTCTCCCTGAGTCACAAGATTGTTGATCTTGGGGTTGTGAACAAACGGGAGCTGCATGATGGTCTTTGTGTGTCTTTTTGTCTGTGTTTCTGTTAAATGTGATGGCATTGTTTGGACCGATGCAGAGTCCCGAGTTCCAACCTGCCTTAGATGTGTGGAAATAACTTTAGCTAAAATTTAACCTAAAGCTTCTTCTGTGAGGGACCAAAAGTCAATAGAACCACCAGCTTTTCTGTTCTCACCTTTTACACCTCTCTTAGCTGTGTTTTAAAGAACTTTGATAAACTTTTCTTCTCTTTGTTAAGCGAGATTAGGGAAGCAGTGATTTCTTTTCTTCCCATAGTTGGCTTGAGCACGCCCACTGCAGAAGGAAATGCCTGGGGTCTAAGAACATTGATATCTCGCTTAAACTTTTCTCAAAACCCTATCCTCATTATTAAATTGTTATTAATTGGCTTTGGGGATGGGAACCAAACCTTCAGTCATAAATTTTGACACACCAGTGGGGACTTTCAATGAACCACACTCGCCCTCTTGGGGAAGTCTAGCACTCAAAACAATTGCAAGCAGAGGATGAATTTTTTGGAAGCTGACTACTGAAAAGGTGGGAGATATAGAATATGCCTGGTGCCTGGGGTCAAACCACCAGAAGGACTAATCTTGTAAGTAAATGGCGAGGCTAAGGGACTCCCAGCAGGTGCCAGAGCCATTTTGCTGTGGGGAACTCCCTTATTCCTTACCTGCACTTTAAGGATTGCTCCACCTCTGTTTACTTAACAAAAGGGACCATGAATGCAGTAATATGTTGATATTTTAGATTGTTTCTTGGGGATGATCTTGGCTGAAATTGTATTTAAAAGATGATATTTTTAATTGTAACAATCTGGTATCTGAATGGGTTTCTAAAGCATTGCACTATCTTACAGATAAAAGTTGGGTTTAAACAAGAGTTTAGTTTGATTTAAGATAGCTGATGCTAGAAAACTTAAATACTTCGGATGAAAAAATAATTAAAGAGTTTTAATTTTGAACTAGGTAGCCTGAGAAAATTTCACTATTTATACCAGTGCATTAACTTGGGCAAAGATAATAAATTATGATATGATATCTGTTCCCTTCAATGTGTAAGATTTTTTTAAAAACGTGCTAAATTAAAACGTTGGTCTGGCTTAGTGAAATGACATTAATTAGCAACAGTCCTGGAAATTTTTAAAGCTTAATTTGGGATACAAATGGTAGTCTGTGGTTGTTTTTAAAATTTTTTTCAAGAAATTTAATGTAGCTTACTACTACTTTAGAAACTTCAGAACAAAGAAAGTGGCTTAATGATCCTAGAGAAACTTCTTATGATGGTGGCTTTAATATTATCAAAAAATGATCATATTTTCAGTTTTTTGTGGTGAGGCTAAGGGACTCAAGATTTTCTAGTGTAGAAAAACATAAAGATATAAAATTTTGAGAATTACATCTTAAACTTGCATCATAATTTTCAACATTCAAACCTGGAAATTATGACTTATAGCTAAAATGCCTTAGGCATGAGGTTTCTGCTCAGAACTCCAGGGTTTACAGTTTTCAAGTAATCAGCCAGGACTTAAGTTGATATGCAAATAAAAGAAGCCTGCAGCACTCAGCAGGAGACAGATAAAAAGGAGTAAAAGTGTCTTTTTACCTGAACTCAAACTAGATCCAAACAAAAAGTACATTATATGGTATTTACTAATTACTGGCCAGTCATCTTTTTTGGCACTCTTGCTTTTTCTTAGATTCTGTATTTTTTATTTTTTGAGCTCATGATCTTGATCCTGCAGATGGGTTAATGTTTTCTGATCAGTTCTATTTTTGATCAACTGTGGAGTTTTTAAACATTGCAATGGATATTTCACCTGAAAAAGCTACAAGGCCTTCACTATTGTGTTATGTGTTACACTTGTGTTACGTGTTGTATGTTGGTATGTCTGTATGTGTGTATGTCCATATATCATGCAGTGATATGACAATTGAGAGATGAGGAGCGCTCATAAAATATTTAAAAATTGATATTAATATGTTGGATTCACGTGATTCAAATGGTTCAATTCAAATTGGGTAAACAGATAAAAATAAAGATGTCTTTAGAATTAGGCCTATAAGTTTTCTAGGTGTACAAACAGGCCCTAATAAAATGTTGATGTCTACAAAATAATCTGCTTAAATTCAGAAATTTATAAGTATTGTTTCAAAATGTGAACAGAAAGAGGTTCACAGATGGAAAAGAGAAACTAAAAGTTTCTAGATATAGATTTAATAGAGGGAAAATGTGTTTCTCGATAAGAGAGTCTATATGATTAAGTAATTAAAATGGTTTAAGTAAATAATAAAAAGGTTTGTGTAAGTTGGTTATATGTGTAAGTTTTGAGCAAGTAATCTTAAAAAATTAAACAGCTGGTTAAACAATACTGTTTTTATAAAATTATGCCAGGTTATTTCTTTAAAAAGCTAAACTTGGTTAATACAAAAACATCAATGTAATTGTGGTGTTAATGTGTTCATATCTTCCAGGTATAAAAGTGTGTAAGGTAGAAGCTTCAAAAGAGCATTGTATCATGCTGGTGTTCTAAGGTAGTATGGTAATTCTAGGCTTAAAATAAATACATGTTGGAGATTTATGTGTATCATTTGTGTTGTATAATTGGACTTGTTATCAAAAAGATATGTACAGTTACATGTTACTTTTTACACTTAGATACAATTTAAAAGTATTTTTAAGTTAAGTAGAGCCTAATCTCTGTGAAGGTTTTATTGTAAAACACAAAGGCAATGCCCATTCATTTCCATGTGAAAACTGTTTTCTTCAGGCTTCAGGAAGGAGTAGCCTGAGGAAAAGACATTCCTGATATTCAGGGCAACATAACAATAGGTAATCAAAAGGCCCAAAGCAGGGTTTCTCCACTGAGACTTTACTGGTCACACTGATATCAGAGTTTTCTGAGATGCTTGCCATTCCCTTCAGCTATCCAGTACATGGCCATGTCACAGAGCTTGGAAGTGGTACATATCTTGTACACAAAACCATGAGCCTATTTTGGAGAGTGGCCAGAATTCAGGAAGGATACAGGAACGTAAGAAAATAGTAGGTGTTGCCGAATGATAAGGCAAGCCACAGTCCATTTATAAAATGGGCAGCATGAATGCTTGGAAGTATTCTCTTTGACAGAACACACCCATTGAGGCATTCTCTTTTCTAATGTCTACAACCATGGACACAGTGGGATACACAGACATAGAAACACTCGCCTTGTCAAAGGACTAACTAGAAACAGTTCACTCCAAACCAAACAAACCCCCTTTCCTAACTATTCTCAGAACATGAGAAAAAACCACAATCCCACTCAAACACCCACAAAGTCACCTCCTTCCCCCAAGTAGGTCTGAAACTATCCAGAGTGTCCTCTGACTGGAGGGCCATACTATGTTCCCCAGAAATGGCCAGTCCTGTCTCAGATCTGGTCTCCTGGGTCAACTCTGTGAAGTGGTCAGGAGACAGCAGTGAGCCTCTACCTTCTTTCTCCGGAAGGGCCCGTCTTCAGAACTTTCCTGTCATTTGGCCATCCTCACATCACTAGGTACCACAAAAGACTGACTCTGTCCTTGGTAAATCCAAACAAGTGAGACCACTGTGACTGGAGCTTGGACTGGGTCTGGATTCCTGGCTTCCTGGTACCCAAATTCGGAGAGTTCCATCAACAAGGATGTGAGGTGAGGTCACTTCCTTCAGGAACTGAATGTGGTCACTGCCTTTGCAACCACTTTGTCCTAAAATTTGCTTCCTAGGGTCTCATAATATGGAGGATGCCCCTACTTCCTGTGACACTTTCACAAGTTCGAATGGTATAGAAACCATAGGCACCTGGGAACAGCTCTCCACACAGGCCTAGTTTGGTCAATCTTCCCTACATTAAGAAAAGAGAGGATGATTCAGACACATGCTTTCAACCTGACCCAGTTGTTTGCCATGGAAGATGACTTTTGCTCTCTCAGGCCTTTCATAGCTGCCTGCATCTTCTCCAGGGATCATATCTGCATGGAAATTTGAGGTTGTCAACAGGTGGAAGATCCCCTACACCCCTGTATTGTAAGACCAACTCTGTCCTTGCTCTTCTGTAAAGTTGGATTGAGGGAACAGTGTATAGTTAGGATTAATAACATGTTCGATTTGTGTTAGGAATCATTCTGCTGGATGAATAATGGTATTGGGAACCTGCAATATATATAAGAATATACAGGTAAAATATAATTATGAAAACTGAAATCTAGGTAAGATTTGAAGACCAGAAAGGCATTGGGCCCGTGATTGGGATACTTAGCTTTGAAGTATGTTCTGCACAGATGTCTCAGATAAATCAATATACAATGGTATAGGACCTTGTACCTTGGATGATTGATTGTTGAAGAGATCATCCAGTCAAAAAGGGATAGTCATAGGATTAGGTAAATAGTCGGTAGGTTTAGAAAAAAGAGTGAGTATAGTATTTGGACAAAAAGTTCTTTAGCAATAGGGTTTCGGATAAAGAGTGAATGTAAATGTCAGCACATGTGAAGAATCAGTCACTATGATGAACTGGGGAAAATATGTAGGAAAAGAGATATCAATAGAGACATTAGGAAATTAGACAAAATATAAAGTGAGTGATAGGATTAGACATTTTCAACATGGTTGAGGTTGAATATATAATCTTGGGAAGAAACAAATATGTACTCACCAATAGGATTGACATTTGAGAGAATTAGGCATCCAAGACATGGATGTTTTTAGTAATCCATGTTCACTTTCCATTTAGGCTTTGGGACAATCCTAAGTGTGACCTTTGCATTTTGTGTCCAGAATATTACTGTGATAAAATGTATATGTAGATCAGTTGACATGAGTATTTCTTCCACCATTTCTGGGAGCAAAATTTTGAAGATATACAAATTATTATTGGGGGTACACAGAGGTGTACCCTGTGTCTATCAACATAGAGATAATGCATGAATAGACCATACTGTGATTAAATAATATAACTGGTTCCACTTTAAATAATGGATTGAATTGATATTTGAAAGTATGCAAGAAATCTTATATCGATATACAATCATTCATTCCCACCAGTTTTACATCTAATGGTAATATTAGGGTCATGGTTTATCATGACGGGTGTGTGAGTTTTGCTTCAAAAATGATAATGGAAATCAAAAATAATGTCTTTGGAAAAAGTCTCATGAAAGGAGCAGTCAAGAAACGTGGAGGAATACATGTGTTCTGAAGCAGGAAGTGATTGAAAGTAAAACAAATGCATATAAATTTGCTAAATTGTGAATGAAATATACATATTATGATGTGCATAAACTGGAGAAATAGTAATGTACCAGTGTTGAATAAAAATGAACGTCAAAATACAATTATATCCCATGGGAATCTTCTTGCATTTATGTTATACTGGGTCAGTTACTGTAGAAATATTAGAATTTTTTTGGTGTTATAATACAATTTATTTAAGCACTAGCATGCCACAGAATGTCGAGGAAAGAGCAATGGATTTTTAGTTATCGCACTAGTAATCTATCATTAAATGACTATTTTTGGGAGTCTAGAAATTACATAAGGCTATGCAACAATTTTTTTTATTTAGCATTCATAAAAACTTGGAATTTTGGTAATATTTCTACTTTTATTTTAATTTTTTCAGTTGTTGATCGACCTCATTTTATTTATTTATATGTTGTGATGAGAATATAACCCAGTGCCTCACACATGCTAGCCAAGCATGTTACCACTGAGCCAGACACCCAGACCCTCCACTTTTATCTTATAATCAAACACTCCTCTCCCTCTTCTTTACTCACTTTCTTCCTCATTTTCCCCCTTCTCTCTCTTCCTTTTTCATTTTCCCTCCATAGGAGTTTTTCTCTCATGTCATTACAAACAGTAATATGCTATGAAATTTACATTTAAGAATGTTTTTTATAGTCATTCTTTTTTCTTGAGAAAATTTAATAATTATAATAACCTATAGATATATTACAATACATTTATTATACATATGTATCTATATTCATTCATATGTATTACATATGTTATATATATACATATATATTTAAAAGTACTTTGATTAGCCAGTTAGAAATAATATAGACCAAGTCTTTCTTAATTTTCAAGTCTTCCAGAATTAACATCTTACAGTGAAAATCAAATAAACATATTTAAGTAAACAGGTATCATTCTTATTTATCAATACTTATCATTTAAGTTTTTATATTACATTAAGCTGTAATATGGCATATTAACTCTTATGAATTAGAGAAATTTCATTTGAACAACCTATTATTTAAGGACCATATGCACTGACATTTTAAATGGCTTTCTCGTGATTTTAATTTCTATCAATTGCATATTTATTGCCAAATACTTATATTATTAATTTTCATATTCATGATTGATATAAAGTCAATTGTTTAATTCTTCTTGTAAGTAGTTACTTATTACAGTAGGGACATTATTAATAATTCTACATCTTTATAAGAAAAATGGTACAAAGATATTTTCATGCAAAATTAAGAATAATTGCATGCTCTAAATATTTGATTGTTGATACATATAATAAAAAGCTTTTGATGAGTCTCTTCCCCAGTAAAACATAAAATGCAAAGATGTAGTTGGGTATGTATTTCCAAATAAAGATAAGGAAAAATACACATTATCAGCTAGAAACTATCAAATAAAAGATGAAAAGAACAATCCAACACATTGTACGAACTTGTCAGAAGAGGTAGCCTAAGACTAGACCTGGTCCATGACAAAATATTCACGAAAAAAATGAAATATGAAAAATATAGGAAATGATATGAATTTTTCATGAAGGTAGGTGGATTATCCTTTAATCTCAATATATGTTCATTTTTAAAAGCCAGTTTTCTGGTAAAATAAATTTGTGATATTTACAACTACACAAAACAAACTTTCTGCTTATCAAAATGAATGCATCTCAATTCTTTTTTAGCTGATTTCTTCCCACTCAATTTTAAACCTTTGTTTATTTATTTTTATTGGTTTTTCAAAACATTACAAAGCTCATGATATATCATCTTTCATACATTTGACTCAAATGGGTTATGAACTCCCAATTTTCCCCAAATACGAATTGCAGAATCACATCAGTTACACATTCACATTTTTACATAATGTCATATTAGTGACTGTTGTCCTCTGCTACCTTTATTATCCCCTACTATCCCCCCTCCCCTCCCATCCTATCTTCACTCTCTTCCTCATCTGCTATTCTTCACTTCTCTCTCTTGTTCCCGCCTTTCCCCTCACAATGTCTTATATGTAATTTTATGTAACAATGAGGGTCTACTACCATTTCCATATGCTTTCCCTTCTCTCTTCCTTTCTCTCTCCCACTCATCTTTGTTTAATATTAATCTTTTCCTCATGCTCTTCCTCACTGTTCTATTCTTAGTTACTCTCTTTTTATCAAAGAAGACATTTGCCATTTTTTTTTAAGGATTGGCTAGCTTCTCTTAGCATAATCTGCTTTAATGCCATCCATTTCCCTGCAAATTCTATGATTTTGTAATTTTTTAGTGCTGCATCCATCGTGTATAGATGCCACATTTTTTTTATCCATTCATCTATTGAATTGCATCTAGGTTGGTTCCACAGTCTAGCTATTGTGAATTGTGCCACTATGATCATTGATGTGGCAGTATCCCTTTAGTACACTCTTTTAAGATCCTCAGGGAATAGTCCGAGAAGGGCGATAGCTGGTTCAAATGGTGGATCCATTCCTAGCTTTCCCAGGAATTCCCATACTGCTTTCCATGTTGGCCTCACCAATTTGCAGTCCCACCAGCAGTGTACAAGTGTCCCCTTTTCCCCACATCCTCGTAAACACTTGTTGTTTGACTTCATAATGGCTGCCAATCATACTGGAGTGAGATGGTATCTTAGGGTGGGTTTGATTTGCATTTCTCTGACTGCTAGATGTGGTGAGCATTTTTTCATGTACTTGTTGATTGATTGTATGTCCTCCTCGGTGAAGTGTCATTTCAGGTCCTTGCCCCATTTGTTGATTAGGTTATTTGTTATCTTATTGATAGTTTTTTTTGAATTCTTTGTATATTCAGGATATTAGGGCTCTATCTGAAGTGTGAGGGGTAAAAATTTGTTCCCAGGATGTAGGCTCTCTATTTACCTCTCTTATTGTTTCTCTGGCAGAGAAAAAAAACTTTTTAGTTTAAGTAATCTCATTTTTTTATTCTTGTTAATAACTCATGGGCTATGCGCGTCCTATTAAGAAATTTGGAGCCCGACCCCACAGTATGTAGATCGTAGCCAACTTTTTCTTCTATGAAATGCAGTGTCTCTGATTTTATATCTAGATCCTTGATCCATTTTGAGTTAAATTTAGTGCATGGCGAGAGAAGGGAATTCAGTTTCATTTTGTTGCATATGGATTTCCAATTTTCCCAGCACCATTTGTTGAAGATGCTACCCTTCCTCCATTGCATGCTTTTAGCCCCTTTATCAAATATAAGAAAGTTGTAATTTTGTGGATTGGTTTCTGTGTCCTCTCTTCTGTATCACTGGTCCACCTGCTTTTTTCGGTACCAGTACCATGCTGTTTTTGTTACTATTGCTTTGTAGTACAGTTTGAACTCTGGTATCGCTATACCTCCAGATTCACACTTCCTGCTTAGAGTTGCTTTTGCTATTCTGGGTCTTTTGTTTTTCCATATGAATTTCATGATTGATTTATCTATTTCTACAAGAAATGCCGTTGGGATTTTGATTGGCATTGCATTAAACCTGTAGAGAACTTTGTGTAATATTGCCATTTTTATGTTGTTAGATCTGCCTATTCATGAACAGGGCACATGTTTCCATCTTCTGAGATCTTCTTCTATCTCTCTCTTTAGAGTTCTGTAGTTTTCATTATATAAATCTTTCACCTCTTTTGTTAGGTTGATTCCCAAGTATCTTATTTTATTTGAGGATATTGTGAATAGAGTGGTTTTCCTCATTTCCATTTCAGAAGTTTTGTTGCTGTTATACAGGAATGCCTTTGATTTATGCGTGTTAATTATATATCCTGGCACATTTCTGAATTCATTTATTAACTCTAGCCATTTCTTTGTAGACCTTTTTGTGTCTGTTAAATATATTATCATGTCATCTGCAAATAGTGATACTTTAAATTCTTCTTTTCCTATTTTTATGCCTTTAATTTCTTTGGTCTGTTTAATTGCTCTGGCTAGTATTTCAAAACTAAATTGAATAGAAGTGGTGATAAAGGGCATCCCTGTCTTGTTCCAGATTTTAGAAGGAATGCCTTCAGTTTTTCTCCATTTAGGATGATGCTAGCCTGAGGTTTAGCATATATAGCTTTTACAATTTTGAGGTAAGTTCCTGTTATCCCTAGTATTTATAGTGTTTTGAACATAAAGGGATGCAGAACTTTGTCAAGTGCTTTTTCTGCATCTATCGATATGATCATATGGTTCTTGCCTTTAATTCTATTGATGTGGTGAATGGCATTTATTGATTTTCGTATATTGAACCATCCTTGCATCACGGGGATGAATCCTTCTTGATGATGGTGCACAATTATTTTGATATGCTTTTGTATTTGATTCGTCAGGATTTTATTGAGAATTTTTGCATCCAAGTTCATTAGAGATATTGGTCTGTAGTATTCTTTCTTTGAAGTGTCTTTGTCTGGTTTCGGGATCAGGGTGATGTTGGCCTCATAGAATGAATTTGGAAGAGCTCCTTCTTTTTCTATTTCTTGAAAACGCTTGAAAAAATATTGGTTTTAATTCTTCTTTGAAGATTTTGTAGAAATCCGCTGTATACCCATCCGGTCCAGGGCTTTTTTTTGGTTGGTAGTCTTTTGATTGCCTCTTCTATTTCTTCCTTTGTTATTGGCCTGTTTAAATTGTTTGTGTCTTCCTGACTCAATCTGGGCAGATCGTATGACTTAAGAAATTTATCAATATCTTCACAATATTCTATTTTGTTGGAATATAGTGTTTCAAAATACTTTCTAATTATCTTCTGTATTTCTGTAGTGTCTGTTGTGATATTGCCTTTTTCATCCCATATGTTAGTAATTTGAATTCTCTTTCTTCTTCTTTTCCTTAGCATGGCTAAGGGCCTGTCGATCTTATTTATTTTTTCAAAGAACCAACTTTTAGTTTTATCAATTTTTTCAACTTTATTTGTTTCAATTTCATTGATTTCTGCTCTAAATTTAATTATTTCTTGTCTTCAACTACATTTGCTGTTGTTTTGCTCTTCCTTTTCTAGGTTTTTGAGGTGTAGTTTAAGTTCATTTATTTGTTGTATTTTTCTTTTTTTGAGGAAAGAACTCCAAGAAATGAATTTCCCTGTTAAAACTGCTATCATTGTGTCCCATAGATTCCGGTATGTTGTGTCTGTATTGTCATTTGTCTCTAAGAATTTTTTTATCTCCTTCTTTATGTCTTCTGTAACCCATTGATCATTCAGTAGCATGTTGTTCATTTTCCATGTGATGTAGGATTTTTCCTTCTTTCTTTTCTCATTGATTTCCAGTTTCATTCCATTATGATCATATATGGTGCACGGTATAATCTCCATGCCTTTATATTTACTAAGAATTGCCCTATGGCATAATATATGGTGTATCTCTGAGTAGTATCCATGTGCTGCTGAGAAGAACATGTATCCACTTGATGATGGTTGATATATTCTATATATGTCGGTTAAGTCTAGGTTATTGATTGTGCTGTTGAGTTCTATAGTTTCTTTATTCAGTTTTTGTCTAGAGGATCTCTCTAATGCCTAGAGTGGTATGTTGAAGTCACCCATAATTATTGTGTTGTAGTCTATTTGACTCTTGAACTTGAGGGAGTTTGTTTTATGAACGTTGCACCTCCATTGCTTGGTGCATACAAATTGATAATTGTTTTTTTCTTGTTGGTGGATGATTCCTTTTAACAGAATATAGTGTCATTCTTTATCCCTTTTGATTAACTTAGGTTTGAAGTTGATTTTATTCCATATGAGTATGGCAAATTCTTCTTGCTTCCGAGGGCCGTATGAGTGTTATGATTTTTCCCAACCTTTTACCTTCAGCCTGTGTATGTCTTTTCCTATCATATGAGTCTTCTGAACGCAGAATATTGTTGGATTTGTTTTTTTGATCCAGGTCACTAGCACATGTCTCTTGATTGGTGAAATCAGGCCATTAACATTTAAGGTTACAATTGAAATATGATTTGTACTTCCAGTCATGTTTATTTATTTATTATATTTTAGTTTGGATAGTTTTTACTTTTTTGGTTACTTTCCTCCCGCTTTACTGAGATACTTCCCACTGTTAGTTTTGGGCACTATTTTTTGACTCTTCTTCTTGTAGTATTTTGCACAAAATGCTTTGCAGTGCTGGTTTTCTGGCTGAGAATTGTTTTAGCTTTTGTTTATCGTGAAAGACTTTAATTTCATTGTCAAATCTGAAGCTTAACTTTGCTTTATATGGTATTCTTGGTTGGAATTCTTTTTTTTTTCAGCATTTGAATTACATTGTTCCAGGATCTTCTCACTTTCAACGAATGTGATGAAAAATCAGTTGTTAACCTAATTGGTTTACCCCTGAATGTAATCTGCCTCCTTTCTCTTGTAGCTTTTAATATTCTCTCCTTGTTCTGTATGTTGGCTATCTTCATAATTATATGTCTTGGAGTTGGTCTATTTTGGTTTTGAATGTTTGGGGTCCTGTAGGCTTCCAGGAATTGGCAATCCAATCCATCATTCATCTCTGAAAAGTTTTATAGAATTATTTCATTTAATATGTTGTCCATTCCTTTGGTTTGAATCTCTATGCCTTCTTCTATCCTGATGACTCTTAAATTTGTTTTTTGTTTTTTTATGACATCCCATATCTTTTGAATAAATTCCTGGTGGGATTTAAGCATTTTTTCTGTGTTTACTCAATTCTTTTCAAGTTGATAAACTTTGTCTTCATTATCTGATGTTCTGACTTCTACTTGATCTAGTCTATTTGTAATATTCTCGTTTGAGTTTTTAATTTGGTTTATATTTTCCTGCATTTCTAGGATTACTGTTTAATATCTTTTTTAAGATCTCTATCTCCTGGTAATGCTCATTCTTTGCCATTTGAATTTGTTTGTTTAATTCATTTTCAAAATATACTTTTATTGCTTGGACTTGCTGCCTCATGTCTTCTCTAATATTCCTTTCCATCTGAGTTCGGTATGCCTTGAGTTCTTTCCCTATCCCTGTTTCTGATGCTTCAAGTTCCTCCTGTAGAATTAAGTTGTCCTGCATTGTTTGTACTCCTTTTTTGCCCTTGTTTTTTCATGATGTTCACGTTACTTTCCAGCTCTATTTGATTGCTGTGTTTCTGCTTTATTCTTTAGATTTGTTTTGGTGTTGTATATCTCTGTTGTTTCTCCTTTGTGTTGGTAAACTATGCCTGCTAAAGTGGATTCCGCTTGGAAGTAATTCCGAAGGCCGAGCTCCAGTGATGTCACCTCTCTGCTTTGGCGGGCCCCAGGCTCCTTGCCGAGGTGTCCGAATTGGGGGGTGGGACTTGACTGTCTCTGGTTTGTTTCAGCTCTGGGTCACTGGCAGGCGGGTGGTCTCCAGCCGCCCAATTGCGCGGTTGGTCGCCAGTGGGCAGGCGGTCTCCAGCCGCCCAGTCACGCGGGCAGCAGGTGGGCTGTCGCCGTTGGGTTGGCAATCTCTAGCCACGCAGTCTCACGCTCGGTTGCCGGCGGGCGGGCATTCCTCAGCCCCCCAGTCACTCAGGCAGTGGGTGGAATGTCACGTGCAGGCCTGCGGTCTCCAGCCGCCCAGTCACAAGGGCCTGCCTTCTAGTCCTTTGGTTTCTCCTGCTTGTCTTGGTTTCTTTTTCTAGACCAGATTTCCCCTGAGTGATGCCTCTCGGCAGTTCAAACTGTACTCTGTGCCTGCCGTTTGTTGGGTGTGGAGGGTGTCTTTTGGGAACCCAGACACTCTATTGTTTTGATTTTTTCCGCTTGCCCCTCCCCCAGCACTGGCTATACACGTTTCGTTATGGCCACTGATGGTAGGGGGAGTCAAAAGTCAGGTGTCTCTAGTTTTTCTTGCGTCTTTATGCAGGCTTGCTCTGATTAACCCTCCCCCGGAAAGCCTAGGAGACATTTTATGCGAAATCCCCGCTGTATGAGAGATGAGCTGAGTAACACACATCTGTTTTATTGTTGCAGTCTATTGGAGAGGGGTGGTGGTTACTTCAGATCTCAAAGATGGTGGCCGCTGGTTTCCTTGGTGGAGTTTCTTTTGTGGGGGATAGAACTATACCACTTTCTTCCCTGTCTGAATTCCCAAACTCAGCCCGGGGATCAGTGGGAGCTCAGCCGGCAGGATTCCACAGAATCCGCAGCAACATTTCTCCCTGCTTCAGGTCACTTCTCGGTGGTGCCCCGCCATCTGAAACAGCAGGCCTGGCTGCATGATTCAATCAGCCCGGATCTCTGATTGCACAGTTGGCTATTGGGAACCCCGGCACTCTATTGTTTTGATTTTTTTTTCCGCTTGCCCCTCTCTCAGCGCTGGCTAGACAGGTTTTTTTCACCACTGATGGGAGGGGGAGTTGAAAGTCAGGTGCCTCTAGTTTTCCCCTGTCTTTATGCAGGCTCGCTCTGATAATCTCTCCCCCAGAAAGCCTAGGAGAGATTTGATGCAAATTCCCCGAAGTATGGGAAATGAGCTGAGTAAAAGCACCTGTTTTATTGTTGCAATCTGTAGGGGAGTGGCTGTCGTTACTTCAGCTCACCATGATGGTGGACGTTGGTTTCCTTCGTGGAGTTTCTATTGTGGGGGTTAGAACTGTACCACTTCCTTCCCCATCTGAAACCCTGAACTCAGCCCAGGGCTCAGTGGGGACTCTACTGGCAGAATTCCACAGAATCTGCATCAACGTTTCTCCGTGATTATTGATCGCATCTCGGTGGTGCCCTGATGTCTGTAGCCACTGGACAGATCGCGCGGATCAGTCAGACAGGATCTCCGGTCGCAGAGTTGGCTCATGTTTGGGACTCATTTACCTGACCTCAGTGCTAGAAATCCTTCTTCTAGGTTTCAGTGCACCCCCATTTTGCTGTAAGTTCCTAACAAGATAGTTTTTTGTCGTTCTTAGTCGTTAGTCACCTGCGCAGTGGCGCGGTACAATGGGTATGATGCTCTCTATTCACGGCCCTCTTGCAATGTCAAAATATTATGATTTGTATGCACCATTCACTGAAGTTAGTTTTCAGTATTAGGAAACAAATATGTATTTCAGGTGGATGAATATTTCTGAGAATAATCTTGTGAAAAGTTCATTATAAATCCTCATACATGAATATAAATGATTTTAGGAAGTGTATAATAAGACACATATATTTCATATTTTGAAAAATCTGGAGAGTATATATATATATATATATATATATACACACACACACACACACAAACACACACACAGAGACATTAAAAAGTAGCAATATATATGCCAATCGAAATTCATCATTAAATATATAACATCCACTTATCCAAAAATATACATTTTACTGAAAATGGATTTATGCATAATGTTGGTCAACTAGGAAGCTCACCAATAGGTTAAATTTTCGGTTCCAACAGAGGTTAGGAGGAGTGATCTCTTCTCACAATTTTTATCAGCCATGTCAGCCACCTCAGAAGAATGTACATGTGATACCAGGTAGGATTCTATATGTGCATATAAAAATACATGTGCTTAATAGGCTACAGAAAAGGGAGAGAGGAATTCACATATTTGTTAATTTTAAAAACACATGGAGAACTATGTCAATAAACATTAAATATATATTTTAACTCCTACACAATATAATCCAAAAGGGATGTCCAACTACATATCATGCCTTCTCTGAATTGCTGGTATTTGTATTCTGTTTGGGTTACTATTCTCCATCATATAAGGATTAGTAGTCAGAGTCTAGTAGGGTATGGGTTAGTGTCAGAGATTCAGTATTTCGAATGGAAAATAGGAAAGTAAACCCAATGTGTTTGCAAATATGTGCTACACAAAAATCTTCCCAATCACATTAAGAACAATCCCTTGATATTACCCTCGCTGGAAGAAATACACAATTAGAGGATAAGAGTTAGAAAATCTGTGAATACATACCCGGAATGGAATATGCTCAGGAGTTCACAACCTTGGAGGTGGTAGATGACTTTCCAAAAATAAAAGACAAGGTAAACACTCCACAAACATGGAGCTCTGCAGGCCTAAAGACTTCTTGAGATACTGCCTCTGAGTTGGGACACTTGAAATGTATGTTGTTGTCGGTAGCTTTAGCATCCTATGTAGTGAGAGCATCAAAACTGGGTCAACATCTATGTGACCTGGAGGACATGGTATCTTATTTTCCAATGAAAATGAGGCAGGAGTGCTGAATTCTCACTTTGTAGGTAAACTGTGGCAACTGGGGGATAAGTGTCTCTTCGTGTGGACTGTGAAGCCATTTGGTCATACTCTACTTTTCGTGGTGATTCTTGCTGCTGCACTGGGAGTTTGGTATTTGCTTCATGAAATACAAGGAGTTCAACTGGGACACAGTGCTGGAGGGAGTTCTGTCACGTGTGGTGGGAAAGAGTCTGCAGGAGAATGCACCAACCAGGCTTATGTCCAACATAGCTTGCCCCCTTGACCATATCAACCTGATTCTGAACATTGCCCAGAAACCTATCCATATAACAAGATGCCTTTTCATATAAGGGTCTGCTGGCTGCATCATGTCAGTCACAAGCCATTTGAAAGCCAACGGCCGATCCACATGAAACCACCAGAGATGTTTTATCTCACACCTACCCACCTTTGCTTTAGGCCCACTACTCAGCAGGTTCCAACTTACTGGCATCTCTGTTCTACACAATTTTTTTTTGAAACCCAGTCAATCAAGGCACTTTCTGGTACACTCATGATCAGCAACAGGATCTCCAATGGTTTTCCAGTGCCACCTGGTCATGGGAATTTCAAAAATTTCATGGTATTTATCGAGCCCATTTTTCAAGGATGAAGTTGTAGGCACTGAGGGTTTCATTTAATTCAGTAACCATTAAATGGTGAGGAAGCCCATTTCAATGAACGCTCTGGATAACTCTCACAGGCAAGGCTTCCCAAAGTGTTGCCAAATGGTCACATGAAGCCAGGCCCATTGAGGTCTACAATGTAAAATCCTTGCCTGTTTTGCCTCTCAACTATGGCTGCTAATTCTTTCAGAAAAAAATTATGTGATAACCTGGCTGAGATTCCCTGTGCTCTGTGGAAAGCCTTCCTGGGCACAGATCTCAGATTCCAAGGGTGACTCTCATGCATGGCCTTCTAAAATCCCAACAATACTTCTCTGAGATCAGTTAAAGAACTCAGTCTCTAAGGGGAATCACACCAGAGTTCAAGACCAGGTGGAGCCAGTCATATTTTTCAACAACCACACTAATAACCACAATTAAAACCAGAACACTTCCACATGGCCATCATCTTCTTCCATATAGACACTCATTTTAACCTCTGGATGGAGGTTTCCATGAGGGTCACAGCCCAAGACAGTGTCCAAAATAAGCTTCCTTGCCCCTCATTTGCTTAAAGTTGGGGTGGCCTGAACACCTTTCTGTGAACCATGACTGATCAAATAGGCCTGCCGTTAATACTGCTCTGCTTCTCCAATTTGAGGACTACTGACTGTGGGGTTTAGAATCTTCATGTGAATTGGAATCATTGAAATCACCTATGGGCTAGCCTCTGAAGTGCTTTGAAGAACTCATTTGACCCAAAGGCACCCTATTCTCACTTGATAGAGGTCAGGAACCTTACAGAGGTAGGGAGAGACTTCATCCACAAGGACTGCTCTTTTGGCCATTTTGGTTTTGGATGAACACGTGGGATGTATAAGGTGCTGAGTATCTAACCACAGCCTCACACAGGGCCAAGAGGCTGTTTCAGAAACATCCATTTCCAATGAAATTAAGCAAAGAGCCACAGGTGATGCCCATTCATTTCCATTTGAAAACTGTTTTCTTCAGGCTTCACAAATGAGTGTCCTGAGGTAAAAACCTTCCTGAAATTCAGGGCAGCAGAACAATAGGTAAGCAAAAGCCCGAAAGAAGGGTTTCTCCACTGAGACTTTCCTGGTCCCACTGATATCTGAGTTTTCTTAGATGCTCGCCATTCCCTTCAGCTATCCAGTACATCACCATATCACAGAGCTTGGAGGTGGTACATATCTTGGACACAAAACCATGAGGCTATTCTGGAGAGTTTCCAGAATTCAGGAAGAAAACAGAAACTTAGTAAGAGAGCAGATGTTGCCCTTCAATAAGACAAGCTGCAGTCCATTTGTAAATTGGGCAGGATGAATGTTTGGAAGCTTTCTACTAGACAGGACACATCCATTGATGCATTCTCTTTTCTAATGTCTACAACCACGGACAGAGTGGGATGCACAGACATAGAAGCACTCGCCTTGTCAAACGACTTACTGGAAACAGTCCACACCAATCCAAAAAAAGAGCCTTTCCTTCCTATTCTCAGAACATGAGACAAAACCACAAACCCACACACACACACTCAAAGTCACCTCCTTTGCTCAAGTAAGTCTGTGACTATCCAGAGTGTCCTCGGAATGGTGGGCCATTGTATGTTCCCCCAAAATGGCCTGTCCTGTATCAGATCTAGTCTCCTTGGCCAACACTTTGAAGTTGTTAGGAGCCATGGGTGAGCCACTACCTGATTTCCCAGGAAAAGCTCCTCTTCAGAGCTTTCCTGTCATTTGGCCATCGTCACATCAGTAGGTACTAAGAAAGACTGACTCTGTTCTTGATAAATCAAAACAAGTGAGACCACTGGGACTGGGACTGTGACTGGCTCTTGGTGCCTGTCTTCCAGGATCAAACGTTCAGAGAGTTCCATCACCAAGGCAGTGAGGTGAGGTCATTTCCTTCAGGAACTGAATGAGGTCACTGACTTTGCAACCACTTTGTCCTAATAGTTACTTCTAAAATCCCATGAGATGGAGGCTGTCCCTACTTCCTGTCACACTTTCACAGTTAGAATGGTATACCAACCATAGGTACCTGGGAACAGCTCTCCACACAGGCCTGGTTTGGTCCATCTTCTCTACATTAAGAAGGTAGAGGCTGATTGAGACACATCCCTTCATCCTGACCAGATAGTTTGCCATGGAAGATGTCTTTTGCTCTCTCAGGTCCTTCATAGCTTCCTTCATCATCTCAGGGGATCATTTCTGCATATACCTTTGATGTTCTCAGCAGGTGGAAGATCCCCTACATTCCTGTATTGTAAGACCAACTCTGTCCCTCCTCTTCTGTAAAGTTAGATTGAGGGAAAAGTGTATGTTTAGGGTTAATAACATGTTTGATTTGCGTTAGGAATCTTTCTGCCGGATGAATAATGGTATTGGGAGCCTGTGACATTTACAAAAATATATAGGTAAAATATAAGTATAAAAACAGAAATCTAGGTAAGATTGGAAGCCAGAAGGGAACTGGGCCCTTGAGTGGGATACTTAGGTTTGAATTATGTTCTGCACATGTGTCTCAGATAAATTGATATACAATGGCATAGAACCTTATACCTTGGATAATTGATTGTCGAAGAGAACATCGAGTCAAAAAACTATAGTCAGTAGCATTATTAAGATAGTCAGTAGGTTTAGAAAGAAGAGTGAGTATAGGATTTGGACCAAAAGTTTTTTAGCAATAGGGTTTCGGGTAGAGAGTGAATGTAAATGTCAGCATATGTGAAGTATCAGTCACAATGATGAACTGGGGGAAATATGTATGAAAGCAGGTATCAATAAAAATATTATGAAATCAGGCAAAGTATGAAGTGAGTGATAGGATTAGACATTTTCAACATGTTTGAGGTTGAATATATAATCTTAGGAAGAAACAAATATGTAGTCACCAATTGGATTTACATTTGAGAGCATTAGGCAACCTGGACATGGTTCTTTTTAGTAATCCACGCTCCCTTGGCATTTAGGCTTTGATACAATCATGAGTGTGACCTTCGCTTTTTGTGTCCAGAATATTCCTGTGATGAAATCTATATATAGATAAGGTGACATGAGTATTTCTTCCACCATTTCTGGGAGCAATATTTTGAAGACGTATAAATTAGTATTGAAGGGACAAAGAGGAGTACACTGTATCTATGAATATAGAGATAATGCATTAATAGACAATACTGTGAATAAAAAACATAACTGGTTCCAACTTTAAATAATGGATTGAATTGAATCGTGAACATATAGAGGAAATCTTATATTGATATACAATTTTTCATTCCAACCAGTTATACATCTAATGTTAATATTAATGTTATGGTTCATCATGAAGAGTGTGTGAGTTTAGCTTCGAAATTGATTATGGAAATTGAAAATAATGTATTTGGAAAGAAGTCTCATGAAAAGACGAGTCAAGTAACATGGAGGAATACATGTGTTCTGAAGCAAGAAGTGTTTGAAAGTGAAACAAATTCCTATATATTTGTGAACTTGTGGATGAAATACATATCCTATGATGTGCAAAAACTGAAGAAATAGTAATGTACCAGTGTTGGATTAAAATGAAGGTCAATATAGACATCATGTCCCATTGGAATCTACTGGCATTGATGTTAAACTGGGTCAGTTACTGTAGAAATATTAGGATTTGTAAACACCATTGATTGAAGTTAGTTTTCAGTACTGGGAAACAAATATGTATTTCAGGTGGATGAATATTTCTGAGAATTATCTTCTGAAAAGTTGATTATAAATCCATATACATGAACATGAATGAATTTACAGAGTGTGTATAAGACACATATATTTCATATTTTGAGAAATCTGGAGATATATATATATATATATATATATATATATATATATATATATATTTTTAAATAAATACAAATATACATTAAAAAGTATCAATAAATACATGCTAATCATAATTCATCATGTAATGTAATATACATCATCCACAGATGCAAAAATATTTATTATACTGAACATGGATTTATGTATAATATTGTTCTACTGGGAAGCTCACACATAGTTTGAATTTTCAGTTCCCACAGGGTTTAGGAGGACTGATCTCTTCTCACAATTTGTATCTGCCAATTCAGCCAACTCATGAAAATGTACGTGTGATACCAGGTAGGATTCTCTATGTGCATATAAAAATACATGTGCTGAGTAGGCTACAGAGAAAGGGAGACATATTAACATATTTGTGAACTTTAAAAACACATGGAGGACTATTTCAATTAAAAATTGAGTAGATTTATAACACCTACCCTTAATCATGCAAAAGGGAAGTCCAACTGTACACCATGTCTCCACTGAACTGCTTGTATTTTCATTCTGTTTGGGTATTATTCTTCATCATATTAGGATTAGTAGTCAGAGTATAGTAGGGTATGAGTTACTGTCAGGGATTCAGTATTTCAAATGGAAAATTGGAAAATGGATCAATGTGTATGCAAATTAGTGTTACACAAAAATTTTCCCACTCTCATTTAGAACAATAACTTTACATTATTTTCACCCCACGTAAGACACAATTACAGGAAAAGAGTTAGAAAATCTTTGAATTCATACCTGAAATGAAAACTGCTCCGGATTTCACAACCTTGGAGATGGTAGAGGAGTTTCCAAAAGTAAGGGACTATGTAAATCACAAACATGAAGATTTGCCAGCCTAAAGACTCTGCAGAAACTGCCTCTAAGATGGACAGTTGAAATATATGTTGTTTTCAGGAGCTTTAGCTTTTTTTCTAGTAAGACCATCAAAGCTGTTTATGCATCTCTGTGACCTTGAGCACATGGTTTATAATTTTCCAATGAACATGAAGCAGCAGTGCTGAATTCTCTCTTTGTAGGTAAACTATGGCCACTGGGGTCTATGTGTCTCCCCATGTGGACTGTGAAGCCATTTCATCATCCTCCACTTTTTATAATGTCTCCTGCTGCACTCAGAGTTTTGTATTTGTTTCATGAAATACAAGGAGTTAAACTTGACCACAGTGCTGGAGGGAGTTCTGTCACATGTGGTGGGTCAGGGTCTGCAGGAGAATGCACCAACAGGGCTTGTATACCACATAGGTTGCCTCCGTGACTATAGCAACCTGATTCTGAACATTGCCCTTAAACCTCTCCATATAACATGATGCGTTTACATACAATGTTCTGCTGGCTGCACCATGTCAGTCACAAGCCATTTGGAAGACAATGGCAGATCCACATGACCCCACCACAGATGTTTTATCACACACTTAATCACCTCTGCTCTAGGCCCACTATTCTGCAGGCTCCAAATTACTGGCATCTCTGTTCTACACCATATTCATGAAAACCAGTTAATCAAGGCACTGTCTGGTACACTCATGATCAGCAACAGGACATCCAAAGGTTCTTCAGTGCCACCTGGTCATTGGAATTTTAAAAATTTCATGGTATTTATCTAGCCAATTTTCAAGGATAAAGTTGGAGGCACTGTTTATTTCAATTCATTCCGGAATTATTCAATGTTGAGGAAGATCATTTCAATGAAAGCTCTGGAGAACTCTCACAGGCAAGGCTTCCCAGAGCATGGCCAAAAGGTCACATGAAGCCACGCCCATTGAGGTCTACAATTGAGGTCCATGTGTGTTTTGACTATCAAATATGGCTGCCAAGTCTTTCAGAATTAAATCATGTGATATCCTGTCTGAGATTCCCAGTGCTCTGTGGAAAGCCACCGTGGGCATAGATCTCAGTTTCCAAGGGCGACTCTCATGCGTGGCCTCTTAAAATCCCCACACAATTTATGGCAATTCTTCCTTGATGTGTGTTCCAGAACTCAGTCTCTAAGGGGAATGACACCAGAGTTCAAGCCCAGGTGGATCCAGTCATCTCTTCCAACTGCCACAAGAATGACCACAATTAAAACCAAAATACACCCACATGGCCCTCATCTTCTTAAATATAGACATTCATCATAACCTCTGGCTGGAGGTTACCATGCGGAATGCATCCCAAGAGAGTGTCCAAAATAATGTTGCTTGCCCCTCATTTGCCTAAAGTCAGGGTGACATGGACACCCTTCCTGTGAACCAGGAGTGATCAAATAGGCCTGCCATTAATACTGCTCTCCTTCTCCAATTTCAGGCCTACTGACTCTCAGGTATAGATTCTTTATGTGATTTGGAGTCTTGAGAAAACACAAGCACCTCTGCAGGGCTTTAAAGAACTCATTTGACCTAAAGGATTCCTATTCACACTTGATGGAGGTAAAGAACCTAACAGAGGAATGCAAGAGACTCATCCACAATGACTAATTTTTTTGCCATTTTGGTTTTGATTGCACACATGGAATCTATCTTTAGATCTATCATGTGCTGAGAATCTAAGCCACAACCTCACAGAGGCCCAAGAGGCTGATTCGGACACATCCCTTTCCAAAGCAATTAAGCAAAGAGCAACATGTTATGCCCATTTATTTCCATTTGAAAACAGTTTTCTTCAGGCTTCACAAAGGGGTGGCCTGAGGCAAAGACCTTCTTGACATTCAGGGCAACATAACCATAAGTATGCAAATAAACCAAAGCAGGGTCTCTCCACTGAGAGTTTACTGGTCACACATTTATTTGAGTTTTCTAAGATGTTCCCATTCCCTACAGCTATCAAGTACATGGCCATGTCACAGAGCTTGGAGGTGGTACATATCTTGGACTCAAAACCATGGGCCTATTCTTGAGATTTGCCGGAATTCAGGAAGAAAACAGGAACTTAGAAAGTTAGTAGGTGTTTCCCATGCATAAGGCGAGCCACAGTCCATTCCTAAATCGGGCAGCAAGAATGCTGGGAAGCATTCTACTAGACAGGACACATCCTTGATGCATTGTCTTTTCTAATGTCTACAACCACGGACAGAGTGGAAAACACAGACATAGAAGCACTCGCCTTGTCAAACGACTTACTAGAAACAGTCCACTCCAATCCAAACAAACTGCCTTTCCTACCTATTCTCAAAACATTAGACAAAACCACAAACTCACACCCACACCCACAAAGGCACCTCCTTAACTCAAGTAGGTCTGTGAATATCCAGAGTGTCCTCTGACTGGTGGACCATACTATATTCCCCTGAAATGGCCTGACCTGTGTCAGATCTGGTCTCCTTGGCTAACTCTGTGAAGGTGTCAGGAGCCAGAGGTGAGCCACTACCTGCTTTCTCAGAAACGGCTCCTCTTCAGAGCTTTCCTGGCATTTGGCCATCCTCACATCAGTAGTTACCAAGAAAGACTGACTCTGTCTTTGGTAAATCCAAACAAGTGTGACCACTGGGACTGGGACTGAGACTGGCTATGGGTGACTGGCTTCATGAATCCCAAGTTCAGAGATTTTAATCACCAAGGAAGTGAGGTGAGGTCACTTCCTTCAGGAACTGAATGAGGTTACTGCCTTGGCAATCACTTTGTCCTACCAGTGGCTTCCAAGTGTCACATGAGAAGGAGGCTGCCCCTACTTCCTGTTACACTTTCACAATTTAGAATGGTATATCAATAATAGGCGCCCTGGAACAGCTACCCACACAGGCTGGGTTTGGTCCATTTTCTCTACATTAAGAAGAGAGAGGCTGATTCAGACAGAACCCTTCATCCTGACCAGGTTGTTTGCCATTGAAGATGACTTTTGCTCTCTCAGGTCCTTTATAGCTGCCTTCATGTTCTTCAGGGATCATTTATGCATGTACCTTTGAGGTTTTCATCAGGTGAAATATCTCATACATTCCTGTGTTTTAAGACCAACTCTATCCCTGCTCTTCCATAAAGTTAGATTGATGGAACAGTGAATGGTTAAGGTTAACAACATGTTTGATTTGGGTTAGAAATCATTCTGCTGGATGAATGATGGTATTTGGAACCTAAAATATTTAAAAGAATATAGAGGTGAAATATAATTATAAAAACAGAAATCTAGGTAAGATTCGAAGCCCAGAATGGCATTGGGACCTTGACTGGGATAATTAGCATTGAATTACTTTCTGAACAGATGTCTAAAATAAATCTATAATCAATGGCATAGGATCTTCTACCTTGGATGATTGAATGTACAAGAGAACATCCAGTCAAACAGGGATAGTCGGTAGGATTAGGAAGATAGTCGGTAGGTATAGGAAGAAGAGTGAGTATAGTATTTGGAACAAAAGTTCTTTAGCAATAGGGTTTTGGTTAGAGAGTGAATATGTTTGTCAGCACATGTGAAGAGTCAATCACAATGATGAACTTGGGAAATATGTAGGAAAGCAGATATCAATAGAGACATTACAAAATCAGGCAAACTATAAAGTGATAGGATTAGACATTTTCAAAGGGTTCAGGTTGAATATATAATCTTAGAAAGAAACACATATGTAGTCAGGAATAGGATTGACATTTGAGAGAATTAGGCAATGCGGACATGGATGTTTTTAGTAATCCATGCTCACTTTCCATTTAGGCTTTGGTACAATAATAAGTGTGACCTTTGCATTTGCTGTCCAAAATATTACTGTAATAAAATGTATATGTAGATCAGGTGAAATGAGTATTTCTTCCACCATTTCCGGGAGCAATATTGTGAAGATGAATAAATTAGTATTGGGGGTACAAAGAGGTGTACGCTGTGTCTATGAATATAGAGATAATGCATAAATAGATCATATTGGGAAAAAATATAACTGGTTCCACTTAAATAATGGATTGAATTGATATCTGAAAATATATAGGAAATCTTATATTGATATACAATCATTCATTCCAAAGAGTTATACATCTAATGGTAATCTTAGAGTTATGGTTTATAATGAAGGGTGTGTGAGTTTTGTTTCAAGAGTGATTACGGAAATAGAAAATAATGTGTTTGGAAAGAAGTCTCATGAGAAGAAAAGTCAAGAAACATGGAGGAATACATGTGTTCTGAAGCAGAAAGTGATTGAAAGTGAAACAAATGCCTATAAACTTCCTAACTTGTGGAATAAATATATATCCTATTATGTGCATAAACTGAAGAAATAGTAATGTAACAGTGTTGAATAAAAATGAACTTCAAAATACACATCATATTCCATAGGAATCTACTTGCATTGATGTAAAACTAGGTCAGTTACTGTAGAAGTGAAAATTGGAAAATAAATCCAATCTGGAATGGGAAATTCTCAGGAGTTCACAACCTTGGATGTGGTGGAGGAGTTTCACAAAGTAAGGGACATTGTAAACACAACCCAAACATGGAGCTCTGCTGGCCTAAAGACTTCTTGAGAAACTGGCTTTGAGGTTGGGCACTTAAATTTATATTGTTGTCCGGAGCTATAGCTTCTTTGTAGTGAGACCATCAAAGCTGGGTGTGCATCTATGTGACCTGGAGGACATGGTATCTTATTTAATAATGAACATATGGCAGCAGTACTGAATTCCCTGTTTGTAGGTAATCTGTGGCCACTGGGGGCAAAGTGTCTCCCCATGTGGACTGTGAAGCCATTTGTTCATCCTCCATTTTCGTGGTGTTTCTTGCTGCTGCACTGGGAGTTTGGTATTTGCTTAATGAAATACAAGGAGTTAAACGGGGACAAGTGCTGGTGGCTACCCCTACTTCATGTGACACTTTTACAAGTTAGAATGGTATATCAACCATAGGCACCCAGGAACAGCTCTCCACACAGGCCTTGTTTGGTCCTTCATATCTGCCTACATCTTCTCCAGGGGTCATATCTGCATGGACCTTTGAGGTTCTCAGCAGGTGGAAGATCCCCTATATTCCTGTATTGTAAGACCAACTCTGTCCCACTCTTCTGTAAAGTTAGATTGAGGGAACAGTGTATGGTTAGCATTAATAACTTGTTCAATTTGGGTTAGGAATTATTCTGAGGGATGAATAATGATATTGGGAATCTGCTATATTTATAAGAACATAGAGGTGAAATATATATATGAAAACAGAAATCTAGGTAAGATTTGAAGCCAAGAAGGGAATTGGGCCCTTGATTGGGACACTTAGCATTGAATTACCTTCAGCAGAGTTTTCTTGGATAAATCAATATACAATGGCATAAGACTTTGTATCTTGGATGATTGAATTTAGAAGGGAACATCAACTCCAAAAGGGATAGTCGGTAAGATTAGGAAGATAATCGGTAGTTTTCGGAAGAAGTGTGAGTATAGAATTTGGAAAAAAAATAAATCTTTAGCAACAGGGTTTCGATTAGAGAGTGAATGCCAATGTCAGCAGATGTGAAGAGTCAGTCACAAAGATGAACTAGGGAAAAAATGTAGGAAAGCAAATATCAAGGAAGACAATAGGAAATTAGGCAAAGTACAAAGTGAGTGTTAGGATTAGACATTTTCAACAGGATTGAGTTTGAATATATAATCATAGGAAGAAACAAATATGTAGTCACCAAAGAATGACATTTGAGAGCATTAGGCAACCTGGACATGGATGTTATTAGTAATCCGTGTTCACTTTCCATTTGGGCTTTGTAAAATCATAAGTGTGACCTTTGCAGTTTTGTCCAGAATATTACTGTGATAAAATGTATATGTAGATCAGGTGACATGAGTATTTCTTCAACCATTTCCGGGAGTAATATTGAGAAGACGTATAAATTAGTATTGGGGGTACAAAGAGGTGTACGCTGTGTCTGTGAATATAGAGATAATGCATGAGTAGACCATACTGTGAATAAATAATATAACTGGTTCCACTTTAAATAATTCATTTAATTGATATCTGAAAATATACAGGAAATCTAATATTGATATACAATCATTCATTCCAACCAGTTATACATCTAATGGTAATATTAGGTTATGGTTTATCATGAAGGGTGTGTGAGATTTTCTTCAAAAGGATTATGGAAATCGAAAATAATGTGTTTGGAAAGAAGTCTCAAAAAATTCCAGTCAAGAAACCTGGATGAATACATGTGTTCTAAAGCAGGAAGGGATTTAAAGTGAACCAAATGCCTCTAAATTTGTGAACTTGTGGATGAAATATATATGCTATGATGGGCTAAACGTGAAGAAATAGTAATGTAGCAGTGTTGAATAGAAATGAAGTTCAAAATAGACATCTTGTCCCATAGTAATCTACTTGCATTGATGTTAAACTGGGTCAGTTAATGTAGAAATGTTAGGATTTGTATGAACCATTAACTGAAGTCAGATGTCAGTAATGGGAAACAAATATGTATTCCAGGTGGAGGAATATTTCTGAGAATAATCTTCTGAAAAGTTGTTTAGAAATCCACATACATGAACATGAATGAATTTAGGGAGTGTATATAATACACATATATTTCATATTTTAAAAAACTTGGAGAGTCACACACACACACACACACACACACACACACACACGCACAGACATTAAAAAGTAGCAATATATATGCCAATCGCATTTCATCATGAAATATATATAATCCACATATCGAAAAATATTCATTTTGCTTAACATGGATTCATGTATAATGTTGTTCTACTAGGAAGCTGACATAGGTTGAATTTTCAGTTCCAACAGCATTTAGGAGGAATGATCTCTTCTCACAATTTTTATCTTCCAAGTCAGTATCCTCAAAAGAAATTATGTGTGATACCAGGTAGGATTCTATATGTGCGTATAAAAATACATGTGCTGAATAGGCTACAGAGAAAAGGAGACAGGAAGTCACATATTTGTTACCTTTAAAAATACATGTAGAACTATTTCAATTAAAAATTGACTATTTTTATAATACCTACCATTTATCATGCAAAAGGGAAGACCTAGTATACACCATGCCTCCTCTGAACTGCTTGTATTTCTATACTCTTTGGGTTATTTTTCTTCACCATATTAGGATTAATCGTCAAAGTCTAGTAGGGTATGGGTTAGTGTCAGGGATTCAGTATTTTGAATGGAAAATAGGAAAATGAATCCAATGTGTACGCAAACATATGCTACGCAAAAATCTTCCAACTCTCATCAAGAACAATGCCTTGTCATTCCCTTCGACCCTAGTAAAACACAATTAGAGGAGAAGAGTTAGAAAATCTGTGAATTCATATGTGGAATAAAATATACTCAGTAGTTCAAAAAATTGGAGGTGTTAAAGGAGTTTCCAAAAGTAAGGGAAAGGTTAAACAGTCCACACACATGGAGCTCTGCTGGCCTAAAGACTTCTTGAGAAAGTCTCTCTGAGGTTGGGCACTTGAAATATATTTTGTTGTAAGGAGCTTTAGCTTCCTTTGTAGTGAGACCTTCAAAGATGGGTCTGCATCTATGTGACCTGGAGGACATGGTTTCTTATTTTCCAATGAACATGAGACCACAGTGCTGAATTCTCTCTTCCTAAGTAAACTGTGGACACTGGAACCTAAGTGTCTCCCCGTTTGAACTGTCAAGCCATTTGGTCATCCTCCACTTTTCGTGGGTTTCTTGCTGCTGCACTGGGAGTTTGGTTTTTGCATCACGAAATACAAGGAGTTCAACTGGGACACAGTGCTGGAGAGAGTTCTGTCACGTGTGTATGGTCAGGGTCTGCAGGAGAATGCACCATCCAATCTTCTATCTCTCATAGTTTGCCCCCGTGTCCATAGCAACCTGATTCTGAACATTTACCTGAAACCAAACCATATAACAATTTGCCTTTACATATAAGGGTCTGCTGGCTGCACCTTGTGAGTCAAAAGCCATTCTATATAAATGCCACATTTTTAATCCATTCATCTATTGAAGGGAATCTAGGTTGGTTCCACAGTCTTGCCATTGTGAATTGTGCTGCTATGAACATCGATTTATCAGTATCTCTGTAGCATGCTCTTTTTAGGTGTTTAGGGAATAGACCGAGAAGGGGAATAGGTCAAATGGTGGTTCCATTCCCAGCTTTCCAAGAATTCTCCATACTGCTTTCCAAATTGGCTGCACTAATTTGCAGTCCCACCAGCAATGTACAGGTGTGCCCTTTTCCCCACATCCTCGACAGCACATGTTGTCGTTTGACTTCATAATGGCTGCCAATCTTACTGCAGTGAGATGGTATCTTAGGGTGGGTTTGTTTTGTTTTTCTCTGACTGCTAGAGATGGTGAGCATTTTTTCATGTACTTATTGATTGATTGTATGTCCTCCTCTGAGAAGTGTCTGTTCAGGTCATTGGCCCATTTGTTGATTGGGTTATTCATTTTCTTATTGTTTAATTTTTTTGAGTTCTTTGTATACTCTTGATATTAGGGCTCTATCTGAAGTGTGAGGAGTAAAGATTTGTTCCAAGGATGTAGGCTCCCTATTTACCTCTCTTATTTTTTCTTTTGCTGAGAAAAATCTATTTAGTTTGCGTAAGTCCCATTTGTTGATTCTAGTGATTAACTCTTGTGCTATGGGTGTCCTATTGAGAAATTTGGAGCCCGACCCCACAGTATGTAGATTGTGGCAAAAGTTTTCTTCTACCAGATGCAGTGTCTCTGATTTGATATCAACCTCCTAGATCTATTTTGAGTTAACTCTTGTGCATGGCGAGAGGAGGGGATTCAGTTTCATTTTGTTACATATGGAATTCCAGTTTTCCCAGCACCATTTGTTGAAGATGCTATCCTTCCTCCACTGCATGCTTTTAGCCCCTTTATCAAATATAAGATAGTTGTAGTTTTGTGGATTGGTTTCTGTGTCCTCTATTCTGTACCACTGGTCCACCCACCTGTTTTGGCACCAGTACCATGCTATTTTTGTTACTATTGATGTGTAGTATAGTTTGTGGTCTGGTATCGGTATACTGCCTGATTCACACTTCCTGCTTAGAGCTGTTTTTGCTATTCTGGGTCTTTTATTTTTCCATATGAATTTCATAATTGTTTTATCTATTTCTACAAGAAATGACCTTGGGATTTTAATTGGCATTGCATTAAACCTATAGAGAACTTTTGTTAATATTGTCATTTTGATGATGTTAGTTATGCTTATCCATGAACAGGGTATATTTTTCCATCTTCTAAGATTTTCTTCTATTTCTCTCTTTAGGGTTCTGTAGTTTTCATTGTATAAGTCTTTCACCTCTTTTGTTAGGTTGACTCCCAAGTATTTTATTTATTTTTTTGAGGATATTGTGAATGGAGTGATTGTCCTCATTTCCATTTCAGAGGATTTGTCGCTGATATACAAAAATGCCTTTGATTTATGCGTGGTGATTTAATATCCTGCCACTTTGCTGAATTCATTTATTACCTCTAATAGTTTCTTTGTAGACCCTTTTGGGTCTGCTAGGTATAGAATCATGTCTTTTGCAAATAGCGATAATTTGAGTTCTTCTCTTCCTATTTTTATGCCTTTAATTTCTTTAGCCTTTCTAATTGCTCTGGCCAGTGTTTCGAGAACTATGTTGAACAGAAGGGGTGAGAGAGGGCATCATTGTTTTCCTCCAGATTTTAGGGGGAATGCCTTCAATTGTTCTCCATTCAGAATGATGCTAGCCTGAGGCTTAGCATAGATTGCTTTTACAATATTGAGGTATGATCCTGTTATCCCTAGTTTTTCTAGAGTTTTGAACGTAAAGTGATGCTGTACCTTGTCGAATGCTTTTTCCGCATCTCTCGAGATGATCATATGGTTCTTATTTTTAAGTCTATTGATGTGATGAATAACATTTATTGATTTCTGTATATTGTACCAACCTTGCATCCCAGGAATGAATCCTACTTGATCATGGTGCACATTTTTTTTATATATATGATTTTGTGTCTGATTCGCCAGAATTTTTTTGAGGATTTTTGCATTTTTCCTGAAATAGCTTGAAAAGTATTGGTTTTTGTTTTTCTTTAAAGGTTTTTTAAAACTATGCTCTATACCCATCCGGTCCTGGGCTTTTCTTAGTTGGTAGTATTTTGATGGTTTCTTCTATTTCCTCAATTGATATTAGACTGTTTAGGTTGTCTATATCCTCCTGACTCAATCTGGGCACATCATATGACTTAAGAAATTTATCAATGCCTTCACTATATTCTATTTTATTGGAGTATATTAATTCAAAATAATTTCTGATTTTCTTCTGTATTTCTGAAGTGTCTCTTGTTATATTTCCTTTTTCATTTCATATGGTAGTAATTTGAGTTCTCTCTCTTCTTCTCTTTGTTAGCATGGCTAAGGGTCTGTCGATTTTATTTATTTTTTCAAAAAACCAATGTATTGTTTTGTCAATTTTTTCAATTGTTTCTTTTGTTTCGATTTCATTAATTTCTGCTCTGATTTTAATTATTTCTTGCCTTCTACTTCTTTTGCTGTTGTTTGCTCTTGTTTTTCTAAGATTTTGAGATGACGTATGAGATCATTTATTTGTTGGTTTTTTCTTTTTCTAAGGAATGAACTCCAAGCAATGAATTTTCCTCTTAGAACTGCTTTCAATGTGTCTCATAGATTCCGATATATTGTGTCTGTGTTTTCATTTACCTCTAAGAATTTTTTAATTTCCTCTTTGATGTCTTCAATAACCCATTGATCATTCAGAAACCTATTGTTCATTCTCCAAGTGATGAATGATTTTTCCTTCCTTCTTATATCATTGATTTTTAGTTTCATTCCATTATGATCAGATAAAATGCATGGTATTATCTCTACTCCTTTTTATTGCCTAAGAGTTGCCCTGTAACATAATATATGATGTATTTTTGAGAAGGATCCATGTTCTGCTGAGAAAAAAGTGTAACTTCTTGATGATGGGTTGTACATTCTATATATGTCAATTAAGTCTAGGTTATTAATTGTGTTATTGAGTTCTATAGTTTTCTTATTCAACTTTTGTTTGGAAGATCTGTCCAGTGGTGAGAGAGGTGTGTTCATGTCTCTCATGATTACTGTATTGTGGTCTATTAGACTCTTGAAATTGAGAAGAGTTTGTTTGATGAACAAAGCTGCACCATTGTTTGGGGCATATATATTTATGATTGTTACGTCTTGTTGGCGTATGGTTTTCTTGAGTAGTATGTAGTGTCCTTCTTTATTCCTTTTGATTAACTTTGGCTTGAAATCTATTTTATTTGATTTGAGTATGGACACTCCTGCTTGTTTCCAACGTTCATAAGAGTGATATGATTTTTCCAAGTATCACCTTGAGTCTATGTATGTCTTTTCCTGTAAAATGCGTCTCCTGTAGGCAGCATTTTGTTGGTTCTTGTTTTGTGATCCATTCTACTAGACTGTGTCTCTTAATTGGTGAGTTTAAGCCATTAAGATTTTTGGTTATTATTTAGATATGGGTTGTTCTTCCAGCCATATTTGTTTATTTATGTTACTAAACATAGTTTGTTTTCCTCTTTGATTATTTTCCCCCCTTTAATGTCCTACCTTCCACTGTTGGTTTTCATTGATATTTTCCATTTCCACTTCCTGTAATGTTTTGCCGAGGATGTTTTGAAGAGATGGTTTTCTAGCTGCAAATTCTTTTCACTTTTGTTTATTGTGGAAGGTTTTAATTTCATCTTCCATCTGAAGCTTAATTTCACTGGATACATGATTATTGGTCAGAACCCATTTTCTTTCAGTGTTTGAAATATGTTATTAAAGGATCTTCTAGCTTTCAGAGTCTGTGTTGAAAGATCAGCTGTTATCCTGGTTGGTATACCACTAACTATAATCTGCTTCCTTTCTCTTGTAGCTTTTAAAATTCTCTCCTTATTCTGTATGTTGGGTATCTTCATTATCATGTTTCTAGGTGTGGATCTCTTATGATATTGCATGTTCGGCGTCCTGTAGACTTTTAGGATTTGGGATTTTGTCTCATTCTTCAAGTCTAGGAATTTTTCTCCTATTATTTCATTGAATAGATTGCTCACTCCTTTGGTTTGGACCTCTATACTTTCCTGTATCCCAATGACTCTTATGTTTGGTCTCTTTATGTTATCCCATATTTCTTGCACTTTTGCTCATGCTTTCTTAACAGTCTTGCTGAGCTGTATATGTTCTTTTTGAGTTGAAATACTTTGTCTTCATTGTCTGATGTTCTATCTTCAAAGTATTCTGCTCTAATGGTAGTATTCTCAATTGAGTTTTTAAGATGGTTCATTACTTCCTGCATTTCTAAGATTTCAGTTTGTTTGTTTTTTATAACCTCTATCTCACTGTATAGTTGATCTTTGCTACTTGGATTTTTTATGTAATTCATTGTCGAAGTGATCTTTCATTGTCTGATTTTTGCTGTCTAATGTCTTCCTTGAGATTCCAGATCACATGAAGCATGTATATCCTGAATTCTTTATCTGACATTCCATATGCTGCATCTATTACCTCTTCTAAAGTTGAGTTGACCTGCATTGCTTGTGGTCCTTTCTTTTCTTGTCTTTTCATACAGCTTGCGTTTCTTTCTGCTTGGTGAAACTGTTGTGTTTTTGAAATTTTCCCCCTATATATTTATATTGCTCTTGTATAGTGGAAAAGTCTCCATTGCAGGTGTAGTTGGCGGCTGTGATGCTCCTCCAATTGGGGTGATCTGTCTACCATTCTGACCGGCCCCTGGGCCTGTTCTGCCGGTCGGTCGTACGTCTGCCTACCTTGCAGGCATGGGTGTGCTCTGCCCCTACTCCAATTGGGGTGACGTGACTACCATGCCGGTGGGTCGCTGGGCCTGTTCCAGGCACAGACGGCAGCTCTGCTCTGCAACTCTGGCTTGATGACTAAGTGAGAGAGACTCGGATGTTTGTGACTCACTTTCTTTACCAGGAGACCAACTATTTCTCTCGCCGCTGGTATAGATGAAGTTATATCCTCCACCGCTTTGTGATCACATCAGATCTCTGCCATGTTGGTATCCCATGTGAATGGCAGCATTTCTTTCCCTTTGCCGGGTTACCAAAGCAACGAGTGAGTCCTGACCGGCCCTCACAAGCCCCGTCTCAATCCTGTTGCCACTGTCGATGAAGGCTCAGTTGGCATTTACCTTTACAGTATTCAGCAGGACCCAGACCAAGAAACAGTTTCTGCAGGTTCTTTAGCCCTGGGCCAGAGCAGTTCCGGGACCCGGAATTCAGCCGCTCCGGGCTCGGTGTATGTTCTGATAGGAGCAGGATCCAAGAAGCAATTTTCGTGGGTTCTTCAGCACTGACCCTGAGTAATTTGTCTGCAAGATGAAGGCGAATGGCAGCCTGAAATTACCTATTCTGTATCTGAATGAGCTGTGATGAGTCGAAAACAGGGATGGTGACATCAGCTCTCCAAGATGGTGACCGCTATCTTCCTCTGTGGTCTCACCGGTGTGGAAAACCGAATTGGACCGCTTCCTTCCCCCGTTTCAAACCCACAACTCAACACTGAGCACAGTGATTGCACAGCTGGCAGGAGCCCGCATAATCCACAGGGCTATATCTTTGGGTTGCTCTCTCGTCGTTTCCCAGCGCGAATTGCAGACACTAGCTGTGGGGTGATTTGCTGAATAAGCAGCGTGACCCTCCGTGAGGACAAATCGCTGGCATTTGAGCCCCCGTAGCTGGTCCTTGTGCAATGGAAATCCTTCCTGTAGGTTTTGGAGCACACGAATTTTCCTGGAAATTTCTAACAAGATAGATTTTAGCCGTTCTAACTTGTCCTTCTCCTGCAATGTGAGGCGGTACACGGGGGTAATGAACTCCCATCACCGCCATAATATGATCCCCTGAAGTTAGTTTTCAGTACTAGGAAACAAACATGTATTTCAGGTGGATGAATATTTCTGAGAATAATCTTCTCAAACGTTGATTATAAAACCAAATACATGAATATGAATGAATTTAGTTAGTGTATAATAAGACACATATATTTTATATTTTGAATAATCAGCAGAGTGAATATATATATATATATATATATATATATATATTAATATATATATAATATATATATAATACACACACACACACACACACACACACATACACACCTAAATACAGACATTACAAAGTAGCATTATGTATGCCAATTGAAATTCACCATGAAATGTATATCATCCACAGATCCCAAAATATTGATTTTACTAAATATGGATTTATGTTGTTCAACTAGGAAGCTCACCTATAGGTTGAATTTTCAGTTCCAACAGCATTTAGAAGAAGTGTTTTTTTCTAACAATTTGTATTTGCAAAGTCAGTTACCTCACAAATACGTACGTGTGATACCATGTAGTATTCTATATGTGCATATGAAAATGCATGTGCTGAATAGGCTACAGAGAAAGGGAGACAGGAATTCACATATTTGTTAACTTTAAAAACACATAGAGGACTATTTTAACTACAAATTGACAAGATTTATAACACCAACACTTTATCATGCAAAAGGAAAGTACAACTATACACCATGCCTCTTCTGAACTGGTTATATTTCTATTCTGTGTGGGTTATTTTACTCCATCATATTAGGATTAGTAGTCAGAGTCTAGTAGGTTATGGGTTAGTTTCAGGGATTCAGTATTTCGAATTGAAAATAGAAAAATAAATTCAATATTTATGCAAATATGTGCTACAAAAAATCTGTGAATACATATCTGGAATGGAATATGCTCAGGAGTTCATATCCTTGGAGGTGGTATAGGAGTTTCCAAAAGTAAGGGACAGGGTAAACACTGCACAAACATGGAGCTCTGCTGGCCTAAAGACTTTTGAGAAACTGCCTCTGAGTTTGGGCACTTGAAATATATGTTGCTGTCAGGAGATTTAGCTTCCGTCTAGTTAGACCATCATAACTGGGTCTGCATCTATGTGACCTGGAGGACATTGTTTCTTATTTCCCAATGAACATGAGGCAGCAGTGCTGAATTTTCTCTTTGTAGGTAAACTGTAGGCACTGCGTGCAAAGTGTCTCCTCGTGTTTACTGTAAAGCCGTTTTTTCATCCTCCACTTTTTGTGGTGTTTCTTGCTGCTTCACTGGAAGCTTGGTATTTGTTTCTTGGAATACAAGGAGTTCCACTGGGACAAAGTGCTGGAGGGAATTCTGTCACATGTGGTGGGTCAGGGTCTGCAGGAGAATGCACCAAGCAAGCTTCTTTCCCACAGAGCTTGCCCCATTGACCATAGCAACCTGATTCTGAACATTGCCCTGAAACCTCTCCATATAACAAGATGCTTTTACATACAAGGGTCTGCTGGATGCACAATGTCAGTCACAAGCCATTTGGAAGCCAATGGCAGATAAACATGGCCTCACCACAGATGTTATATCAGACACCTCCCCACCACTGCTCTAGGCCAACTACTCAGCAGGCTCCAACTTACTGGCATCTCTGTTCTACACCATTTTCATGAAACCAAGTCAATCAAGGCACTGTCTGGTATACTCATGATCAGCAACAGGAATCCAAAGGTTCTCCAGTGCCACCTGGTCAAGGGAATTTCAAAAATTTGGTGGTATTTATCTAGCTATTTTTTAAGGATGAAGTTGGAGGCACTGTGGGTTTCCAATCATTCAGGAACCATTAAATGGCGAGGAAACTCATTTGAACAAAAGAAATGGAGAACTATCACAGGCAAAGCTTCCCAAAGTGTGGCCAAAAGGTCAGATGAAGCCAGGCTCATTGAGGTCTACAATGTGAGCTCCATGTGTGTTTTGACTCTCAACTATGGCTGCCAAGTCTTTAATAATAAAATCTTGTGATATCCTGGCTGAGATTACTTGTGCTCTGTGGAAAGCCACCCTGGGCCTAGATCTCAGTTTCCAAGGGCGAATCTCATGTGTGGCCTCCTAAAATCCCAACACAGTTCATGGCAATACTTCTCTGAAAACAGTTCCACAACTCAGTCTCTAAGGGAAATCACACCAGAGTTCAAGCCCAAGAGGAACCAGATATCTCTTCCAACCGCCACACAAATGACCACAATTAAAAACAAAAGACTCCCACATGGCACTCATCTTCTTCCATATAGACACTAATAATAACCTCTGGCTGGAGGTTTCCATGAGGGGCACAGACCAACACAGTGTTCAAAATAAGCACCCTCGCACCTCATTTGTCACAAGTCAGGGTTTCCTGGACACCCTTCCTTTGAACACGGAATGATCATAGAGCCCTGCCTTTAATACTGCTCCACAATTCCAATTTGAGGCTTACTGACTGTGGGATTTAGATTCTTTATGTGAACTGGAGTCATGCGTAATCACAAGCACCAATGGGCTAGACTCTGCAGGGCTTTGAAGTACTCATTTGATGCAAAGGATCCCTATTCTCACTTGATGGAGATCAGGAACCTTACAGAGGAAGGCGAGAGGCGTAGTCCACAATGAATGCTTTTTGGACATTTTGGATTTGGGTGCACACATCGGATGTTTCTTTAGGTCCATTAGGTGCTAAGTATCTAAGCCACAGCCTCACACAGGGCCAAGTGGCCAATTCAGACACATCCCTTTCCAAACAATTAAGCAAAGAGCCCCAGGTGATGCCCATTCATTTCCATTTGAAAACTGTTTTCTTCAGGCTTCACAAAGGCGTGGCCTAATCAAAGACCTTCCTGTTATTCAGTGCAACAGAAGAATAGGTATGCAAAAGGCCCAAAGCAGGGTTTCTCCACAGAGACTTTACTGGTCACATTGATATCTGAGTTTTCTGAGATGCTCCAATTCCCTTCAGCTATCCTGTACATGGCCATGTCCCAGAGCTTGGAGGTGGTACATATCTTGGACACATAACCATGAGCCTATTATGGTTAGTGGCCAGAATTCAGGCAGAAATCAGGAACTTAGGAAGACAGTAGGTGTTGCCCATCCAGAAGGCAAGCCAAGTCCATCTATAAATTGGGAAGGATGAATGCTGGGAAGCTTTCTACTAGACAGAAAACATCCATTGATGCATGCTCTTTCTAATGTCTTCATCCACGAACACATTGGGATACTCAGACATAGAAACACACTCTTTGTCAAACGACTTTCTAGAAACCATCCACTCCAAAATGAACAAACTGCCTTTTCTACCTATTCTCAGAAAATGAGAAAAGACCACAAACTCACACCCAACCCACAAAGGCACCTCCTTCCCCCAAGTAGGTCTGTGACTATCCGGAGTGTCCTCTGACTGGTGGGCCATACTATGTTCCCAGAAATGGCCTGTCCTGTCTCAGATCTGGACTCCTTGGCCAACTCTGTGAGGTTATTAGGAGCCAGCGGTGAGCCATTACATGGAGATGACTTTTTCTCTCTCACGTCCTTCATAGCTGCCTACATCTTCTCCAGGGATCATTTCTGTATGGACCTTTGAGGATCTTAGCAGGTGGAAGATCTGCTACATTCCTGTATTGAAAGACCAACTCTGTCCCTAATCTTCTGTAAAGTTAGATTGAGGGAACAGTGTATGGTTAGGATTAATAACATGTTCGATATGAGTTAGGAATCATTCTGCAGGAATGTTTGGGAACCTGCAAAATTTACAAGAAAATATACGTGAAATATTAGTATGAAAACAGAAATTTAGGTAAGATTTGAAGCCCAGAAGGGCATTGGGCCCTTGATTGGGATACGTAGATTTGAATTATTTTCTGCAGAGATGTCTCAGATAAATTGATGTACAATGGCATAGGACCTTGTACGTTGGATGATGGAATGTTTAAGAGAACTTCTAGTCAAAAAAGGATAGTTGGAATTATTAGAAAGATATTCAGTTTCAGAAAGAAGAGTGAGTATAGGTTTTGGACAAAAAGTTCTCTAGCAATAGGGTTTCGGATAGAGAGTGAATTTAAATGTGAGCACATGTGAAGAGTCAGTCACAATGATGAACTGGGGAAAATATGTCAGAAGGCCGATATCAATAGAGACATTAAGAAATCAGGAAAAGTATAAAGTGAGTGATAGGATTAGATATTTTCAACAGGGTTGAGTTTGAATATATAATCTTAGGAAGAAAAAAATATGTTGTCACAAATAGGATTGACATTTGAGAACATTAGGCAACATGGATGTTTTTAGTAATCCATGCTCACTTTCAATTTAGGCTTTGGTAAAATCACAAGTTTGACCTTTGCATTTTGTGTCTCGAATATTACTATGATAAAATGTATATGTAGATCGGGTGACATAAGTATTTCTTATACCATTTCTGGGAGCAATATTTTGAAGATGTATAAATTATTATTGGCGGTACAAAGATTTGTACCCTGTGTCTATGAATATAGAATTAATGCATGAATTGACAATACTGTGAATAAATAATATAACTGTTTCCACTTTAAATAATGGATTGAATTGATATGTGAAAATATACACAAAAACTTATATTGATATACAATCATTCATTCCAACCAGTTACACATCTAATTGTATAATTACGTTATGTTTTATTATAAAGACTGTGTGAGATTTGCTTCAAACGTGATTATGGAAATCGAAAATAATGTGTTTGGAAAGAAGTCTCATTAAAAGACCAGTCAAGAAACCTGGAGGAATACATGTGTTCTGAAGCAGGAAGTGATTGAAAGTGAAACAAATGCCTATAAATTTGTGAATTTGTGGATGAAATATATATCCTATGATGTGCATAAACTGAAGAAATATTAACGAACCAGTGTTGAATAAAAATGAACATCAAAATACACACCATGTCCCATAGGAATCTAATTGCATTGATGTTAAACTGGGTCAATTACTGTAGAAATATTAGGATTTGTATGCACCATTCACTGAAGTTAGTTTTAAGTACTAGGAAACAAATATGTAGTTCAGGTGAATGAATATTTCTGAGAATAATCTTGTGAAATTTTTATTATAAATCCACATACATGAACATGAATGAATTTCGGTAGTGTATATAAGACACATATATTTCATATTTTGAAAAATATTGAGAGTATATATATATATATATATATATATATATATATATAACCAAAACACACACAGAGATATTAAAAAGTACCAATATATAAGCCAATCAATATTCATCATGAAATATATAACATCCACAGATGCAAAATTATTTATTGTACTGAGCATGGATTTATGTACAATGTTGTTCTCCTAGGAAGCTCACATATAGGTTGAATTTTCAGTTCCAACAGTGATTAGGAGGAGTGATCTTTTCTCACAATTTGTATCTCCAAGTCAGCCAGGTCACAAAAATGTACGTGTGATACCAGGTAGGATTCTATATGTGCATATAAAAATACATGTGCTGAATAGGCTACAGAGAAAGGGAGACAGGAATTCACGTATTTGTTAACTACAAAAACCCATGGTGAACTATTTTAATTAAAAATTGACTAGATTTATAACACCTACACTTTATCATGCAAAAGGCAAATCCAACTATACACCATGCCTCCTCTGAACTGTTTGTATTTCAATTCTGTTTGCATTATTTCTCTCCACCATATTAGGATTAGTGGTCAGAGTCTAGTAGGGTATGGGTTAGTGTCAGGGATTCAGTATTTTGAATGTAAAATAGGAAAATGAATCAAATGTGTATGCAAATATGTGCTACACAAAATCTTCCTACTCTCATTCACAACAATACCTTGACACTATCTTTGCCCCAAGTAAGACAAAATAAAAGAAGAAGAGTTAGAAAATCTGTGAATACATATCAGGAATGGAACATGATTACGAGTTCACAATCTTGGAGGTGGTAGAGGAGTTTCCAAAAGTAAGGGACAGGGTAAATAATGCACAAATATGGAGATGTGCCAGCCTAAAGACTTCTGGAGAACCTGCCTCTGAGGTTGGCCACTTGAAGTATATGTTGTTGTCAGGACCTATGGCTTCCTTTCTAGTGAGACCACCAAAGCTGGGTCTCCATCTATGTGACCTGCAGAACATGGTTTCTTATTTTCCAAAGAAAGTGAGGCAGCAAGGCTGAATTCTCTCTTTGTAAGTAAACTCTTGCCACTGAAGGCTAAGTGTGGCCCCGTGTGGACTGTGAAGCCATTTGGTCATCCTCCACTTTTCATGGTGTTCTTGCTGCTGCACTGGGAGTTTGGTATTGGCTTCAGGAAATACAAGAAATTCAACTGGGTCACAGTTCTGGAGGGAGATCTGTCACGTGTTGTGCGTCAGGGTCTGCAGGAGAATGCACCAACCAGGCTTCTATCCCACATAGCTTGCCCCCTTGACCATAGCAACCTGATTCTGAACATTGACCTGAAACCTCTCCATTCAACAAGATGCCTTTACATACAAGGGTCTGCTGGCTGCACCATGTCAGTTACAAGCCTTTTGGCAGATCCACATAATCCCAACAGAGAAGTTTTATCACAGACCTGCAAAACACTCCTCTAGGCCCACTACTCAACAGACTTTAACTAATTTGCATCACTGTTCTACACCATTTTCATGAAACCCAGTCAATCAAGGCACTGTCTGGTACACTCATGATCAGCAACAGGAAATCCAAAGTGTATCCAGTGTCACCTGGTGATAGGAATTTCAAATTTTTATGATGTTTATCTAGCCATTTTTCAAGGATGAGGTTGGAGGCACTGTGGGATTTAATTCATTCTGGAAACATCAAATGGTGAGAAAGCCCATTTCAATGAAACATCTGGAGAACTCTCACAGGCAAGACTTCCCAAAGAGTGGCCAAAAGATCAAATGAAGCCAGGCCCATTGAGGTCTACAATGTGAGGTCCATGTGTGTTTTTACTCTCAACTATGGCTGTCAAGTCTTAAAGAATAAAATCATGTGATATTCTGGCTCAGATTCCCAGTGCTCTGTGGGAAGCCCCCTGGACCTAGATCTCAGTTTCCAAAGGCCACTACCATGTGTGGCCTCCAAAAATCCCAACACAATTCATGGCAATACATCTCTGCAGTAATTTCCAAACTCAGTCTCTAAGAAGACTCACACCAGAGTTCAAGCCAAGGTGGACCCAGTCATCTCTTCCATCAGCCAAACAAATGACCACAATTAAAACCAAAATACTCCCACATGGCTCTCAACTACTTCCACATAGACACTCATCATTATCTCTGGCTGGAAGTTTCCATGAGGGGCGCAGCTGAAGACAGTATCCAAAATATGCTCCCTACCCTCATTTGTCTAAAGTCAGGGTGTCTTGACAACCTATCTGTGAACAAGAGGTGATCAAATAGGCCTGCCATTAATACTGCACTGCTTCTCCAATTTGAGCCTAATGTCTGTGGGGTTTAGATTCTTTATGTGAATTGGAGTCATGAGAAAATCCAAGCACCTATGGGCTTGCCTCTGCAGGGCTTTGAAAAACTTTTTGAACCAAAGGATACCTATTCTCACTTGATTGAAATCAGAAACCTTACAGAGGAAGGCGAGAGACTTCATCCACAAGACTGCTCTTTTTCCATTTTGGTTTTGGATGCACACATGAGATCTTTCCTTAGATTCATCAGGTGGTGAGAATCTAAGTCACAGCCTCACACAGGGCCAAGAGGCTGATTCAGACACATCCCTTTCCATGGCAATTAAGCAAAGAGCCACAGGTGATGCTCATTATTTTCCATTAGAAAACTGTTTTCTTCAGGCTTCACAAAGGGGTGGACTGAGGCAAAGACCTTCCAGACATTCAGGACAACGGAACAATAGGTAAACAAAAGGCCCAAATCAGTGTTTCTCCACTGACACTTTACCGGTCACACTGATATCTGAGTTTACTGAGTTCCTCTCCATTCCCTTCATCTATCCAGTACAAGGCCATGTTACAGAGTTTGGAGGTGGTACATATCTTTTACACAAAACCATGAGCCTATTCTTGAGAGTGGCCAGAATTCAGGAAGAAAACAGGAACTTAGGAAGATAGCAGGTATTGCCCATTCATAAGGAAAGTCGTAGTCCATTCATAAATTTGGCAGGATGAATGCTGAGAAGCTTTCTACTAGACAGAACACATCCATTGATGCATTCTCTTTTCTAATGTCTATAACCACAGACACAGTGGGATACACAAACCCACAACCACACCCACAAAGGCAACTCTTTCCTCCAAGTTGGTCTGTGACTATCCAGAGTGTCCTCTGACTGGTGGGCCATACTATGTTCCCCAAAATTGCTTGTTCTGTCTCAAATCTGCTTTCCTTTGCCAACTCTTGAAGTAGTCAGGTGTCAGCGGTGAGCCAATACCTGCTTTATCAGGAAAGAACCATCTTCAGAGCTTCCCTGGCATTTGGCCATCCTCATATCAGTAGGTAAGTGCCGTAGCCCGGCTGGCTGGGCAAAATAACCGGGGGGGTGACGAACAACTTGTGTAGACTGATGCAGCAGGACTGGAAGTCGTTTATTGTTGAATAAGAGCGGTATTTATACATTTTACACAGCCTATCTAATTAGCATGAAATAGATACAGCAGTCAAACAATAAGGAATCTCCACACTTAATGGCTCGCTTTTGTTACTTCACAAACCACTCCCTCTGGCATTTTGCCAGGCGCCATCCAGACTTCTTTACAGGCTCTAACATTTATCTGGCAAAATAACAGGTGCCAATCTGACTTGTTTACAGACGTTAACATTTCCCCCTTTTGTTTAATTTAAATAAGGACCATAGTGTTTTTTACAGAAACACCATAAATAACCTGCTAGAAACAGAAAGGGAGGATACAAAATGTTACAATACCAATCCAATTGATGGCTCCATGCAAGAAGCCCTTGGAAAACTTATACCAGCAATGACACTGTTAGCAAAGATACCGAGTTACAAGTTGTTGTAGATTACAGTCTGTTGTCTCAGTCCAGATAAAGCAGTGTCTCAATAGATTAACTCAGAGTTCAGGTAAATCACAGTCCAGGTAAGTTCTCCAGGCAGCTAGCTTAAGTTGTAGTAGCAGAAACAGCGATAGCTCCGAAGTCTCCTCGGGTTCTCAGCCAAAGTTTCCTCCAGTTCTCAGCAACATTGTAAATTCTTCCACCTTTGTTTTCACCGGCACTTGGACGAAGGCAGGAACTCCGGATGGCTAAAGAAAATCCTGTAGCATTTCACTAAGAAAACAACCTTCTGAACAATTTTAGTACATTATCTCAAGGTTTTTTTACATTTATAATAAGCCTTAATAGTACTCATTACTCATCAGCCTGCAGGTGTGGGAGACCCATTGTAGTTACTGGCCTTGGAAATGATCAAACTTCAGGGATGCCAGTGGCATCTTCTGCCAGCTGTAGCATCCTGTGCAGCCCCAGATGGCCCCAAGGAGAGTCCTGGGCTCAAACTTCTTCCGGGCACAGGGAGCAAAAGCCTGCGAGACTGTGCCTCCAGGTCAGGTCTAGATTTGGGCTCACAGTGGTGATCCGCTCCCCCGGGCAGGGGGGTGGGGAAGAGCCCTCAACTGCCTCTTGGAAAATTCTTACTGCGCCATGATTGGCTTGGGCAGGTGGCAGCCGCCTTGTCATTTCACGCACCCTCCAGTATCGAAAAGTATTCAGTAATAGCCTTTTGCTGCAACTTTTTTCCTGATAATCCTTCTTCTTCTGAACTTTCTTTTTCTTTCTGACTAGAGATTCTGGGCTTTTATCAACACATGCCCTAACTATTCTTGGTTCCACTGGGGCGCCTTTTTCTCTTATCAATTTACTTCTCACCCCTTCCATATTTTCATCACAAAGACAATACAACATTTCAAGACAAAACAAGACACAAACATACTGCATCAATTTTCTCCATTTTCTCGAAATGGTCATTTTTCCTATCGCCCTATCTGCCTAGGGACGAGCAGATTGCTCCCGTCCTATCTATGGACAGAAAGCTTTTTTCGACCCTTACCCGTGAGTGTCCCAGGGCTCCCCGTAACGGGCCACCATCTGCCGCAGTCCCTCTGCAGCAGAATAACCTGGGGGGTGACGAATAACTTGTGTATGTTGATGCAGCAGGAATGAGAGCCGTTTATTGTAAGATCTGAGCGATATTTATACATTTTACACATCCTATCTCATTAGCATAAAATAGATACAGCAGTCAACCAATAAGGAATCTTCACACTTAATGGCTCGCTTTTGTTACTTCACAAACCACTCCCTCTGGCATTTTGCCAGGCGCCATCCAGACTTGTTTACAGACTCTAACATTTCTCCAGCAAAATAACAGGTGCCAATCTGACTTGTTTACAGACCTTAACAGGTAAGAAGAAAGACTGACTCTGTCTTTGGTAAATTCAAACAAGTGAGACCACTGGGACTGGGATTGGTAATGGCTCTGGGTGCCTGGCTTCCTGGATCCCAAGTTCAGAGACTTTCATCACCAAGGAAGTGAGGTGTGTTCACTTCTTTCAGGAACTGAATGAGGTCACTGCCTTGGCTACCACTTTGTCCTAACAGTTGCTTCCAAGGGTTCCATGAGATGGAGGCTGCCCCTACTTCCTGTGACAATTTCATATGTTAGAATGGTATATCAACCATACGCACCTGGGAAGAGCTTTCCACACAGGCCTGGTTTGGTCTACTCTACATTAAGAAGAGTGAGGCTGATTCAGACACATTCCTTCATCCTTCCAGGTTGTTTGCCATGGAGATGTCTTTTGCTCTCTCAGGTCCTTCATAGCTGCCTACATCTTCTCCAGAGATCATTTCTGCACGTACCTTTGATGTTCTCAGCTGGTGGAAGATCCCATACATTCTTGTATTGTAAGACCAACACTGTCGCTGCTCTTCAGCAAAGTTAGATTGAGGGAACAGTGTATGATTAGTGTTATTAACATGATCGATATGGGTTAGGAACCATTCTGCTGCATGAATAATGGTATTGGGAACCTGTGATATTTACAAGAATATAGAGGTGAAATATATGTACGAAAACAGAAATCTAAGTAAGATTTGAAGCCCAGAAGGTCATTTGTCCCTTGATTGGGATACTTAGCGTTGAATTACATTCTGCACAGATGTTTCAGATAAATCGATATACAATGGCATAGGACCTTTCACCTTGGATGATTGAATGTAGAAGAGAACATCCAGTCAAAAAGTGATAGTCGGTAGGATTAGGAAGATATTCGGTAAATTTAGGAAGAAGAATGAGTGTAGGATTTGGAACAAAAGTTCTTTAGAAGTAGGTTATCGCTAAGAGAGTGAATGTAAATATCAGCACATGTGACGAGGAAGTCACAATGATTAACTGGGGAAAATATGTAGGAAAGCAGATATCAATAGAGACATTACAAAATCAGGCAAAGTATAAAGTGAGTGACAGGATTAGACATTTTCAACATGGTAGAGTTTGAATATATAATCTTTGGAAGAAACAAATATGTAGTCACCAATAGGATTTTCATTTGAGCACATTAGGCAACCTGGACATGGATGTTTTTAGTAATCCATGTTCACTTTCCATTTAGGTTTTGTACAATCATAAGTGTGACCTTTGCTTTTTGTGTCCAGAATATTACTGTGATAAAATATATATGTAGATCAGGTGACATGAGTATTTCTTCCACCATTTCTGGGAGCTATATTTTGAGGACGTATAAATTAGTATTGGGGGTACAAAGAGGTGTACCTGTGTCTATGAATATAGAGATAATTCGTGAATAGACTGTACTGTGAATAAATAATATAACTGGTTCCACTTTAAATAATGGATTGAATTGATATCTGAAACTAAGTAAGAAATCTTATATTGATATAGAACCATTCATTCCAACCAGTTACACATCTAATGGTAATATTAGTGTTATGGTTTATTGTGACGGGTTTGTGAGTTTTGCTTCAAATATGATAATGGAAATCGAAAATAATGTGTTTGGAAAGAAGTCTCATGAAAAGAGCAGTCAAGAAACATGGAGGAATACATGTGTTCTCAAGCAGGAAGTGATTGAAAGTGAAACAAATGCCTATAAATTTGCGAAATTTTGATGAGACATATATGCTATGATGTGCATAAACTGAAGAAATAGTAATGTACCAGTGTTGAATAAAAATGAACGTCAAAATGCACATCATGTCTACTTGCATTGATGTTCAACTGGGTCAGTTACTGTAGAAATATTAGGATTTTGGGGGGGATTAATAATACAATTTATTTTAGCACTAGCATGCCACAGAATGTAGAGGAAAGATCAATGGATTTTTAGTTATAGCACTAATAATCTAACATTTAGTGACTATTTTGGATAGTCTAAAATTACATAAGGCTATGTAACATAATTTTTTTTATTTAAAATTCATCAAAGCTTGGAATTTTCGTAATATTTCTTCTTTTTTCTTTTTTATTTTTTCAGTTGTTGATTGACCTTCATTTTTTTTATTTGTATGTGGTGCTGAGAATAGAACCATGTGCCTTACACATGCTAGAAAAGCATGTTACCACTGAGCCACAAACCCAGCCCCTCCACTTTTATCTTAACATCATACACTCATGTCCCTCTTCTTTACTCACTTTCTTCCCCATTTTCCCCCTTCTCTCCCTTCCTTTTTCGTTTCCCCTCCATATCTATTTTTCTCTCATGTCATTACAAACAGTAGTATGCTATGAAATTTAAGTTTAAGACTGTTTTTTATAGTCATTCTTTTTCTTGAGAAAATCTAAAAATTATAATCACCTGATAGATATATTACAATACATTTATTACACATATGTATCCATATTCATGCATATGCATTACATATATTATATATATACATATATATTTAAAAGTACTTTGATTTTCCTGTTAGAAATAATATAGACCAAGTCTTTCTTAATTCTCAATTCTTCCATAATTAACATCTTACAGTGAAAATCAAATAAACATATTTAAGTAAAAAGGTATCATTCTTATTTATCAATACTGATAATTTAAGGTTTTATATCACATTAAGCTGTAATATGGCATATTAACTCTTATGAATTAGAGAAATTTTATTTGAACAACCTACTATTTAAGGACCATATGCACTGACATTTTAAATCGCGTTCTTGTGATTTCTATTTCTATCAATTTTGTATTAATTGCCAAATACTTATTTTAGTACTTTTCATGTTCATAATTGATATAAAGTCAATTGTTTAATTCTTCTTGTAAGTAATTACTTGTTACAGTAGGGACATTATTAATAATACTACATCTTTATAAGAAAAATGGTACAAATTTATTTTCATGCAAAATTAAGAATAATTGCATGCTCTAAATGTTTGATTGTTGATACATATAATAAAGAGCTTTTGATGAGTCTCTTCCCCAGTAAAACATAAAATGCAAAGATAATGTCCAAATAAAGATAAGAAAAATACACATTATCAGCTAGAAACTATTAAATAAAAGATGAAAAGAACAATCCAACACATTGTACGAACTTGTCAGATGAGGTAGTATTCTGGAAGAATAGCCTAAGACTAGACCTTGTCCATGTCAAAATATTCACGAAAAAAATGAAGTATGAAAAGTGTAGAAAATGCTATGAATTTTTCATGAAGATAGGTGAATTATCCTTTCATCTCAATTTATGTGCATTTTCTGGTAAAATAAATTTGTGATATTTACAACTACACAAAACAAAGTTTCTGCATAGCAAAATGAATACATCTGAACCCATTTTTAGCTGACTTCTTCCCACTAAATTTTAAACCTTTATTTATTTATTTATTTTTATTGGTTGTTCAAAACATTACAAAGCTCAAGATATATCATCTTTCATACATTTGACTCAATTGGGTTATGAACTCCCATTTTTTCCCCAAATACGAATTGTAGAATCACATCGGTTACACATTCACACTTTTACATAATGGCATATTAGTGACTGTTGTATTCTGCTACCTTTCCTATCCCCTACTATCCACCCTCTCCTCCCCTCCCATCTTCCCTCTCTACCTCATCTGCTATTGTTCAATTCTCTCCATTGTTTCCCCCCCACTTCCCCTCACAACATTTTATATGCGATTTTGTGTAACATTGAGGGTCTCCTACAATTTTCATAAGCTTTCCCTTCTCTCTCCCTTTCTCTCCCCCCATTCGTCTTTGTTTAATGTTAATATTTTCCTCATGCCCTTCCTCCCTGTTCTGCTCTTATTTGCTCTCTTTATATCAGAGAAGACATTTGGCATTTGTTTTTTAAGGACTGGTTAGCTTCGCTTAACATAATATGCTCTAATGCCATCCATTTCCCTGCAAATTCTATGATTTTGTCATTTTTGTGCTGTGTAATACTCCATTGTGTATAGATGCCACATTTTTTTTTATCCATTAATCTATTGAAGGGCATCTAAGTTGGTTCCACAGTCTAGCTATTGTGAATTGTGCTGCTATGATCATTGATGTGGCAGTATCCCTATAGTACGCTCTTTTAAGATCCTCAGGGAACAGTCCAAGAAGGGTGATAGCTGGGTCAAATGGTGGATCCATTTCCAGCTTTCCCAAGAATATCCATACTTCTTTCAAAATTGGCCTCACCAATTTGCAGTCCCACCAGCAGTGTACAAGTGTACACTTTTCCCCACATCCTCGCCAACACTTATTGTTGTTTGACTTCATAATGGCTGCTCATCTTACTGGAGTAAGATGGTATCTTAAGGTGGTTTTGATTTGCATTTCTCAGACTGCTAGAGATGGTGAGCATTTTTTCATGTACTTGTTGATTGATTGTATGTCCTCCTCTGTGAAGTGTCTGATTAGGTCCTCGGCCCATTTGTTGATTGGGTTATTTGTTATCTTATTGTTTAATATTTTGAGTTCTTTGTATATTCTGCATATTAGGGCTCTATCTGAAGTGTGAGGGGTAAAAATTTGTTCCCAGGATGTAGGTTCTCTATTTACCTCTCTTATTGTTTCTCTCCTTGAGAAAAAAACTTTTTAGTTTAAGTAAGTCCCATTTGTTTTTTTCTTGTTATTAACTCTTGGGCTACTGATGTCTTATTAAAGAATTTGGAGCCTGACCCCACAGTATATAGATCGTAGCCAACTTTTTCTTCTATGAGACGCAGTGTCTCTGATTTGATATCTAGCTCCTTGATCTATTTTGATTTAACTTTTGTGCATGGTGAGAGAACGGGATTCAGTTTCATTTTGTTGCATATGGATTTCTAATTTTCTCTGCACCATTTGTTGAAGATGCTATCCTTCATCCATTGCATGTTTATAGCCACTTTATCAAATAAAAGAAAGTTGTAATTTTGTGGATTGGTTTCTCTGTCCTCCATTCTATACCATTGGTCCACCTGCCTGTTTTCGTACCAGTACCACACTGTTTTTGTTATTATTGCTTTGTAGTAAAGTTTGAACTCTGGTATCGCTATACCTCCCGATTCACACTTCCTGCTTAGAATTTCTTTTGCTATTCTGTGTCTTTTGTTTTTCTATATGAATTTCATGATTGCTTTATCATTTCTACAAGAAATGCCATTGGGATTTTGATTGGCATTGCGTTAAACCTGTATAGAACTTTGGGTAATTTCGCCATTTTGATGAATTTAGTTCTGCCTATCCATGAACAGGGTACATTTTTCCATCTTCTAAGATCTTTTTCTATCTCTCTCTTTAGGGTTCTGTGGTTTTCACCTCTTTTGTTAGGTTGATTTCCAAGTATCTTATTTTCTTTGAGGATATTGTGAATGGAGTGGTTTTCCTCATTTCCATTTCAGAAGTTTTGTTTCTGATATACAGGAATGCCTTTGATTTATGCGTGTTGGTTTTATATCCTTCATTTATTAACTCTAGCAGTTTCTTTGTAGACCCTTTTGGGTCTGTTAAATATATTACCATGTCATCCACAAATAGCGATAATTCAAGTTCTTCTTTTCCTATTTTTATGCCTTTAATTTCTTTTGTCTGTCTAATTTCTCTGGCTAGTATTTCAAGAACTAAATTGAATAGAAGTGGTGATAGAGGGCATCACTGTCTTGTTCCAGATTTCAGAGGGAATGCCTTCAGTTTTCTCCATTTAGGATGATCCTAGCCTGAGGTTTAGCATATATAGCTTTTACAATGTTGAGGTAAGTTCCTGTTATTTCTAGTTTTTCTAGTGTTTTGAACATAAAGGGATGCTGAACTGTGTCGAATGTTTTTACTACATCTATCGAGATGATCATATGGTTCTTGTCCTTAAGTCTATTGTTGTGGTGAAAAGCATTTATTGATTTCCGTATATTGAACCAGCCTTGCATTCCAGGGAAGAATCCTACTTGATCATGGTGCACAACTATTTTGATATGCTTTTGGATTCAATTCACACGGATTTCATTGAGAATTTTTGCATCCAAGTTCATTAGAGATATTGGTTGTAGTTTTCTTTTTTGAAGTGTCTTTGTCTGGTTTTGGGATCAGGGTGATTTTGGACTCCCAGAATGAATTTGGAAGAGCTCCTTATTTTTCTATTTCTTGATATAGCTTGAAAAGTATTGGTATTAATTCTTCTTTGAAGGTTTTTTTGAACTCTGCTCTATACCCATCAGGTCCAGGGCTTTTTTTGGTTGGTAGTATTTTGATGGCTTCTTCTATTTCTTCCTTTGTTTTTGGTCTGTTTAAATTGTGTGTGTCTTCCTGACTGAATCTGGGCAGATCGTATGACTTAAGAAATTTATCGATATTTTAACTATCTTCTATTTTATTGGAATATAGGGTTTCAAAATACTTTCTAATTATCTTCTGTATTTGTGTACTGTCTGTTGTGATATTGTCTTTTTCATTCCATATGTTAGTAATTTCAGTTGTCTCTCTTCTTCTCATCCTTAGCATGGCTAAGGGCCTGTAAATCTTATTTATTTTTTCAAAGAACCAACTTTTAGTTTTATCAATTTTTTCAATGTTTTTTTTTTGTTTCAATTTCGTTGATTTCTGCTCTAATTTTAATTATTTCTTGTCTTCTACTACATTTGCTGTTGTTTTGCTCTTCCTTTTCTAGGTTTTTGATGTGTACTGTGAGTTTATTTATTTGTTGTTTTATTCTTTTTTTGAGGAAAGAACTCCAAGAAATGAATTTCCCTCTTAAAACTGCCTTCTTTGTGTCCCATAGATTCCAGTATGATGTGTCTGTATTGTCATTTGATTCTAAAAATATTTCTATCTCCTCCTTTATGTCTTCTGTAACCCATTGATCATTCAGTAGAATATTGTTCATTTTCCATGTGATGTAGGATTTTTCCTTCCTTCTTTTATCATTGATTTCCAGTTTCATTCCATTATGATCAGATATGGTGCATGGTATTTTCTCCACGCCTTTATATTTACTAAGAGTTGCCCAATCGCATAATATATGGTCTAACTTGGAGTAGGATCCATGTGCTGCTGAGAATAAAGTGTATCCACTTGATGATGGTTGATGTATTCTATATATGTCGGTTACGTCAATGTTATTGATTGTGCTGTTGAATTCTATAGTTTCTTTATTCAGTTTTTTATAGAGGATCTGTCTAATGGCGAGAGCGGTGTGTTGAAGTCACCCATAATTATTGTGTTGTAGTCTATTTGACTCTTGAACTTGAGGCGAGTTTGTTTTATGAGCGTTGCAGCTCAATTGTTTGGTGCATACCAATTGATAATTGTTATGTCTTGTTGGTGGATGGTTCCTTTTAACAATATATAGTGTCCTACTTTATCCCTTTTGATTAACGTAGGTTTGAAGTTGATTTTATATGATATGAGTATGGCCACTCCTGCTTGCTTCCGAGGGCCATATGAGTGGTATGATTTTTCCCAACCTTTCACTTTCAGCCTGTGTATGTCTTTACCTTTCATATGAGTCTCCCGAAGGCAGCATATTGTTGGATTTATTTTTTTGATCCAGGTTACTAGCCTATGTCTCTTGATTGGTGAGTTTAGATTTTTAACATTTAAGGTTACAATTGAAATATGATTTGTACTTCCAGTCATGTTTATTTATTTATTTATTTTAATTTGGGTAGTTTTTACTTTTTGGTTTTTTTCTTACCCCTTTACTGAGATACCTCCCGCTGTTAGTTTTGGGCACTATTTTTCAATTCCTCTTCTTGTAGTATTTTGCTCAAAATGCTTTGCAGTGCTGGTGTTCTGTCTGCGAATTCTTTTAGCTTTTATTTATCAGGAAGGACTTAATTTCATTGTCAAATCTGAAGCTTAATTTTGTTGGACACAGTATTCTTGTTTGGAATCCATTATTTTTCAGTGTTTGAAATACATTGTTTAAAGATCTTCTCGCTTTCAAAGTCTGTGATGAAAAATCAATTGTTAACCTTATTGGTTTACCCCTGAATGTTATCTGCCTACTTTCTTTCGTAGCTTTTAATATTCTCTCCTTGTTCTGTATGTTGGCTATCTTCATAATTATATGTCTTGGAGTTTGTCTATTATGGTTTTGAATGTTTGAGGTCCTGTAGGCTTCCAGGATATGGCAATCCATTCCATCTTTCATCTCTGGGAAGTTTTCTAGAATTATTTCATTTAATATGTTGTTCATTCATTCGGTTTGAATTTCTATGCCTTCTTCTATCCCGATGACTTCCAATTTTGTTTTTTTTATGACATCCCATATCTCTTGAATAGTTGCTCATGGGATTTAAGCATGTTTTCTGTGTTGACTATATTCTTTTCAAGTTGACAAACTTTGTCTTCATTATCTGATGTTCTGACTTCTACTTGATCTAGTCTATTTGTAATATTCTTGTTTGAGTTTTTAATTTGGTTTATAGTTTCCTGCATTTCTAGAATTACTGTATGATTTTTTAAAAGATCTCTATCTCCTTGTAAAGCTTGTTCTTTGCCATTTGAATTTGTTTGTTTAATTAATTTTCAAAATATACTTTTATTGCTTAGACTTGCTGCCTCATGTCTTCTCTCTTATTCCTTTCCATCTGAGTTAGGTATGACTTAAGTTTTTTCCCTATCCCTGTTTCTGATGCTTCTAGGTTCTCCTGTAGTATTAAGTTGTCCTTCATTGTTTGTACACCTTGTTTTCCCTTGTTTTTTCATGATGTTCACGTCATTTTCCAGCTCTATTTGATTGCTGTGTTTCTGCTCTCTTCTATAGATTTGTTATGGGTTTATATATCTCTGTTTTCTCTCCTTTGTGTTGGTAGACTATGCCTGCTTAAGTGGATTCCGCTGTTAAGGAATTCTGACGGCCGAGCTCCAGTGATGTCACCTCTCTGCTGTGGTGGGCCCCAGGCTCCTTGCCGGAGTGTCCGAATTGGGTGGGTGGACTGGATTGTCTCTGGTTGGTTTCAGCTCCCAGTCGCTGGCAGGCCGGCATTCTCCAGCCACCCAGTAGCGCGGGCAGCTTGTGGTCTGTCTTCGGCTGGTGGGTGATCTCTAGCCACACAGTTGCGCGTTCGGTCGCCGGCAGGCGCGCGTTCTCCAGCCGTCAAGACATAGCGTCAGCAGGTGGGCTGGCGCCAGCAGGAAGGTGGTCTCCAGTTGCCCAGTCACACTGGCAGTGGGCCGGCATTCTCCAGCCAACCAGTCAGGAGGGCCTGGCCTCTAGTCCCCTGGTTTATCCTGCTAGTCCTGATTTCTCCTGCTAGACCAGATTTCTCCTGAGTGATGCTTCTCGGCAGCTCAAACTGTTCTCTGGGTCTGCCGTTTGTTGGGTGGGGAGGGTGTCTATTGGGAACCCTGGAACTCTATTGTTTTAATTTTTTTCGCTTGCCCATCGCCCCGCACTGGCTAGACAAGTTTCATTTTTGCCGCTGATGGGAAGGGGAGATGAAGGTCAGGTGCCTCTAGTTTTCCCCCAGTCTTTATGCAGACTTGCTCTGATTATCCCTCCCCCAAAAGCCTAGGAGATATTTTATGCGAATTCCCCTCTGTATGTGAGATGAGCTGAGAAACACACACCTGTTTTATTCTTGCAATCTGTCAGGGAGTGGTGGTGGTTACTTCAGCTCTCCAAGATGGTGGCTGTTGGTTTCCTTTGTGGAGTTTCCGCTTTGGGGCATAGAAATGTACTGCTAACTTCCCCGTCTGAAATCCCGAATTCAGCTGGGGGCTCAGTGGATGCTCAGCCAGCATGATTCCACATAATCCGCAGCAACGTTTCTCCCTGCTTGCTGGTCGCTTCTCGGTGGTGCCTCAC